>NC_083685.1:37005000-38257500 GCF_033118175.1 Dama dama
AGTAATGTTTCCTAAGGCCCACTTGACTTCATATTTCAGGAGGTCTGGCTCTAGGTGAGTGACCACACCATCTTGGTTACAAGGGTCATTAAGAGCTTCTTAGATAGTTCTTCTGTGTATTCTTGCCACCTTTTCTTAATGTCTTCTGCTTTTGTTCTGTCCTTGGTGTTTTTGTCCTTTACCATGCTTATCTTTGCATGAAATACTTCCTTGGTATCTCCAATTTTCGTAGAGAGATCTTGAGTCTTTTCCATTCTACTGTTTTCCTCTAATTCTTTGCATTGTTCACTCAAGAAGGCTTTCTTATCTCTCCTTCTATTCTCTGGAACTCTGTATTCAGTTGAGTATATCTTTCCCCTTCTCCTTTGCCTTTCGCTTCTCTTCTCAGCTATTTGTAAGGCCTCCTCAGACAACCACTTTGCCTTCTTGCATTTTTTTTTCCCTTGGGGATGGTTTTGGTCACCATGTCCTGTACAATGTTACGAACCTCTATCCATAGTTCTTCAGACACTCTGTCTACCAGATATAGTCCCTTGAATCTATTCGTCAACTCCCCTGTGTAATCATAAGGGATTTGAAACAGTTCATACCTGAATGGCCTAGTGGTTTCCCCTACTTTCTTCAATTTGAGCATGAATTTTGCAATAAGGAGTTCATGATCTGAGCAGCAGTCAACTCCCAGTCTTGTTTTTGCTGACTGTATGGAGCTTCTCCATCTTCAGCTACAAAGAACAGAATCAATCTGATTTTGGTACTGACTATCTGGTGATGCCCATGTGTAGAGTCATCTCTTGTATTGTTGGAAGAGGGTGTTTGCTATGACCAGTGCATTCTCTGGGTAGAATTCAGTTAGCCTTTGCCCTGCTTCATTTTGTATTCCAAGGTCAAACTTGCCTGTTTACTCTGGTATCTCTTGACTTCCTACTTTTGCATTCCAGTCCCCTATGATGAAAAGGACATCTCTTTTTGGTGTTAGTTCTAGGCGGTCTTGTAGGTCATCAGAGAACTGTTCAACTTCATCTTCTTCAGCATTAGTGGTTGGCACACAGACTTGGTTCAGTATGATGTTGAAAGATTTGCCTTAGAAATGAACTGAAACCATTCTGTTATTTTTGAGACTGCACCCAAGTACTGTATTTTGGACTCTTTTGTTGACTATGAAGGCTACTCTATTCCTTTTAAGGGATTCTTGCCCTTAAAGTAGATATAACAGTAGTAGCATAACTGTTAGTAGATATAACAGTCATCTGAATTAAATTCACCCACTCCTGTCCATTTTAGTTCACTAAAATGATGAATTCACTAAATTCATTTAGTTCACCAAAATGGTGATTCCTAAAAATGTCAATGTTCACACTTGCCATCTCCTGTTTGACCACGTCCAATTTACCTTGATTCATGAACCTAACAGTCCAGGTTCTTAAGCAATATTTTTCTTTACAGCATCAAACTTTACTTTCACCACCTGACACAATCACAACTGATCGTTGTTTCTGCTTTGGCTCAACCTCTTCATTCTTTCTGTAGCTATTTCTCTGCTCTTCCCCAGTAGTATATTGGATACCTACTCACCTGAGGGCTTATTTTTCAGCGTCATATCTTTTTGCCTTTTCATACTGTTTATGGGGTTCTCAAGGCAAGAATACTGAAGTGGTTTGCCATTCCCTTCAGTGGACCATGTTTTGTCAGGCCTTAAGTAGCAGGGACATGCCCTTCAGCCACTCCACTTAGCTAAATGACATGCATGGCGCCCTGGCTGTTCCAGTGCTAGTCCTTGTTGAGCATGTAAATGTTCACTGACTGTTGAGTATCGGTCAATGTGCAGCCCGGGGTTGAGGCAAAGGCCTTACTGGAGTGGCTGGGAATGGGTTCGGGAGAGGTTGCAGCTGATGCTGGAGAACGCCCAGGAACAGAGGGCTCCCTGGTCTCTGCTGTGGCTGACCGCCCTGGGGCTGATCTGCCACCCAGGAGCAGTATTAGTCTTTAAGTCTTTTGATCTAATTAATATAGATATGTCCTGAGTTATCAACATTAAATTTATTACATAGGTGGCTCAGACGGTAAACAATCTGCCTGCAATGTAGGAGACACAGGTTTGATCCCTGGATCAGGAAGACCCTTTGAGAAGGGAGTGGCTACCAGCTCCAGTATTCTTGCCTGGAGAATTCAAGGGACAGAGGAACCTGGTGGGCAGTATGTGGGGCTGCAAAGAGTCAGACATGATGTAAATGACTAACGTATACACTATAATACTTTCACTGTGCCTAGGTTTAATATATGCTAAATAAGATCTTATTATGTTTGTTACACATCTGTCACCAAGGAAAGTAACTTGTGAAGAAAGTAACAATGTGAAGAAACTTTTAAGGAAAGAAAATGTAAATGAGATAACAGCTTCTAGATAAATTCTATTAAGAGTAATTATGTTTTAGTCTCTAGTTTTTGGTAAACTGAATGGCTAAGGTTGTGCAATATTAACTGACAGAAGTTTATTGAATAGCTAGGTCATTCCCAAATAAAATAACATACTGAAACATTATTTACTGATCACTGGCTTCCTCATACAGGGAAATTAAAGGTATCTTGGATTCTTAATGAATATGTTTGGTGCCATCCTAAGATGGCACTGTAAGAAGGCAAATCCTTCTAGAATTATCATTAGTATTTATGTTCACAATCTATAGAATGCTAATATAAAGGTCACTTCATGGATACTTAAGGAAAAGAGGATGTGTGTTTTCAGTAAAGAAGGCATGAGGAATGGAATGACATTTTATTAACGGAAAAGGAAGTAGGTCTGACTTAATGGGTGACTGTTTATTGACAGGAAAATTAAGTGATGGCTAGAGAAAGTTTTGTGGAAAATGGACCACAAGAAAGGAATCTTGTGCATGGTACAAGTTTCCTAAGTGATCTGCTCTGTATTTGCCTTCAAAATCTTTTACTGCTACTTTTGCTAAGTGAATAACTATGGATTCAGAGTGACTTAAGATCCTATCTGACTGAGTGTTCTAAACGCTTTTGATATTCTTTGACAAAACTTTCTAAATCAAATTCTAATGAAGTCTTTTAAACCTCTAGCTAACTTTAAGATGCTTCAAAAGGCCCCTGAAACATTCCAAAGAGAGATATAAACTAGATTCATTTGATACGTTAAATTACAAGAGAAGTTCATGACATTGTACAGGAGGCAGTGACCAAGTCCATCCCCAGGAAAAAGAAATGCAAAAAGGCAAAATGGTTGACTGAGGAGGTCTTACAAATAGAGGAGAAAAGAAGAGAGGTTAAAGGCAAAGGAGAAAAGGAAAGGTATACCCATCTGAATGCAGAGTTCCAAAGAATAGCAAGAGAGAGAAGAAAGCCTTCCTCAGAGATCAGTGCAAAGAAATAGAGGAAAACAATAGAATAGGAAAGACTAGAGATCTCTTCAAGAAAATTAGAGATACCAAGGCAACATTTCATGCAAAGATGGGCACAATAAAGGACAGAAACAGTAGGGACCTAACAGAAGCAGAAGATATTAAGAAGAGGTGGTGAGAATACACAGAAGAACTATATAAAAAAAGATCTTCCTGACCGAGATAACCACTATGGTGTGATCACTCACCTAGAGCCAGACATCCTGGAGTGTGAAGTCAAGTGGGCCTTAAGAAGCATCACTGTGAACAAAGCTAGTGGAGGCAATGGAATTCCAGTCGAGCTATTTCAAATCCTAAAAGATGATGCTGTGAAAGTGCTGCACTCAATATGCCAGCAAATTTGGAAAACTCAGCAGTAGCCACAGGACTCATAAAGGTCAGTTTTCATTCCAATCCCAAAGAAAGGCAATCCCAAAGAATGTTCAAACTATTGCACAATTGCATTCATTTCACACGCTAGCAAAGTAATGCTCAAAATTCTCCACACTAGGCTTCGACAGTACATGAACCGAGAACTTCCAGATGTTCAAGCTGGATTTAGAAAAGGCAGAGGAACCAGAGATCAAACTGCCAATATCTGTTGGATCATAGAAAAAGCAAGAGAGTTTCAGAAAAACATCTACTTCTGCTTTATTTACAACGCCAAAGCCTTTTACTGTGTGAATCACAATAAACTGTGGAAAATTCTGAAAGAGATGGGAATACCAGACCACCTTACCTGCCTCCTGAGAAATCTGTATGCAGGTCAAGAAGCAACAGTTAGAAACGGACATGGAACAACAGACTCATTCGAAACAGGGAAAGGAGTACGTCAAGGCTATATTTTGTCACTCTGCTTATTTAATTTATATGCAAAGTACATCATGCAAAATGCTGGGCTGGATGAAGCACAAGTTGGAATCAAGATTGCTGGGAGAAACGTCAATAACCTGAGATATGCAGATGACACCATCCTCATGGCAGAAAGCAAAGAGGAACTAAAGAGCCTCTTGATGAAGGTGAAAGAGGAGAGTGAAAAAGCTGCTTATAACTCAACATTCAAAAACTAACATCATGGCATCCAGTCCCATCACTTCAATACAGATGGGAAACAATGCAAACAGTGACACACTTTGTCTTATTGGGCTCCAAAATCACTGCAGATGGTGACTGAAGTCATGAAATTAAAAGATGCTTGCTCCCTGGAAGAAAAGCCATGACCAACCCCTAGATCATGTGTTAAAAAGCAGAGACATTACTTTGTCAACAAGGTGCATGTAGTCAAAGCTATAGTTTTTGCAGTAGTCATATATGGATGTGAGAGTTGGACCATAAGGAAAGCTAAAGCTCAGCACTGAAGAATTGATGCTTTTGAACTGTGGTGTTGGAAAAGACTCTTGAGAATCCCTTGGACTGCAAGGAGATCCAACCAGTCCATCCTAAAGGAATCAGTCCTGAAAATTCATTGGAAGTACTGATGCTAAATCTGAAACTCCAATACTTTGGCCACCTGATGTGAAGAACTGACTCATTGGAAAAAACCCTGATGCTGGGAAAGATTGAGGGCAGGAGAAGGGGATGACAGAGGATGAAATGGTTGGATGGCATCACCGACTTGATGGACATGAGTTTAAGCAAGTTCTGGGAATTGGTGATGGACAGGGAAGCCCTGAGTGCTGCAGTCCATGGGGTTGCAAAGAGTTGGACATGACTGAGCGACTGAACTGAACATTAGAAAACTAGATTGGGTGCCTTATGAACAATGACTATATATTATTACCCTTACAGAAAGCGACTGGTATGGGACTGACTGTATCAGATGACCAGAGATTCACTGGGTTGTACCTAATGGGACTCAGTAGATTTGTGGTACTAATGTATGGCCTTGGCTTCCAGTGAGACACACAGGAAAGTGTACCCTCAGATTTTCATGGACTCAAGGTCATATATATAACAATTTAGGGATGATTCTAGCCAATCTACCATTGGTATGAGCCCGATGGGTCAAGAGCTCTATATTCTACCAATATGACCATGTAGCAGCCATTTTGCACCTTCAATAGGGTTGAATAATGTAATTGGTCATATTGAAGCCTTAAATTTTACTCAACAAGCTTTAAATAATAGTAACAAGGCTATCAGCCTACTGAATTCTGAGGTCTCTATGATGACCAAAGCAGTACTATAAAACAGCATCGCCCTTGTCATCCTTATAGCATCTCAGGGAGATACTGGTGCCATAATTCAAACTGAATGCTATGTTTTTATACCTGATGAATCCTCTACTATAACATGTTTAATGAACCATATAAAAAATAAGATTTCTGCCTTAAGTGACCCACTCCCTAGTCTTGATGACCTCTTCAAAAACTGGTTTAGCGTGAGAAGCTCTTAAGTATTTAGTTATAACTCTACTGTTACTCGATGTATTATTTGTATTTTGCCTTGTCTACAAGATTATTGTTTCCTGTATTACAAAATGGGTAAGTGAACCTCCAAAAATGATGATGTCAAGGCAACTTGAAGCAGTAGATCACATATATATTTCAGTGTGTGACCAATGATTATAATATACTTCTAAATATGGGAAGAAACAAGAGGAAATCTTTCCTGGATTACAACAGATTAAGACAGGTTGGTCCAGAAGCCCCTTTGATTACTGATGATAAGACCTAATCCAGTAATAGCACACTGAGTGGCCTGTGAAATCTTTGCCAGAGCTAGGAATGAGCCTTCCTAGCACCGTTGTATGAAATGGTCATGAAATGCCTCCCAAGTACGGTCTAACTTATGATCATGAGAAGGTCCTGTCAACTACAAATTGGCACTTGCCATGGGTGCTTGCCATCTACCTCTACAAGGATTAAATCATGTGCTGCTGCAGTGGCTGAGCTTTGACAACCCCTGAAGGAGTTCAGAGTGGAGAGCAGAAATGAGGCACTCTGTGCTCAGGGAAAAACTGGCAGGATAAGTCGTCAGATAGTTAAGAAATTCTCAGCAGCTGATTTTATAAGCGCAATTCTTATATCTTCTTGTATCTAGAAAATCATTAAAATCCTTTCTGGTGACATCTATTTCTCATGACTAGAAGAAACCTTCTGGAAAAATATGTGCTTGTGCTTGACTGCATGCTGTTTCCTTTAAGCAGTATCACATATATAGTGTCCTTTCCCCCTACCTGTGTGGAACAGCTTCTCAGCTATACAAGGTGGTATCTCCCAGGCTGAAGTTCTCATCTTAGCTCAAATAAAACTTAGCTTGCAACTCTCATGGTGTGCATTTTTTAAAGTCAAGAGTATGGAAACACAAAAGACTCCAAATAGCTAAAGAAATCTTGAGGAAGGAAAATATAGCTAGAGGAATCAGGCTGTCTTACTTTAGATTATACTATTTTGACAGAAAGCTACAGTAATCAACACAGTATGGTACTGGCACAGAATCAGAAGTACAGACCAACTGAACAGGAAAGAAAGTCCAGAAATAAGCCCACAGAACTATGGTAACCTAATTTATGACATAGGAGCAAGAACATACAGTGGAGAAAACACCATCTCTTCAATAAGTGCTGCTGGGAAAACTGAAGAGCTACATGTAAGACAGTGAAATTAGAACATTCTGTATCTCTAACACCATATACAAAAGTAAAGTCAAAATGGATTAAAGACCTAAATGTAAGGCTGATACTACAAAATTCTCAGAGGAAAACATGGGGAGAACACTGTGACATAAATTGTAGTAAGCTCTTTTTTTTTGATTCACCTCCTGGAGTAATGAAAATAAAAAAAGTAAATGGGACCTAATTAAACTTAAAAGCTTTTGCACAGCAAAGGAAACCATATTTAAAATGAAAGACAATGCTTAAAGTGGGAGAAAATATTTGGAAACAAAATGACCAACACGGATTAATCACTAAAATATACAAATAACTCATGTACCTCTATATCAAAAAACCAAACAACCCAATCAAAAAATGGGCTGAAGATCTAAATATACATTTCTCCAAAGAATACAGATGGCCAAGAACCACATGAAAAAACGCTCAATATCACAAATTATTAGAGAAATGCAAATAAGAACTACAATAAGGTATCACTTCACAGCAGTCAGAATGGCCAAACAATCTACAAACAATAAATGCTGGATAGAAAAGGAAACTCTCCTACATTGTTGGTGGGAATGTAAGTTGGTATAACCACTATGGAAAACAGTCTGGAGGGTCCTTAAAAAACTAAAAACTGAGCTACTATATGATCTAATGATCCCACTCCTGTGCATATATCCAGAGAAAACCATAAGCCAAAAAGATAAATGCATCCCAGTGTTCACTGCAGCATTTTACAATAGCCAGGAAACAGAAGAAACATAAATGTACATCAATGGATAAAGATGACATGGTGTGTATATATATATATATACACACACACAATGTATTATTACTCAGCCATAAAAATCAATGAAACAATGCCATTTGCATCAACCTGGATCGACCTAGAGACTGTCATATTGAATGAAGTAGGTCAGACAGAGAAAGACAAACACGATATCACTTATATGTGAAATCTAAAAAAACACAGTACAAATGAAACTATTCACAAAAGAATAAGAGTCACAGATGTGGAAAACAAAGTTACAGTTACCAAGGGAAAGGGGGTGGGGCAGGAGGGATAGACTGGTAGATGGGGTCTGAGACACACACACCACTACATGTAAAACAGGAAACAGGAACCTACTGTATAGCACAGGGAAATGTTTCTCTCAGTCTCTCAACTGTGTCCGACTCTTTGCGACCCTATGGACAGTAGCCTGCCTCTCTCTGTCCATGAGATTTCCCAAGCAAGGATACTGGAGTGGGTAGCCATTTCTTTCTCCATAGGGAGCTCTTCTCAGTACTTTTTAATGGCCTATATGATAACAGAATCTAAAGAAAGGAGTATATATAGGTATATGGATAACTGATTCACTTTGCTATATAGCAGAAACTAGCGACACTATAAATCAACTATAAATCCAATATTAAAAAAAAAAAATCTTCGAAGAAACAAGTCCAGGATCAGATGGCTTCACAGGTGAATCCTATCATTTAGAGAAGAGTTAACACCTATCCTCAAACTGTTCCCCCCAAATGCAGAGTAAGCAATAACCCCAAGCTCATTCTACATAGCTATCATCACCTTGATACCAAAACCAGGCAAAGATATCACACAAAAAAAGGAAATTACAAGCCAATATCACTGATGAACATAGAAGAAAAAAATCTTAACCAAATATTAGCAAACCAAATTCAAGAATACATTAAAAGGATCAAAGACCATGATTACATGGGATTTTTAATTCCAGAGATGCAGATTGTCCAATATGCACAAACCAGTCAGTGTAACACACAGCATTGAAAAAAGTGAATTAAAACCCTATCATCTCAATAGATGCAGAAAAAAGCTTTTGACAAAATAAAAAAATTTATGATAAAAACTCTCCAGAAAGTGAGCATAGAGGGAAGCTATGTCAACATAATAAAGGCTATATATAACATGCCACAGCTAACATCATTCTCTGTGGTGAAAACCTGAAAGCATTTCCTCTAAGATCAGAAATGAGACAAAGATGTCCACTCTTACCACTTTAATTCAACATAATTTTGAAAGTCCTAGATATGGTAATCAGAGAAAAACAACAAATGATAGGAATCCAGATAGGAAAAGGAGACATAAAATTGTCACAGTTTGCAGATGACATGATACTATATATATAAAATCCTAAAGATGCTACCAGAAAACTTCTAAAGATCATCAATGAATTCAGTTAAGTTGCAAGATACAAAATTAACACACACATTGCTTGCATCTGTGCACTAACAATGAAAGATCAGAAAGAGAAATTAAAGAAACAATACCATTTACCATCACATCAAAACTAAACCTACATAAGGAGGCAAAAGACTTGTACTCCAAAAACTGAGACACCAATGAAAGCCAACAAAGATGACACAAACAGATGGAAAGATATACTTCTTGGATTGGAAGAATCAGTATTGTCAAATTACTATACTACCGAGGGCAATCTATAGATTCAGTGTAACCCCTTACAAACTACCAATGGCATTTTTCATAGAACTAGAACAAAAAGTGTTTATAAATTTGTTTGGGGACACAAAAGACTTGGAAAAGCCGAAGCAATCTTGAGAAGAGAAAAATAAAATGAAATGGAGGCACCAGACTCCCAGACATCAAACTATACTACAAAGTTACAGGATTCAAAACAGTATGGTACCATCACAAAAACAAAGTACAGATCAACTGAACATGATACAAGCCCCAGAAGTAAACTCGTGCACCTATGGTCAATTAGTCTATTTCAAAGGAGGCAAGACTATATAATGGAGGAAAGAGTCTCTTCAGTAAGTCATGCAGCGAAAACTGGGGCACTATATGTGAAAGAATTATATTAGAACATTCTCCAACACCATACACAAAAATAAACTCAAAATGGATTAAAGACCTAAATGTAAGACAGATACCATAAAACTCTTAGAGGAAAACATAAGCAGAATGCTCTCTGACATAAATCACAGCAATTATCTTTTTGAATCCACCTCCTGAGTAATGAAAATATAAACAAAAATAAAAGAAAATGGGACCTAATTAAACTGAAAAGTTTTTGCACCACAAAGGAAGACTACACAAAATAAAAAAACAGCCTACAGAACGGGAGAAAATGTTTGGAAATGAAGTGATTGACAAGGGATTCATCTCCAAGATAAACAAATGGCTCATGCAACATAATGTTAAAAAACAAAAACAAAAACAAAAAATGGGCAGAAGACCTAAATAGACATTTTTCCAAAGAAGGTATATAGATGGCCAAAAAGTGCATGAAAACATGCTCAACATCACTAATTAGTATGAGAAATGCAAATCAGAACTATAATAAGGTATCACCTCACACCAGTCAGCATAGTGATCATCAAGAACTCCATACACAATAAATGTGAAAGACTGGAGAAAAGGGTATCCGACTATGCTGTTGTGGGAATGTAAATTGGCAGGACCACTAGAGAGAACAGTATGGAGGTTTCTTAAAAAATATAGAACTATCATGTGATTCAGCAACCCCACTAATGGGCATGTATCTGGACAAAAACATCATTTGAAATGTACCTGCATGCACTCCAATATTCACTGCAGTGCTGTTTACAATAGCCAAGTCATCGAAGCAAACTAAAATGTCCACTGACAGAGGAATGGATAAAGATGGGGTACATATATACAATGGAATATTACTCAGCCATAAAAGAAAAAAATGAAACAATGCCAAAAAACACAGATGAACCCATGGATAATCATGCCAAGTGAATTAAGTCAAATAGAGAAAGACAAATACGATGTCATTTATATGTAGAATTTTTTTGAAAAAAAAAAAAAAAAACAATGATACAAATAATCTTATTGGCAAAACAGAAACAGACCCACAGACCCACAAGAGACTTCTAACTGCCAAGGAAGGAGTAAATGTGAAGTGAAGGAATAACTTCGAGGAGTTTGAGATTAATGTGTACACAGTGCTGTAAATAAAACAGATAATCGGCAGGGCTCTACCTTAGAGCACACACACTCCTCAGTGTTCCGTAACCGCCTATATGGGAAAGGAACCAAAGGAAGCATGGATATACATCTATGTTTAATGGGCTCAGCTGTACACCTGAAATGAACACAACACTGTAAACCAACTATACTAGAATGGAAAAACAGAAACTTTTTTAAAAAAGAAGGCTGACCACTATCACCTCTTCTATTAAACATACTATTGGAAGTCATAGCCACAGCAATCAGAAAAAGAGAAGGTATACAAATTGGAAGGGAAGAGGTTACTTCTATTATATGTAGTTGATATGATTCTACACATCAATTCCCCTGCGTATGAAAGAATTTGAGTTCTGTTCTGACAGCACATTTGTAAGTCCAATTTTTCGTAAGTCAACAAAATCAGCGTAGGTACTCAACTAATACAATCAGCTGTATAGTACTGTACTGTAAGGTTTATAATTCTTGTCATATAAATAATACATAAAAAATGAACACAAAAATAAAACATTTTTCATCTTACAGTATACTACCAATGAAAAGGATAGTAGTATACAGCTCAACAGCTGACATACAGGGGCTGACATCCAGTGAACAGGCAAGATTGGAGGAGTGAGAGGAGGTGAGAGTTGGTAGAGCTGAAGGATTGTCAGCAATAAGAGACAGATGGCCAAGTTGCAATTTCACTCATCCCTGACATTGATGTAAAGCTCATTTGCATCTTTGAACATACGAAACTTGAAGGTTCATATGTAGGGGACTTACTGTATACTGAAAGCCCTAGAGATGTCACTCAAAAACTACCAGAGCTGATAAATGAACTCAGAAAGGTAGCAGGATACAAGATTAACAGAATTTGGCTGCATTTCTTTAAACTAACAATAAAATATCATAAAGGGAATGTAAAAAAAACTTTTCAAAATTGCACCCCCAAAATAAAGTACTTAGGAATATAGGTAACCAAGGAGGTGAAAGCTTAAGACATTAATAAAGGAAAGTGAAGATGATTTAAAGAAATGGAAAGATATTCTATGCATTTCAATTGGAAGTATTCATATTGGTAAAATGCCCACACTACACAAAGCAATCTATAGATTCAATGTCATCCTTGTTAAAGTAGATATGACATTTTTCACAGAACTAGAATAAGCCTAAAATTTAATTAGGATTCATGAAAGACCCAGAATTGCCAACACAAGCCTTAGGAAAAAAGAACAAAGCAGGGGGCATAACCCTCCCAAACTTCAGATAATATTACAAAGTTTCAGTGATCAAAACAGCATGATATAAAAACAGATCAATGCAACAGAACAGAGCACCCAGGAAGAAACCCACACACTGACAATCAATCTTCAGTAAAGGAGAGAAGAATATACAATGGGGGGAGAAAGTCTCTTCAGCAACTAATACTGGAAAGGTTGGACAACAACACATAAACTAACAAAGTTAGACACACCCTTTCACCATACACAAAAATAAATGCAAAATGGCTTAAAGATTTAAATATAAGAAATGACAGCATAAAACTAGAAGAGATCACAGGGAAAACATTCTCTGACATAAATCATGCCACTTTTTCTTGGGTCAGTCTCCTGAGGCAATAGAAATAACAAAAATAAACAAATGGGACCTAATGAAACAAATATTTACACAGCAAAGGAAAACATAAACGAAAAGACAAACTACAGAATGGAAGAAAATATTTAAAAATTATGTGACTGACAGGGGCTTAATTTCCAAAATATAAGAACAGTTCATACAACTCAATGACAGAAAAACAAAAATCCAGTTGAAAAATGGACAGAAGACCTAAACAGACATTTCTCCAAATAAGAAATACAAAATGGCCAAAAGGCACATGCAAAGATGCTCAACATTGCTATCTATTAGAGAGATGTAAATCAAATTTACAATCGTCACCATTAAAAACTCTCCAAATTTTAATAACAAATGCTGGATGAGATGTGAAGAAAAGGGAACCTTTCTAAACTCTGGCTGGGAATATAAATTGGTACAGCCATTATGGAAAACAGGATGGAGGTTCCTCAGAAAACTAAAAACAGAATTACCATATGGTCCAACAATCCCATATACCCAGACAAAATTCTAACCCCAAAATAAACATGCACCCCTGTGTCACATAGCAAAGTCATGGCATCAATCTAAACAGTCATCCACAGATGAATGGATGAAAATGTGGTAAATATACACAATAGACTACTACTCAGCCATAAACAAGAATGAAATAATGCCATCTGCAACAACATGGATGCAACTAGAGATTATCATACTATGTGAAGCAAGTAAGAGAAAGAAAAATAACACATAGCATCACTTATATCTGGATTCCAAAATATAGAAATGAATCTATCTGTGAAACAGAATCACAGATACAGAACAGACTAGTGGCTGTGAGAGAGACAGGGAAGGGATGGAGTGGGAGGTTGAAGGTAGCAGATGTAGGCTTTAATACTGGGAATGGATAAGCAGCAAGGTTCTACTGTGTGGCACAGAGAACTATGTTCAATATCCTATGATGAATCAGAATGTAAAAGAATATTTAAAAAAAAAATTACATATAGTTCAGTCACTTTGCTGTACAGTAGAAATTAACAGAATATTATGAATCAAATATACTTCAATTAAATAAAGAAATATTCTTTCTCTTGAAAAACTGAAAAAAAAAAAAACTTATTAGAACTGATAAATGAATTCAGTAAGGTAGTGGGATACAACACCAATGTATAGAAATTGGTTATTTCTTTAAAATAAAAATGGAATGTCAGCAAGAGAAAGCAAATGTACTATCTCATTTAAAATAACATAAAAAAAAAACAAAAACAAAACCCTAGAAATAAACCTAACTAAGGATGTGAGAGATTTAAACTCTGAGAATTATAAAACTTATAAAGGAAATTGAAGATAACCAGGGAAATGGGAAGATAACCCATGCTCTTGGATTGGAAGAATTAATACAGTTCAAAAGGCTACACTACCAAAAGCAATCTAAGATTTAACATGATCCCTATCAAATCACCCATGATATTCTTCTCAGAACTAGAATAACCCTCACATTTATATGGAACCACAGAAGACTGAGAATTGCCAAAGCAATCCTGAGGAAAAAGAACGAAGTTGAAGGCATACCTCTTCCAAACTTTAGACAACAGTACAAAGCTACAGTAATCAAAACAGCATAGTAGTGGCACAAAATCAGAATTACTGATCAGTGTAACAGAATAGCGAGTTCAGAAATGGCAGATTAATCTTTGACAAAAGTGGAAAGAATATACAATGTAGAAAAGACAGTGTCTTTAGCAAGTAGTGTTGGGAAAGCTGGAAAGCATGTACATTAGTGAAGTTAGAACATACCCGCACACCATACATGAAAATAAACATAAGATTTTTATGAAAATAAGAAAAAAAATAAGAGGAGTTTCATAAAACTCCTCAGAAATAACACAGGGAAAACATTCTCTGACATAAATCTTAGCAATATTTTCTTAAGTAAGCCTCCCAAAGCTAAAGAAATAAAAGCAAAATTAATTGGTTCAAGAAGGACATGTGTTCATCTTCTGCCAGAGCAGCAAAATTGCACCTAGCTGTAGAACAACCATTGATAAGAAGCCAATGGAACCCTCCAAACAAGATACCTCACATCCAAGGAAAAAAGAGAAGCCACAATGGAACAGCAAGAGGGGCACAATTATAATAAAATCAAATCCTATACATGCTAGATGGGGGACCACAAGCTGGAGAACAATAATATCAAAGAAGTTCTAGGTGTGAAGGTTCTAGGCCCCACATCAGGCTTCCTAGCCTGGTGATCTGGCCAAGGGACTGGGAATCTCCAGGGAATCTGACTTTGAAGGCCAGTGAGATTTGATTATAGAAATTCCACAGGATTTGGGGATATAGACTCTTGGAGGGTACAAACAAAATCTTGTCCACACTTGGACACAGGGAAAAGGAGCAATGACCCAACAGGAGGCTGAGACAGACCTAACTATGAGTGTTTGAGGGTCTCCTCCAAAGGCAGGGGTCAGCAGTGGTGCAGTATGGGGACGGGGCACTGGCAACAGCAGTCCTAGGAGATTTGTGAGTTCTCCAGGAGGTCGCCAAGAGCCCCACAACAGAGTCTGTAGGCTCCAGGACTGGGTCACCTCATGCCAAACAACTAACAGGAAGGGAGCACAGCCCCACCCATCAGCAGATAACTGGATTAAAGTTTTATTGAGCACAGCCCTGCCCACCAGAGCAAGACCCAGTTTTCCACACAGCCAGTCTCTCCCATCAAAAAGCTTACATGAGCCACTTATCCTCTTCCACCAAAGGGAAAACAGAAGAAATAAGAACAACAATCCCAGCAGGCTCCAGAGCTAATACCACAACCACAGAAAGCTAAACAAAATGAAAAGAAATAGAATTATGTCCCAGATGAAGGAACAAGATAAATCCCTAGAAAAACAACTAAATGAAGAGATAAGCAACTACATAGAAGAATTCAGAATAATAATAGGAAAGATAATCCAGGATCTCAGAAAAAAGAATGGAAAAGATAGAAGAAATGTTTGGCAAAGACCCAGAAGAACTAAAGAACAAACAGAGATGAACAATACACTAGAAGGAAAGAATAACTGAGGCAGAAGAATGGATAAATGATCTGGAGGACAGAATGGTGGAAATCAATGCCACAAAACAGAATATAGAAAAAATTATGAAAAAAAAATTAAGACAACCTAAGAGACCTGTGGAACAACATTAAATGCCATCCATATTCACATTATAAGGGTCCCAGAAATAAAAGAAGAAGAGAGAAAGGAAAAAAAGAGCGAGAAAAAGAGAAAGGACCTGAGAAAATATTTGAAGAAATAATAGCTGAAAACTTCCCCACCATGAGAAAGGAAATAGTCAACCCAGTCCAGGAAGCACAGAGTCCCTGGCAGGATAAACCCAAGGAAGAGCACACCAAGACACACAGTAATCAAACTAATAAAAATTAAAGACAAAGATAAAATATTAACAGCAACAAGGGAAAAAAGACAAATAACATCTACAGGAAAACCCATAAGGTATCAGCTGATTTCTCAACAGTAATTCTACAGGCCAGAAAAGAATGGCAAGTGATGAAAGGGAAGAACCCATAACCAAGAATACTCTACCCAGAAATCCTCTCCTTCAGATTTGATGAAGAAATCAAAGACTTTCCAGACAAGCCAAAGTTAAGAGAATTTGGCACCAAACCAGTTTTACAACAAATGCTAAAGGAACTTCTTTAGGCAGGAAACACAGAGGGGAAAAAAAAGAAAGCTACAAAAAATAAACACAACTAAGAAAATGGTAATAGCAGCATCAGTTCAGTTCAGTTCGGTTCAGTTCAGTTGCTCAGTCGTGTCTGACTCTTTGTGACCCTATGAATTGCAGCACGCCAGGCCTCCCTGTCCATCACCAACTTCCGGAGTTTACTCAAACTCATGTCCATCGAGTTGATGATGCCATCCAGCCATCTCATCCTCTGCCGTCCCCTTCTCCTCCTGCCCCCCCTCCTCAGGGTAGAAGCATACATATCAATAATTATCTTAAATGTAAATAGATTAAATGCACCAACCAAGAGACATAGACTGGCTGGGTGGATATAAAAACAAGAACCATATATATGTTGTCTGTAAGAGACCCACCTCAGACCTACAGATGCTTACTGACAAAGTAGGGGGATGGGAGAAGGTATTTTAAACATTTGGAAATCATGATAAAGCTGGAGTAGCAATACTCCTATCAGACAAAATAGACTTTAAAACAAAGACTGTTATAAGAGACAAGGAAAGACAATAGATAATGACCAAGTGTTCAATCTAAGATGATGTAACAATTATAGATACATACGCACCCAACATAGGAACACCTCAGTATGTAAGACAAATACTAATAAAGGGAGAAACTGACAGTAACACAATAATAGTGGGGAACTTTTATACCCCACTTTCATTAACGGACAGACCAACCAGACAGACAGTCAATAAGGAAATGCAGGCCTTAAATGATACTTTAGACAAAATGGCCTTAATTGATGTTTATAGAGCATCCCATCCAAAAGCAGACTACATATTTTTCTCAAGTACACACTGTACATTCTCCAGGATTGACCACATGCTGGGTCACAAGGTAAGCCCTGATAAATTTGAAATCAAAACCATATCAAGCATCTTTTCTCACAATGGCATGAGATTAGAAATAAACTACAAGAATAAAAACTCTGAGAAACACAAACATGTGGCGCCTAAATATGACACTAAACAATCACTGAAGAAATAAAAGAATACCTAGAGACAAAGGAAAATGAAAGCACAATGGTCCAAAATTTATGGGATGCAGCAAAAACAGTTCTAAAAGGGAAGTTTATAACAATAAACTTAATAAAACATTATATAAAATATTATATAAAACAAAATATAAAATAAATAAAATATAACAACTTGAGGAAGTCTTACCTGAAGAAACAAGAAAAATCTCCAATAAAAAACCTAACCTTACACCTAAAACAACTAGAAAAAGAATAGCAAACCAAACCTAAAGTTAGTAGAAGGAAGGAAACCAAAGAGATCAGAGCAGAAATAAAGGAAATGGTGACAAAACAATCACAAAGATGAAACTAAAAGTTGGTTTTTTGAATACATAAAATTGATAAATCTTTGGCCAGACTCATCAAGAAAAAAGGGAGAGGACTCATATCAGTAAAATTAGAATGAAAAAGAAGTTACAACTGACCGCAGAAATACCAAGGGTCATAAGAGACTACAATGAACAACTGCAGGCCAGTAAAACAGACAACCTGGAAGAAATGGACAAATTCTCAGAAAGGTACAGTCTTCCTAGACAGAAACCAAGAAGAAAGAGAAAATATCAACAGACTCATCACAAGCACTGAAATTGAAATTATGATTAAAAACCTGCCAACAAACAAACGTCCAGGACCTGATAGATTCACAGGCAAATTTTATCAAACATTTAGAGAAGAGTTAACACCTATCCTTCTCAAACTGTTCTAAAAAGATGCAGAGGGAGGAAAACTTCCCAGCTCATTTTATGAGGTCACCATCTCCCTGATACCAAAACCAGACAAAGATAACACATAAAAAGGAAAATTACAGGCCAATATCACTGATGAACATATATGTAAAAATTCAACAAAATACTAGCTATTCATATCCAACAATAAAAAGATCATATACCATGATCAAGTGGGATTCATCCCAGGGATGCAAGGATTTTTCAACATCTGCAAATCAATCCATGTTATATACCATATCAATAAATTGGAGAATAAAAACCATACCATTTCAACAGATGCAAAAAAAGCTTTTGAAAAAACGCTGCACCCATTTATGATCAAAACTCTCCAGAAAGTGGGCGTAGTGGGTACACAGCTCAACATAATAAAGCCTGATGTATGACAAACATACAGCTATCATATGTAATGGTGAAAAGCTGAAAGTATTTCCTCTAAGATCAGGAACAAGACAAGAATGTCCACTCTCACCACTTTTATTCAACATAGTTTTGGAAGTCCTAGCTACAGGTATCAGAGAAGAAAAAGGAAAGGGAATCCAAATTAGGATAGAAAAAGTTAAACTGTCACTGTTTGCAGTTGACATGATACTATACATGAAAATCCTAAAGCTACCAGAAAACTATTAGAACTCAACGAATTTGGTAAAGTTGCAGGTTAAAAAATTAATACACAGAAATCTGTTGCATTTCTATACACTAACCATGAAAGATCAGAAAAAGAAATTCAAGAAGCAATTCCATTTACCATTGCATCATAAAGAATAAAAAACCTAGGAATAAACCTATCCAAGACAAAACTATAAAATGCTGATGAAAGAAACTGAAGACATAAACATGAAAAGTTTCTGTATTGGAAGAATCAGTACTGTCAAAATGACTATACTACCCAAGGCAATCCACAGATTCAATGTAATCCTTATCAAATTACCAACGGCATTTTTCACAGAACTAGAACAAAGAAACCTCCAAATTTGTATGGAGACACAAAAATCCTGAATAGCCAAAGCAATCTTGAAAAAAGGAGCTGGAAGAATCAGGTTCCCTGACTTCAGACTAAACTACAAAGTGACAGTCATCAAAACAGTATGGTACTGGCCCCAAAACTGAAATATAGATAAATGAAACAGGACAGAAAATTGAGAAATAAGCATATACACCTATAGTCAATTAATCTATAACAAAGGGAGGCAAGGCTACACAAAGTTGGAAAGACAGCCTCTTCAATGAATGGTGCTGGGAAAACTGAACAGCTACGTGTGAAAAAAAGAAATTAGATCATTCTTTAACTCCATACACAAAAAAAGCTCAAAATGGATTAAAGACCTAAATGTGAGACTGAGCACTATAAAACTCTTAGAGGAAAACAGATTTGGATCTTTTTTCTATCCATCACCCAGAATAATGGAAATAAAAGCAAAAATAAACAAATGGGAGCTACTTGAACGCAAAAGCTTTTGCACAGCAAAGGAAACAATAAACAAAATGAAAAGACAAACCACAGATTGGGAGGAAAGTTTGCAAATGATGTGACTGATAAGGGATTAGTCTCCAAAATTTACAAACAGCTTAGTAAAATCAAAACAAACAATCTATTCCTTTTTGTTTAGAGGCCTTGAACAGACATTTCTCCAAAGAGGACATATAGATGGCCAATAGGCACATGAAAAGATGTTCAACACTGCTGGTTATTAGAGAAATGCAAGTCAAAACTATAATAAGGTATCACCTCACACTGGTCAGAACGGCTATTAAGCATCAAGAAATTACAAAGCACAAATGCTGGAGAGAACATGGAGAAGGGAACTCTCCTGCACTTTTGGTGGGAATGTATATTGGTACAGCCGCTGTGGAGACCAGTATGCTGCTGCTGCTGCTAGGTCACTTCAGCAGTGTCCAACTCTGTGCGATCCCACAGACGGCAGCCCACCAGGCTCCTCTGTCCCTGGGATTCTCCAAGCAAGAATACTGGAGTGGCTTGCCATTTCTTTCTCCAATGCATGCATGCATGCTAAGTCGCTTCAGTTGTGTTTAACTCTGTGTGACCCCATGGACAGCAGCTCACCAGGCTCCTCTGTCCATTGGATTCTCTAGGCAAGAATACTGGAGTGGGTTGCCATTTCCTTCTCCAGGAGATCAGTGTGGAGGTTCCTTAAAAATAGAGCTACCATATGACCCTGTAATCCTACTCCTGGGCATATATCCAGAGAAAAACATGGTCCCAAAAGATACATGCACTCCTATGTTCACTGCAGCAATGTTTCTAATAGCCAAGACATGGAAGCAACCTAAATGTCTACCAACAGAGGAATGGCTGAAGAAGATGTGGTACATATATATAATGGAATATTACTCAGCCATTAGAAAGAATGAAATAAGATGCTTTGCAGCAACATTCATGGACCTAGAGTGTATCATGAGTTGAGTCAGACAGAGGATAAATATCATATGACATCCTTATATGTGGACTCTACAAAGAAATGATAGAAATGAAGTTACTTACAAAACAGAAAGAGACTCACAGAAAACAAACTTATGGTTGCTGGGGGGAAGGGTTAGTTAGGGACTCTGGAAGGTCAGGTACATACTGCTATATCTGCTATATTTAAAATGGATAACCAACAAAGACCTATTGTATAGCACATGGAATTCTGCTCAAGGTTATGTGGCAGTCTCAATGGGAGGGAGTTTTGGGGAGAATGGATATATGTATATTTATTCACTGTTCACCTGAAACCACCACATTGTTAATTGGCTATACCCTAATTGAAATGGTTTTTGGTGTTGAAAAGAAATAAAAATAAAAAAGCAAAATTAAACAGGTGGGATTTAATCAAATTTGTAAAGGAATCCATAAACAAAATGGATTTGGATAAACAAAAACAGCAAAGGAATCCATAAACAAAATGAAAGAGAACATATTGACTGGGAGAAAAGATTTGCAAATGGTGAGACTGACAAGGGCTTGATTTCCAAAATATAAGAACATCTCATACAACTCAATAACAAAAAAACAAACCAATCAAAAAATGGGTGGAGGATATGAGTCATTTCTCCAAAGACAGACAAATGGTCAACAGGCAACATCACTAACTCTTAGAGAAATGCAAATCAAAATTACAGTGAGGTATATCACCTCATACTGGTCAGAATGGCCATTAGCAGTAAGTCGACAAACAATAAATGTTGGACAGTGTGTGGAGAAAAGGGAACCCTTCTACACAGCTAGTGGGAATGTAAACTGGTGCAGCCACTACTATGGGAGAAAACATGGAGGTTCCTTAAAAAACTAAAAACAGAAAAACCAAATGATCCAATAATCCTACTCCTGATTATGTATCCAATTAACAATAATCATACCTTGGATAAACCTCACTGGCTACAACAGTGCCACTGCTCAAAGCTTGGTACATATCCAGAAAGACATAAACTCTAATTTAAAAAGATACATATCCAATAAAGTTCACAGCACTACTATTCACAAAAACCAAGGCACAGAAAAAATCCTTGTTCTCAGAAACAAACCACTGACTTAAGAAGCTGTGGTATATATTTACAACGGAATATTATTCAGACATGAGAGGAATGAAATATTGCCATGTGAAGCAACATAGATGAATCTAAAGAATACTTAGTTGAGTGAGTCAGACAAAGACTAATACAAGATACTAACTGTAAGTGGAATCTAAAAAATAGACATGAATCTATCTATATATATAGATATATAACAGAAACAGATTCATGTAACAAAGTTACTAAAAGGAAACATTGTTGGGAGTGATAAACTAGGAGTAAGGGATTAACAGATACAAAACACTATACATAAAATAGATAAGCAACAAGAATTTACTATTTAGCAGAAGAACTCTGCTCAATATTCTGAAATATTCTTTGTTCAATATTCTGATTCAATTAAAACCTGAAACTAACAATATTTTAAATCAACATATTTTTTAAAAAAAGTTAAAAAAATTCTATCATGCTCTGCACTGCCACTTCATACAAATGTAATTTAAAGAGAGCCAAAGAATTCTAAGCAAAACAAAAACAGTTCTAAGAGGGACGTTTATAGCAATACAATCTTACCCCTGGAAATAAGAAAAATCTCAAATTCACTCCTATATGACAAAAAAGAGTTTAAAATAAAGTCTATTACAAAAGACAAAGAAGGATGGTACATAAAGGGATCAATCTAAGAAGGCATATCATAAATATATATGTCCTGAACATAGGACCACCTCAATATATAAGGCAAATATTAATAGCCATAAAAGAAGACATCAACAGTAATACAATAGTGGAGGACTTTAATAGCCCACTTTCATCAGTGGAAAGATCATCCAGACAGAAAATCAACAGGGAAACACAGGCCTTAAATGACATATTATTCCTGATTGACTTAACTGATACTTATAGAGCATTCCATTCAAAAGCAGCAAATATATATGCTTCTCAAGGGCACATGCAGTGCTCTCCAGGATTGATATTTTGGACCAAAAAGACTCAGTAAATTTACGAAACTTGAAACCATGTCAAGCATCTTTTCCAACTACAATGCTGTGAGGTCAGAAATCAAGTACAGGAAAAACTATAAAAAACAAACACATGCAGGCTAAACAGTATGCTATTAAATAACTAATGGATCACTGAAGAAATCAAAGAAGCAATCAAAAAATGCCTAGAGACAAATAAAAACAAAAATGATGATCCAAAACCTATGGGATGCAGCAAAAGCAGTTCTAAGAGGGAAGTTTAATAGCAATCCAATCTTACTTCCAGAAACAAGAAAAAAATCTCAAATTCATAACCTAGCCTTATACTTAAAGCAACTAGAGAAAGAAGAAAAAATAAAACCTAAAGAGAGGACAAAAAAAGAAATCACAAAGATTAGAGCAGAAATAAATGAAATAGAGATGAAGAAAATAGCAAAGATCAATGAAACTAAAGCTTGGTTCTTTGAAAAGTTAACTAAATTGATAAATCTTTAGCCAGACTTATCAGGAAAAAAGGGGAAAGGGCTTGAATTAATAATAATAGAAATAAAAAAGCACAAGTTACAACAGACACCATAAAAATACAAAGGATCATAAAGGACTACGACAAGCAACTATATACCAATAAAACAGACATTTTAGAAGAAATGGAAAAATACTTAGAAAGGTATAATTTTCCAAAACTGAGCAGGAAGAAACACAAAATATAAACAGATTGTTAACAAGTATTGAAACTGTGATTAAAAACCTCCCAACAAACAAAAGTCCAGGACCTGAAGGCTTCACAGGCTAATTCTATCAAACATTTAGAGAAGAGTTAACACCCACCCTTTTGAAATTATTCCCCAAAACTGCAGAGGAAGGAACACTCCCAAACTCATTCTATGAGCCCATCATCACCCTGATACCAAAATCAGACAGGTATCACAAAAAAAGAAAATTACAGGTCAACATCACTGAATACAGACGCAAAAATCCTCAACATAATACCAGCAATCTGAATTTTATAATATATTAAAAGGGTCATACATCATGATCCAGTGGTATTTATTTCAAGGATATAAGGATTTGTCAATACCTACAAATCAATCAGTGTGATATATCACATTAACAAATTGAAGAATAAAAATATATGATCATCTCAATAGATGCAGAAAAAAGCTTTTGAAAAAAACTTAAACACCCATTTATGGAAAAAAAAAAACCAAAACTCTAGCGAGTAGGCACAGAGGGAGCCTACCTCAGTATATAGGAAATATATGACAAACCCATAGCTAACATCATACTCAACAGTAAAAAGCTGAAAGTATTTCCTCTAAGATCAGGAACAAGTCAAGGATGTGCATTCTCATCACTATAATTCAACATCGTTTATGAAGTCCTACTACAGCAATCAGAGAAGAAAAGAAATTAACAGGGATCTCAACTGGAAATAAGAAGTAAAATTATCACTGACTGCAGATGACATGATACACAGAAAATTCTAAAAATGCTACTGGAAAACTACTAGAGCTCACCAATGAATTCAGTATTAAAGTTTCAGGATACAAAGTGAATACACTGAAATCTGTTGCCTTTCTATACACTAACAATGAAAGACTGGAAAGAGAAATTAAGTAAACAATCCAATTTAACATCAGTATTTAAAAACAGTATGGGACTGACACACGAATAGAAATATAGATCAATGGAACAGGACAGAATGTCCAGAGATAAACCCACACACTTATGTTCACCTAATTATGACAAGGGCTTCCCACATGGTGCAGTGGTAAAGAATACAGCTGTCAATGCAGGAGATTTAAGAGACATGGGTTTGATCCCTGGGTCAAGAATATGGCCTGGAATAGCAAATGGCAACCCACTCCAGCAATCTTGCCTTGAAAATTACATGGACAGAGGAGTCTGGCGGGCTACATTCCATGAGGTTGCAAAGACTTGGACATGACTAAGCACACATACACACACTCTATGATAAAGGAGGCAAGAATATACAATGGAGAAAAAGACAGTGGTTCCCAGAAAACTGGACAGCTACATATAGAAGAATGAAATTAGAATACTCCCTGACACCACACAGAAAAATAAGCTCAAAATGGATTAAAGACCTAAATATAAGGCCAGATACTATAAAACTCTTAGAGGAAAACACAGGCAGAACACTCTGACACAAATCACAGCAAGATCTTTTCTAACCCACCTCATAATGAAAACGAAAAGAAAATAAACAAATGGAACCTAATGAAACTTAAAAGCTTTTGCAGAGCAAAGGAAAAACCATAAACAAAATGAAAAGACAACCTACAGAATGGGAGAAAATATTTGAAAATGATGAGACCAACAAGGGCTTAATTTCCAAAATATAACTTGAACAACTCAGTAACACAAAACCAACAACTCAATTGAAAAAGGGACATAACACCTAAATAGATATTTCTCCAGAGAATAAATACAGACCTCCAATAAGCACATGAAAAGATGCTCAACACTGCTAGTTACTAGAGAAGTGCAGATTAAAACTACAACGAGGTACCACTTCACATAGATATTTCTCCAGAGAATAAATACAGACCTCCAATAAGCACATGAAAAGATGCTCAACACTGCTAGTTACTAGAGAAGTGCAGATTAAAACTACAACGAGGTACCACTTCACACCAATCAAAATAGCCACTGCTAAAAACTATATAAATAACAAATGCAGGAGGAGATGTGGAGAAAGGGGGACCTTTCTACTCTATTGCTGGGAATATAAGTTGGTAGAGCCACTATGGAAAACAGAATGGAAGTTCCTCAAAAAACTAAGAATAGAATTACCATGTGATGCAGCAAAATGCAAATTCAAAAAGATACTTGCATGTTTATGTTCACAGCAGCACTACTTACAATAGCCCAGTCATGGAAACAACCTAAATGACCTTCCACACATGAATGAATAAAGATGTGGTAGTTCCAGTTTAAGATGGCAGAATAGAAGGATGGGTGCTTATCTTCTCCTGTGAGAACACCAAAATCGCAACTAGCTATTGAACAACCATTGAAAGGAGGATACTGGAACCCATCAAAAAAAGATATCCCACATCCAAAGACAAAGAAGAAGCTGCAGAGAGATAGTAGGAGGGGCGCAATCACAATAAAATAAAATCCCATGACCACCCAGTGGGTGATCCACAATATCAAAGAAGTTCTCCCACTGTTGTGCAGGTTCTGAACCCCACATCAGGGTTCCCAGCCTGGGGATCTGGAAAAGGGACTGGGAATCCCCAGGTAATTTGACCTTGAAGGCCAGTGGGATTTGATTACAGGACTTCCACAGGACTGGGGGAAACAAGGACTCCAGTCTTGGAGGGCACAAACAAAACCTTGCCTATACCAGGACCAAGAAGAAAGGAGCAGTGACTCCACAGGATACTGACCAAAACCCCTGCTAGTGTTGGAGGGTCTCCTGTGGAGGTGTGGGTTGGCAGGGGCTCATCACTGGGACTGGAGCACTGGCAGTAGTAGTCATGGAAGGTCCCCCTTAGTATAAGCCCTCCTGGGGGTCACCATTAACCCTACTACAGAGCCCTTCTCAGAGCACTGCCTTGTTGTGGCAAAGGGCCTTGTGTAACTCAATGAAGCTATGAGCCATGCTATGTAGGGCCACCCAAGACAGATGCGTCACAGTGGAAAGTCCTGACAAAACATGATCCACTGGAGGAGGGAATGGCAAATCATCCCAGTATACTTGCCGTGAGAATTTCATGAACTGTATAAAAAGACAAAAAGATATGACACTAAAGGATTAGTCCCCCAGGCCAGAAGGTGTCCAATATGCTACTGGGAAAGAGCAGAGGACACCTACTAAAGATGTCCCAGAAAGAATGAAGTGGCTTGGCCCCAAAGTGGAAATGATGCTCAGTTGTGGATGTGTCTCGTGATGAAAGTAAAATTTGATGCTGCAAAGAACAGTATTGCATAGGAACCTGGAATATTAGGTCCATGAATCAAGGTAAATTGGACATGGTCAAGCAGGACATGGCTAGAGTAAACACCGACATCTTAGGAATCCATGAACTAAAATGGACGGGAATGGACGAATTTAATCCAGAAGACCACTGTATCGACTACTGTGGGCAAGAATCCCTTAGAAGAAATGGAGCAGTCCTCATAATCAACAAAAGAATCTGAAATGCCATCCTTGGGTGCAACCTCAATAACCACAGAATGATCCAGGTTTGTTTCCAAGGCAAGCCATTCAACATCACAGTAATTCAAGTCTATGCCCCTACCACCAATGCTGAAGAAGCTGAAGTTGATCAGTTCCTTGAAGACCTAGAAGATCTCCTAGAACTAACACCAAAAAAACATGTTCTATTCATCACTGGGGATTGGAATGCAAAAGTAGGAAGTCAAGATACCTGGAGTAACAGGCAAGTTTGGTCTTGGAGCACAAAATGAACCAGGGCAAAGGCTAACTGAATTCTGCCAAGAGAATGCACTGGTCATAGCAAACATCCTTTTGCAACAATATAAGAGACGACTTTACAAATAGACATCACCAAAGGGTCAATACTGAAATCAAATTGATTACATTCTTTGTAGCTGAAGGTGGAGAAGCTCTTTGCTGCTGCTACTGCTGCTAAGTCACTTCAGTCGTGTCCGACTCTGTGCGACCCCATAGATGGCAGCCCACCAGGCTCTCCCGTCCCTGGGATTCTCCAGGCAAGAACACTGGAGTGGGTTGCCATTTCTTTCTCCAATGCATGAAAGTGAAAAGTGAAAGTGAAGTCGCTCAGTCGTGTCCGACTCTTTGCGACCCCATGGACTGCAGCCTACCAGGCTCCTCCGTCCATGGGATTTTCCAGGCAAGAGTACTGGAGTGGGGTGCCATTGCCTTCTCTGGGAGAAGCTCTTTAGAGTCAGCAAAATCAAGACCTGGAGCTGACTGTGGCTCAGATCAGCTTCTCAAAGCAAAATTCAGTCTTAAACTATAGAAAGCAGGGAAAAGCACCAGGCTAGCCAGGTATGACTTAAATCCCCTATGAATATGCAGTGGAGGTGATGAATAGATTCAAGGGATTAGAACCAGTAAACAGTATGCCTGAAGAACTATGGACAGAGGTCTGTAATATAGTACAGAAGGCAGTGAACAAACTCACCCCAACAAGAAGGCAAAGTGGTTATCTGAAGAGGAAAAGTGAAAAGCAAGGGAGAAAGGGAACGGTATATACAGCTAAACGCAGAGTTCCAGAGAATAGCAAGGAGAGACAAGAAGGCCTTCTTCAATGAATGATGCAAAGAAAAACAGAAAAACAACAGAATGAGAAAGACTAGAGCTTCAGGAAAATTGGAAATATCAAGGGAAGAATTCATCCAAAGATGGGCACAATAAAGGACAGAAACAATAGTGACCTAGTAGAAGTCAAAGAGATTAAGAAGAGATGGAAAGAATGCATGAAGAACTGTACAAAAAAGACCCTAAATAACCAGATAACCACAATGGTATGGTTACTCACCCAGAGCCAGACATTCTGGAGTGTGAAGTCAAGTGGGCCTTAAAAAGCACTGCTGTCAATAAAGTTAGTGGATGTGATGGAATTTCAGTAGAGCTATTTAAAACCCCCAAAGATAATGCTATCAAAGTGCTGCACTCAACATGTCCACAAATCTGGAAGACTTAGCAGTGGCCATAGGACTAGAAAAGGTCAATCCTCATCCCAATCCCAAGAAGGACAGTACTAAAGAATGCTCAAACCACTGGACAATTGTACTCATTTCCCATGCTAGTAAAGTAAGGCAAAGTCAAATCGCTCAGTCATGTCTGACTCTTTGCAACCCCATGAACTGTAGCCTGCCAGGCTCCTCTGTCCATAGGATTTTCAAGGCAAGAATACTGGAGTGGGTTGCCATTTAAGATCATGCTTAAAATCTTGCATGGTATGCTTCAGCATTACATGAACCAAGAACTTCCAGATATCCAAGCTGGGTTTAGAAAAGGCAGAGGAACCAGAAATCAAATTGCCAACATTTGCTGGATCATAGAGAAAGCAAAGGAATTCCCAGAAAAACATCTACCTGTTTCATTAACTACGCTAAAGCCTTGCACTGTGTGGATCATAACAAACTGTGGAAAAATCTCAAAGAGATGGGAATATTAGACCTCTTACCTCTCTCCTGAGAAACATGTTTGCAAGTCAAGAAGCAACAGTTAGAACCGGGTATGGAACAACTGGCTGGTTCAGGATTGAGAAAGGAGTGTGACAAGGCTGTCTGTTGTCACCCTGTTTATTTAACTTATACACAGAGCACATCATGGGAAATGCCAGGCTGGATGTTACAACCTAGAGTCAAGATTGGCAGGAGAAACATCAACTACCTCATGTATGCAGATGATACCACTCTAATGGCAAAAAGCAAAGAGGAACTAAAGAACCTCTTGATGAGGGTGAAGGAGGAAATTGAAAAAGCCTGCTTAAAAGTAAATACCCTAAAAACTAAGATCATGGCATCTGGCCCCATCACTTCATGGCAAGTAGAAGGGGAAAGGATGGAAGAAGTAAAAGATATCCTCTTCTTGGGCTCTAAAATCACTGCGGATGGGGACTGGAGTCATGAAATCAGAAGACAAATGCTTCTTGGCATGAAAGGTATGACAAGCCTAGATAGTGTGTTGAAAAGCAAAGATATCCCTTTGCTGACAAAGGTTCATATAGTTAAGGTTATAGTCTTTCCAATGACCATATATGGTTGTGAGAGTTGAACCATAGAGAAGGCAGAGTGCAGAAGAATTGATGCCTTTGAACTGTGGCGCTGAAGACTCTTGAGAGTCCCTTGGACAGCAAGAAGATCAAACCAGTCTGTCTTAAAGGAAATCAACCCTGAATATTCACTGGAAGGACTGATGCTGAAGCTACAATATTTTGGTCACCTGATGCGAACAGTCGACTCACTGGAAAAGACCTTGGATGCTGCGAAAGATTGAAGGCAGAAGAAGGTGTCAGAGGATGAGATGGCTGGATGGCACCACTGATGCAATGGATATGAACTTGGGCAAACTCTGGGAGATGGTGTGGGACAGGGAGGCCTGGCCTGCTGCAGTTCATGGGGTGGCAAAGAGTCGGACAGAACTGGGCAACTGAACAACAGCAAAAACAGAGCCCTTAGACCCCAGGGCTGGGTCTCCTCAGGCCAAACAACTAACAAGGAGGGAGCACAACCCCACCCATAAGCAGATAATTGGATAAAAGATTTACCAGCAAGGTCCTACCCACCAGAGCAAGACAGAAGAAGTAAGAACCACCAGAGTTCATGGGAGCTAGAACAAAAACCATATTAAAGAAAGTTAATCAGGATGAAAAAGCAGAAATTTATGTCCCAGAGGAAGGGACAAGATAAAACCCCCCAAAAACAACTAAATGAAGTGGAGATAGGCAACCTTCCAGAAAAAGAATTCAAGACTCTCACTTAGATTTGATGGAGAAATCAAGCTTTCCAGACAAGTAAAGTTAAGAGAATTCAGCACCACCAAACCAGCTTTACCATAAGTTAAAGGAACTTTCTAGGCAGTAAACAGAAGAGAAGGAAAAGACCTACAGAAAATAAACCCAAAACAATTAAGAAAATGGTAATAGGATCATATATATCAATAATTACCTTAAAGGTAAATGGATTAAATGTATCAAACAAAAGACATACACTGGCTGGGTCAATGAAAACATGTGCATGTATGCACTTTCACTTACCACATCACAGTGCTTGACACCCCCCAAACTGTATGTAATTATTCTATTGTTAGATTAATCATGTTCCCATTATGGCTTGCAATTGTAATTATCTTTTATTTTTTGTCTGGCTATTGACTGTGAAAACTGATCAAAATATTTTACAGGTGTGATTATGTAACTATTACTCACTTAATACTGTTGTATCATGATTGGTCAACAGAAAATATAATAGAATTCTGTATCACCAAAGCTACCATTTAATAGAAAAACCTGTAAAAAGATGTGGTACATATATATACACATAATAGAATACTACTCATCCATAAAAAAAGAACAAGACAGGGCTTCCCTGGTCGTCTAGTGGTTAAGAATCTGCCTTGCAATGCAAGGGACACTGGCTTGACCTCTGGTACTGAAGGGTCCCATATGCTGTGGAGCTGCTGAGCCCGTGTGGAACAATAATGAGCCAGCACTCTGGAGCCTGCAAGCTGCAACATGCTACAACTACTGAAGCCTGAGCACTGGACCTGTGCTCTGTAACAAGAGAAGCCACCTCAATGAGAAGGCTGCACACTACAATGCAAAGTAGCCCCTGCTCAGAACAACTGAAGAAAGCCTGCATGCAGCAATGAAGATCCAACACAGTCAAAAGATTAAATAACCTTTGGGAAAAAAAAAGAATGAAATAATGCTACTTGCAGCAACATGAATGGAACTAGAGATTATCACACTACGTAAAGTCAGAAAGATAAATACTACATGATATCATTCATATGTGGATTCTAAAATATGATACAAACTGATCTATGAAACTGAAACAGAATCATGGACATACAGAACAAACTGGTGGTTGCCACAGGGGAGGCGGTTGGGGGAGAGATGAAGATTGGAGTTAGCAGATGTACGCTTTTATACATAGAATGAATAAACAACTAGGCTCTACTTTATAGCACAAGGAACTATACTCAATATCCTTTGATAAACTTTAATGGAATAGACAAAAAAGAAATGTGTATGTATGTATAATTGAATCACTGCTACACAGCAGAAATTAACACACTGTAAATCAAACATATGTCAATAAAAATACTGACTGCAGTAAAATAAAAAATCTATAATTTTTTAAGCAAATCAAAGTTTCCACACATTATTTTTCTCTACACAGAAGTAAACATTTAGAAAGCAACTATAAAGAAGCAGCAACTTACTTTATTTCGATCTTGGACGACCAGTATTTTTCCAGTATTTTCATCAAATACAGCTCCTGTTGGGGGAAAAAGATAATCGAGAAATATGAATTTCCTTCACCTCAGATTACTCCCACACTATTACCTGTGGTCATCTGAAGGCCTAGTTCAAATAACCACCTCATCCATGAAGAGTTAACTTCAGTAAGAAACCAATTGCTCAGTGATCTTGGGTCTTTTAATGGCTGAAAGTAACAACGATGGTTCTAGCATATGCTATCTTACAGAACAATCATTTGTATCTCCTTCTCTAGATCATCTATTCCTGATGATATAGTTAAAATATTCTTTCTATTAAGCATTTAGTGTCCAATTTTAAGTGCTTAAAAATATCCATTGAATCAATGGATTGATTTTTCCATTCTGATATTTATTCCTTCAATCACTATGTATAAACATGATCCAAATCTCAAATATCTCAACATTCAGTTCAAGACTCTTCCTTAAAGTCACTTAAATTCCCTTATCACATTATGTACACAACTTTATAACTTACCAATATGTTGCTACAGAATACTTTTTAATCAACAGTTTATATTTTTAAAGTTCTAGACCATTTCTTTGATTTATTCATTCAACATATACACTGCCCAGCACACTAGGCATTTTGCTAGATATTAGGGACACAAAAATTAGTTTTTTCTGTCCTTGGGTAATGCTAGGTCAAAAATAAAATGACAACTTTAATGATCCAGAGCTTCCCTGATAGCTCAGTTGGTAAAGAATCCACCTGCAATGCAGGAGGCCCAGGTTCGATTCCTGGGTTGGGAAGATCTGCTGGAGTAGGGATAGACTACCCACTCCAGTATTCTTAGGCTTCCCTTGTGGCTCAGCTGGTAAAGAATCTGCCTGCAATATGGGAGACCTGGGTTTGATCCCTAGGTTGGGAAGATACCCTGGAGAAGGGAAAGGCTACCCACTCCAGTATTCTGGCCTGGAGAATTCCAGACTGTAGTCCATGGGGTCACAGAATCGGACACTACTGAACAACTTTCACGTAAAGATCTGCATTTTCTTTAAAGGCTATAATTTAAACATTATTTGTATTTATATAATGTAGGAAGATGTTGTTAAAAATATATTTTCTATTCATTCATTCAATATTAATTGAGCTCCTATATATACTACATGTAGGTTCTATATTTATAGTATATGAATTGAGATCTTTTTTTGTGTCAGGCACTTTTCCAATTGCTAAGGATACAGTCTCAAAGAATCAGACACAACCTAGCAACTGAACCACAAGGATACAGTGGTGAACAAAATGCCCTATCATTATGAGGCTCTTATTCTGAGGCTGGTACGAGAAGGTTACAAATGAAAAATAAATTATGTAGAACATGTGTGCAAGCTAAGCTGATTCAGTAGTGTCTGATTCTTTGCGACCCTATGGACTGTAGCCACCAGGTTCCTTTGCCCATGGGATTCTCCAGGCAAAAACACTGAAGTGGGTTGCCATTTCCTACTCCAGGGTATCTTTCCCACTCAGGGATAGAACCTCTGTTACTTTTCCTGCATTGGCAGGTGGATTATTTACCACCAGCGCCACCTGGTGATAGTAGTCACTTGGTCGTGTACTACTCTGCAATCCCATGGTCTGTAGCCCACCAGGCGCTTCTGTCCATGCAATTATCCAGGGAAGGATACTGGAGTCAGTTGCCATTTCCTACTCCAGAGGATCTTCCTGATCCAGGGATTGAACCCAAAATCTCCTGTGTCTCCTGCCTGGCAGGTGAATTCACCACCTGGGAAGCTCATATAGAACATGCTGCTGCTGCTGCTAAGTCACGTCAGTGAGGTGGTAATAAATATTACAGATACAATACAGTAGGGGATAGATATATGCAACAAATGGAAGAATTTTCTCTGAAATTTAAACATCCCATTTTAGCACTTCAAAGTCAAGAAAGAAAACCACAAAGTGAGATAGTTAACATTAATGTTGGCTTCTATTAGAAAATATAAACTATAATTGGTTGAGTGGGCCTTAGGAAGCATTACTACAAACAAAGCTAGTAGCAGTGATGGAATTCCAGATGAGCTATTTAAAATCCTAAGAGATCATGCTGTTAAAGTGCTGCACTCAACATGCCAGCATATTTGGAAAACAGCAGTGGCCACAGGACTAGAAAAGGTCAGTTTCACTCCAATTCCAAAGAAGAGCAATGCCAAAGAATGTTCAAACCACCATACAATTTCACTCATTTCACATCCTAGCAAGGTAATGCTCCAAATCTTTCAGGCTAAGCTTCAACAGTATGTGAACTGAAAACTTCTGTTATGTACAAGGTGGATTTAGAAAAGGCAGCAGAACCAGCCATCAAATTGCCAAAATCCACTGGATCACAGAAAAAGGGAATTCCAGAAAAACATCTACTTCTGCTTCACTGACTACGCTAAAACCCTTGACTGTGTGGATCACAACAAACTGTGGAAAATCCTTAAAGAGATGGGAATACCAGACCACCTAACCTGCCTCCTGAGAAATCTGTATGCAGGTCAAGAAACAACAGTTAGAACTGGACATGGAACAATGGACTGGTTCAAAATGGGGAAAGGAGTATGTTAAGGCTATATACTGTCACCCTGCTTATTTAACTTATATACAGTGTACATCATGTGAAATGCCAGGATGGATGAAGCACAAGCTGGAATCTAAGATTGAGGGTGAAATATCAACAATCTCAGATATGCAGATGATACCAGTTTAATGGCAGACAGTGAAGAGCTAAAGAGCCTCTTGAGGAGCATGCAAGAGGAGTGTGAAAAAGCTGGTTTAAAACTCAACATTTGAAAAACTAAGATCATGGCATCCCATCCCATAACTTCATGGCAAACAGCTGGGGAGAAAGTAGAAACAGTGGCAGATTTTATTTTCTTGGGCTTCAAAATCACTGTTGATGGCAACTATAGGCATGAAATTAAAAGATGCTTGCTCCTTGGAAGAAAGCTATACAAACCTAGAGAGCGTATAAAAAGCAGAGACATCACTTTGCTGACAAAAGTCTGTATAGTCAAAGCTATGGTTTTTTTCCAGCAGTCATGTACATGTGTCAGCATTGGACCACAAAGAAGGCTCAACACCAAAGAATTGATGCTTTTGAACTGTAGTGCTGGAAAAGACCCTCACAGTCCCTTGGACTGCAAGGAGATCAAACCAGTCAATCCAAAAGGAAATCAACCCTGAATACTCATTGGACAGACTGATGCTGGAGCTCTAATATTCTGGCCAGCTGATACAAACAGCCAACTCATTGGAAAAGACCCTGGATGCTGGGAAAGATTGAGGGCAGGAGGAGAAGGGGGTGACAGAGGATGAGATGGCTGGATGACATCACTGACTCAATAAAACATGAGTTTGAGCAAACTCCAGGAGACAGTGAAGGACAGGGAAGCCTGAAGTGCTCTAGTCCATGGCGTCACAAAGAATTGGAAATATCTTAGCAACTTAACAACAAAAACAAATAATTTAACTGGACTTTACATGAGTTGAATGCCAAAGAAATACCAAGAAAATCTACTCTTAATTTTTGTTAATTTGTCGTTACACAAATCAAACTTTTCCCTGCTGCTGCTGCTAAGTCGCGTCAGTCGTGTCCGACTCTGTGCGACCCCACGGACGGCAGCCCACCAGGCTCCACCATCCCTGGGATTCTCCAGGCAAGAATATTGGAGTGGGCTGCCATTTCCTACTCCAATGAACGAAAGTGAAAAGTGAAAGTGAAGTCGCTCAGCTAGCTGTGTCCGACTCTTTGAGACCCCATGGATTGCAGCCTACCAGGCTCCTCCATCCATGGGATTTTCCAGGCAAGAGTACTGGAGTGGGGTGCCATTGCCTTCTCGGGAACTTTTCCCTAGTTCACTATAAACATGAGCCAAAAACAGCACTGTTAAACACAATGTGAGCGACCTCTGCTGGTCACAACATAGAAGCTAAATAAACCCAAAGAAACAGTGAAAACAGGGAAACAGTGGAAACGACAGACTATTTTGGGGGGCTCCAAAATCACTGCAGATAGTGACTGCAGCCATGAAATTAAAATACATTTGCTCCTTAGAAGAAAAGTTTGACCAACCTAGACAGCATATTAAAAAGCAGAGACATTACTTTGCCAACAAAGGTCCATCTAGTCAAAGCTATGGTTTTTCCAGTGGTCATGTATGGATGTGAGAGTTGGACTATAAAGAAAGCTGAACACCGAAGAATTGATGCTTTTGAACTGTGGTGGTGGAGAAGACTCTTGAGAGTCCCTTGGACTGCAAGGAGATCCAACCAGTCCATCCTAAAGGAGATCAGTCCTGAATATTCATTGGAAGGACTGATGCTAAAGCTGAAAGTCCAATACTTTGGCCACCTGATGTGAAGAGCTGACTCATTTGAAAAGACCCTGATGCTGGGGAAAGATGGATGGTGGGAGGAAAAGGGGATGACAGAGAATGAGATGGTTGGATGCCATCACTAACTCAATGGACATGAGCTTGAGTAAACTCCGGGAGTTGGGGATGGACAGGCAGGCCTGGCATGCTGCAGTTCATGGGGTCATAGAGAGTGAGACATGACTGAGTGACTGACTGAAGTGAACTGAAACCCAAAGAGATTAGGGATTCAATTATTATATTATGATGACTAGACAGGTACTATACTATTTTTAATAAAAATCCTGTGTGTCGTATAGTTTTGAGTTGCCCAACTTCTCAAAGCCTTAAAACTGATGTCCTTTCTGGGTCACAAGCAGGTACTCTCGCTGTCCAATACTGTACGTTCACCACACAATTGCCTTTTCAGAAGGCTGACATTACCATTTGAAGATCTATCCAACCGTTCATTCAAGAAATATTTATTGAGGACCTAGGTTATACCAGACACTGTATTTTTGCAAGCATGCTCAGTTGTATCCACCTCTTTGCAACTCCATGGATTGCAGCCTGCCAGGCTTCTCTGTGCATGGAATTCCCCAGGCAAGAATACTGGATTGGGTTGCCATTCTCTTCTCCAGGGTATCTTCCTGGCCCAGGAATCAAACTTGTGTCTTCTGTGTCTCCTGCATTGGCAGGCAAATTCTTTACCACTGTGCCACCTGGGAAGCTTGACACTGTGTTTAGTCTAAGGATTAAGAGGTAAACAAGACATAAAATATTTGCCTTCCTGGACTTCACATTATTGTGGGGACAATTAAGGACATGGTAACTTCAAATTGTGCTAAGTTCTACAAACAAAAACAGAGCTGGGAACTTCCCTGGTGGTCTAGTGGCTAAGACTCCATGCTCCCAATACAGAGGGCTTGGGTTTGATCCCTGGTGGGGGAACTAGATCCCACATGCCACAACTAAGGCTTCGTACGCTGCAACTAAGACCTGGCATGGCCAAATAAATAAAATAAATTAAAAAAAAAAAAAAAACAGAGCTGGATAAAGGATGATGAGATTGGCAGGTGGGAGGACTATTTTATGCAGGAAGGTCAGAAACTTTTCTGAGGAGATATTTCAGCTCTAAAGAGCGCAATAGACAAAGCCCTCTGGAAGAGCACTGCAGGAAGAGAAGCCAGTAGGTTTAAAAGCTCAGAGGCAGATAGAAGCTTGCTGTTTGAAGACAGTAGGAAAGCCATAGCTCACTCCATTGCAATGTAGAGGAAGAAAGATTTTTTTCCCTTTACTCACTTCAGCTCTGTGTCTGAGACCTGAGCTGAATTGACATATGACAGATTAATGGGTAAGAAATATGTACATTTCATTTGGTGTTAATATTACCATGTGGCCTGGGTGGAGGTCTCCACAGAAATGAAAACCTCCTCAAAGTGTTTAGACCCAGGGGCTTATATACCATTCTAGGAAAGAGGGAAAAATTGTGCAGAAATGACAAAAGAAAGAGGGCTTTGTTCTAGGGGCGGTAAACAGTAAAAAAAAAAAAAAAAAAAGTGCCGAGGAATTAACTATATGGGGAAACTAGCAGAATATAATGGTTGTTTTCATAAGGTTTGTACTGATGGTAAAGAATCTGTCCGTACTGCGGGAGACACCAGTTCGATCCCTGGGTTGGAAAGATCCCTTAGAGAAGGAAATGGCAACCTACCCCAGTATTCAGGCCTGGAGGATTCCATGGACAGAGGAACCTGGAGGGCTATAGTCCATGGGGTTGCAAAGAGTCAGACACGACTGAGTGATTAACACCTTTTTCACCTGTTATTTCATAAGGTTTGTACAGATTTATCTCAATGTCAACTTCCCATCTCTGGTGATAATGTTCTCCTCTTTATGATAGAAAAAATTTATGCCCTGCTTTTAGGTAGAAAGGGTCAGGCAGAGAGCCCTTCCTGCTATCTCTCAATTGTCTTCACTTTGGCATATTTGAGGGTGGTATGTTCTGACTTCCTTAACCAGCTACATCTTGTAGCTTTTAACAAAAAAATGTCAACTATTTTCTCTTCATCTAAAAAAACTGTATCTTTCTAGAAAAATGTCTTACAGTATCTTCTGACCCCTATGGCCACTTCAAATCCTGGTTATTCTTCAAAACTCTGGTCAAGTTCCAGATCTCTCATCCCCTAAACTCCTATGGCATATCTTAACCATAATATATAGTACTTATTTATAAACAAGTTCTTCATAGGTGATTCTATATGCATGTGTTACCAATTCTCTAGTACTAACTGGAAACTCTAATTTGAAAGTCTGTACCAATGAGCTGATAATTATGTCTTTCTTAAGCAGTGTAAGACTGTCATCAAATTTTCAAGGAGTCTTTTGAAGCAGAGATGAATGGAAAGCTGAATTGCCTCTATTTGCTACAGGGTAGTGAGACCGTGGACAGAGAAAACACTAGAAATCCTTGAACAACTCCTTAGAAGACTCTGAAGATGAGAACTACCTTTTAAAACTTACTAATTATATGAAGGCAAATGATGCTATTATTAATAAATTACAATACACATTACTGCCTTGTAATAAATTAGAAGGATTCTTTCCTATTTTCATTTTTCTGAAAACCTGAGAGTTTTCTTAACCCTTGTTCTCAAAGGGTCATCCTAGAGAACCAGCATCAATACCAGCAGCTGCAGCAGCAGAGAATTTATTTGAATGGCAATTTTCGGGCCCCACCTCAGATCAAATGAATTAAAAACTCCTGAGGCTGGGGCCCAGCAATCTGCTTCAACAACCCCTCCAGGTGATTCTGATGTACTCTATAGTCTTACCTGGAAAATTCCGTGGACAGAAGAGCCTGGCGGACTACAGTCCATGGAGTCAGAGAGTCAGATACGAGTGTGTAAGCATGTGCACACACAATTTGAGAATTCCTGTCTTAACTCAAAGCACTCAAGCTAACCACTGACTTCAAAATTGTTTATTTAAATTATACTATTTTACACAACTGTTTGGCACAATGACTTCCTTAAGTCAAATATCTTTAAGAAGTAATGGCCAACCAACATAATACTGCAATTTTCCTTACTAACACATATATATGGAATCTAAAAAGTAAATATTTTTAAAAAGTCATGTTCAAATCACTGAGAAACTGGTTTGCTTTACCTTAAATTCAACTTTACAGTTTTATTAAATCACATAATTCATACTAACATGCTGTACCATAATGAAATGATCTATTCCTGGATCCCAACTAACTATTCCTCCTTCAGCAGTGAAGTTCAAATGTCTGTGTAAAACATGTTCAAACATATTCTTTGGAAAACTAAACTTGCTTGTTCTCTGTGCTGCCCTCTGCTGATTCATAAGGCAAACTTCATCTCTTTAAAGCACTAGCGCTCCAGTTGGAAGGAAGATAGTCATTTAATCAAATTATTCATTCCACATGAATAAAGTGTGGCTCAGATGGTAAAGAGCCTGCCTGCAATGTGGGAGACCCGGGTTCAATTCCTGGGTCGGGAAGATCCCCCGGTGAAGGGAATGGCAACCCACTCCAGTGTTCTTGCCTGGAAAATCCTATGGACGGAGGAGCCTGGCGGGCTATAGGCCATGGGGTCGCAAAGAGTCGGACACAACCGAGCGACTTCACTTTCAGCTGGAAGAAGAAATGAGGTAGCCCTCTAACAGTTGATTCGGATTATCTTCAGTTTGAGACTGACCTGCAACTCCCACTTGATGTGTAGCGTATCCTGGTAACCTGCTGGGCCCATCTCCCAGCCACAGAGACAGCACAGATGAATCCAATTCCGCGTGGTGAAAGCAGAAGCCCAGGGAAGCAGCAGGGGCAATAAATCGACTTTGGAGGATGGGAATGTGCAGCCACACTGCTACCTTACCTTCTGATCTCCATTTCTGTACTGCAGCTGAAACGCAGAAAACAGATATCTATAAATATTTTCCAGAGAGAAAACTGGAATAAATTAAAACTCATCTCTTGGTGTTACTTCCTCCAGTAAGTCATATTTAAGCTCCACTTGGTGGGTGGTGGTGGAGGGGGTGAGGGGGGGATCCCATAAATGTCCTGTTAACATACCTCAGCAGCATAATTTCCCCACCATTTCTTAAAAATGAAGTCAATATAGCGATGATCTTTATACATCATCTGACAATACCTGACATACAATTGGTGCTCAATAATTGTAGAATGCACAAACCTATTTAAATTACTGTTCCAATGCTGTTCTTTTTAACAATGAGTTTTAGTCTTTATAAATGACTTTTATTTACTGTCTCAAATATGTATGTGGTGTTTTTTGGTTTATACATTTTGAGGTGGTTAAAAATTAACTTTGCTTTTAAATAATGTATGGTAGTTCTAGAAAAATTTGAAAATAAAAATAAATCAAAACTTCACATTAGCATACAGAGAAATTTAAAATTTTGACACTTTTTCCATGAATATAATTTTGGAATTGACATACCACATATAATTTACATGTTTCTTTTTTTCTTTTACAATAGATTATAGACATTTTGTTACCATTAAAATTCTTTAACAAACATTTTTAATGACTGCATAATTTTCCTCATACATTTAGGTGTACCACAAATTACTTAACTAACCTAATTTTGGACATGTAGGTTGTTTGTAATCTTACCTTAATTATACCATGACAAACATTAAAATATATTTTTGGTCTTTGACTTTAAATTCTCTTACTTTGATACTTAAGATTGAGTTGGGGGAAAAAGATGCTAACATTTATCTGGCCCTTACTAAAATCCAGACATTTTAGATACAGTATTTTAAGTTCTCACAACACAAAAGGCAAGTATGGTCACCGCTAATTTATAGGTAAAGAAATGAATATTTAACAATTTTAGAAAAACTTTTCAGATCCGTTTCTCTATCCACCATCTCAGATCCCTTTCTCTATCCACCATCTCGGTCTTTACATTAATCCTACAAAATGTGTGTGGAGAGAGCGGAAAAGACTGTATCATTTATTTAATGGTTAGATTCCATTCCCTCCTCTTCCACAGCCTCTGAGGTAAGCATCTCCCTGTTAAGGACCATTGTTTCTCTACTCTTGCAAAGTCAGTGTGACTAACACAGTGACAAACAACTTGGGGCCCTAATACACTTCTTGATTTGGGGCTATGGGGTCCTGTTACATCCTTCTCATATCGAACTTTCTCTGGTATCTTCTTAAAAACTGACATAGTTACATAAAGTGAAATGCATAAATCCTAAGCGAACATTTGAGTTTTGACCTATGCATTCACTTGTGTAGTCCACATTCCAGTCAGGATTACAGAAGATTTTGATCACCACAGGAAGTTCCCAAGTCTTCCTTTCCAATCACTCCAGTCAAGGGAAAAAGCTGAAGCTTTGAAAGTTCATGAAAAAAAAGTTCTGAAAAAGCTGAAGCCACTTGTTTACTATTTTTTATCTTCACACTCTGACTTGGAGAATCTGTCCACTCCTTCAGCTAACTATATAATGATGCTTGCCCAGTCCTGATCTCACTGAACACTGAATTTTGCTGCTCTCCAGCTGCTCTCATATTCTGAAAGCTGCTGCTTCAAACTTCATAGCTGTATTCAAAACTGACTCCTATAGCCAACCTCAAGTAGTTTTTATTTACCAGTATACTTCTGGCTCCAATGCTTAAAGCCTAAGAATCATTAAAAAAAATTTTTTCCCCCTCTTTTTTTTTGCTAATAAACTTTATTTTTTCCTCCTGTCCCTCATTACTTAGCTCAAATATATCCTTCAAAGTGAGTTCACATACCACCTCTTTTGACAATAAGCTTCCCCTAAATGCTTTCCAAATGTGAACTTAACTCCTCTAATAGATTTACTAGAACTTACTACACAATGCCTAATGACATCTTTTGTCATTTATTTTTCTAATCCTAATATTCTGTGGGCAGAGGAGCCTGGCAGGCTACAGTCCATGGGGTTGCAAAGAGTTGGACATGACTGAGCATGCACACACACAATATTTTGTGCATCTGCAATCCTCCAGGTTAACATGATTTTATGCTTGGGCTCAATTCACATTTATTAAATGACTGGCTGTGTAAAGTCACAAAGCTAGTGAGTGGCATAGCAAAGATCAGAATCAGCGTTATTTCCCCACTCACACAGATATTTGTGAAGCTTAACAACACAAATATGTCTTCACCTAAATTTAGTTTATAATAGGAACAGTAAAAAGAATAGACCTCATGTCCAAAGGTGCAAAACAACTATTGCTAATACATTATATACAATCAGTTCTATTTGCTTGAAAAGAAAGAACAGATTTAGACTTCCTATCAGGCTTTCTTCTCAGATTATTTATTTCAGTTTCTTTTTACAGGCAACATCATTCAGTTTTGTTTGACTCAATAACAAAAAACCAGCAATGGTTCTTATAGTGCAGCAAGAACAAATTCTAGAGCCAGGAGACGTTAATCTGTCAGTACGATCATCTTTGAAATGTGGATAATAATAGTACCTACCTCATAGGTTATAAGGACTAAATGAGTTAATAATTTTGAAGTCCTTAAAATAGTATCCAGCACTTAGTGAGTGTACTAGGATTTTATTAAAAAGTATGTAATGTAAGACTTCAGAGTTTATAAATTAGTCTCATGTAATTTATCTTTGATGACCACACCTATCCAGTAAAGTAACTAGAGCTGGCATTATTCACATAAGCAACCTAAGGGGCAGATATTTTCAGTGGTGGTTATCCTAATGCCTGGTTAAGCATGTGGCAGAACATGGGACTTGAAACCTGGTCAAAGAGAGAGCCACTCAGTCGTGTCCGACTCTTTGCAACCCCATGAACCATACAGTCCATGGAATTCTCCAGGCCAGAATACTGGAGTGGCTAGCCATTCCCTTCTCCAGGGGATCTTCCCAACCTGGGGATCGAACCCAGGTCTCCCAAGTTGCAGGTGGGTTCTTTACCAGCTGAGCCACCAGGGAAGACTGAAACCTGGATGTGACACCAAATCCAACCCACTTTCTGCTTTGCCTTCCTGATTGAGGTAGAGCTTTAACCACTAACAAGTAACAAATGTGTACAATAAACACCTGTGTCTACCCACACATATTACACAGATTTGATTCTCCTACCGTTAACCCTGTTGGCAGTTAACAATTGTTCCCGAGGAGGAGAGAAAATAAGGTGAAGGGGTAAATAGTTTCGAAATGAAGATAGTTAAAGATTAAAACAGCTAGTTCAATTATATTTCCACAGATGCTCACTCGCCATATTGCTTCACAGGATAAAGATTCTGAAGTTTCCTTCTTAATGAGAGAAGAGGAATTTTCATGCCTCGCTTTCAATTTGATTGTAAGGACCCTTGGGCAGCTTGAAAAACCGGCTGCTCCACCAAATTACCGGCTCTCAAAGTGAGGTCTCCTCTATCCTAGTTATCTTTCCTATCAGTGGACTCAAGGTTCAAAAGTGATGAGTTTTCCTACCAAAGACTGAAACCACTCCATCAATCTCCCCGGTTAATTACAAAAAGCAGCCAGCTTTTTGTGAAACAGACGCAAACTAGTTCACAGTCTCCACAGCTCCTGACCCAACCTGTGTACAAAGACGACCACTCAAACCTCTCCAGCCAATTCACTGGCCACCACCTATACTAGGATGCGACAGTTTTGTCCTGGTCAAAGTGCCCGGCAGAATCAAGGGTCGGTAAATGTCAGTAAACAATAACAACTTAACATTTAATAAGCGGTAAGTATGTGGCGGAAACTGTGCGAGGCACTTGATACGCGTTATCCATTTCATCCCTCAGCAATTCCACCAGTTCCTATTACCTGGTTTTACGGATGAGAAAATGGTGGTTTACACAACTTGGCTCGAGGTTACACACTAGAAAGAAGACCTGAAACAACGGGGGCAGATGCCAGAGTCTGAACTCGTTACTGTTTCACCCAACCGCCTCAGAGACCTCCCCGCCAAGGCCACAACAACGACAGGCAGAAAACAGGTGCCGGTCACGCCTGCCCTCTCGTTCCCTCGAGCGCGACTCAGGGGTGGGGACCGCGGTTACTTCATGAGAAAGACTGAGAAGCCCGGAGAGCCTCGCACCAGGCGCACTTGCCCTGCAAGGCCCTCTGGAAGGCGATCGGGTCCAGGCGGTCCAGAGCGTCCAGCCTCCCCAGGCGCACGGAGACGCCTCCAAATCTGTCCAGCTCTCCCCGCAGCTCCTCAGCTCCGAAAGAGGGGTCCCGAGCGCAACCCGAACCGCCCGCGGACCAGCGGGGCCCTGCGCCGAGCACCGCGCGGCGGGCCAGAGCCAGCACCACACGCTGATAGCTCCCCCTGAGGAGTGGCGGCATTTTGGCGCCGATCCTCGTTCCCCACGCGGACGCTCCTTATCACTCAACCCGCGTGATCTGGAAAAGAGGGAGTTACCGTAACTTTTAGAAGAGTGCCGCCAAGCCAGTCTCAGAGTTGAGCAGGCGTTACCTCTTCTCAGAGGAGATGGCGAAGTCCAGTCGACCGGCTCCTTTCAAGAATCTGCCCAGCTCCAGGAAAGGGGGAGAAACTTTCCCACCACTGCCCTCCCACTCCAACCCACCTCAGCACCCTCCCCCCCCCCCCCCCCAGTTTAATTTAACAGAGATTTGTTCAGGATTAGGGAAGGCGGCGGATATACGAAAAAGTCCTGTTTTTAAGGAATTTACAATCGAAAAGAGCGTTCCGTTCACCTAATCTGTTTTCCTTGGCCATTCAGGAACTCTTCAAAGACAGCGGATTCTGAAGAAGCTCGGTTCTTCTGCTCTTACTGCGCTGCACTCAGGGGATTACGGCTCGGGACGGAGCCCTGCTGGCTTCTGCCCCGGAAGTTTTTCTGTCAGAGAAGCGCGCACGTTGAGCCGGCTTTACCGCTGCTTCTCTCAGGCTGCCTACGGATCATGTCGTCCAAAAAGAACAGAAAACGGCTAAACCAAAGCGCCGAGAATGGTTCTTCCTCGGCATCTGCTGCTTCCTTTCCTGCAGGGGCCACAGCTTCTGCCGTGGCGGCCGGGACTCTGGTGGTGATTAACTTCTTAGAAAAGGGTAAAGAGTTCTGAGTGGGAGACCCGAGGGCCGAGGGGGCGCCGTCTGAGAGGACCGAAAACCTAGCGATTCTGCCTTGAGGTGCAGAGGTCTTTAAAAATTGAGCGAGGCAGAAGTATGAGAGCGCAAAGTAGTCTGTAAAATACCCGAAGTCGCCTTTGTACTGAAGAAGTTAGGCAGAAATAACTTATCAGTGTCTTAGTTAAGCTTTTTTTGAAAATTGCCTTGAATTTGCACTTGAAGCAGCTTTGCGTTAAGATTAACGTCATCTCTAACTGCAAAATCGTATCTAGCGAGAATAGTATATGAAAACTCTGAAATCCATTTGTGTAACAGTGTGGATTCGTCCTCTCTAAGAGACGTTAAGGTGCCTTTAAAACCGAAAGGTGGCTTTTTTTCCCTTACCACACAGGTTCTGGTATCTCATAAATAGCTGTTAATTGTGCGCGGGTGTTAGCAGTAGGTTGGGTATTTCAGGTATATATCTTATTTACTCTTCTCAGAGTTTTGGGAGATGAGTCCTATATTATTACGCTCATTTTACAGAGAAAGAAAAATTAACGCGATTCGCCCCCAGGTTACACAGGTACTAACTAAATGGCAGAGACTTTTTAGAGTCCACATGTATTTAACTCTAAAGCCATTAAGCTACATCCCAACAACCTTGACTTGGAAGAACGTATTTAATTGGTATAGCTTTTAGCAGGCTTGACCTCGTGGCAAAAATTTATTTATGTCTGTTGCAGACCCTAAAGACAGTCTTTCAGTTGACATAGTGTTTTCAGTCTCTCTTAGGATCAGAGGACAACTTGCTCTGTCCTGCATATTCAATCCGTTTTTCGACTGGATTTTTCCCATTGGCATTTAAACCTGCTGATACTCCCTTTCATCTTAAAAGCTCCACATCCTCCATTCCCAGACTTCTTAAATGGAGCCATCTCTGCCTCCTCAGCTCTCATTTGTTCCTTAGGCCATTCCTATTTGACATCCATCCCAGGATTCCATGGAAACTGCCCTCTCCCTGATCTCTGATTATCCCCGGGTTGGTAAATCCAGTGGATGGTTTTCATTGCTTATTTACCTCAGCAGCTTTTGGTATTGCCAGCCATTTCTGTTTTCTTGAAATACTTTATTTTTTTGACTTAAATATCATCAGACCCTCCTAGTTTTTCTCCCTCTTTTGGTTGGCACTTCATCAGTTTCCTTTGCAGGCTGCCTTCTTCCACCTAACCATCAAATATAGAAGTTCCTTTATTCTTAGCCTTAAACTCTCTTTCTCTCTATAAAAATTTTTTTTCTTTGGCAAGTTAATCCAGTGCCCAGAGTTTTCCTACACACTTATGTTTAGATTTATATTTGTAATTTGTTTCTGAGTCTTGATTCAATGGTCTTCTAGCCCAGTGCTTCTCATACTCTGTAGGGAAGGTTTAAAAATTCCCGACATGTCACAGATCAGCACTTTTGTAAAATACAATAAAAGTAAATTACTGGAAAAATAAGATTAAAAAAATAAATTTTTATTAGATTCAACAGATGTAAAATTACTCTGTCAAATTACAATAAAAACTACTAAATGCTATTTTCTGAGGTAAGTACCGCATCATGAACAAAGAGTTCGTGGACCACGATTTTTTTTAACTGAAATACAGTTGATTAACAATATTAGTTTCAGTCGTATTCACTTTTAAATACATTGGGAAACGATCACCGTGATGAAGTCTAGTAACCATCTGTCACTATCCAAAGTTAATATAGTATTATTGACTATATTCCTCATGCTGTGCGTTAATTCTCTGTAACTTATTTATTCAATACTTTATAACTGGAAATTTGTACTTCTTATTCCCCTTCTTGCTCAGCCACCCCCACCTTTCTCCCATTTCAGAAACACACTTCTTTGTATCTATGAATTGGTTTCTGTTTCTGTTTTTGTTCTTTAGATTCTGTGTGTAAGTGAAATCATATGATACTGGTCTCTCTCTGACTTATTTCACTTGGCATAATATCCTCTAGATCCATCCATGTTGTTGCAAATGGCAAGATTTCATTCTTTTTTTAAATTGCTGAGTAATATTTCACTATATATGTATAAATGTTCTTTATATATTTTGGATATTAATTCCATATCAATTTGTTATTTGCAGATATCTTCTTTCATTCAGTAGGCAGTCTTTTTGTTTTGTTTGATGGTTTCTTTCATTGTGCAAAAGCTTTTTAGTTAGATATAATCTCATTTATTTTTGCTTTTGTTGCCTTTGCCTCAGGAGACAGATCCAAAAAATATTACTAAGACTAACTTTAAGGAGTTTATTGCATTTGTTTTTTTCTAGTAGTTTTATAGTTTTGGGTCTTACATTTAAGTCTTTAATCCATCTTGAATTTTTTTTTTTTAAGAAAGTGATTCAGTTCATTTCTTTTGCGTGTAGCTGTCCAGTTTTCCCAACACCAATGACTGAGGAGTTTGTCTTTTCCGCATTATATATTCTTGCCTCCTTTGTCATTGATTTCTTGCCTATATATGTGTGGGTTCATTTCTGGGCTTTATATTCTGTTCCACTGATCTATGTATCCATTGTTGTACCACTGTCATACTGTTTGGATTACTATAATTTGAAATCAGAGAGTGTTCTACCTCCAGCTTTGTTCTTTCTCAAGATTGCATTGGCTATTCTAGTTCCATTTAAATTTACGATTATTAGTTCTACTTATGTGAAAAATGCCACTGGTATTTTGATAGGGATTGCATTGAATCTGTACGTTGCTTTGGGTAGTATAGACATTTTAACAGCATTGATTCTTCCCCCAATTCATGAGCACAGTGTATCTTTCCATTTATTTGTGTCCTCAATTTCTTTCATCAGAATCTTATAGTTTTCAGATTATGAAGTCTTTCACCTCCTTGGTTAAATTTATTCCTAGATATTTTATTATATTTGATGCAGTGATAAATGGGATTCCTTTTTTTTTTTTTTCTAAATTCGTGGTCCCCACTTTGAATATAGCACTGTGCTATACCTCTTCTTTTAAATTTTTCAAAGATATGTCAGGACTGACCTTGTGAACTGGTACTTAGTCCAACAAAACAAATGAGCTCTGTTCAGTCTTTCTCACTGTAAAATTCAGAAATCTCAGATTCACCCATGACACCTCCCTCTTAAATCTCACATTATCCAGTCCACCATCAAGTCCAGTTTACTAGCTAAAATTTTTCCCATGTTAGACTTCTGCGTTCCCTTCCCACTGCTTCCACGTTAATCTCAGACACCATCCTCTCTTACCTGGACTACTACACTGATTGCTCTTTTCCAATTCCTTTTCCACTCTGCAGATAGAATGGTATTATGAAAATCCTGTCACAGCTCTGCTTTTCTCTACTAACTGGCCTCCAATTACTGTCAGATTAAAGACCAGGAACTTGATACAGCCCACTGCCGTAGGTGGTGTTGACCTTCATTATGTGGCTCTCTTTTGTCTCCCACCACTCTGTCTACACTTTTCCCCTCAGATGCACAGTACTCTCTTCTGTCAAGGATCTCTGTACATGCTGTTCTCTTTAGTGAGAATTGTTTTTTTTTCCCCTCTTCATTTAGTTAATTTTACTCTTCCTTCAGACGGATTTAAACATTATTCCTTGAAAAAAAACATTCTTTGATTCCTCTAAGTTAGGTCTGATCCCACATTATAGGCTCTCTTAGCACTCTTAGTTATTTCATTGCATTAATCTTAGTTTATAATTACACAGTTATTTAGTGATTGTTTAATAGTTTGCATTCTATTAAATTATATGTTCCATGACAAAGACTGTGTCTGCTTTTGTCCACCTTGTATCCCCAGTGCCTATTGTAGTATTTGCCTTAGAGTGGGCACGTGCTATTTGCTGAATGAACACATGAAGGGTAGATGGTTGTTTGAAATTACCTTTACTATCTCATTAGTTAATCTGCACATAAGGTGCTCAGTAAATTAGTAGGGAAGTGGATGTGTGGATGTAGAGATATAAAGAACTGGAGGAATGAGGACTGGTGAAGGGAATTATGCGGTTAACAGTTTGTAAGCAGGGAATACGATGGAAATGTATTAGAAAATAAGGCCAGTGGATGGAAATTTGAATCCATTGGTGGTGGGGAGAAATGGAAGTATTTGAGAAGTGTGTGATTTATCAAATCTTGGTTCAGGGTAGGATGGAGGGAAGAGAGAAAGAAAACTTAAAATCTTGTCAGGGACTGAGTACTTCTGCAAGGTAATTATGAAGAGGAAAGGGTAATTCATTGAGGTTTCCTTCGTAAGGAAGAGAGAATTGGCAGAAACTGAATATTACAAGGTTATCAAACAGGACACTTTGCTGTTATTGATGCGTAAACTGTGTAAGAGACCTGGTGCTCATAAGAAAGTTGAATTTCTTTTCAGTCTCTCATTATAAAAAACGTTTATTTTATGGTCAGACCTGTTAATCTTAGCCCTGGGAGATGCTTTGTTTTTCTATATTTGTTCATCTAATGACAGAGGGAAAATAAAAGTGTTGGAAAGTTACTTTGCAGTGGCAAAAAATGATGTAAATCAGACCTCATGGTTTTGCTTTTGTTGACTTAGTTTCTTTTTAATTACAAAAAATCTGTTTTTCTGATTATGAAGGAACACGAATACTAGTCAGAGCTCTCTGATTATGATATGTGACTATAATAAGTTTTATAATAAAGTTTGTGACAGGCATCATAAGTGCTAGCATGGATTTTGTGCTGAAAAGAAAAATACTGTATACTTGTCTACTGCATCCATTCTTATCATGGATATTTATTATGCAGACGAACTCTGTATTTAATGAACTTCTAGGCAGTGGAGTTTACAAAGATGAGTATGACCCAGTTCCTGCCCCCAAAGCAGTATATAGTTTAAAGGAAAGTCGAATTGTGAAATAAATGAATGTTATGATGATAAGTGCTAGTAACAGACAATATAAGGTGCTGGGAGATGAGAGGAGGGGCAGCTAACCAGATGTGCAGCCTGAGGGAGTGGGTGGGCAGAGGTGGAGATGTTAGCACATCATTTTCAGAGGTTTTGTAACTGGACTGAATTGCAGGCCCTTCTCTGGCCAAAAGTTGAAAGCACTAATGGTCATTTGAGCCAGCGTGTCTTCGCCTAAGGAACAAGACCTGTGTTGTTATTATCCGTGTGTTCTTGGGAATAGAAAGGAAAATGTCTGATTGCTGTCCTGTGGGTCAGAAGTGGAAACATAACTTAATCCTCTAGAGCCAGATTATGTGCCATTTCCCCAGTTCAAGCCTTTCAGTACTAGTAGCCAAATCAACTTAGAATCTGTAATAGGAGAAGTTAAAAATGCAAGTATGAAAAGCCCTATTGCAAGTATGTTCAGTTAGTAATGAAATTAGAGATTTAAAAAAAAAAAATGAAAACTAATACCTACCCATAAAATATCCTTTTTTTTTTTTTTTTTTTAAATATCCTTTTTTAGTTAGCATTCATATTGTCAGTGGAACCTCACAAAGGCTTGGTTTTAAGTCTGCTAAAATAAAGAGGGTTCGAAAAATAGTTTCTCCAGGGTATGGTAAGTGCATTCATGTGGTAATATAGATTAAGGATTTTTATTTAGTCCAAAAGAAATCTTGCTTTAACTTCAGTTACAGAATACTGTGAAAATAATTTTCTTCTTCTTGGTAGATGACAAAGTTCCTAAAGCATTCCAGAATTCTCTTGTTCAACTTGGACTCAATACCATGAAGTCTGCAAATATTTGTATCGGTCGACCAGTGTTGCTTACCAGTTTGGATGGAAAGCAGGAGGTAAGAGTCCTTTTCATTTCCTTACTTGAGAAATATTTGAGATGTTTTTTATTTTCAACACAAGCAGTGATAATTGAAAAGCTATATCTTACAAGACCCTCACATCTGTATAAACTTCTCGTTCCTATGATACCCTGGGAGTTGTAGCTCCTAAGTGTCATGATGTGGAGAAGCCTTTCCCCCAGCAATAGTGACGCACTAACAGCCCTATATTTTGCTGTCTGTGAGTTGTATTTCCTCACAGAAATGTTATTTTGGGTCATTTGTTTTGTATATAAATATTTGATCACCCTCCGTTTGTCCTTGCAGCCATTCATCATACCTGAGACTTTCAAGTCCAGGATCTTTCTTGAGTCATTTTTGGCAGCTTGGCTTTCTTCTTCTGCCTCTGACATGTTTTCTGCTGCTGCTTCATCAGTCAGTGTTCTCCCGACCGGTGGGGTCCCCTGGAAATATTTTGTAATCTCATATCTGCTGATGGCATGTCTTCCATTCCTTTTGTTGTCCTGGACTTTTACTGTAAAAAATCCTTTAGTGTGTTTTGTGGAAGAGAAGACTATAAATGCATAAGCTCAGCCCACTAATCTGGAGCTAGAAACCTTCTCCCTTAGAACATAAGTCTGATGAGATCCAGGTTCCCATGGAGCTCTTGTGCTGGTCCATCCCTGTTTCCTAGATGCAGTTTATGCTCCAGACTGAATTACCTTACAGTTAGCTTGCCTTCAGTATTTTTTCTTATTTTCCTCTTATCACCTGTTAAGGTCTTATCTCTTTTCCTGAAACCAACTCTCAGTTCTTCCACCATTTTCCCTGTGGGATTACCCCTAATCTTCACAAAAAAAGGTGTAATATTTATCAGTTCAGTTCAGTCGTACAGTCATGTCTGACTCTTTGTGACCCAATGGATTACAGGATGCCAGGCTTCCCTGTCCTTACCAATTCCCAGAGCTTGCTCAAATTCAATAGTTCTTTGTAGTCTGTATCTCATAGTATCTCCTTTGGGGCAAAGACTTGTGTTTTGCAGAGCCATGTACTTGACTGTGCTTAGTTTTCTTTCTTATAAATTAATGATATTCTACAAATAAGAATTTTCTTATTTTTTTGTTTCCTCTGTTCTGGGCAGGTCTATACGGCCTGGCCTGTGGCAGGATTTCCTGGAGGCAAGGTTGGCCTGAGTGAAGTGGCACAGAAGAACGTGGGTGTGAGGGTTGGTGATGCCATCCATGTCCAGCCTGTTTTGGGTGCTGTGCTGCAGGCTGAGGAAATGGACGTGGCTCTCAGGTTTGGCTGTTGTTCATGGTGATTGTCTGGATTAGTGCTGGCCAGTAGAAATAAGATGAGTCACAAATGTGAACCACATGTGTAATTCTGCATTTTCTAGTAGCCACATTTAAAAAGTCAAGAGAAAGAGAAAGTAATTGTATATTTTATTTAGTCAATATATAAAATTTTATTTGAACTTATAATAAGTACACAAATTATTAACAAGATTTTTCATTCTGTTTTTCAAACTGAGCCTTCAAAATCCACTGTGTTATGTTACCTTTGTAGCACATCTCAGTTTGGGCTAGCCACGTTCTTAGCACTTGATGGCCATAAGTGTTGAGTGGCTAGTGACCTACTGTATCAGACAGCACAAACTAGATGGGTGTTATGTCATTTATGGACTACAGGCTCTCTAATGTCCTGTGATTACAGTATGCTCTGACATTTTAGGTAAGAGGAATTATTATTGATGGATAGTTAATGGTGTTTTTTTCCTCATGGTTTGTGGTATAATCAGGGCTTCCTGTCTTACAATTGTAAAGACAGTAGTAGATTACTATGAATAGGCAAGAAACAAGTTTTAATTAAGACTGCTCAAGCAAAGTATGTGATTGTGTATTTTAACTCACTGGTTATTCAAACCAATAAAATAGTTATATCTATCATATTTTTAAATAGTCCCCTATGAAAGACTATCGATGTGGTTAAAGTATATCACCCACCCTCTTGAATGTTCTGTATCTAATAGGGTTTTTACTCAGTTTGCATATACAAGTCTTATCAAAATTCATTTTTAAAAAATCTTTTGATACTTTGATAGCATGTTTATAAAAATTTGGAGGATTTTATGTGCTGGAATCACAAAACATTTTTCAATCATTAGCTTGATTTTGAAATGTTTTCTTCACTTTTGCTACTTTTATAGATTCCAAGCTTAAGCCTTGGCCTATTTTTCTTTTTAAAAACAGGAAAATATCTTCAGTGCATTTTATAACAGTTTAGTGAGCAACAAAGTAAAAGGCAGAAAGGAAATGAGAACACAACATATGTTGAGCACCAACCATGTGCTAGGACACAAGTGCATACACTTCGCCCATTTTTCTTCCCTCATTTAATCCTCTAAACATAGTGCAAGGTGTCCATGTTTATCCATTTTTACAGGTGAGAGAATGGGCTCAGTGAGAAGTAACTTGCTCATTATTTTATGGTAATTTTTTAATTAACTCAGGTTAAATAGGATTAATCTTTAGACTGTTGTAAAACAGTCCTTTAGGCACTTATCGGTTGACTGGATCAGTTACTAACAAGTGTGACCTCTTGAGGGCGCAGCAGTCTTAGGTGATAACGAGTACCTATTATAAAGGGACTTCATATGTATTAAATGGAAGCTTTTTTATTTTTTTAAAGAATCTTCTGTTTTAAATGTGGCAGCAGAACTTAAACAAGAAACTTAATTTTCAATAAGAAAAATCAGTAGTTTTAGTCTGCTGCTTAAATCCTTCAGGTGTTAGCTGAAAAATTTTATTACTAATGTTAGAGCTCCTTCTAGTGGAAATGATTTTATCTGCACACATTCTTTTTTTAAAAGCAAAACTTTATTTTTACGTATTTCACATATTTGCAAATATTTTCTATTCAAAGTTTAATAAGTAAAAACAGTCTAAGTAGTTTCAGAGTTCTATAAACAAGTAAATTTAAGTATTTAAGGAAATACAGTTTCCTCTTTATACACACATTTGATTCATGAAATTTTCTCCTTGTTTTTCTCTTTTATTGAATAAATAAAATAATCAAATCATCATTTGTGGTAGTTATGTTACATGAAGTTGCCACAAATACTGAACTGTTGCTTGGAGGGTGTGTGTGTGTGTGTTTATTTAACATATATAAATATATGAAAATACATGTCTTACATAGATTATAACTTATAATCTTATAACTCCCTGAACAACTCATTCTGGTAGATTCTATTTTAGAAAAGATAAGTGGCTTAGAAGTATTAAGTGACTTGCCTGAGGTCACTCCATTAAGAGGTGCCAGAATTAGGATTCAAACCCCCCTCTACCTGGTCCTGGAGCTGCAGCTTTTTGCTGTATATTGTACTGCTCCCTTCCCTCCTCACCTTCTGTCCTCTGGTCACCTCTGAATGAGAGTTGAAATAGAGGCTTTTTTTAACCTCAGCTGGGCAAGTGTTGGGTTACTCACATTTTTGCCTGTTCTGTTCTCTTCTACAAATGTCTGGGAAAGCCCCACTAGTATTGATTTTGGGGTTACAAACATATTTTAGCAAGTAGATGAATTTGCATATGGAATCCTCAAATAAGTTTGTATCAGTTTTGTTACTGATAATGTGATTGAGAACATAGCTTAGATTTGGACCACATGGGCTTGCTAATATACCTTTTCCTGAGCTAAACCATTCTCCCTCTGTGATCTCTGTCAAATTCAATAGCCATAGGCTTCTTCTCCTGATACCAACTGCTTACACATGGAGGAGGAAAAATGCACGTTCTGAGATGCATGTTCTGAAAGCTCTCCAAGGATGTGTGTCTTTACAAGTGTAATGATTTTTAGCCATACTTCTGTAATCAAACAAGCAGTCTTCCTGGAAAACACTGTAATTGGTCAGAAGATGGCTTTTACATTTTTTTAGGCATGCCTTTTCTCTTGAAGATAAACTTCCATTGTACCATTACCTTGCTTTTTTCTTAGCTCTTCAGATAATGTACTCTATAGGATTTAAATTTCCTTAAAGGTAATTTATAAATGATTGAAAGAGAATAAAGTAAGCTATTGATAAAAGCCTTTATCCAAGCTGGGCAAGTTCAGAAAGAAAATGATTAATTGAGACTAGTGGTTTTTTTTAAAATGTTTTTGGCTATGATACACAATAAAAAACACATTTTTTTGTTTTAATTTATTGTACATATACTACATGCAGAGATGTAGTGCATAAATGTACACCACGTTTGTACATGTATGTGTGTGCTTAGTCACTCGTACATGTATGCACCTCAGTATATCCGGGGGGGGGGGGTGTGTATGAGTGATATGTAAGATAGTAAAGAACATTGATTTGGGCTTCTAGGAAACCACATTACAAATGATTTCATGGCTGTAAGATGTATCGGCAAAGTATAAATCATTCTAAAATTGTATAAATTTTTTCTAGGTTGTAAACTAATGATTTTCTTGATTAGGTCTGCATTATCACTGTGTGCGTGTCATTTTATATTACATTTTAGTTTCTGGTGTACTTAATGCTGATTTTTATTTCTCCCACCCTTCACAGTGACAAAAATGCAGATATTAATGAAGAACAACTGGCTGGTTGTATTTTGAGAAAACTAGGTGAGATGTATTTTTAATAGTTTTCTAAATTTTGAAAAGCAAGGCAGCAGCAAATAAACCAATGTGTCTTCGAGGTCTTGTGTGCATAATACTTTTCTTTGAAATAGTGTAGAGATTATTCTTTCCAATGAATTAATGTCCCTTTAAGATAGGGATGTAGTCTCTCTCTCCTTCTCCTGCCCGCCCCCCAGTATTAACCTCAACTGCTGTGTAATTGACTGATAGTTGAGCCCTGTAGAGAATGTATGACTTAACCTGTGAACAGTTGGTGGTAGAACTGAAACTTTTAACCCTTGCGCTCTGTTGTTTTCAGTGAGAAATGTTGGAGTGTTGATTTAGATTTGCCATTTTAGGTTGGTTCATTGTTGAACATGGAATGTCTGGCCATATGGGGATATAGTTGATAGAATCATACATGTATTGAGTGTAGAAGATTTCAGAGAATCATCTTTTCCTTCTTAGGTCTCCAAATACTGCTGTATCTTAGGGGAGGAATTTTAGGTCCTCTGTTTTTCGTAACAATTATTTTATGTTCCATCTTTGATTTAGTCTTTTCAAGCATAATTATGTTAATAGATTAAATTGCTATTCAAACTTTAAATGAGTGAAAAATTGTGCTGACATATATATTTAATAAATTGTTTTCCAGATGGCAAGGTGGTTTTACCAGGCAACTTTCTGTATTGTACATTCTATGGACGACCATGCAAGCTGCAAGTGTTGCGAGTGAAAGGGGCAGATGGCACAATGTTGAGAAGGGCTCAGAATGACTCTGACACTGCTGCCCGGGGAATGGCCTCTGAGCTGTCCAGCCGAGATCCCAGCACCCTGGATATATCCTTACAGCTAAGCCAGTTAGATCTGGAAGTGCCCCGACGGCCGGCATCAAGTAGTACTCCTTACAGACCAGTAGATGACAGAATGATGGATAAAGCTGGTGGCATTTTGTCAGATGGTACACAGAGTCCTGGGAATGGCAGTGGACTTGGATTAGAGGAAGTCACAGGGCTTGCATGTAGTTTTGAGTCTGCCAGGGAAGGAAGTGAGCAACCTGTTGATGAAGAGAGATTACTGAAGTCACCCAGCGTGGGAGCACAGAGCAACACCGATACCTTTTATTTTATTTCTTCAAAAACAAGAGTCAATTTTACAAAGAACCGTACAAATTCAAAAGATCAAGCCAACCAATTAAAAGTAACTTATGACATGATAGGTGGCTTAAATAGTCAGCTGAAAGAAATTAGAGAAATTATTGAATTACCTCTCAAACAGCCTGAGCTTTTCAAGAGTTATGGTATGATTTTTTCAGTGTATTATACCCAGAAATGTTAAACTAGAAAGCAGTTGGCTCATTGCACTTAACTAATAATTGTTCACCTTCTCTTCCAGTTTTTCTTTCCTGGGTGGGAGGTGTGGTAGGAGTTGTGAGTTGCTTTGGGAAATGCCTTTTAACTGAGCCTTTTTCTGTGCTCAAGGTCTACTGCCTAATGCTCTGATGTGGAGCTGATGTAATAATCATAGAAATAAAGTGCACGATAAATGTAAAACACTTGAATCATCCCTAAACCATTCCAATCTTCCCCCCGCCCCCCACCCCTGCACCCCTAGTCAGTGGAGAAATTATTTTCCACAAAACTAGTCCCTGGTTCCAAAAAGGTTGGGGACTGCTGCTTTAGGGTATGTGAGTCAGTCGTAGTCTTGTCTGTTTTAACTGCATACTTCCACAGTTGTTTGTATTGGATCTGGAACAAGTACCATGCTAGATTAGCTGTAATGACTAAAAAAATAAACCAAACATTAAATAGTTTGGATAAAACTTCTTTGTTAGGCAGTGTAGCTGAATGCAGATCTCTTTGTATTAAAACAAGTGCAGGGAGTGACTTGACTTTTAGAAAACTCAGGGCTTCTGAAAGGTTACTGCCCAGATCCTCTGCATATATGTGGTGCATACCATGTCTTACTCCGCTTTTTTGCTTTTTCCTTTTTCATGAATCTTTATATGTATCAAATGAAACCTTGAATTGACATTTTGCTGGTAATGCTTATATTCTCTGAGATGAAATTGGATGAAATTTGGGATTGAATGTTGGATGAAACTAGTTGGAAGAAAACTTGGATCGGTGGCTTCTTTTGGATGTCCTTGCTTGGGTTTTGTTTTCTGGTCATTGGACAATGCTGTGTGGATTGGGGCATGACAATAGTGTGGGTATCCAACCAGTTTTTTACTAACCAGCCTGGTCTGGTTGGGTCTACACGGAGAGAAAAAGTGAGAGTTGGCATGTCTGGGGGGAAGAAGTTCTGACTGTTACTTTAGTTTTGATGCAAGTAAATTTGTTTTATAACTTGTGTTTGAAGTCATGTGACAATGCTTACCATAAACCTACTAATGCTGAATCCAGTGTTCTCTACTTCTTCTTCTAGGAATTCCTCCCCCTAGAGGAGTGTTACTCTATGGTCCTCCGGGTACTGGAAAGACAATGATTGCCAGGGCTGTTGCTAATGAAGTTGGTGCCTATGTTTCTGTAATTAATGGCCCTGAAATTATAAGCAAGTAGGTGCATAATTTAATAGAATAAACAGTATTATTAGATATGCTTCTTAAATGTAGTTTTTAAAAAATGGCTCTATAGTATTCTGTCTGGATGTTTCACACACTGAATTGTTAAATTTGCTTTTAATGTGTATAAAATTTAAGTTAGAAAAGAATTTTTGAAAGTGGTTTTAAGTATTCTGAAAATATTTGAAGTCAGATGAACTTTTATAGGCAGAATTTTAAAAATGATAAGAGTTGGTCCTTAAATGTAATTTATTTCTTACAGATTCTACGGGGAGACGGAAGCAAGATTACGTCAGATATTTGCTGAAGCCACTCTGAGGTATTCTTTATTTTTGGATGTTTGGAATTTTTTTGGATATAGTCACGGCTGTATTAATGAAAGTAGAGATAGTAGCACTTTATATGAAATGTGAAAGAATAGAACAAAAATATAACATTGGAAGTAGATTGTAAATTTAATGAGTTTGTTCTAATTCTGTTTTAGAAACAAACTTTAGAAATACTGTTTTAGATAAATAAGTTATTAAATTACATAATAGCAAAAGGTACAAACTTTCAGTTATAAATCATGGAGATGTAATCTATAGCATGGTGACTATAGTTAATAATAAAGAACTTTTAAACAAAGAACAAATAATAAAGAACATTTCTTGCTTTCTATCCCTTGGACTTTAAACCAGCTCCAAGGAATAGCTTCAGTGGCCTCAGTTTCTGAATTGATCAAGAGATAGCAATTTAGGGGATCTTAGTGGGCAAGGTCTATATGAGCATTCACTCTCATCTCATGAGCCATATAGGTTCTCAGTATTCTGCTTTTTATTGAGGGCAGATCTACTAGCATGTCATATTGGTGACTTAATAATTGAGGCTAGAATTATTCTAAGATTTTTTTAGCTTCACGTTTCTATTGCTTTTGTCTGATACTAATTAAATTCTAAATTTGCTGCATTGTGTTTCAATCAAAAAAACAATATCAATTTTTAATTGAAATGCAACATATCAAATTTAAAAGCTAACTGTGTACTAGAGAATTCATTTTACTTGTTTATTTTTAGGCACCCATCAATTATTTTTATTGATGAGCTGGATGCACTTTGCCCTAAAAGAGAAGGGGCTCAGAATGAAGTGGAAAAAAGAGTTGTAGCTTCACTCTTAACACTGATGGATGGTATTGGTTCAGTAAGTATAGCACCAGTATTGATTTCTTTAGTAGGGGATATTTTCTTAATAATATGTATGTAGTAGCAAAAACTATCAAGTATGTCTGAATTTTTTGGGATCTCTAGGGTAAAGGAAAAAATATTAGCTCTAAGAACTAGAGGACCAAGACCCATAAAATAATTTTCTCCAGTGATTTCTTAGTAACAGCAAGGACAGTATAACCTGGCAGTGTTTTTCTAGCATATAAAATTATTTACATTGATAAATATCTTTTTCTAATAAATGGTATTAACCTAAAAACCTGAAGTAAAAATCAGTAAGGAAAATTTAGCAGTTAAACTTAAGGGGAATTTACTAAGAAATTTCAATAGTAAGTCTCATATAACTCTTGTAAAAATTAGTTTGGTGGGAGAGCTTTAAGTTTTGGAAGTGAAAGGACCAAGTGAGAATCATGGGAAATGTGTTGTACAACATTTAAAAAAAAGTTTACTCATGTTACCAAATTCTTTGTATATAGTGCATGCAATCTTATATTAATAAGAACTATGTGCTGATTATGAAAGGAAGACCAGTAGAACTAATAGGGAAGAGGAATGAAGACTCCTGGCAGGCATTTATCAGAATACACTTCTTACACAAGATTGTAAATAACTCAGTTTTTAGAATCTTAATATGTTAGAGCCTAAAGAAATTTTAGAAATTATGGAGTCCTATGTCTTTCTTTTGCACATTAAAAAGCTAGAGAGTTGGAGCCTTTTGGTTTTACTTCGTATTGGTAGAAACTGAACATATGAAAATAACAAACTTTTGGTTATTATTTCTGTTATTTGCTTACCTGTGCTACAATTTCAAGAGTAACCTAAGAGAAGGGTTGTTGCCTACAGCAGTCTGGACAACCACCTGGTTCTCAGTCTTAGGGAAATATCTGGGTGTGATTATAATGTCCCAGGTTTGGACCTCAGCTTACAGAGCTTGGGAGGCTTCCCCAGTGGCTCAGTAGGTAATGAATCTGCTTGCAATGCAAGAGACACAGAAGAAAAGTCCTGTGGACAGAGGAGCCTGGCAGGCTGCAGCTGAGCGCACAGCACACGCACGCTACAGAGCTGGAGGAGTCAGTGTTAGTTTACTGGAGAGTTTATTAGTGAGGCTCTGAGGATAGGTCCATAATAACAATACTCTCAAGAGACTGATACAGAAAGTGAGACACCAGTTTGTCCATTTATAATAAGTACAGTTGTTAAGCTGACCAAATGCTTTGTTTATAAGCAACTCTCTTTTCATCCTTAAAAATACATGTATTATAATTAGTAGATTTTGGTGAGTAGAAATCTGATAGAAGGCTCTGTGTTGGAGGATCTTAATTACTATGTTATTGCTGTCTCTTCTGCTGTGAACTGATGTTCTTGCCTTTGGGCAGGACTGGGAGCAAGCATGTGACACTAATGTTTTGGCCTGAAAATGTTTAAGGGCCTGTATTTTTGTCTTCTAAAGTCATAATTCATAGATTCATTGTAGTCCATGCATTTTCTGTTGGCACATCCAGTTTAATTAATTAGGTTTAAGTTTTCTTACTGCAAATTGCATTTCAGTTAAGCTTGTCTCTGTGAGATCGCACTTAGGTCATCTGAGTAGAATGTTGGACAATTTGTGCGGATGGCTTATTGTGATCACATTGTTCCAAATTTTATCCTCAGGGTAAAAATCCATATGTATTCAAGGGTATCTGATACTTGGGTATTGGTTATATTGTGTGTGTTTCAGGAATTTGAAGATTTATCAAAACAAAAAAGAAACAATCCATATGTATGAAGATTTCTTATTCAACTGTGTAATAGAGCCTTGTTCTTTTTGAAGCACATGTAGGTCATAATTTTAATGACTGTGAGTCATCATCTTATTTTCAAGTGGGGGAAAAGAACAACTTAAAACAGTTCAATAAAACTATATGGTATAGGGTATAACCTATAGATTGTTAGTCATGAGAATTGTGTGGTTAAGATGCCAGAAGTGGGAGAGATGTCACTTACAATAGATGGAGAGTTAAGTATTGGAAACTTTCTAAGGGGTATTTAGACTGAGCTTTGGGAAATGTGGGATGAATGATGAAATTTGAGAAAAAAGGGATAGGACTTAGCAGTGTGAACAGTTAGATCTATCCTTGTCTATATACCAAGTGCATTTTTTTTTTAATTTCACAAGAATATGTAATATATTTTTATTTTACTTTGTTAGGAAGGAAGTGAAGGACAGGTGTTGGTTCTTGGGGCCACAAATCGCCCTCATGCATTGGATGCTGCACTCCGAAGACCCGGACGGTTTGATAAAGAGATTGAGATTGGAGTTCCAAATGCTCAAGACAGGCTGGATATCCTCCAGAAACTGCTTCGAAGGGTACCTCATTTACTCACAGAATCTGAACTGCTACACCTGGCAAATAGTGCTCATGGATATGTTGGAGCAGACTTGAAAGCCTTGTGTAATGAAGCAGGTGAGAGTGATTGCTATAGTGAGTCTGTACTGATGGATTTAATAACTCTGGTTTATTTACAAGCTGATAATTTATATCTCATTGATTTCCTAGTGGAAGCAGCTAATTTTTTCTAATCATAAAAATATATATGTTTTAAAAAATTCAGTTAATTCAGAAAACTGTAAAAAAAAAAAATCACTCTTAATCCTTCTTCCTAAAAATAAACACTTTTACAGTGTGTATCTTTCTTCCTAAGTACACAGATACACACAGACACACGCATGCGTAACTCGGTGCATTAATGGCAGTATTGATGGTGAACGTGTATACTGATATTGTCCTGTTAGAAAATAGGGAGAAGTGCTTGCTGGAGAATGAAAATTTTTCTTACAGGGCAGCTTTGTATTTGTTGAAGTGCTAAAAAAGTACTTAATGAAACCCAAGAATTCTGTGCCTCCAAATAATGTGACAGTGACATTTCAGTTTGAAAATGTATAAAGGCTGTTATTAATCGGTTGATTCTGACTTTAACCACGGTATAACTGTAGTTGCTTTGGAAGCTCTTAAGACCTTTTTTCCCAGGGTAATTTTAACCATGGAAAATGTAATCAGATCAGAGCAGTTTTTATAGCCTATTAAAGTATTTGATCAGGCAGGTAAGACTTTATTGAAAAATGTCGAATAATCTGTTGTTGTTGTTCTGAGAGTATTTATTTCTAGAAAAGACATCTTTCCTAGAAAAGATATCTTTCTTCTAAGACTGGGCGTATACCTCATAGCATTTCTAGTTTGCCAGTAATCTTAGGTTCCTTAAATTTCTTTTTTCCTCTAGTATGGGCATATGTTTCTAAGTCCTTTTATATTTTGGAGGAATCTTTTTTCATTTGTGGCATTCTGTTCCAGTTTGTGACCTATCCAGTGTCTTTATAAGGTGCTTTAAATAAAGTTTAACCCTTGTAGGTCATGAAAGAAATTGAATTCTTGAATTGGGAATTTAGTTTAGTGTTTTTTTTTTTTTTTTTTACAGCTTTAGTACAGAAATATGGTAACTTTTATTTGCAAAGCTTTGATTCATAGTTAATCAAATTTACTAGGTTATTAGTCATTTTATCTTTCTAATCTGACGTAGGTGTGCAGGGAAACAGTTTTGAGAAGGAAGAAAACATAATTGGAAGAGATAATTTGGATATCTTATTTTTTGTAGAAAAAACAAGTTTTAATTCATTCTATTTGGTCATTTTCACAATTTCCATTTTAGAGGACACACAACTAGGGAAGACTATAGGTTATGCAGATGACAAGGCAAATATGAACATTCTTCTGGTACTTTATGGTCTAGGATGGAGTCCCTTTCTGCCTTGTTTCTTGTTCTTCATAACATTGATGAGTTTGATCATGGAAATGAATTCCCTGCTGATCAAGAAGAAATATCAGTGCTTTACTTTGCTTCCTTCATTCCATTAGGTGACAATGAAGAGTCTGGATTACTCTTTAGGCATTACTTTGTACCTGCTTATTCTAGGCAATGATTCATTCTTCAGCATACCTTTTCAACTTTCTAACAGATTTCATGCATTCTAGAAGGTTCTGGGATTCATGCTGTCTAGAAGCATACAATCTGATGAAGGAAAAAGATCTGTAAAGAACTATACCGTGAGATAGAGCTTCCCTGATGGCTCAGCGGTAAAGAATCCTTCTGCCAATGCTAGAGATGTGGGTTGGATCCCTGGGTCTAGTAGACCCCTGGAGAGGGAAATGGCAACCCACTCCCCTATTCTTGCCATGGACAGAGGAGCCTGGTGGGTTGCAGTCCAGGGGGTTGCAGAGTCAGACACAACTTATTGACTAAACAACAACAACAATACAGTGAGGTACATACTCAAAGCTAGAGAAAATGTAGTGACTTCTCCAATGGAGAAAGGAGATTCTTTGGTTATATAGAAAAAGTGCCAGCATCTAAGAATAACCTAAAAGAAAAAGTAAAAGTTGTATAGTCAGAATGAGGGTATGGGAAAGTAGGAAAGGGAAGATTCTTTCATCAGATTCTCACAGCAACCCTGAGATATAAGTATCAGAGAGACTCAAAAAGAGATCTCACTGCTAGTATGTGGCAGAACTAGAATTTAAACTCAGTGTCATCTTACTCCCAATCTGTGCTCTTAATCAAAGTTAAATCATAAAACAGATAATTGTCAAAGTGATATAATGTTTTTTGATTTAATTTTAGTCTGTGAAACTAAGAGTAGGATCAACTTATGAAATAGAAAATAGCCCCCATATTTTTTCACAGGTAAATATAGTCTAGAAGTTAAGTTGTATCCTTAGACTTTCAGGGGAAAAGTGATATTGTCAATCACATACCAGATATAAATAGGATCATCTACTTTCCACTCACATATTATATATAAATAGAACCCCTCTGCCACCAAGAACTTTAGGAAGATGGCAGGAAAACTTAATTTCTACTTCTGTGCTACATTTAATTGAAAAAGTTGTGAAAGAGTCAGAAGGTAGGGTAGAGAGAAAATGCTTATTTGAAGATATGTACACATAAAAAGGATGTATGTACGTGGTATATACAAGCAGTAAATAAATATTAACTGTTGTTCAGTTCAGTTGCTCAGTCGTGTCCGACTCTTTGCGACCCCATGAATTGCAGCACGCCAGGCCTCCCTGTCCATCACCAACTCCTGGAGTTTACTCAAACTCATATCCATTGAGTCGGTGATGCCATCCAGCCACCTCATCCTCTGTCGTCCCCTTCTCCTTCTGCCTCCAATCTCTCCCAGCATCAGGGTCTTTTCCAGTGAGTCAACTCTTTGCATGAGGTGGCCAAAGTATTGGAGTTTCAGCTTCAGCATCAGTCCTTCCAGTGAACACCCAGGACTGATCTCCTTTAGGATGGACTTGTTGGATCTCCTTGGAGTCCAAGAGACTCTCAAGAGTCTTCTTCAACACCACAGTTCAAAAGCGTCAATTCTTCGGTGCTCAGCTTTCTTCACAGTCCAACTCTCACATCCATACATGACCACTGGAAAAATCATAGCCTTGACTAGACGGACCTTTTTCAGCAAAGTAATGTCTCTGCTTTTTAATATGCTGTCTAGGTTGGTCATAACTTTCTTTCCAAGGAGTAAGCATCTTTTAATTTCATGGCTGCAGTCACCATCTGCAGTGATTTTGGAGCCCAAAAAAATAGTCTGTCAGTGTTTCCACTGTTTCCTCATCTATTTGCCATGAAGTGATGGGACCAGATGCCGTGATCTTAGTTTTCTGAATGTTGAGCTTTAAGCCAGTTTTTTCACTCTCCTTTTTCACTTTCATCAAGAGGCTTTTTAGTTCCTCTTCACTTTCTGCCATAAGGATGGTGTCATCTGCATATCTGAGGTTATTGATATTTCTCCCGGCAATCTTGACTTCCAGCTTGTGCTTCTTCCAGCCCAGCATTTCTCATGATGTCCTCTGCATGTAAGTTAAATAAGCAGGGTGACAGTATACAGCCTTGACAATATTTAAACTTATCTTCTGTTTACCCTAATCTAGCAATGAATCAGATTTTGAGAAGGTAATTTTAAAAATGATTTAGTCTCAGAGCTGAAGTGTCCAGTAGGGAAAATAATGTGGTTTTCTGTATACTGTCTTAAATACTAGCCTGTGTTGTATTACATAGTGTTGTTCTCTAATTTTATGTAGAGAATAAAGCTTAAGAACAGTGTGCTAGAAGTTTTTGCGAGGGATATTCCTAAAGAGGAGGCAGGGTGGGGAGTTATAGTAGAAAATGGATTTTTAGTAGAAAATACCTTTAAGATCAGACTTGTGGTCTTGGGCAGGTTCTTTACCTTATCTGAACCTTAGTTTTTTCCATTTGTAAATTAATGGGGTTATGGTAGATGATATCTGTGTACCCTTTTAAATATGATATTCCCCGGATAAAAGGGAGAACAAGAAAGAAATGGAAAAAAAGAGAGGGAGGGAGGAAAGATAGGAAGGGTAGAATAAACTTAAATAAGTTTGGGTAATAAATGGGTAATAACATGGAAATACCCAAGTTACACACTAAACCTGGCCTGACCTCATTAGTTACTTGCATATACCTGGCCTTTCCACGCTTCATTGTCGTCTCTTTTATACTTGTTTGCCTGAATTAAACTTAGGTGGTTAGTCATGAATTTCTCCTACATTGTCCTTAGAAATAATGCTGCAAAGCAGACTAATACAGATTGTGAAGTGCATTTTCTCGCTGAAACAGTTTTATAGTTTCTAACTAAGGATTTCAGTAAATTATACATTTGATTAATAATGTGACTCAGAAGGAAAGATAAAACAACTCAAACTCTGTATGCATTAAAAATAGTAGAATTATGCTCCAAATGCTATAGAATGGGCATATCTAACTTATTGAACTTGCAAGGGCATCCCTAATATGTGCATTGAGCATAGGAAGAAAAAACAGCCATATAGTAAATTTGATTATGTATTCTCCTGGTTCTAAGTAAAAAGAATTGAGTATTTAATATTTCCTCTTAAGTAAATACAAATTTAGAGAAGTTATTAGGGTAAAAATTGAATGGCTTAGTCTTTTTAAATGACTGCCTAGAAAAGTTTGAATTGGTGGCCTTCTCTTTTTTTTTTTTAATGTAGTAAGTGTCCTTGGACAGGTAGAAGCAGTCACAATTACTACATTGAGCTTAGAATTACAAAGTTAGAATCATAATTTTTTACGAAAAGAATCATGGTAAAATCTTAATATTTAGAGGCAATATTAATGATTTCTACTACAAAATAGATGCTAAATAAGTATTTGAGAAATGTATGTGAAAACCAAGAGACATAATGAGCATGGTTACCACTCTACACCTCTTGTGGAAGTTGCTCAGTCATGTCTGACTCTTTGCGACCCCATGGACTATACAGTCTGAAATTCTCCAGGCCAGAATACTGGAGTGGGTAGGGTTCCCTTCTCCAGGGGATCTTCCCAACCCAGGGATGGAATCTAGGTCTCCTGCATTGCAGGCACAGTCTTTGCCAGCTGAGCCACTAAGGAAGCCCATGGATACTGGAGTGTGGGTAACCTATCCCTTCTCCAGGGGATCTTTCCAACCCAGGAATCAAATTGAGGTCTCCTGCATTGCAGGCAGATTCTTTACCAGCTGAGCTATGAGGGAAGCCCCTACTCCTCTTGGTAGAGTAATAAAAACATTTATTAATCTCAGAATTGAATTCAGTTTTGTCTTTAAACTCCTGGTGAGTTTCATCTCTTCTTGACCTCTGGTGCCTTCAAAAATCCCTGCTCTGTGCTAAAGGAACATCTCCAGCTGATTATTGCTACCATCGTAGGAAACAGGAGACAGACAAGGTAGTGTCCTGTGGTGCCTTAAATGTGTACTCAGTTGTGTCTGACTCTTGCAGCCCTGTGGACTGTGGTTCTTCAGGCTCCTCTCTCTGTCCATGGGATTTTCCAGGCAAGGATACTGGAATGGGTTGCCATTTCCTCCTCCAGGGGATCTTCCCGACCCAGGGATCGAACCCGTGTCTCTGGTGTCTCCTGAATTGGCAGATGGATTCTTTACCATTGCGCCGCCAGGGAAGCCCCCTTAAATAGCTACTGCTATTTTTTGTACAGTTCCAGTCAGTTTGGGGTTTCCCACTGACTAGATTTCTCAGGTATAGTTCTGACTGTGGATTTAACTACATCTTGGTTAAAACCAGTGCTTTTTAGGAGGCATTTTCATTGTTCACCAGTTGGGTTGTGTTTAAGTGGACAGCTTGGGAATTCCCACTGGCATGTGTAGGAAGTAAGATACCTTAACGTCCTAATTCGTGAGGACAGAAAATCCAGCTCCAGGAGACGTATTCATCAGTAAACAAGTTAATTCTTCCTGTATTATGTATTCTCTTTTGCAGAATGCAGATTCATTTCACATGTTCTCAATTCCAGACAGATCACTTGGAGTTAAGGTTTCAAACTTTATCATGCGTCAGAATCACTTGGAGAACTTAGTAAACTGGCTGGCTGTGCACTTTTCCCAGAGTTTCAGTTTCAGCAGGTCTGGGCTGGTGCCTGTGAATTCCTAACGTGTTTCAGCTGATGCTGTTGGGCTGGGGACCACACTTGGAGGGCCACTGACACAGGCCGTTGTTGATGAGAGCTCTTCAGGCCTCAGGCTGACATCCGTGCCCCCTTTCCGTACGTGAATGAATGCAGGAAGTGGGGAACTGGAGTCCGTGTGTGTCATGTTTCCCAAGTAATTTGAAGTGGCCAGTCTTGTACTTGCTTGTGAACAAGAATTTGTGTTATTAACTTAGGCCAGTGATTCTCCTGTGTTAAACTTGTATATGAGAATTAGTTGTAGAGCTTATTAGGACACAAACGTGGGCCGCATCCTACTGGTTTAATAGGTCCAGGTCAGGTACAAGAATTTGCATTTCTCTTGGGTTATAGCTGATACCAGTGCTGCTCTCCCAAGGGCTATACTTTGAGAACCACTGATCAAGGCCACCCATCTCTCTGATTTTTGGAGTCCCTCTGTAACTGATTTAAATAACTGCATTATGTTTAGGTTATATAATTCTGACTCTTTCTCTGATAGTGTTGAGTTTCTTCCTAGAGGTTTTTTGTGATGGTGATCTACTGTCCTGAACAGTGTCATTTCTTCTTGAAGATGAGTGTCCAGGTCTGTCTTGCAGGTGTGTATAATGGTTCTGAATAAAACTTCAAAGTGAAAAATAATTCTATTCATAAATTTTTTGATGATGGCCACTCTGACCGGTGTGAGGTAATACGTCATTGTAGTTTTGATTTGCATTTCTCTAATAGTTAGTGGTGTTGAGCCGTCTGTGTCTTTGGAGAAATCTTTGTTTAGGTCTTTGACCCATTTTTTGATTGGGTTTTTGGTTTTTTGATACTGAACTGCATGAGCTATTCATATATTTTGGACATTAATCTTCTGTCAATTGCTTCATTTGCAAATATTTTCTCATTTGAGAGTTATTTTTGTCTTGTTTATGGTTTCCTTTGCTTTTAATTAGGTTCTGTTTATTTTTGTTTTTATTTATTTTTTTTACTCTAGGAGGTGAGTCAAAGAGATCTTGCTGCTATTTATGTCACAGGGTGTTCTGCCTATGTTTTCCTGTAAGAATTTTGTAGTGCCTGGCCTTACATTTAGGTTTTAATCTGTTTTGACTTTATTTTTGTGTATGGCGTTTGAGAGTGTTCTAATTTCGTTCTTTTACATGTAGCTGTTCAACTTTTCCAGCACCACTTGTAGAGGAGACTCTCTTTTTCTTCATTGTGTATTCTTGCCTTCTTTATCACAGTTTAGGTGACCGTAGGTGTGTCTGTTTATCTCTGGGCTTTCTATCCTCTTCCATTGATCTATATTCCTGGGTATTTACCCAGAGAAAACCATAATTCAAAAGATACTTGCATCCTAATGTTCATTGCAGCACAATTTACAATAGCCAGGACATGGAAACAGCCAGAAGTCCATCAAAAGGGAATGGATAAAAAGATACAGTACATATATACGATGGAATATTACTCAGCCATAAAGGGAATGAAACTGTGCCTTTTGCAGAGACGTGGATGGACCTAGAAACTGTCATGTAGAATGTCATATAGAATGAAATCAGTCAGAAAGAGAAAGACAAATATCCTGTAATCACTTACATGTGGAGCCTAGAATAGTGATACAAATGAACTTATCTGCAAAGCAGAAATGGAGACACAGATGTAGAGAAACAAATGTGTGGATAACAAGTGGGGAGAGGGGGTGGAATGAATTGGAAAATTGAGATTGACATATATAGACTACTATGTGTAAAGCAGATAACTAATGAGAACCTACTGTATAGCACAGGGAACTCTACTGAATTCTCTTCAGTGATCTAAATGGGAAGGAAATAACAGAAAAGAGGGGATATATATATACATATAGCTGATTCACGTTGTTCTACAGCAGAAACTAAAACAACATTGCAAAGCGGCTATACTCCAATACAAATTAATTTAAAGTAATAGGTAAAATGAAAATAATTCTGAAAGCTAGAAAGCCACAATTAAGGAAATAATTGAGGATTAACAATGAAGAATACAAAGAAGAATACAGATGTGTTTTTCCTAGAACATCTGCTTGTTTATGCCTTGTGGACATATATGTTCTTTGAGCCTTTTGTGTGTTGACTGCCGATGGTTTTCCTTTTTTCTGAACCGGCCTCTTAGTTGGGGGAACTCTGCCCGTTTTAACAAGTGGTGCATGGGTATCTAGTCATTGCATACATTGAAGTGATTCAGAATTTAATAAAACTGAAATGAACTGTGTTCCTGATTGCTTTGGTAATCATAAGGTTATTATTTGTGGTTTGTTAATACAAAAGGTCAAAATCCTTGTAGTATATATGTATGTGCATGGTTTTCCAGAGGACAGGTTTGCAGTCTGTTCCAGAGTTTGTGAGAGTGATACTGCATCTTTTGCAGTGTGTATACTCTGAGCTTTTCTGCTCTTCTCTTCTAGTGTTACTGAATATTATCCATATTTTTTAACTTGGTCTCTGTAATGAATAACAAAATTGGAAATACTACTGTAGTGTTGCTTTCAACACTTGTATCTTGTTTTACCTGAGCAGATACAATGTTTGATGTTGAATGCTGGGTGTGAAACTGATTTTCAAATGTTGTATTTTCCTTATAATTAATTTTTGAGCTAGAGTGTGGTTTGATAAGTCGTGACTCGTCCAAAAGCCTAATGTTTTGTAGTTCACCTTTTTAAGCAAAGAGCAGCTGCATTTTGAAATGTTTTATCTCAAGCAGACAAGCTGTTTTAAAAGCTCAACTCTGACACATCCTGACATTTAATGTCTATGTTTGTATCTGTCCTGGGATTAGGCTGCCTTTCTAATTAATTAGTTGCATAGCCTTTTATTAATTCCCTCAAAATTTATAATATTTTAAATTAACAGCAGAGATAAGCATACCATGCTTTTTTAGAAAACATGAGATGTTAATTATGCAGCAGAGACATGAATTATATAAACTCTGCTGAATGTTAGAGGATGCTTAGCAACAGTGTTTTCCAAATGCAGGGATTTATTATAAACTTATCCTTCTAAGGCTGCCTGTGCCATTTCAGGAGAGTGAATATAAATAGAGCTTGATTTCTTCAAGAAATGGACTCAGTCATTTTGTTTACAGTGGAAGGAAGCATTCGCTTCACATCTCTAAGAATTTATCTTTAGCATCCTTGTTGATTACACATCATTTCAACATATTCATACCAAATGCTTGGGCCTTGATAAGATACCATCACAGAACAGGAAGAACTAAAACTGTTATTTAAACAATGGTTTTGTCATTATTACACTTACGTAGGTCTAGTAAAAATACTGAATCTAATTACTATAACATAACTTTTTTTGAAATGGAAAATTTTATCTGTCTTGTAGTGGAGTTCTGAGATATTTATAGCTGTTAGTCCTCCCACCCTTCACTAGCTTATTTTAATAGGAATTTATGGAGGATCTACTCCATCCAGTCCAGCTCTTAAGAAAGTTTCTTTTTCTAACATTTTCCACCAGTTTTTTGAATTCTGCCAATGTAATTTTCTAAGTTAGAATTAAAATATTGATGCTGTAAAAATTCTGTATTTTTAAATAAATCGCAGGGAAATAGTGGGGCTTCAAGGAAAGCCATGGTAAGCTCTAGTTTCAAATACTAACACTACCTCCTATCAGCTGAGTCATTGGGCAAGCCATTAACCTCTTGAACTGTTTCCTCACCTGCTAAATAGGGATAACATTTTTCTAAAGAGTTCTTACAAGGTTTAAAGTGTACCCTGACAGCAGTGTTCATGGTTTATAGAGGCTCTGGGTAAGTGTCACTTTCTCTCTGTTTTTGGAAAAAAATTGTTTTATGTGTATTTATGCACTTCTCTGGTAGATGTTTGTTTGAATTTTGACAATATTCTTTGTTTTATGAAGTATTTGTTACTCTAGTACAAGAGATCTCAGGGAAATATAGCAGATTCCATTCTCTTCTAGAGGACTGATTTTTACTGAATCTGGATCAGTTAAAGTCTTGCCCATCAATAGAAATATGCAGACTAGACTCAGATATGACTTTTGGGGGCGGGGAGGGGTGCCTCCCTGACAGATGTTCTTGCTGAATGTGAGAGCTCTCCTGTCATACACAATCAGAGTCACAGTTTCTTTCCTCCCTTCCCCACTTCGTCTCATAAGTGAGTCCACTGTAGGCTTGCGGTAGAGCAACAAAATAAAATTGATGTATGAATCACGATTGTCACTCTAATTAAAGCATTTTATAAGGGAGCCTATCTTTACTCATTACTGTAGCTGGATAAATAAGCAGTAATTATGCAGAATAATATTTCATATTGCAATGAATTTTCCCCTCTGGTTTATAATTCTGAAATATAGTGGTAGTTATATTTGTGATGTTGGGATTTTTCCTACGGCATAAGTATTATGGATATTATATAAGAAGTGGAATTTTTTTTGGTCAGTGACTTGGGTATCTTAGTATTATGTTTGCTGTTCATTTGAAATGACTGCAGTTGAATGGTTTGTTTTAGGAAAACAGGTGGTAGTTCAAATTCTGGTTAAGCTCTAAGTGATATATACCATTTACTTCACTAATGGAAAATTTTCTGAGTTGCCTTGCCAAGGCTATAAAAGTAGAAAACTTGAGGAAAGGTTTTCTTTCTAATTAAAACAATCGCAAAAATAAAATCAGTCTTTCTAAATGGAAGTTACTTCTAAGAGTTATTCTTGACTGCTTTTTTTTGTTACTCTTTATCAAATCCTGTCAGCTCTTTTTCAAGATTTATTCAGAGTTTCAACTTTAAAAGATTTTTTTAAACATCATAACTATTTTGATTACTCTTGTCAGGACTGTAGAGATTTTTCTTCCTGCCCACTCTGTCCTCCACCTTCTATCACTTTTTATTCTTCACATTGTCTTAGCTTCAGGACTTTGAATTGCAGGTTTTGGAGATGAGAGTTTTGGTTGGATACATGGGTCAGCGAGTTCTTAGCAGTTAGATAATGACTGAAGCATTGAAATGAATGAAATCACTTAGGATGAGCAGAATTTATTCATTCATTCATTTCTTGAGCCAGGCACTGCACTGGGTGCTGAGGCTACCTCAGCGAGTAAGAGAGAGTTAGACTCTCCTCACTGAGCTCACCGGAGAAGGCAATGGCACCCCACTCCAGTACTCTTGCCTGGAAAATCCCATGGACGGAGGAGCCTGGTAGGCTGCAGTCCATGGGGTCGCTAAGAGTTGGACACGACTGAGCGACTTCACTTTCACTTTTCCCTTTCATGTATTGGAGAAGGAAATGGCAACCCACTCCAGTGTTCTTGCCTGGAGAATCCCAGGGACGGAGGAGCCTGCTGGGCTGCTGTCTGTGGGGCCGTGCAGAGTTAGACACGACTGAAGCGACTTAGCAACAGCAGCAGCATAGAGCTCAGGGTGCACAGGGACGTGCAGCAGTGTGAGAGGTGAGATTATCACACATTTGTGTTGTATTTGTGAATGATCAGGGAGGTTTTAACATGCTAATGAGGAAAGAAGGGATCCTGGGGACACACTACCATTCAGAGGTTGAATTGTTGGGAAAACTGGTAGGAGACTGAAGAATGGCAAGAGAGAGGGGAAGAGAACCTAAAAAAGTGGTGACTAAAATGAGGGAAGATTCCAGGGAGAAAGTAATTAGGAATAATATATTATTAGTTAACACCAGTTGAGTATTTAGTGTGTCAGCCATTGTTTGAAGTGCCTTAACACATGTTAATAATTTCTTACAGCATCCTTTATATGGTTATCTTCACTGTATAGGTGAAGAAACTTAGTTCAGAAACTTAATTATGGAACTTCACCAAGATCACACAGGAAGTAAATAGTAAAGCCAGAAGCAACAGTATAGAGACCATATCAAGTGCTTAGTACCTGGAAGGTAATGAGGTCCTTAGAAGAGAGTGGGGTCCTGTGGCTCACTACTAGATTGCAATAAATTGAGGGGTGATTGAAAGTTGAGGGAACAGAGACAGTGATTGTGAATTTTTTTTCAGTTTTAATGGTGTGTTATTTAGAGTTTTTTTACCTTCCAAAAAAGAGATAAATATAGGTGGGTTACCCGCCCTTCCTGCCCCCTTTCCTCAAGTCAAAGTCAGATCTGGCTCTATCCCTTCATTCTTTCTCTAGTTCCTTTCTTCCATGGGCCTTGTGCTAGTCCACCAAGCCATAGATCTTCAACCTTTGTTGGCATAAAAATTGTGCTCTAATCAATTGTCCTTTTTTTTAAAAACTACATTTTAATAGGGTTGGTAAGCCAGATGAGTAAATAATTTGGCATCGAGAATTTGAAACTAAAAGCTGTATTTTGGGGAAAGTTTGTTAAAACCTGGGACTGGTGAAGTGAGTTAATTCTGATGTTTTATATAAAATTAGAAGACTTTACCCAGAATCATTTAGTACAATCAATTAGTACATTCCCTAATTTCACAGATGAGGACAGACTATGTGACCAGTCCAAGCTCAAGCAGTTAGTGAAGTCTTGGCCCATAATTTGGGTCTTGAGACCGGGGTGCTTTCCATAGTGCCATTATTTTAAGAGCAACTTTTAAAAGTGATAGGGGATTCAGAATAGACTTGGCTTCTGCAATCAGTTTAAGTTATATCAATCATTTGTAATATAAATAACACAAGAACCATGGTACCCTCTTTGAGAGTATTCTGTTTAACTTCTTTTCTATGAATAAGAAGTGAGAAATGGAACTCTCCCAGTGATATATCGAGTGATACTTACCACCTTGTCTATACTTAATACTGAGTTGAGGGAGAATAAATACTCCAGATAAAACGTTTACTATAGCTCTACTATTTTGAGGAAAGTTTATTTTAAAAAAAGAGACTTAAGATTTTGTTACAGTTGCTCTCAGACTTCATATGCCTGAATATACTACTCAAAAATTTTACACATGACTTTTAAAATTCAAATCTGAGATCCAGATGCCTGTGTTTCATGTTGCTTCTTTATATAATTGTCTGTAAGGTAGACAGTAATTCTAAAAAACATTATTATTCCTGTGATCAATTTAGTATTTAAGAAGGAACTTAATTGCAGTCTCAAAAAATAACATTATTATTTAGCAAGCATAAATTGTAAAATTGTAGGATGCCATATGCTTGGGACAAGATGTTTGTTGATTGAATATGGAGCATATGGTTTTGAAGAGCATGAATTTAGAGTAATTACTCTTGTCCAGAACTGATTATATCTGGAGAGTGATGTGGGTCTTAAGGAGAACATGTCATATACTGGAAAGAATGTGTTGGCATTAGGCTTGCTTGGGGCATTTTGCCTTTTTTCCTCTTCCTTGCATCTTGTTTTCTATTTCAAAACTTTTGAGATCATTAGAACATAAAATAATGAAAACAAAATGACACATATAATTAGCTACACCTGTTTTTTGTTTCAAAGTTGTGTTTCTTAAGAACATAGAAGTATTGCTTCTGTTTTTGTTTATATTTTTAAAATCAGCTTTAAACTTAGTAAGAAAAGGAAATGTCATAGATTGCTTGCCCTAAGCTATGTTCCTTGATGATGTACATGTGTCCATTTGCTCCTGTAGTTAATTATTTACTTCCAGTTTATAAAAATATATGTATTTTTCAAATTTTAATTACTTGGCATAGATTTGAGTATGGCTTCCTTAGGAATGGTGATGTCCAATAATTTAAGCTTAGCATCATAGAATTCTAAATATAAAAAAATAATTTAGAGAAAATACATTTTATTCTTTCCATGTAATAAATGAGATAACTGATGGCCAGAGGAACTAAGTTTTATATGTAACGTGACATCTGAGCTGGTGGCAGATCTAGGAAGAATGATTGCATTAATATGATAGCTTCAGAAATTTTTAATTTTTCAAGCTATCATATACACTTAACATTTAATTCATATAAATTTTGTTTCAACTTTATGTTGTTTTCAAGAATAGCATTTGTATAAAATACAGTACCTTTATATAGAGTCTAGAAACATTGAACTAAATATTGAGAAAGAATCTGAAGGCCTATGGCTGGAATTTCCAGTATCACCTGTTAGGTTTTGTAAATCTGTAATCCATCTTTCAATTTTCCCTTTCTGACAGTCTGCCGTTCTTCATTTTCTCGCATATCTGCAAATGAACAGAGGTGGATTTAGTTTTATTTAGAACGTGTTTTTTCTTCTTTCTAAGAATGAACTCTATAAGGACAGAGATTTTGTGTTTCCTTGTTCTTCAGGGCCATGTAACCTCTAAAGCGTTAATGCTCATTCTTGTCCCTCGGCCGTTACATACGCTCTCATCTGAGTACTCCACTGCCTCTTTGGCCTCAAGTCCCATATTATCAGTTTTTCATCAGTTTGTTTTTCAGGTCTAACTACTTGAGCTTGTACACATGTTTTAGTCTCTCTTCATTTGTGAAATTAAAGAATATACTGAATGATTTCTGTGAGAGTTACCTAGCTCTAAACTGTCACTAATCCTGCTATACTGAGTTAGATGTCCCTGGCATGTTTTTGTGTCAGTTTGTTCTTTCCATGTCATTGTTGTTGGCATGGAATATAATAATAACAGCGTCTTTTAATATGTGTTCTCTATTAGACTGTTAGCACTGTGAAAGGTTTATCTGCCTTCTTGCGCTTTTGTATTGTAGCATGAAAGAGCTAAATACATTGCTGGGTAAGTTAAATATGTCTAGGAGTTTCTCAGTGAATATTTTGAATATGTAAGTAGGGTTAATATTGAAAAAGAACACCTGTGAAAGAATAACTTGTAGTCAATGGCCATATCTTCTCAGTGGCTTCATGATATAATATTTTACAATTTGCTTTGCTTTAATATGAATAGTACTGAATTGGCAAGTAAGTAATACAGGTACAGAATAGTGATTCTCTTGTTGAGAACTGTTCTTTAAAAATATTTGCAGATTAATTAACATAGGGAATGCTCTTGTCTCTCTCAAGTCCAGTTCTTTTCTCCCTTTTTGTAGTGTCTTTTTATAATTTTTTCCCTTTAACTTCACTTTTTTTATGTTTTCTACTTTTTAATAAACTTCTTCCTGAAATATATATAGAAAAATGAATAAACAATAAGATCTATGCATTTTCCAAAGTGAATGCATTTATATAATCACATGAGTGTATTTATATAGGTAACTGGATATAAAGCATTATTAGTACCCTAGAACTTATATCAAATTCTCTCCCATTCAATTCTCTCCCATTGAAGTGAAGTGTTCCTCACTTCAACCCAAAAGGCTTCTAACACCATAGATTAGTTCAGCATGATTTGTGCTATCTTCTTGCACTCATATTATGGTTTGAGAGTTTTGTCATTCTATTCTGCGTATCATTAGTTCATTTTTATTGCTGTATTTTAATTGTATAAGTATTGTGAATAATTATGCCATCAATATTCATGCACATGGTTTTTTGGTGCACAAATGTACAGATTTCTAGTTATATCTAGGGTGAAATTATTGGGATATGGAATATATGTATGTTCTTGTTAGTAAATGCTGTCAAAACTTTTCTGTAGTGATTGCATCAATTTACTCTTCCACTAGTAATGTATGAAAATTCTAGTTTCTTCTCATTCTTGTCAGCATTTGGTGGTTTTTTAAAACAGAACTTCATTGTGGTTTCATTTCTTTGGTGCTGTGTTGAACACTTCTTTATATATGTATTGTCCATTAGATATCCTCTCTGTGATGTGCCTACCGCTGTGCTGTGCTTGTCGCTCAGTCGTGTCTGACTCTGACCCCATGGACTGTGGCCCTCCAGGCTCCTCTGTCCATGGGATTCTCCAGGCTAGAATACTGGAGTGGCTTGCCATGCCCTCTTCCAGGGGATCTTCCCAAGCTAGGGATCAAACCCAGGCCTCCCACATTGCAGGCAAATTCTTTACCGACTGAGCCACCAGGGAAGCCCAAGAATACTGGAGTGGGTAGTGTATCCCTTCTACAGGGGATCTTCTTGACCCAGGAATCAAACTGGGGTCTTCGGTATTGCAGGCGGATTCTTTACCAGCTGAGCTACCAGGGAAGCCTGTGACATGCCTGTCAAATATCTATTCAATTTTTCTATTGTGTTGCTTTTAAAGAAATAATTCCTCTGTTTATAGTGTCTTTGAGGAATAGAAGTTTGTAACTACATACATTTATTTTGGATATTATCATTTATTGTATTCTTTACCTCTGTTCTCTTCATTATATTTTATCTCTGTTAAAATTTTCACTGTTCCTCCATTCTGTTCTTGAGTTCATTGAGCATCTATATGATTATTACCTAACTCCCTATAGAGTAGATTGCTTATCTCCCCTTTGTTTAGTCCTGTTTCTGAGGTTTGGTCTTATTCCTTTGTTTGGAACATACTCCTCTGTTTCCTTATTTTCTATATTTTCCTGTTTTTTGTTTTGTTTTGTTTTTCCTGTATATCCGTACAGTTGACAATACAGGTCAATTGTATTGACTGATTTTGGAGAAGTGGCCTTTTGTAGATGACGCTCTGTGGGGCCCAGCAGCACACTCCCCTCTAGTCACTGGAGCTATTAATACTTGCTTTAGGGTGTGACCCCTGTGTGGGCTGCACAGGTCCCCCTGTTTCGGTGAGGCCAACTGCTGCTGGTGCACTAGGAGACAGAGCTGTCCCCAGACCAGTTGCTAGCCAGTCCCTCTCTCATGAGTAGCTGCTGGCCTGCTGGTATGTGCAGTTGGGTTCTAAGCTGGCTAGCTATGAAGCTCAGGGTATTCTGGGACTGGAGATGGTCTCCTCACAGGCAGGGCAGGATCCTGGTATGACTGGGCATCCCAGGGGGATAGGGTCTGGTTCTGGCCCACTAGTGGGTGCTAAGCCCCTGGCACTAATATGCTAGAGGAAGGACTCCACAGTAGTGCTGGCAAGCACCACTGTCCTCATGATAAAATGAGCTCCTAAAAAATGACTGCTGCCAGCATCTGTGTTTCCAGCAGAAATTCCATTTGCCTCCCACCATTCTAGAAAGTTCTCCAAGATTAGCAAGTAGATCTGCCTCAGGCTTATTTGAATTACTGCCTCTGTACTGGACCCATAGTGTGTGAAATTTCTCCTGACCCTTTTAAGGGCAGAGTCTCTCTTTTGTACAGCCCTCCAGCTCTACTGTAGGGAAGCCCTGCTGGCCGGATGCTCTGGGCGCTTGTCTTCCCTTCTCAGTTAGTGCTGGCTCCCCAGGCTGGGGGGCCTGGTGTGGGGCTTGGGCACCTCACTCCTTGGGGAGAATTTTGTAATTGTGATTATTCTTCTGTTTATGGGTCACCCTCCTAGGTGTATGGGTATTAACTATGTTGCATCTCTGTCCCTCCTACTGTCTCATAGTTCCTTCTTTTTATCTTTAGTTGTAGAAATCTTTTCTGTTAGTCCTCAGGTTGTCCTCATAGATAGTTGCTCTGTAAATACGTGTAATTTGAGTATCATTGTGAGAGGAGATGAGGTCAAAGTCCCCCTATTCTGCCATCCTTGTGACACCCTCCTTAAACTCTAGGCTGCTTTATTCTTTTGCCTTTTCTGTCTCCTCTGGGAATTACTGCTATTCCCTTGCTATCGTAGACATGAAGTTTTTGCCCAGCTGTATGTTCTGTAGTTTGTATTTGAATTTGTAGAGGTTTTGTTGTTTTAGAAGTATATATTTATATTATAATACTATGTATTCTTTTAAAAACCATATATTGCTTTGTAATTTGGTGTAGTCACTGTGGAAAACAGTATAGAAGTTCCTCAGAAAACTAAAAATAGCTTTATCATATGATCCAGCAATCTTTAACTATATCCAGACAGAGCTATAATTCAACAATACCCATGTACCGCTATGTTCAAAGCAGCAGTATTCACAATTGCCAAGACATGGAAACAGCTTAAATGTCTAACAGATGAATGGATAAAGAAGGCGTGGTACATATGTAGAGTGGAATACTACTTAGCCATACAAAAGAATGAAATAGTGCCATTTTCAACAACATGGATGCAACCAGAGATTATTATACCAAGTCAGAAAGAGAAAGACAGATTCCATATAGTATCACTTATATGTGGAATCTAAAATGTGACACAGGGGAACCTATCTATGAAACAGAAACAGAATCATGGACATGGAGAACAGATTGGTGGTTGCCAAAGAGGAGGGAGTTAGGGGAGGAAAGGAGTGGGGGGTTGGGGTTAGCAGATGTAGGCTTTTATATATGGAATTAAGCAGCAAGGTCCTACTGTATGGCACGGAGAACTGTGTTCAGTATCCTATGATAAACCATGATGGAAAAGAATGTTTAAAAAAAACATTTATATGCATAACTGAATCACTTTGTTGTATAGCAGAAATTAACACAACATTGTAAAGCAACTATATTTCAATTAAAAATCCCATATACTTCCTGTCTTTTCCAAATCCCTTTCTCAAATTAAAATTTTGATTTTTTTTATTGTCAAACTTTTTGCCTCATGCCATAAATTTTGGAAAATTATTAGGCTACTTCCTTTGATTCAGTTTTTAGTATATCAGTAAGGTATCTGATCTAAATTAGAAATGTTGACAAGTATTACCAGATAGCCATTTGAAACACGAAGAAGTGTTAAATTCTTTTGGTCTTTTGATCACTTTCATTCATGTAAGATTTTTTTTTTTCAGCAGTGCTTACGTTCTTTCAGGTCACCAAGGTGCCTTACAACCAGTGCATTATTACTGAAGTTTTACTTATTTAATTATCCTATTACACTGTTTAACTAAAAGGTTTGTTGGGCAGTGAAACAACCTAGTTTATTTATTTATTTATTTTTTAATGAAACAACCTAGTTTAAAGTAAACTTTTATTTTCATGTCAAGAGCTGTGAAGGGTTTGAGATTTTATCCTACTTGTAAGCTAACAAGAATCATAAGTTCTTGCAGAAGACATAGTATTCCTGGGTCAGAGTCAAAGGATAGACAGTTACTTATAGCAACAGAAATAGGCAGAGCAGCAGAATTTGCCCCAGCTCCTGGAGCCTCACTTTTCCCAGAGAGACACAAAGAAGACTGGGTGACATCTGAGTCTGTATGAGGTGGTGTTACAGGAAGAGAACCCTAAGTTTAGGGTTTTGTAATGGGCAGTGAGTATATCTGCCTTTTGCTTTGCAGGGAGGCATTCTATCTTCCTGTATATAAACATCCTTGAAAAGATAGTCTATAAGAGAGGCAGTTAATGCTGGAAAGATAAGTAGAAATTTGAGAGACATAAAGAAGAATTATCTTTCAGGGACTTCCCTTGTGGTCCAGTGGCTAAGACTCTGCACTCCCAATACACGAGACCTAAGTTCAGTCCCTGATCAGGGAGTTAGATCCCACATGCTACAACTGAAGATGCTGCATGCTGCAACTAAGACTGATGCGGGCAAATAAATTAATTTTTTAAAAAATAAATTACCTTTCAGTGTTTTTGGGAGGCAGAAAACCAAATGGGTATTTATAATATAGACTTAAATAAGTGACTTACAGACTTTGGATTTCAGAGAATGGCCTGAGAAAATTTCCCTAGAAAATAGTGATCTTTTTACATAATATCCTTGATTTCCTCTTTTGTAGCTTTTTTTCTAGTTAGCTATTATCTCAAAGACCTCCATGAACATTAGGCTCACAATGATAGTTTCCTTGGGAAAGATTATTATGGATCTGTTTTCTGAGTGGTGTCCTAGTATTCACTGTTTTTCTTTAGTAAAAAGGAAAGATACCCAAACTTTTGTTCGGGGGGATTTATGTTTGCCTTCCTTTCACCATTGCTTCTGTTTTCAAAGTTCAAATAAATGAAAGCAAATAAAATGACTATTATGGTATCATTTTAATTTGGCAAAATTCACTGAGGCATAACGATTTAGGCAAAAGACATTAAAAATGATAGAGCTAGCTAGTGTCCCAGGGAAAGTTCAGTTGTTCAGACTGGATTTCCAAGAGGTCTCTGAGACTTAAATTCTTCAGAGTGGAACTTCATTTGTACTATAACATAAATATAGCACTTCATTACAAAAGACCCTAAAGCAGAGAGCACAGGGGGACTTTGCTGCCCTCTAGCTTAGAGGTTCTTGTCACCGATCAAAAGGCTTTAAATTTGGCAACTTAGATTTGGGGGGGATGAGTTCTGTCAGTGTTTAAACTCCAAGCAAATAACAAAAACAAAGAACATAATATATTTAACTTTTTAGGTCAGCATGATCTTTTTAAAATTATTTTGCATCTCTCTGACTCTGACTTGGTTGATCATTTTTTAGCTTTGTGGCATTTTGCTATCTCTCTATCTCTATCTATTCTCTCTCTTGTCTTACACCATCATTTCTTTCTATGCTCCTCAAATGATCAACTTTCCTAAGATTGAAACTTAAGCCACCATTCTTCCATCCTGATCCCTCTCTAGTATCCCTTTTATAGGTCTCTTCTCCTATAATATCAGATTTCATATATATACATATAACTCTGAAGTTTGATTCTCTCTTGACTTCCAAAACCACATTTCCAACTGTCAGCTGAACATTTCCTTCACGATGTTCTGCCAATACCTTACAAGATCTGTAACTCTGATTTGTATGTATTAGCAAAAAGGGCAGGGCAAAAAGTATGTTACTGTTTTAATATTTTACTCTCTTCAAAGAAATTCTCCAAACAAATTATTTTGACACACTTTATGTTCTCTTTTATGGATGGTGTTTTATAAATTTTAAGTATGTAAAACATCAAGATCAGTTTGTCATATTTTCACTGCCAAAACTAAGCAGTTAGATTTTTGCCTTCATCCCCCATGTTATTCCACCTCCCTCTCCACCCTCCCACCGCTATACGTAAGCACACAAAATTTAAATGCTATAATATGCATGAGGTTTGGGTTTTTCTTTGTTGCTGCTGTTTCTGTTGGGAGTGGTTCAGTATATATTTATGAGGTAGAAGATAAAGCTTGTGTTACTTTCCTCTTTGCAGGTCTTCATGCCTTGCGGAGAGTCTTGAGGAAACAGCCTAACCTCCCTGACAGCAAGATGGCTGGATTGGTGAAGATTACTCTGAAAGATTTCTTGGAAGGGATGAATGACATCAGACCCAGTGCCATGAGGGAGGTAGCAGTCGATGTCCCAAATGTAAGTCATTTGACCCTCATGCTAGCCACACTGTTTGACTTAACTGTGAAAGAAACTAAGACCCCAAGGAAATGACCTTCCTAAGCTAACCATTAAAAAAATTTTTTAATCAAAATTTTTATGGAGATAACTGTAAATTCAGTACAGTTCTAAGAACTACTTTAGGGAACTCCTATGCAGCCTTTACCCAATTTCCCTCAATGGTAGCATTTTGCAAACTATAGTACAATATCATAAGCAGGATATTAATAGAATCATGGATCTTTTTCAGATTTGCTCAGTGTTTCTTCTACTCATTTATGTGTATGTGTGTGTTTAGTTCTGTGCAGTTTTATTACATGTGAAGGTTTGTGTGTTTATCTCTAGAATCAAGATACTGGGGAGTTCTGTCACCACAAGAATCCCTTGCTTTGCCTTTTCATAATCATACCCACCTTGTTCCTGCATCCATTTCTAAAATTCTGTCATTTCACAAATGTTATATAAATGGAATTATACAGTATGCAGCTGTTTGGGATCAGTTTTTTTCACTTAGTATAATTCCCTGGAGATTCATTCAGGTTGTTATATATCAATAGTTTGTTCATTTTTTGTGCTGAGTAGTATTGCATGATAATGTGTACAGTACTTTGTTTAACCATTCACCAGTTGAAGTACATCTGCGTTGTTTCCAGTTTGGGGCTATATGAATAAAGCTGCTGTGAACATTTTTCTACAGGTATTGTGTAAATATAAGTTTTCATTTTTCTGGAACAGATCCCCAACAGTACAGTTACTGGGTTGTATACTAATTCCATGTTCACTTTTATAAGAAAATGTCAACTAGGCTAATTTTAGAACAACAAAAAACATATTCTAGTTATGATACTTTCTACTAATGATGCTTGATGTTTCCTTGGGTTTCTTTACATATGCTTCAGCATTGACCATTTCTGCAAACTTTCAGTCAGATCACCACGAAGGCAGTAGAAGTTACCTCTTATTGCATGAACCACCTGTTATGTTATCCATGACACACATGGGCCTGATATTTGAGGGGGAAATGGCCTTATAGTTTTCTTTGAATGTACTAATATTTTAAGAAAATACTGAAACAAGCATTGGCAATGTCTTCTGTATTATGTCAATGTGTATTTGGTTTGAAGTATCAAAAGAAGGCTATGATTTAAACTTATTTCACCATGGACCATGTGGAGCAGAGACTTTCTGCATTTTGCAATGTAGATTGCAAAAAATGACCGCAAATTCTTCCCATCACTGTGTTTGCCCATTTTTACTGCACCCTGAAGTTTCTGCTATAAAGACAAGGGAGTCAAGTTTTCTGTCCTTGAATCTGCACTTGGCAGTGTAACTTGCTTTGGCCAGTAGACTATTAGCAGCCATAATACAAGCAGGCTTGGAAGTACATAGGGCTTGTCTTCACTTGCTGGTCTTTGACCTTGCATTAACTTTCTTAAATCTGTAGTAACTTCCTGGAGGATGAGAGACTGTGTGGAGCAGAGATGAAATATCCTCATTCCAGCTGAGATCCCCTCATTCTAGTCATCACCAGTTATCAGACATGTGATGCCATGCTAGACTATTGTACCCAATGGAAGTTTGCCCCAACCAGAAGAAACCACCCATTTAACACTCAGAATTGTCAAAAATAATTGTTTTGAGCCACTAAATTTTATGGTAGTTAGCAAAGGCTAAGTGAAGCAGGCACTTGTTCGATTTTTATAGAACACATTTGTTTTGTAAATTCAGGCTGGGAAATGGTACCTTGGGGATAAGAACATTCCCACGAACTAGCTGCTATCAGGTTGATGCAAAAGTAATTGCGGTTTTTGTATTGGTGAAGTTTGCTGTTTGATATTGGAATACATTCTTTAAATGTGGTTATGTTATAGATCATTTTAATGCACATTTCTTGCTTAATTTTTTTTGCTAATGAGTTATTACTTGCTGTTTATTTCATATTTATTTTAGACTATGGAAATGATGTTAGACAGAAAGCAAATTCCAGCAATTCTCTTATTCGAGTTCAACATGTGTCGTAACATAGCAGAAGCAACTCGCACCGTCAGCAGTGCATTTGGCCCAGGAATTGCTAATGACCGTACAGTGCAGCAGTGGTTCAAGAAAATTTGCAAAGGAGACAAGAGCCTTGAAAATGAGGAGCATAGTGGTCAGCCATCAGGAATCACAATGACAAGTGAGAAACATTGTCAAAGCTGATCCTCTTACAGCTATGTAGGAAGTTGCAAAATAACTCAACATCATCCATCCTACAGTTGTTTGGCATTTCAGGCAAATTGGAAAGGTGAAAAGTTTGATAAGTGGGTGCCTCATGAGCTGACTGAAAGTCAAAAAGATTGTTGTTTTGAAGTGTCATCTACTTTTATCCTATGCAGCAACAACAGTGAGCCATTTCTCAATTGCATTGTGACGTGCAATGGAAGGTAGATTTTATATGACAGCCAGCAACAACCAGCTCAGTGGTTGGACCAAGAAGAAGCTCCACCGCCAAACTTGCACCTAAAAAAGGTCATGGTAACTGTTTGGTGGTCTGCTGCCCATTTGATCGACTACAGCTTTCTGAACCCTGGTGAAACCATTACACTTGAGAAGTGTTCTCACCAGATGGATGATATACGCCAAAAGCTGCAATGCCTGCAGCCGGTATGGGTCTACAGAAAGGGTGCAGTTCTTCTCCACTACAATGCCTGACAGCATGTCAGAGAACCAGTGCTTCAAAAGTTGAATGAATTGCCCTACAAAGTTTTGCCTACTCCACCATATATTCACCTGCTCTCTTGCCAGCTGACTACTTCTTCAAGCATCTCTGCAACTTTTTGCAGGGAAATGTTTTCCAAGAGTTCATTGAATCTCAAAGCATGGAGTTTTACACTACAGAAATAAACAAACTTAATAATATATTTCTCATTGGCAAAAATGTGTTGATGGTAATGGTTCCTATTTTGATTAATGGAGATGTGTTTGAGCCTAGTTATAAATGATTTTAATATTCATGGTCTGAAACCGCAATTACATTTGCACCAACTAATTGTTTAGGTTGCCTAATGTGATTGTGAATTCTTTTTGAAACATTTTCAGATTTATTACTGAAAGCTCATCTTTGGGTTTTTTTTCAGAAGCTTCATAGAATATACTAATTGAGTATGAATAATTTGACAAATGGAGTTATAGAATAAAGAATAATTGATGTTGAGTTAGTAGAAGCATTTCATTTCTTTGGAACTTATTGTCTAAAGTTTGGGGACATCGATTGATATGAATGCTTTTGTTTGCAATATTTATATTTTTTTGGTTACCATTGCATAATATGTCAGGTAGATGCCTAATCATCAAACACCACATGTGAAAATTTCAGGAGATAGGGTTATAACCAACTATACCATCCCAAGACATTTTAGTGATTAAAAAAGTTTAGAAACCAAAGAAACATGTAGTAGGCTTTTAAACTTAGTTACTGCCAGTGGAGAATGTTTAAACAATGGCTGTCCACTCTTAGAATTGCTGAACTGAATAATTCATCACAGGAACTAGTACTACAACTGCATTTTTAATTGCTCCAATGTAAGAATTTTTTCCTTTTATTTTCTTTTGATACAGTATTTACAGTCCATGGATTTGTGCCATTTTCCATTTGGCATTTTATTATTTGGCCTAGAGCCATGGTGTACTATGATGTTACTCATGCTCCAGAGTGATTAGCCTTGGTCAGGGTACTTTGTTACATTGTTTTTCATGCTCACTTCAGATTGTAAAAGTTTTCCTGAGAAGTCAACATTTCTATAACTGGATTCCTAAATTTGACTCTTCTGATTTCTGACTATTACACCAACAAAAATGTCTACAAGTTATTTCTGCAGAAAGTTTAATACTTATTTTGCTATAGAAAACCTGTTTTTGTTATTTTTTTTAGAAAACCTGTTTTAAGTAGCTCATTAACTGCAACTTTTTTTAAATAGTAAATTGAGCATTCAGCATCTTTTGAGAAAAGATTTTAGTTTGTGAAATCAAACCTTCTAAATCGTACTTGCTAAAGTTTGAAAGAAATGTCTTAAGGTGGGAATGTTGCCAGTTATAATGCATTATTAATTTCAGGAGAGCACAAGTGTTAGCCACTTACTTTAATGTTTCCTTTTTTTGGATATTCTGAGTTGGTGACTATAGCAATTGATGTATTAAAAGTCAAATGTATTTTACATTTAATTGATGATAAATGTCAAGTGTATTTCTTTACTGTAGGGATTCTTAGAATCTTTGAATATTGCTAATATGCATTGTGAGATTTCAGTTTTTCACACAGAGATAGCTGTTAATACTGTATTATAGTAGATTTTTTAGAAATTTATAGATACTTTTCTGTACATAGATTCTTTACCATCTGAGCCACCAGGGAAGAAGCCCTCTAACATAGTTAATATAAAATATAATATTTATATTCTGCTTTTTTCACCTAAAGTTATATGATAAACATTTTACTCTAAACTTCTTGACAAACATCTTTTTTGTTGACAGCTTAATAAACTATTATATTGATAAACTGTAATTGTTTTATTTTTCTTTTATTCTCAAATATTAAGGGTTTTTTCTGTTTTTTTTTCTCTTATGTTTTATAAGCATATTTGGCCATTTTTTGATTCCCAGAAGTAGAATTACCAGATTTAAATATGTGATTTTTAAAGTTTGTGACAAATATCATTAAGTTCTTTTTTTCCCAGACTGTTCTGATTTTTATGAAGCGCTTAAGGAAAATCTCATTTTCACTTTAGTTCTTTTCTTTTTTTACTTTCCACTAGTGTGTTTTTTGACTGAAAAGTTCTTTTGCAAGGAATAGCACTGGATAAGTTTTAGATGAATAGAGATTTTAAAAAGAGTGAAAAATACCTGTCAGTTGTATATCTTCTCCTTCCTATAAAACCATTAAAAAGTTTTAGATACAGGGTATACGTGGATGGTTTTTTAATGGATTTTAAGTTCCATAAGAGCAGAGGGTCTTACTTTTTATTTTTATCCTTAGTATTAATATTTAGTATTAGACTAGCGCATAATGGTGGAGAAGGCAATGGCAACCCACTCCAGTACTCTTGCCTGAAAAATCCCATGGACGGAGGAGCCTGGTAGGCTGTAGTCCATGGGGTCACTAAGAGTTGGACATGACTGAGCGACTTCACTTTCACTTTCACTTTCATGCACTGGAGAAGGAAATGGCAACCCACTCCAGTGTTCTTGCCTGGAGAATCCCAGGGCGGGAGAGCCTGGTGGGCTGCCATCTGTGGGGTCACACAGAGTTGGACACGACTGAAGCGACTTAGCAGCAGCAGCAGCAGCAGCAGTAGCACATAATGGATGTCCAGTCAGTATTTGTTGAATAAATGAGTGAATAATTACAGTTTTCCTGAAAAAAATATTACATGGTCAATTTCAGATATTTGAAGAATGTTTGCAAAAGAGTAATCCTTCTTCTGTACCAAAGTGTAATATTGGCCATTATTACCCTTATATATCATTCTTCAGATTTTTCATGTTTTATAAAGCAGCTATTTCTTTAATGAATTATAGCCATATTGTTAGTGAATTTAACACTTTTGGAATACAGATGCCTATAATAGTGCTAAGCCTGTCCACTCTGGAAGGATACACAGTAATCCTTTATATTTAATGTAGAACATGTTGCTTTCTTGATCTGTCATTAAAAATTCTTACTTTATTAAGGTAAACAAAATAGTGCTTTTAAAGAGTATTTATACTAATACATTATTGCAGTAAGTCATTATATATACATCATAGCAATCATCACTGAAAAGTGATATTCTTAATGAAATATATGCAGATTAGTTCTATCATTTTTGTAATTCATATGTGTATCTTAACTCCCTCCCCTTCCCCCTGTTTTATCTTATGTAGTTTAGGTTATCCCTTATTATTTATGAATAATCTATCTGTATGCTTCTGATATTACCTTTGGATTGCAGTTTTCAGAATTTGGACCTTTGGTTTAGAATAAGCCAAAAACCAGTTAAAAACAGAACTCTACTCTGGTGTGAACCCACTTTTGTAAAGTGAACTGCAACAGAGCATCGATACTAACTGTATAGCCCCAAACCCATTTGCAGTCTTTAATCCAGGTTAAATATAGAGGTAGTTGGTGGTCAAATTGAATGTCTGCCAAATGTCATTAGTTAAATAAACATTCCTCAGTTATGGACTTCCCTGATGGCTCAGTTGGTGAAGAATCTGCCTGCAATGCAGGAGACCCCGGTTCAATTCCTGAGTTGGGAAGATCCACCTGGAGAAGGGATAGGCTTACCCACTCCACTATTCTTGGGCTCCCCTGTTGGCTCAGCTGGTAAAGAATCCATCCTCAAAGCAGGAGCCCTGGGTTGGGAAGATCCCCTGGAGAAGGGAAAGGCTACCCACTCCAGTATTCTGGCCTGGAGAATCCCATAGACTATTTAGTCCATGGGGTCACAAAGAGTCGGACACAACTGAATGACTTTCACAGTTACCCATGTTTTAAAAACTAGCAGACTTCTTTATTATATGAATAATCAAAAGGTTGTTTACTAATTACATATTCAAATGTTCCTGCTGTATTTTTCATTTGATGCTTTTTTCAAGATGAGACTAGAACATCAGAATATGACAAGTGAATTGATTTCCTAGGATGAGCTCATGAGCATTATTCTTCTGTTGCAGAGATTGAATTAAATAGTTTAATTGACCATACTTACATTTCATTCTTCTTATATCCTCAGGATAATTAGGAATTTGATTTTCTGCTTTTTAAAACAGTACTGTATTCTATATTTTTTATTTCTTACAAACACAAAGGATTGAGTGTTTTTATGATGCTTTACTAAATAGCACATTGCTTTCTTTTGGAATAGATAGTACAACCTGTGGACACTGTATTAACTCCATGTTGGTTCTTGGCAGGGCTTTGGGATTTGTTTTCTTTTGATTTTGCTTCTTCTTGTCTAGACAGAAGAGGGTCTTCTATCACTTCCAAGATCCTAGTCTTCCCTGCCAACTTCTCTTGTGCATTTTTATAGTTTTAAGTAATAACAATTGAATGGGAAAACACGTTTAAGAGAGTCGATTACTTTTAACTAGGAAATACTCTGTGCCAAAATCACAATTGTAGTTTTAACATTATTAGCTATTGTAGAAGTTCAGCTCTTTCATTCCACTTTTCTTTTTCTACTGTACTTTTCTCAGGGTTCTATAGGGGGAGAAATGAGTGGAAGGATCACTAATTTCCATTCTCAGCTCTGATCCCAGTTAACGTTGATGAAATTGAATATTTTTCGTTCAGTTTGTAGAGAATTCTTAATTTGCAGTTTCTGATAGGTGTCTCCTTATAAATAATGTTCAGGTTGTCCTAGAAGGATATGCCAAACTTGTATATATAGTTGATCAGTACTCAGTATAATAAGCACAGCTCATTTTGTTGTGTTTCACTTTATGCGATTCACACATAAATTTTTCAAATTGAAGGTTTGTGGCAACTGTGACCAACAAGTCTACTGGAGCCATATTTCTAACAGCATTTTCTCACTTTATGTCTTACTTTATGTCTCTATTACATTTTGGTACTTACTGCTGTATTTCAGACTTTTTCATCATTATTATATTTTTAGGGTGAGCTTTGATCAGTGACATTTGATGCTACTATTGTATCAAATAATTATTTTAGGGTCCAAAAAATGCCCCCATATAAGATGGTGAACTTAGCTGATAATTGCTGTGTGTGTTCTGACTACTTTAATGGACTAGCTGTTACCCTATCTTGCTTCCCCTCTTTGGCTTCTTTATTCTCTGAGACACAACAGTATTGAATTTATGCCAATTAATAACCTACAGTGGCCTCTGAGTGTTCAAGTGAAAGGAAGAGTCACATCTCTCACTTTCAGTCAAAAGCTAGAAATGATTAAGCTTAGTGAGGAAGGCATGTCAAAACCCAAGATAAGCCACTAAAAACGCTAGGGTCCATTTGCTGTATGATAGAGGGAGCTCAACCCAGTGCTCTGTGACAACCTATGGGGTGGGATGGGATGGGAGGTGGGAAGGAGGCTCAAAAGGTAGGGGACTTGTATACCTGTGGCTGACTTGTGTACATGTATGGCAGAAACCAACACAACATTGTAAGGCAATTATCCTCCAATTAAAAATAATTTTGATTTTAAAGCTAAAGCTCTTGTGCTAGACAGTTAGCCAAATTGTGAATGCAAAGGAAAAGTTCTTGGGGAGGGGGGCAGTTAAGTGCTACACCAGTGAACACTTGAATGATACAGAAAGTTTGCGTGGTCTGGATAGACGAACAAACCAGCTACAGGATTCCCTTAAGCCAAAGCTTAATCCAGAGCAAGGCCCTAACTCTCTTCAGTTCTGTTAAGGGTGGGATAGGTGAGGATGCTGCAGAAGAAAAGTTTGAAGCTAGCAGTTGTTGATTCATGATGTTTAAGGGAAGAAACCGTCTCAATATCATACAAGTATAAGATGAAACAGCAAGTGCTGAGGTAGATGGTGCAACAAGTTATCCAGAAGATCTCGCTAAGAAAATTTAATGAAGGTGGCTACAGTAAACAATGAAACAGGTTTTTCTTTGTAGACAAAACAGCCTTATATTGGAAGAAGATGTTATTTAAGACTCTAATAGCTGTAGAGGAATTGTCAGTGCCTGGCTTTAAAGTTTTAATGAACAGGCTGACTCTCTTGTTAGTGGCTAATGCAGTTAGTGACTTTAAGTTGAAACCAGTGCTCATTTACCATTCCAAAAATCCTAGGACCCTTAACAATGATGCTAAATCTACTCTGCCTGTGCTCTATAAATGAACAAAGCCCAGATGACAATACATCTGTTTACAACATGGATTTCTGAATATTTTAAGCCCGCTATTGAGACCTAAAACTCAGGGAAAAAAAAAAGATTCCTTTCAAAATGTTACTGCTCATTGACAATGCACCTTTTCATTGAAGAGGTGTGATGGAGATAAATAACAAGATCTATATTGTTTTCATGCCTGCTAACAACATCCATTCTGCAACCTATGATTCAAGGTGTTATTTTGACTTTCAAGTGTTATTATTTAAGAAATTCATTTTGTAAGGATATAGCTGTTATAGATAGTGATTCCTTTGATGAATCTGGGCAAAGTTAATTGAAAATCATATATAAAGGATTCACCATTCTAGATGTGGGTATGCCATTAAAAACATTCATGATTCACAGAAAGAGGTCAAAATACCACCATTCCCATCATCAAAATACCACAGGAGTTTGGAAGAAGTTGATTCCAACCCTTGTGGATGAGTTTGAGCTATTTAAGACTTCAGTGGAGGAAGTAACTGCAGATATGGCAGAAATAGCAAGAGAACTGGAATTCAAAGTGGAGCCTTAAGATGTGACTAAATGCTGCAATCTCATGATAAACCTTGAATGATTGAGGAATTGCTTCTTACAGATGAGCAAAAAAAATGGTTTCTTAAGATGGAATCAACCCCTAGTGAAGATGCTATGAAGATTATTGAAATGACAACAAAGAATTTAGAACATTACCTAAACTTAGTTGATAAAGCAGTGGCAGGGTTTGAGAAGATTGACTCCAGTTTTGAATTCTACTGTAGTTAAAATGTAAACAAACATTGCATACTACAGAGAATTTGTTTGTGAAAGGAAGAGTCGGTTGATGCGATACACTTCACTGTTGTCTTAAGAAATTGCCATAGCAACTCCAGCCTTCAGCAGCCACCACCCTGGTCAGTCAGCAGTTGTCAGCATCAAGGCAGGACTGTCCTAACAGCAAAAGATTATGACTCATGGAGTGCTCAGATGATGATTAACCTTTTTTAGCAATAAAGTATTTTTTAGTTAAGGTATGTACATTTTTTTTAGGCATAATACTATTGAACTCTCAATGGACTACAGTATAATGTACGCATAACTTTCATACGCACTGGGAAACAAATCTGTGTACTCTGTTGCTATATTCACTTTATTGAGGTGGTCTTGAACGAAACCTACATTATCTCTGAGGACTGCCTATAAATACTTGATGTGTTGTGCTTAGTCGCTCAGTTGTGGCCGACTCTTTGCAACCCCATGGACTGTAGCCCATCAGGCTCCTCTGTCTATAGCAATTCTCCAGGCAATAATACTGGAGTGGGTTGCCATGCCTCCTCCAGGTGAAGTGAAGTGAAAGTTGCTCAGTTGTGTCCGACTTAACAACCCCATGGACTGAAAGTCTCCAGGCCAGAATATTGGAGCTGGTAGCCTTTCTCTTCTCTGAGGGATCTTCCCAACCCAGGAATCAAACCCAGGTCTCCTGCATTGTGGACTGATTCTTTACCAGCTGAACCACCAGGGAAGTCCAAGAATACTGAAGTGGGTAGCCTATCTCTTCTCTAGAGAATCTTCCCATCCCAGGAACTGAACAGGGGATCTTCCCAATCCACGGATCAAACCTAGGTCTCCCTATTGCATGTGGATTCTTTACCAGCTGAGCCACCAGGGAAGACCAAATACTTGATGAGTGTTTGCTAAAAACAGTTTTTCATTTACTGTAAAGGAAATCATTGGTAGGGTTAATGTGGTTCTTTTGTGGTACCACTTTTTCACTTCACCTTATGCAGATATAGAGCAATTACACATTCATCTGATCTTGCCCTTTTAGTTCATTGGTCCCAACTGTCTTAAAAGCCATCAGCATAACTACCTATTGATAATCTCTAAAATGAAGTCTAACCTCTTTAGCTTATTCGTAACCTGACTCATGCCTTCTTCACCTTCATCTTACGTTGTTCTCTTCAACCATTTTGTATTTTTGCACATTGTCCTTTGCCTGAAAAATTTCTGACCTCCGGTACTAAAGATCTTGTAATTTGATTCCAAATACACACATTCAAATCTTACACATATATGCCTTGTGGTTCTTTTGTCTTATTCATCTTTATATAATCCCCTCTGTTTGGCAAATAGTACCAACTAAATTTTGTTGAATAACTGAATATTTTGTGAAGCATTTTGGCTTATAGTGTTTCTTATTTTTCAGAAATATTTATTTTGCCTTTTTGTATAAAAATACATGTAAATATATTTGGTAACAGCTTTATTGGGATATAGTTCATGTATGAATCATTCACTTATTTAAAGGGTACAGTTAGTGTGGTGTGTGCAGAGCAGGGGCCTGAAGAAATGGCTCACTGTTTACAACATACCCAACAGGAATTTGGGTTCATTGTGACAGAGGACACAAAATGTGTGGCCTTTCCATGAACAAGTATCCAACACATGTCCCCCTGCACCTCCATGTGGCTTCTGGGCAGGAACAGTGGGACAGGGCTCAATATTGGAAGAAAAAGTACAGTATTTAATGGGGAAGCTTGCTACCTAGAGCTTGTCCAGTCCACACGTGGGTGTGCCATGATTAGTCTTATAAAGGCTTTGAGCCTCTCTTTTCAAGGAGAAATAAAAAAAGAAAAAGAGGTTCCAATTATATGCCTTTCTGGAAAAGGCGAAGCTGTGGAGACAATAAAAAGATCAGTGGTTGTCAGGAGTTTGTGGAGAGATGAATATGCAGGGTACAGAAGTTTTTATGAGCACTGAAAATACTTTGAATGACATTATAGCGATGGATACATGTCATTATGTGTGTGTGCTAAATTGCTTCAGTTGTCCAACTCTCTGTGACCCCATGGACTATAGCCCACCAGGCTCCTCTGTCCATGGGATTCTTCAGGTGGAATACTGGAGTGGGTTGCCATGCCCTTCTCCAGGGGGTATTTCTGACCCAGGGATCAAACCCATGTCTCTTGAGTCTCCTGCCTTGGCAGCTGGGTCCTTTACCACTAGCACAAACTGGGAAGGCCATATGTCATTATACTTTTGTCTAAATACATAGAACGTGCAATGCTATTCTCCTCATAAAAGTGAACTCTGAGTGAACTGAGGACCTTGGTGATTATGAAATGTCAATGTAGTTCATCCTTGGTTTAAAAAAAAAAAAAAGTACCATTTTTGATAATGGTTATGCCTGTGAACTAAAATGTACTGGAATGGGTGAATTTAACTCAGATGACCATTATATCTACTTCTGTGGGCAAGAATCCTTTAGAAGAAATGTAGTAGCCATCATAGTCAACAAGACAGTCCGAAATGCAGTACTTGGATGCAATCTCAAAAACGACAGAATGGTCTCTGTTCGTCTCCAAGGCAAACCATTCAATATCAATCCAAGTCTATGCCCCAAACAGTAACGCTGAAGAAGCTGAAGTTGAATGGTTCTATGAAGACCTACAAGACCTTTTAGAACTAACACTCCCCAAAAATGTCATTTTCATTATAGGGGACTGGAATGCAAAAGTAGGAAGTCAAGAAACACCTGGAGTAACAGGCAAATTTGGCCTTGGAGTACAGAATGAAGCAGGGCAAAGGCTAATAGAGTTTTGCCAAGAGAACGCACTGGTCATAGCAAAGACCCTCGTCCAACAACATAAGAGAAGACTCTACACATGGACATCACCAGATGGTCAACACCAAAATCAGATTGATTATATTCTTTGCAGCCAAAGATGGAGAAGCTCCATACTGTCAGCAAAAACAAGACCAGGAGCTGACTGTGGCTCAGATCATGAACTCCTAATTGCCAAATTCAGGCTTAAACTGAAGAAAGTAGGGATAACCACTGGACCATTCAGGTATGACCTAAATCAAATCCCTTATGACTATACAGTGGAAGTGAGAAATAGATTTAAGGGACTAGATCTGATAGACAGACAGTCTGATGAACTATGGATGGAGATTCGTGACATTGTACAGGAGACAGGGATCAAGACCATCCCCATGGAAAAGAAATGCAAAAAGGCAAAATGGTTGTCAGAGAAGGCCTTACAAATATTAGCTGTGAAAAGAAGAGAAGCGAAAAGCAAAGGAGAAAAGGAAAGATATTCCCATTTGAATGCAGAGTTCTGAAGAATACCCAGGAGAGATAAGAAAGCCTGCCTCAGTGATCAGTGCAAAGAAATAGAGGAAAACAACAGAATGGGAAAGACTAGAGATCTCTTCAAGAAAATTAGAGATACCAAGGGAACATTTCATGCAAAAATGGGCTCAATAAAGGACAGAAATGGTATGAACCTAACAGAAGCAGAAGATATTAAGAAGAGGTGGCAAGAATACACAGAAGAACTGTACAAAAAAGATCTTCATGACCCACATAATCACCCAGATAAACTCACCTAGAGCCAGACATCCCGGAATGTGAAGTCAAGTGGGCCTTAGAAAGCATCACTACAAACAAAGCTTGTGGATGTGATGGAATTCCAGTTGAGCTATTTCAAATCCTAAAAGATGATGCTGTGAAAGTGCTGCACTCAATATGCCAGTGAATTTGGAAAACTCAGCAGTGGCCACAGGACTGGAAAAGGTCAGTTTTCATCCCAATCCCAAAGAAAGGAAATGCCAAAGAATGCTCAGACTACTGCACAATTGCACTCATCTCACACGCTAGTAGAGTAATGCTCAAAATTCTCCAAGCCAGGCTTCAGCAATACATGAACCGAGAACTTCCAGATGTTCAAGCTGGTTTTAGAAAAGGCAGAGGAACCAGAGATCAAATTGCCAATATCCGCTGGATCATCAAAAGAGCAAGGGAGTTCCAAAAAAATATCTATTTCTGCTTTATTGACTATGCCAAAGCCTTCGACTGTGTGGATCACAATAAACTGTGGAAAATTCTGAAAGAGATGGAAATACCAGACCACCTGACCTGCCTCTTGAGAAACCTGTATGCAGGTCAGGAAGCAACAGTTAGAACTGAACATGGACCAACAGACTGGTTCCAAATAGGAAAAGGAGTATGTCAAGGCTGTATATTGTCACCCTGCTTATTTAACTTCTATGCAGAGTACATCATGAGAAACCCTGGGCTGGAAGAAGCACAAACTGGAATCAAGATTGCTGGGAGAGATATCAATAACCTCAGGTATGCAGATGACACCACCCTTATGGCAGAAAGTGAAGAGAAACTAAAACGTCTCTTGATGAAAGTGAAATAGGAGAGTGAAAAAGTGGGCTTAAAGCTCCACATTCAGAAAACTAAGATCATGGCATCTGGTCCCATCACCTCATGGGAAATAGATGGGGAGACAGTGGAAACAGGGTCAGATTTTATTTTTTTGGGCTCCAAAATCACTGCAGATGGTGATTGCAGCCATGAAATTAAAAGACGCTTACTCCTTGGAAGGAAAGTTATGACCAACCTAGATAGCATATTAAAAAGCAGAGACACAGATATATAGAACAGACTTTTGGACTCTGTGGGAGAAGGCGAGGGTGAGATGATCTGAAAGAATAGCATCAAAACATGTATATTATCAAGTGTGAAACAGATTGCCAGTTCAGGTTGGATGCATGAGACAAGTGCTCGGGCCTGGTGCACTGGGATGACTTAGAGGGATGGGATGGGGAGGGAAGTGGGAGGGGGGTTCAGGATGGGGAACACATGTAAATCCGTGACTGATTCATGTCAATGTATGGCAAAAACCGCTACAGTATTGTAAAGTAATTAGCCTCCAACTAATAAAAATAAATGGGAAAAAAAAAAAAGAGACGTTACTTTGCCAACAAAGGTCTGTCTGGTCAAGGCTATGGTTTTCCCAGTGGTCATGTATGGATGTGAGAGTTGGACTGTGAAGAAAGCTGAGTGCCGAAAAATTGATGCTTTTGAACTATGGTGTTGGAGAAGACTCTTGAGAGTCCCTTGGACTGCAAGGAGATCCAACCAATCCATCCTAAAGGAGATCAGTCCTGGGTGTTCACTGGAAGGACTGATGCTGAAGCTGAAACTCCAATACTTTGGCCCCCTCATGCAAAGAGTTGACTCATTGGAAAAGACCCTGATGCTGGGAGGGATTGGGGGCAGGAGGAGAAGGGGACAACAGAGGATGAAATAGCTGGATGGCATCACCGACTTGATGGGCGTGAGTTTGAGTAGACTCTGGAAGTTTGTGATGGACAGGGAGGCCTGGCGTGCTGCAATTCACGGGGCCGCAGAGTTGGACACGACTGAGCAACTGAACTGAACTGAACTGATTTCTGTGAGGGGAGGGGTATTTGGGGAATTTCTGTACCTTGTCAATTTTGTTGCAAACCTAAAACTGCTTAAGAAAAAATGTGCCCCCCACCCAAATTACACTCACGGTAGACATTTTTGGTAGAACTTTCATTTCACTTTAATATATGTATACATATTATATATATGTGTGTGTGTTTGTTGGATTGTGATGTAAAATGTATATTTTAGATCCAAAAAGTTTTCAGGCCACTATAGTTATTTATTTTGGCAAATAAAAATAAATTAACGTCAAAAAAAAGGGTCTAGTATATGCAAAGAGTTGTACAGCCATAATTACATCAATTTTAGAATATTTTCACCGCCCCCAAAGGAAACCCTGTACACGTTTCCCATCATCTCCCAACCTGTCCATTCCCTCAGCCTTAGGCAAGCACTTAACGAATTTTATGTCTCTAGATTTGCTGTTTCTAGACATTTCATATAAATTATATCATAAAATACGTGGTTCTTTGTGGCTGACTTTTATTTAACATAAAATTTTCAAGGTTCATCCGTATTGTGTCATGTATCACTACTTCATTCTTTCTTACTGCTGAATAACATTCTATTGCATGGATATTAACACATTTGATTTATCCATTCCTTAGTTGATAGACATTTGGATTGTGTCTACATTTTGGCTGTCATGAATAAAGCTGCTAAGAACATTCAAACATTCATGTACAAATTTTTGTTTGAATACCTGTTTCCTTTTTTTTTTTTTTACTTAATTTTATTGGTGGATAATTACTTTATAATGTCATGATGGTTTTTGCCATACATCAACATGTATGGTCACAGGTATATATGTGTCCTCCCATCCTGAATCCCCCACCCACCTCCTTCCCCACCCTATCCCTCTGGGTTGTCCCAGAGCACTAGCTTTGGGTGCCTTGCTTCATGCACTGAACTCTCACTGGTCATCTGTTTTACATATTGTAGTGTACATGTTTGTCTCAATGCTATTCTCTCAAATCACCCCACCCTCGCCTTCTCCCGCTGAGTCCAAAAGTCTGTTCTTTAACATTTGTGTCTCTTTTGCTGCCCTGCATGTTAAGATCATTGCTACCATCTTTATAAATTCCATATTTATGTGTTAATATACAGTATTTATATTTCTCTGTCTGACTTCACTCTGTATATTAGGCTCCAGGTTCATCACCTCATTAGAACAGACTCAAATGTGTTCCTTTTCATAGCTGAGTAATATTTCATTGTTTATATATATCACAACTTCCTTATCCATTCATCTACTGATGGACGTCTAGGTTGCTTCCCTGTCCTAGCTATTGTAAATAGTGCTACAGTTAACATTGGGGTACATTTGTCTCTTTCAATTCTGGTTTCCTTGGGGTGAATCCCCAGCAGTGGGATTGCTGGATCCTGGTTTCAGTTCTTTGGGGTATATATCAAGTAGTGTTGTTGCTAGGTCCTTGGTAACCACTTGTTTAACCTTTTGAAGAGCTGCCAAGCAGTTTTCTGAAGTGGCTGCACCACTTTTTTTACATCCTCAGCAGCAGTGTATGTTCCTACGTTTGTATCTTTTTGAGTGTAGCTATCCTAGTGGGTGTGAAATGGTATCTTATTGTGGTTTTTGATTTATATTTTCTTTGTGGCTAATGATGTTGCAAAGCTTTTCATTTGCATATTGACCATTTGTATGTGTTCTCTTTAGCAAAATGTCTATTCAGGTTTTTTTGCCCTTTTTAAAATGTTTTTATTATTGATTTTATTAATATATGCAATTGATTTTATTGATTTTGATATTGATCAATTGATATTGATTTTATTAATGTATACAGTTGAGTTGTATATATACTAGATACAAGCCCTTTATTAGATATCTGCTATCAGGTGGCACAGTGGTAAAGAATCCACCTGCCAATGCAGGTGATACAAGTTTGATCCCTGGTCCAGAAGATCCAGAAGAAATGGCAGCCCATTTCTGTCTTCTTGACTGAAAAACTCCATGGACAAAAGAGCCTGGTGGGCTACAGTTCATAGGGTCTCAGAGAGTCAGACACGAGTGAGCACTCACACGTCAGATAGATGTGATATGCAAATATTTTCTCCCATTCAGTGAGATACCTCTTTTCTTGATAATGTTCTTTGCAGCATAAAAGTCTTTAATTTTGAGAAAATCCAGTCTCTCTCTTTTTTCTTTTGTTGTGTGTAGTTTTGATACCACATTTGAGGAAGTATTGCCAAATTGAAGGTCAGGAGGATTTACCATATAGTCTATTTTGAGAGCTTATACTTTTAGCATGCACATTTAGGTCTTTGGTTAATTTATTTTTTCCTCTTGAGTATGGTTAACTCTGCTCCTTTACATGTAACCATAGGACTATAGAAACTCCAACTATAGCTTGGAGTTATAACCATATGTGGAAAAAGATTTGTTGTGTTTTTTTTAAGCAGTGGTAAAACGTGCATAACATGAATTTTACCATTTTAACCAGTCTAAAGTGTATAAGTTTGTGGCATTAAGTATATTCCCATTGCTGTGCACCCATCACCACCATTTGTCTTTAGAACTCTTCCTCTTCCTGCAGAGAAGCTCTGTACCCATTAGAGAGTAACTTTTTGTTTCCGCCCTCACTATTAAGTATGATGTTAGCCTTTTTTTTTCTTTTAAAGATGTCCTTTACTAAATCCCTTTCTATTCCTACTTTGCTGAGAGCTTTTTTTTTAAATTCATGAATGGATGTTGAATTCTCTTGAATGCTTTTTCTGCTTCTGTTGAAATGCTCATATGGTATTTCTTAGTCAAAATAACAAATTACATTGAGTTTTTTTTCACATTGAATTGTTCTTATATTCCTGGATGAACTCCACTGTGCTGTGATATAGTATCCTTTTTATATATTACTGGATTCTATTTGCTAACATTTTGTTGAGAATTTTTGCATATATGTTCATGGGAGATATTGGTGTGTAATTTTCTGATAATGTTTTTGTCTGGTTTTGGTATTACGATAATGCTGGCATTATAGTGAGTTGGAAATGTTCTCTACTCACTTATTTGTTGGAAGAAATTATGTAGAATTAGTATTGTTTCTCCCTCAAATGGTCTCTATTGAAACCTTTTGGTCCTGTTATTTTCTTTATTTGGAAAGATTAAGTTATATTTAATTTTTTAGTAAACCTAAGATTATTCAGGTTATCTGTTCTTTATCTTGAGTGAGTTTTGATAGTTTGTATCTTTTAAAAATTGGCCGATTTTGCCTTAATTTTCTGATTTATGGACATATAGTTGTTTATAGTCTTCCTTTTGATCTTTTAACTCTCTGTGGCATCAGTAGTGATATTTTGTCTTTCATTTTTGATACTGGTAATTTATGTCTTCTCTTTTTTTCACAATCAGTCTGCCTGAAGGTCTAGCAATTTTATTGATTTTTTTTCCCCAATTACCAGCTTTTTGTTTTATTTTTCTGATTTTGATTTATTTCTGTACTCATCTTTATTATTTTCTTTTCTATCTGCATTAGGCTTAATTTGCTCTTCTTCCTTTAGTTTAAGGTGGGAGCTGTGGTTAATGAACTTATTTCTGTCTCTTCTAGGTCACTGTTCAGTGTTTTAGCTGCATCCCTGATATTTGATATGTTGTACTTTCATTTCCATTAGTTCAAAGTATTTTTTATTTCCCTTGAAACGTGTTTAACTTAATATGGGTCTACTTTTAAGTGGAAATATATCACATGTATAGTGCAAGAATCTTATAACAGTCTACTTCTATTGCTCCCCTCCTGGCCTTTGTGCTATTGTCATATATTTTACTTTGAGTTCAGTTCAGTCGCTCAGTCAAGTCTGACTCTCTGCAGCCTCATGGACTGCAGCATGCCAGGCCTCCGCCTGTCCATAACCAACTCCTGGAGTTTACTCAAACTCATATCCGTTGAGTCAGTGATGCCATCCAACCATCTCATCCTCTGTCGTCCGCTTCTCCTCCCACCTTCACTCTTTGCCAGCATCAGGGTCTTTTCAAATGAGTCAGTTCTTCACATCAGGTGGCCAAAGTATTGGAGTTTCAGCTTCAGCATCAGTCCTTCCAGTGAATATTCAGAACTGATTTCCTTTAGGATGGACTGGTTGGATCTCCTTCTCTTTTAGGGACTCTCAAGAGTCTTCTCCAAAACCACAGTTCAAAAGCATCAATTCTTAAGCGCTCAGCTTTCTTTATAGTCCAACTCTCACATCCATATATGACTACTGGAAAAACCATAGCCTTAACTAGACAGACTTTTGTTGGCAAAGTAATGTCTTTGCTTTTTAATATGCTGTCGAGGTTGGTCATAACTTTTCTTCCAGGTAGCAAGCGTCATTTAATTTCATTGCGGCAATCACCACAAATTGTGGCAGTCATCCAAATCTGCAGTGATTTTGGAGCCCAAAAAAATAAAGTCTCTCACTCTTTCCCCATCTATTTGCCATGAAGTGATAGGACCAGATGCCGTGATCTTAGTTTTCTGACTGTTGAGTTTTAAGCTAACTTTTTCACTCTCCTCTTTAGTTTTCATCAAGGGGCTCTTTAGTTCTTCACTTTCAGCCATAAGTGTGGTGTCATCTGTATATCTGAGGTTATTGATATAGCTTCTGGCAGTTTTGGTTCCAGCTTGTGCTTCATCCAGTCCAGCATTTCTCATGATGTACTCTGCATATAAGTTAAATAAGCAGGGTGACAATATACAGCCTTGACATACTCCTTTTCCTATTTGGAACCAGTCTGTTGTTTCATGTCCAGTTCTAACTGTTGCTTCTTGAGCTGCATACAGTTTTCTTTAGAGGCATGTCAGTTGGTCTGGTATTCCCATCTCTTTCAGAATTTTCCACAGTTTATTGTGATCCACACAGTCAAAGGCTTTGGCATAGTCAATAAAGCAGAAGTAGGTGTTTTTCTGGAACTCTTGTGCTTTTTCGATGATTCAACAGATGTTGGCAATTTGATCTTTGGTTTGTTTCTCTGCCTTTTCTAAAACCAGCTTGAACATCTAGAAGTTCACAGTTCACGTACTGTTGAAGCCTGGCTTGGAGAATATTGAGCATTACTTTGCTAGTGTTTGAGATGAGTGCAATTGTGCGGTAGTTTGAGCATTCTTTGGGATTGCTTTTCTATGGGATTGGAATGAAAATTGACCTTTTCCAGTCCTGTGGCCACTGCTGAGTTTTCCAAATTTGTTGGCATATTGAGTGCATCACTTTCACAGCATCATTGTTTAGGATTTGAAATAGCTCAACTGGAATTCTATCACCTTCACTAGCTTTGTTCGTAGTGATGCTTCCTAAGGGCTACTTGACTTGGCATTCCAGGATGTTTGGCTCCAGGTGAGTGATCACACCATTGTGATCATCTGGGTCTTGAAGATCTTTTTTGTACAGTTCTTCTGTGTATTCTTGCCACCTCTTCTTAATCTCTTCTTCTGTTAGGTCTATACCATTTCCTTGTGCTCAGCTGGTAAAGAATCTGCCTGCAATCAGGGAGACCTGTGTTTGATCCCTCAATTGGGAAGATCCCCTGGAGAAGGGAAAGGGTACCCACTCCAGTATTTTGGCCTGGAGAATTCCATCGACTCTATAGTCCATGGGGTCACAAAGATTCGGACATGACTGAGTGACTTTCACTTCGTTTTACTTTTACATGGTGTAAACATTACATTGTCATCATTTTTTTTTTGCTATAAACAGAATATCCTTTTGAAGAGATTGAAAGAATAGCAATAAAAAATCTCTATGTTTTCCACAATGTAGTTACCACTTCAACTCTCTCTAGTCTTTTGTGTAGATTTAGGTTTCCATCTGGTAACATTTTCCTTCTTCCTGTAGAGCTTACTTTAATATTTCCTGTAATGTAGGTGTGCTGGTCAAGAATTCTTTCAGTTTTTGCATTCTCAAAAAAATTTTTTTTTTTTTGCCGTCCCAAAAAAGTCATTATTTTGTTTTTGTTTTAGAAAGATATTTTTATTGGACAAAGAAGTTAGATTGACATTGATACCCTTCCCCTACCTCACGTACCCCTAGTTCTTTAGTGGTTTGCTCTGCTGTTCTTTTTCACATTATCTTTGAAAAGAAATCTTCTGTTTCTGTTTTCTTTTTCTGTGCATAGTCTTTTTTCCTCTGGTTGCTTTTTATGATTTTCTCTTTAACTCTGATTTTAAGCAATTTGATTATCTTGTGCCTTATTAGTTTTCTTCATTTTTTTTTGCTGATTCTTTGATCTTCTTGTGTATGTGATATCTGCAGTTTTAATCAAATTTGAAAAAAGTTTGGCCTTTATTTCTTTAAGGATTTAGTCTGTTTCTTTCCTCCTTCACAGGGAAATAAAAATACACATGTACATTTGTCTGCTTGAGATTCTCCCAAAACTCAGTGATGCTGTGTTCAGTTTTTATGTTCTGTTTTCTTTTACCCTTTGCTTTGTTTTAGAGAGTCTCTCTGTGCCTGCCAGTTCACTAACCTTTTTCCCCATTGAAGTGTCTAATCAGCTATTAATTCCATCCAATTCATTTTTAAAACTATGAACACTAGTTTTCTTCTCTAAAAATTTGATTTTTGTCCTTTTTTATCTTCTCTTTTTAATGTTTTCAATGTTTTCGTCATTTGAACATATGCAATAGACTTAAAATAATGTTATGATGTCCTTGTCTACTAATTTTATCTATGTTATTTCTGGATCAGCTTCAATTTGTTGATTTTTCTCCTTATTATAGGTTATATTTCCCTGCTTCTTTGCATGCATGATACATTTTGGTTAGTTTCCAGAAATTCTGACTTTTGTTGGAAGCTGAATAATTTTAATATTCATGAACATTCTTGAGGTTTATTCTGGGGTGTCATGGTTATTTGGAAGCAGTTTCATCCTTTTGGGGTTTGCCTGTAAATTATCTTAGGTGAGACCAAAACCAGGCAGTGTTTTGTCTGGGGTTAATCTTTCCCTATGAGTGAGCTAAGATGCTTATCAATATCTTACTTGATGCTCTGTAAATTATGAGGGTCCACTCTGGCTCTTGGGAGTAAGCAAACTTCTTTCTGTTCTCGTTTTTGTTTTTTTCCCTGGCTTCATTGTTTTTTCTCCCAGCATGTATTAATAATTGAATATTTATGGAGACCTTTAGATTTCAGGCATTTTCTTTTTATCTACCTCTTTTATCTCTAATACCCTGCTATACCTACTTCTTTGGCTTCCTCATACTCCTAGTTTCATCATTTCATCGCAGGGAGACTGTGGACTCTGCCTAGGTTTCCTCTGTACTGCTGCAATCTATGGGCTTTCTCCAGGCAATTGGGCACAATCACAGGGTTCACCTCATTGTTTCCCTTCTCTCAAGTATCATCTTCCTTCATTGCCTGGTGGCCAATGTCTTAAGAGTTTGTCAGCTTTTTAATTTTTTTTTCTTTTTTAGACAGAACGCTGAATCTTATCTCTTCCTCTTTGGCCGGAAGCAAAGAGTCCTGATTTGGCAGTTTTCAAAAGTCCTGTTTAATAGTTTATATCTAATCAGGGTGGGGCATAGAATCACTATTTCAGAATCTCATGTGCTTTTTAGAAACACGCTTTGCAGTATTTTGTGTAAGTTTTTTTCTTTTCTCTTTTTAAGTGTGGTAAGAGTGAACTGGTTTTGACTCAATAGAAAGATCAAAGCTTTGAGGTGGAATGGAATATGATGCCAAAGGTGAAAAAGGTGGAAGATTGAGAAAATGTAACTGAAAATTAGCAGATGTCTGAGAACTCCACTATAAACCTGAGATAAACTTAAAGATGAGTTTAATTGCCTGAGATAAAGTTTCCCTAATGTTCAGGCCTGTACATGGGTAGTAGGGGAGTAGGTAGGAATGTGAGTTTTAGGGAATTTTAAGTTGTTTGTAATTTTATCATCTATCTGTCTTTGTGGGCATCCTCAAGACTACCCCAGGCTTGATGATTCACTGGAAGGACTCACTGAACTCAGAAGCTATTATAGATAGTCATGCTGTGTCTTACTAAGTTGCTTCAGTCATGTCCAATCCTGTGCTGCCCTGTGGACTGTAGCCCACTGGGCTCCTCTGTCCATGGGATTCTCCAAGCAAGAATACTGAAGTGGGTTACCATGTCCTCCTCCAGGGAGTCTTTCCAACCCAGGGATAGAACCCATCTCTTAACGTCTCCTGCAGTGGCAAATATGTTCTTTACCAGTAGAGCCACCTGGGAAGCCCCATTATAATCATGGTGATGATTTATTACAGTGAAAAGATACAGATCAAAATGCTCAAGGGGAAAAGTCACTTGAGATGAATTCCAGGATCAATTAGACACAGGATTCTATGTGTACTTTCCCAATGGAATCAACTGGGAATGCACTTAATTCTCCCAGAAACAGTGTGTGACAATATGCATGGAGTGTTATTGACCAGAGAGGCTCACATGAACCTTAGCATCCAGGGTTTTATTGCAATTCAGTCATGTAGGTATACAGCACCTGCGTGTCTGACTTTCACTACTTAGATTCTAGCCCTTCCAGAACAAAAACAAGTGTTCATAAATCATATTGTCAGGGTAAACTTAGCCTAGTCAAACTGGTAGAGCATACCACAAGGCTTCAGGCATAAAAAACACTCTTAGAGGCAACATATTTAAAAAGCCCAGAAAAGATCACCTACTGTACTGGCCTTTTTTAAAAATGGGCAGGAATTGAACACCCAGATTTTCTGAGTAAGCCTGTCTTGAATACTGTTTACTGAATTCCATACTTTGTTTGTATTTCATTAGTTTCTTGTAATGTCCTCTGTCTGTTTCAGGATCCCATCTTAAGTTACCTTATTGCATTTAGTTATTGTGTCTTTTTCGGCTTCTCTGGGCTACAACAGTGTTTCTGTTCTCTTCTTGACAGTTTTGAGGTATACTGCTTAGGTCTTTTGTAGAATGCCCCTCATTTTGAGTTTAACTGTTTTTTTCATTATGGTTAGGGTTTTGGCAGGAAGACCACAGAAGTGAAGTGCCATATTCACCACAAATTAACAAAAGTGTATTAGTTATCTAATATAAAACTCCTGTAGCCCCTCATGAGTACTTAACCAGAATTTAGGCTGATGGGCTGTCTACATAAAGAATTTATTCTCAATGACTCTTCTTACTAGTATACAACAATCCTCTTCCCAATAGTTCAAGTTCTCTAATGTGCACAAACTCAGATTTTTCCAGAGACAGCAGGGAAAAGAAACCAGAAAGTATGACAGTAACTGGTCAAGTCATAAATGAGGGACTAAAATGGATCTGTTTTACTAGATTGAGTCTGGTATGATAACCTGTCAAGTATCTCAGTATGACTCTGACATTATGCTTAAATGTTTCTTTTCCTTCTTCAAGATGAACTAAAAGCCAGTATTAGGGCCTACAAATGGTTCAGTGTCATTCATTCTCTTTAGTTGCTTGATTCCTATTCACCTTTCCTGCTTGTTTAAAGGTCAGCTCTTCTAGAAAGCTGTACTTGACACTCCTGGACCCTCCAGTACTATTATATGCTCTTTGTGGCATCCCATACAATTTTTTGTCTAGTTTTTAAATTAAATACCTCAGTTCAGTTCAGTCGCTCAGTCGTGTCCGACGCTTTGTGACTCCATGGACTGCAGCACGCCAGGCCTCCCTGTCTATCACCAACTCCCGGAGTTTACTCAAACTCATGTCCATTGAGTCGGTGATGCCATCCAATCATCTCATCCTCTGTCATCCTCTTCTCCTCCCACCTTCAGTCTTTCCCAGCATCAAGGTCTTTTCAAATGAGTCAATATAAATACTCATTAATTAAATACTTGTTTGTTTAATCTACTTCTCCTTTAAGCCTGTAAACTCCACCCTGGTGGCTCAGATGGTAGAGAATCTGCTTGCAATACAGGAGACCAGGTTTAATCTCTGGGGTCGGGAAGATGCCCTGGAAAAGGGAATGGCTACCCACTCCAATACTCTTGTCTGGAGAATTCCATGGACAGAGCTGGGGAGCTACAGTCCATGGGGTCCTAAAGAGTCAAATACGACTGAGTGACTTTCACTTTCTTATTATGTCTGCTTCTCCTTTTAGCCTGTAAGCTCCACAGTCAGGGACCACATCAGTCTTGTTCATTTTTTTGTATCTCACTCTGTATACCATACCAGTATTCCTAGAGCCTGGCTAAGCACTCAAAACCTAACAGCCTTTTGCACCAAGATGAATATATCTGTATGAATAAGTGAATAAATGAGTAAAATAAATGAATATTTGATATTAAAATCTCAGCTAGTATATCTATAGGAGTCTGACTTTCTTGTTGACACCTGCAATACAGGAGAGCCCACCCTTACCAGAAGTTACAAAAGATGGCACCATTGGACAACTTTTACTGTAGGATGGTTAATTTTTGCTCAACAATCTTCCACTCACGCTTGGTCAGTTCTCTGATACTTGTTTGATCTGTCTCAGTGAACTCAGTATATTCCTAGGATAAATGTCTTAATTTCTCTAGGCAGCTTCTTTCTCCAGGATTTTCTTGTGGCATCTTTCAGCTTGATTCTCAAGTTGATCCTGTCCCACTAATATTCATATCCGTGGCTATTACATGTAGCACATTTAGCAGCCAGGGACCAGCTTTGAGTATAAAGGTAAAATCTTTTATTCTTTTTCTAAATATTGCCCATTAAGACTGTGCTGTAAGGATTGTTCCCTAGGTATCTCTTTCACTCTTTATAGGGGCTTTCTCCTTACATCTGTTTTCCTTAAACGAAAACATTGGCAGCAATCCTGTTACATCATGGCTCTCTGGCCAGCATTGGTTATTCTCTGCCATGTGGGAACTTCTTTTCTGGTCTGTGTCTGAGGACATAGTTGGGACGACTTGGGAAGTTTTCTGACAAGAGTTTACTCAGCTTTCTGACAGAGAACGGCCTCTCCCCTTTGCCTTCTATTTAACAAAACTTTGAGCCTTCCTCAGTGATCAGTACAAAGAAATAGAGGAAAGCAATAGAATGGGAAAGACTAGTGATCTCTTCAAGAAAATTAGAGATACCAAGGGAACATTTCATGCAAAGATGGACTCAATAAAGGACAGGAATGGTATGGGCATAACAGAAGCAGAAGATATTAAGAGGTGGCAAGAATACACAGAAGAACTATTCCCAAAAGATCTTCATGACCTAGATAATCACAATGGTGTGATCACTCACCTAGAGCCAGACATCCTGGAATGTGAAGTCAAGTGGGCCTTAGGAAGCATCACTACGAACAAAGCTAGTGGATGTGATGGAATTCCAATTGAACTATTTCAGATTCTAAAAGATGATGCTATGAAAGTGCTTCACTCAATATGCCAGTGAATTTGGAAAACTCAGCAGTGGCCACAGGACTGGAAAATGTCAGTTTTCATTCCAATCCCAAAGAAAGGCAATCCCCAAAAATGCTCAAACTGCTGCACAATTGCACTCATCTCACACACTAGTAAAGTAATGCTCAAAATTCTCCAAGCCAGGCTTCAGCAATGTGTGAGCCGTGAACTTCCAGATGTTCAAGCTGGCTTTAGAAAAGGCAGAGGAACCAGAGATCAAATTGCCAACATCCACTGGATCATCGAAAAAGCAAGAGACTTCCAGAAAAACATCTACTTCTGCTTTATTAACTATGCCAAAGCCTTTGTGTGGATCACAGTAAACTGTGGAAAATTCTGAAAGAGATGGGAATACCAGATCAACTGACATGCCTCTTGAGAAACCTGTATGCAGGTCAGGAAGCAACAGTTAGAACTGGACATGGAACAACAGACTGGTTCCAAATAGGAAAAGGAGTATGTCAAGGCTGTGTATTGTCACCCTGCTTATTTAACTTATATGCAGAGTACATCATGAGAAACACTGGACTGGATGATGCACAAGCTGGAATCAAGATTGCCAGGAAAATATCCATAGCCTCAGATATGCAGATGACACCATCCTTATGGCAGAAAGTGAAGAAGAACTAAAGAACTTCTTGATGAAAGTGAAATAGGAGAGTGAACAAGTTGCTTAAAGCTCCGCATTCAGAAAACTAAGATCATGGCATCTGGTCCCATCACTTCATGGGAAATAGATGGGGAAACATCTGGACTCCAAAATCACTGCAGATGGTGATTTAGCCATGAAATTAAAAGACGCTTACTCTTTGGAAGGAAAGTTATGACCAACCTAGACAGCATATTGAAAAGCAGAGACATCTACTTTGCCAACAGAGGTCCGTCTACTCAAGGCTATGGATTTTCCAGTGGTCATGTATGGATGTAGAGTTGGACTATAAAGAAAGCTGAGCACTGAAGAATTGATGCTTTTGAACTGTGGTATTGGAGAAGACTCTTAAGAGTCTCTTGTACTGCAAGGAGATTGAACCAGTCCATCGTAAAGGAGATCAGTCCTGTGTGTTCATTGGAAGGACTGATGTTGAAGCTGAAGCTCCAGTACTTTGGCCACCTGATGTGAAGAGCTGACTCATTTGAAAAGATCCTGATGCTGGCAAAGATTGAGGGCAGGAGGAGAAGGGGACGACACAGGATGAGATGGTTAGATGGCATCACTGACTCAATGAACATGAGTTTGGGTAAACTCTGGGACTTGGTGATGGACAGGGAGCCTGGCGTGCTGCAGTTCATTGGGTTGCAAAGGGTCGGACACGACTGAACAACTGAACTGAACTGGAGCATCCCTTTAGCCAGTCTTGGCAGGAGAAGATTTTTCTCTATGTATATGCAAACATTTATTATCAAGCAACCATCAAAAGAGATCAGAAGAAATGGTCTGAATTTATGACCCAACTCTTTGAACAGATCTGGGTTAGAAAATGTGCAAAGCATATGTATGGCCAAACACTTTTACATGTTGGCAACATTTTTGACTACTTCTGACCACATGTGTTGGTTAATTCCTAACTCCCTAAATCTCTCCTATTTTTCCCATCTCACCTCCTACAGTCTATCTCCTATTTTTCCCATCTCACCTCCTACAGTCTATCTCCTTGTCATTTCTACTCCTCTGCCACTGTTTTTTTTTTTTTTTTTAATATAGCACAAATGAAATGTACATCTGCTCATTTGTTTATTCTCGTACATAACATTGAGCATCTATAATGTACAGACACTGTGTTAGGAAGGTCCTAGTGATAGATACATACATAACAAAAGAACCTTTCTGTTTGGTTATTACTCACTCATATCACAGACGCCCAAAGAAGAATAATCTGAACAAAACTTTAAAAAAATATCTTTGCGATTTGAAACATTTTTTTCTGGGCCTTTTATATGATTTCTTTTAGTTTTGGGGCATTTGGTCATATATTACATGTGGCTGATTTAAAATTCTCTTGAGAAACTTGTATATATGTACTTCTTTGGTCCCGGGGCTTGGGGCCCAATCAGTAGAAGTCCCAGTCTTTTTCTTCTGTTCCTGTATGTTTCATGTATTTTATCCATATTCTTTTATCTTTTCCCTATTGTGCTATGCCATAGTAAGAACGGCAGAGGTTAGTAAGTTTCCTTAAATATTCAAAGCATTTTTTGCTGAATGCAGTTAAATTATTCAAGGAATTTGATGAATTAGGAAAAATATAAAATATTTTAATGAGACATGAAGAATTTTCTAAGTGAAACTTTGTCATTTTCATGATGTGAGTTTTAATATTTAAAAAAAAATTATTGCTGCAACTGGATTTCTTTTTCTTGTTAACTTTCCATTTTTTTGTGAGACTTTTCATTGTTTATCAGACAAAACTAAGTTGTTTCTTAAAAGCTCATTTTGGAAATGGTTAACCATTTTTAAGTTGAACTATGGCATAAAGTTTTTTGATCTAAGGGAGACTTATTTACAAAATTATTATATTTGTAAGTTTTGACTTCAGTATAGCCAGCTCTCTGAGCACAGCTCATAGTAGACTCATTAAAGTGTGATTGTAATGTAAATGGTGTTTTAGAAATTGAACTCAAGTTTTAATATAACCACTTAACTGATCAAGAAATCTATAGTTTGAAATTTGGTTACAGTATTTGCCCTTGAAGTTGATCATTATTGCCATGGTTTTTGGAATATCTTTTTATTTACTTGCATAGCTCCTTTCTTCTTAACCTTAATGTTTTCCTTTATTAATTAGAATTAGAGAACCATGTGGCTCCCATAACTTTTATGTTTCAATGAGATTCTCAAATATGATTTACTCAACAACAAAATCACTCAGACTCGTAGCAGTTTGCAATTATTAACAAAGCTCTGGTGTACAGTTCCTTATATTCTTTCTCATCTACTCTTTTGTAGCAGTTCTTTCCTTTGAAACTGTTAGGTATTTCAACCTACAACCTTATGCAAAATGGAAGCAGGAAAAGGGGAAAAGCGGAGTCAAGAGAGAAAAGAGAAGGAAAAAAACTGCATGCTCAGCGCCTTCCACCACCTTGTGCAAGGCCTTTCTCCGTATTTTTATCCGCCTTATGCTCCTTTCCTTTTACTTTTCAGAGTCCTCATGTAGTTGGGTTTTGTATTTTGTCTGAAATTCGTAGTTTTAATCAGTGGGGTTGGGAGACAGAGGCTGTATACGGTTTATGGTACTACGGTTTATGGTTTATGGAACTGGAACTTAGACTTGTCTTTTAAGAAACCTCAAAAGAATGTTCATTTATTTGTTTGTTTATTTGAGTTTTTTTTATTGGGGTATAGTTGCTTTACTCAGTTCTGTCTGACTCTTTGCGACCCCATGGACTATACAGTCCATGGAATTCTCTAGGCCAGAATACTGGAGTGGGTAGCCTTTCTCTTCTCCAGGGGATCTTTCCAACTCAGGGATCAAACCCAGGTCTCCTGCATTGCAGGCGGATTCTTTATCAGCTGAGCCACAAGGGAAGCCCCCACAATGTTGGTTAGTTTTTGCTCTACAACAAAGTGAATCAGTTATACATATATCCAGTCTTTTTTAGATTTTTCTTCCCATTTAGGTCACCACAGATCATTGAGGAGAGTTCCCTGTGATATGCAATAGGTTCTCATACACGGTAATGTATATATGTCAATCCCAGTCTCCCAGTTCGCCCCACCCCCCTTCTTCCCTTGAAAACCATAGGTTTGTTTTCTACATCTATGAATATTTTTGCTTGTAAATAGGTTCACCTGTACCATTTCTAGATTCCACATATGAATGATATTATACAGTATTTTTCTCTTTCTGACTTCTTTCTGTACATCAGTCTCTAGGTCCATCTACATCTCTGCAAATGGCACTATTTCTTTCCTTTTTATGGCTGAGTAATATTTCATTGTACATATGTACCACATCTTCTTTATCCATCCTTCCAATGGTCTTTTAGATTCCTTCCATGTCCTGTCCATTGTAATAATGCTGCAATGATTATCAGGGTGCATACATCCTTTTGAATTACAGTTTTCTCCAAATATATGTCTAGGAGTGGGATTGCTGGGTCAGATGGTAGCTCTATGAATGTATTTAATTTTTTACTGTTCTCCATAGTGTTTGTACCAATTTACATTCCCAACAGTGTAGGATGGTTCTCTTTTCTTTACATCCTCTTCAGCATTTATCCTTTGTAGATTTTTTGAGGATGGCTATTTTGGCCAGTGTGAAGTGATACCTCATTGTAGTTTTGATTTGCATTTCTATAAAAATTAGTGATGTTGAGCCTCTTTTCATGTGTTTGTTGGCCATCTGTCTTCTTTGGTAAAATGTCTATTTAGGTCTTCCACCCATTTTTGGATTGGCTCTTTGTTTTTTTTTTAATACTGAACTGCATGAATTGTTTGTATATTTTGGAGATTAATCCCTTATCAGCTGCTTCATTTGCAGATATTTTCTCCCATTCTGACACTTGTCTTTTCATTTTATTTTAGAATTATTTTTAAAAGCAGGAGGAAAAGTATTTTGTCTTTTCACCATGTAAAACTAATGGCTTTCACATTTTTTTACTTTGATGTAAGAACGCTTTTTAAACACTGCTTCCTAAATTTGATTTGTCTTCATTAAAAAAGAACATAGGCAAAACACTCTCCGACATAAATCACAGCAGCATCCTCTATGACCCACCTCCCAGAATATTGGAAATAAAAGCAAAAATAAACAAATGGGACCTAATTAAACTTAAAAGCTTTTGCACAACAAAGGAAACTATAAGCAAGGTGAAAAGACAGCCTTCAGAATGGGAGAAAATAATAGCAAATGAAGCAACAGACAAAGGATTAATCTCAAAAACATACAAGCAACTCCTGCAGCTCAATTCCAGAAAAATAAATGACCCAATCAAAAAATGGGCCAAAGAACTAAACAGACATTTCTCCAAAGAAGACATACAGATGGCTAACAAACACATGAAAAGATGCTCAACATCACTCAGTATCAGAGAAATGCAAATCAAAACCTCAATGAGGTACATTACACGCCAGTCAGGGTGGCTGCTATCCAAAAGTCTACAAGCAGTAAATGCTGGAGAGGGTGTGGAGAAAAGGGAACCCTCTTACACTGTTGGGGGGAATGCCAACTAATAACAGCCGCTACGGAGAACAGTGTGGAGATTCCTTAAACAACTGGAAATAGAACTACCATATGACCCAGCAATCCCACTCCTGGCCATACACACCGAGGAAACCAGATCTGAAAGAGACATGTGCACCCCAATGTTCATTGCAGCTCTGTTTATAATAGCCAGGACATGGAAGCAACCTAGATGTCCATCAGCAGATGAATGGATAAGGAAGCTGTGGTACATAGACACCATGGAATATTACTCAGCCTTTAAAAAGAATTCATTTGAATCAGTTCTAATGAGATGGATGAAACTGGAGCCCATTATACAGAGTGAAGTAAGCCAGAAAGATAAAGACCAATACAGTATACTAACACATATATATGGAATTTAGAAAGATGGTAATGATAACCCTATATGCAAAACAGAAAAAGAGACACAGATGTATAGAACAGACTTTTGGACTCTATGGGAGAAGGCGAGGGTGGGGTGTTTCGAGAGAACAGCATTGAAACATGTATATTATCTATGGTGAAACAGATCACCAGCCCAGGTTGGATGCATGAGACAAGTGCTCAGGGCTGGTGCACTGGGAAGACCCAGAGGTAGCGGGTAGAGAGGGAGGTGGGAGGGGGGATCGGGATGGGTAATACATGTAAATCCATGGCTGATTCATGTCGATGTATGACAGAAACCACTACAGTATTGTAAAGTAATTAGCCTCCAACTAATAAAAATAAAGGGAAAAAAAAAAAAGCATCTGGAACCTTTTTTTTCTTTTGAATCTTGGAAGTTGGTTTTCTAAGCTTATCTTTCTGCATTATGTAGTATCCCTAGTTATTTGGTATGTTTATGATTTCTTATCAAATTAAACGTATCTTAAATACTCGAACTGTCAAGAAGCTGGTGTATGACCCAGCAGAGAATTTGGAGCAGGTGCCAACCCACTTACTAGTGCCTGGCTTCTTATCCTTATGTCGGGACTTGTTAGTACGAAAGAACAAAGTGAAAAGCACTCTTTGTTGCCATATATTCTATAAATATTAACACTTTGAAAAGAATTTTTGTCCCTGGCAGTATAATACTTTTCACATAGCAAATAAGAGGATCTTGACTCACAGATATATAAGGACACTGTCAGCCCCTCTGGAGCTACTGAATTCCTCTTTCATAGTCATTTTTCTTGTTCCTTAATTTTTATTTTGTCCTCTTGGAAATTGTCTGTAAAAGTTTTTTTTTTTTTTTTAACCTGATCATCAGGTCTTCTGGCTTCTGTAGGTGTGCAGTTTGAACTGAGTTTTTGTTTGTGCAGTTTGAATTGTTTTTGTTTTTTGGGTTTTTTTGGATTCGTGTCATTGTTGGATGCTTATTCGGAAAGTACTTATTTGTGGGGGGCATTTCCCTTTGGGAAATTTATTTCACTTTTCTGTGCTTATTTGACAGCTGTTCCTTCACTTCTAACTCTATTACTAATTTAAAACGTTATAAAGCCATATGTGAGCAGCTGTTCACCATTTTCATCAGAACAAAATAAGAAAGAAAAGGAACCAAATATTATCAGGAATGATTTAGGTTAGATTGTAAGAATAATTTTTTTGGCAGTTATGATATAGTGTAACTTATTTAAAAGACAGTTGTAGAATTAAAAATGATTTTAAAGAGCATAAAATAGTATTTGTTGAAAGATGAAGACTTGAAAGATGAAATACTGACTGAAGGAATGATAGTGAACCAGCTAGTTTTTGAATTCTTTTTCTAGAATTTTATGATTTCATGGTGTTTGTTCTTCTCTTACAGACATTTTCCCATTATCTCTGTGCTTTAAGACTCTTCTATGCAATAGTATTCTAAAACCAACTTAAGTTTATTTTTAGTAGGTTTCTTAGCTCTACAAGGATATTTATTTGGCATGCATTTGCTAAATAAAAATGCAAAACCTGTTTGCCTGTAGTTTAAGAAATGTGGTAATATATTTCTTAATATATTTTAAGAAAAATAATAGAAAAGTTATGATAATTAAATATTGTTCATGAAACTACAAATGTTATGGCTTGATTGTCCTTGGTCTTTCATCACTAGTCCTTCAAAATATTACTATTCATTGTAATCATCTTTCAGACATTTAAAATAAAAATAATACTTATGTAGTATTTATTAGTTACCACGTGCCAGGCAAAGTTCAGCTAATGAAATATATACTAAACTGTTTGATTCTTACAATAATTCTGAGACCTTAAGTTTTGTTGTCCCCTTGTTATAGACGAGAAAGAAACTTACAGAGATTGAGTAAATTGCCCCAAGTGATACAGTCACTAGTGAAAGTGAAAGTCACTCAGTCCTGGCTGACTCTTTGCGACCCCATGGACTATATAGTCCATGGAATTCTCCAGGCCAGAATACTGGAGTGGGTAGCCTTTCCCTTCTCCAGGGGATCTTCCCAGCCCAGAGATCGAACCCAGGTCTCCCACATTTCAGGAGGATTCTTTACCAGCTGAGCCACAAGGGAAGCCCAAGAATACTGGAGTGGGTAGCCTATCCCTTCTCCAGCGGATCTTCCCAACCCAGGAATCGAACCGGGGTCTCCTACATTGCAGGCGGACTCTTTACTGAGCTATGAGGGAAGTCAGTAACTTCATACAAAATGAAGTGTATGAAGTTTTTTAAAAAGTAGAACATAAAGTTGTGTTTATATTATGCACAGGCACAGGCATTTGAAAGACTAGAAAGTACTACCCCAAAATATTAAAAATGGTTTTTTTTTAGATGATGAGGTAACAGGTAATTCTTATATTATCCTTCATAATTTCTTATAGGTTGTACTAGCTAAAAGAGCTATAATACCTATCCTCATAAACATATGAGGTGGGAATTGGTATTATTATCTTCATATTCTAACACCTTGACGTATGTCTTTCATATATGCCACCTTTTCCAAATTTCTGTCTTCCTCATCTCACATATTTAAGAATGTTAACCTATTTATTTTCTCATTAGTTTTTGTATTATTTTGTGTGTAGACAGATGTTTTATGTGACAAAGACTATGTCTTTTAGGATACTTCCTTATTCCTCTTTCTAGTTTAAAAATATTTGAGGACAGTATCTCACTTTCTTTTGTGCCCTTACACTCTCTAAGACAAGTTGAGCACAAAGAAGACATTAAAGTTTATTGAATTTATTTCTCTTGCAAATTCCCCAGTACAATTGGAAACTAATTCCTTAATTTCCAACTGCATTTTTCTCTTTTAATGTACCTTTCAATTATACATTTCCCCAAGTCTGAATCCTGACTGTTAAGCTTAATTTCATTTTCTTTTTTACATCTCCTCTCAAAATCTAATTATTAAGACTCATTAATTAGCCTTATTAAATAAAGTTTAATATAATTTTAATCTTCTTTCTTCTATAGTAATGCAGATAACCACAGTCTCCTATAAGAATTAGTGTGGAAGCCTCTCCCCATCTTCCCAATTTTAATCTCCACTTCACTTTATAACCACAGTGCTCTTCCAGAGATTTGATCATGTCATTTTCCTTATTAAGTTGCTCTCCATTGCTCTTGGGATAAAGGATAAATTTTTTGATGTTTTATGAGTCTTCAGTGTCTGATAGCTTCATATGTTGGCTGACTTCTTTTGTTTCTCTTCTCCTGGTCTCAATTCTCGCCACACTAATGTTTGATGGTTTTTGTTTTTTTTTCACACTTTATCTTTTCCATGTCATTCGCTGTTATTTTCAGCTGGCTTATCTCAGTGTTCATCAGATCCCACCTCATATGTCACTTCTGAAAAGTTTTTCTTAACCATCCATTTAAACTCTGTGACTGCCCTTTTCACATATACCAGGCTTTATAGTAATTACATAACTATGGAAGTACACCTTTTTAAGGAAATATTCCATCAAGTCAGAAACCCAATATGGACAAGCATTATTTTGTCCCTAGGAACCAGCATAGTATGAATAGGCATTTAAACAATATTTAATAGATTGATTGATGTTTTGCAGATGACTTTGCCTTCTATTTTCCTGAAAGGCTAGAGTTTCTGATGTACCTTCATGCTTTCCTGTGAGTCTTAAACTTATCTTTATCTTTTTACTCTCCTTTCCTGTCATTGCTTGGGAGGATAAATACTTAACTGGAATATAAAATGGAAAACATAAGTGCAGTAGAAGTAGAGGAATATGAACTATCTTTCAAGAAGTTTAGCAGTGAGAAAGAAGGGGAAAACAGACATTAAGTAGAAATAATATCAAAGTAAGGTTGCTTTGAAGCATAGGGAGAAGTGGGAAATATTTGTAGGCTGAGGAAAAAATACAGATTCATGTTGATGTATGGCAGAGGCCATCACAGTATTATAAAGTAATTATGCTCCAATTTAAATAAATAAATTAAAAAAATAATATAATTAAAGCAGGAATAGAAAGAGACAACTTGTGAAGAAAGAGACCCCAAACATCAGGAGATAGGAAGAGGATTGCATTGTTTCACTTCAGGGCATTGGACCAACACTTCAGTATAGACTACTAGGCCGTGCAGTGGCCTCGGTGTTTTGGCCTGTTGCATTTCCAGTGAAAATTCAGTTTTCTGGTAAGAGCATCTTAGTTTTTCTTGAGAAACAAGCCTTCTCCAGCTTTTGGTCCAGCTGACACTGTTTGCTTCTATTCTCTGATCCGCAACTAAAGAGATTATTTTTATGCTATGGATTTCCTTATCCTTTATTTTGGTGATTTCCATGTGTGTTCCATGGAGGTGCTTCAGGGGTTTAATATCTGATGTTGGGTTCTTTTAAATGACTCTTTTAAAGATTTTTTGAAAGGCTGATTAAAAGCAAAATATACTTAAATGTATTAAATTTTATCATATTGAAGATTATCAGATTATATTGCTAGTTTTATTTAGTTTCATATAAATCTGAGATAATCATTTTCCTCACGATTTATAAGCATACCATTGAATTTTGTTTTAAATGCTATTGATTAGGAAGGATATAGTTCTATACTAATTTTTTTTTTCCCATTTATTTTTATTAGTTGGAGGCTAATTACTTTACAATACTGTAGTGGTTTTTGCCATACATTGACATGAATCAGCCATGGATTTACATGTGTTCCCCTTCCCGATCCCCCCTCCCACCTCCCTCTCTACCCGCTACCTCTGGGTCTTCCCAGTGCACCCGCCCTGAGCACTTGTCTCATGCATCCAACCTGGGCTGGTGATCTGTTTCACCATAGATAATATACATGTTTCAATGCTATTCTCTCGAAACACCCCACCCTCGCCTTCTCCCATAGAGTCCAAAAGTCTGTTCTATACATCTGTGTCTCTTTTTCTGTTTTGCATATAGGGTTATCATTACCATCTTTCTAAATTCCATATATATGTGTTAGTATACTGTATTGGTCTTTATCTTTCTGGCTTACTTCACTCTGTATAATGGGCTCCAGTTTCATCCATCTCATTAGAACTGATTCAAATGAATTCTTTTTAAAGGCTGAGTAATATTCCATGGTGTCTATGTACCACAGCTTCCTTATCCATTCATCTGCTGATGGACATCTAGGTTGCTTCCATGTCCTGGCTATTATAAACAGAGCTGCAATGAACATTGGGGTGCACGTGTCTCTTTCAGATCTGGTTTCCTCGGTGTGTATGGCCAGGAGTGGGATTGCTGGGTCATATGGTAGTTCTATTTCCAGTTGTTTAAGGAATCTCCACACTGTTCTCCATAGCGGCTGTATTAGTTGGCATTCCCCCCAACAGTGTAAGAGGGTTCCCTTTTCTCCACACCCTCTCCAGCATTTACTGCTTGTAGACTTTTGGATAGCAGCCACCCTGACTGGCGTGTAATGGTACCTCATTGAGGTTTTGATTTGCATTTCTCTGATACTGAGTGATGTTGAGCATCTTTTCATGTGTTTGTTAGCCATCTGTATGTCTTCTTTGGAGAAATGTCTGTTTAGTTCTTTGGCCCATTTTTTGATTGGGTCATTTATTTTTCTGGAATTGAGCTGCAGGAGTTGCTTGTATGTTTTTGAGATTAATCCTTTGTCTGTTGCTTCATTTGCTATTATTTTCTCCCATTCTGAAGGCTGTCTTTTCACCTTGCTTATAGTTTCCTTTGTTGTGCAAAAGCTTTTAAGTTTAATTAGGTCCCATTTGTTTATTTTTGCTTTTATTTCCAATATTCTGGGAGGTGGGTCATAGAGGATGCTGCTGTGATTTATGTCGGAGAGTGTTTTGCCTGTGTTCTTCTCTAGGAGTTTTATAGTTTCTGGTCTTACATTTAGATCTTTAATCCATTTCGAGTTTATTTTTGTGTATGGTGTTAGAAAGTCTTCTAGTTTCATTGTTTTACAAGTGGTTGGCCAGTTTTCCCAGCACCACTTGTTAAAAGGGTTGTCTTTTTTGCATTGTACATTCTTGCCTCCTTTGTCAAAGATAAGGTGTCCATAGGTTCGTGGATTTATCTCTGGGCTTTCTATTCTGTTCCTTTGATCTATATTTCTGTCTTTGTGCCAGTACCATACTGTCTTGATGACTGTGGTTTTGTAGTAGAGCCTGAAGTCAGGCAGGTTGATTCCTCCAGTTCCATTCTTCTTTCTCAAGATTACTTTGGCTATTCGAGGTTTTTTGTATTTCCATACAAATTGTGAAATTACTTGTTCTAGTTCTGTGAAGAATACCGTTGGTAGCTTGATAGAGATTGCATTGAATCTATAGATTGCTTTGGGGTCATATACTCATTTTCACAATATTGATTCTTCCAATCCATGAACACGGTATATTTCTCCATCTATTTGTGTCCTCTTTGATTTCTTTCATCAGCGTTTTATAGTTTTCTATATATAGGTCTTTTGTTTCTTTAGGTAGATATACTCCTAAGTATTTTATTCTTTTTGTTGCAGTGGTGAATGGTATTGTTTCCTTAATTTCTCTTTCTGTTTTCTCATTGTTAGTGTATAGGAATGCAGGGGATTTCTGTGTGTTAATTTTATATCCTGCAACTTTACTATATTCATTGATTAGCTCTAGTAATTTTCTGGTAGAGTCTTTAGGGTTTTCTATGTAGAGGATCATGTCATCTGCAAATAATGAGAGTTTCACTTCTTCTTTTCCTATCTGGATTCCTTTTATTTCTTTTTCTGTTCTGATTGCTGTGGCCAAAACTTCCAAAACTATGTTGAATGGTAGTGGTGAGAGTGGGCACCCTTGTCTTGTTCCTGATTTTAGGGGAAATGCTTTCAATTTTTCACCATTGAGGATAATGTTTGCTGTGGGTTTGTCATATGTAGCTTTTATTAGGTTGAGGTATGTTCATTCTATTCCTGCTTTCTGGAGAGGTTTTTTTTTTTTTATCATAAATGGATGTTGAATTTTGTCAAAGGCTTTTTCTGCATCTATTGATATAATCATATGGTTTTTATCTTTCAATTTGTTAATGTGGTGTATTACATTGATTGATTTGTGGATATTAAAGAATCCTTGCATTCCTGGGATGAAGCCCACTTGGTCATGGTGTATGATCTTTTTAATATGTTGTTGGATTCTGTTTGCTAGCATTTTGTTAAGGATTTTTGCATCTATGTTCATCAGTGATATTGGCCTGTAGTTTTCTTTTTTTGTGGCATCTTTGTCTGGTTTTGGAATTAGGGTGATGGTGGCCTCATAGAATGAGTTTGGAAGTTTACCTTCCTCTGCAGTTTTCCGGAAGAGTTTGAGTAAGATAGGTGTTAGCTCTTTAAATTTTTGGTAGAATTCAGCTGTGAAGCTGTCTGGTCCTGGGCTTTTGTTTGCTGGAAGATTTCTGATCAGAGTTTTGATTTCCGTGCTTGTGATGGGTCTGTTAAGATCTTCTATTTTTTCCTGGTTCAGTTTTGGAAAGTTATACTTTTCTAAGAATTTGTCCATTTCTTCCAAGTTGTCCATTTTATTGGCACAGAGCTGCTGGTAGTAGTCTCTTATGATCCTTTGTATTTCAGTGTTGTCTGTTGTGATCTCTCCATTTTCATTTCTAATTTTGTTAATTTGGTTCTTCTCCCTTTGTTTCTTAATGAGTCTTGCTAATGGTTTGTCAGTTTTGTTTATCTTTTCAAAAAACCAGCTTTTAGCTTTGTTGATTTTTGTTATGGTCTCTTTTGTTTCTTTTGCATTTATTTCTGCTCTAATTTTTAAGATTTCTTTCCTTCTACTAACCCTGGCGTTCTTCATTTCTTCCTTCTCTAGTTGCTTTAGGTGTAGAGCTAGGTTATTTATTTGACTTTTTTCTTGTTTCTTGAGGTAAGCCTGTAATGCTATGAACCTTCCCCTTAGCACTGCTTGTACAGTGTCCCATAGGTTGTGGGTTGTTGTGTTTTCATTTTCATTTGTTTCTATGCATATTTTGATTTCATTTTTGATTTCTTCTGTTATTTGTTGGTTATTCAGAAGCATGTTATTTAGCCTCCATATGTTTGAATTTTTAATAGTTTTTTTTCCTGTAATTGAGATCTAGTCTTACTGCATTGTGGTTAGAAAAGATGACTGGAATGATTTCAATTTGTTTGAATTTATCAAGGCTAGATTTATTGCCCAGGATGTGATCTATTCTGGAGAACGTTCCGTGTGCACTTGAGAAAAAGGTGAAATTGATTATTTTGGGGTGAAATGTCCTATAGATATCAATTAGGTCTAGCTGGTCCATTGTGTCATTTAAAGTTTGTGTTTCCTTGTTAATTTTCTGTTTAGTTGATCTATCCATAGGTGTGAGTGGGGTATTAAAGTCTCCCACTATTATTGTGTTATTGTCAATTTCCCCTTTCATACTCGTTAGCATTTGCCTTACATATTGCGGTGCTCCTATGTTGGGTGCATATATATTTATCATTGTTATATCTTCTTCTTGGATTGATCCTTTGATCATTATGTAGTGTCCTTCTTTGTCTCTTTTCACAGCCTTTATTTTAAAGTCTATTTTATCTGTATGAGTATTGCGACTCCTGCTTTCTTTTGGTCTCCATTTGTGTGAAATGTTTTTTTCCAGCCCTTCACTTTCAGTCTGTATGTGTCCCTTGGTTTGAGGTTGGTCTCTTGCAGACAGCATATATAGGGGTCTTGTTTTTGTATCCATTCAGCCAGTCTTTGTCTTTTGGTTGGGGCATTCAACCCGTTTAAATTTAAGGTAATTATTGATAGGTATGGTCCCGTTGCCATTTACTTTGTTGTTTTGGGTTTGTGTTTATACAACCTTTCTGTGTTTCCTGTCTAGAGAAGATCTTTTAGCATTTGTTGAAGAGCTGGTTTGGTGGTGCTGAATTCTCTCAGCTTTTGCTTGTCTGTAAAGCTTTTGAATTCTCCTTCATATCTGAATGAGATCCTTGCTGGGTACAGTAATCTGTGTTGTAGGTTATTCTCTTTCATTACTGTAAGTGTGCCCTGCCATTCCCTTCTGGCCTGAAGGGTTTCTATTGATAGATCAGCTGTTATCCTTATGGGAGTCCCCTTGTGTGTTATTTGTTGTTTCTCCCTTGCTGCTTTTTTTTTTTTTTTCCCTTGCTGCTTTTAATATTTGTTTTTTGTGTTTGATCTTTGTTAATTTGATTAATATGTGTCTTGGGGTGTTTCACCTTGGGTTTATCCTGTTTGGGACTCTCTGGGTTTCTTGGACTTGGATAACTATTTCCTTCCCCATTTTAGGGAAGTTTTCAGCTATTATCTCCTTGAGTATTTTCTCATGGCCTTTCTTTTTGTCTTCTTCTTCTGGGACTCCTATGATTCGAATGTTGGGGTGTTTCACATTGTCCCAGAGGTCCCTGAGGTTGTCCTCATTTCTTTTGATTCTTTTTTCTTTTTTCCTCTCTGCTTCATTTATTTCCACCATTTTATCTTCCACTTCACTTATCCTATCTTCTGCCTCCGTTATTCTACTCTTGGTTCCCTCCAGAGTGTTTTTGATCTCGTTTATTGCATTATTCATTTTTAATTGACTCTTTTTTATTTCTTCTAGGTCCTTGTTAAACATTTCTTGCATCTTCTCAATCCTTGTCTCCCAGCTATTTATCTGTAACTCCATTTTGTTTTCAAGAGTTTGGGTCATTTTTATTATCATTATTCTAAATTATTTTTCAGGTAGATTCCCTATCTCCTCCTCTTTTGTTTGGCTTGATGGGCATTTTTCATGTTCCTTTACCTTTTGGGTATTTCTCTGCCTTTTCATCTTGTTTAGGTCGCTGTGTTTGGAGTGGCCTTTGTGTATTCTGGTGGTCTGTGGTTCCTTTTTATTGTGGAGGTTTCTCCCAGTGGGTGGGGTTGGACAATTGGCTTGTCAAGGTTTCTTGGTTAGGAAAACTTGCATCAGTGTTCTGGTGCATGGAATTGGATTTCTTCTCTCTCCTTTTGAAGACAATTGGCTGCTTTTCTGGGCACCTGATGTCCTCTGCTAACGATCAGAAGTTGTTTTGTGCAGTTGCTCAGCGTTCAAATGTTCTTTCGATGAATTTGTAGGGGAGAAAGTGGTCTCCCTGTCCTATTCCTCTGCCATCTTAGCTCCTCGTCTTCAGTGTCAGTTCTGTACTAACTTTTAAGAAAATTCTATCTGTATGCCTGTGCTTATGTAAATTTTTGTTATTCACTTGCTAGGTTGTGTCTGACTCTTTGCGACCCCATGATCTGCAGCACACCAAGCTTCCCTATCCTTCACTGTCTCCCTGAGTTTGCTCAAACTCATGTCCATTGAGTCACTAATGTTATCTCATCCTCTGTCGCCCCCTTCTCCTCTTGCCCTCAATCTTTCCCAGCATCAGGGTCTTTTCCAATGAGTTGGTTCTTTGCATCACATAGCCAAAGTATTGGAAGTTCATCTTCAGCACAGGTTCTTCCAATGAATAGTCAAGGTTGATTTCCTTTAGGATTGAGTGGTTTGATCTCCTCACTCTCCAGGGGACTCTCAAGAGTCTTCTCCAGCACCACAGTTCTAAAGTGTCAATTATTTGGTGCTCAGCTTTCTTTATGGTCCAACTTTCACATCCATACATGAATACTGGAAAAACCATAGCTTTGAGTATATGGACTTTTGTCGGCAAAGTGATGTCTCTGCTTTTTAATACACTGTCTAGGTTTGTCAAAGCTATTCTAAGGAGCAAGCATTCTGCTACAGGCTTTCATGGTGGCTCAGACAGTAAAGAATCTGCCTGCAATGCAGGAGACCTGGGTTCCATCCCTGGATCAGAAAGATCCCCTGGAGAAGGGAATGGCTACCCACTCCAGTATTCTTGCCTGGAAAATTCCATGGACAGAAGAACTTGGCAGGCTACAGTCCATGGGGTTGCAAAGAGTTGAAGATGACTGAGTGAATAACACTTTCATTTTTTCAAATATTCTTTTGTAGTATTCAAGGTATAACTGAAATATGCTTCAAGACATGGAATAGCTGCTCCTCATGGAGCATGTTCTCCAACAGAATGTGCTGTTCTCATTGCATAGGTACAATAATTGCATAGTAGCAACTGAATGGATATCATGCAACATCATATCATTTGAAGTCCTAAAAGTTGCTTCTCTGACTTATGTGTTTTTGATAGTTATAAACACAGCTTTTATCCATTAGATAACATACATACCCTCCCTCTCTATATGCATGTTTGCGTGTGTGCATGCATGTATGTGTGTGCTGTGTGTACGTATACTACTGCTGGAAGGGATAAAAATAAAAACCACTGATTTAATTAAGCAACTGTCCAATAACCTCATTGCCAGATCTACTGACCATTTCTCCTTAATTATCTCTACTTTCTGATCTGTAAATTTTTTGATAGTTGCTGACTACCATCAACAACTACCCATCAGGGTATGACAACTCTGCTGTATTCCTGCCTATAGCAGGCTTTGGCTACACAAATAATAGTTGCTGTCTGTGATAAACAGTCACTTGGATCCTACTGATGATAGCTACATGTTTTTAAGGTAGTAAGATCTTGTGCACTAATCTTAGGTTTAATTTTAATTTTATTAATTGGTGAAATCAGAAATCAGTTAGGAAAAACAAAAACAAAGTCAAACCCAAGGCTGATGATGCTTCAGGGAAATATACACATATTCCTCATGCCATTAAAATGGATGAACTGGTTGAAATAGCAAACTGGCATTAAGATTGTTTTTCTTGTTCAGTTGTGCAGTCGTGTCCGACTCTTAGAGACCCCATAGACTGTAGCACGCCAGGCCTCACTGTCCTTCACTGTCTCTTGGAGTTTGCTTAAACTCATGTCCATTGAATTGTTAATGACATTAGGTATTAAGAGAGCTAAAATGTTTGTGCCTTTTAATCTAGCAATCTCACTTCTTGAAATAAATCCCAAGAAAGCAATTTAGAAAAAAAAAATTAAATCTTATCTCAGTGTTATGGTCGATAATACAGAATTATCCTGGTTCTGTGTACAAAAAACAAAAACAACAGAATCCTCCCCCCAAAAATGCAAATTTATTTGGAAAAAATAATATTTACATGATAGTAACAAACAAAACCTATCTCTTTTTTATGGTTGTATCAATAGATTATTTGTTTTCTGACTTCTCTTCCTCTTTCTTTTCCTCTTTCCTCTTAAATGTAGGTAGCATCCATCGACCTTTCTTTTACCCACATCTCTCTTCTCATGGTTGGCAATTTTAGTTGATCATGGTTTCTATTTTTTGTTTGTGGATATCTCTGAAACCCAACATTTCAACCCTATTATCTTTCCAGAGCTCCATTTGTGACACATATTCGACTCCATTTGTGATGTGTATTCAATTGTGAATATATGCAACTCTGTATATCCCCCCAAAACTCTAACTTTCTCTCCTACCAATCATTTTTACTGTGGTCTATATTCTTACCAATCCATCTTGAAATCTTTAGCTTCACATTCTCCTTTCTTCCACTGCCTTCATAATCCTCAGCTGTAGACCTGCAGTATTTTTCTGGTGTGTCTTCATCATCTCCTTGTGATTATGTAGTTCAGGCTTGTCTTTTTCTGGTGGGGGGCAGGGTGCTTCCCTGGTCACTCATCTGGTAAAGAATCTGCCTGCAATGCAGGAGACCCTGGTTTAATTCCTGGTCAGGAAGTTCCCCTGGAGAAGGGACAGGCTACCCACTCCAGTATTCTTGGACTTTCCTGGTGGCTCTGCAGTGCGGGAGACCTGGTTTTGATCCCTGGGTTGGGAACATCCCCTGGAGAAGGCAGAGGCAACCCACTCTAGTATTCTGGCCTGGAGAATTCCATTGACTGTATAGTCCATGCACAAAGAATTGTACAGGCCTGAGCGACTTTGATTGTCACTTTACTTTTTTTTTTTTTTTTAAAGAATATTTGTGATAGATCCTTAATTGTTCTATCTGAAGACACTCTCCTCTTCAGTGAATCTTGTCAGAGAAGTCTTTTTGAAGCACAGATCAGAGCATATTGCTTTCTATATTAAAAACCTTCAAAGACTTCTTGTGAATAAAGAGATTCTTGATCTCCATCTAGTCTTCAAGGTTCTCCACTAGATGGCTTGAACTTGCTTTTCTTTTTTTAGAAAAAAGAACTTTCTTTTCTGACTTCCCTCTCAAGCCTTTTTTTTTCTCTCATGTTCTTCATGTTTCCTTCTGAGCCTTTCATAATTTTTTGGCTTCTACCTAACCATTTCCCTATTTTCATATTTCTGGATCTCATCCATGCTTCAAGAGTTGGCTTTCAGATTTACCTTCCAGCTGGGAGTAATCTTTTCTTCCTGGGAACTCCCGAAGGATTTTTCTGTTTCTTTGTCATTGGGGTTAGTATACTTCCCATTGTACTATGGTTATTTACGTGTGTTACTGATATTTGTTAAGTTCTTTAGGGTCTGGATTTATGTCTCATCTGTTTCCTGTGTACTTTATATGGTATGTAACGCATATTTATTAAGTAAATAAATGTAAAGAGCTCTCTTGTTTGGGGAACATTTTGGGAAGAACAAAATTTTGAGGATTCTTATTAATATACCAAAGGCAGTAAAGATTATATGTTCCATAAGGACCTACAGAAGTGTATTTGAAAGTAATTTTGCTTTCAAGAAAAGAAATATAAGAAATTAGATAAGTAGATTTGAACTTGAATCACTGATTCAAACTATTTTCAAACAGATGAAAGCTAGTTTTTAAAGGCATATAGAATAGAATATAGACTTAACAGTATATTCAATCATTTAAACAGTTACTTATACAAGTAAGACTTGCAAACAGTAACATTTTGGTTTTCTTTAGTATTTCTATAATATGCAGCTCACATTTTATAAACTCCTAGTTCTTAATCTTGTTGAGAATTTTTTAAGGAAATTGTTGATTTTTAAATAGTTCTGTTTCCTTTCTTGTATACATATGTTTTAAATTTTTTGTTTTGCAGGTATCCTGGTCAGATATAGGAGGACTGGAAAATGTCAAGCTGAAACTGAAACAGGCTGTGGAATGGCCCTTGAAACATCCTGAGTCTTTCACCCAAATGGGTATTCAGCCACCCAAAGGAGTTCTTTTGTATGGGCCACCTGGATGCTCTAAAACAATGATCGCAAAGGCTTTGGCCAATGAGAGTGGACTGAATTTCCTGGCTATAAAGGTAGGATTTAAGTTTATTAAATTGTTACTCTCTCTTCCAGCAGCCCGCCCCCTCTGTCCCGCCCCCCACCTATCCTCTGATTCCTACCCTTAGGAGAGAATGAAAAGCCATCTTAAGGAGTAGTTGAATTTTTTTTTTTTTTGCAGTTAATGGCAGTGTAATATAGGGAGATGAGAGATAAATAAATTAGTGCCTATAATCAGCAAATCATGGTTTAGTTTCTTGATTTTCAATATTTCTTACACTCACCCATATGTAATAGAAACCAGTTTTCTTTTTTTGCTACTTTTCTTTTTTTACTTTTGCTTAACCATGACTTAAATATGAATTTAATTATGAATTTAATAAATTTAACATTTATAAACATAATATTTTAAAAGAACTCAGATACTTTATATGGAAAAAATAAATTTTTAAAAAATATTTTTCTAGTCAGAAGGTATATATACATTTTTTATATTCTGAAACATACACACACATATTGTTTGTTCACTACATGCCAAGTTGCTTCAGTCATGTCCAACTGTGCAACCCCGTGGACTCTAGCCTGCCATGCTTCTCTGTCCATGGGGTTTCCCAGTCAAGAATACTGGAGTGGGTTGCCATGCCCTCCTCCAGGGTATGTATACACACACACACACACACACACACACACACACGTATATATATATATATATAAAGCCTTAAATTCATCTCTATAGACATTATCACAGAAGTACATATTTAAATATGTTAACCATCAAAGTCATTTAGAAAAAAGGCACATGATAATTTATTTTGATGTTGTCAGGGAATTTTTTTCATAATAAAATGTTTTCTGCCTTAAAACAGTTTTCACAATTATTTTAGTATAAACATTTCAGAAGGTCAGTCTTTTATTAATACTTTACTGTTGATTCTTGAACAACCTAAATTTGAACTCTGTGGTTCCATTTATACACAGGCTTTTTTTTTTAATAGTAATTACTATGATATTACATTATCTACAGTGGATTGAATTGGCAGATAAGGGGGGATGGTGTATATGGTGTTATATACTAAGTTATACTTAGATTGCACAGAGGGTCAGAGCCCTCGCCCCCTCATTTTTCAAGGATCAGCTGTACTTTCTGTGGAATATTATTTAGATGTATTTAGGATATTTTCTTTTTGAGAATCAGTATCATCACAGTCACTAGTGTTTGCCTGTTTTTTTTTTTTTTTTTTTATCTTGTGGAAGATATTGGATATGGATTTGGGGAGGAGACCATTTTCACTGTGATTAGTTACACTGACTCACAACCATAGTTTTAAGGGTTGCAGTTTTAAATGTTGGAGTAATGAGTGATTTTGAAATTTCCAGAGACATCTTGATTTCTCTTTGGTCCTTGTTCTCTTATCTTGTGGTAATGAACATGGCCATTTTACTGGCATTTCCTCCTTTTTTTTTTTTCTGTCATCTTCATTTCTCTATGCCTACCTTCCACAACTGTATAGTCATAATCTTTGAATTTTTCCTGAGTACTGGATACCTGAAACTTATTTAATGAGGACTTAGCTCACAGTTATTTAGACTTGAATATCAAGGAAGAAAAAGCATGTGTATTTCCTTACAAATTAGTATCTCACTCTTTTGTGGTTGAAGATAACAGTTGCTACCAGGACTGCTTTCTGGCCTACCCTAGGATTACTTAGAAATATTTTTATCACAGTTTTTGACTTTGAAACCTTTCATAACTTTATAGTTTCACTTTGATCTTTTTTCATGGTGAAAAAATAGTAAAAAGATTTTTTATAAGGTTTATCTTGGACACTGTTCATATAAAATAACCATGTGTTAACTTATAAATGCCTTTCATTAAGTATTTAATTCTTTTAGGTCACATACACAAAAGATACATGATGTTAAGAAATTTTCTTCATAAGTTACTGAGTTTGTATTTTCTTAGGGAAGGTTACATATCCTACTTATTAATGTTTATTTAATGTGGACTTTTATTCATTATACAATTTTGTGTACTTTGACAGTATTAATCAATTTTTGAATCTGGGTGGAGAATATAGTTAATGAACAATGCATGTTCATTTACTGTTCTTTCAGATTTTCCTATCTGTTTAAAAATTAAAAAAGAAAAAGTTAACACAAGAATAATTTGCTTTTCTATGCATTTTCATTGGTTCTTTCATCTTGGTCTGATTAATTTATGAGAAGAGTTAAGTAGCTATGGGCTTCCCAGGTGGCGCTAGTGGTAAAGAACCTGCCTGACAATGCAGGAGACATAAGAGATGCGGATTCGATCCCTGGGTAGGGAAGATCCCCTGAAGGAGGACAGGGCAGCCCAATCCAGTGCTCTTGACTGGAGAATCCCCATGGACAGAGGTGCCTGGCGGGCTACACTCCACAGGGTCGCACAGAGTTGAACACAACTGAAGCGACTTAGCACACACAAAGTAGCTGTATCATATAGTTTATGTATGAGGAAATCAAGCTAAAGAAGTTAGGGATTCATGTTGTATTCTTGCAAGTTTTATTTCCTGTGAAAAAGTTGTCTCGTTTTCAACATAGATATTTGTTTTCTATGGGATTTAAATATTATAATTAAATTTGAACTTATTGCAATAATAAATCTTATACATTTTGAAAGTGATCAGAAAAAAATAGATACCAGTATTGGGAGACCTAAGTGTTTTGGATATATTGGAAAGAATAAATTCCCTAACACTTTTTGCAATGGTAATTACCTTCAATTTCCAAGATAAAGAGTTTTAAAATTTTAAATGTTTCTTTCTCTTAGTTTATGAAAGAACCCTTTAGCTCCCCCTGTGCATCTTTTCTAAACAGTGATTACAAGATTTATATTCTGCTCAGAGTTAAGTCTTCAGCTTGACTTGTGTGGGCTTTTAATATCCTTTGGCATCTGTATGTGTTTTTGTACAGACTGTAGCACTTGACATATGCTTAAGTTTAGTTTGTCATCTGGGTCAATTACGTCAAAATATTTTCCAGTTGAAATTTCCTCTCTGCTTCTCTTTTGCTTTTTGTCTGGAGTGCTACAGTAGATTAATTACCTTTGAATAGCTGGGCTACTTCACTTTATGAAGAACTGTTACTGATTCTGGAAAAAGGGGGGCTAGGCCTCTGACAGGGATTTTCGGCAAGTCCTTTATGAACAGTATTGGCAAGTACAAGAATATAATGAACCTAGTATATCCTTGACCTTTGGGGGAAATTTTTTCTGATACGTGTCTCATAGAGGAATTGTCCAAAATATATCCCATTTTCAGGAAAAAAAACACAACTGTGTATTTTATTGAAGTCAGTGCACAATTCAGAGTAATTACTTTTGTCCATTTATTAGATGCCCTACTATTCTGTTACCAAAGGTACAAGTTAATCTGAACTTTATAAATTCCAAGTTCATCTTTAAACTTTTTAAAAAAAATCATGTAGGCTAGTCTGTAAATCATGGAGCTTTCATTTTGCAGATACTGCATAGAAAACTGCATAGATACCTCTTTTATATACAGAATGCTTTAAGATTAGTTTCTAGGATGACAAAGAAGGATAATAATGTCTGAGAAGGTGAAGTGACTTTTCCAAGTCAAAGAAATGGTGATAGAATCGGAATTTGATCTCAGGACTTTGTGACTCCAGAGTCTAAGCTCTGAACCACTGTATAATACAGTCTTCCATTTTTTTTTTTTTTTTTTTTTTTAAATAAAACTAGTGTCCAGTACCTTTTTTCATTAATAATACCAAGTTACTAGAGAAGGTAGTTCAGGCAGTTTCTATAGGGCAAGTTCAGAGATGTGGAAAGACATTTCTGGGACCTAGTTTAAAGAATAATTTTGCTTCTCTAGGGCAAGGAAAACTGAGGAAAACAGCATAGCTTTGGAGTGGAAGTTGGTTGAATTAATAAGAAAGGGTAAGCACTGCCGAAGGAACAGGAACCTGATGAATTAAATGGAAGTTCAGGAGCAAAGACTAGAGGTTGAATAATGTAGAGCTTGAAATTTACTCATTAGTATATAATTTGTGCCCTTGAGGTTGAGTGTGTTACAATGAAAAGAGCATGAAGCTGGGATTCATAAAGCTTTGGTTCAGTTTCTAATACTAGCACTTTTTAGCTCTATAGCCTTAACAAGTTCTCTAAGACTTGGTTTTTTCACCTGTATAGGCCTTTGGAGAGAATTATTTTAAAAACATAAATGAAAAAGTTTTAGAGGGCCTAACTGCTTAACTCCTGCATATAGTTATGACTTCCTTACCAAGAATTCAATGTGGAAAGGAGGGAAGTGAAGAGTTACTTGGTAGTGGAGAAACCTGCCTCAGCCAGGTGATCATGGTTAACATCATTAGGATTAGTCATGTTAGTATGTACCCTTGTATGTATGATGTGATGAGAATGGTACTTTATTCCCAAGGTCTCCCTCCCAAACACTTATAACCCATGTTTACCTATGAGAAAAACAGCAGGCAAACCCAAATTGAAGGACATTCATTCTGTAGAATACCTGACCACTACTCCTGAAACTGAGTTGTGTCCGACTCTTTTGACCTCATGGGCTGTAGCCTGCCAGGCTCCTCTGTCCATGGAATTCTCCAGGCAAGAATACTGGACTGGGTAGTCCAGTCCATATATCCAGTCATATATCCAGTACAAATATACCATATATTAATAATATATGATAAAAATAGAGGAAACTGTGTATTGGGGTAGGAATGAATATATGAAAAGTCTTGGTACTGTATGCTCAATTCTTCTGTGAACCTTGCATGAGTGCTCAGTCGTGTCTGATTCTTTGCTGCCCCATGGACTGTAGCCTGACAGGATCCTCTGTCCAAAGGATTTTCCAGGCAAGAATACTGGAGTGCCATTTTCTCCTCCAGGGGTTCTTCCTGACCCAGGGATCAAACCCACATCTCCTGCATTGCAGGCAGATTTTTTTACCACTGAGCCATCAGGGAAGACCTCTGTAAACCTTGAACTTTACCAAAAGAAAAAGAAAAATCTGTGAATTTATTTAAGTATTAAGGTTGGTATCACAGATTGAGCCATAGTATGACCAGACTGAGTATAACTGAAGTTTAAAAGGCCAACTCAGATTTCTGTATTGCAGTGTACATGATGGGTGGAATGCAGGGAAGGAAAAGAATCATGGGGAGATTGTCAGTTCCTTGGGTGAGGGCTTTGGAGGAGACCTGTTCATCACCCTCCTGTTCATGTTCCCCAAGTTAGTGGAAAGTTACAGAGAAAAGCCCTTAGAGGAGGTTGGCTGAAGAAAACTGGGTTTGGGGCTGCTCTGAGCTTGGCTGTTTCAGTTCTGTTCTCCGTTGAAGCCAATAAAGGTATGTTGGTTCTGGCCCCAGACCCAGACCCGAACATTATAAAGAATACTTGCTTTTAGTGTTTTAGTTATATTTTTTCTTTCACCTTGGGTGCAGATTCTAATTTAGAGTCTCACCAGTAACTATGTCCAGTTCCATGCCTTTTGTGGACCCTAAGTCGTTATTCTCTTTCTACAGGTTTTTATTGCTATTTGGGCTCATCTAGAGTCTGAAACTGTTTCTTTTTAACTTCTGTTAGAGTTGTTTTTTTTTTTTTTTTTAATTTAAAATCTCTGTTATGTCTCCAAATAGTGTTGTCTCATGTGCCCCATACTCTAAGTTGACAGTTACTAACGTCAGAGTTAAAGACATATACTTAGTTTTAGTAATGTTTAATGCTATTAGGGAATAACTAATAGTTCTCTATTTTTCTTAGGACAGATAGAACTAGTTACTGTGCCATGGTCAGAATCACAAAGTTATGTAGGAGTTAGATTGAATTTACTTAAATTTAGTGTTATTTGTGCACTGTATATGCTGACATGTTAAAACTGAGATATCATATATTAAAACCATATATGTTAATAAATTATTTTTTTAGTTGAGTTTGTATCAAAATGATGTCTTGACATGAAAGTATTCTATAACATTTGGCTAAAAGTAAAAAAAATGACAATATATAAACAAGAAATAATAAAACCTTTAGTATTTGGAATCCAAGAAGACCTAGAGAAATATAAAAGAAAAGAATACTTTTACATTTCCAGGAAAGAGAAATAGAATATTTAATAGAAAACTTTGTTATTGTGTTAGTTTAATTTTTTACTTGTGGATTCCAGCTGAGAGAGATTATTTTTTCCTTCTTTTAAATCTCCTTTGAATGAAATTTAATTCATGTCTATTACACTTAAGCTATTTGTAAATATTTTACTTTTGTAGCAACAACTCAAATATATATTAAGCACCTTCTGTGTGTTAGGCACTGTACATGGTAAATGAAGTGGGTTAGAAGGGCTTCTTGCTACCTACCAAAACTCATAATTTAGTGAGAATAAACAAATGAAATAGCAAAATGATTAGCATTTAGAATCTTGATGATTAGTTATATGTGAGAAATGAGAAAGAAGTTAAAGGTGATTAAAATTTTACTTTTAATGACTGGCAGGTCATTAAAACTACACTAACTCTAGGAAGAATTAGCAGATGAGGAGGAAAAGTAGGTTTGAGTTGGGAAAGCAGGTACTCATTTGGGATTTAGACTTGTGGAGCTTGAAATGCCTTTAGAACAGGATGACAGAAATGTCTAAAAGGGTGTTGAACACAAGTTTGTAGCTGAAGGGGGCTTCCCTGTAGCTCAGACGGTAAAGAATCAGCCTGGAATGCAGGAAACCTTGGTTCAATCAAGGGGGGGAACATCCTCTGGAGAAGGGAATGACAGTCCACTCCAATATTCTTGCCTGGAAAACTCCATGGGCAGAGAAACCTGACGGGCTGCAGTCCATGGGGTTGCCAAGAGTCAGACATGACTGAGCAACTAACACTACTACTTCTACTACTACTTGTAGCTCAAGAGAATGCTCATTTCTAGGGATGAAAAAATGGAAGTTGAGACCTCATGTTTAAGATTCTGAAAAGTAGTCAGTAAAGAAGATTGACAGCAATGAGAGTGATCAATAATAATATAAGCGATTTTTCTGGGGCCAGGGAGTGTGCACAGGCACACTATAGCTAGCTGAATTGTAGTCAGCATGGTGCCCATATTGTTAAGTTCTAAAGAAACGTGTCCTTTTCTTTTCTTGAATGAATGAATTGTGGGGAAGGTTTGTATTATAATTTTTGAGAAAACAGTTTGGATTCTATTTCCTTCCTTGCCAGCCGCTCTCACTTTCTAGGTTTTTTTACTCACCCAGGCATTTCATGCCTAGTTCCTAATGCCAGTTTTCAAACTCTTTGAAGTACCTTCCCAAAATGGCCTTTTCTGTGTGCTAATGCTGTACTTTATATTAATTTTCAAGATCCTTTACTCACATTTCTATATGTAATTCTACCTCATGTGAGTTTGGGTTTTTATGAGCTTATTCCATAGCATTTAACCATAGTTAACACTTGGGTTAATTTGCCTTCCCTAGACATTTTGGAACTTATAAAAGCTGGATATGAATTGTAAAAGCCAAAAGTAACAGGCAGGTGTAAGACACATTTAAAAGCCCTTGAGAAGACTGGGAAAAAACCCAGTAGTGATTAAAGGGGCAAAATTGCAAGAGCATAATCTATGACTACTGTACTTGAATTTGTGACTGGATGGTGTCAAACACTAAAACAAAGAGATAAGTCAGGTTTAGTTTCCACTAGATTAATAAAACAGTCAGACATATTTTTACATGTATTTATGTTATTTTTGTTGTTTTATAAACTAAAGCACTTGAAATCTTTGTCATGGAAAAATTAAAACTAACACCCCAATTTATGCTACTTTTGGTGGGTTTATCAGTCACCATTATCAATGAGGCACTTATGTAGCTAGGTGAAATGTGGCAAGACTATCATAACATAGTTATTTTGGTAAGTAAAACTGGAAGAGAAATAACCTTATCTAGTTTTATCAGTCTTATCTATTCTAGGGATTTATTATTCCATTTTTAAAAAAATTAAATAGTTTATGAGCAAATGTGAGATTCTGTATGTATCTAACCATTGTAAGTGGATACTTTTAATTACTATTAGATACTATTAGTTATCAATAAAATACATTTTTTCAAAGTAACTTTCATTTTTCAAAGTAAAATTCATTTTTTCAAATGCTCAGTTCAGTTCAGTTGCTCAGTCGTGACCAACTCTGTGACCCCATGGACTGCAACATGCAAGGCTTCCCTGTCCATCACCAACTCCCAGAGCTTGCTTAAACTCATGTCCATTGAGTTGGTGATGCCATCCAACCATCTCATCCTCTGTACTCCCCTTTTCCTCCCACCTTCAATCTTTCCCAGCATCAGGGTCTTCTCAAATGAGTCATTCTTGGCATCAGGTGGCCAAAGTGTGGGAGTTTCAGCTTTAGCTTCAGTCCTCCCAATGAATATTCAGGACTGATCTCCTTTAGGATGGACTGGTTGGATCTCCTTGCCTCCCAAGAGACTCTCAAGAGTCATCTCCAACACCACAGTTCAAAAGCATCGATTCTTCAGCACTTAGCCTTCTTTATAGTCCAGCTCTCACATCCATACATGACTACTGGAAAACCCATAACTTTGACTAGACAGACTTGTGTTGGCAGAGTAATGTCTCTTCTTTTTAATATGCTGTCTAGGTTGGTCATAGTTTTTCTTCCAAGGAGCCAGCATCTTTTAATTTCTTTGCAGCAGTCACCATCTGCAGTGATTTTAGAGACAAAAAATATAAAGTCTCTCACTGTTTCCATTATTTCCCATCTATTTTCCATGAAGTAATGGGACCAGATGCCATGATCTTAGTTTTCTGAATGTGGAGCTTAAGCCAACTTTTTCACTCCTCTTTCACTCTCATCAAGAGACTCTCTAGTTCTTCTTCACTTTCTGCCATAAGGGTGTTGTCATCTGCATATCTGAGGTTTTGATATTTCTCCCAGCAATCCTTAAATATTGTCCTTCAATACTTATTATAAATTAAAAATTTATGGGAATTGAGTGATAAAGGTTTTTCCTACTTCTCCTGGCAATCTTGATTCCAGCTTGTGCTTCATGCAGTCTGGCATTTCACATGATGTACTCTGCATATAAGTTAAATAAGCAGGGTGACAATATACAGCCTTAATGTACTCCTTTCCAGATTTGGAACCAGTCTGTTGTCCCATGTCCAGTTCTAACTGTTGCTTCCTGACCTGCATACAGATTTCTCAGGAGGCAGGTCAAATGGTCTGGCATTCCCATCTCTTGAAGAATTTTCCACAGTTTGTTGTGAACCACACAGTCAAAGCCTTTGGTGTAGTCAGTAAAGCAGAAGTAGATGTGTTTCTGGAACTCTCTTGCTTTTTTGATGATCCAGTGGATGTTGGCAATTTGACCTATGGTTCCTCTGCCTTTTCTAAATCTAGCTTGAATATCTGGAAGTTCATGGTTCATGTACTGTTGAAGCCTGGCTTGAAGAATTTTGAGCATTACTTTGCTAGCATGTGAGATGAGTGCATCCAGTTGTGGATGTGACTGGTGACGGAAGTAAAGTCCAGTGCTGTGAAGAACAATATTGCATTGGAACTTGGAATGTTAGGTCCGTGAATCAAGGCAAATTGGACATGGTCAAACAGGAGATGGCAAGAGTGAACATCAGCATTTTAGGAATCAGTGAACTGAAATTAACTGGAATGGGTGAGTTTAACTCAGATGACCATTTTATCTACTACTGTGGGCAAGAATCCCTTAGAAGAAATGGAGTAGCCATCATAGTAAACAAGAGAGTCTGAAATGCAGTACTTGGATGCAATCTCAAAAATGACAGAATGATCTCTGTTCGTTTCCAAGGCAAACCATTCAGTATCACAGTAATCCAAGAATATGCCCCAACCAGTAATGCTGAAGAAGCTGAAGTTGAATGGTTCTATAAAGATCTACAAGACCTTCTAGAATTAATACCTAAAAAAGATATCGTTTTCATTATAGGGGACTGGAATGTGAATGTAGGAAGTCAAGAGACACCTGGAGTAACAGGGAAATTTGGCTTTGGAGTACAAAATGAAGCAAGCCAAATGCTAATAGAGTTTTGCCAAGAGAATGCACTGGTCATAGCAAACACCCTCTTCCAACAACACAAGAGAAGACTCTATACACATGGACATCACCAGATGGTCAATACTGAAATCAGATTGAATATATTCTTTGCAGCCAAAAATGAAGAAACTCTATACAGTCAGCAAAAACAAGACTGGGAACTGACTGTGACTAAGGTCATGAACTCCTTATTGCTAAATTCAGGCTGAAATTGAAGAAAGTAGGGAAAACCACTAGATCATTCAGGTATGATGTAAATCAGATCCCTTACGATTATACAGTGGAAGTGAGAAATAGATTCAAGGGATTAGATCTGATGGACAAAGTGCCTGAAGAACTATGGAAGGAGGTTCATGACATTGTACAAGAGGCAGTGATCAAGACCATCCCCAAGAAAAAGAAATGCAAAAAGGCAAAATAGTTGTCTGAGGAGGCCTTACAAATAGCTGAGAAAAGAAAAGAAGCAAAAGGCAAAAGAGTAAAGGAAAGGTATACCTGTTTGAATGCAGAGCTCCAAAGAATAGCATGATATAAGAAAGCCTTCCTCAGTGATCAGTGCAAAGATATAGAGGAAGACAATAGAATGGGAAAGACTAGAGAGCTCTTCAAGAAAATAAGAGATACCACGGAACATTTCATGCAGAGATGGGCACAGTAAAGGAAAGAAACAGTATGGACATAACAGAAGCAAAAGATATTAAGAAGAGGTGGCAAGAATACACAGAAGAACTATTCAAAAAAGATCTTCATGATCTAGATAACCACATGATGTGATCATTCACCTTGAGCCAGGCATCCTGGAATGCAAAGTCAAATGGGCCTTAGGAAGCATCACTACAAACAAAGCTAGTGGAGGTGATGGGATTCCAGTTGACCTATTTCAAATCCTAAAAGATGATGCTGTGAAAGTGCTGTACTCAATATGCCAGCAAATTTGGAAAACTCAGCAGTGGCCACAGGACTGGAAAAGGTCAGTTTCATTCCAGTCCCAAAGAAAGACAGTGCCAAAGAATGTTCAAACTAAGCCATGCTAGCAGCTATTTATTGAAAGTTAGGCTTTGCTCTTGTCACCTAATCTCTCCCAAGAAAAACCTTTGAATTTGAATTGCTGGTATTGTGTCTAGTCTTAAGAGGACATTTCCTTATTTATTTATTTTTTTCTTTTTAGAATTTGAAAATTAGAGGACATACAGTTTTTAGAAACAGTAGTATTAGTAGTCTGGAAATTCAAATCCTCTATTTTAATAGTCATTTAGTTTGTCTAGGACTTTTGATATTTCACTTAACTTCTTTTGCTTTGTTTTCCTCAGGCTTTAAGTGAGATAGGTTAGAATAAATGATTCTCGTGAAGCTCTTTCACTAATAGAATTCTGTGAGTAGCTCACATAATGCTTGTATTCTAATCTGTTGCTTATCTTTTTTGCCTATTGGTGGCTTACCATTTGGGGCATTTTCTCTAATTGTCAGGCATAACGATTAAGAGGCTTCACTATCTGTTCTGTCATCTCCTAAGTTGTGTGACTGTGCAAATTACTTTACATTTTTTTCACTTCAATATTTTTTTCTTTAAAATTATGATAAGAATATTCACCTCAAAGGTGTGTTGTAAGTAGTTATGGGGATAATGCATATTAAGCATTTAGCAATATTTCATAAAATTTGCTGATACTAGTTGCTGTTTTCTTCTGTTTTTAAGAATTGGATGTATATTTGACCTCAAATAGAACAATTAAAAGATGTTTACTCCTTGGAAGGAAAGTGACCAACCTAGATAGCATATTAAAAAGCAGAGACATTGCTTTGCCAACAAAGGTCCGTCTAGTCAAGGCTGTGGTTTTTCCAGTGGTCATGTATGGATGTGAGAGTTGGACTGTGAAGAAAGCTGAGTGCTGAAAAATTGATGCTTTTGAACTGTGGTGTTGGAGAAGACTCTTGAGAGTCCCTTGGACTGCAAGGAGATCTAACCAGTCCATTCTAAAGGAGATCAGTCCTAGGTGTTCATTGGAAGGACTGATGCTGAAGCTGAAACTCCACTCCTTTGGCCACCTCATGCGAAGAGTTGACTCATTGGAAAAGACCCTGTTGCTGGGAGGGATTGGGGGCAGGAGGAGAAGGGGACGACAGAGGATGAGATGTCTGGATGGCATCACCGACTCGATGGACATGAGTTTGAATAAACTCCGGGAGTTTGTGATGGACAGGGAGGCCTGGTGTGCTGTGATTCATGGGGTTGCAAAGAGTCAGACACGACTGAGCGACTGAACTGAACTGACTGAACTGAACTGAAAACAAAAAGTATAGCAGCACAGCTTATGATCCCTTAAGTTTTCTGTTAGTGTTAAAATAAAATGTATCTATCTTTGAAACTGAATTTAATCTTTTACAGTTTGTTGTACCAGAAAATAAGAAATTTTTGGCAGTGAACTTCAAATTCAAAATTACCTTCCTTAGTGATGATGACTTCATAAAGAATTTTGGATTCAGCCAGTAACATATTAAAAAGATCATACGTCATGACCAAGTGAGCTTCTCTTAGGGATGCAAGGATTCTTCACTATTTGCAAATCAGTCAGTGTAATACACCATATTAACAAATTGAAAGATAAAAACCATATGATTATCTCAATAGATGCAGAGAAAGCCTTTGACAAAATTCAACACCCATTTATGATAAAAACTGTCCAGAAAGCAGCCATAGAAGGTACATACTTCAACATAAAAGCCATACAGCAAAACCACATACAGGATAATTGAAACATTATCCTCAATGGCAAAAAATTGAAAGTATTTCCCACAAAATCAGGAACTAGACAAGGGTGCCCACTCTCATCACTACTGTTCAACATAGTTTTGGAAGTCCTAGCTGCAGTAATCAGAGAAGAAAAAGAAATCAAAGGAATCCAGATTGGAAAAGAAGTAAAACTCTCACTGTTTGCAGATGACATGATCCTCTACAGAAAGAACCCTAAAGAAACCACCAAAAAATTACTAGAGCTAATCAATAAATATAGTAAAGTTTCAGGATATAAAATTAATACACAGAATTCCTTTGCATTCCTATACACTAACAATGAGAAAACAGAAAGAGAAAGTAAGGAAATAACCCCATGCACCATTGCAACAAAAATAATAAAATACTTAGGAATCAGTTTACCTAAAGAAGCAAAAACCTGTATATAGAAAACTATAAAACACTCATGAAAGAAATCAAAGATGACACAAATAGATGGAGAAATATACTATGTTCGTGGATTGGAAGATCTATATAGTTAACATGAGTATATTACCCAAAGCAATCTATAGATTCAACTCAATCCCTATCAACTGAGTTGAATATATAGATTGCTTTGGGTAATATACTCAAGCTATTAATGGTATTTTTCACAGAACTAGAGCAAATAACTTCACAATTTATATGAAGACACAAAAAACCTCGAATAGCCAAAGCAATCTTGAGAAAGAAATATGGAACTGGAGGAATCAACCTGCTTGACTTCAGACTATACTACAAAGCTACAGTCATCAAGACAGTATGGTACTGGCACAAAGACAGAAATATAGATCAGTGGAACAAAATAGAAAGCCCAGAGATAAATCCACACATCTATGGGCACCTTATCTTTGACAAAGTAGGCAAAGATATACAATGGAGAAAAAACAATTTCTTTAACAAGTGGTGCTGGGAAAATTGGTCAACCACCTGTAAGTAATAAAACTAGAACACTTTCTAACACCATCCACAAAAATAAACTCAAAATGGATTAAAGATATAAATGTAAGACCAGAAACTGTAAAACTCTTAGAGGAAAACATAAGTAGAACACTTTCTGGCATAAATCACAGTAAGATCCTCTATGACCCACCTCCCAGAGTAATGGAAATGAAAATAAAAGGGACCTGATTAAAAACTTTTGCACAATGAATGAAATTATGAGCAAGGTGAAAAGACAGTCTTCAGAATGGGAGAAAATAATAACAAATGAAGTAACTGACAAAGAATTAATCTCAAAAATATACAAGCAGCTCATGCAGCTCAATACCAGAAAAATAAACAACCCAATCAAAAAATGGGCCAAAGAACTAAACCTAACATTTCTCCAAAGAAGACATAAAGATGGTTAACAAACACATGCAACATCACTCATTATCAGAGAAATGCAAATCAAAACCACAATGAGGTACCATCTCAAACCAGTCAGAATGGCTGCCATCAAATTATCTACAAACAATAAATGGTAAAGTGGGTGTGGAGAAAAGGGAACCTTCTTACACTGTTGGTGGGAATGCAAACTAGTACAGCCACAATGGAGAACAGTGTGGAGATTTCTTAAAAATCTTGAATTAGAACTGCCATATGACCCCGCAATCCCAGTGCTGGGCATACACACTGAGGAAGCCAGAATTGAATGAGACACATGTACCCCAGTATTCATTGCAGCACTGTTTACAATAGTTAGGACATGGAGGCAACCTAGATGTCCATTGGCAGAAGAATGGATAAGGATTTTATTGTACATATTCACAATGGAATATCCCTTAGCTATGAAAAAGAATGCATTTGAGTCAGTGAATGATACTGGAGCTGTACTATACAGAGTGAAGAAGTCAGGAAGAGAAACACCAACACAGTATATTAACTGTATGGAATTCAGAAAGATGGTAACAATGACCCTCTTTGCAAGACAGCAAAAGAGACACAGATGTAAAGAACAGACTTTTGGAATATGTGGGAGAAGGCGAGAGTGGGACAATTTGAGAGAATAGCATTGAAACATGTATGTTACACATGTAAAATAGATGACCAGTGCAAGTTTAATGCATGAAGCAGGGCACTCAAAGCTGGTGCTCTGGGACAGCCCAGAGGAATGGGGCAGGGAGAGAGATGGTAGAGGGTTCAGGATGGGGAAATACATGTATATCCATGGCTGATTCATGTTGATGTATGGCAAAAACCACCACAATATTGTAAAGTAATTAGCCTTCAATTAAAATAAATAAGTTTTTTTAAAGTCATGCAAAAAAAAGAATTTTGGATTCAGGTAATATATCAGTTCAGCTAGTGGCATTGCATTTTTAGCTCAGGCGTCCAGATATAATTCTTCAGCATGTACTGTACAAAATCACATGTTTTCTAGAGGCCTTATAGAACTTTTCATTACTACTGTGACATGTTAGTAATACTTGAGTTATTCTATATTCTAACCTAGGTTTTCTTCTCAGTGCTAACTTCCTAGGTTTGATTTTCAAATTGGTTTGATTTTTTTTTTTTCTTTCCTTTTGCTTTTGGAGGAAAAAAGCACTCTTTCTTATCCACAGAGTTTTCTGTAGCCTACCTCTAGGTAGTAATGGAAAGCTGTAGGCCGTATTTTCAACAAAGTATTTATTGTCTGTTTGCTTGTACATGAGATTTTTAAAACAAGTTAATCTTTCTGTTACCAGTAGCAGCATATTGTATTCTCAGATCATGAAATGATCATAGTCTTGTTCTAGCACTGATATTCAAGTCATCTTTTTAGAGTCAGCTCTGTGGAGATCAGTAATCATTTCTCCAAGTTATCTAACTACTTTCCTTTAGTTAAAGCCAGATAATTAGAAGGCGGTATATATGCATTAAATATATTGCTTACTTAAAAAAATGGAAAAAAAAAATGGCTTCACTGGATTACTATTTTATGTTACGCTCTTGACTTTTATGGAGAGTTGCTGTAAGAACAATAACAGTAAAACAGAGTTTGTGTGATAATAATTAAAAATAATAGTGACACCTGCAGTTTTCCTTATTTTCATTAGGTCAATTCAGTTCAGTCACTCAGTCATGCCAGACTCTTTGGATCCCATGGACTGCAGTACACCAGGCTTCTCTGTCCATCACCAACTCCTGGAGCCTGTTCAAACTCATGTCCATAGAGTTGGTGATGCCTTCCAACCATCTCATCCTCTGTCATCCCCTTCTGGTCCTGCCTCCCATCTTTCTCAGCCATGAGGGTCTTTTCTAGTGAGTCAGCCCTTCGCATCAGGTGGCCAAAGTATTGGAGCTTCAGCCTCAGCCTCAGTCCTTCCAATGAATATTCAGGACTGATTGCCTTTAGGATTGACTGTGTTTGATCTCCTTGCAGTCCAAGGGGCTCTTCAAGAGTCTTCTCCAACACCACAGTTCAAAAGCATCAGTTCTTTAGCACTCAGCCTTCTTTATGGTCCAACTTTCATATCCATACATGACTACTGGTAAAACCATAGCTTTGGCTAGATGGAAATCTGTCAGCAAAGTAACATCTCTGCTTTTTAATATGCTGTCTAGGTTTGTCATAGCTTTTCTTCCAAGGAGCAGGCATCTTTTAATTTCATGGTTGCAGTCACCATCTGCAGTGATTTTGGAGTCCAAGAAAAGAAAGTCTGTCACTGTTCCCATTGTTTCCCCGTCAATTTGCCCTGAAGTATTAGGACCTAATGCCATGATCTTAGTTTTTTGAATGTTGAGTTTTAAGTCAGCTTTTTGACTCTCCTCTTTCACCTTCATCAAGAGGCTTTCTAGTTCCTATTTGCTAAAGTGGTGTCACAAGGGTGGTGTCATCTGCATATGGAGGTTATTGATATTTCTCGCGGCAGTCCCGACCCGGAGATCAAACCTGCATCTCTTATATCTCCTGCATTGGCAGGCAGGTTCTTTACTGCTAGCCCCATCTGGGAAGTAGAAATTAAGATAAATTGTTGGTGATGAGGTCTCCGTAGTACTTTTGGGGAATTAGCTTAAAAAAAGTTCTTTTGTGTAAACATGATTGCTTGGAGATTGTTTAAGTATCAGTGTACAAGCAATTGATACACTAAATATAAATGACATTCAGTCATCAAAAGCACTGTCCCAAGCAAGTTTTCTTAATAACTTTATTTCCAGATAGTTTATGCATTGCTTGGTTATTGGTAGATTTCAGTCAGATGTAGAAGTACCTTTAAATATTAAATAATATTTTGTAATATATCACAATTATGCTTTTCGTGCATATCTGCCCCCTAATTAGCCTAATATAGGTTTTTATGGTAGGCATAATCTATTACTCTGAAATAATTTGAAAAGATTATTTTTAAAGATATGAGGAAGCTAGACAAAGAAGTAGCTGACAGTTTTCTTTGTGGGGGGAGGAGAGCATTATAATTAACCTTGTTAATGTTTTATAAAATTTATTCATGCTGCATTTTATATTACTCAAAAAATCAGGCAGAAAGATAAAATGCCCTTTCATAGGATTTCTGTGTTGATGCTATCAGATAACCCACTGACTGGTAGTATCTTTGGAGCAGCTGGATTTTGTCCACCTGAACTTTGAGTTATTCTTCCTATCCTTTTTTAATTCTTATCCTTGACTATTCTGCCCTGATCCCACATGTTCTAAACTATGTACTTGTTACCATGTTATCTTGTTGCAGTATTTTTGAAGCACCTGTTGTAGAGATATTTTAAAAAATACTAAAAACTTGTCTTCCTTTCATCAGACATGTTTATGATTTGAAAGACTGTTAATGCCCATGATTTTGTTCATTTGATTTTTTTTTTTATTTCCTCCCTTTCCCCACCAAGTTTTGGATTAGTTTATTTTGGTATTCTAGCTTATCTCCCCTGTTTTCTCAATAGTTCAGCTTCTTGGTTTTACCTTTTAAAAGATATTTGTTCTAGGATTTATAGTATACATATTTAATTTACAATCTACCTACAAATAATACTATACCACTTTATGTATAAGATTCTTAAAGCGGTTTGCATAACTTTGGATGGGGAAGTTAGAAACCAAGCTCTATTACCTTATGGCGAGCCCCCTCTCTGTGGAAAGTTCTCCATACCCTTTTTGGTCTCTGACATCTCATGCTAGGTGGCTGCCGCCACTCAGCTCCGCACTGATGTTCCTCCGTGGGCCCCACCCCCACCCCCACCATCTCTTCCACCTAGGACTCGCAGACTCTACACTGTGCTTTCTGCCCCTTGTGGCATTGCTCTTCTTGCCTGGTTATTCCCAACATGTTGCCCCAAAACCTGTTTTCTGATGATGAACTCTATTGCTTCCAGATATTTTATTTCTGCATTCTGGCTGTTTCCTTTTGGTAGCTTTTAGTTTTCTATTCTAGTTTATTAACACCCTCCTTCCATTCTAAATGACCCGACATAGTTGTGATCTCATTGTTGTTCAGAATTATTCCTTGATTCCTTTACGTGGAAGAAATCTTTGTTTTCTTTTTCTTTGTCTTCATAGCATTCTCTATCTAGTTGTGATATTTTCTTCTCACTATAGTTTAATTTATAAGAATATAATTATTATTATATTTTAAGACTAAGATTATGTTAGTAATCTTTTAAACCATAAACTCACTGTAGGCACTTAATAAATGGCCTTGAATGAAAAAATGAATGATTCAGTGTGTCTGTATTTCAACAAAGAATTTAAGGTGCTAAACGTTTGTTTCTGATCTTTCCTGCTTTTGATTTTGTGTGGATCTTTATTTTACTCACAGATGGAAAGTCGTCCTAGAAGCATTGCATCTCTTTGTCATTTTATATGACTCAGTATATTTAAAGTGCTTAGAAGAGTTCATGGCACATATGAAATGTTCAATAAATGTTAGCAGTTATGTTTATGACCGCAAAGTTTTTAATTTTAATCATTTTGGGTGAGCTTTTTTTAATGAGATACATTTCTGAGAGTTGTTACCTGAATATATTGAGCATCCTTCTTTCCTTTATGAATTAAATCCTTGTGAACATCAGCAATATATAATTTAAATTTGTGTTAGTATTCTATATTATTCTCTCTCACTTTCACATCTTGCTACTCCTAACAAATTAAGCTTATTTTATCTTTTTAAATAGTTTATGTGGTTCTCTCCTCATTTCCATTCCACTGTTTTATCTTAAACGTGTGCCTCATCATTTCTTGCTAATGTTTTAGGAATTTCATAACTGCTGTCTCTATTTATGGTTTCATATGTTTCTTCAAGCCATCCTTTATATTGTGGCTAGAATCATCTTTCCATGATACCCCTATTATCAGTTAATTCCCCTAAGACTCTTCCCATTGCTTGCAGGATAAAATTTACACTTGTTTTTGACATGGCTCTGCCTCCCACTTTAAGTAGCCTTAACTTTTGCTGCATTCTCTCTGCCCCCTAATCTCTACCTGTTCTGAACTCTTAGATCAGTTCAAACTCAAGTCGTGTGTATAACTGAAAAGTCAATGAACTCTTGAGTTAACACGGTAAGAGTTCTTCTGCAGTTAAAGTGCATATAATAGCATCTAATATAGCTCACCACAAACCTTTTGGATTTATTTCTGGGTCTTGATGGCAACCAAGTCCACTATTCTTGCCTAGAGAATCCTGTGAACAGAGGAGTCTGGCAGGCTACAGTCCATGGGGGTCTCACAGAGTAGGACATGACTGAAGTGACTTAGCACACTTGATGTATTTCATATTTTTGAGGGTGATAAGTCAGCTATAGACTCACCTGAAATATTGCTTTTTCTGGGAGCATCCTTGACTCTTAAGTGGCTCCTTTTCTGTGTTTGAGTGGCAGCTAATCATGCTTCAGTCCTAATACTTGCCATGCCATACCAGTAATTTTCTTTGTAATATGATGTCTTAACTGAAGCTAAGTATTGCCCATACCAATTTATAGCATTAGTTGACATTCTGCTAGGGAATCTCTATGTGCTTCAGTCAGTCTGATTTTTATGTGAGTTGTGTAAATTGTTTAGGAAATACTCGAGTCAGTGTCTAGTTACCTAACCTAAATTATCAAGACCCATAATTTGAATGGGCTAGAACATGAATCTTGTTCAAAATAAGATGTGTGTGTGTGCACGTGCATGTGTGTGCAAGTGCACAAGCATGTGTAGAGAGAAAAGCACACATGCTGTATCTGGAGTTGTGTCAGGACAGGTATCAATAGAAGCCAAATGCTGGAAAGAACAATGAGATAAAGTTTGCATAGCCGAGAAAGACATCTGGCATTTGTTGGACAAACTTTATACCAAATCTGAAGGGAATAGTTGTGGTTCTCAGGACAGTATTATCATTATTATTATTATTTAATACCATGGCTTCTTGTGATATGATGATTCTATTGCATGAGAAAGTAGATAGATGTGTGATTAAAAAAGAAAGCCTACCATTTCATACTATATATTAATATAATATTTTAGGTACTTAAGAAAGAAAAGTCTTACTGTTCAGAAATGTTGAATGTTGAAAAAAAGTGCATCTCTGAATCAGAGATAAGCAGTGTAATCACTGGGAGTCCAGGTGCTTTTATGAGGATTCTTCTGTTGATGGTCAGTTAGTAAAAGTTGGTAGAATTTTATTACTGGAAGCCCACACCTTTCATTCTTCTTATCCCTTCTGAAACAGCTGAACACAGAAGAGAAAAGAGATTTATCATCATCTGGATGAAGTGCCTAGTAGCAGATATCTGAAGGGAGATATAGACAGAGGCTGAGTGAATAGACAGTTTGGAGGGTAACAAGGGTCATTGTCATTGTCCCAGTGTGATACTTTGAGTGACGGTTAGCAGTGTTGGTGGTCCTAAGATTTTGTCTATAGAAATTATCTGCTTTGACTCGAAGAGTGGATGAGAAGAGCTCATTTGGCCCTGCAGATCCGTAGAGTCAGTGTCTACATGGCCAAGTCAAATGAGAACAAGGAGCTGGAGAGCAGCATTTATATTGGAAACACTCAGATGTCACTGATTACATGATTCCCATTCCTCTTTTCGAGAATTATCATAGAGTCATAAAAAGAATAGCCCTGAGATCTTGCTTCTTGTCAGAGAGCCCTGCTGATCTAGTACTACACTGTTCTGTCTTCAGTGCCTAGCACCATGTTTGATACATAGTAAAAATATGGATGGATGTGTAGGTGGATGATGAATAAGATGTTTAACTATCATGTTTAGTCACAGACACTGTATACTGATGTGCAGTTTTTGGAATACAGAATGGCTTTAATTTTTGAAGCATAAATAACACCCAGTAAAAATAAGCATGCAAGAGGAACTAATTTAATGAAAAGCAGATTTTTGGTTTTTTCCTCTTTTTCTTTTATGTGTATATTTTCTCTTTTACTAGACATAATCATGTGACTAGATTTATAAAGATGCTGAACAGTTGTTTTCTTTTCATGCAGGGGCCTGAATTAATGAACAAGTATGTTGGTGAATCTGAAAGAGCAGTTAGAGAGGTAAGATTATGCCTTAAAGTGGAACTCTGCATAGGATAACCACAGTTCTGTCCTCTAGTTTCCATTTTGTGTGGGGTTACAGGTTTACAGTTTCCAAATCTAAATTCTAGTGGTATATTTTTTTATTCAGGCAAATATTTTTAAATTAATTTTGGTTATCTACAATACATAGTCTTTGTTTTTAAACATCATAATATTTCTAGCCTCTAGTTTTAGCACATATATTTTTTAACAACTATCAGCATCCCATTAAAAAAAGGGATATGTTTTTAGCTAACAACTAACACATGATGTTAAAATGAGACTTAAATCCTTTAAACCAGGTAGTCCTTTAAATCAGATAAGCTTATTAGTATGAAAATTTCAATGTACTCTCCTTATTTTATTTACTTTACCTTTGACTAGTGATTTAGAAAATGCATCCCCCTTCTCTCTCTTAAATTTTAAAGTTAGTGATTGGCCTACTGATTACTTCATATTGCTGAAGCTGCGCAATTGGGAAATTTATGCAAAATCAAGGCACTGAAGTGGGGTAAACTATAGCAGTTTGACCATAAGTTTTGGTGTCCTAAACAAAGGCTGGCCTGCCTCACATGGGCATCATGTATCTTCCCAGATGCTGTTCAAGGGCAAAAATACATAAATAGCAGTGGAATGGATTATCTCCATTTATGAAATATGTGGATACCAACCAAGAGTATTAAAGATTGGAATACTTTGTTTTGCATGTGAGAAAAAGTTTTAAGTTACTTTTTGTTTCTTTTTTCTCCTTGAAATATAGATGATGGTGATCATATAAAATATTAACTGATAATGATAGCACCCTTCTTCATTAAAATATGAAAAAGGTGGTGCTTTTTAATACTAATGTTTTGGTAATTGTTCTGTATTTTTATGGTCATCATAATTGTGACCAGAAAATGGGGGCCTGGTCACACAAATTTGTGCCAGGTAACACAAATTTGAATTTCTTTCTGCCTGTACTGACTTTTTCTAGCCCATTTCTTCTTATTGCCTCATGGCTGTCCAGCCAGTCTTTGATTTTGATAGCCTGATTGACTTCTGGTCTATGCAATCTATTCTCTTCCAAGTTTTAACTATGTTTTTCCATATAGTCTTCAGAGAAGTGAACAAGGCATGTGACTTTTAGGTTTATGGGTATTTTATATGCTAAACTTTGGCTGATTTTACGCATTATTATTTTTCTTTTAAACTTGTGTTTATGATAGATAATAATAACTATCATTTACTGAGCTGTTACTATGTTCCAGGCATTATCCTAAATGTGTTGCCATCTTTTTAAATTCAGTTCTTAAACTTTTGTGGCCGGCATTTATCATAATCTCCATTTTAGAGGTATGGAACTTGAAGTTTAGAGAAGTAAAGTTATCCACTAGAAATCACACAGCTACTAAGTGGCAGAGGTGGGATTTTAACCGAGATTTTCTGATTACTTAAGCCAAATTGTCTCCTGCACACTTCTAAGAATATGTATTGATGTCTTGTCTGTTTGCAAGTAAGCACCATGATAGAAGGTATTTTACATCCATTATGAAGTGTGAATACATCTGTTACAGGTTGTATACAAAGTTATTGAGCTAGTTGACTGGTACATAATTGATTTGGTTCTAACTGTTTTCAAACTAAAACTAGCAATGGAGTTTTCTGAAGTTTGCTGATCTTTAGCTAATGTGGCACTCTTTCCACCAGATCTTCCAGAAGGCAAGAGCCGTGGCTCCTTCCATTATTTTCTTTGATGAACTTGATGCCTTAGCAGTTGAAAGGGGCAGGTAAGAAATAACTAAGACTGCCACTAGTAACTGTATATTACCAACTACAGTGTAGAGGAACTAGCACTTTTTATACAGATTTTGTTTATTAATATTGTTAATACATTTGGCTTAAAAGAAAACTTTCAACTCACATGGTTTTTTCTTACATACTTAAAATTATTTCATATTACTACTTTATTACTTCTGAAGTGAGATGGAACAAAAGGTCACAAATAACTTAAGTTTCACCTTGATGCAAGGGAAGAATAAGAAGCAAGAGAAGTTTGCTGAATTAGGGTGATCTGCCACATTTATGTGCCATCAGAGACATCTGTTTTTGGAGCCTAAAAAGGAACAGGATGGGAAACACTGTTAAATATGAACCAGATGGTAGGTAGAATATATAGCAGAGTTCTCATAAAATGCCTTTGAAATATACTAGTGTGAGAAACCAGACAAGTTACTTGGTAGGAATAACCTGGTTTTGTAGGCACTTTGGCTCAGTAGGAATTGGCATATGTGTTGGAGATGTTAATAATTTGCAGCTTCTAGATATCATTTTCTCTAATCGTCTTCATCATATTGTGAGTCCTTCCTTAGTGACTCATTCAAATAAATTCTGTGTAGTTTCCTTTGCACAGAAAAATTTTGGTCAAGTTAGTTGACGCTTTGAAAATAAAGATAAGGCTGACTATGAAATGTAATGTTAATAGTCCAAATAGAGAATTTCAGTTGTACTTTAGCTATATTAAGTCTTAATCAGTTTGGTTTTTATAGCCATAAGAATCTCATAGAATGATATTCTGTTCTCAACTGTTTTTTCCCTGTAATTGTATAATGAGCCAACATTGCCTAGAAAGTTATTGTTTTGTCTAGTTAAGAGTGCTATTACCTGAAAACTAAAACAAACAAAATCTCGACACATATGTTTTTGTTCGTTAGCCGTTTGAATTGGACACAGTTTCTAGAAATTGGAAAACACATCTGTTGATAGATAGCAAAGTATAAAATTCCCCAAATACTAAACCAGGTTTAGACTTTATAAAGAAATAGAAAACATAGGAAAATAGGAAAATTTTTTAATTATATAAACTATTAATTTTCTCTATAATTTTATGCATTGCTTTCATTTTTTTTCTATGATAACATTTAGATCAAACTCATATGACTAATCCAAAAAAGATAGTGCCTAAGAAAACTTTCTTCTTATCATGATTTATATTTCTACACATAAGATGTTTAACAAATTGAGCCATGAATTATAATATATGCTACTCCATACTATCCAGGGTGTTAATTCAATTATTTTGACTATTTGAGTTTACTCAAATTAGCCATGAAACTGAGGGTTGCAACCTGCACATTGTAAATAGAATATAGACATACCATTTGCTTAGCTTTAGAAATATTTGTGCTTTCAGAAAGAGAGATTTCTGCTTATAAAAGTGTCTTATTTCATGCTTACAGAAGTGTCTACTTATAACCATGATTGTCTCCTTTTCTCTGCCCCATTTAAGTGTCTGTGGACTTGAAAAATAAGTCAGCCTGTTATTTACTTCTCATTTTCTGTATGCCCATTTAAATTATGGGTGTTCTGGATAAGATTTTTTTGTCTGATTTCATTTTGTGAGTTGGAAGAAGTGTTGTAAGATTCCCTTTGTGAAGTGCTTTAATGATCTCTGTAGTATTTGGGAAAATTGAAAATGCTGTTGAAGTAGGATGGCTCTTTGGAAGATGGATAATATGGTAGGGAGAACAGGCACTGAGGTAGGGAAGAGATTTGAATTATCCTGAGCTAATGAGTTGGACTGTGAAGAAAGCTGAGCACCGAAAAATTGATGCTTTTGAACTGTGGTGTTGAAGAAGACTCTTGAGAGTCCCTTGGACTGCAAGGAGATCCACCAGTCCATCCTAAAGGTGATCAGTCCTGGGTGTTCATTGGAAGGAGTGATGCTGAAGCTGAAACTCCAATACTTTGGCCCCCTCATGCAAAGAGTTGACTCATTGGAAAAGACCCTGATGCTGGGAGGGATTGGGGGCAGGAGGAGAAGGGGATGACAGAGGATGAGATGTCTGGATGGCATCACCGACTCGATGGACATGAGTTTGGGTGGACTCCGGGAGCTTGTGATGAACAGGGAGGCCTGGCGTGCTGTGATTCATGAGGTCGCAAAGAGTCAGACACGACTGAGCGACTGAACTGAACTGAATAATAATATTGGGGAACATTTATTTACTGCTTACCATATTCTAGAAACTGTTTTAAGTGCTTTACAGATTAAAAAAAAAAATCACAAAAAGGTCCCTGCATTAATACAAAGCAGGTTATTGTACAGTTGGCTCCAGTACTCTGCCCTGCCTGCCAGCTAGCTTAAAATTTTACCTTTTCCAGGATTATAGTCAGGAAGGGCGAGCACTCTGGGTAGTAAATCATCAGTCAGTTTTGTCTTAGGCAACAGTTCTGTCCCCAGGGGTGAAGACATATAGGATGTTTCCCCATATACTATGTTTTCTTGGCCCAGACTCCTCTGATTGAGGCAATGGCCACTAGACTAATCCAGAGATTCCTAGAAAAGCTTTCTCTTTCTCGGATGTTCCAGCTAATCACTGGATCCTGAATCATCCTCAGCAGCTGGCATTAGCTGCCTGGTCACTCCATACTTCAAACAGAACTAGAAATATATTTCTGAAGGTTAGAGTCACTGACTGCAGAGGCCCATCTTATTTATTTAACTTAAAAATAGCATCACTCCGTTTGGGTTTCACTCACAATGTTATGGCCTTTTGTTTATATCAACCTTTAATCATCACCACGACCCCAGGAGGAGTAGGTCCTATTTTCATCTCCAATTTACAGGTGAGAAAACTTAGGCATGTAGATCCATAACTGCTTTATTCAACATCATATATCACAAGTAGCAGAGCTGAAATTTGAATTTACGTATTTTGACTCCAGAGCAGATACTCTGAGCCACTTTTTTATTTGACTGTCACACCACAGATCTCAGGATTGCATGTCCAAGTAGTTAATTAACTAACCTTTCAAGATTCTATTTATTGTACGTTCTCTTTGTGAGCCTGTGAATATAAGACTCCTTTGCAGCATTCATTCATTCACTTGTTAAGTAAATGTTTATTGAGCACTCTTTCTACAATAGGCTTTGCATGGGGGATAAAACAGAGAACGGGACTTAGAGCAATTACCTTAACCTCTTTAAGCTTTAGTTTCATTTGTAAAATGGAGATAGTAGTAATAAATTCTAGGTTGTTGGAATTAAATACATGTAAAGTGCTTTATGTACTGCCTGGCATTTAGTAATTGCTTAAAAAACTTGTTTCTCATAATTTCTGCATTGATATTCTTGTAACAATGGTCATTTCCATATAAATAGAAATACAGTAGTAGAGATAGAAATGTAGTGGAGGATATTGAAGCGTTTGGGAAATTAGAGTATTCTACAGGTGACAGGCACTATGGCATTTCAGCAATCTAATTTGCTATTAGTTGTAAGACATACCATTATTTTACATACCATTACTGAAGGAAAATGCAGCCCTGAGCTGTGAAATGGTACTGAGAAATCAACAACTCCAAGGAATATCCTGATTTCAAAAGTTTTAAATATGAAAAAAGTTTGTATTTTAGAAATAGAGGAAAGACATTATTATTTGGGAGAAAAAGAAGATGATCTGGTGTGTTTTATAAAACTAAGGCTGCCATATAAAAATACTTGATATATTGTTTTATGATTAGATTATTAAAGAGGTGGTTAAATATATGGAAAAATGAAAAGATTAAGTGCTCTGTTAAAAGCTGACTGATATATTCTGTGAAGTATTAGAGAATCTGTGATATTAATAACTGTTTTCTTGTATAGCTGTTTCTGCACTTAAAGTCCTGAATTGATTTCCATTTGGAGTGGTTAGGGGGAAAAATAAGTTCTGAGCCAGCTTTCATTGAAAATGAAAATTCCAGGCTTAGTAACATTTTGAAAAGAGCTCTGAGTGTTAGAGTAATGGTCAGGAAATGGGGCAGCCTTTTTTGCAGTATTTCCAGATTTCAGGTAGCTTCAGTGAATTCATGACACTGAACACTGTAGAAGAAATTTTTGTAGGCATCATTCTGTAAATGACACTTTTCAAAGTGGGTTATAAATTTTTAAATGTGATTTTATAGCAGTATTTGGGCTTCCCAGGTGGCTCAGTGGTAAAGAATCCGCCTACAAATGCAGGAGACACAGTAGACATGAGTTTGATCCCTGGGTTGGGAAGATCCCTAGAGGAGGGAATGGCAACCCACTCCAGTATTCTTGTATGGAAAATTCCATGGACAAAGGAGCCTGGCAGGCTGTATGTAGTCCATGGGTTCACAAAGAGTCTGACATTACTGAGCACGCCTGCATGCACATGGTGGTATGTAAAATTTCATAAAATCATAAAATTTTGTAGCTGAGAAAATTCTTAGAAATCATCTAGTACAGTCTTTTTTTAGAAGGAATAGAAGCCCCTAGAATTTAAGAGAAGAGGCGCATAACTCCTTTGTGGCCTAGACAAGGCTAGAGCTCATGTCCTCTAATTTAGTGCTCGTTGGATGATAATACTACTGCCTTTAGACTATCAGGATTTGGGATAGAAAAAGTATGTTCATATCAGGGTAAAACTTATCATGTATCTAAATATTTAATGAATATTTTTTATGTAAGAAACTCTAGCAATAACAACTTATTAAATACTTTTAACTATTATTACTTTGTATATCTCTGTTTCAAGTTGCTAAATTCATTGCCTATTTCCTGGTATGCAGTTTTTTTCTAATTTATACTTCATTGCCTCATAGTTTTTACATTGTTGAACTTTTAATATTAAACAGAACTGCTGAAAGAAGCAGAGTAAAAGAAGAAATGGAACATGTGTAACTGATTTTTTTATTATAAGAGTTTTATGGAGTATAGCAGATTTCTATGAATATTTTGTGTTTTGCATTTTGTCTAAGCATTGTGGCTAAGTACTATAGAATGGATTAAAGGTAAGACTTTCCCTAGAGAGATGGCCTAATGCAGCATTTTACTAGGAATTGGAACTTATTTCTTGTTGTTCTAGGACATGTTAAGTCTCTTGTAGCTATCTTGGTTTTAAAATGAAAATTTGCTTGCATTTTGCATGCACCAAGAAAATTATCACAAGTAATGCTTGTGTTCAGAGCAGTATATGTCTGGCTAGCCTTCCTTGGGTGTTTTTCACACCTCATATTGACCTACCTCCCATAGGAGGTAGGTTTTAAGAAACAAATTCAGATGCCTGCCATTTGGGATTCTTTATGACACTTGAAAATTATACTAGAAAAAAATTTTGAAATGTAAATTGGATATATCAACTGTTGGTCTATAATTTAAAGATCATATGAAGGGACGATAGGGGATTTTATTTTACTAAAGGAGTTGAAAGGAAATACATATCATTTTTGTGAAATTTTTACTATTGAAAAATAAAATAAATGTAGTATTAGCATCATGGTGGTGAGATTTCTTAAAGATGAGGGTTAGCAATGTTTTCTGAAACAGGCTAGTTCGTAAATGTTTTTTGGTTTTTTTGGCCATACAGTCTCTATTGGAGCTATTCATCTCTTTTGCTACCATGCAAAAGGAGCTACAGAGAATATGTAATCAAATGAAAAACAGTTGGCTGCCAGATTTAGACTGTGGCTATAGTTTCCTGACCTGTTTTAAGATGTTATAAAGTCTCTTTAGTGCATGGCACTGTGACTTTTGAAGGGGGGTAATTTGGGAAAGGGGCTTGACTTCTGAAGGGAAAAGAAAATTAATCTATTGGAAAAGTCTAATTTTAGTACTTTCTGTAGCTGAACATTTTTTTCCATTGTTGTGTTGCCTTTATCTCTAGCAGATAATAAAGTTTTAAAATCATTTCATTATGTTAGTGATTACACATTTATTCTTAAACTTGAAGTTGGTTTTGATTTCCTAGGATGTCAGTTTTATGGATTTTGTTTCCTACTGCAGCTTTGAAAGTCAGCCAAGAATATTTCTCAGTCCATAAAACATTTTCACTATGCTATTCTCCAGCTAGTTCTCAATGATCTGTGGAAATAAAGGGCAAAGGCAGCATGGGAAATGAGAATCCAAAGAATTCCCTTCACCTCATCTTCAGCATTAATTATAGCTCCCAGTTTCTCTACAGATAACAAATTGGACCAGTATTATACCTTTCTGTTTAGAGGCATTCTATTAGAGGTATCAATACCTTCCTGAATTGCTAATATTTTTATTGAAATGAATGAATTAAATAACTTAGGTGTTCTCTGTTACCAACAGAGACTAACAGAATTTTGAAACTAGAAGGACTTGTATGCTATCTAATTTAATTCCCTTATTCATATAGGCCAATAATTATGACACCCTCAAGGGAACAGTAACATCTTTATCCTCTTACCTCAGGTGTCCAGCACAGTATCTAACAGAGAAGCACCCAGACATTTAGTTTTTGAATAAGGAAATGTAGGCTTACAGAAACTAGCGATTAGGTTCAATCAGCTGGTTGTTAGCAGAATCTGATTTCACCATGTGTTAGTGTCATTTATGAACTAATTTTACTTTAAAATTTAACACCGAGACAGTCTTTTGGAGTTTTGTCACTTGCATTATTTTCATAGAAGCATCATCATCTTTATTATAAAAAATTATTTGTAAGCTATGGAATACATTCACTTGTCAGAGAGCTCCAAAAAGAATTAACGAAGTGCTGACTGATGTGTTTTTCTCAAAAAATTCAATAGTTTTTGTACACAGTAACTCTAAAAGTGAGTCTGGACTCAGAAAACTTTGCCAGTTGTGCTAAGGGTACAGAAACAATAAATGTTCTTTTCAATGTAGCTGATAGCAACAGTATTCAAATCTAACAGAGGATAACAACATAGATACTTAACTACAGTGAGAAAACATTTTGAAAGACTATGGACATCCTTGGTATACTAATTAATTTTGTAGAGAGATCACCATATTATATTCTGCCGGAAGGTCATTCAGTCACACTTAGTGTAGAGGAATCAAACTGAGTCTTTTCTCATGCATTCAAGTCATTGGGTTCCAAATCCTGTGTGTCTGTAATCACATTTAGAGCATTATAAATAAAGATCCTGAATCAGTATCCACCTACCCCCTACATCCCCCCACCCCCCACCCCCACAAAAAAAAAGGTTCATTTAGAAGACTGAAAAAGGATAGAAGTAACAGATGACGAGAACTTCTTTTGGTATAGATCTAAGAAACCAAGGACGTGGAGATTTTCTTTTCATTCAGTTTCTTGAGCCAAGCAATTCTACATCTGAGCAGTCTTACAGTATATTGGTTTTTTTCTATTTTAGAAGGTTTGCCTATTTTAAAAAAGTCATTTTAAAATATCTGAGCAGTATAAAGATCTCCTTATCTGGAAGTTTTTGCTATTCAAAATATATTTTGCCTTGAGGACTCTGAGGAGCCATACTCACTGCATTTGAACAGCTAGTATATAGTTAAGACTAAAATGTAAAGAAGTCTCATTACCAGTGTATAGTAATTTCCTTCTAATACAGCTTGTATAAAAAAAGTGTTTCTTAGTAGTCTATTTATTAGGCTCACTGTTTTGGGCATCGTTATGAAGGGCTTAAGAGGAGTAGTTTTTATCTTAAACTTAATCTTAGCCAAAAGGCTGAAAAGCAGTTGAGTTTTTACCTTAGCATTATGTTGGTGGTTTTCATGGAAAAGTTTAAGGAAGTTTGATACTTTCTATTATGTTTTAAGTAAAGCTAAGTAGGGAACTGACAATATCTATCTGCTGACCTGTTTTAACTTCTGAAGATCTTTAATCATACATCATGTTCATGTTTTATTTCAGTAACATTTATGTGCCACACATTCCTTTTTCAGTTTAATTGGTTAAAATAACTTGTAATAGGTTATACACATTACCAGTAACCAAGGTACAGTGGTAATAATAGTTGTAAGAATTATAATTATCTATTGATCCTTTCTTTGCACTATTATGCTAGACCTTTTATACATTTTATTTAATTTTGAGGATGCTATGGGTCTTTCCATGTTTGATTGAGACAACTGAGGCTCAGAGAAGTATCTCTTGTACAACATTACACAAAAAGAAAAGTGGTAAACCTGGCAATTGAACCCAAGCTTACTGAGTATCATCGTGGTTTAGTTGTTAAGTCGTGTCCAACTCTTGTGACCACGTGGACTGTAGCCTGCCAGACTCCTCTGTCCATGGGATTCTCCAGGCAAGAATACTGGAGTGGGTTGCCATTTTCTTCAGGAGATCTTCCCAACCCAGGGGTCAAACCTGGGTCTCCTACATTGCAGGCCGATTTTTTACCGACTGAGCTACGAGGGAAGATTCACTGAGTATCATATCTTAGCTCTTTCCCAAATTCAAAGCAACCTTCCCAATAAGTACTGATCAGTGCAGATTTTACTGGAGTGATTTGTAAAACTTTATATTATATAATCATTTATTACAATCACTGTAAAATTTTAGTTTTCCTTGTCAACATTTCTAGATCTATGGCACTTAAGAAAATGACACGTTTATAAGCATTTTTTCTGCTTCAGTTTTTAGCTTGTTGTCAGAAAAATGTTTGAACTTGCATGTGTTAATTTTCCTTATTTTCCTTTTATTGGATTATGTTTATAACAGCAGCATAGGGAGGGCCAAGATTGTGAAAAATTTCCTTCAAAAAATTGCTTTTTGTAGAGGGTAAATTGAGTCAAAACTATAGAAGTGTAATGAGCAAAACTATACAAATGTAATGTAATGCCTATGTTAGCTTGGAATTTTTACTGGGAAATCATGGCAAAATGAAAAAATACATACTTTTATGTCATTCTCTGTATTAACAGTTTATACAAAGCTGCAGTTATTCAGAGCACATGTAGCTTACACAGCTCTTGGACAGCTGGGGAAGATAACTCATTATATTAATATATGTCTGTCTGCTTTTATAGGGTATGCTGTTAATCTAAAGTAATTTATTTACTATTAGGGTCAAACTGAATATTGACCATACTGTGACAGTATAGATATCCTGTAGTGGTCAGCTGGAATATTCAGGGCATTATTGATTTTTTATATTCCTTGATCTTGGATTTTGGTGTCAGACATTAATTTGGGGAAATTCTCAGTCATTATGGCTTCCAATATGTTCTACTCTGTCTTCTCTTTTTTGTATTTTAGATACACGTATATTACATATTTTGTTGTCCACAGTTCTTGGATATTCTTTTCTGTTGTGTTTTTTTTTTTTTTCCCCACTGTTTTCTTTAGTCCGGTTTTCTCTTTGCTTTTCCATTTTGAATGTTTCTGTTGACTTAAACAGAGATTATTTCCTCAGCCCTGTGTAATCTACCAATGAACCCAAAAAGGAAATTCCTTTTTTCTGTTACAGTGTTATATCTCAGCATTTCTCTTTGAGCCTTAGAATTTCCATTTCTCTGCTTATGTTGCCCTTTTATTGCATGTCGTCTACTTTGTCCACTAGAGCCGTTAGCATATTAGTCATAGTTTTAAAAAATTACTGGTCTGATAGTTCCAGCATTCTTGCTAATTCTCTGGTTCTGATGCTAGCTCAGTTTCTTTCTAGCTGTGTTGGTTTGCCTTTTATTCTGCCTTATAGTTTTTCTCTTGATAGACATGGTTTACTGGGTAAAAGGAACTGTGGCAAGTAGGCCTTTAGTAGTGTAGTGGTAAGTGAGCACAGAGTGAGGAGGTGTCAGTACCAGCCAGAGGAGGAGTTCTTACCTGACCATGCGGCCTCTTGATCTTAGATTTACCAGCCTCCAGAGTGTGATAAATGCAGTTCTGTTGTTTATAAACCACCTAGTCTGTGGTATTTTGTTATAGCAGCCTGAACAGATTAGGATACCCAGGTCTCACATTTCTGAAGAATCTAAAAAGAATTGTTAATTTTTCAATTTATAGAGCTTTTTACTTGTTAGGAGGGAGTTAAGACTTCTAAAATTCTTATTCATTACTGCCCAGTTGGGACTACCCTGATTGCTCAGTTGGTAAAGAATCTGCCTGCAATTCAGGAGACCCTGGTTTGATTCCCGGGTCAGGAAGATCCACTGGAGAAGGGATAGGCTTCCCACTCCAGTGTTCTGGCCTAGAGAATTCCATGGACTATATAATATATACTATATAGTATATAGAGTCCACAAAGAGTCGGACACCACTAAGCGACTTTCACTGCTCAGTTGTAACCTGTTTTCTATATTGTGGCTACTGTGGTCCTCAGAAACATAAATCTGATCTTGTCATGTCTCTACTTGAAACTTCCTATCCACTTCAGGTTAAAATCCAAACTCAGTAATTTGGATAATAAAGCCTTTGTCATACACCCTTGGTTTATCTTTCTCTACTGATCTTTTACATTTTTATATTACTGCTATGCTGTGCTATTCTGAAGTGGTTTCCATTTTCAGTGTTCTCTCTCTTCCCTCTATTTTTTGACTGTCTGGTCCCCACTCATTTTTTTTTAGGTTGTAGGTTAGAAACCATTTCCTCTGGACAGCTCACTTGACTCTCCCAAGACTTGATCCTGTGACCTTCCATAGCACCTTGTAGTACCACAACAAGTGGTATTACAAAGTAGATACAATTATAGGCCTCGGATGTAATCAGTTGGCATTCTTAAATATTTATATGCTTGTAGTCATCATGCAGGAGCCCTAGAACTTTTGCTAGCAATTATCCTATCTAACACTTGGAAAAGTGTTTTATCATGGAGCATTTTTGGAAGGATAGGTAATCCATTTATTCAAAATTTTCTAAGTTTATTCTTAAGTAGAATCAGGTCAGCAAATTCATACACCTGCCAGTTGTTTACTTGCAGGAATTAGTGCTAACTAAAACAAATCTCACTGGCTTCTCAGATTCTCCTTGCTTGCTCGCAAACTTTTTTGGCATTGGGAAAGACCATTTAATAAACTGACAGTGTAATTTATATAATAACCTGGAAGAACCAACCATTTAATTTAATTGATAGTAATGATTTAATTGATAGTAATGATTTATATAACAACCTCATGTGTTTGATTAGTGTGAATTAGAGGCTATTCTCCTGTGTGTCAAGTTTTGGAACTTGTAATGGATGCTGAGATCTAAATTCTTCTGTTTAGAGATCCTGATTACTTTATTACTAAATATATTATGTGATGATTGTATGAACACTAAGGTGTACTTACTGTCATGCTAAGACAAGAGTATGGAGTGTGGTTTTCTACCCTATTTCCCTCTTCACCTCCTCGGCCACTCTGAACAGCATCTGATTGAATTTATACATTTAATACGTTTACAGTGTTGTTTCACTCTATAATTGTCCACCCAGAGGTTTACTGTGTATTTCTCAGTTCTGAACAGATTTTAGTAAATTCCAGCTAGTGCTAATGAGAATTGTTATTTTGAGGCCTTGATTGTGTAAGATCAGGATTTTGTTCACTATTAAGACCTGTTGGGTTTACTTCTTAAGAATAGATATTCAGTAATTTTTTTGTGATCAAAGGAAATGAGATTAAAGTATAGTTTGTCCAGGAGTAGCTTTGTAATTGACCTAGGACATGAACAAAAGCAACAAAATAAAATGCTCTTTTTTGCCTATCTCTCCAGATATGTGTATTGTGGTGACTCCTTATCTGCTGATATGTTTAAATATACTCTTAATATTTATGAAAATATCAAGATAGGTCAAAAATACCCCATTTGTTATACGTTTGTAAGGAATTTTCTGTCTCATGTAAGTTCTGAACTTCATGTGAGATTGAATCTGTATCTTACTCATTTGTTTATTCCCAATTCTTGTCAGTTTAATTGCCATATAAAATGTAAATATCAGTTAAGTAATTATGTATTTGATGAACCTTTAAAAAATAATCTTATATCTTCCCAGATCTTTTATATTTGATGCTTTTTTAGCATTATTGGGGAGAAAATAATCATGGTTGATGATGGAAGAGAAGAAATTATTTCAATCTAGTTAGTTCTTGAATATGATAATTCAACAAGTAAAGAATTCTGAAGCATACGTTTTATAATTTGAAAAAGACATAGTGTTTCTTGGTGCAGAATATACAGTCTTTTTAAAATAGTCGAGTGTTTGGGAATAGGTAAACAGATTTTTAAAACTGTATTTTAAAAAATCAGTTCTTCAGGTGCTGGGAATGTAGCTGATCGTGTCTTGGCTCAGCTCTTGACGGAAATGGATGGCATTGAACAGTTAAAGAACGTGACAATCTTGGCAGCTACCAATCGTCCAGATAGGATAGACAAGGTAAGGAAAGAAGGCAGTGTGTACATTGTATAATCAAGAACTGGATCATTTGATTATATTAGATTCTTTTTTTTTTTTTTTCTGTCAAACTGCTTTTTAATCAGTTTGTCATGTAGAGGATACTAAAAGATCTTAAACTAAAGGAAATGAAGAGAACAGAGAAAAAGTTTTGTTTATGTTTTTATTACTTATGGTTTGGTATTAATGAAACTATTTTATTATCCCTTGAATTTCCCCTCCCTCATTGTTGCATTAAACTTTCAGTATAGTTCCCTGTGGTATTGAAGTTCTGAAATTCGTTTTGTGTTTCATCTGATTTATTTTGAGAAGTTTTTTTTAATATTTTCATTCATGTTAAGATAAAATTCTGGATATTCACTAACTAGTTAGACTTGTTATTTTCAACAGTTTTTAGAACTCCTGACCTAGCAATTGCTCTCAGAGTAATTAGAATCAAAATGATAATGGGTTTTATTTCTCTTAAGAAGTTACTTAGACTATACCAATAAATTAAGCTATATAGGTGCAAAATCAATACTATCTGGCTGATGTAACAGAGAAGGCAATGGCAACCCACTCCAGTACTCTTACCTGAAAAATCCCATGGACGGAGGAGCCTGGTAGGCTGCAGTCCATGGAGTTGCGAAGAGTCGGACACGACTGAGCAACTTCACTTTCACTTTTCACTTTCATGCATTGGACGAGGAAATGGCAACCCACTCCAGTGTTCTTGCCTGGAGAATCCCAGGGACAGCGGAGCCTGGTGGGCTGCCGTCTATGGGGTCGCACAGAGTTGGACACGACTGAAGCGACTTAGCAGCAGCAGCAGCTGATGTGAAGAGCTGACTCATTTGAAAAGATCCTGATGCTGGGAAGGATTGAGGGCAGGAGGTGAAGGGGATGATAGAGGATGAAATGGTTTGATGGCATCACCAACTCAGTGGACATGAATTTGAGTAAACTCCGGGAGTTGGTGATGGACAGGGAGGCCTAGTGTGCTGCAGTTCATGGGGTCGCAAAGAATCAGAAATGACTGAGCGACTGAACTGAACTGATTGCTACCACTATTTTTCCCCCAAGTCATGTTTTAACAAATGAGTTCACTTAAATTTTAAGTGCCTAATTTATACTTAGTGTATAATTTTTTTAACAAGGATCTAAATTGAGAGTAAAAGTTTACTCCCAGGGCATCAACCAGTTTCTCAGCTTTTGTTAATGTTATTGCCTCATGTACATGGCCTTATAAACTTTTTCCTCCTTGTGCACATATATACAGACTTTCAGTTTTAAATATGGGATTTTTAAAAAAATCATCTTTTTGAAAATACGAAGGTAGGTTTTATATGGGAAGAAAGCCTTGCTTTTGTTCAATTTGGTATTTTGCTGTGTTATAAAGTCCCTTGGTTGAATGCAGATGAGAAAGCTTTGAACCTTAATAAATTGTTCCCTTTCTGATTCAGTGTTTTATAAGAAGCTGGTTGAGTTATGAACATCTGTAGGATCTGGTTTCGTACCCAGGCATCTCTCATGTCTGTTAAAAAAGATAGGGCTATATCTTAACAAGAATTATAAAAAGTTCTAAAAGAGACCTAAAGATGACCTAATCCCACCTTTTGGTTTCAGTGAATCTAGAAGAGTCATCTTTTTCCTGGTAAATACATATTGTATTTTATGATCTTTGTCTCCTAGTTACTATGGCCAATGAGCTTGAAAATTTCTTAGATTTCTTTCCCTGTAGTGTCTAATCTAATGGCCCTCTTTGGTATTTTAATGTTGTGTGTCATTGATGTTAGACACATTTCTTGAAGTAGGATTTGGGGCTTACTGTAAACTTCTTGGGTTCTTCTAAATCAAGCTATATAATTTAGCTTGATTAGTGCATGTGTTAAGTTTGTCTTACTGTGTAACAAGTTACCTCAAATTTAACAACTTCACACAATACTTATTTATTACTGTTTCTCTAGGTAGGTCAAAATCTGGGCATGGCATGGTGGAGTTGTCTGCTCAGGAACTCAACAAGTTGTTGGCCAACTATGTTCTTGTCCTTAGTTGGTATTTCTCTTCTAAGCTCACTTAATTGTGGCTGAATTCAATTCTTGTGGTTGCAGACCTAAGAACTAAATCTCCTTTCTAGCTGTCACCTAGGAACCACTCTCAGCCCCTTGAGACCTGCATGGCCCCTTCCATTGTCCCAAGATAGCAATGGAGAATTTCCATCATATTTTATCCATCTTATGCTTTAAATTTCTATTGCCAGAAAAAGCCTAGTTAGTGTCTTTTTAAGTTGCACCTGATCAAGTTAGGTCCATCAAGGAAAATCTCTTCACCTTCTAGTCAGCTGGTTCAGGACCTTTTTACATTTGCAAAGCCCTTCACAATAGCATCTTGACTGAGCTAGAATTCTTCCTGCCACAGTACTCTTCAACTTCTTCTCCAGCCCCTATGTGAGTTCTCTTCTGGGCACTAAGAATAACTTCTAACTTTCACAGAGGCAAACTTTGCCATTCATTTGATTGGGTACAAACCTGCTCCTTTGAAATATCCTTTTCTGTGGAGTCTGTCTTCTTCAGATGGAGTATTTCTGTGCCTTGTCTTGTCCAGATATATCTTTCTTCAGTTCTACATATAATCTCTCTTAAAATAGAAATGGATAAATGAATTTAAACTCCTTTATTTAAAGGATACATTTTTCATGTTCTTTATAAGTATAACCATAAGCCTATTGTTAATACAGTGGAATTGTTGATGTCATCTCTTTTGCTAACTTTTTGCTCTATAAGACCTAGATTGAACCTCAACCTCTTGTGTTTTGCATTAAGGTGAAATTTATCCTGTTTTTTACCTCCACCTGGTAGAAAAGACCTAAAGAAGTTTTTAAGATAAACCTAGAGATTATAAGTTATCTTGTGTCACTCTAAGGTTTTGGACCTTTATTCTCCTTCATCTTAGAATATGTCAAAACCCCAGAGGTAATGATAGATGACTTCCATTCTTTTAGGGATAGTTTTGTCTGTGGATATCTTTGCTCTCTTGGAGAAAAAGCTTAACCACTTTGGGCAGAACTTGTCTCCAAAGGTGGGAGACTGAAGGGAGGGAAGTGGTTCTTTTATACATTTCTTTTTGCATTGTTTTTAATGTGTTTATTGCTTGCTAATAATATTTGCCTTTGGACACAGATGTTCTACTTTATTATGGCAACTCATAAGTGGCAATCTTCAGTATCACAGACTTTGAGAAATTAAAGTTTGGGAAATAACTTCGCAAAATTCTTGTCATATTTTTGATTGTTTATAAAATATTACCTTTAATGTCTTGGTTCTAAAATCACCTAATTGTTGAAAATATGTGTTTTAAATACCAGTATTGTTACACACTGGTAATGCCTTTTGACTAATTAACCTTTGCTTAGGATGCATCAGAGAAGTGCAAACATATACAAACAAATGTATGTATATATGTGTACTTACACGTATGCTTGTTTGTGTGTATGCGTGCATCATATACACACACACGTATATACTTTGATTCATTTTTTAAAATTTAGAAATACAACTTTTTTACCAAACTAATCTTAGATGAACACATTTAAATTAAGATATTAAGAGTGTTTGTAATTATATGCTGAAACTTAATTTTCTAGGTCAGAGGGATCTAAAGGCCTTTACTACTCAAATTTTTCAAAATCTGTAGTGTCTAATTTGTAATAGATGAAATTATATAATTATGACTGGCAGCAAAGCAAAATTGGTAAATGGAAAACATATTTTGTGCTAAAACAATGGCTTCAAAATCATCAAGTGATACACGCTGTGCTTTCAAGTGCAACTGTAATTTAGTACATTGAACCATGGTCTAAATGGTCTGCATATGTTCCATGTTGTGCAAAAGACAGTACTTTAAATAATCAGTGATTTTTGTAAAAATGTTTTAATCATTTTCTATTTCAGGTAGAATTCCACATTCATATTTAGTATGAATTTTTCATTAACTGTATTCTTTCATTACTCAGATGATATAAGCTATATCACAAGTGTATTTTCTAGATTTTTTATGAACTATCATTTGTGTATTGTTTAATAGTACTATTGAAAGAAAAAAAGGTTTTAGCACATGTGTGATTAGAACATGGTATTCAAAATGTGCCCTGAATGTGTTGTTAGAAACAAAACAGTCTTAAGAGATCATTTAACAAAGAACAACTTCCTGTTTTGAAATGAATAGACGTAGTTTTCACCACCTGTCTTGTCTGGGAAAAACAGTTGTAGGAAGAGAATAGGCGGCAGGAGAATTAAAGTAAATTTCCTGTGCTGATGTTGAAAGGTAGAGATTTTGTTTTTGACGTAAATCTGGAAAGAAAAAGGATTGTTCTAATATGAAAGATATGATGCAGTTAGTCTAACTTGGGTACATTTAATTAAGGTGTTTGGCCATGTAAATTAGCTCACATTACTTTACAGTCCTGTTGCCTGTTGACTTACAACCTCTGTATCATGATGACCTTAAGTTAGTATATTGGAATGGAGAGAATTCTTGGACTGTCAGAGAAGTGAAATTGATATCATTCTATGTCCCATATATTGTGCATTTATAGCATCTTTTTTGGACAATATTTTAGTTTCATGTAGCATGGGGAAACTGATGCTGGAGTTTCCTGAGGATTCAGCAAGGCAAGTGAGACACAGAGCTCAAGAATCACATTCTCCTACTTCCTGCTATGTTATGTTTACACGTTAAGCACATTAGCTGCAATGTAGCTCTCTGGGCTAAGTGAAGTGATTGCTGGGAGTCTCCATTGGTATACTGAAGCCACCATAGACCTTTTACCCACTTATCCTCCTCTTTCAGCTTTTAGATGAGTGAAGAGAAGTTGCATCCTTTAGAGTCCATTTTACCTAAGAATGACAGAATGTGAAGGACAGATGAAGATAAATGAGATTGTGATGTCAGGTCATCGCATTGTGTTTAGATTGATGATGGCCTGGATTTACACAACAGCAGGAAACAGAGCAACAAACAATTATTTTTGATGCCCAAATAATGGTTTAAAGCTCAGACTCTGGGAGTTTATATTGTTCTTTGTTAGGCTGTAGCTTACATAGCGCCTTTAGAAGAGTATAGTATTCAATCCATAGTATTTCATGCACTTGTGTTGGATATTAAGGAAGAAATGATCATGTCTTCTTACCCTAGTGTTAAACAAGATTCAGAATTGATTAATTTTATGAATATTTTAAAATATAGTCCCTTTGGCTACTTTTAGTACTGATGCTTGGTATATAACAAGCTCTCAATAATGATTACTACTACAATTATTATATCTGGCCTGAAACCTAGTTTTCTTATAGTAGTAAATTTGTAGAATTTTAAAAATTATGCTGTAAGCCATCTATGGAAGAGATTGCTCAACTGAGGACATTTTTGTAAGTTATGTAGAGGTTGTGAGTGATTCAGTATTCAAAATTATTTTCTAACTTAGTATGTTTAACTCATGGAAGTTATAAACTGGAATTAATTTTCCTCCCAGTTTTTCTGAAAGACAGGTTGATTGGTTAAATATGTCATAATATTTTTATTTCTTAAATACTATAAATTAAAAGTTGATTTTATTGATATCTTTCTAACATGGAAAAATTAGCATGTTTAGAAATGTCAGCAGATGAGAAGCTAAATAGATGAGAAGCTAAATATGTGTAGCTTCCGATTTTCAAATGAATTGTATTCCAGAAATACCTTCAGACAGGTTAAAAATACGTTTGTGAACAGTTTTCCTCTCCACCCTTCCTAGTTATAAATTAGAAGTCCTATTCATCTGTTACTGCTATTCTCAGATAAGTCAGAACTAAAAAACAAGCTGCTTGATCTAAGAAACATTAAAAGTTTAAATGAATCATAATTCTTTACTTTCCTATAAGTATTTACAGGATGCTTTTTGATCTTTAATATTTATCAAAATGATATGGAGAGTCTTGGAGTGTTAGAAGGTAAGCCAGAGTGTGGTCAGATGTGGGAAGCTTCTTGCAAGGTCATTGGTCAGATGTGGGAGGCTTCTTGCAAGGTCATTTTCCAGTTTCAGCTTTACTGTCATTTTGTAAGACAGAAGTAGTTTTATTATTGTTGCTGTTTGTGTGTGGGGTTTTTTGTTTGTTTTTTTTAAAGCATTAAGTGTTTTCAGTATATTTATTATGGCAGCAGTTAACAAGGGTTACAGCTTCAGTAATGGGGGAATGGAATTTTGTCAGAGGTTGTATGCATATGTGGGTCATTGTCTCATTTAGAGGTTAAGATAAAGACTGTCTGTCCCAGGGGTCAGCAAACTATGGGCTGTGTGCCAGATCTGTTATCACTTGTTATTCTGCATCTCATGATCTAAGAATGGTTTTTACTTATTTACATGGTTGACAAAAAAGGTAATTTTTGTGATGTGAAATGATACGAAATTCAAATTTCAGGCCTCATAAATAAAGCTTTACTGAAACAAGGTTACACTATTTTTTTTTTCAGATTTTTAAGCTTTTTATATTATATTAGAATATAGCCAATTAACAGTGTGATAGTTTCATCTACACAGCAAAGGACTTAGCCATACATGGATATACATACATGTATCCATTGTCCCCCAAACTCCCTTCCCATCCAGGCTGCCACATAGCATTGAGCAGCATTCTCATGCTATACAGTAGGACCTTGCTGGTTATCCATTTTAAATATAGCAGCTAACTTACACTAATTTTTGATGTATTGTCTGTGATTTCATTTGCACTACTTAGTCATTATGGTAGAGACCTATGACTTATAAAGCTTAAATTATCACTTGGAACTTTTCAGAAAAAGTTTACTGACCATTGGTCTAGCCTTGTAAGCTTTTAGCAGTTTACTAAAGTCTCTAATGTCCATTGTTCACACAAGAACCACAAAGTTCTTCTAAAGGTTGTTTAAATATATTATTTCATAAATATATATGACCCATAAATATGGGTCAATATCATGCTGAGGTTAAAATAAACCAATAATAATAGAGAGATTATATTAACTTTTTGTTCTTTAAAGTACCTTCAATATCTTCTTGAACTTTTTTTTAATATTTCATCTTTAAAATACATTTTCTTGGACTAAATAATTATTTTTCCAATTGAATGACTTACGAAAATCCATAAATATAGAAGCAAAATTTTTATTATATGAAAAATAGTATTCATGACATCTCAATCTTAAAGTTGTATTGTTTTTTTGCTTTCTATAATTGTGAGTTGAAAGCCCTTTGTAGTGTTTTTCATTGTTGAGATTTTCAGACTAGATGTTTAAATTTTGAGGAGTTAAGACTCTGTAGATTCTTTGTACCTGATTTTGCTTTTTCATTTGTTTATGTGTGCCCCAGGGTGCCTGCAGGCTTCCCTGGTAGCTCAGTTGGTAAAGAATACACCTGCAATGCAGGAGACCCTGGTTCAGTTCCTGGGTCAGGAGATCCACTGGAGAAGGGATAGGTACCCACTCCAGTATTCTTGGACTTCCCTGGTGGCTCAGCTGGTAAAGAATCCACCTGCAATGTGGGAGACCTGGGTTCGATCCCTGGGTTGGGAAGATCCCCTGGAGAAATGAAAGGCTACCCACTCCAGTATCCTGACCTGAAGAATTCCATGAACTGTATAGTTAATGGGGACACGACTGAGCGACTTTGACTTTCACTTTTTAGTAAATCACATTTGATTATGTCACCATGCAAGTAGGAGTATGTTTAATCTTCTGTTAGAGTAGTAATAAAGTACATATTGTCCTTGATACACACATTCTAAAAAAATTATTTTTTTTAAGATTAGAGAGCAACTTGGACAACTTGATAGTCTAGTTATGCTTCTGATACATTGACCCTATTATAAAATTTCTACCCATCATTTCTCCATTCTTTATTTACTCACCTATACTGATGAGGAGTATGTTAACTCATGAAATAGACCACTTCATCTTTGACTCAGACTACTAGGAAACTCTTTATTCTACTGAGCAAGCAGCTGTTTTTCTGCCTAAAGCATCTACATACCAGCCTGAATCTACTCCAAAATGCTATAAAGAACAGTTTTTATTACCTCTTCTATGTAGTTCTTTATTTTTGAAATCTGTATTATGTGTCTTATTTTTACATTCCACTTCACAAACCAGTCTTTATGTCCTCCAGGCTTGGCATCTTGTTTTATTTCACATGATACCTTTATTGCATCTTTAGAAATCTTACTCTTTTGTTGTAGATACCACAATTTCAGAGAGAGAAAATAAAAAGTATCCAAATTGGAAAGCAAGATGTTAAAACTGTCACCATTTTACAGATGACATGATACTGTATATAGAAAACCCCAAAGACTCCACCAAATAAAGTATTAGAATTAATGAATTTAGTATATTAGCAGGATGCAATATTAATATACAAGTATCTGTTACATTCCTATATATTAACAAAAAACTATCAGAGAAACTAAGAAAGCTCTTCCATTTACAATTGCATCAAAAATAAAATACTTAGAAATTAATTTAAACATGGAGGTGAGGACCTGTACTCTAAAAGTTATAAGATGTTAATGAAGGAAATTAAATATGACTCAAATGGAAAGATATACTGTGCTTATGGATTAAAAGAATTAATATATTTAAATGTCCCTACTATCCACAGCAGTCTCAGTCAATCCCTATCAAAATTCTAGGGGAATTTTTCATAGAGCTAGAACAAATAATCCTGAAAATTTGTATGGACCCATAAAGGATAGCCAAAGCAGTCTTGTGAGAGAAGAACCAAATAGCAATCATCATGCTCCCTGATTTCTAACTATACTACAAAGCTGTAGTAATCAAAACAGTATGCTACTGGCACAGAAATAGACATATAGATCAACGGAGCAAAATAGAGAACCTAGGTATAAACCTGTGCTTGTATAGTCACTTAATTATGTCAGTGGTGTCATGAATGTACAGTGGGGAAAAGACAGTCTCTTCAATAAATGATGTTGGGAAAACTGGACAGCAGTATGTGAAAGAATCAAACTGGATCACTTTCTTATACTATGGCAAATAAACTCAAAATAGATTAAAATATAAGACCTAAAATTACAAAAGTCCTAGAAGAAAACATAGTAAGTTCTTTAAGATTGTTCTTAGCAATATTTTTTGAATCTGCCTTCTGAGGCAAAGGCAACAGAAGCAAAAGAAACAAATGGGACTACATCAAAATAAAACCTTTTGCACAGTGAAAAAAACTATCAATAAAATGAAAAGGCTACCACCTGCTGAATGGGAGAAGATATTAGCAATGACATATCCAATAAGGGAGTAATATTCAAAATGTTCAAAGAACTGATACAAGTCAACAAGTTTTTAACTCAGTTAAAAACTGGGCAAAGAATACACATTTTCCCAAAGTGGACACAGATGACAACAGACACTTAAAATGATGCTCAACATCATAGTCATCAGGGAACTGCAAATTAAAGCCACAATGAGATATTACCTTATACCTGTTAGAATGTTATTATAAAGAAGATAACAAGTATTAGCAAAGATTAAGTAGAACTGCCATATTACTCAGAAATTCCACTTCTCAGTATTTATTTGAGAAACAAAAACACTAATAATAAGAAGAGAGATGCATCCCAGTGCTTATTGCAGCATTATTTACAATAGCCAAGGTAAGGAAGCAACGTAAGTGCTCAATGATAAATGAGTGGATAAAGAAGACATGAGATCTAGATAATGTATACACATATGCATAGGGGCTTCCTAGCTTGTTCTCAGTGGTAAAGAATCCACCTGCCAATGTAGGAGATGGGGGTTTGATCCCTCAGTCGGGAAGATAACCTGGAGTAGGAAATGGCAACTCACCCAGTATTTTTGCCTGGAAAATTATGTGGACAAAGAAGCCTGCTAGACCCCAGTTCTTGAAGTCACAAGAGTCAGTCATGACTGAGCGACTGAGCACGCATGCATGCATACATATATACATGGAATATTACTAAGCCATAAAAAATTATAACCTTGCCATTTGGGACAACTTGGATGAACCTAGAGTGTGTTATGGTAAATGAAAAAAGTCGGAAAGATAAATACTGTATTTTACTTACATGTGAAACCTAAAAAGCGTAACAAATGAACAGACTTAACAAAATAAATAGATACAAAGAATAAACTAGTGGTTACTAGAGTAGAGGGGAGTGAGGGGATAGGTAAAATAAGTGAAGAGGATTAAGGGTTGTAAACTTCCAGGTATAAGTAAGTCATAAAGATATAATTGTACAGCATAGGAAATATAGTCAATAACATTGTTATAACTTTGTGTAGTGACATTAAGTAGATTTACTACGATGATCATTATGTAATGTATAAAAATGTCAAGTCACTATTTTGTATACCTGAGGCTAATATAATATTGGAAGTCAGTTATACTTCAGTAAAAATGAAATGAATAACTGATATACACATGAGTGAAATTCAAGGATATTTCTCTAAGTAAAAGGAAGTAGAAAAGATTATATATTGTATTATTCCATTTGTATGAAATTTCTAGAGAAGTCAAACCTGTAAAAATAAAAAACAGATTATTGTCTGATGCTAACCCTTGGAGAGCAGGAACAAACCAGTCAATCCTAAAGTCAGCCCTGAATATTCATTGGAAAGACTAGTGATGAAGCTGAAGCTCCAATACTTTGGCCACCTAATGCAAAGAGCTGACTCATTGGAAAAGACCCTGATGCCAGGAAAGATTAAGGGCAACAGGAGAAGGGGGTGACAGAGGATGAGCTGGTTGGATGGCATCACCGACTCAATCGACATGAGTTTGAGCAAACTCGGGGAGATAGTGAAGGGCAGGGAAGCCTGGTGTACTGCAGTCTGTGGGGTCAAAAAAAGTTGAACATGACTTAGTGACTGAACAACAACAGGCGTGGGAGAGGAGATTGACTGCAAAGCTGCTAAGGGAAATTTTCCAGATGCTGAAAATATAAAACTAGATTTTGTTGATGGTTGTACTACAAATATTGAATGTACACTTTAAATGAGTGTATTTTATGGTACATAAGTTATATCTCGAAATGAGCCTATTTAGGGGAAAAAAAAAAGAAATGAGACTGATACAAAGAGATCTTGGTTTCTAACTCAAGCTCTGTTGTTATCAAACAGTGTGTTCTTTGAGATTATTTAGTCTCTCTGGACCTCTATTTCTGTACCTATCAAAGATGTACTACACAATCCGTAATATGTCTTCAAGGTTCTCAGTTCTTTTATTTTGTGACACAGAAATAGATAGTAATAGAGATTCCAAATGCTGCATTAAAGGTTGATATTTACCAAACAAATTTCTGGAGTTTTTGTTTTGGCTTTTGAGGTTTTATGCTCCGTTTTTTTAAGTTTTTTTTTTTTTTTTTTCCCCCGGGTATCACCTTTTCAAATGTTCTTGTTTTTGAAAAGTTTCTTTCTTCATATGGGTTATAAAGTAAGCAAATATCATCCAGGTGCAAAAGTGGCTTTTCTTTTTAACCACTTGATTGTCAGAAAATGGGTGGGGGGGTGGTTGGAGAGCCATAAATCAGCCTTAAAGGTACTGTTGTGAAATAGAAAACTTAGCTGACAGTTGAAAAACACCTTAACTTCTTCCCTGAAAATTTATTACTCTTTAAAAAAGGAAAACTTGTTGAGCTGCATATTTTCTCTTTTCATAGTTATCTGTTCAGCCTGTAATATTGTGGTCTATTTACTATGCTGTTTAAAACCTTCTATTAATGTAAAAATAATTCTGAGTTACACCAGAAATGTCTGACTATGATTATTTAGAATTGAGTCATTTTTAAAGTTGAAAAATCTTCTCTTGGATTATTAATACCTATAGAATCTCATGTTTGGGAACTAATGTTAAGTGCAGCCAAGAACTAAATCTGAAGCCATTTTTTGACTATTTTAAAGTCAAATAGAAGAGCTAGTTTGGTGATTATTTTTAAAGTGCTTATGGAGGGTTAACAGTAATATTCCATATTTTGGTCTGGGATTATATTTTCTGTATGTGTTTGTGTGTTTGAAAGTGGTGTGCAAAAGTATCAGACAGGGACATATAAGAAAATTCAGTTCTTAAGGTATGTGCCATCTAATTTGAAATACAGGTAAATTTTGAAGTATTATAATCATAAAACATGAACAGCGTAAACTTTGTATGCAATAATTATTGGTGTATACATTAGAGTAAATTTGAAAAGTGGATTTTAGATCTCATACTTTGGTCTCTATTATCATCTGTGTTCTATATTTGACAATAAATTTGGTACTGGTATTGCAATTACTCTTTTTGAACACAAGATGGTGATGCTCACCTGAAATGTTTCATGCATGTAGGATGTATTGCTTTCATTTATTTTAGTCATCAATTGCATTTTAATTTATTCATTTATTTTACCTATTGATTGAAGTATAGTTGATTTACAGTAATTATGTTAGTTTCAGGTGTACATTATAGTGATACAGTATTTTTACAATTTATTCTCCATTAAAAGTTATCAGAATATAATGGTTATAATCCTCAGTGCAATACAATATATTTTTGTTGTTTATCTATTTTGTACATAGTAGTTTGTATTTCTTAGTCCGGTCATGGCATTCCATCCCATCACTTCATGGAAAATAGATGGAGAAACAATGGAAACAGTGACAGACTTTATTTTGGGGGACTCCAAAATCACTGCAGATGGTGACTGCAGCCATGAAATTAAAAGATGCTTGCTTCTTGTAAGGAAAGCTATGATCAACCTAGACAGCATATTAAAAAGCAGAGACATTACTTTGCCAACAAAGGTCCGACTAGTCAAAGCTATGGTTTTTCCGGTTGTCATGTATGGATGTGAGAGTTGGACTGTAAAGAAAACTTAGCACCGAAGAATTAATGCTTTTGAACTATGGTGTTGGAGAAGATTCTCGAGAGTCCCTTGGACTGCAAGGAGATCCAACCAGTCTTCCTAAAGGAAATCAGTCCTGAATACTCACTGGAAGGACTGATGCTGAAGCTGAAACTCTAATACTTTGGCCACCTGATGCAAAGAACAGACTCACTAGAAAAGATCCTGATGTTGGGAAAGATTGAAGGCGGGAGGAGAAGGGGACGACAGGATGAGATGGTTGGATGGCATCACCGACTTTATGAAATGAGTTTGAGTAAGCTCTGGGAGTTGGTGATGGACAGGGAAGCCTGGCATGCTGCAGTCGATGGGGGTCGCAAAGAGTCTGACATGACTGAGTGGCTGAACTGAACTCTTCTGAGTTTGTGTTTCTTAATCCTATACTAACATACCCCCTCCCCTCTTCTCTTTCCTCACTGGTAACCACTGATTTGTTTTCTGTATATGTGAATGTGTTGCTGCTTTGCTATATAGATTCATTTGTATTGTTTTTTAGATTACAATTACAAGTATCATGATACGGGATTGAACCCGGGTCTCCTGCATTGCAGGCAGACACTTTACCGCCTGAGCCACCAGGGAATCCCTGTCGCTCAGTCGTGTCCAATTCTTTCTGACCCCATGGACTATATAGTCCATGAAATTCTCCAGGCCAGAGCACTGGAGTGGGTAGCCTTTCCCTTCTCCAGGGGATCCTCCCAACCCAGGGATCGAACCCAGGTGTCCCGCATTGCAGGCAGATTCTTTACCAGCTGAGCCACAAGGGAAGCCCATAACAGTCTTTATCTCTGTCTTATTTCATTTTATATAAATAGCTCATACAACTCAATACAAAAAAAAAAAAAAACCCAAATAAAAAATGGGCAAAAGACCTGAATAGACACTTTTCCAAAGAAGACACACAGATAGTTAACAGACACTTGAAAAGATGTTCAGCCTCACTAATTTTTAGAGAAATGCAAATAAAAACCATAATGAGATATTACTTCACACTTCTCAGTATCGTCAAAAAGTTTACAAGCAATAAATGTTGGAGAGGATGTGGAGAAAAGGAACCCCTTACACTGATGGTTAGAATGTAAATTGTAGTCACTATGAAGAACAATATAGAGATTCCTCAAAAAAAAAAAAAAAAAAATCTAAGAATAGAGTTACCATATGATCCAGCAAGCAATCCCAACTCCTGGATATATATCCTAAAAAAACCCCACAAACTCAATTTCCAAGAAGATGCATGCATCCCAGTATTCATATTATTCAAGATATGAAATAAACTATTCACAACTAAGATATGAAAATAACCCGTGTCCATAAATGGATGAATAAAGAAGATGTGGTATATATATATATATATATATATATATATATATACACACACACACACACACACACACACAATGGATATTATTTGGGATCTGCTGCTGTTAGAGGCTTCTCCTCTGCAACTGATGAACAGCTTAAAGGAATGAGTGGATTTGGTTTTGCTTTGAAAAGTGGTTGAGGGCTTCCCTGTGGCTCAGTGGTAAAAAACTCATCTGCCAAGTGCAGGAGATATGGGTTCAATCCCTGGTCCAGGGAGATCCCCCGTGCCATGGATCAGTAAAGCTCACGCACTACAGCTACGGAACCTGTGCTTCAGAGCCTGGGAGCCACAATTCCTGAGCCCATGTGCTGTCTACAACTCCTGAGCCCGTGTGGTGCGACTACTGCAGCCCGCACGCCCTAGAGCCCATGCTCCCCAACAGAAGAAGCCACAGTGAGAAGCCAGTGCACCGCAGCTAGAGTAGCCCCTGCTAGTTACAACTAGAGAAAAGCCCGTGCGGCAGCGAAAACCCCGCCCAGCCAAGAGTAAATAAAATTATAAATAAAAAAAATAGTGGTTGAAATTTTTGTCTCTTCTTCTGTATAGCTTACTTAACAAACAGTGATTTACGTTTAACTGCAGGCTTATGTAGGTTGGGGTTTGGGGGAGTTGAGAACATTAAGAAAATGAAAATTTGAACAGTGTAGAGAGAATAGTCATTAGGCATATACTGCACATACCAGGCATGTGCTGGGTAATTTGCATATATTATCTAAGTGATTCTAGTTCAATGTAAGCAATCTATATTTTACACAGTACCAGTGTATTCCTTTGGAGAAGGAAATGGCAGTCCATCCCAGTATTCTTGCCTGGAGAATCCCATGGACAGAGGAGCCTGGTGGATTGCAGTCCATGGCGTCGCAAAGAGTTGGACGTGACTGAAGTGACTTAGCACACAGTGTATTCCTTAACTTGATAAACTGCAGGATTGGTAGTGTGTTCTCTCTCATAAGAACTATGGTATACCATCCATTAATAGCCCTATTTTAGTGAAGCTATCAGTCTTTGTCTTTTTTTAATAAAAGATTTCTTATATAGTTGAAGGCAGGAGGAGAAGGGGACGACAGAGGATGAGACGGTTGGATGGCATCACCGACTCAATGGACATGGGTTTGGGTGAACTCCGGGAGTTGGTGATGGACAGGGAGGCCTGGCGTGCTGTGGTTCATGGGGTCGCAAAGAGTCGGACACGACTGAGCAACTGAACTGAACTAGACTGATATAGTTAAATATATCCTTATCATACATACAGTAACTCTAATCCTAGGTGTTTGTCCAACAGAAATTAAAATATTTGTGCACACAAAGACCTGTAGTTTAAACTTTTTAAAGCAGCTTTATTTGCACTCACCAAAACAGCCCCAAATGTCTATCAGCTGATGAATAGATAAAGAACTTATGACATGTTCCTACAGTGAAGTACTGTTCAGCTATAAAAAGACATAAACTGATATATGCAACAAGATGGACGAAATCTTAGAATGGTCTTGCTGGATAAAAGAAGACATGTTACACAATGTCCCATTCATGGGACAGTATGCAAAAGGCAGGATGATAGAATCAGAAATCAGATTTGATAGTTGGAGGGAAGGGCCATGGACCACAGAGGGCAATGAGGAAACTTCTGGAATGATGGAAGTTTGTATTTTGGTTATATATATTTTGTAGTTTGTATTTTGATTATACTGATGATCATCGGATTGTATGTGTTTGTCAAAATGTTTCTGTCTATAAAACTAAAAATAGAGAATTTTACACTATTTAAAGTGAATTTCAATAAATGTGACCATTAAACACATTTGGGGGTGGGGTGGGGAAAGCAACACGTTTTAATTGTAAATGCAGTGGAAGAAAGGTCAACTTTATTTCAGCAACATTTTCTTCCCAGTAGTACTTTCTTGGACGTAAAGCCTCACACGTCCTGGCTCTTTTCCTAGCGTTTATCTTCTGATAACCCATTTATGCAGACCTTCCTCTGTCAGTGCCTCAGTAAGCTTAGAACTGCCTCAGCAGATTTTGCTTTCAGACATTGCTACCCAGCTTTGAGGGCAGAAGTATGTGTTAGAATTTTGATGCTGGGACAATTAGAGAATCTGGTTTCTTAACAAAAATTTGGCAAACTAGAGATTTTACAAATAAATATTTTAGAGAAGTTATTAAATACCAAAGTCATTTAACTTGTTACGCTTGTATCATGGACAGTTTTTAATCTAGTTTTTATTGTAATAAAGTATAATTAAAATTATGAAAATATACTTTTCCTTTCTTAATTTTTTAAACACTAGATTATACTCTTGTCTCCTGGAGGGGACAGTGCAGGTGAATCAGATCAGTGCTTTGGATCAGTCATTATATTGCATATCAAGTAATAGTGTTTACCTTCCAGTAAGGAAATGGCAACCCACTCCAGTATTCTTGCCTAGAAAATCCCATGGACTGAGGATCCTGGTAGGCTACAGTCCATGGGGTCACAAAGAGTCAGACACGACTGAGCAACTTCAGAAAAAAAATCTTTTAATCTCTTATGCCAATAAAATTTATGGTTCAAAGGTTACATTTGATGACAGACTTATTTAGTTATATTTTGTTAAGGAGAAAAGAAGTATAAGTCAATCATAATACTCATACCTTTTGGAAATCTTGATTCTCAAACTTTCTTTGTATTAAAGTACAAAAAAAGGGTTATGATCTAATAAAATAAAAACAAGAGGTGGTATAGTTTATGTAAGTAGACCGGTGAAGGAAATTAAATGTTAATGTGTGGGGCAGGTAAGCAAAATTATATTTTTAAGCACATTTTAGCATACTTTTGGAGATTTAAGAGTTCTCCTTCGCTAATCCTTTATTTTCAGGCTTAATGATGTACTCATTTCCCCCTCTGGATAAAATGTAGGTGTGCTCTTTCAAAAGCCAGTGGAAGGCTGATATTTTATTGAGTGCAGCGACTTTATGAGGTTGGTGCTGTTATTGCCCCTGGTTTACAGTTGAGGAAACTATTACTTTAAAAAATTTAAGTAAATTGCCTGCTTTGCTAGAGCTGGCAGTTTAACAAATTCACACAATTTCAAAACTCACACTCTGAACTACTAACTAAATTAATTCTTAAATTCTGTATCAGACTTAATGTCTTTGAATTGTTTGCTTATTTAATACTTTGAGCAGCTTCTGCATTTGCCTTTATTTACCTGAATTCAGTCTCTGGTATTTGCATCGTATTACCAGATGACAGGTAGTGCTGCATGTGTGTGTGTGTGTTCTCTCTCACAAAAACTATGGGATAACATTAGCTAGTGTAGTACCTTCTGTCCCAGTTTGAGTGAGTCACCAATTTTCACTTAAAAGAGAGAGGGAAAGGAAAAGAGAATGTGTTGTTATTGTTGTAATTATGTTTTGTTTATTTGAGTTAGTTGATTAGAATTGAAAAAGTAAATATTTGCAAATAGGTGATTAATTTGCCTTTATTCTTGAAGGAAATTTTAACTGAAGACTTAAGCCAATTAGATATAGAATAAACCAGGAAGAGATTGGAAAGCTCCTGTGTTGATTGCATGTTTTTTATACATTAAGTTTTATTGGAACACAGCCGCACTCATTATTTGTTTGGCTGACAGTCTGAAAATATTTATTTTCTGACCCTTGAAGAAAACCCCTGAACAAATTTTGGGACCAAAACTGTTCAGATAAACTATTTATGGCTTGGATTGTCATACAATAAATACTTATTGAGCATCTTTTATGTTCTAGGCCATGTGCTAAGTGATGGAGAGGCAAAACCAATGTTCTACAAACGTGTTTGACTCTCACTTTTATTACTAATTATAACACCAGTTGCAGAAAGCTAGTAGGAGTTATTAGAGCTATGAAATACTCATAAGACAGATCTAATTTCTGAAGCAGTAATGATACTGCATCTCTTAGGCAACAGCCTTATCAGTTATGACACTTCAGTTCCTTTTCTCTGGTTTTCCTGATTCTCTTCTAGGCTACTCAGTTGTTTATACACACACACACACACACACAGTATTTATTACCATATAGTTTACTTACAGTGTTTATTACTATCTCCCCTTGTCCCCGTGTTAACTCCATAAAGGCAAGGATTTCTGTTCTGTTTACTGATGTATTCAAGTACCTGGAAGACAGTAAGCAGTTAGCATGAAGCAGACCTGCCTTACATACTCTTCTTAATAGCTATATTATCTTACTTGGAAAGCATCAGTGCTTTCATGTCAGCTATAATTTTGTTGGTTGAACATGAAAAAAATTTGCAGGGCTAAATTGTGTATCTTTTTGTTTTATATGTTCTTTAAAAGTTAGATAACTAGTAAAAATCGTTTTGTGTAATTGAGTAAAATTATTTGTTGAAAAGAAAAGTGCACACTTTTATGTGCACAATTAAAACTTATGTTAACTGTTCTGATAACCTTGAGGAAGTAATGTGGTTGCATGTTTAATTACTGTTAAAATAATAAGAATAATTTCTCATAAAACTTCTTTTTCTCTTAGTTACGTTTGTAAGTATGTTTTGCTGATAGTTGATTACTCTGCCTGCATAGTTTGCAAAATTAGTAAGGAGAACAGTTTCTGAAGCCAAGTTTCCATGAGTTGATATTTCACATTAACTTTTGTGCCCTGAACCTGTATTCCTTCAGACAGTGAGAAAAGCCAAATGTTCTCATAAGCAGTGAGGATTTTCTTCATGGAAGACAAAGACGCAAAAGTGTATTCCAGATAAAAGTATAATGTGTATATGGAATGTTATAGGTAAATCTACCTATATAAATATGAATAAATGCTTTTAAGCATTTCATTGTAGGGTTTTTTCCTTGGTATTATTTTTAAGGTAAAAATTAAAATAAAAATTGAATATATGAAGGGAATCAGAAAAATCCAGAAATATTATGATTAATTGAGCAGGCAACAGCATCTGTAATTCTGATGACCCTGCAAAGTAGTATTTCTGTTTACTTTATGGAGATGAGAAAATTGATGTTCAGGGAGATTAATAGCTTACCATGGTTCAAGAACAAGTAAATAATAAAGGCAGTATTGTACGGCAGGGCTTTCTGTCTCTGAATACCTTATTCTTTATCCTATAGCATGTCAGTTTCTCTTATATTGTCATGATGTATCCCCTGAATAACTATATTGATACTTCATTTAAAAATGTTACATTTTGTACATTTGCACTCTATACTTTTAAAATTTAAGTTTTCCTAACACAATATGCTTCTAAATAACCTGGGAAGGGTGTTCCATGAAAGGAAATGGTTTCATAATTTCAGGGAGTGGTGCATGGAGGAAATAAATGCCTCCTTGTCTTTCATTTTAAAGCTAAAGCCATTGCTTTCCAATTTTCAACTGACATATATTATTCCATTTTACCTGTCTCATCTCATTAGCATTATATAGGCACATATACACATGCACATAATCACAATATGATTTTTAAAATATTTAATATTTCAATAGTTTTTAATTGAAAGTACTGTGTGTAAGAACATTGACCAAAGACATCTTTATTATAGAAACTGAATGCTGAAGAAAGTGGGATGTTATATGGTACTTTTTATGACTGTAGTGTATATTGTTCATATCATTAACTGATATGAACAGCCAGCCATGTTAGCCAAAAAATTGAGATAACATAATTCTGTAGCCCTTTATATAAAATTCACTTCTACTTTTACTAAATTCAAATGTTTAGTTGTTTTAAGAATAAATACTTCGGTTCATTTAGTGAGTTTTCCATTTTTAAAGCATTAAGAAATAATTTATTGTTTTCACTGAGACTAGAGGGTGTATGACCTATAAACCCTTGTAATCTGGTTTAGTATAAAGTTTGATGTTATCTTGTTACACAGACATCTACATTTTCAAATAGCTGTCAGATTTTACATTTAATGAAGACAATGAAAGGACTTATTAAACTTTTTACTTGATGAAAGGCTGAGAAAACAAAGGGCAGTGAAGGAATTAGTATTTCTGATAATGGTTATACATTCAAGCGGAGAAGGCAATGGCACCCCACTCCAGCACTCTTGCCTGGAAAATCCCATGGACGGAGGAGCCTGGTAGGCTGCAGACCATGGGGTTGCTAAGAGTCGGACACGACTGAGCGACTTCACTTTCAGTTTTCACTTTCATGCATTGGAGAAGGAAATGGCCATCCACTCCAGTGTTCTTGCCTGGAGAATCCCAGGGACTGCAGAGCCTGGCGGGCTGCCATCTGTGGGGTCGCACAGAGTTGGACACGACTGAGGCAACTTAGCAGCAGCAGCAGCAGCATACATTCAAGTCTTTTGGTGGCATGTGGAAAAGAATCCTAGTCTTGAAAAATTGGGAAATTTAAGTTTTAATATTATATTTAATTCTCTAACTTTCAAATGACTCCTTATAGCTGCCTCCCATTGCTGCCTTTTTTTAATCACAAACTTTTCCCCTTTTAGAGTAGATCATAAAACCAAAAAAGTGTGAAAGGTTAATTATAATAGTGTAGTGAAATTATTTTGTTTGTATTTAAACATTAGTGTGTGTGTGTGTGTGTGTGTGTGTGCGCGCGCGCGCGTGCTTAGTTGTTTAGTCATGTCTGATTCTTTGTGATCCCATGGACTGTATCCTGCCAGGCTCCTCTGTCCATGGGGTTTCCAGGCAAGAATACTGGAATGGGTTGCCATTTCCTTCTTGAGGGGATTTTCCTGACCCAGGGCTTGAACCCACACACATCTCCTGTGTCTCCTGCATTGGCAGGCAGATTCTTTACCCATTGAGCCATTAACCCAAATAAGAGACATTTAAACATTATTTAAATGTTAATTCTTATTATAGTAATAATGATTGCAATGATAGAGGCCCTTATGGATACTGTTTATTAAATACCAAGGATTGCCTTAAACTAGTATCTGTTGAATGAGCATATGACTGAATGATTGTATGAATTTAGAGCTCTGGGCTCCAGAATTATTTAAAACCTCCCTTTGAATGGATGGTCCTTCTCCTTGGTTTTGAAAATATGATTTTAAAAGACAGCTTAATGTTTTTTTCTAGTTATTTTATATAAATGCCAAAGAGAAAGTAGAGTCCTCCTAAAGACAAATAAGGAGGTAAAGAAAAACCAAAAAAATTGATGAGCTAAATTGTTAATTTCTGTTTGTTTTCTATGTTTCTCAGTTCATTGAAATTAAAATTCAGGTATGGAGGCAGTCCTCTTGAGTTTTTTGTTTGAGTCTGTCAAATTCATTCTTTCCATATCAGACAGTAATACTGCTCAAGATGATTCTTAAGGATTTCTTTTTTTTTGTAGTTCATATTTGTCTGTTTATCAGTTAAGTCATATGAAACTTAATTACTTCCATCATTCAGATCTCAGTTTCTTTCCTATCAGAGAAATAGTGGTATGGAATCATTTTGTGTAAATAGTTAGCTGCAAGTACAAAGATAGAAACTTAAATACAGAATGGTAAATTTGTTTGTATTCTTCTTTTTCTGATTCCTAAGCATTAACATTTTTTCTTCTGGTACCAGTGTTTTTAAGAGTCTTCAAAAGTGTCCCTGGGGCACAGAAATTCTCTTTAAATATTTCCATGTGCTTTATTTTCTTGATATTTGAATTTTGCAGAATGAATTTTCCATTTACTTTTGATGAAGTTAATATCTCTATAGTATCTTTAGATTATCATTTCCTTGATTTAGAGGATAATTTGAATGTTAGAGTTTTTTAAATACATGTACATAGCTGGCCATTAGTAATCAGATTTGGTTTGCAACTAATCTGTTGTAATTTAGTTATCTGGAGCTAGTGGGGAGTCATTCACATATTTTTATTTCCTGTGTCATGTATTTACAAATATCTGATGGTCTTCATTGGCTTTTTTCTCTGATGTGTTTTGAACTTCAAAGAATGAAGGCATTACATATTTATCTCTCTGTATGTGCATTTTCTTGTGTTTTTATTGGTTTTAAGTAATCTTCTATACATGTAAGTATACGTTTAAAAATGATAGTCCTTCCAAAAGCTTTGATTGGGGTCTTTGCTGGGAGGACGATTTAGAGGGATGAAGAGGGTCACTTGCTTTACTGTTTATCATTTTCCCAGACAAATCCGTGGAGACAGGCTGCTGATAGGATAGGAGAAAAACAACAAAAACAAATACAGTGCTTTGGCCTGGAACTGAATTGTATTATCTGTACTGTCAGCTAGAGTCTTTGCTCACTTACCCAGACAATCTCAACAGGGATTAAAACATCCCCCTGCATTAGTAATAGCCTTTAGTATGCTACAGCCTCATATCCAGTTAAAAATAAATCAAGCTATAAACAGTTTTTAATAGCTTGCAAAATCCTCACTAATTCAGCCTTTGAGGAGAGTGATTATGCTGAATAATCAAAGAGGAGTGTCAGTAATTAAATTGCTAATTACCTGTATTTCATTTTTAGTTTCCATATATAGCTCCTCACAACCCCCGCTTTGAGCCTGATTCGGAAGGTTGACATTTTGTCGTCTTTGTCAAAGTTAAGAAGAAAAACATGAGCCCTTACACTAATGGGTACACTGGTAATTCAAGACTATTTTCAGGACATTTCTCTTATTTTTTAAATTTATAAGAATTTTGACTCTATAAGAAAGTTTAGAGGGAGAGATTTATAGGAACAAACAAGAAGAAAACCTTCAAAAGATGCTGTAAACCAAACAAACTATTAGAACCAGATTCTGTATCAATGTCTGAGCTATCCAGATACTGATTATCTATTCTTTCCTCTAAAATTTTTAATAATGGGGATTTTGTAATCGTTTCTAGCAGTAATTCTCAACCTGGTGATCCCTACTCACCCACCCCTTTGACATTTGACAGTGTCTGAAGACATTTTTGGTTGTTACAAGTAGAGTGATGATATTGACATCCAGTAGGTAGAGAGCAGGGCTGCTACTGAACATCCTATAGTGTACAGGGGAGCTCCCATAACAAATATTATCTAGCCAAAAAGTCAGTAATGTTGAGGTAGAAAAATCTTGCTCTCAAGCATGAATTTTATCCTGATGGCAATTTTCCGAAATGAATAGCCACACTGATACCTAGAATGTTTTATAGGGAGATTTTGTTTGATTTGTTTGAATTACTAAGAAGAGAGAAAAGAGAGTTTAGATGTTGATTTGGGAACTTGCAGATATGGTAAATATAAACATTCTTTGAAAAATGTTCATGGAGACAATATGGTGATCTTGTGATACAGAGAAATGAAAATCTTATCATAGAAAGGTGAGAAATTTTGTGTGACTTCTTACCTTCACAAATATAAAAGGAAGCTTCTACTTTGTAGGAGATGAGGCTGTAAAGAATTTTTTCTGTATTGATGCTTAAATCATTTAATTAAAAAATAATAATATGTAAAATTAATTCTCTTAGAATATTCAACAGCCTGAAGCTTTGAATTTACTTCATAGTTGAGACTGTGGGTAATTTATTTAATGTCTAAGCCTCAGTTAACACATCTGGAAGTCATGTGGTTATTTTATACTTGTCATGTGGATGTTTGCTAATTTGTACTGACCCTAAACTTTTCTCAGATGAATTAAAAGAATTGTCCAACCTTTACCTAATTGATTGTTGCTTGCAGTGTAAGAAGTAGGCATCTCCTTGTTCATTCCACCAGTGGAGCTATTGTACCTCCATTCATTTTCATCATTATCTACTAAATCACAGTAATTTGCAGTAGGAGGAAGTATATGTAAACCACACAGGTATAAACACAAACACACCTAGTAACTTAGTGGTAGGGAGGTTAGAGACTGACAAAAAAGTGTTTATATTGCCTTCCAGGGATCTAGGTTTTGGGAACCTGGCCTGTTTCCAGGGCATTCCTATTATAGCCATAGAGGTTTGTGGCAGTATTAAACAGAGAAGAGCATATAGCCTCTTAAGAGATTTAATAATATTCCATGCGTTGTATGTCCTCAGCATACATTGGGGACTAAATGTAAGTGATCTTCTTAATGCCACAATATGTAAAAAACTGCAGTTGACCTTGTTTTTAAATAGTTGTATTGTTTGCCATAGTTCCCATGCTCCATTAACTGAATACATTTTATGAAAGTTATGCTTACTGTAGAGGGTGAAAAAAATGCAAATTGAAGTTACAAATCATCAGGTCACTTACCTTTGTTTCATGTTTAAGACATTGTCTCTTTCATGGAGACATGCAGGAGATCTGCATTCTATCACCACCAAAACTCTTCATAGGATTTTGGTTTTGTTTTGTTTCTTTAAATTAAGGGACCAGCCAGAGCTGTGAAGTTAGTATGGAGAAAAAATGGTACCTCATTTAGAGATGAAAAATGACATTTGATGATTTCTTCAAGATTGTAATGTATAAAACAAATTTTTTCACTGATAACAGAAAGCAAAGTAATAAATATCTTCTTATCCTGTATTCTATGTATATTTGAGTTACTTTTTCACCTTAAAGACTATTTTACATGATATTTTGATATCCTATAATATAGATCTAAAAGATCTAAAGTATTTAGAAAGACCTGTGTGCTGATATCTTGCTCCTACCTCTGTATCCCAGTCTTGTCTTCCTCACCTCATTTTTATTAGTCTCTTTCTTCTTCCAATGCTGTTTTTAATGCAAGCAAATATGCATATATTTTACTTCTTACACCCATGTCTCCCACAGTTCAGGTCAGTTCAGTCACTCAGTCGTGTCCGACTCTTTGTGACCTCATCGACTGCACTATGTCAGGCTTCCCTGTCCATCACCAACTCCCGGAGCGTGCTCACACTCATGTCCATCAAGTTGGTGATGCATTCCAACCATCTCATCCTTTGTACTCCTCTTCTCCACCTGCCTTCAATCTTTCCCAGCATCAGGGTCTTTTCTAATGAGTCAGTTCTTTGCATCAGGTAGCCAGAATATTAGAGTTTCCAGCTTCAGCATCAGTCCTTCCAATGAATATTCAGGACTGATTTCCTTTAGGATGGACTTGTTAGATCTTCTTGCAGTCCAAGGGATTCTCAAGATTCTTCTCCAACACACAGTTCAAAAGCATCAATTCTACACTCAGCTTTCTTTATCGTCCAACTCTCACATCTGCACATGACTACTGGAAAACCCATAGTTTTATCTACATGGACCTTTGTCAGCAAAGTAATGTCTTTGCTTTTTAATATTCTGTCTAAGTTTGTCATAGCTTTTCATCCAAGGAGCAAGTGTCTTTTAATTTCATGACTGCAGTCGCCATCTGCAGTGATTTTGGAGCCCAGGAAAGTATTCTTTCACTGTTACCACTGTTTCCCCATCTATTTGCCATGAAGTGCTGGGACCAGGTGCCATGATGTTCATTTTTTGAATGTTGAGTTTTAAGCCAGTTTTTTTACTCTCCTCTTTCACTTTCATCAAGAGGCTCTTTAGTTTACCTCTTCACTTTCTCCCATAAGGGTGGTGTCATCTGCATATCTGAGGTTATTGATATTTCTCCCGGCAATCTTGATTCCAGCTTGTGCTTCATCCAGCCCGGCATTTCACATGGTGTACTCTGCGTATAAGTTAAATAAACAGGGTGACTGTATACAGCCTTGACATAAATGCCTTTCCCAATTTGAAACCAGTCCATTGTTCGTTGTCCATTTCTAACTGTTGCTTCTTGACGTGCGTACATGTTTCTCAGGAGACAGGTAAAGTGGACTGGTATTACCATCTCTTGAAGAATTTTTCAGTTTGTTGTGATCAACACAGTCGAAGGCTTTAGCATAGTCAATAAAGCATAAGTAGATATGTCTCCCACAAATACACGGAATGTAGAAGAATGCATACTACTCAGTCCTTTGCCTTTTTCCTTTAGCTTTGTATCTTGGAGATCTTTCCTTATCAATCTGTGGATATTTTCCTATGCTTTTGCAGGTACACAGACACAATTACATACAAATAGTCCCCTACTGATGGACACTCTCTGTTGCCAGTCTTTTGCCATAACTAACAGTTCCCCTGGAGAAGGGAATGGCAACCCACTCCAGTATTTTTGCCTGGAGAATTCCATGGACAGAGAAGCCTGGTGGGCTACAGTCCATGGGGTCACAAACGACTAACACTTTCACTTTCTTTTTCAACAGTACTTCAAAGAATAACCTTCTCCAAGAATTGTTTTGTACTTATACTCATTTGTTGTAAAGTGGAATTTTCTGTCTCTATTGATTGGCTTTCTCATATCAGGAAGAATATTCCCTTTTTCCTTGTTTGTATCACTATGTACTTAGGAATTCTTACTTTATTCACTTTTTGAGTTTCTACCAGTATTTATCTTGATGTTCAAATTGTCCCAATTTAGGCCACTTGGATCACCTTCCACTCCCACAGTCTTTTATTATATCTCCATCATTCTTTTGTACGTTCTTTCTGGCAAAATGTATTCTAGATTAATAATCCTGAAATCTGCCACTTCTTCAAGAGGAACTGATTCCTTTTATGGAGAACAGTATTTAGAAGCCAAGTTGTGCACATTTGTGTGTTTACAGCTACTGAAGTGTCCAGGTCCAATTTAAACTAAATTTTTAGTTTCAAGTTTAGGGGCTATGTGTGTAGTCTTACTAAGACTCATGATTATCAGTTCTGTGGAGAGCCTTTTTTTCTTTATTTTTCTTTTACCTAAGGCTATGATGCCATATCCTAGAGTCTCCCTTGGTAGCCTGGGTTACGCAGTGCTGACCTATTTACAGTGTTCATCTGGGACTCACTTCTTTTTGTACTCTCTCTGATTCAACCGTCCTCAAAGGCAAGGCCCTTGATTTTTTTGTTGTTGTTCTTTTTAAAGCTTCACAGATATGTGGGAGTCATTAATTTCTGGACTACAAGGAATCCTCAGATACACTCAAGGCAAATGCCTGCTCTAGAGTTACCTATTTTTCATTAGTTTACCTCTGTAAATTTGTATTTTTCTTCTTGTTTCTCGAGAATTCTCTTATATTGCTGTCACTTTTTAAAGAGATGGTTTTTTAATTTTGTGTTTGATATTTTTAGGTGCTGATAACTTAGGAGGTTTTCTTTTTGTTGAGAAAAATACAGATTTATAATTTTAACATTAGATATAGTTGAAGCTTTCTCCAACAATATAGGATTTTGCTTAAATAAATTATGTATAAAAATATTATAGCAAAAATTCAGATAGAGTGTCTTAGAAAGAAGGAACTATTTATGGAGAGTTATAATTGACTAGTGCTGAAAGTTAGAAGATAATCCTAGGTATGATCAAGTTTCTTATATTATTTCGACAGGTTATTTTTTCTACCATTTCACTCCATCTAGTTCTGTTTCTTGCTCTTGTTTATGAGGAGACTGAGGATCACAATGCTGGCTTCAGGAGAGAGAGAAGATAAAAAATAATTAGTTGCAGTCAGTTCACATGCTAGCAAAGTAATGCTCAAAATCCTTCAAGCTAGCCTTCAACAGGATATGAACCAAGAACTTCCAGATGTACAAGCTGGATTTAGAAAAGGCAAAGGAACCAGAGATCAAGTTCCCAAAATCCACTGGATCATACAAAAAGCAAGAGAGTTCCAGAAGAACATCTACCTCTGTTTCATTGACTACGCTAAAGCCTTTGACTGTGTGGATCACAACAAACCAAGAAAAATTCTTAAAGAGTTGAGAATACCAGACCACCTTATCTGCTTCCTGAGAAACCTGTACGCAGGTCAGGAAGCAACAGAACCAGACATAGAACAATGGACTGGTTTCAAATTGGGAAAGGAGTACGTCGAGGCTGTATATTGTCACCCTGCTTATTTAACTTATATGGAAAGTACATCATGTGAAATGCTGGACTGGGTGAAGCACAAGCTGAAATCAAGGTTGCCAAGGGAAATATCAGTAACCTCAGATATGCAGATGACACCACCCTTATGGCAGAAAGTGAAGAGGCACTAAAGAGCCTCTTGATGAAAGTGAAAGAGGAAAGTGAAAAAGCTGGCTTAAAACTTTAGTTGTACTCAAGTTCAACTAAGTACATTAAAAAAGCTAAGATCATGGCATCAGGTCCTATCAATTCAGGGCAAATAGATGGGGAAACAATGGAAACTGTGATAGACTATTTTCTTGGGCTCAAAAATCACTGCAGGTGGTGAATGTCACTGTGAAATTAAAGGACACTTGCTCCTTGAAAGAAAAGGTATGACAAACCTAGACAGCGTATTAAAAAGCAGAGACATTACTTTGCCGACAAAGGTCCGTGTAGTCAAAGCTATGGTTTTTCCAGTAGTCATGTATAGATGTGAGAGCTGGACAGTGAAAAAAGACTGAGCACTGAAGAATTGATGCCTCTGGACTGTGGTGTTGAAGAAGACTCTTGAAGACTCCCTTGGACTTCAAGGAGATCAAACCAGTCAATACTAAAGGAAGTCAATCCTGAATATTCATTGGAAGGTCTGATGCTGAAACTGAAGCTTCAATACTTTGGCTACCTGATGTGAAGAGCCCACTCTTTGGAAAAGACCCTGATTCTGTGAAAGATTAAAGGCAGGGGAAGAAGGGGATGACAGAGGATGAGATGGTTGAATGGCAGCAGCGACTCAATGGAGATGAGTTTGAGCAAGCTCTGGGAGATGGTGAAGGACAGGAAAGCCTGGCATGCTGCAGTCCATGGGGTCTCAAACAGTTGGACAGGACTGAGTGACTGAACAACAGCAACAGTCCTTTATTGTCTTTCTACCATTTCTCTTAGAGTTTAAAAATTAAGATGAAATAAAGTAGTGTGCAGGATGGAGTTATCTTCACTCCCTGTTTGGCTTTCATTTTGCAACTTGTTTATTCTTGGATATCTTAACATTTTCTGTGGAATTAATCGATGAGCTAGATGTGCTGGGGATTAGAGAGCTTTAGATCAGATTACAAAAGTAAAGGTTCAGTTTAGGTAGTATTGTGTTAATGAGGCCTTAATTATGGGCTATTTCACTGTAGTGACCAGTTTTCTAAACTCACATAATTTATCATCAACCCTGACCAACCATTTCAGTTGTTTCTTAATTGTTGCAAGTACTGGTCGAGGGAATGTGGATGGATCCCTGGGAGTTAATCACTCCTGTTGAGGAAACAGTTCATTATGTTTGAATGTCTACAGTGAGTCATTAACACAATTCTCATATTTAAAGTTCTGCTTGTATCTTTTCTGACAATTTCTATCTTGCCTTTGTTCCCATAGCTTCTCAGAGAAACTAAAAACAACAGAAAAAAACCCAATAGTGATTAAGGGATAATTATGATCAAAGGACTTTGGTATGCTGGTGATATTTTATCCATCAGTATTTATGACTAAAACAGATAATTAGTATTAACCATCCTTTTAGTTTACATTATTTTTCTTATTGTGTGTGTGCTGTCATATATAGGACCTTAACATGTTCCTCAGGCAAGAGTAAGTCAGTCTTGGTGGATGAGGATTGTTACTGCTGTCAAATTAAGATACTTTGTTCTGTAACTTTCTTATCTAAATAGACTATTTTAATTGAGTCAAATCCCAAAGGCCTTTTTGTATCCCCTTGGAGCATAATGAACTTTTTCCTCCTAATTCTTAAAAGATGAGCATATTCCAGGGTGATTGTTTACAAAACTTTCTAGGGGGCAAATCCAACTTTTTTAAACTGGCTTTGTCACTCACTCTCAGGGATGCTATCATTCCATAGTTATCATTTCTGACCCAGGGGCCAGTGTACGCTCTCATTTTCTTTGTTTGTTTGTTTGTTTTTCACTGTTTTGTTGCCTCACTCATGTCTGCACATCACCTTCTATTTCCAATCTGTATGTTCAAAACTTACTTGTTTTAGTGTCTAGAGTATTATTTATGGGCTTCTCAGATGGCGCTAGTGATAAAGAACCTGCCTGCCAATGCAGAAGACGTAAGAGATGTGGCTTCAATCCCTGGTCTGGAAGATCCCCTGGAGGAGGGCATGGCAAACCTCTAGTATTCTTGCCTGTAGAATTCCACGGACATCGGAGCCTGGTGGGCTACAGTCCATAGCGTCACAGAGAGTTGGACGCTACTGAAGCAGCTTAGCACACAGGGTATTGTTTAGATAATTAGGTAATTATTTCTGTAGGATATGCTGATAAGAAAGAGCTAGATATGATCTGGGATAAGTGTGTTTGTTTTAACTATGCTCCTCTCAACATAATATTGCTACTTTTGATGCTTAATGCAGTAACAACTAATGAAGGAAGATACCAGGAAGAAAGATTTTTAATATTGATAAGCTGTTCTTTCTGTACTTAGGACCATCTCCTTGTATTTTTATTAGTCTCCTTTAATGAATATAGTATAAAACTATTAGCTTGGCTACGTCATCTTTTCCTTTACATGTTTGTTAGACAGCATTTTCAATTGTGAGCAGTGTTTTGAAATATACCTCTGCTCGTCATCCAGATGTGTCCTACATTCAGTATTGATTTAAATTTGCTTTACATTCCTCAGTTTAAAATGGTCATTCCTTTTGTCTTATCACATGTACTTTACTTTCTGAAAACTGACCTCTCTGTTTTTTTTTTAATTTTACTTTTTTGTGGGGAAGTCTCTTGTCAAAGGAACTTTTATTTTGTTTTCAAAACACAGTTGCCTTGGAAAATCCCATTTTATTTGAGTCTGAAAATGGAAAGGTGACATTTTTAATTGCAAAGAGTTTCAAATATCTAAAGTAACTATTGCTATAAAATGTGTTCATGTATATAAAGACTAGATGATATTCAAAGAATTGAAAAAAGGTTAATTCTTTTTATAAAATTTTATTTGATAACTTATGTAATCATTTTCAACTTAAAAGGAAGAAGATATTATCAGATCTCAGCCTATTTAACTTCAGAGAAAACTTAGTTTGGTCTATTATGTAGACATGCAGTCAGTATAGCACTTTATTGATTGTACAAATACTTATGATCATTTTTCATCTTTTCTAGGAAATTAGTGTTAACATCTCATATCAATTTTATTGTAATGTTTTGAAGATTTAGTCATGAAGAGAAATAAGACCTTGCTTCAAAACAATTGGTGTCCTCTTCAGTAAAATAATATGTTCTTATTGGACCTCATTGTATCCTGAGGTTTTATTACATCATCTTTGTTAGTGTGAGTTTTAAGAGGAAACTTTTATCATATTTCAACATTCAGTTTTTAAAAACTACTTGTGCTGTGCTGTGTGCTGTGCTGTCGCTTCAGTCGTGTCCTACTCTTGGCAACCCTGTGGACTGAAGCCCACCAAGCTCCTGTGTTCATGGGATTCTCCAGGCATACCCTCCTCTGGGGATCTTCCTGACCCAGGAATCAAACCTGTGTCTCTTAGGTCTCCTACTGGCAGGTTCTTTATCACTGGCACCACCTGGGAAGTCAAAAAAGTATTTATTACTTATTTATTTTATTATTTATTTGCCCTGCCAGGTCTTAGTTCTGGCATGAGGTATCTTCAGTCTTTAGTTGTGGCATGTAAACTCTTATATTACATTTCTTTTTTTTATTTTTCAGTTCTACCACTTTATTGCTACCAACCCATCTCCCTCCACCGTCGTACATACGTGCTCAGTCATGTAACCCCGTGGACGGCAGCCCATCGGGCTCCTCTGTCCATGGACTTTTCCAAGCAAGAATACTGCAGTGGGTTGCCATTTCCTTCTCCATATATTACACTTCTTTCAACAAAATTTCTTTACAAAGAAAATGTAACATAAATTTCAGAAATTATGATTTCTTTTGTTTTTGTTTTGTGTGTGTGTGAGATTCTAAAACAAAAGTATCTTAGGAGACACATTACTTTTCCATGTGGTCTTACCTTTACTGCTTTTACCTGTAGTGTGTGAATAAAGTCTGTTGTTGAGTTGCATGTTCTATTCCAGATGAATTCACAGAAGCCGTATTTTGAAAAACTGTGTATGTGTCAGTGTCATCAATGGGTCAGCTTTAAGCTTTTCTTACAAAATAACACAGATTTTTCTAGATAGGTATAGAAAAATGAGAAATGCTGGCTAGAAGAAGCCATCCTGTGGGACTGGTCATCTCCAGTAGAAACTGGATTCCTGGGCAGAAATGTGGTATCAAGTATTTTCCAGGTTTTTTCCTGAATATTGATCTGTCATTTTTCGTTTTTGAAAAATGAACTTAGAAGCTGATTTATTGAGATAATTGAGACCATTTGCCATGAAATTCCTCATGTGTCCCATCTTGAACTATAGAAATAGCTCTCCCCTGTTACTTACATGCTGTTCCTTTCCTCTAACTTGAGATGGACATATTCTCCCCAAAGGGAGTTCCTCTGCTTTGTTTCTCTGTTTTTTAATTTTACACTCTCTAGTTCCTCCTTGGCTGAACAGCTTTAATAAAGTGAATATGTAAGGGTCACCATGACTACCACACAAAATTTAATGGCTTCTTAAGGGTTCTTATTTGTCTTGAATTTCACAGATTTGATCCTGCTGACTACTCACATCTCCTTGAAACTCTGTATCCCATTAGCTCCAATGACACTACAATTTTCCCTTCTGTTAACTTTTTGTCCGCTGCTTCTCTTTTATTTCAGTTGAATTTCACAATCATTTAGTATGGCATAAGAATTAGACAAAAAGCTGAATCCAGTTAGGCACTCAGTTTTGTTTTTAACTCAAAATGTGTCTCAATTTCATTTCTCTTTTCCATTCCGTTTGCTTCCATTCTGGGTGACTTCTTTCCTTGGCTTACTATAGTCGTCTTCCAGTTTTCTCTGCCCCCAGGCTCTTCTTCCTCCATTTCCTCTTTGTTCTGTTTCACAGTATTCTTCCTAAAGGATTGTTTTTAACCAGGTTTTATGCTGCTTTACCCCATTATTATACTGTTTTACCAGGATATCATGCTGCTGAGGAACCTTCAGTGAATCCTTGTTTGCCTCAAGTCTCACTCTTCATTCTGTTCTTTTTAGTTTCAAAAGTTGGGCCCCATCTCTCTCTATTTTCTATTTTCACTAAACATTTGTCCATTTATTCTGGAAATTAAATTCTTCTGGTGTCCTGTGTTCTGTGCATTCTATGTTTAGGATTTCCTCCAGGCTTCTGCTTATTTTGTCTCTTTTATATTTTCTTAACTACATTTTCTCAGCTGTCTTGGTTTTAACCTTTTTCATTAAGTTTTTTAAACTAATTTGGCCCTACCAACCTCTTTCCGTAGCTTACTTCTCTTCAGTAACTATTTAGTTTAGTTCTTGATTTTCTCTAATAGTTTATTATTTTTCAGATTTTTCCTGTTCATCTAATAACTTGTAAGTATTTTGGGACCAGAGGGATGAAATCATATTTTTGATAAATGTGAGGTCATAGATATTCCACAAATATTTGCCCATTGAGTGAAAATGAGACAGAGGTTTAAGTATTTAAATCTCCTTCATTTTCAATAAGAAAAAATCAATAAGAAATTGAAGATAATTTCTGACTAAAAAATAGTTTAGCTATTACAATTTTATTAGCTTCTGTAGTTTTGAAAATTTTGCATCAGCAGGGGGCAGTCAAACCAAAGTTCATTTTGCTATCATATGAAAAATTAAAATTAATCTCTGTGAGACTTACTCTACTTGGGTTCCCAGTTACACTTTATAATCTACTTGTAAGAAAAGTCAAAAACTCTTTAGTAGTAGGTTTGTAGAAACTTTTTTTTTTTTTTAACTCATGGAAGGTAAATTTTTTTTTAAGTGAAAAACATGAAAAAATATTTTTTTAGAACATGAAATGCTGTATTGTTTTTAATGGGTGGCCCCTTTACATAGAAATTTATTTTTTCAATAAAATCAACTTATTAGGCTGTTTTTCATTCAACAAAGTATTAACTTTGATAGACTACTTTTATTTTCTCCTGTGAACTTGAGAAAAACGAGTTTTTCATTAGACACTGTAGTGTGACACTTACTAAAACGCAGTTTGGCAAATTCTTCAAGTTTAATTGAGTTTTTTTCCCCTGAACCTTTCCTCTGGCTGGCTGCAAACAAACTAGTGGTTTGTGTTTATAGATGTGCTCATTTTCACCTCCTTCTCCTGGAGGTTAACCTGGTGCTTACTAAGAGAGAAACACAGTTTATACTAAATAGTGTTTAACATAGACTGGTGGTATTACTGTATTTCCTGTTTTGTGTTCACAATAAGAAGATTCTGAAAAAACTGCCTTTGTATAAATACTTCACTGACATTCCAGACAAGTATAATCTTGTCTGCTGGTAGGCAGGAAGGAGTGATGTCCTGGAATGCTGTTAGAGAAGGAAATCTCTTTGTGTTCCACAAATGATACCCCTAAACCTTTTAAGAATATAATTTAAAAATGACAACTCTGTATTTGCTTTTCCTTCCATTTATTAACTTTGTATGCTTTTAGTTCAGAAATGAATTTAGTCAGAAAAAACATCCATTGTGTCTGAGAAACAAGCATCTTCCTGGTAGTTTGCTGGAAATGGTTGGTAGAAACACCAGAGGGTAAACATGAAAAAAGGTTTAGTAAGTAATTATTACTTTTTTTCTTCTTAGTATGAAACTTATTTTGATACTTGAATCAGGTTTTTGATTATTTTCTGCAGGCTTAAAAGATGCAGGATTTTCTACTCCTTTCCAAATTTCCAGTAAAGAAATAATTTGAAGATTGTTTTGAGAATACAGATTGTATTTTTTTAAAGTTAGATTGGGAGTTTTTATGTTATTCTGTTATTGTGAACCATTAAGATATATAAAAATAAATTGTATAACTTTAATCTTGAATATTCTAGTGATTGGGTTTTCTTATATTTATGATAGCTAAGAATTCAACTAAAATTGTACTGAAGTTTCTTTTCAGTGACTGAAAAAGTAATAGTCATGATTAAAGCTTTGAATAATAACAATGACAAATAGCACAGACTAAACCTATGTCTGATTTCTAGATTATTTGTTCTTTTTCTGCTTTCTTGTTACATTCATTATTAATGTGAGAAGTAACCTAATTACTTAACATTGACTCTCTACTTCAGCCCTCATTCCTTCTAAAAATCCAACAAAACAAAGATTCATTTGTGAGTATTTTAAATACATACAAACTTTAAAATGCTTATCAGTTTCAAACTGTAGAAATCTATCATGTGCTTTTTGTGATTAGGTAATTCTTATTAATATGTACATGTCATATGTTGTGCCTTTTGTTTAAATATTTGCTTTAAAATGTGTTGATATCATTCTTTATATATGGCCCTTGTCATAAATCTGTTTGATTAGTTCTGACAATACTATGACTGCTGTATCTTCAGTTAAGAGTCTTTTAAAGGGAGTAACAACACAGTGGAGCTGCTAACTTGATGTGGAGGTTCCATGGTGTCAGAAACTCAGATTCCTTCCATCTTGCTGCTGTACAGTTCCTTAGGCCACATAGTAAAAATCTCACTCTTACGTCACTTCAGTTCTAAATCAGCTGAGCAGGAATGAGGGATGAGGTAATGGAGAGCTCATGTCTCTCACTTTAAGGACATAATCTGTAAATTTGTTGTTGTTCAGTTGTGAAATCATGTCCAACTCTTTTGCGACCCCATGAACTGCAGCACACCAAGCTTCCCTGTCCTTCACTGTCTCCCAGAGTTTACTCGAACTCATGTCCATTGAGTCAGTGATGTTATCTAACCATGTCATCCTCTGCCCTCCTCCCCACCCCCCATTCTCCTCTTCTTGCCCTCAATCTTTCCCAGCATCAGGGTCTTTTCCAGTGTTTTCCATGGCAATAATCTGGTTTTACTTGTATTTCTGTCCCCTCTTGATGCCTTTACATATTTATTCTCCTCCACTTAGCCATAAAATGTTGAAGTTAATGAAAATTGGGTGCTGTGACCCCTCTTTTCCTTTTCTGTCCATAGGCAATCTCATCTATACCCATGGCTTTAGGAATCAACATGATTGCCCCTGATTCATCTCAGAGATTTGCTTTGACCTCTTCATTGAACTGCCTACTTAAATACCTCAAAGGCATTTCAAATTCAGCATATCCTGAATCTAAGTTTTGTTCAGAATATTTTTATCATTAAATCTTAACTTTATAAAGTTAATACAGTTACCATATGTGATCCTATAGATTAAAACTGAGCTGTAGACAGGTTAAGAAACTTTACCAAGATAATAGAGCTTAGTAACTTGTGTATAGTTCTCTGAGTTTTTGACAAATGTGCATAATTATATAACTACCACTACAATCACAATACAAAAAATTTATTCAATCCAAAAAAGTTTCTTCATGCTGCACCTTAGTAGTCAAACCCTCTTTCTTCCACTAACCCCTGGCAACTATTGATCTGTCCCTATAGTTGCCATTTCTCTTTTCACCTAAATGGAATTACATAATATGTAGCCTTTAAACATGACTTTTACTTAGGTTTTTGAAATTTATCTGTGCTATCTGTATCAATGGTTCTTCCTTTTCTCTTGCTGGGTAGTATTCCACTGTCTAGAAGCGCTACAGTTTGTTTGTCCATATACTCCAATTTGTTGAAGGACATTTTAGATTGTTTTCATTTTTTGTTATGAATAGTGAAAGTGTTAGTTGCTCAGTCGTGTCCCACTCTTCTTTGTGACCCCATGGACTGTAGCCCACCAGACTCCTCTGTACGTGGGATTTTCATGCAAGAATACTGGAGTGGGTTGCCATCCCCTTCTGCAGGGGATCTTTGACCCAGGAATAGAACCTAGGTCTCCTGCATTGCAGGCAGTTTCTTGAGCCACCAGGGAAGCTCCTTTGTTATGAACAGTGCTGCTGTAAACATGAGTGGACAGATTTTTGTGTGAATGTAAGTTTTCCTATCTCTAGAAATGGTAAGTCATAGGGTAACTGTTACTGCCAGTTTGTGTCTTCTTTCTCTTTTGAGGTTTCTCAGTTTTCTTAATCTTTTCAAAGACCCTGATTTCATTGATTTTTCTCTTTTGCTTTTTGATTTTCAGTTTTGTTTTTTTTTTGAATTTTTGTGAAGTTTCCTACTTTATTTTTTTGTTTGTTTTTTTTCCATTTATTTTTATTAGTTGGAGGCTAATTACTTTACAATATTGTAGTGGTTTTTGTCGTACATTAACATGAATTAGCCATGGATTTACATGTATTCCCCATCCCAATCCCCTCTCCCACCTCCCTCTCCACCCGATCCCTCTGGGTCTTCCCAGTGCACCAGCCCCGAGCACTTGTCTCATGCATCCAACCTGGGCTGGTGATCTGTTTCACCCTTGATAATATACATGTTTTGATGCTGTTTTCTCGAAACATCCCACCCTCGCCTTCTCCCACAGAGTCCAAAAGTTTGTTCTGTACATCTGTGTCTCTTTTTCTGTTTAGCATATAGGGTTATTGTTACCATCTTTCTAAATTCCATATATATGTGTTAGTATACTGTATTGGTCTTTATCTTTCAAACAGATTACTGATTTGAAACCTCTCTTCAGATGCTATAGATTACTCTCAAAGCACTGTGTTAGTGGCATTTCACAAATTTTTGATATATTTTTATTTTATTTTCATTTAGCTCAAATATTTTCTGATTTCTCCCCTAAGATTTGATTTCCTTTTTGATTACAGATTTGATTACACATGTATGTTGCTTAATTTCCAAGTATCTGGAAGCTCTTCACATATCATAGTGCTTTTAACTCCTAGTTATTGTTATGGCAGAGACATTTTTGTATGATTTCAGTTCTTTTAAATTTTATAGATTTCTTTCATGATCCAGGATGCCATCCTGTCTTATTGAATGTTCCATGTAATTTAAAAGAATGTAGTTTGCTGTTGTTGGGATATCTTTTTCTATTCTTTTACATATAACATATCTATTATTTTATTTCATTTTAGTTTCATATAGATAACATTTAGTTAGGTCTTGGATTTTTTAATTGATGTGTTTATACCATTTACATTTAATAAAATTGTCAATATGTTTAGGTTTAGTTCTATGATTTGTTTTCCTGTTTGTTTTTCTTTCCTCTATTGTCTTTTTTCAGCTTCCTTTTGAATTACTGAAATATTTTTCAGTACTCTGTTTTAGTTTATATTTTGCCTTTATTATTGTATTTCTTTGTACGCTTTTTAAAATTTAGTTATCCTAGTTATTATAATATTAACACTTCATTTTTCAGATTCTACTTAGATTTACTATATTATAACATAAAGTGAAGTGTAGAAACCTTACAACCATCTAGGTCAAGAAAATTAAGCAGATATTTGTGACAGCTAGGTGTGTGCCTCAGAAGACATCCTTAAGTTTCTTCCTCTTTAGCCTCTTCTTGACTTAATCTTTTATGTACTACCTTTAATCATTTGTTTTGTTCTATACTACTTTCAGCCTGTAGTGTATAAGTATGTAGAAAATAACTATTCATGCCTCTTTTCTTGGAATTATGTTTTTAATTCAATATTAGATTATTAATATAGATGAGAAAACTGAGATGCTAAGAAATTTAATTGCCTCAGGTCACATAGCTAATAAGTGGCAGGTCTTGGATTTTTACTCTGGCCCTCTTGCTTCAGGGTAGGCACATCTGACCATAATGCTTCTGACTATATTTTACTTCAGACAGTGGTAGAGCTTATGACAAATCTCTTACTCTTTTAAGCATAAGGTTTGAAAGTCTACTTTTTACCATATCTATGGGTGTTCTAATTTATTAAGTTTTTAAAATGTACTTTTTTCCCTTTTTTTTTAAATTCATTTTTTTATTGGAGGATAATTGCTCTACTGAATTTTGTTGTTTTTTGTCAAACCTCAATATGAATCAGCCATAGGTATACATATATCTCCTCCCTTTTGGACCTCCTTCCCATCTCCCTTGTCACCCCACCCCTCTAGATTGATACAGAACCCCTGTTTGAGTTTCCTGAGCCGTACAGCAAATTCCCTTTGGCTGTCTATTTTACATATGGTAATGTAATTCTCCATGTTTTTCTTTCCATACATCTCACCCTCTCCTCCCCTCTCTCCATGTCCATAAGTGTATTCTCTATGTCTCTTTCTCCATTGCTGCCCTGGAAATAAGTTCTTCAGTACCATTATTCTAGATTCTGTATATATGTGTTAGAATGAGATATTTATCTTTCTCTTTCTGGCTCACTTCACTCTGTATAATAGGTTCTAGGTTCATCCACCTCATCAGAACTGACTCAAATGTGTTCCTTTTTATGGCTGAGTAATATTCCATTGTGTATATGTACCACAACTTCTTTATCCATTCATCTGTCAACGGACATCTAGGTTGCTTCCATGTTCTAACTGTTGTAAATAGTGCTTCAGTGAACAATGGGATACATGTGTCTTTTTCAATTTTGTTTTCCTCAGGGTATATGCTTAGGAGTGGGATTGCTGTGTCATATGGTGGTTTTATTCCTAGTTTTTTTTTAAGGAATCACCATACCATCTTCCATAGTGGCTGTATCAATTTACTTCTACCTGTATAGAAGTATACTGTATAGTATACTGTATAGCTGTATACTTTACTTCTACCAACAGTGCAGGATCATTCCCTTTTCTCCACGCCCTTTGCAGCATTTATTGTTTGTAGATTTTTTGATGATGGCCATTTTGACTGGTGTGAGGTGATATCTCATTGTGGTTTTAATTTGCATTTCTCTAATAATGAGCAATGTTGAGCATCTTTTCATGTATTTGTTAGCCATCTGTATGTCTTCTTTGGAGAAATGTCTGTTTAGGTCTCTTTCCCACTTTTTGATTGGTTTGTTTTTCTGGCATTGAGTTATGTGAACTTCTTGTTTATGTTAGAAATTAATCCTTTGTCAGTTGTTTCATTTGCTATTATTTTCTCCCATTCTGAGGGTTTTCTTTTCACCTTGCTTATAGTTTCCTTTGCTGTGCAAAAGCTTTTAAGTTTAATCCAGTCTCATTTGTTTACTTTTGTTTTTATTTCTGTTACTCTAGGAGGTGGGTCTTAGAGGATCTTGCTTTGATTTATGTCATCGAGTGTTCTGCCTATGTTTTCCTCTAACAGTTTTATAGTTTTTGGTCTTGCATTTAGGTCTTTAATCCATTTTCAGTTTATCTTTGTGTATGGTGTTAGGAAGTGTTCTAATTTCATATTTTTACATGTAGCTGTCCAGTTTTCTCAGCGCCATTTATTGAAGAGTCTGTTTTTGACCCATTGTATATTATTGCCTCCTTTGTCAAAAATAAGGTACCCATATATGGATGGGTTTATTTCTGGGCTTTCTATCTTGTTTCATTGGTCTATATTTCTGTTTTTGTGCCACTTCCATACTGTCTTGATGACTGTAGCTTTGTAGTATAATCTGAAGTCAGGAAGGTTGATTCCCCCAGCTCCAGTCTTCTTTCTCAAGATTGCTTTGGCTATTCGGGGTCTTTTGTGTTTACACATGAATTGTGAAATTTTTTGTTCTAGTTCTGTGGAAAATGCCATTGGTAATTTGATGGGGATCACATTGAATCTGTACATTGGTTTTGGTGGTATAGTCATTTTCACAATATTGATTCTTCCTACCCAGGAACATGGAATATCTCTCTACCTGTTTATGTTGCCTTTGATTCCTTTCTTTAGTGTCTTATAATTTTCTGTGTACAGTTCTTTCATCTCCTTAGGTAAATTTATTCCTAGATATTTAATTCTTTTTGTTGCAATGGTGAATGGGATTGATCCCTTAATTTCTCTTTCTGATTTTTCATTGTTAGTATATAGAAATGCAAGTGATTTCTATGTATCGATTTTATATCTTGCAACTTTGCTAAATTCACTGATTAGCTCTAGTAATTTTCTGATACTATCTTTAGGGTTTTCTATGCACAGTATCATGTCATCTGTAACCAGTGAGAGCTTTACTTCTTTTCTTATCTGGATTCCTTTTGTTTCTTTTTCTTCTCTAATTGCTGTAGCTAGGACTTCCAAAACTATGTTGAATAATAGTGGTGAAAATGGACATCCTTGTCTTGTTCCTGATCTTTGGGGGAATGCTTTCATTTTTTTCACCATTGAGAATAATGTTTGCTGTAGGCTTATCATGTGGCCTTTGCTGTGTTGAGGTAGGTTCCTTCCATGCCCAGTTTTTTAAGAGTTTTAATCATTAAATGGCTGCTGAATGTTGTCAGAGGCTTTTTCTGCATCTATTGAGATGACCATATGATTTTTATCTTTCAGTTTGTTAATATGGTGTATCACATTGATTAATTTGCATATATTGAAAAATCCTTGTGTTCTTGGAATAAACCCAACTTGATCATTGTGTATGAGCTTTTTGATTTGTTGCTGAATTCTGTTTGCTAAAATTTTGTTGAGGATTTTTGCATCAATATTCATCAGTGATATTGGCCTGTAGTTTTCTTTTTTTGTTGTCTTTGTCTGGTTTTGGTATCAGGGTGATGGTGGCCTCATAGAATGAGTTTGGAAGTGTTCCTTCCTCTACAGTTTTTTGAAAGACTTTTAGAAGGATATGCATTAGCTCTTCTCTAAATGTTTGATAGAATTCTCCTGTGAAGCCATCTAGCCCTGGGCTTTTGTTTTTTGGGAGAATTTTGCTCATAGCTTCAATTTCAGTGCTTGTAATTGAGTTGTTCATAATTTCTATTTCTTCTTGGTTCATCAGTCTTGGAAGATTGAACTTTTCTAAGAATCTGTCCACTTCTTCTGGTTATTCATTTTATTACCACATAATTTTTCATAATAGTCTCTTATAATCCTTTGTATTTCTGCATTGTCTGTTGTAACCTCTTTCATTTCTAATTTTGTTGATTTGATTCTTCTCTCTTTTTTCTTGATGTGTCTGGCTAAAGGTTTGTCAATTTTGTTTATCTTCTCAAAGAACCAGCTTTTAATTTTATTAATCTTTACTATTGTTTCTTTAATTTCTTTTTCATTTGTTTCTGCTCATACCTTTATGATTTCTTTCCTTCTACTAATTTTGGGGGGGTTTTTTGTTCTTTTTCCAGTTGTTTTAGGTGTAAAGTTAGGTTGTCTGTTCAATGTTTTTCTTGTTTCCTGAGGTAGGATTGTATTGCTATAAACTTCCCTTGTAGAACCGTTTCTACTGCATCCCATAGGTTTTGAGTTGTTGTGCTTTCATTGTCATTTGTTTCTAGAAATTTTTTTATTTCCCTTTTGATTTCTTCAGTAACCTGTTGGTTATTTAGAAACATGTTGTTTAATCTCCATATGTTTGTGTTTCTTACAGTGTTTTTCTTGTAAGTGATATCTAGTCTCATAGCATTGTGGTTGGAGAAGATGCTTGACACAATTTCAGTTTTCTTACATTTACTGAGGTTTGATTTGTGACCCAAGATGTGGTCTATCCTGGAGAATGTTCCATGTGCACTTGAGAAGAAGGTGTATTCTTCTGCATTTGGATGGAATGTCCTGAAGATATCAATGAGATCCATCTCATCTAATGTATCATTTAAGACTTGTGTTTTCTTATTAATTTTCTGTTTTGATGATCTGTCCATTGGTATGAGTGGGTTGTTAAAGTCTCCTACTATTATTGTGTTACTGTTAATCTCTCCTTTTATGTCTGTTAGTGTTTGTCTTATGTACTGAGGTGCTCCTATGTTGGGTGGATAGATATTTACAACTGTTATGTCTTCCTCTTGGATTGATCCCTTGATCATTATATAGTGTCCCCTCTTATCTCATGTAATATTCTTTATTTTAAGGTCTATTTTGTCTGATACGAGGGTTGCTACTCCAACTTTCTTTTGCTTACCATTTGCCTGGAATATATTTTTCCATCTCATTTTCAGGCAATATGTGTCTTTAGGTCTGAAGTGGGTTTCTTATAGACAGCATTTATATGAGTCTTGTTTTTGTATCCATTCAGCCAATCTGTGTCTTTTGGTTGGAGCATTTAATCCGTTTACATTTAAAGTAATTATTGATATACATGTTCCTATTGCCATTTTCTTAATTGTTTGTGGTTGATTTGTAGATCTTTGTTCTTCTCTTGTATTTCTTAACTATATAAGTCCCTTTAACATTTGTTGTAAAGCTGGTTTGGTGGTACTGAATTCTCTTTACTTCTGCTTTTCTGAAAAGTTTTTTATTTCTCCATCAATTTTGAATGAGATCCTTGCTGGGTACAGTAATCTTCATTGTAGGTGTTCCCCTTTCAGCATGTTAAATATGTCCTGCCATTCCCTTCTGGCCTGCAGAGTTTCTGCTGTAAGATCATCTGTTAAGCATGTGGGGTTTCCCTTGTGTGTTACTTGTTGCTTTTCCCTTGCTGCTTTAAATATTCTTTCTGTTTAGTCTTTGTTAGTTTGACTAGTATGTGTCTTGGCGTGTTTCTCCTTGGGTTTATCCTGTATGGGACTCTTTGTGCCTCTTGGACTTGATTGACTATTTCCTTTTCCATGTTGGGGAAATTTTCAACTATAATCTCTTCAAAATTTTTCCCAAACCCTTTCTTTTTCTCTTCTTCTTCTGGGATCCCTATAATATTCAAATGTTGGTGTGTTTGATATTGTCCCAGAGGTCTCTGAGACTATCCTCAGTTCTTTTCATTCTTTTTACTTTATTCTGTTCTTCAGAAGTTATTTCCACCATTTTATCTTCCAGCTCACTGATTCGTTCTGCTTCAGATATTCTGCTGTTGATTCCTTCTAGAATTTTTTTAATTTTAGTAATTTTGTTGTTTGTCTCTGTATGTTCATTCTTTAATTCTTCTAGGTCTTTGTTAATTGATTCTTGCATTTTCTCCATTTTGTTTTCAAGGTTTTTTGATCATCTTTATTATCATTACTCTGAATTCAGGTAGTTTGCCTATTTCCTCTTCATTTATTTGGACTTCTGCATTTCTAGTTTGTTCCTTCGTTTGTGTAGTATTTCTCTGCCTTTTCATTATTTTTTTTTTTTTAACTTACTGTGTTTGAGGTCTCCTTTTCCCAGGCTTCAAGGTTGAATTCTTCCTTCCTTTTGGTTTCTGCCCTGCTAAGCTTGGTCCAGTGGTTTGTGTAAGCTTTGTGAGATTTGTGCTGAGTTTTTGTTTTTTTGTTTGTTTTTCCTCTCATGGGCAACTGAGGTGGTAATCCTGTCTGCTGATGATTTGGTTTGTATTTTTGTTTGTTGTTTAGATGAGCACAGGGTGCTACTGGTGGTTGGGTGATGCTGGGTCTTGTATTCAGGTGGTTTCCTTTTTGTGAGTTCTCACTGTTTGATACTCCCCAGGGGTTAGTTCTCTGGTAGTCTATAGTCTTGGAGTCAGTGCTCCCAGTCCAAAGGCTCAGGGCTTGAGCTCTACTGAAAAGCAGAGACTCAGATTGGCTTAAAATTTTGCCATATACTGCTTATAACATACATGCCTGTGGAATTTCAGATGAGACTAAAGTACCATTTGACATGTTTGGTTTCCATATTCCATGCTTTAATTACAAGATTTGCCATGAGCTACAGTTGGGGCACTTGGTGAGGTGGCTTCACCCCAGCTATGCTACAGGAGAGGCCCTGAGGAGTAGGTTGTGACACCCTGCCCACCTTCTACTCCCATACTTCTTAAAATGGCTCATTAAAATTTTGTTTCAGCAATTTTTAACATTTTTGAGTTAGTGGAATTAGTTTTTGGCATCAAAACAATTTGTGGATTCCCATATAATTGCAGTTAAATTTTCTCAATGTAATTGAAAAAAATGTTTTCTGGAAAAATGGTACTGAAAACTGTGTAACACTTAAAATTATTTTCTTTCCTGGGTTTTTGTAATCACAACATATTTACATATATTTGAAAAAACAATAGCAAAATATGTGCTAGTCATATTATTTCTTCATTTTTTGATAATGCTTGGTATTCATTAGGGTCTTTAAGTACAAGAGTTTGCAACCCATGGACTGTAAACCACATTTTAGACTATTAGTGAATAATAATAACAAAAGTAAAATTTGCATTTTTTTCCTAGGATGCTAGAGTTGAATAGATTTAAATTTAGGGGGGAAATACATATACATACAGATCAAAGAACTCTAATTTTTATCAAACTCAAACCTTGCCATTAAAATGGAAATATTCTTCATGTTATCCACCTAAAAGGTTCCCATTACCTATGAAGTGTTAACTGGTATAATTTTGGGGATTTTTAATAGCTATCTTTTTCTCTTTCAGCTTTGATTGTAGTATATAGTCTTCTCAAATGGAAATAGAAATTTTTCTTTTTTAAAATATTAAGACAACCAAAAACTTGGTGTATATGAAGCAGATTATTTCAAAGAATATAAAGCTAATAGATCTGAATATGTTTTGAGTTTGACTGCTTTCTTTTTCTTTCTTCTTTAGTAATCATTATATTTTCCTAAAGAATTAGTACTCAGGGTCATTTGAAAAGATCCATTAAAGCCATCAATGCAATTGTTCTGAACAGAGTTCTTTCAAGCAGCCTCTATTTTTTGTTTTTTAGCTTTGGGTACAATAATCTTTTCTTCTTTCTGAAATCAAATGAGTTTTAAAGATTTGAGAAAATCAACACTAATGTTTGGAAGTTAAAATGAATCCATTCAACAGACCTTTGATTCAGCAAAGCTAGAAGTAAAATTATAAATTCTAGTTTTACAAATATAGTAGTGAAGATTATGATTTAGTGATAACTTAATCTCCATATTAGAGAATTAAGAAAACCAGTGAATTTCAAAAGATCTGATAGATAAAATAACATCTGGATGAATGTACTTTGATAATGATAACCCTATATGCAAAACAGAAAAAGAGACACAGAAATACAGAACAGACTTTTGAACTTTGTGGGAGAATGTGAGGGTGGGATATTTCAAAAGAACAGCATGTATACTATCTATGGTGAAACAGATCACCAGCCCAGGTGGGATGCATGAGACAAGTGCTCCGGCCTGGTGCACTGGGAAGACCCAGAGGAATCGGGTGGAGAGGGAGGTGGGAGGGGGGATCGGGATTAGGAATACATGTAAATCCATGGCTGATTCATATCAATGTATGACAAAACCCACTGGGGAAAAAAAAAAAATAATTAAAAAAAAAAAAAAAACCATTATGAAGGAATGACTAGTCATATAAACTGAACTTTTAACTTTCATTTAAGTAAAAATATATGTTGTATTTTATGTTCTAAAAAGCTGACACATTATTATACTACTTGTATAGTGTAAACAGCAATTTGGGGACAACATTGTGAATGATTACTAATTTTTAAATCATTTAGTTTATACATTCTTTTAAATTTTTATGCTTATTAGTTAGTATTAACTTTTTCCTGTTTTCAAATAGAGATCCATTCCTCTTCAGCCAAAGCAAATGAATAGGTTTTCAGGATAAAACAGTTTAAAATACTATTCTCACAAAGAGATAGAGGTCCTGTAGCTAAAGTTGAAGAACCCACTTTTTTCCTTCTTTTTAAGACACACAAAGCGTAAAACACAATGATTTATCCTGTTCTTTGCCATCAAGTTTTGCATGTTATAATAGCCCCACTCTGTCATCTCTGTGTTGACTACTGTCTAGAATAATGTGGTAAATCACAGGTGGATTAAAAAGATGCTTAAAGAGCCCTCAGGAATAGGCAAACAATCAACTGACAGGTCATTGCTGAATCAAGGAATTATACCCTTTTCTTTGGCATATCACAGCTCATGAAGGCTAACATTTTGGTGACTGTTTCAGGAAAAGAAATACTGTACTGTATTTCCTCTCTTCCGTTCAGTGTCTGTGATACAAAGCAAACAAACTTGTTTACAGAACAGCCAGCCTTTGGTTGAGTAAATGACAGGTAGGAAATTAAGCTGTTAATAAAGGAGGATGACTAAGTGAGGAAATCCGTCTTTTGTCAACCACTCTTATATTTTTATTATTTTTAAATAGAATCTGCTTTCGGTTTCAGTGGGAGTGTTAGATGTATATGGTTTAATGGATTTTGTACTTGAAATTCTGGCTTCCCTCTTTTGCTTACAATCCAACATCACAGTAGAAAATGATGCATAGTCTTCTAAATGATTGATATAGAGTGATGGTTTAGGCTTATTTATTGAGTCAGAGCTCCACACCTGTTCTGTGTCATAACAGCTTCCTCCAAGGATGAGTTGTTTTTTTTTTTTTTAAGCCATCCTTTCTTGCAATGCCAGAGGCATTAAAAATCTCTAAATTGAATAATACTGAATTAAATTTGCTTCTTATTTAAATCTATTTAAAAGTAACCCTTTGCATACTTTCTGGTTTTTTTAGTATAGATTGTTGATTATCACATTGTATGTATATGTGTTTATGCATACATTTATACACATATATATGTATGTATATGTATTTCTTTTTTATAAATTTTGATATTAATCTTGACATTTATCATAACATGAAGAATAATCCTAAAATTATTTACAGTGTTCTTCCCCTAAATGAACTTTATTGAAAGCAAATTAAATTTTTACATTTAAGTTCATCAAAGTAAACATATATGATGAACAAGACTTATTTGGTGGTAAATGGAAATTCAAGCTCACATTTAATATGTCAGTATTGTCATGAGCCTACTAAAAAATGCTTATGTCATTTTAGGCTTCATTAATGACAGTGTCTAGATCACATAAACTAATGTTTTGAGGTGTTCTGTCCTGGTCAGGTCACAGCTAGAATATAATATATAATTTTGAGATCTCATGGTTTGTGAATAATTTTAGATATAACAAGTATGGATCAGAGCATGATTTTACCTTGGAGAATAGAAAAATACATGCAAATACAGTTACTGCCTTCAGATATTTAAAAGTTTATAAAAGAGACAGAGTTAAAAGGTTCTGGTGGTGAAACAGAACAAATTCCCAATGAACTAAAATTGTTCACTTATTACCCTCTTATTCCAAAAGTGTTTTAAAAAAGGTTTGATTATGCTAAATATCTGCTATGTTGATTCAAAATTGGAAAGAGTCATTTCTTATCTCGTCAGTTTTGATTGAAGTTAATTAGGAAGCTGGGAAAGATAAGTCTGATCTGTTTTCAATTTTGAATTGAATTGGCAAGCATAAAATGATTTTATTATTCAGTCACTTAGCATATATGTGAATATTTACAAATTTAAAATTTAAATTTTGAGACTAATCTTTGAAAATTACCTTTGGCCCTATGAATGTTCCACGTATTGTTACTCTATGTTTTTTCTTCTTTTTAAATGATAATTCCATATATTTATAAAAAAGGAAACATCAAAATTTGGCCCAGGTCATTTAAATCCAGTCTGAAGCTTAGAGGTAGGAGTGAGAATGAATAATACAGGTCCCCTGTTTAACATGTGAATCCCACTTTTCCCATCATATTTGAAAGTTGAACATTAAGAATTTAAATGGACAGTCTAATAACTTACTGCTTTCTTTGAAGCAAACATGGTTCCACCTCAAAAGGGGGAAAATGTATTTGAATTTCATTCTTTGACGGTTTTGTCCTTTGAACTCTAGGCTGACTGAATAGATAAGCTTTTTGGCTCATCTCATCTTCCAGAACTTCCTGACCTTTTCTCCTTTCTTTAATGTTTTAAATATTTTAGAGAGTGGATAGTAAATATAGCTTATATGTTTGTATAGAATTCAGCAAGAGAGATTGGGTGCCTTGCATTAAATATTAATATCTGTATTGCTATAAATTTTAATTTCTTTTAGATAGTAGTTGACATCGAGTAGCACGCAGAAAGTATCGATTACATAAACTTACTGTGGAATGTAAAAGTGAAAGAATGAATATGCTTACGCATACATCCTTTATAGTTACAAGATCAGTGGTCATGTTTTATTGATGGCCTAGTCTTCGAGTGTTTTTTGACACTCTCAAGTCCTGATTAACATTTGTCATATAATAAATACATCAATTTAGATAGCAGCAGATAGATGTTAGCATTTGAACAGAGCAGATAATTATTATTTAAATAATTAGCTTATTTCTTTGTTAAATTATGAATTTTCTAGGGACTCTATACATATATTGATTTCATATCAATCTAAAACAATGCATTGAATAAATGTATTAACTTTGGTAGTCTGCCATAAACTTCACTCTATTCTTGTGGCCATTAATTTAGGAGAATGGTAGTTCTTGATGCCCTCTCAGTATTAATGTCTGGGAAATAGCACAAAGGTTTCTGAGATCTCAAGGAATCTGGAATGGTTGTATATGTATGGTCCTCATCCGTTGTCAGAAATCCAGCTACTTAGGAGCTTTTCCAGTTTTTTGGCTCATACATAAATGGAATTTTCTGATTTCCTCAACTTGGTGACTAAATTTTTTGTGTTTTTAAATTGGTCTGGATTGATACCAGTCTATTTGGAGAAGGGTAGGCTCAAAAGTGTTAAGCCAGAAACAGGAAGACTGAAGATTGAAGCATCCTGTCATTCATTGTACACATAATACCTGATTTTCTCCAAGATTCTTGTTGAGCCTATATGATTTGCCTTACAGACTTTCCAATACAGTCTACAACATATACTGAATAAACTACACCATCTGTATCTTTCTGTCTATTCTAATCTTGGTCAACATCTACATAGCACTTCTAGTAGAACTGCATACAATTTATGAGCTCAAAATAAACACAATGAAGATTTAAGCTTTTCATCTTTATTCTAGGAACATTCCCCATTTCCAAAATATTTATATTATTGTGATTCTTCTATGAAATCATAAGACAAAAATTGTACCATCCCTTCAAATCAGAACTTTATTCAGTTTATGACTCTGCTTTGAATAAGAACAAAAGTTTAAAGGATGCATTCTTTAAGTACCACTAGTGGGAAATACAGCAAAGGCAATGGCACCCCACTCCAGTACTCTTCCCTGGAAAGTCCCATGGATGGAGGAGCCTGGTAGGCTGCAGTCCATGGGGTCGTGGAGAGTCAGACACGACTGAGTGACTTCACTTTCACTTTTCACTTTCGTGCATTGGAGAAGGAAATGGCAGCCCACTCCAGTGTTCTTGCCTGGAGAATCCCAGGGATGGGGGAGCCTGGTGGGCTACTGTAAATTTATTCTGTGGTATTAAATAAACCAAGGGTTATGGGTTTTGAGAATTATAGTGAATTCTGCATTCATATATATCTTATACTGAAAATTAGAGCTAGTAAAAGAGTGAAAAATATGAATTTAGCAGTCATTAAATTATGTGAATACTCAGGTTTTTAGAATGTTTTTCACTCAATGTTTTATCTTTTTTGGACAAAGCCAAGCCACAAAGAGTGGTTACTATTAATTTTAATAATAAATATGTTTCATCAAAGTACTTTGAAAATAAAACCTGTTATTATTCCTTAATGTTACTCTAATCTGTTCAGGTCTTTAAAGTACATTTTAGAAATATCTATATCTATATCTATCTATCTATCTATCTTTTCCCAGGAGTTAGTCTATGTCCTATTTGCACCCCAGAAAGAGACAAGTTTACTCTTTCTCATCAGTAAAGCTAGGCCAGTTGTGTTAATTAATTTGCCAAGATATACTATGAAATAAGTAAGTGACGATTATTACCTTTTTACAAAAAACTGAGGGCCAACAAGCATTAGGCAGTTGACCAGTAGGCAAGTAGTAAACTCTTGTTCTCCAAGACTGTGAAATCGACAGTTTTTCTAGGAATCATTGACATCATTTTGTTTTTATTACTCTTTCATATAGATATGACAGAAATTTTGGAAAGACTACATCTTCATAACTTTTTAGCTCTGTTATCTGTTGATTTCATTCACTTTTTAAAAAATAACCAAAATAGTTTATAACTTAAAATTCTTTCACATGAAAAACAGCAAACTATAGTTAATCCTTTCTAACCTCTTAAAAACATTAAAATGCTGGGCATTAAGACATTAATTGCATTCCTTATATTTAATTTCTGCTTTTCACATTTGTTACCTGTAATTTCACCAAGATCTATTTCACCTATCCTTTATAAAGCATTTTACTTTGTAATAATTATATAATCATTCATTTGCTTTTTTAATGTTCTAGCAGATATTTTTCTGTCTTGCTCAACAAAGTTCAATTTAAGGATAAGCTATATGTGTTCCCCAAAGTAATTCGCCTCCAACGAATAAAAATAAATGGAAAAAAAAAATAAAGGTCACAATGTTTAACTTAAATAAATAAATAAATAAAATAAGGATAAGCTATATAAGTGACCTAATTCATTTTCTTTACATGCTTCAAGTAATATAGTCATGCTAATTATGCTTTCCCTTTTGTTCTGTTATCATCTGAAGCCAGATTATAGTTTTATATACTATGTACTGCACTGGGTGCCAGATGCAAGGGAAGCCAGTAAATAACTTAATAATATCCAGAAAGATCCCAGCTTTAGTTGAAAAAAAAAAGGATGTCTTGTAAGTAGGACCATTGTAAACTACACAGTAATTATAAATCTCCATAATTATAAAGGGGCATTTTCTCTTCTTTCTTTAACCTGTCTTAAGTATTAGATATGATTGAAAGAAGTGTTTCTCTCAATACCAAGAAAGATATTACTTATTTTTACAGTCTGTTTTTGAAACAAAAGGAAAAACCACTGGGGTAAAAATATGTCCACACAATGCCTGCCATGTACAGTTTTCCAGACTCATAGAGACTTGAACCCTGCTTTTTAGTTATTTAATGAAATTGCTCATACTAGTTTGTAAGTAGTTTTGAATGTTCTTGTATATTCTTTTTCATATAAAATATAAAAAGATGTGTCAGTTTTGGTTTCACCATTAGTAGATGGACCTGTCGAAAAGTAGGACTTGCTTAAAAATGCTTTGAAAGCAAGAGTTTTCCTAGCCTTGAATAATTTATTTTCTCTTTCTTGGACTCTCTTGTGGAACGTACTATCTAGAGTATCCACTGAACATTTAATATATAATGGCTTTAAATTTAAATTTAAATTGCTATTTATCTCTGTTTATCCCCACATTGCGAACTTCTGAAAGGCAGAGATTCACTCTCTTGCATGTGATTCACCTAGTATCTGTGTCTTAAATAGAATTAGTTTATAACAAATCATTATTTATTCTGACTAAGATCAGGGCATCCGATCCCATCACTTCATGGCAAATGGATGGGGAAACAGTGGCTGACTTTGTTTTTCTGGGCTCCAAAGTCATTGCAGATGGTGATTGCAGCCATGAAATTGAAAGACGCTTACTCCTTGGAAGAAAAGTTATGGCTATCCTAGACAGCATATTAAAAAACAGAGACATCACTTTGCCAACAAAGATCCGTCTAGTCAAGGTTATGTTTTTTCCAGTGGTCATGTATGGATGTGAGAGTTGGACTATAAAGAAGGCTGAGCGCCAAAGAATTGACGCTTTTGAACTGTGGTGCTGGAGAAGACTCTTGAGAGTCCCTTGGACTGCAAGGAGATCCAACCAGTCCATCCTAAAGGAGATCAGTCCTGGGTATTCATTGGAAGGACTGATGCTGAAGCTGAAACTCCAATATTTTGGCCACCTGATGCGAAGACCTGACTCATTTGAAAAGACCCTGATGCTGGGAAAGATTAAGGACAGGAGGAGAAGGGGATGACAGAGGATGAGATAGTTGGATGGCATCACCAACTCAATGGACATGGATTTGGGTGGACTCTAGGAGTTGGTGATGGATAGGGAGGTCTGGCATGCTGCGATTCATGGGGTCGCAAAGAGTTGGACACAACCAAGCGACTGAACTGATACTTATAACTGATTTATTCTGAAAGTTTCTTTTACCTGTTACACAGTTGGGGGAATAATTTTATCTAGCTCCACTGACAGAGCTTGTATATCTATGCTGACTCTTTTACTCATTTGCCTGGTTGTTTAAATGAAACAAGCTGGAGACAAGCCAAGGAAAAGGATCAGTGCTGTGAAGACACAGGAGTTTTGAAGGTGGCTGCAATTTCTTTATATAATCTCATCAGTGACATAGAGTTAGTCAAGTAAAACTTGTCAATGACAAATTGAGCAGTTGGTAGTACTGCACATCTAATAATGACAAATCATGCACTTTCAATTTGTCAGTATGCTAAGCACTTTACATTATTTCTTCCTTTTGCAAGAGAGAATCTGAAACTTAGAGAGTTGATAAACTCCCATGGAGTAATATAGTTCACAGTAGGTGGATTCATACTCTCTGTGAATCCAAGAAGTCAGAAAATATTAAACCTTAAAGAGACCTTAGAGATGATCTTAGCCTACCTCCCAAGTAGGGAGGTAGAAACTGTCTTTATTATGTAGAGGAAAGTCAAGAGCCATTCTAGAGGGATCATAAGCTGAGGGGGAGTTTTCTAACTGAGCCCTTTTCTCTCCTCCATAGTGCCCTTTCAGTTGCTCACTCTGTTTTTAGTATTAGGCAAGGAAATAGTAGTCTAGTGCCAGCTGGAGACAGGACATTAGTATCAGGACAGTATGGGAGCCTGGCTTAGGAGGCAATATTATATTAGGAGTAAATTTAGGTATCTTAACTCTCTCAACTCTCCTCACTATGTGGACCAAGCAACTATTGCTATTACAGAAGCAGGAAAGCCCCTAGTAATAAAGATGCCTAGGGTGGAGAACCTTAGAGATTAGTAAATAGAGGGCCTGGAGAGGCGGGCTTGGAGAGTGAAAACAAGACTGAGTTCACACTGAGACATCAGAGGAACTTAAAACTGCTTTGGAAAGCACAAGCTAGGGCCCTTCCGGCTAAGTAGAAATTACTAACTGAGGCCGCTGAAATTCACACCATAAAAGGAGCAAAACCAATGGTACAGACAGAAGAGAGCTGTAGTATTAATAAATGATCTTAAATATGAGAAGGAAAAAAACTGGATTCATAAAGAAAAAAAGCAAATAGTTACAACCAATTGGATATATTGAGTTTGAAAAATTGCCACTTTTTAAAACTAAAATGCAAAACCAAACAAAAGCCAGATGGGTAAAATACCACAATGGATACAACCAAAGAATAGATTTGGAAAATCAAATCCAGAAATGTTTTTAGAAACATCAGGAAACGATAGTGAGAGGGAAAGAATGTGAGACAAGTCAAGAAATATGAATGATAGAAATAGTTATATATGTCATTATTTGTGTACTGGAAGTCTCAGAACCACAGGCAAAAAGTAAGTTGACGGGAGAAAATATTAAGTGAATAACTGAGAATTTTCTGTAATTAAAGGTACAACAATTAAGATTAAAAGGTTCAGAGAGAGCTGAAGAAAACCTACATCCAGACTTATTGTATTCAAATATTAGGATATCAAAGCTAAAGAAAGGAACTCTAAAAGCTTTCAGGTAGGAAAAAACATGAATCAGACTGGCTTTAGAGTTCTAAACAATACCAGACAGAAGGGGAAACCGAAATGACATCTTCGGAATCTGGCAGGAAAATAATTTTGAACCCAAAGTTTTATTCAACTTGACTGTCACTTAAATGTGATAGAGAAGGGAGGATATTTTCTGATACACGGGATCTTAGAAAATTTACTGTGCAAAAGTCCCTCTCTGAAAGAGCTCTCAGAGCTTGCACCCAGGCAAGAAAACTAAATCCAGGAAGAAGCAATGATCTATACAGATAGTAATAGAGAATACAGAATCCAAGAATGTACTTTATAGATGTTTGTGTGCTCAATCTGTCTGACTCTTGGCAGCCCTTTGGACTGTAGCCTTTCAGGCTCCTCCATCCATAGAATTTTCCAGACAGAAATACCGAGGTGGATTGCCATTTCCTCCTCCAGGGGTCTTCCCAACACAGAGGTCGAACCCATGTCTCCTGCATTTGCAGGTGGATTATTTTACTGCTGAGCCTGTGGGGAAACCCTGCTTTATAGGTAAGCAATGGCAAAAAAAAAAAAAAAAAAAAAATTAAAAAGAATGGGGGATACGAATAACCAAACATCTCACAGCCTAGAATTAAAACTCCAGGTAACATTAATCTTTGGGGATTTCTAGGGGATAAGAGGGGTAAGACAAAGAGAGAAATTGGAGACCAGAGGAGGTGAAACTATAATAAGGTTGTTGTCTTCTTCAGGGAGAGTACATAGATATTAACATTAGACATTTATAGTGAAGAATAAGCATAGTTATAGAATCTCTTTGCTTGATAATAGATAACAGCAGATCACAATACATTGGAAAGAGTTCCAATATTGAACAAAACAAAGAATACCAGTTTTCAGAATGCCTTGCCATTTTACCATGTTTGAGAACCATTGTGTCACTTAAATCAGGGCTCTAATGTTTTTATTCTTTGAGATTGCAACGGTGCATACCAAACCTCTCATTTCTACCTCAGCATTCCACGCTATGTCAGATGCCCGTGGTTTGAACAGATTAACCTCTTTACTGTGCTGTCATGTCATACTGTTTGTAGACCCTTAAATAAGTCCTTTCATGGACGTAGATCTACCGTTCTAGACCTTTTCTATCCTGACTCATTTTTCCTTCCTTGAAGTATTGCATTTTATGAAAAACTTGATCTTGCTTTATTAATTTTTATTATTTGCATTGTAGTTTTACTCTTCGGTTGTCTTGACTCTTAACACTTAAATGCTATATGGCCAGTCTTGCAGAAGTTAATTTCATTTTTGTAAACCAGGAGACTTTACTTATGGGAGTGCATGCTTTATATAGGAATAACAATTTAAAGAAATTCATTTCCAGATCTTTAATGCCTAAAGGTGATCTGCTTGAGAACACACTTGTGTTGAGAGTGGAAATTACTCCTATCCAAACTCTTCATTATAAATCTCTGAGACACCAAACAAGAAGACAGTGGAAGGTTAGAGGTTTGAAAGAGTGGATGACTGAAGCACCAGTTTTCTAAGTGTGGTCTGGAGATTAGAATTTCTGTTTGCCTTTTTCGCTCTCATTTTCTCAGGAGTTGCAGTTTAAAAGGGCTTCCCTGATAACTCTGTTGGTAAAGAATCCACCTGCATTGCAGGAGACCCTGGTTTGACTCCTGGGTCAGAAAAATCTGCTGGAGAAGGGATAGGCTTCCCACTCAAGAATTCTTGGGCTTCCTTTGTGGCTCAGCTGGTAAAGAATCCTCCTGCAATTCGGGAGGCCTGGGTTCGATCCCTGAGTTGGGAAGATCCCCTGGGAGAAGGGAAAGGCTACCCACTCCAGTATTCTGGCCTAGTGAATTTCATGGACTGTGTAGTCCAAGAATTTTAAGTTGTCCCTTATTCATCATCTTTTCTGAGATGTAATTCAGATTTCAGAGAATTGGGAGGTGTCATTATGTGAAAATTTCCTATACGCGCATTTATGTGAACAAAGTCTCTCTGTACTTTATTCCATTAAAAAAAATTTTTTTTTAATTTTAAAATAGTTGAATCCTAGCAATGAGTAGGTTGCCCAGCAGTAAAGAATCTTCCTGCAATGCAGGAGCCTCAGGAGATGCAGATTTGATCCCTGGGTCAGGAAGATCCCCTCAAGGAGGGCATGGCAACCCACCCCAGTATCCTTGCCTGGAGAATTCCATGTACAGAGGAGCCTGGCGGGCAAAGGTCCATGTGGTCACCAAGTGTCAGATATCACTGAAGCACCTGAGCACATACTCAATAAGTAATAGTCTCCCATGTTTACAAGAACACATTTGGGAGAAGGAGACTAATGAGGTAATTCTATCAGTCTTTTTAAGAAATGAATTTCCAATAAACTTTAACTTTTTATGTTTAATATTTTTCCTGAATTGATAATATGTATAATGGTACCTAAGTAATTGTAATGCTAATTCAACACAGAAGAAATTTAGTACTTAGAACTTTTGTTCCTGTGAATTTTTAAAAATTTAATGTATATATGTATTTTTATTTTTTATATGTATTTTTATTTGTTAAAATTATTACAAAATGATTCATGAAGGAAGGAAATTTTCTTGGAGTAGTGGAATGACAATACAAATTTAAGGAGAAAAAAAATCTGTTTAAAGTTTCTCAAAACTAGTTTTTAAATGGATCATAGGATTAAATTATTTAAAATCTGTTGAATACATTGGCGAAAGTTGAAATACAAATCATATTTTAAAATATCAATATTTATAGTATTCTGGAAGTTCATCTTTTACAACTGTTAAACATGGATACGTGTGAGAAGGCAGTACTTTAACTTTTCTCTTTAAAATATATGTATAATTTCTTTTTAGCACTAGCAAGAGCTACATGTACCCACTGATTAAGACCAGATCCCTATATTTTTAGAGAACAGGAGGGAGGTAAAGAGAGAAATGCTTTTAAAATTAAGCAATGAACCTTTTCCAGGAGTGATGAAGAGTGGGTGCTTATAAAATGATTTTGGAAGCAGATCAGCCAGAAAGGTGAAAGAATCAGAATGCTGATACGGCAAAAGATAATGGAGTTGGTCCCCAGCCCGGCTGTAGCAGCTGCCTTATTATATTTTAATATGTGCTATTAGCTATATATCTTGATTCCTTTGACTTTCTGCCAAATAAATGACTATCACTATAGTCACTAGAATTGAGTTAACTGGTCTACTGATACCACCACAGCTTTTTCTAATCCATTGTATATTTATAATGGAGAAGGAAATGACAAGGAGCATGGTGGTATTCCTTTGATTACCAAAAAAATGTACCCACCTTGGTTTGTTTTTAAGACTTTTTCTCATTGGTTTTTAGCGACTTCATTATGATATCCCTTAGTATGGTTTTTTTGTGTTTATCTTGCTTGAATTGCTTTATGCCTGCTTATTCTTCAAGCTGCTTTTTTCTGTTGGGGTGATAGTTTTATTAAATTTGAACCAATTTTGGCAATTATTTTTTTTCTTTTTTTGGCCATTATTTCTTTACATTTTTTTTTTTTTTTCTGATCCTCTTCCCAATCCATCCCACCCTCCACCCCACAGAATTCAATTTCATCTATGTTAGATTACCCAGTAATATCCCGTAGGCCACCGAAGCTCTGATCTTTTGTGTATTTTTGTGTATGTGGTTTTGTTTTGCTTTTTGCCTTTTTCTTTCTGGGCTTCAGTTTCAGCGGGTTCACCTACCAAGAGTTTACTGAATTTTCACCTAAGGTGAAGTTCACCTAGCATTCTCTTTTAAATGAAGGCGCTGAGAAAGATTGAAGGCAGGAGGAGAAGGGGACGACAGAGGATGAGATGGTTGGATGGCATCAGCAACTCAATGGACATGAGTTTGAGTAGACTCCGGGAGCTGGTGTTGGACAGGGAGGCCTGGCGTGCTGCAGTCCATGGGGTTCCAAAGAGTCGGACACGACTGAGCGACTAGACTGACTGACTGACTGACTGGCGAAACAATTCAAGCAAGATAAACACAAGCAAACCACACTGGGGTATATCCTAATGAAGTTGTTAAAAACCAGTGAGAAAAAGAACATCTTAAAAGCAAACCAAAAAGAGGGAAAAAAGAAAAAAAGCCATGTTAAATACATTGTCAGAAACAGTGCAAGCCAACCAACAGTGGAATGGTATCTTTAAAATGCTGAAAAGATAAAAGCCCATCACTACAGAGAAAGCAAAACCTATTCAACTTAAATAATCAAATGTTTTCTTGTTGAAAGTGTTCTTTCCATTTATAGTCATAGAAACCAATGCTGAAAAGGACCTTTGAGTTTATTAGTCCATAGTAATGGGAGTGGGAGTAAGATTAGACTGACTACTCTCCAGAAACACACACAGTGCTTTAGGTTTGTCTGATACACCGGGAAGCTTTCTCACAGACACCCGCCCTCTCCCCTCTCACTGTAGCATTACTAGGGCAGTGAAACTGTGTGTGCAATGAGACTGACTAAGATCAGCTCGGGTTTATTGAGGCAGAAAACAGATTGAAAATCACTGAAAGTCCACATCCCCACTTTATACATAGGATTATTAAAACTTTGAGAAGATGAAATGACTGTCTCCAAATCATTTTTGACAGAGAAACTAGTACACTTGAGTCTCAGATCAGGTGCTTCTCTATTTCTTTTGCATATTTAAAAAATTGGGAATCCTCTTAGAATTTGTTTATGACAATGTATTTGCAACGAGAGGTAAATCGCAATAATTTCAGACCAAATTTTGTGTTTATGTATGTGTGTGGGGGAGAGACACTTAGAGTTTTTATATCAATGCAATTTTATATAAACTCTCACTATATAAACACTAGGGTTTACTAAGCTATTAATTTACTAAGGCATAACAATAATAAAGATGAATAAAACATCTTTCCAGTATTTCATCTCTCTCCTTGACACGTGAAGTTCCGGGTGTGGTAATACCTATTATGGAGTGACTCCTCAAAGTTCAAGTCCAGAAATACAGAGTACATAGACAGTATATAAACATGCTTATTGTTACATCATGTCAGGGGAAGAAAATACAGAAGGAACATTTGAGCTCCATAAATCTCTGCTAAAGAGAGCGTTACTTGCTACAACCTGTCTGCAGCAATCAGAGGAAGGAAGTCAGCAAAAAAGGGAAAGAATGCCAAGTTGCAAGTGCCAAATTGTCTCATCACTTGCAACTCCAGAAAAAGACCAGATTCCTATAACTCAAAACAAGGTTCAAATTCAGTTGCTAAAATGACAAATACTGTCCTAGATTTTAGAAAACATTTTGCCCATTTTTCTCCTACCAGTAAAAGTGATCTTTATCTAAATGTCAGTGAAAGTCATGGAGGAGAAGTGTTGAAAGGGTCTTAAATCATGTCAAAACCTCTTATTTTCAGATGGGATAACATGGATCAAAGAACATCATTTGACTCCTCCTCCAGTGGTCTGTCCATTAGACTCTGTTAGGAAGAATAATTCTAACCAAATCACTTTCAGATTCTAGGTAAATCATGCCTCATCCAAAGTGTGTGTTTTTGTTGTTTGGTTCTAGCTATTAAGTATTCTGAGGAACTAATTCTGAAGGATTTATGGGTATTATTTAGTTTTCTTTTATAAAGGTTTTGATCTTTTATAAAGGTTTTTAATCTGATAGTCTGATTCATTTGGGAGCTACCAGATGTTGCTTTTAAAAGTCTCACTTCTCACTCAAATACAGTTTTGATAAAACAGGCATGATTCTATGGGGGAGTATTTTGGACACATAGAGAGCCAAGTCAGTGGAAGTCACAGAAGTGTTAAGATGCCACTGATTGGAAGGTGTATCATTACTTTATAGATTACTGAGGTAGAAAGATGCAGTTAAGTTATGATGTACATCGATTCCAAGATTACACACCCATTTCTGTGATGTTAAAGAATGAAGAAACATGCTCTTTAGAATCAGTGAAATATTGAAGGTAGTTGGATAGGAAAGGTAAGGACATTTCTGGAAAGCGGGAAGCAGAATGGATATAGGAGTGCAGAGCAGAGACTAGATTGCAGAGAATATGAGCCTGGCTGAAAGACTCTTGTAGAGCGCTGGGAGAGAACTGTCAGCCAGCAGCACCTCGGGCTGGTGTAAGGGAGAAAGAGTGAAGCCCTTGACCTGAGTTTCGTCCTCCAAGTGAACAAGAAAATGTACCAGAAATTGAGTCTTAACAATTTAAATGGGAGAGCAACTCTCAAAATCTTTGAGAGTCTCCTAGAAGTTAGAAGACAAGATTGAATGCTGACCTAAAGCATTTGAACCTTAGATTTTAGTCAGAAATGAGCTCTGAAAGAGAAATAAAGAGTGTTTTAAGAAGATGAATCCAACTAACAATGGTGTGAAAAGCTATAATCTGCCAAAAATACTGTCTTCTTTTTTTCCATCAGCAAGTACTCTCTCTGGAGGAACAATAGTAATGTAATCACTAGCTTTTTTTTTTTTCCTCCCCTGTTCTTTCTGTTTTTTTCCAAGTTGTGCTAATTCTTTGAGAAAAATCTAAGTCCTACAAATGGTAGTAAAGAAGCTAGTAGTTATTTACATGAGTTTTTAACCTACTCTCACCAGTATGCTAGAACACAACCTTCAGTTACATCTTTCAGAGGGGGGAAAAAATGATTCACTTTGGGTGGAGTACAGACTTGCCCATAGTCTTCAGTTTTACTGCAGGCAAAACAAAGACACGCCTCTTCCTGAAAACATAGACAACACAAATTACTGTGGCCAGCTCCTTGTATTATCATTTTTACATCAGCTCATCGCTAACTGCTAACCACCTAATACTACTAATGTAAAACACCTCCCCTTTGCAAGCACTGGGCCTCCTTTGGTGTAGTGTTCTGGGATAACTTCTCATTCCACTCTGTCTTAGACATTTCTTCTTCCTGTAAGATTTTCTCATCTCTGTATTTTATCACCTCCGTCATATCACTATGAACAAAAAATTTCCTTCCTGTTTGTTTGCTCTGCTAAATTCCTACTTCTTTTAAGAATCAGATCTCCTCATATGACCTATGTTCCTTAAGAATAAGATTTCTCTCTCCTTATCATAGTGCTGGTCTTGAATGGTTAAACACGTCTCTAATTCTGGGATCTGTTGAGATCTCGCTTGTGGGACGGCCTGCCTTTTTCTCCCCTCACTCTGTTTAGTAATTAAAATTGCAGCTGCTTAAGCATATAAGAATATTAAAATTTTTTCCATTATAAAAAAAGAATCAGATCTCCTGATCACTGCCAGCAGAAACTGGAGGTTCTTCTGTGTATAAAGCAGTCGTCTGTCCATCCTTCCTTTCTTCCATCATCCTTTTCCCCCTTCCTTCCTTTCTTTTTAAAAATACTTTAGTTCTTTCATTGTATTGTACACTCCTTGAAAGCACAGGCCATATCTCTTCAGATTTATATTCCAGAAGCTTAGCACAGTGCCTCATACATAACAGATGGTCACTAAATGTCTGCTGAATTGATTGGTTGGATGATGGAGATTTATATCATCAGCTAGCTATAAAGTTTGTATTCACCATGAACAGTATTGGCTTAATAAGATATATTCACTAGCATCAAAATCAGAATCTAATATGAACTTAAGAAACACAACTACTTTGAAGACAGAGAATCTGAAATAGTGTACTAGAAAGAGCATATGGAACATCCAGCAAGGACAGATTTCTTCTAGCAGGAGTGACTGAGATTATAATTATGCTGAGTCTTGGGTGAAAGGATGATATTTCAGGAAACAGGAGAGGAGTAGGTAGGCATTGCATATGGAACTGACACTGTAGGCGAAAAACATAATAGACATGAAAACAAGGAATATATTTGTGAAATAATGAATATTCTAATTTGTATGGTTCAGAATTATAAGTACAAGATCAGTGACTCATAGAGCTGGGCAAATCAGTTGAAATCACATCTAGGGAGAGTTCAGCTTTAGTAAACTGAACAGAATTTCTGAGTAGAAGAAAGAAACTGTCATGAGATTTTAGGAAGATTAATCAGTGCTCAGGCTGGATTAGAAGAGGCAGAAACTAAAGACTGGAATGAAGGGTTGAAGTAGTTTTTTAGGAGAGGAATTTAAGACAGACTAAATCAAAAGGATATATGTGAGTGACATGGTAATATATTTAAAAAAAAAAAAAAAGGTGTCTCATCCTGTCGCGTGTTGGCCAGTTTACATTTGGATCACCACATTTATGAGAAATAGTGGTAAGCCAAGGTAGATCCAAAGAAGAGCAGTCAGAACTGGCATGGGCGGGAGGGACAAGGGTCTGCAAACTGTGAGTTCCTAATGAATCAGGAGGGGAGAAAAGGCTTTGAAGAAGTGTTGTGATAGGCAACTTCGGTTAACCCAGAGGACTGACATCTGGAAGAAACGATAGCATCCTTATTTTGTTGCTCGAGGGAAGCAAGGAGAGATACTAGGCTCTATCCAGAAGAGTGTGACCTAGATGTAGAAACCGTGTCACAGAGGAACAATAATTTTGATGTATTTCAAGAGGATGAATTTTTATGATAAAGGAGATTTGGAAGGAACTTGAACACTGTCTTCAAATACATGAAAATTTGGCCACCTGAGAATGGGTCTTGTGAGCAGATTTAACTCCATACCTCAGAACCATTTGTAAGTTATAGATAAGCAGCTTTCTCTCTTTTTGAAAAACATATCATCTTAACTATTCTTAAAATAATTTTTATTTGTTAATTTATTTTTGGCTGAACTGGGTCTTCAGTGCTGCACGCAGGCTTTCCTCTAGTTGCGGTGAGCAGGGGCTGCTCTCCCGTTGCAGTGCGTGGGCTTCTCCTGTCGTGGAGCATAGGCTGCAGGGTGCACAGCCTTCAGTAGTTGCCGCATCTGAACTTAGTGGTTGTAGCTCCCAGGCTCTAGGGCACAGCCTCAGTAGTTGTGGCGAACGGGTTTAGCCTGTGGGATCCTCCTGATCAGGGATAGAACCCATATCTATGTCGGCAGGTGGATTCTTTTTACCATTGAGCCACCAGGGAAGCCCCAGCTTTCTCTTTATTATAAGAAACCGATCAGCAGGCCATTCAGCAGAAATATCATAAAAAGTATGTTAGTATTGGCAAGTGGTTTTAAAAGGGCAGATTAATAGAGTCTGTTGGATTTATCTTATTAGTATATATTTCTATTATCAGACAGTAACAAAGAAGAATCAGTGGACCCACCAAAGTCTTAGAACTTAATGTCCATACTGTTTACTTATTGAATGACTATTTCAGAATTTATAGCTCTAAAATAAGCAGAAAGTTTAAAGACATATAAGGAAGCTTGGGTACCCATGTATCCATAATAAAGTCACTTTCTTAATCTGAATGCCAAATAAGGAGGTATGGTATAGTATAAAGAGCATGGGTTGACATCAGGCATTTCTGAATTTTAAGCCAACTCTGTCACTTACCAGATGTTTTAACTTTAGCATGTTACTTGGTCTCTCTGGGTCATGGTTTAAACAGGGATATAATTACTCTCTTCCAGGGTTATTACAGAGATTAATAATAATGTTTATTCAGTATATAGAAAAGAAGCTAGAACATCTTTGGTATTTTTAAAAATAACAACAATTGATGTTATCTGAAAAGGTTTTAAATAAGCATTCTTCATAGATACAAAGTAGTAAAATGAAAAGAACAGGAGCTCTGAATTCAGACTGATGTCACTTTGAAGCCTATCTTAGCCACTCCATTAGCAGTATATCCATAGCAACCTGTTTAAGCAACATAAACTCTGATTCCTTATCTGTAAAACGAGAACAGTACTTATCTACTCTACAGGGTCGGAATATTAAATTAGGTCACATTTATTATTTCTGTGTTTAGCAGAGTCTGCTGTGTAGTAAAACCTCAGTGTTAATTTCATTTCATTTCCTCAACTGTATGAATAGACGGTATCCCACTCATGACCTGTTAACAGTATTTTACATACTAGATGGACTGGAAGTCCTGGCTAGGCTTCCAGGTCCCTGAGGGAAGGAAGAGCTGTTCCTGTTTGCCTGTGCCAACTCCTATGACTGATACACCTAATAGACTTCCCTGTATTATGCAACTCTGAAAAGGAAATGTCTGAATTTTAAGAAATCAAGAGGACAGAGATGCAAATCTTGTTTTATACCAAACTAAAGAGTTTCTTATTAACATCTGCCATGCACGCTCATTTGCCTACAGTTGTGTCCAGTTCTTTGCAACCCTATCAGTTCAGTCGCTTAGTCGTGTCTGACTCTTTGCAACCCCATGGACTGCAGCACACCAGGCCTCCCTGTCCATCACCAGCTCCTGGAATTTACCCAGATTCATGTCCATTGAGTCAGTCCTGCCATCCAACCATCTCATCCTCTGTCGTCCCCTTCTCTTCCTGCCTTCAGTCTTCAAGCATCAGGGTCTTATTTGAGTCAGGTCTTTGCATCAGGTGGCCAAAGCATTGGAGTTTCAGCTTCAACATCAGTCTTTCCAATGAACACCCAGGACTGATCTCCTTTAGGATGGACTGACTGGTTGGATCTCCTTGCAGTCCAAGGGACTCTCAAGAGTCTTCTCCAACACCACAGTTCAGAAGCATTAATTCTTTGGCACTCAGCTTTCTTTATAGTCCAACTCTCACATCCATACATGACTACTGGAAAAACCATAGCCTTGACTAGACAGACCTTTGTTGGCAAAGTAATGTCTCTTCTTTTTAATATGCTGTCTAGGTCGGTCATAACTTTTCTTCGAGGGAGTAAGCGTCTTTTAATTTCATGGCTGGAGTCACCATCTGCAGTGATTTTGGAGCCCAAAAAAATAAAGTCTGACACTGTTTACACTGTTTCCCTATCTATTTGCCATGAAGTGATGGGACCGGATGCCGTGATCTTAGTTTTCTGAATGTTGAGCTTTAAGCCAACTTTTTCACTCTTCTCTTTCACTTTCATCAAGAGGCTCCTTAGTTCTTCACTTTCTGCCATAAGGGTGGTGTCATCTGCATATCTGAGGTTACTGTTATTTCTCCCGGCAATCTTGATTCCAGTTTGTGCTTCTTCCAGCCCAGCATTTCTCATGATGTACTCTGCATATAAGTTATATAAGCAGGGTGACAATATACAGCCTTGACGTACTCCTTTTCCTATTTGGAACCAGACTGTTGTTCCACATCCAGTTCTAATTGTTGCTTCTTGACCTGCATACAGATTTCTCAAGATACGGGTAGGTGGTCTGGTATTCCCATCTCCTTCAGAATTTTCCTCAGTTTATTGTGATCCACACAGTCAAAGTCTTTGGTACAGTCAATAAAGCAGAAGTAGATGTTTTTCTGGAAGTCTTTTGCTTTTTTGATGATCCAGCAGATTTTGGCAATTTGATCTCTGGTTCCTCTGCCTTTTCTAAAACCAGCTTGAACTTCTGGAAGTTCACGGTTCATGTATTACTGAAGCCTGGCTTGGAGAATTTTGAGAATTACTTTACTAGCGTGTGAGATGAGTGCAATTGTGTGGTAGTTTGAGCATTCTTTGACATTGCCTTTGTTATGGATTGGAATGAAAACTGAGCTTTTCCAGTCCTGTGGCCACTGCTGAGTTTTCCAGATTTGCTGGCATATTGAGTGAAGCACTTTCACCGCATCATCTTTTAGAATTTGAAGTAGCTCAACTGGAATTCCATCATCTCCACTAGCTTTGTTCATAGTGATGCTCCCTAAGGCCCACTTGACTTCACATTCCAGGATGTCTGGCTATAGGTGAATGATCACACCATTGTGATTATCTGGGTTGTGAAGATCTTTTTTGTGTAGTTCTTCTGTGTATTCTTGCCACCTCTTCTTAATATCTTCTATTTCTGTTAGGTCCACCATTTCTGTACTTTATTGAGCCCATCTTTTTATGAAATGTTCCCTTGGTATCTCTAATTTTCTTGAAGAGATCTCTAGTCTTTCCCATTCTGTTGTTTTCCTCTATTTCTTTGCACTGATCACTGAGGAAGGCTTTCTTATCTCTCCTGGGTATTCTTCAGAACTCTGCATTCAAATGGGAATATCTTTCCTTTTCTCCTTTTTTTTTTTTTGCTTCTCTTCTTTTCACAGCTATTTGTAAGGCCTCCTTAGATAGCTATTTTGCTGTTTTGCATTTCTTTTTCTTGGGGATGGTCTTGATCACTGCCGCTTGTACAATGTCACGAACTGCTGTCCACAGTTCATCAGTCTATCAGATCTGATCCCTTAAATCTATTTCTCATTTCCACTGCATTATCGTAAGGGATTTGATTTAGGTTGTACCTGAATGGTCTAGTGGTTTTCCCTACTTTCTTCAATTTCAGTCTGAATTTTGCAGTAAGGAGTTCATGATCTGAGCCACAGTCAGCTTCCGATCTGTTTTTTTCTGACTGTGTAGAGCTTCTTCATCTTCGGCTGCAAAGAATACAATCAGTCTGATTTCGGTGTCGACTATCTGGTGATGTCCATGTGTAGAGTCTTCTCTTGTGTTGTTGAAAGAGCGTGTTTGCTATGACCAGTGCGTTCTCTTAGCAAAACTCTATTTTTAGCCTTTGCCCTGCTTCATTCTGTACTTCAAGGCCAAATTTGCCTGTTACTCCAGGTGTTTCTTGACTTCCTACTTTAGCATTCCAATCCCTTATAATGAAAAGGAGATTTTGGGGGGATGTTACTTCTAAAAGGTTTTGTAGGTCTTTATAGAACTGTTCAACTTCAACTTCTTCAGCATTACTGGTTGGGGCATAGATTTGGATCACCATGATATTGAATGGTGTGCCTTGGAAACAAACAGAGAACTGTCGTTTTTGAGATTACATCCAAGTACTGCATTTCGGACTCTTTTGTTGACAATGATGGCTACTCCATTTCTTCTAAGGGATTCTTGCCCACAGTAGTAGATATAATGGTCATCTGAGTTAAATTCACCCATTCCAGTCCATTTTAGTTTGCTGATTCCTAAAATGTTGACATTCACTCTTGCTATCTCCTGTTTGACCACTTCCATTTTGCCTTGATTCATGGACCTAACATTCCAGGTTCCTATGCAATATTGCTTATTACAGCATTGGATCTTGCTTCCATCACTAGTCACATGCACGAGTGGGTGTTGTTTTTGTTTTGGTTCTATCCCTTCATTCTTTCTGGAGTTATTTGTCCACTGATCTCTAGGAGCATATTGGACACCTTCTGACCTGGGGAGTTCATCTTTCAGTGTCCTATCTTTTTGCCTTTTTATACTGTTCATGGGGTTCTCAGGGCTAGAATACTGAAGTGGTTTGCCATTCAACCTATGCAACCCTATGGACACTTGTAATTCCTCCTTTCTAAACCTTATCTTTTAATACTTCTAAAGCTTTGTCTTTACCAGAAATGCATAGAGATCAGAGGAGAGATTTGAAGTCACCACTGATAACCTAGTTTTTTGCCCTCTTTTCTTCAGCTAAATGTTGCAGTTAACTTATACTGACTCTTCCTTATTGAATTAATCGTTTGTGTGTGTATGTGTGCACGTTCACTCAGTTGCTCAGTCGTGTCTGATTCTTTTTGACCCCATGGATGGTAGCCCTGCCAGGCTCCTCTGTCCATGGAATTTTCCAGGCAAGAATACTGGAGCAGGTTGCCATTTTTATTCCAAGGGATCTTCCTGACCCAGGGATTTAAGCTGCATCTGTTGCGTCTCTTGCACTGGCAGGCAGATTCTTTACCACTGCACCACCTGGGAAGCCCATCGAATTACTTAGTTTTAGGTGTTTGTTGAGGATTTTTCCAATTCTTAATTGCTTTGTTCAGTTAATTTGCCTTTGAAAATTTTCTTAGCACTTCTGATTTATTTTCCTAATTGGAAACAATATTTTGTAACTAGGACTCCCTTAATGTAAAAGACTCACTAAGTGTTCTTACTCCTAATGCGACCTTTTTTCTCCTAAACATGATACTGAAGAAAACAACAAATGGCACTTCTACTTATTTAATGATTCTACAATTCTGAATTATGTTTAATGGCAGTAAGAGTGTAACATTTAAAGATTCTTTTAGTATCTCTGAAAAGTCTTAAAATTTTTCTGTTTATTTTATATATAGATGTTTATATATACATATAGATCTCTGATAAACATCTGGGATTTTCATTTTCACTTGACTTTAAGGGTAACTTTGCTTCCCTGGTAGCTCAGTTGGTAAAGAATCTGCCTGCAATGCAGGAGACCTCGGTTCCATTCCTCGGTGGGGAAGATCCACTGGAGAAGGGATAGGCTACCCACTCTAGTATTCTGGCCTGGAGAATTCCATGGACTCTATAGGACTCTCTAATCCATGGGATCGCAAAGAGTCAGACATGACTGAGCAACTTTCACTTAAGGATAACTTTATTTGGAGAATCCTGTAAAAAGAAAAAAAGTACATTGAACTTTAGAAAAATTCTTCTTAATATAAAAAAGCTAATAAGTTATATGATTCCATTTATGTGAAACATCCAGATAAGACAAATGTAAGGAAATAAAAAGTAAAACTGTAGTTCTCTGGGTTTGGGAGATGCCTCAGGAATTAACTGTAAGCAAGCATAAGGCAACTTTGTTGGGGGGGCAGGGCAATGAAAGTATTCTGAAACTAGATTATGATAAAAGTTGTACAGCATGGTAAATATACTAAAAATCAATCAATTGCATACTTTACATTGGTGAATTTTATGGTATGTAAATTAATTCTTCAGTAAACTTGTTAAAAATTAATTTATGAGATTACATGGTTAGATTTTATTTTATGATAAATTGCCCAAAGTGATAATGTTTCTAGTTTGAAGGCAAGTATATTGACTCACATTATTCCAATAGAAAAGCAAATTATTGCTACTCTTTAATTGTTACATTGATAAATGAAATATTCATGAAATTCAGATAAATTTCTCACTGATGTCTATGATTTTCAACTCCAAAAATAATATAATTATTACTTGCCTATTTAAATCAAGACATACTACTAGACTTACTCATAAAGTGAATTTTTTCAAAGGAAATATTCTTCATATATTCCTATGATTAAATTTGTGAGATATTCACACTGGGAAAAAATGAACATATGGTAAGTTATAAACTTGACAATGGAAAGTTGAATCTACTGGCTTAAATTTTTGCTAATCTCTGCTTACTGTTCTATTTCCAAGCATAAGAATTTCCCTTATGCCAATGTTGTTTGACTTTGTACTTTTAGGTTCTATTCCTAGATTTGTTTTCTTATATCTAATTGAGCATTAATGCTGATTTTTTACTTTGCACATGTGTTATCAGACAGGAAAATTTACAGGTTTAAGAGACCTTTGGCATTATCCAGTACAACTTTTAAACTATACAGTTATTGTGAGATCCTAGGTGGTGAAGGAACTGGTTTGAATGTATAGAGTTACATAGGTAGCTCTTAATTTTCAAGGAATATTCACAATAAACCAACCTAATTTCCTCACCTAGTCAAAGAGAAGAGAGTTAGACTGATTTGGTCAGTTCCTTGAGTTTATGGAACTCTCTGGGTTTGACTCTAGCTCTGCCTGACATTCACTCTGTGACCTCGGACAAGTCGTGTACCCCTTCAGTGTGGTGAGAATAAAATTCTTCATAAACTTGTGAGAATTAAATGAGTTAATACATGGGAAGTGCTTAGAATAGTACACTGAATATAGTATAATAGGAACTCACTACTATTAACATACTGTTAATAATACACTTAACAGTTAATACAAGTTGAGCATATTGGTCAAAAGGAGTCAGATCTATATTAGTAGTTTTTTTCCTCTCAGTCTTTTTCTCCTCAAAGGTTTAATTCTGGAGCTGTGTTTCTTAAACTTACGTAATGAATGCTTGCACACATTTTAAAGAAAATAATTCTATCAGGCTTTTAAGAATATACCTGAAAACCAGTGAGGAACCTGCATTAATTAAATGTTGTCATTTCCATAGTAACTTGGTACCAACACAATCAGAAATACAAATGCAAATGTATGTGCTTAAATCAAGTTAACAGTAGCCATTGTGAGGTGTTCATTCATTTGATCTAGCATTATTAAAATGCTAATTATAATTTTAAAAATTAATTTTGAGGTTATCATCAAAATGAAAACACAAATTTAAACTTTTCTTGGCAATACTTCAGCATACCTTGCTGTAAGAACTGTTGAATCAAGCAAAAATAATCCGTCTCATGTACAATGAATCTCTCGTTTTATATGTATCCAATGCTCTATTATTCCTGTTTGTTTTGATCAGTTCAAATCACTGCAGGGTACTCCCAGGTCTGACTGCTGATGGTGGTAGCACCTGAAGCTGTCTTTGGTCAGATCTCGAAAGAGCAAGGACACCCAGTGCTGGGGCCTGCTCTAGGCATAGTGATAAAATTGGTTGTAACCTCTTTGTCTTCCTTCTCTATCATCCCACTAAGCTCTCATGCCCTTCCTCCCATCTGATAGGTGCTTACATTTCCCAGATTTATTAGAATCTCTTAAAGTGGAATTTCTAATACTCTGACAGTTTTAATAACAAGAAATATTGACATATATATATATTTATATTTAATTTTTTATGTTTGTAAAGCAAGACTTTGCCCTCTGTAGTAAATTTTGAAAATGCAGTGAAACAATGAAAAAGCATTCTCAACTTTTGAAGACAACCAATTATAATATTTTTGTTATTTTTCTTAACATATTTGTTTGGCATTTTAAAATATTATTAAAACAAAACTGACCAGTTTTATACTTTATCTTTTTCATTAAACATAAATGTGCATTTTTCATGTTTTTGTAAACTATTCTAAACATTATCTTTCATGATTGTTTACTATAGATTTACCAGGTTATGAGTATTTGTGATGTTCTTTATATATATTGCTAATAACATTCCAGAAATTTTGTACTGTATTAGATTTCAACCAGCACTATATCACTTTATTGCCATGTTTTAATTAATTTGTGAAAATGGTATTCTTAAAAATAGTTTCTAGTTTTCAAATTTTTGTTATTTGATTTTCTCTTGTATAAATGTGCTGTTTATATCCTTGTTCATTTATGTATTGAAATCGTAATATCTTTCTTAGCAATTTGGTTAAATTCTTTATATAAATTAGTTAATCTTTCCTTGGAGATATGTTCCCAGGTGGTTGTTTGCTTTGTAATTTCACTTTTAATCTTCCCTAACATATATAAATCATCTCTGCAGATTCTTCTTTGCTTTTAAACTTAGAAAATCTTGAGGGGAAGTTATTTGGAGATAAGATGGGACTTCTATTGCTTTTCAAACTATTAAGCTTTATATTGTTAAAGAAGCTAAACTTGCATGAATCTCTAAGCAGTTTATTAATGAAGGAACAAATGATATCAGAGGTTTGTGTAGAGTCTTCTTAATTGTGATAACAGATAAAGGGAAAATGAGACAGCAAATCTCAATTATTTACATTTTTATTTTTATTTCAGATGATACAGTAAATGATGTAATATCTAACTGCTTTTACAAACATCTATAAGACAGAATTGCTAGTATTTAAAATGATATGTCCAACTAGGTAATATCAGGTTAATATTCAAAACGTTGGGTATTTTACAAAATAATAATAAAGTTAAATTTTAGAACTTGGTACATTAACGAATACCAACATTATTAATTCTACTAGGAGTAAAGGCAGAGTAGTCTCCATTTTTGCTTAAATAAAGTTTGCTTATAAAAACATAATGATCATAAGGAATTAATTGCATATAAATTTGGGATAATTATATATGGAATATTTTGGATATATATTAATATAGAAATTATTTAAAATATAAAAGCATTATGTCATTTTGTAAGTCTCTTTCTTTAATTTTGGAAAGAAAAAAGCCAAAGATTCATTTTGTATATATATAGTTCTAAAAGCTATAAATATTATTGATTTGTATCTGATAGCTTGTTATAGAAAAGGAAAAATTGGTATTACCATAAATACACTGTATTCTTTGACTGAGTTGTTGAGGCTAATTGTAGGTGATTGGTATTTCATTTTGTATCTGGTGTCATGTTTAGAATCTCATCTTATGTCATGATTTGTTTTAGAGTAATGCTGACTTGCAGTTAAGTACATCCATTACTGTAAACATGGCTAAATAGTACCTGTCCTCAGTTGGTAAATGTCTGCTTGTATGATGATTATGCAGTAACAATCTGGATATAACAACTACAGGATTAAATCTGTGATGATGAGATGGAAACTGTCTTGTTAGTTTAGTCCATTATTGGAAGGTTACATGTTTAGTGGGGCTGGGAGAGGACAAAGCATTAGCTTCTTCTTGCTAGAAGTGAAGTGAAGGCTTGTATGAAGATCTCTTACATTCCTTGAATAATCCCTTAAAACGTGACCTTTTTTCCATCTTTACTTTCAGTTCTTGCTTATACAGTGAAAATAAAGTCAGGAACCAGAAATATGAGTTTAATAGCTTCTCATTTTTATATTCACAAGCTATAAGATTTTAATCAATAAGTGCCAAATGGGAGAAAGAATTTATATTTTCTTCCAACCTATGGTGCTCCTATATTTTCAATATAGTCATCAGAATAACCCTATAAGTCCAGGGAGGATTAATGACTTGTCCAAAGAAGGTCATTCAATCTCAAATAGGTAGAGCCTTCCCTGGTATAGTATAATTTCTGGTTAGTGCTGACTGAATGTGACAAAGAAAGGACAAATTGCTCTACTCTGTAATAATCAGGAAAAGCTATGTGAGGATACAACTTGAATTGGACTCTAAATTGTGAGTGAATGGGATATCTCTAGAGAGATATTGGCCTTAGGTGGAAAGAAGACTTTTGGAAGATAATTGTTACTGTGTATTTAAAGACAATAGGGCTTCCCTGGTGGTGGTGGTGTTCAGTCAGTAAGTGGTGTCTGACTCTTTGTGACCCCAGGGACTGCAGCATGCCAGGCTTCCCTGTCCTTCACCATATCCTCAAGTTTGCTCAAACTCATGTCTATTGAGTCAGCGACACCATACAACCATCTCATCCTCTGTTGCCCTCTTCTCCTCCTACCCTCTATCTTTCTCAGCATCAGAGTCTTTTCCAATGAGTTGACTCTTCACATGAGGTGACCAAAATATTATGGCTTCAACTTCAGCCTCAGTCCTTCCAATGAATATTCAGGGTTGATTTCCTTTAGGATTGACTAGTTTGATCTCCTTGCTGACCAAGGGACTCTCAAGAGTCTTCTTCAGCACCACAATTTGAAAACATCAATTCTTTGGTGCTCAGCCTTCTTTATGGTCCAACTCTCACATCCATACATGACTACTGGAAAAATCATAGCTTTGACTAGACAGACCTTTGTTGGCAAAGTTATGTCTCTGATTTTGACATGCTGTCTCAGTTTGTCATAGCTTTTCTTCCAAGCAGCAAATGTCTTTTAAATTTCCTGGCTGAAGTCACCAGTGCACTTCCCTGTGGCTCAGTGGTAAAGATTCCGCCTGCCAACGCAGGAGATGTGGCTTCAATCCCTGGGCCAGGAAGATCCCCTGGAGAGGGGTATGGCAGCTCTTTCCAATATTCTTGCCTGGGGAATCTGATGGACAGTGGAGCCTAGGGGGTTGCAGTCCATGGGGTTGCAAAGAGTTGGACATAACTTAGCAACTGAACAACAGCAAAAGACAAAAGGGAAGATGGTCTGTAGGTTACTTAAAAGAGTGTAGTCTCGGTTATTGACATCTCAGTTCTTAGCACAGTACCTGACACCCAGGTGTATGTTAACAATGTTTAAATGGTATGTCTGTTGAAAACATTCTAGGAGATGAGAAACGTAATTGAGAGTGTATTGCATTGTTGGCGGTAGCAGAATTAAGAGCACTTTACCCAAAGGTGTTAGCCTGGTGTGGGAGCTGGAAATGGGCAGGAATGGGGAAAGAAAGAAAGAAAGAAAATGAGCACAAATCAGCTTTTCATCTGATTTAGATTAATGGGTCAAAAAAAGTAGAACTTTTGATGATATGAGCAAGATTGTTGAAAGAGTTATTATCTGATGCCCTTAGCCAGCTTTGAAGGACAAGAGACTTCTTGAACCGTTAAAAGTGAAAGTGTTAGTCATTCAGTCGTGTTTGACTCTGATCCCATGGACTTTAGCCCACCAGGCTTCTCTGTCCGTGGAATTCTCCAGGCAAGAATACTGGAGTGGGTAACCATTTCTTTCTCCAGGGGATTTTCCCAACCCAGGGATCAAACCCTGGTCTCCTGCATTGCAGGCAGATTCTTTACTGTCTGAGCCACCAAGGAAGTGTTGAGAGAAGTAGAAAAGACTTGGATTAGCCATTTGAGGAAAGGGCAGACGTGTTCATAAAAAGAATAGCCATATAGCAAAGCAGCAAGGACCAAGCTGAAATTTAATAACTAAGTTTGAATTATCTTTATTTCACAACATTTTTCTGTTTTCTTCTCAGAAATCTGATGTGCATTGCTGAGTTCTGCCTTACATTTACCATTCCAAATCTAACATGCAATCATATGAGTTTCTGTACTTGTTTCAGGTCATGAGATCCAACTGCACATGTATCCCTAGGCCTCTATGCAGGGTTGCAACAGTGCATCGACACAAAATCTTAAAAAATATTCTACCAATCAAGCTTTCAAAAATGCTTTAAAAAGCTTTAGGTCACACAGCTCAAGTCGTAGAGCTGAAAAAACGATTTTGTGGAGAAAGCTAATGGGTTTATTTTTGCAGTTCTAATAATCGTAGTATTTTTAGTAGTTAGGATGTAGAGCTCTGTCTTTCCCACCATCTAATTATAATGTGCAAGGGCTGATTGCTTGTGCTCTTTGACCACCCTCCTGGCACTAAGAACCATAAACAAAGCTGCAGGCACTAATTACCTCCTTTTCCTAATCTGAATTTTTCTGTGCTTTTGAACTAGTAAGTCTTCTAGCGTTCTAAGAGGGCTTCCCCTACTATTGGAAAGACTTCTACTTCCCCTGAATTCCGGGAGCAAGATTTTGAATCAGAGTTTTTTCTGGAGGAGTTTTTAATGCTTATCATTTTACAGCAACAGAAATAAATTGGTACAGCTATATTTGTTTTATATATTCAAAGCAGCACTACTTGCATATGAGAAGGAGATAATTATAGAAGTTTACCCTTAAGATACTCATGAGATGTGTGTGCTCTTTGATAGAAAATATAATGGAGACAGAGGATTTATTTTGTCTCCTGATTGTCAGATTCTATCCATAACTGATCAATAATGTGATCCTGTATCTCTTTTTGATGTGCTATTACCTGACTTTCTTGTGGTAACACTAAGAAAGTAGAAAGAACAAAAATTAACTTTGGGTTTATGTCAGCTTAAAGGAAGGTGATTCACTGATTGCTGAGAAGATTTGAAAAATGAAAAATGACAAGGCAGAGTCTATTTATTCCTTCTTGGTTAAAGAACCAGGAAACAATTTTGGCTAATGGCATTGCAATGAGTTAGATTTGTTATCTTGAAGCACAGAACTATTGTTTTTCTCCAATCTTGACCAAGAGAATATGGTCTCATATAAAAATAAATATAATTTAGTTTATCATTTTTCTTTTAAGAAAATTCAGTACATTTAATTTTTTCTTACTCCTTTTTAAAATTATTATTATTAATTATCTGACTTGGGCAACTCTCTCTACTTCAGTTTCCTTATCCTTTAATGGGGTTATTAACTGACCTATTTAACAGAGCCATTGTGAGGATTAAATAAGATCATCTCTTTGTAATAATTATTAATAGAATGACTAGAACAGTACTTAACAATTAATGAATATTGGCTGTTGTTTGCAATTAAAGCAGAATGACTTCAACAACACTGACAGGGATAATATTTCAGTTCCGCCCTTTACTAGGAAAGTTACTTAACCTCTTTGTACCTTATTTTCCATATCTGTAACGTGGAATAATATCAATGCCTTATAGATTTTTGCAAAAATAATTGCATATTAGAGAGCTTAGAACTAACTGGCACTGTAAGCTTATTACTGTAATTATTTTCAACATTATCACTTTTTGTTAGGACAAATTTTATAAAAATGCAAGAAAAGTGGTATAAATGTGCATAATTCTACATCATGCCAAAGTAGGGAAATAAAAATAGATACTGTAAAATCACAAGACATGAGGGAAGAAAAAGAATACAGATTGATAGGAATCTATCTTATCTATTCTCTCTCCCTGTGTACATGTTTACACTGTCTGCTTCTATAGTCTTTACTCTCATGCCTGTTCCTAACAGTGTAAAACACGTGCACATAGGGAGAGAGAACAGATAGTTTTTCCTACTACTGAAAGTTTTTCCTACCACTTTAAATTCATTTACTTGTTTTACACAACACACATCCAAAATATACTCTTAGACTGTACTTGCCTTGTGGTCTACTATCTCCCATCAGTTCACAGTATTTATTATACTATATTCTGATTGCTTGGTTAATTGTGCATCTTCCCCTTCAGACTGCAAGCTGTCTGAAGGCAAGAAGCATGTATGTCTTGTTAATCTTTGAAGATTGTGTCTGGCTCATAATAGGTGCTCAAGTCTTATTGTTGTTTAATCGCTCTGTCTTGTCTGACTCTTTATGATGCCATGGACTGCAGCACAGCAGGCTTCCCTGTCCTCCATCATCTCCTGGAGCTTGATCAAGCTCATGTCCATTGAGTCAGTGATGCCAATCAAGTCTTATCCTCTGTCACTCCCTTCGCCTCTTGCCCTCAATCTCCCAGCATCAGGGTCTTTTCCAGTGAATGAATGGGATCTTCATATCAGGTGGCCAAAAAAAGTATTGGTGCTTCAGCTTTAGCATCAGTCTTTCCAGTGAATATTCAGGGTTGATTTCCTTTAGGATTAACTGTATTTCATCTCTTTGCAATCCAAGGGACTCTCAGCAGTCTTCTCCAACGCCACAGTTCGAAAGCACCAATTTCTCAGTGCTCAGCCTTCTTTATGATTCAACTTTCATATCCATACATGACTACTGGAGAAACCATAGCTTTGGCTATATGGATCTTGATAGGCAAAATAATGTCTCTGCTTTTTAACACACTGTCTAGGTTTGTCATAGCATGGAGGCACTCAGTAAATATTTACATTTCAAAAATAGGACTTTGCAGGACTAACTTAGATTTTCCCATCGATTTTACCCCCAATATTTCCCATAAATATGCCTTAAATATGAAATATGTGTCTGTTTTACATATATTTAAAACTCCTTGACTGTGTATAACATATGTACCTTTACTATATATAACATTTTTGTTTTTAAAATTTTTGCTTTAACTTGGAAGTCTCAATACTTATAAACCAATGCTATTTAACATAATAATGCTTACAACATATTTAGGAAAATGCAGTTTTATTCACTGCATTTATGTCATGTTAATTTTTCTATTATTTCTTTTCTTTCAGAGTCTATTATTCTTTTTGTTTGTAAAGCAGCATGCTTGATGCTGCAACCAATGGCTTTTTGCCATGCATTCTTAGTACTTCTTGGAACATTTGGTTTAGGAAGTAGGGTAATTAGTATATAAACAGTGTGTAGCAGAACTACTCTAATTAGTGCCTTTTGGCCTGGGTCCAGTGATAAACAAAGTAAGATGCACGTCAGTATTTGTCCTAACAGTTTATAAAAATCCTGTTATGGCGCTGTGGGACAGCATGCCGAAGATACATTAAATAATGTGGTTGTTGAGATCATGAGAAAGGGTTCCATCATGTCAATTTAATAGTCTTCATATAATAAATTAGCTGCCTAACTTTGAAGCCTTTCATTAGTCTTAATTATTCAAAAATCCTAACATCAAAGTATAGCTTCCCTGGTGGCTCAGATGGTACAGAATCTGCCTGCAATACAGGAGACCCCAGGTTGATCCCTGGGTCGGGAAGATTCCTGGAAAAGGGAATGGCTACCCACTCCTTTATTTTTGCCTGGAGAATTCCATGTACAGAGAAGCCTGGTGGGCTGCAGTCCACGTGGTCACATAGTGAAGTGAAAGTCCCTCAGTCATGTCCAACTCTTTGCAGCCCCTTGGACTATACAGTCCATGGAATTCTCCAGACCAGAATACTGGAGTGGGTAGCCTTTTCCCTTCTCCAGGGGATGTTCCCAACCCAGGGAACAAACCTAGGTCTCCCACTTTGTAGGCGAATTCTTTACCATCTGAGCCACAAGGGAAGCTTAAGAAGACTGGAGTGGGTCACAAAGAGTTAGACACAACTGAGCAACTAACACTTTCATAGTATCCCTAATAACTTTCCACATCTTAAGTGAAATGTTGTTTCTTTGTGAAGTCGCTCAGTCATGTCCAACTCTTTGCAACCCCATGGACTATAGCCTACTAGTCTCCTCCATCCATGGGATTTTCCAGGCAAGAGTCCTGGAGTGGGCTGCCATTTCCTTCTCCAGGGGTTCTTCCCAACCCAGGGATAGAACCTGGGTCTCCCACATTGTAGGCAGATGCTTTACCATCTAAGCCACCAGGGAAGTCCTGAAGTTGTTTCTTTAATCTATGCCTAAACCAATTTCTCTTTGTTCCTATAGTCTGCTAGCTGAAGAGCATTCATTGATGTAGATCATCAAAATGAAATAGATTTAAAAACCAGATTTAGAGGCAAAACATTTCTCAGTCACTTTATGGGACCTTCAGCAAATTTCTTTTGGCTCAGTTCACTGTTTCTTAAGTCGCTTACTTCTGATAAGTACTACTTCCTATTTTTGAAATAGATGTGCCCAGAAGACTTTTCTTAATAATATGTTGTCTTGTGAGTCCACATTACTAAAGCTGATACCCACATAGGGACAGATAATTTTTTTCCAACTTTTTGCTAAGCAGCTTATATTTTAGAGATACTCTGAGTTTAAAATTGGGGACAGAGTATGAGGTCTCAGTGCTGCTGCTTTTGAATCTCATTTATGTTCAGACGATGGTTGTTGAAAACTTTGTGATTAATTTCCTCATATGAAACCACTGAAAATGGAAAGTAAATATATATAAAAGTAGAAAACTTAATGGTCAAATATTTGTCAAAGAAATGGAAATGATAATCAAAGCTCTTCCTAAATTCTACACACAAACACCTGAATAAACCTGATCTCTGGTGGCCTTGGCCTGTAGCAGCTTGAAGCAGGATTTCAGTTCCTGGCCAGAGATTGAAGTCAGGCCTCAGCAATGAGGGCCTTGAATCCGAACCATGAGACCAGTGGTCAGTGACAAGGTCCTGGCCTGTCAGCTGTGTAGAAATGAATTCCACATAGAGATGGCGATTGGTGAAACAAGTGTTTATTAGGAAAAGAATGCTTGTGGGTAGACACACAGACGGTCTCAGAGAGAGTCATTCCCTCATGGTATCAATGGTTTGAAGCACTTATGTGGGGCATTTCTTTCAGGTTTCCTTTGGCCAGTCATCTTGCTTTGCCTGCTTCTGAATCTGTATTTTGTATATCTTAGGGTCCTCCCAGATGTGTGCATGCATCTCTTAGTCAAGATAGATTCTAGGAAAGAGGCCAATGGATAGGTCAACTTCACTTATTGTAAGGTGATGTCTCCTCTCTTTTGGACCTTCAAGGAGCCTTTCTGCACATGTGTAGTCAGGAAGGTCTCCTTGACTTGAGAATGAGGACTGTGTGTTTTTTTCCTGTCTTATCTCGGCAGGGCTTCTCCTCTCCTCCTCCCATTTTGGAGTGTATCTGTCCACAGGGGACGAACTTTGGCTCCTCAGCCTGGGACTCATCCATCTCCTGCCTCAAATTGACACACCTCCCTGAGTTGAATGAGTTTTACAAAGTACTTTTTACCAAACTTTCAGGAGTTATACCTCCTGTCTCATGCAGGGTTTTTTTTGTTGTTGTTGTTGTTGTTTTTAAAGGGGAGAGGGTTTGGGAGAATGGTGCCTGGCTAATTTTGTAAGATATGTACAACCTTAATTCCAGAAGAATAGTAAAGAAAAGAAAATTATAGGTCCATCTCACAATGACAAGTGTGGGAATATTAAATAAAATACTTGCTACCTAACCTCCAACAGCAGATTTTTTTTTTATATACATAGTATTTATCTCTGGAGGATGAAGATGGTTTAATATCAGAAGTATCAATGAAATCTGTTAATAGTGAATGAATATAATAAACCAAAAAAGTTACATAATTATCTGAAAAAGTGCTTTAAAAGTATTTAACTCCAATTTGTCACTAAAGGTCTAAAAAACTAGGAAAAGAAGGAAACTTTACAAGCTTGATAAATGTAATACACTAAAACCTATAGCAAACATAAAAACTTTAAACAAACTTAAGATAAAGCAAGACAGATATACCCACTAAGATATATTCTTGATATAGATCTGACTAATTCAATATGAAAAAGAAAATAAAGTACAATAAAGACTGACAGAGGTGGGGAAGGAAAAGAGAAAAAATAACAGACAAAATAGCTCTTATTAGGAGCTTATATGATGTCTATCTGTGTAGGCAAAGTATTAGAACTAGCAAAGCAAGGTATATACTTTCAAAAATCAGTAGTTTTGTTCCTCTACATTAGCCATAACTACATTTCAAAATTCACAATAGTTAAAAATATATATATATATATTTAATGTATTGAGACATTAGCCTAAAAAATGTGTGAACAACTTTATAAAACAAATTTTAAAACTTTATTGAAGGATGTGAATTATAACTTAAATAAATGAAGAGTTATAACACATTTGTTGTGGGGCACATGACAATATAAGATGTCAATTCTCCCCAAGTGCAATTCTAATTAAAATTATAATAGGATATTTTTTTTGAGGACCTCAATAAAATGACTATGATAAGCAACAAAAATCTCCAGATATCTAATAAGTCTATTTGAAATGTATCTGGAAAAAGATTAACTTTTTATTTTTTTAACCAGATTTTACTTTATGTTAATAAAAGCAATTTGAAACAGGCACAGAAACAGATAATCAGACTAATGAAACAGAGGTGAGTACTCAGAAACAGATCCAAAGTGGAGAAGAGGTGTGTTGCTTGGTGGGTTCTTAGAAAAATGGTTTATTAGATGAAAAAGGTGAAGCTGGGTCCCTGCTTCGTATCATATACTATAATATATATATGAACTGCGAAGAGAACAAAGACCAGCTTAAAAGTAACAGGTAAAACTATAGAGCTAGAAGAAAATGTTAGTATCTTTGTGACTGTGATATGTGAGAGAACTTAAACCCTTTCCTAAAAGCACAGGCTCTCAGGGATAAATTAGTAGCTTTACAATGTCGAAACTAAGGATTTGTGTTCAGTGAATTATAGGGTAAAACAAACCTAACATTAGAGTTGCAGGTTGGAAGAAGATATCTGCAGTATTAAAGCCTGAAAAAGAGATAAATATGTGAACTATATGAGAAATGCTTGCAAATTCATATGTGTGTGTGTGTGTATAATGTCTATATTATATATATATTATATATATATACACACACATATGGTATATATATTATATATATAATATATATATAACCATATAACCTTATATAAACCATATATATAATATATATACACATATATATGTGTGTGTGTGTATATACCATATGTTATTATATGTTATATATATGGCATATATACACACATACATGTATATATATTATATACATATATGGTTTAAGGTTATAAGGTTATATATATTATATATATATAAGCAAAGGTTATTACTAAACAATTCATGGAAAGAAATTCCTGAGCAGCTAAGTGTTTGGAGAGAGATGTTTAGTTAACCTTATAAGTAATTAGAGAAATGCTAGTTAAAATATGAGTAACATACCACTTACCATGGTAACATCTGTGGTAACAGTAACATCTCATATACCACAACTATGTGAGAACAAAGCTTTGAAAAATCAGTAGGTAAATCAAAATATAGGTCAGAATTTGGAGTAGTGGAGACACTTCCTAACTAATCTTGGGAATCTAGATTGCTTCAACCAGTCGCTGAGCGGCTTTCTTTAGCTGAGGTGAGCGGGAGCTACTGCCTCTAGTTGTGGTGCTCCGGACTTCTCACTGTGGTGGTTTCTTGTTTGGATCATGGGCTCTGGGCACCACGGGCCTCGGTAGCTGCAACAATGGATTCAGTAGTCGCAGCTCCCGGGCTCCAGAGCACAGGTCCAATGGTTGTGGCACACAGGCTTAGTTGCTCCATGGCAGTTGGCATCTTCCCAGGTCAGGAACCAAACCCATGTCTCCTGCATTGGCATTTGGATTCTTCACCACTGAACCACCAGGGAAGCCCCTCTTTTTCTTTATTTACATCATTTTATAGACAGGCAAGGGAAGAAGTATCCTGTGATAGTTCATATGTCACCAAATCTTGTTTTGTCATTTCTATAATTACTTGAACCTTTATTAACATTATAGGAGCAAGTATAGAACTTTTTAAAGCATTCAAAACCCTGAAATTTGTTTTTAGGGGTAATTACTCTTTATTACATTACCTCTATAAATCCATGGCAGATCCCTATCTTTTATGTCCAATAATAAATAAAATGAATTTTTATTTACGAAACATACCTCCATTCACATTCTTGAACAAAACCTCAATTGGTGAATTACTCTGGAATTTTGCTTATGAAAATATAACCCATGAAATCTCTGTATTGTTTAAGGTCTCTGATTTCTTAGAAGTGACATTGTTTCTTATAAAACTTATTCAGACTTCTGAGTTTGATCTCTTGAAATGTCTGTGTTTCATCTCTAAAAATATTTAGCAAATTCCACATTTGTTTTATGTAGATAGGATTAAGAAAGAACTGTCTTCTCAAAATTGTGTTGTACATAAATTGTCCAAATTCACATTTTCCTGTAAAACAGTATTAAGAATGCTAGCTCATAGTCTCTTTGAAACCCATAGTATGACTGACATGTTTGCAATAAGAAATGCTAGAAAAATAATACTCCTACAAGCATACATAATAATCTTTAATTCCACATGTCCCTGTACTTCTGTTAATACATGCACATAGGCTTCCCACGATTGCCCTGGTCCATTCCAGATTCTAAAACTCTATTTACACTAAAATATGAAAAAAAATGTTTGACCTACCTTTGATCTTATGAAACAGAGGGATCTAATGGACAGTGGTACAGTATTATCCCTCTCCTCCCCTCCAACCAGTTTTCCTTCCTAGACATAGTTATGTTTTCCATAGCCCCTACACCCTCAGGCCCAAGATTAGAAAGCATGGTAAGAAGCCAAAAAGATTACTTTTAGAGAAACTTTTTTCTAGTTAGCGCACCTTGGGCCTTAAGCAGTTTTTCCTACAGATACTAGCAATCTGGGAGGAGTAAGATGAGAGCAGACAGGTTGCTTCCTCAACTGAATAACGGAATGTGTTTTTTTGCAAACTCTTCAAATTGTCAACTCACATTCTTTAAGTTAAGACTGTGCTTAATATACCCATATCAGAAATGGAACTTGACACACTTTTCTCTATACAGACCCACACGTAATAAATGTCACCCTCTTGCAACTGCTAGAAGAATTAGTGCTTAAAGCATTGGACATTCTGTTAAAATCATTAACTTAAGATCATGTTCTGTACAGGGGAAATTTTATCAGAAAGGCTATAAGGTGTTTTAAGCATGTGATTCCAAAGGAAAGGAAAAGCTAATAAAGAACTTCGTAGTAGAACCATTGATTTAGCGCTTTTGCAGGCAGAGTTTGAAACTAAAGTGAATTTTTTTTGAAGAATCTTTAGACACTGTGGTGGTAGGAGACAGATTTCGTATTTATAGAGATTCGCATGTGGTACGTTTGTCTTTAAAAGTAATTATGTTTGGCACTGTAGTAGGAAGTCATCTATGGTGATGCTGACATCTAATACCGGGGTTTCTGGTAGCCATGGGCCAGGGTTTGGTTTGGTTTTTTGAGAAGGGGATTATATGTATATTTAGGCAAGGTCAGTTCTTACTTTTGGCATTCATACTAAAACTCTCTATTCTGGTTCTTAGGTTTTTGTACATAATAGACAAATAGTAAATACCATGATTCTCCAAACAGAGAAATTCCTGAGAATACAGGTGTTTAAAACCTGAAATCAGTTGACCTTAAAACATTTCAGTGTTTTGAAGGAGAAAAAGATATTGTCTTAATTCCCCCTTTACAAAGAAGTTTTGACTACATTTTAAAATTGTGTTTATCACCTGATACACCAGGGGTGTGCGGCTGGTATTTTTTTTGTTCCTATGTCTTAGTATCTCTGTTTTCCTTTGAAGCAAGGTCAGCAAACATTTTTTGTAAAGGCCCAGAGAGTAAATACTTTAAGGCTACATATAGTTTCTTTTGGGGCTTCCCCAGTGACTCAGCAGTAAAAATCCACTACAGTGCGGGAGCCGCAGTAGACTTGGGTTTGATCCCTGGGTCAGGAAGATCCCCTGGAGGAGGGCACGGCAACCCACTCCAATATTCTTGTCTGGAGAATCCCATGGACAGAGGAACCTCACGGGCTGTCGTTCATAGAGTTGCCAAGAGTCGAACGTGGCTGAAGCGACTTGGCACGGCAGCATGGTCTCTTTTGCATTGTAGTTCCACTGTCCTTTTCCCCATCTCTCTCCTAATCTCTGTTTGTTACAACCTTTTAAAACTGTTGAAACCACTGTTACCTTGAGTGGCCTATGGAAACAGATTTGACCCCGTTTTAGTTGAGTCCTCAGTTCTAGACCCAGTTCTGTCCCACACGCACTTGTGATTGTTGGCAGTTGGTATGATTGGCTTCTCTTACCCTTTTATGAATATAATCTAATAGTCTTTTCCAACTTGTAGAATCTATGAAATGCCTGTACACTTGCTTTTGTTCTTTCATTTTAGATACACAGTTTATTAATTGCAGAAAAGTTTGGTTGTGCTTCAATTAAATTTCATAATGCTTAGATTAGAATTATCTAGAGCCAAGCCATCTGGCATGTGGACTCAAGTGTCAGAAATTCTGAATTTGAATCTTTTTTTTTTTCCCACCACTTATTAGGCTCTTGTGGTCTCAAGCAAGCCACCAAACCACTCTGACTTTCAGTTTCCTCTTCATCAAATTTAGGAAATGACACCAACTCTGCCAGCCTTTTAAAGCTGCTTAATTTTCTCATTGAAATGTAGATACTGAAAATGCTTTGTAAACTACAAAACATAAAATCATCAGTCTTTTAAGCTCCATGCTTTTATAACTGTGAATTTCCCTTTATAAACTTTATTATAGGAAAAATATTTTTTCTTAAAACTACTAGCTTAAATGACATTAGCCAAAAGGACCAATAAAGTCTTCTCAGTTTAACATCTGGAAAATGACTAGTTTAGTCAAGCAGCAGTAGCTCTTCATAGTATCAGATGCTCTCGAGTATGGATAAGGCAGTTCCTAATACAGTGCCTTGCATATAGTAGCCACTCAAATATTTGCTAACATTCTGTAGGACCTTAGCCCGTAAAGGCATCAGATGGTCCTATTTCCCTTTCAGCTGTAAATAATTACAGCTTTTTATACTTAGTATATTAAACTGTTGGCCCTCCTTCTTTCATAGTTGTTGTTAAAGAAATTCTCCACAGATGTTTGCTCCATTCCCTCAATGATTCTCTTTTTCTATTTTCCTTCTTCTAGGATAGGAGAATGAAAAGAAAATATATTCCCTGGGACTGGACAGGTTTTGTCCAATTAAAAGGAAGTTAATTCCCAGTTTACTTTTTTTCCTTAACTCCCTCCCATCAGTTATTTTCATCAAAAGCCTCTTTAAACCAATTTTCAAGTAATAAAAGGTATGCCTTGATTAATGAAAGTTGATCTGGGTGGAGGCAGGTGGGAAGGAGACTCCCTAGAAATCTGAGATGGATTTCTCAGATTTATTTGGTTTTGTGTTATATATACCCTACAGGGAAAGAAAGCAAAATAACCTAGTGCAGTAACCCCCAAATCTGGCTTTACATCAGAATCACTAGAGAAACTCTGAAAAACCAAGGATTTCCTGGCCCTGTCGCAGACTTACTGAAGTAGAATCTTTGAGAGGGTCAGGCCTAGGAATCCGTAGTTTTAAAAAGATACAGCCAGGTTTGAAAACCAGTGGAATAGTTACTACTGTGGTCTGTAGAGTAAGACAGATGTAAGTATAAACTCTGGCTCTATTACTTATACTTCTTATATGAATTGAGCAAATTAGCCTCTCTCCAGTAAAGTAAAGATAATAATAAAATTATATTTCATAGACATTTTCAAGGATTAGCATGAGATAATTTAGCATTTAAGTGCTTGGCCCATAGCACTTAGTAAGTTGTTTATCATTGTATACGACTGTCTTACTGTTTTTCTGACAAATACTGTATTCCTTGGGAAAAAAGGTTAAACTGAAGTTAAATTTTGAATATAATCTTATTTGAAAAGAAATTTATTTCATGTCAGTCACCAATTAAATTAGTCATGCCACATGTGACTTTTCTGCATCTCATTAATAGAAATATATATTCACTCTGTAGTTTTCTTTTGAAAACTTGCTACGTTTTACAGCAGTAATTTGTACATGTTGCTAATAGGTCAAGTGGATAATTCATGTCTATTTGGTGACATGTCTATTTAGAATTCAACCCAATGCAGTAAAAGAAAAATTGAAAAGAAAGAATGCAAAGTAATTTTATGTTCACTGCTTGGTTTTCACTAGGCTCAAACCTGATATTTTTTTTTTCCTAAGACCAAAGCTGTAACTGAGGCTGGGGATGCTGGTGCATACAAGAATATGATACAAACATGGCAATTTTAGCAAATGTTTACTTTTCTTTAAAAACATGATTTTAAATACTATATCAGAAAGAAATGATATCAGTATTTTATATGTGCTGAAATAACTATCTGTACAGACTGTTGTACAGATACTGTAACATCCTAAATATTATGAGATTCTTTAAAAATATTTATCCTTTATGTTTGTTTATATGTAAAATAAAAATGTCTTATGAAGTGTAAGAGTGCTTCATCCTATACTTCTCATATCATGCTAAGTATTGTCTCACTATTTTAAAAGCTGACTTGCCCCGTAGTCTAGATGTGTTCTATGAAACACTGAACAGCTACTACAGTTATATATTGCTGAGGATAACCCTTCCAATAAGGTCTAGGGTAGCCATTTCTGAAGTGACAGTGAGCAATGAAAAGTCATCATTTAAAATAGCCAATTCTGTTGGTTCTTTGGTTAGAATGATATTCCCAGTAATAGCCATGTAAATTAGAGCATTGTATTGATAAGCTGAATTTGGTCAAGTTTTGGCCAAATCCCCAAGATGGATTCTTAGAGAATATTTATTATTAAACATTGAAAGTCACAAATTCATGATGAGTATAATGCCAAAATTTCCATAGGTTTTAGTAATTAATAGCATAGTTTTCTAAGAATCCTGATATAAGGATTCTTTGGGTGACAGATCATTCATGCATTTCTGTTTTACTGACAGCAGTATGACTGAACCTGGTAATGTATTGATTCATCTTAGGTGGATATTATGACTCCTGAATGATTAACATAAGGGATGATTTTAGCATAAGCAATGGAGAAGTTGGGTAGAAATTATTAACAAAATAGAAGTTTTACTTCTTCAAAATAGTGGCTTTTCAGAATATGAGGCAGTTTTTCATTATTGTGGCCTGCCTTAGGTAGCTTTTAAAGTGACATGAAGTCACTCAGTCATGTCTGACTCTTTTGCGACCCCATAGACTGAAGCCTACCAGGTTCCTCTGTCCATGGGATTTTCCAGACAAGAATATTGGAGTGAGTTGCCATTCCCTTCTCCAGGAGATCTTCCCGACCCAGGGATTGAACCTGGGTCTCCCACATTGTAGGCAGACGCTTTACAGTCTGGGCCACCAGGGAAGTCCCTTTTTTGGGTAGCTTTTAGAGTTTCAGTTCAGTTCAGGTCAGGTCAGTTACTTAGTCGTGTCCGACTCTTTGCAACCCCATGAATCGCAGCACTCCAGGCCTCCCTGCCCATCACCAACTCCTGGAGTTTACCCAAACTCATGTCCATCGAGTCGGTGATGCCATCCAGCCATCTCATCCTCTGTCGTCCCCTTCTCCTCCTGCCCCCAATCCCTCCCAGCATCAGGGTCTTTTCCAATGAATCAACTAGAGTTTAGTAAACAGCTATTAATATAACCTATTCTAATAGAACTGGTAGACCTGTGAAACCTGGATGCCTTCTGTTCTTAAAAAGTAATGGGTTCTTCTAATTTGTAAGGTTTAGTTTGCTAAAATCTAATAACGTCATAAAAGATAACATTTTTTGTTTGAATTCTAGTTTAAGTATCTAATCAAATGCTTTCAATCATGGCTTGTAGTTTTCCTGAAAAGTATTGGACATTAGTATCATACAGGAAAATAATGATAACTATATTCCTGAACATTTATGTTGTTTGGGATGTGAGGTATAAACCTGTAGGGATATGCCTGAGATGATACCTTAATCGTAAGGAGAGTACCCATATGCTGTTCTTTGGCCTTTCAAAGAAAGAATGTACATTCAGAGGTGCTCTGGCATGTGAAAGGAGTGTGAGGCAGGCTGAGCTACCTAAAAGACTACAGTCGTTGTAGTGGTTCCTAGACACTGCTTTTTGAGGAAAGGAAAAAGGAAGTGTTTCATATGAAGGAAAAGACTTGGAAAGAAAAACACCCATGATTATCTAAGTGCCTCTTCTGTTTTCATTGCTTTTTAAATAAGAAGAAGGCAAATACATATAAATGACCAAAAATATAAATGACCACAAGAGAGGAGTTAGGGCTCAGTCTACTTTTGTTTTTACATCTGTTTTTTTTTTATGGTGTGCATTTGTGTTTACAGTGTTCTCTGAAACAAACCTCCCACAATCACTTTTTTGGTAACTTCTTTACCAGTCATTGTCTCACTTTTATGAAGTGGTTTGCATTAATTTGCATTTATAATCATTCCCTAAAATCATTCTAGAATGATTGAAACCACTTTTAAAAAAGAAAATATTGAGGGTGTCTATTGGCTTAGGGTGTTACTTATCATTGCTGAATTTTGCTTTGGACCAGGAGTACATTGACATTTACGTTCAGAAATATATCATTTTTTTTTGTAATTAGAATACATATGGAGATAATAGTCTTTATTTATTAATAATATTAATAAATGTTATTTTGAATATTAATACATATTATTTTGAATATTTCTCTTTGAAGCTTAGAAAATTTTGGCATCAAAGTTAGATTTATTGCTGATTATACCTGATAATAAGGGATCTTCCTTCATAGCTCAGTTGGTAAAGAATCTGCCTGAAAAGTAGGAGACCCAGGTTCAATCCCTGAGTCAGGAAGAGCCCCTGGAGAAGGAAATGGCAACCCACTCCAGTGTTCTTGCCTGGTGAATCCCAAAGACAGAGGAGCCTGGCAGCCTACAGTTCATGGAGTCTCAAGAGTCAGACACAACTTAGCGACTAACCCACCTCCACCATACCTAATAATTGTATCATTTGTACCATTTATATTATATCTAAACTAAAATAATTCTCCAGAACTCTATGCCCTAGAGAAAAAGAGACTGAACTCTAGTCTTTAAATTTATGCTTCTGGATTTTAAGAAAAAAGGAAGGAAATAAAATTGCTATTTTATTCTTAATATTTTATTTTTTTCCTATTATTAAATATATACAACACAGTATTATATAGTGCATATAAATTTAATAATCTATATTTAGGGGGATTGCATATTCTAGTATCTGTTCCTTAATAGAATAAGTACATTCCTAAAAAATTTGCTGTATAACAACTTTCTATTATATTCCCTGGTGGCTTGGATGGTAAAGTGTCTGCCTACAGTGCGGGAGACCCAGGTTCGATCCCTGGGTCGGGAAGATCCTCTGGAGAAGGAAATGGCAACCCACTCCAGTACTCTGGCCTGGAAGATCCCATGGATGGAGGAACCTGGTAGGCTACAGTCCATGGGGTCGCAGAGAGTCTGACATGACTGAATGACTTCACTTTCACTTTCTTCCCAGAGATTTCCATTATAATATTAAAATTGTAAACCACTTTTTCTAGTTCTGACATTAACTCATAAAATCACATTTGTTTTTAAACATCTGTATTCTTAAAAGCAATAGTTCTCCCATAAGATATTAACAGTCTTGAAATATTAACAGCATTTTTTCAGTGTCTTCAAGACCACAGTCTTTGGCAGATTGTCATTCTCATCTTTCTTCACAGACTGTTCTCCAATCATGGACAGTCATATGAGCTTTAGTGATTAGGCTATGCTGATTGCTGGTGTGGAACTACACTACCACGTCAAATGTTGTCTCCACGTTAACAATGTTTTTTCATCTTAGCCGTTTTCCTTCTTTAAACCTTACTATCTTCTCCAAAAGTCTTGATTTAGACATCTTTTAACACGTTGATCTGAAAAAATAATTCTGTTTTAATAGAGTATCTATTATATATGAATTGTAAAAGCATCATTTTATAGGTAGGCATTCTAATAGTCATAAATCTTCTATTGGGCCCCAGAATTCTGTAATCAGTTAGTTCTTGTTCTATAATGTTGAGGCAGTTGACAAATTCCAAAAATGTGAGGATTAACAAGTGAATTTACATTCATTATTCCTAAAGATATGTCCTTCTTACAGTATTAAGTGTATGAGATAATTTCTTTGAAACATGAACGAACCAAACACATTTGGTAGTTAAGACTGTCACAATCTATGTCAGCCTTCTTCCCTGGGTCACATTTCCCTTATCTCTAAGGACTTTCTTTTGGAATTTTTATCTTTGGCCTCAAGAAACATGGTGTAGGTTCAGGTTAACTCAGCACCCAAACACACCTGGGTGGTAAGCAGTTGGAAAACGGTTAAGAAATGATGGGGCTGTCATATAAACACTTCTCCAATCCCTCTTTATATGAAAAAAAAAAAAAATCTTTTATTTCTCTTCATAGTGGTTTCATTGTGACCCACATAATATGTGAAAAAGAAAACATCATTTAGATGATAGAAATAAAACATTCAGAGGCAGAGTCAAAATTGCTTATTATTCCCCAACTTTTCTTTGAGCACCATCCTGTGTTAAACCAGATTAATATAAAATAGCAGAAAAGTAATATTAAATATGAGTATATGTGAATTCTTCTGGCCAGGCTTGTTTATTGGCTTCTTGATATAATTCTTGAATTTCAGAATCCAGACCTCAACATGTGCTTTAGATGAATGTTTTTAAAAATTTGAAATACAGAGAATATTATTATATACTTGGTTACTGGATGTAAAAGTACTGAAATACATCTATGTATAGCAGATTCTCTCCATTTTACTAATTGACCATGTAGGGAGGGATCTTAAGACCTTAAAGAAAGACTTGATCAGAGTTAAACCCTATACTTCCAATCCCTTGGTTCAGAAGAGTAGTTGCATACATATTTTCATGACTGTACATTTTATATTCCCTTATGGAATTCATGCCTGCTGACAAGCTATAGCTTATTCTGTAAAGCTTAGTACAGGTGTCATATCCCCTAAGGCAACTTCCTGGCCTTCCCACACTTAATCAAGTTGTTGTTTGCCTCCTTTGCACTCTCATCACTTTGTGCACACCTTCTGGAGCACTCTTTCTCAGTCACTAGGATCTCATCTCACACTCTAGTAAAGTAATGCTCAAAATTCTCCAAGCCAGCCTTCAGCAATACGTGAACTGTGAACTTCCAGATGTTCAAGCTGGTTTTAGAAAAGGCAGAGGAACCAGAGATCAAATTGCCAATATCCGCTGGATCATCGAAAGAGCAAGAGAGTTCCAGAAAAACATCTATTTCTGCTTTATTGACTACGCCAAAGCCTTTGACTGTGTGGATCACAATAAACTGTGGAAAATTCTGAAGGAGATGGGAATACCAGACCACCTGACCTGCCTCTTGAGAAACCTGTATGCAGGTCAGGAAGCAACAGTTAGAACTGGACATGGAACAACAGACTGGTTCCAAGTAGGAAAAGGAGTACTTCAAGGCTGTATACTGTCACCCTGCTTATTTAACTTATATGCAGAGTACATCATGAGAAATGCTGGGCTGGAAGAAGCACAAGCTGGAATCAAGATTGCCAGGAGAAATATCAACAACCTCAGATATACAGATGACACCACCCTTATGTCAGAAAGTGAAGAGGAACTAAAAAGCCTCTTGATGAAAGTGAAAGAGGAGAGTGAAAAAGTTGGCTTAAAGCTTAACATTCAGAAAACTAAGACCATGGCATCTGGTCCCATCACCTCATGGGAAATAGATGGGGAGACAGTGGAAACAGTGTCAGACTTTATTTTTTTGGGCTCCAAAATCACTGCAGATGGTAACTGCAGCCATGAAATTAAAAAACGTTTACTCCTTGGAAGGAAAGTTATGACAGACCTAGATAGTATATTAAAAAGCAGAGACATTACTTTGCCAACAAAGGTCCGTCTGGTCAAGGCTATGGTTTTTTCAGTGGTCATGTATGGATGTGAGAGTTGGACTGTGAAGAAAGCTGAGTGCTGAAAAATTGATGCTTCTGAACTGTGGTGTTGTAGAAGACTCTTGAGAGTCCCTTGGACTGCAAGGAGGTCCACCAGTCCATCCTAAAGGAGATCAGTCCTGGGTGTTCTTTGGAAGGACTGATGCTGAAGCTGAAACTCCAAGACTTTGGCCACCTCATGCAAAGAGTTGATTCGTTGGAAAAGACCGTGATGCTGGAAGGGATTGGGGGCAGGAGGAGAAGGGGACGACAGAGGATGAGATGGCTGGATGGCATCACCGACTCGATGGGCATGAGTTTGAGCAAACTCAGGGAGTTTGTGATGGACAGGGAGGCCTGACGTGCTGCGATTCATGGGGCCGCAAAGAGTTGGACACGACTGAGCGACTGAACTGAACTGAACTGCCCTCTAAATTTCTTGAAGGCAGAGACCAGATCTAATTATCTTTGTTTCTATTTAACCTGTATACAATAGTTTATACCTAGTATATGCTTAGTATGTGATTACTAAATACAAAGATAAATGACCACGTTAGGAATCAGTGACTCAGTGAATCCAGTTTTACCCTGAGCTCAGGAACATATGTTCCATCCTTACATGTATATTTTAGGTGATTATCAATCTGTGAACATTATTGGGTATACAGTATCCATATTTACCCAGGGGCTAATAGAGTTGCTAAAGAAAAAAATTGTATATAATTAGGGAACAAAGTTAAAACAAAGCAAGAAGGTGACCCAGATCCTAGGCTAGACTGAGATTGCATTTTATAGTATTAAATCATATTAACAAATGAGTTATTTTATTGAATATTAAATTATATCAACGAATACAACTATTTCTACTATGAGCAAGGCATTATGCCAAAGTTAGTTATGGATTCTCTTATAGAAAAACTTTAACAGGTAGCAAGACATAAGCATATGAAAAGTGGTTATATGCCTCTGCAGTTTTCAACATTAGTTCAAAATACAAGAGGTCAGAAGAGATGCCAAATGATTTTATAGATCAGTTTAAAACCAGGAGAAGAACTACTGTATTGATTCCTGGTCATCTTAATGGTATGACAACTAACAAATCACCATTCTCCATTTTAGGCAGCAGAAGTGCTGTACTGCAAAAATAACTATAATTTGATATGGATTGTTTCGCTAAAGTGGTGGTTTTCAACCAGAGGTGATTTTTCCCCTCTGAGAGACATTTGATAGCATCCAGAAACATTTTTGTTTGTGGTCTATGTGCTGTGCTGTCTTTACTCACTTAGTCCTGTCTGACTCTTTGAGACCCCATGGACTGTAGCCCACCAGGCTCCTCTGTCCATGGAATTCTCCAGGCAAGAATACTGCAGTGGGTTGCCATGCCCTCCTCCAGGGGATCTTCCCAACACAGGGATCGAACCCAGGTCTCCCGCATTGCAGGCGGATTCTTTACCATCTGAGCCACCAGGGACGCTGTGTAGAGACCAGGGATGTTGCTAAACATTCTGTGATGCACAGGATAGTTGCCCCATGACAAAGAATACTATGGATCAAAATGTTGGCCTGGCTGCGATTGAGAAACCCTGCTCAGTGGTGCAGTATAAAAACTCTTCTGTATTTCCCTTTTCTTTTACAGGAAATTTTATTCATCTGTAATTATTTCTGTTTTGTTCATTGTTTATCATCTGCTCAGTTGTAAGTTTACCACAAGTGAGACCAGGAACATACCCCCAGGGAACAGACCACACCATAATTCAGTTCCTCATAAGTTGTTTCCTAGAAGAGCCTTCTTTTCTTTCTGCTAGAACCCTTCAGATGTCTTTTTTTTTTTTTAAGGCTTTTCCAGGCCATACTAACACCAGAAGTCTCCATTAACCCCCAGCTTATACAGATCATATTCAGACTGAGTTTACAGCCACAAGGTAGAAGCTTTCATTGTGCCCACAAGTATTAAGATAGATTCTCCAAGGAGGCCATACCCTGAACAAGCTTTCTGCCACAATTTTTTCTTTCTAGTTTTCCTCTCACTTTGACAACTGCTGCAGCCTTCATTCCTGATCTCTGCCTTCCCTTTGCCTGCACTGACTTGTTGCCTGAATTGCTTCTGTGAGTTTGATCTGGGCTAATTTTAATCTTAGCCATTTGCTAAGATCAGTTGAATATTGGAAATGCCCTCTTTCTAGGCAGCAGTCCCAGGATATTGTAACAATACTGTGATTATTCTCTTTTTAAAAAAATGCACACTGGTTTAAATGTTTAAGAGATGGGGAAGAGAAGGTCTTGATGATGTGCACACCAGCATAACAGCTGAAGTAGTGGCTATAAATCTCTGCTTTAGTAAGAGCACTCTTGGCATTAATCCACTATCCAAATTAATTCCAGAAAAGTATGTGTCACATTTTGTTTCAACAGTTTTCCATCTCAGCATTAAAGATGGAGGCAAAAAATAAAGCAGTGTGCTTTATGTATCTAACCTCATCTAATTTCATAGTCATGGCCAGATTTCACAGAGATGAATAGAGGACTTTGAGGTATCAGTTTTCTTGTTAGATTTCCATCTTTACTGTGTATGTTTAATAGAACCAGCAGAATGAGAAAGGGTCTGTAGGGTACCTCTGTTGTTGCTTCCTCCTCCAGTGAAAGCACTTCCTGTTATAGATAGTGGACAAGGGTTAATAATAGCAGTATTCACAGGAATAAAAGAATTGGCTATGCATGAAGGAAATCAGGTGTTACTGTAGATGTGTTTATCAGAATTCTAACTTGTATACTATGTGGTAGTATTTGGAACATTTGTTATTCATATTTTATAGAATACCTGATTTCATTGTGTAATAAGAATGTTAATATGCCAGTTTATAGGGGAACACTGCCTCAGGTTTCAAGATCTCTGCTTACACCTAGGTGTCAACTCTTTCACTGTGACACTACAGAGGAGCTCCATCTGTCACCTGAAAGTTGTCTGAAAGAGTTGTTGTTTAGTCACTCAGTTGTGTCCGCCTCTTTGCGACGCCATGGACTATAGCATGCCAAGCCTCCCTGTCCTTCACTGTCTCCCAGAGCTTGCTCAAACTCATGTCCATTGAGTTGGTGATGCCATCCAATCATCTCATCCTCTGTTGTCCCCTTCTCCTCCTGCCTTCAGTCTTTCCCAGCATCAGGCTCTTTTCCAGTGAGTTGGCTCTTTACATCAGGTGGCCAAAGGATTGGAGCTTCAGCTTCAGCATCAGTCCCTCCAATGAATATTCAGGATTGATTTCCTTTAGGATTGACTGGTTTGATCTCCTTGCTGGCCAAGGGACTCTCAAGAGTCTTCTCCAGCACAACAATTCAAAAACATCAATTCTTCAGTGCTTAGCTTTCTTTATGGTCCAACTCACACATCCATACATGACTACTGAAACAAACCATAGCTTTGACTACACAGACCTTTGTCACATCTTATCTCAAAGAGTACAGAGGTTGAAAAAACTGCTCCTATGTAAAACTTTACAGAGATGTCACTTTCTGCCTATTACTCCAATAAATGCCCTCATCTTGCTATCTAGGAAGCACCTTTCATGGACTGCTACCTTCTGGTAGAAATGTATCAACCACATGCAATTCGACAGAAAAATTCACAAAAGTTAAGATATGAGGATATTGTTTTCAGTTAGTCATTTAAAAAGTGAAATTACAATTTGATTTATACAAGTGATACAGGCCCTATCATTAGATATTTCTGTCTAGTATTACCAACAACACAATGTGTCACTTCTATGGGAAGTGACCTTTGGTTAAAGGAGCTGATCATACCCTCCTCAACTCAACCTGGGCTCTTTTTATCTTTCGGAACTGCCTGAGGCAGAAAGGTTCCATGGTACCTACTCTACCAAGCAATAAGCTGGCAGAAAAGGTTTTGCCCCTAAAGGGAAGCCTGCAGTTGGCTCATGTGGCTAAGCAGGTGAGTGCCTCTTAATGAGTCAGCTCTTCGCATCAGGTAGCCAAAGTATTGGAGTCTCAGTTTCAACTTCAGTCCTTCCAATGAACACCCAGAACTGATCTCCTTTAGGATAGACTGGTTGGATCTCCTTGCAGTCCAAGGGACTCTCAAGAGTCTTCTCCAACACCACAGTTCAAAAGCATCAATTCTTCTGCGCTCAGCTTTCTTTATAGTCCAACTCTGACATCCATACATGACTACTGGAAAAACGATAGCCTTGACTAGATGGACCTTTGTTGGCAAAGTAATGTCTCTGCTTTTTAATATGCTGTCTAGGTTGGTCATAACTTTCTTCCCAAGGAGTAAGTGTCTTTTAATTTCATGGCTGCAGTCACCATCTGCAGTGATTTTGGGGCCCCCAAAAATAAAGTCAGCCACTGTTTCCCCATCTATTTGCATGAAGTGATGGGACCGGATGCCATGATCTTAGTTTTCTGAATGTTAACTTTTAAGCCAACATTTTCACTCTCCTCTTTCACTTTCATCAAGAGGCTTTTTAGTTCCTCTTCACTTTCTGACATAAGGGTGGTGTCATCTGTATATCTGAGGTTGTTGATATTTCTCCTGGCAATCTTGATTCCAGTTTGTGCTTCATCCAGCCTGGCATTTCGCATGATGTACTGTGCATATAAGTTAAATAAGCAGGGTGACAATATACAGCCTTGACATACTCCTTTTCCTATTTGGAACCAGACTGTTCTTCCACGTCCAGCTTTAACTGTTGCTTCCTGACCTGCATACATATTTCTCAAGATACGGGTCAGGTGGTCTGTTATTCCCATCTCTTTCAGAATTTTCCACAGTTTATTGTGATCCACATAGTCAAAGGCTTTGGCATAGTCAAAAGCAGAAATAGATGTTTTTCTGGAACACTCTTGCTCTTTCCATGATCCAGCAGATGTTGGCAATTTGATCTCTGGTTCCTCTGCCTTTTCTAAAACCAGCTTGAACATCTGGAAGTTCACGGCTCACACATTGCTGAAGCCTGGCTTGGAGAATTTTGAGCATTACTTTGCTAGCATGTGAGATGAGGCAATTATGCGGTAGTTTGAGCATTCTTTGGGAATGCCTTTCTTAGGGATTGGAATGAAAATTGAGCTTTTCCAGTCCTGTGGCCACTGCTGAGTTTTCCAAATTTGCTGGCATATTGCATGCAGCACTTTCACAGCATCATCTTTCAGGATTTGAAATAAGTCAACTGGAATTCCATCACCTCCACTAGCTTTGTTCGTAGTGATGCTTCCTAAGGCCCACTTGACTTCACATTCCAGGAAGTCTGGCTCTAGGTGAGTGATCACACCATTGTGATTATCTGGGTTGTGAAGGTCTTATTTGTACAGTTCCTCTGTGTGTTATTGCCACCTCTTCTTCATATCTTCTTCTTCTGTCAGGTCCAAACTATTTATGCCCTTTATTGAGCCCATCTTTCCATGGAATGTTCCCTTGATATCTCTAATTTTCTTGAAGAGATCTCTAGTCTTTCCCATTCTATTGTTTTCCTCTATTTCTTTGCACTGATCACTGAGGAAGGCTTTCTTATCTCTCCTTGCTATTCTTTGGAACTCTTCATTCAAATGTGTATCTTTCCTTTTCTCCTTTGTTTTTTGCTTCTCTTCTTTTCACAGCTGTTTGTAAGGCCTCCTCAGACAGCCATTTGCCTTTTTGCATTTCTTTTTCTTGGGGATGGTCTTGATCCCTGTTTATGTTTTATGTGGTGTTTTATTATAAGAGATTTTTTTCACTTTAATGTAACTTAGTTTATCAATCTTTTCCTTTTTGTGTTCTTTATGTCTTCTTGAAGAAATCCATCTGTGTACTCAAAATCATATTTTTTAGTGAAATTCTCTCAAGTTTTACTTTTTATATTTAGGCTTTTGCTCAATCTGGCATTTTTTATGTAATAATCAGTGCTGCAATGAATATAGTCATGCATCCCCTCATTTAGATATACACTAAGTCCAACATAGAGACTACTAGTCACCTAACTATTTAAATTGATTAAAATTAAAGAAAATTTTTTAAGTGCAGTCTTCATTCTCACAGTAGCCACATCTCAAGTGATCAGTAGTCCTTTGTGGTTGATGACCACGCTATTGGACAGCATACTTATACAATACCTCAAGGCTGCAGTAAGTGGTTCTTTGCTCTTCAGGTCTTTACTAAGACTCTCTTCTTAGTGGGTTTTAATTTTCTTTTTTTAATTTAATTTTGCTTGCACTGGGTCTTCATTGCTGCATGCAGGCTTTCTCTAGTTGTGAGCAGGAGCTACTCTTCGTTGCAGTATGTGGGCGTCTGATTGCAGTGGCTTCTCTTGTGACGCACAGACTCTAGGTTGCAGGCTCAGCAGTTGTGGCACATGGGCTTAGTTGCTGTGCGGCATTTGGGATCTTCCTGGACTAGGGATCGAACTAGTGTCCATTGCATTGGCAGACAGATTCTTGTCCACACGGTACCATCAGGGAAGTCCTTGGTGGGTTTTGATTCCAGTTTCTGGCCCCTGAACATAAGCATATTGAAGAGCCAGCTGGCTTTTTATCTATCAATAGCTTCTTCCAGGAATTAAAGCTGCTCCCAAGTGAAAAGTTACCCTAAATACAGGACTTATCTCTATAGTCCTCCTTCCACACCTTGGCCTTGTTATTACTTGTTATTTCTCTGATTGCTTCAGCTAGATGTTTTTCTCCAGTTTTTCTAGTTATTCTGAACAGGAGAGTTTCTTCGAATGACCTAGACTCCCATTAGTAAGAATGCACCTACCCAGTGTTCAAGCTTACATCTCTTAACTAAAATAGTGATCATTTATATATAAAGGTTCGATTCTTTTAGCCTTAATTTTGAACTCATGCTGTTTAAATTAAATATATTTTATTTTTAAGTCAATATATTTTTCTTCCCAAATCCAGATTTAGTTTTCTATTCTACCTTTGATTAGGCTTGTTAAGCAAATAACCTAGTCCATTTACTTATTTATTTTTTTAACCTAGTCCATTTAAAGATATAGCATATTCAGTATTAACTTTAAACATAAGCATAAATTATAATAAATATTTGCTTAATATTTCTAAGGCACTCATGTGAATAAATAATGAATAAGTCTAGGCTTTATCTGAAAAAGTACATTGTTCATTTTTTAAAATATGTTTTGCTTGCTCATTGAATAACTATATATTCTGAGGATACCAGCGAACTCCATGTAAATACAAATAGTCTTGGAAACATTAAACTTTCTAGTAAAACTTTGCTGCAACACAGTTTTGTGAGGAGACTTATAAACTTTGCAGATTAACACAGTGACAACCCAACTTGAAGCATTGAAACCAAACTGCCTAATAACAAGTGTCAATAAAGCTATCATGTGCATCTACACATTAACATACTTGGTGACATTAATTCAGTGCTACCAACTGTAAAATACTGCAGGCTTTGGTACACTCAGCATATAGGAAGTTGAAAAGAGCATTCTTAAGGTTTCTGTTTTTTTAAACACTTTAATGTTACAAGATTTTAATATATTTACCCATATGAAGTTTTGACCTCTAATACAATATGCAGAGAATATAAGATTGAAGATAACTGTTAGTACTGATTATTCCTAATAAACTTTGTTGCTGAATGTTATAATAATAAATAACAATCTTCACTAAAGTACCACAGATGGGAGTAAAGCATAATATTTAACAGCTAATTAAGAATCCGTCTGCAATGCAGACCCCTGTTCCATTCCTGGGTTGGGAAGATCCACTGGAGAAGGGATAAGTACCCACTCCAGTATTCTTGGACTACCCTTGTGGCTCAGCTGGTAAATAATCTGCTGGCAAGGCGGGAGACCTGGGTTGGGAAGATTCCCTGGAGAAGAGAAAAGCTACCAGCTCCAGTATTCTGGCCTGGAGAATTCCATGGGCTGTATAGTCCATGGGATCGCAAAGAGTCGGACACAATGGAGTGACTTTCACTTTCACTTCACTTTCTTAATAAATGATTTAGCATTTTAAAGCATTTAATAAGGTTGAAATATTCAGTATACCTTTGTTTCTTAATAAAAATGTGGAAAATACAGAATTATTTTTCATTAACATTTAAACCAGACTTGACATCTTTAAAATATGCCTCAAAATTTAGAAGTATAGAAATATCATTACTTGCACAAATAAGAAAAAACTAACACATATATACTCCATCTCAATCATTCCTGAAAACAGACTACACAACAAATTTACATTTTTAAGCCAAGAAGACTTTACAATATAAAGGAGAGGAGAGGAAACTTAATGGCCTCAGAACTAATGTCTTGGGTATTGAAAGGAAAGTTCTAGTGTAATAGGGCAAGTATTCTTCCGTCAGCCTCTCAGTTTACCTTCCACTGATTTTTAGAGTGAGAGTAATTCATTCTCTGTACTTTATTGAATCATAAGGCTTCATTAAACAACTTGAAATGATACCTACAATGTCTCATGTGGACTTCAGTCTTTGAGGGACAAACTTATCATCAAATTTCTTTTTACAAGTTTACAGGGTTGTACTTTTTCCATGTTAATACGTAACATTATGCTGCTTTTTTTTTAATATTTTACCATGTTTTATAAGTGGCTCTTAGAAATTTTAAGGAATTTGTGCAATTCAGTATTTGTTCTTGGGTAGCTCTGGGAAATGGAAGGCAGAATAATGCCAGAGGGAATCATCTGCTTTCCTTCCGGAAGAAATATCAGTATTTGCAGGGAAAATACTAGTTCAGATATAAGGGCTAGAGAAAAATTCATTGAAACCTCAGTGACACTTTTATAATGATTTTTCTTAGGGATACATTAAGACTGAGCCATTTTTAAAAATTATATTTTCTGTATAATAAATGGCAACTCTGTCTTATTGAATAATATAAAATCTAAGAGATTTGGAAATTTTAAAAAATTATTAAGAAAATATATCAGTATCTGGATTGCATTTAAGTTACCAAGTATATTTATATTTATGAATAATGTTTAAAATTTTAAATAGTTAATTCAGATTTGATGATCAGTGCATGAATTCAAACATGAGATTTCCTAACTTTGTGGTGATGACAAAATCGAAGTTCTTAGGCTTGTGGGAAAGACTAGTACTTATTAGCAGTAGTAGAAGTAGTAATAAAAACAATGATTTCTTAGAATGATACTCCTTACTTAATTGACATCTATTCACCGATTTTCTTTTAAGATGCTCCTCCTAATATTATTATTCTTAAATAGCAAATAGGGAAAATAAGACAAAAATAAGTCAAATGGCCTTAAATCTTTGGTTTCCCATGTATTCCCTCATTAGTTTATTCATTTCCCTCCTAGTTTCTAAAACATTATTAAACTATAATAGCTTAATGATAGACATCATATAGTGACTCTTAAACAAGGTGACAAAGTAAAACAAAAGCATGATTATTTTACACACTTCTGTCATCACTGAGGCATTATGTCAGTCAAATACAAAATAAGTAAGTCAAACCAATTTGTTTTATGTAAAGAGGGCATAATCCAAGACATTCCCTTTTCTCACAGTTATTTGCTATCCTGAGAATTGAGTCTGGGTCATGTTGAAGCTAATTTATAAGATACACATCAAAATTTATCATAAATACAAAGCTCCATGAGGTCAGTTTTATAAATTTCACATTTTAGTTTTTTGTAATATTTAAAATCATTTAAAGCTTCAATTAAGAAACCTCAGAGGAATCGGGTGGAGAGGGAGGTGGCAGGGGGGATCGGGATGGGGAATACGTGTAACTCTATGGCTGATTCATATCAATGTATGACAAAACCCACTGAAATGTTGTGAAGTAATTAGCCTCCAACTAATAAAAAAATAAATAAATATAAAAAAAAAGACTCTAAAAAAAAAAGAATTAAAAAAAAAAGTAATACTTTTGGATGAAAGAATACACAGTACATGTCAAGAGACGGATTTTGAGTTTATGTATGTGCAGATATACAGTGATGTTTTTAAAATCTAGATTAGAAAACTGATATAAAATTCAAGTTTAACAGCATATCTTATTAAGATAAGGATCTTAATCCTCTATGAAAAGAAAAACAAAACAAAAGCCTGGATAACAGGTTTCTTTTGGTGGTGATCTACGAGGTATTAGGGATACGATTTCCCTGTTGTTCTGCTGTCTCCGTGTCCCTCAGTCATCATAGGTAGCCCATCACTCCAATAACTCTTCCTGTCAGTATTGGTGGCGACAGCCAGTCTGACCTGAAAAGAAACCAACACTCCTTCCCAACCTGGAAATGTTGGTAATTTATTTCACCAGCCCCTACCCCCTACAATTCCCCCTCTCCCTGCCCCCCAGCAGCAAGCTTTGTTTATTTAAAATGCAGAATACCTCTCTCAAGTGTAAGCTGATTGGATTCTTCAAGTACTAATTAACTTAACATAGTTTTCCTGAACATTACAAATAAAAAGAAAAAGCCTACAATTTTTTTTCCCCCACATTAGACCATTACATCTGAGCCATTCTACTTCTTTAAAGAATTTCTTATAGTGGATGTTGTAATAGGAATTGTTTTATTTGCTATTTGTTCATCAGGTGTAATTAGATGCAGAGATTGGCTGAGGAAAAGTAAAGGGAAATTACAGAAGCGCACTTCTGAGGCTCTCGAAGTTCATTACTGTTTAATAGTATTAGAAGGAAAATCACTGTAATTTCTTTTCCCAGCCCTATAATATAGTGTTAGTAATATTCTTGTCATGGTGTCTTTACTATTCATGGATTTATAGGAGCCATTTTTCTGGCAATCCAAAACTCTCTCTTAAACATAAAACATTGAATAAAATAAAAGTTGAAAACATTAAAATACTATTAGGCAAAAATGCTATTCATTAGCTTCAGAGAAGGTGATGTCATCAATATTAACAGTGGCACTTGCTTTAAAAGAATAAATATCCTACTCCTGTTTCTCATTAGAATACAAGCTAGAGTACTAACAAAGTCTTCTTTGCAATAATCAATCATTTGAAAGACTTGTCTAAATCTGTTAGATTTACACACTTTATATTGGCCATATTCAAGCTTATTATGAGTAGTCAAATACAGTTAAAGTATATATTAAACCCACCAATTCAGCCAGTACAACAATTTAGGGGGGCACTGATTCTCTTATTTTAGACAATGTTAGCCCAAATATTAGTGTTTGTTATAATTATATATTTTCCCTTACTCATCCCTAATTATTCATTTCTGTTACTTCTTAAAATTACCTCTTGGTTAAGAGAACATAGACATTTGCGTGTTACTGTAAAGACAAATAAGATAAAAAAAGAAAATGCATATTAAAGTCCCTATTATGCTCCCTGACCATGCTCACTAGTTTCATGCTAGGTTTCTTTTTTATAAGCATTATGTACTTTACTTTCATGGATGTGTTCGAAGTGTTAATTAACTCTGTTAAGAGTTTTTGAATGCTGAATTTCAAATTCTATTTAAATAACATTAGCAATAGAAACTCTGGATTTTGAAGTCCCTAACATAATGGTGCATTAGTCAGTTCAGTCGCTCAGTCGTGTCCAACTCTTTGTGACCCCAACGAATTGCAGCATGAAGCCTCCCTGTCCGTCACCAACTCCCAGAGTTTACTCAAACTCATGTCCATCAAGTTGGTGATGCCATCCATCCATCTCATCCTTTGTCGTCCCCTTCTCCTCCTGCCCCCAATCTCTCCCAGCATCAGGGTCTCTTCCAGTGAGTCAACCCTTCGCACGAGGTGGCCAAAGTATTGGAGTTTCAGCTTTAGCATAAATCTTCCCAATGAACATCCAGGACTGATCTCCTTTAGGATGGACTGGTTGGATCTCCTTGCAGTCCAAGGGACCCTCAAGAGTCTTCTCCAACACTACAGTTCAAAAGCATTAATTTTTCGGCGCTCAGCGTTCTTCACAATCCAACTCTCACATCCATACATGACTACTGGAAAAACCATAGCCTTGACTAGATGGACCTCTGTTGGTAAAGTAATGTCTCTGCTTTTTAATATACTATCTAGGTCTGTCATAACTTTCCTTCCAAGGAGTAAGTGTCTTTTAATTTCATGGCTGCAATCACCATCTGCAGTGATTTTGGAGCCCAAAAAAATAGTCTGACACTGTTTCCACTTTTTCCCCATCTATTTCCCATGAAGTAATGAGACCAGATGCCATGGTCTTAGTTTTCTGAATGTTAAGCTTTAAGCCAACTTTTTCACTCTCCTCTTTCACTTTCATCAAGAGGCTTTTTAGTTCCTCTTCACTTTCTGACATAAGGGTGGTGTCATCTGTATATCTGAGGTTGTTGATATTTCTCCTGGCAATCTTGATTCCAGCTTGTGCTTCTTCCAGCCCAGCATTTCTCATGATGTACTCTGCATATAAGTTAAATAAGCAGGGTGACAATATACAGCCTTGAAGTACTCCTTTTCCTACTTGGAACCAGTCTGTTGTTCCATGTCCAGTTCTAACTGTTGCTTCCTGACCTGCATACAGGTTTCTCAAGAGGCAGGTCAGGTGGTCTGGTATTCCCATCTCCTTCAGAATTTTCCACAGTTTATTGTGATCCACACAGTCAAAGGCTTTGGCGTAGTCAATAAAGCAGAAATAGATGTTTTTCTGGAACTCTCTTGCTTTTTTGATGACCCAGTGGATATTGGCAATTTGATCTCTGGTTCCTCTGCCTTTTCTAAAACCAGCTTGAACGTCTCGAAGTTCACGGTTCATGTATTGCTGAAGGCTGGCTTGGAGAATTTTGAGCATTACTTTACTGGTGTGTGAGATGAGTGCAATTGTGCAGTAGTTTGAGCATTCTTTGGAATTGCCTTTCTTTGGGATTGGGATGAAAACTGAGCTTTTCCAGTCCTGTGGCCACTGCTGAGTTTTCCAAATTTGCTGGCATATTTAGTGCAGCACTTGCACAGCATCATCTTTTAGGATTTGAAATAGGTCAGTTGGAATTCCATCACCTCCTCTAGCTTTGTTCGTAGTGATGCTTCCTAAGGCCCACTTCACTTCACATTCCAGGATGTCTGGCTCTGATTATCTGGGTCGTGAAGATCTTTTTTGTACCGTTCTTCTGTGTATTCTTGCCCCCTCTTCTTAATATCTTCTGCTTCTGTTAGGTTCATACCATTTCTGTCCTTTATCGAACCCATCTTTGCATGAAATGTTCCCTTGGAATCTCTAATTTTCTTGAAGAGATCTCTAGTCTTTCCCATTCTATTGTTTTCCTCTATTTCTTTGCATTGATCACTGAGGAAGGCTTTCTTATCTCTCCTTGCTGTTCTTTGGAACTCTGCATTCAAATGGGAATATCTTTCCTTTTTTCCTTTGCTTTTCGCTTCTCTTCTTTTCACAGTTATTTGTAAGGCCTCCTCAGACAACCATTTTGCCTTTTTGCATTTCTTTTCCATGGGGATGGTCTTGATCCTTGTCTCCTGTACAATGTCACGAACCTCCATCCATAGTTCATCAGGCACTCTGTCTATCAGACCTAGTCCCTTAAATCTATTTCTTGCTTCCACTGTATAGTCATAAGGGATTTGATTTAGGTCATACCTGAATGGTCTAGTGGTTTTCCCTACTTTCTTCAGTTTAAGTCTGAATTTGGCAATAAGGAGTTCATGATCTGAGCCACAGTCAGCTCCTGGTCTTGTTTTAAGAGGATAATAAAAACCAGTTTGAAAGTATCTCTCCTACAACTGCCCAAGCCTCCTTTCCCCATATCATGGGCCCATTTTGCTGGGTGTTATGATATGTGTGTCTGATTGTATATCTGTGTGTTTTCTGTTACTTGTCTAAAGCAAAATTAAGAAAGAGATGGGAAGAGACAGATTAAGGAATGTGTTGATATTTGTGGGCATTAGATCCAGGAGGTGAGGGGTAAAGTGGAATTCTGGGACTTCTGGTGTTAGTATGACATAACGTAGATGAAGGGCAACATGAAATTAGTGTCAGTAGGTTCAAGCCATAAATTGTAGTGGTGTCACTGTGAAGGGTGGGAGAAGGGAAGATGAGGTATTAGGGGCTTCCTCTTGAGCCCATTTATAAAGATAAATGGTCTTAGTAAATGAAACTAAATCCCAGTGTACAGAACTCATGCTTAACCTGGAGTGGGGAGGAAGCCTCCATGTGAGAGCTTGTGCTCATTCGTGAAGTCGTGTCCGACTCTGCGACACAGTGGACTGTAGTCCACAGGCTCCTCTGTCCATGGGGATTCTCCAGGCAAGAATGCTGGAGTGGGTTGCCATGCCCTTCTCTAGGGGATCTTCCCAACGCAGGGATTGAACTCAGGTCTCCCGCATTACAGGTGGATTCTTTACTGTCTGAGCCACCATGGAAGCCCCCCATGTCAGGGCTACTCCTCCTCTTATAGGTCAGGGCTATTCCCTGACATCTGTGAGTTACAGACACTCTGGATCAGTAAATAGATGACAGGTATAAATATAGAGTCTGTTAGGTATATAAAGATACGAATTTTGATCTCTCCAAACATCAAATATAAAATAATGTTAATTATATAAAAGGACTTTTAAACAAACTGAACTTGGAGAATTCAGATGACCCACAGAGATGCTAATTTTCATTATGAGTGATAAGGTCATTGTTTTAATTTATGAAAGAAAGGACTTATAATTAGGGCTTCCCTGGTCGTTCATGTGGTAAAGAATCTGCCTGCAATAAGGGACACCCAGGTTTGATCCCCAGAACAGGCAGATCCCCTGGAATAGGGATTGGCAACCCACTCTGGTAGTCTTGCCTGGAGAATCCTATGGACAGAGCAGCCTGGCAGGCTATAATGAGCTTGCACAGAGTTGGACATGACTTAGCGATTAACACACACTAAGAGACTAAAATTTATCTCTACATAGATAATGTCACATTAAGTTTTCCACATTAAAATTTTAAATTTATCATCTTATAAGTGTTAAATACAATAAATGCAGAATGTTTTTTCAGTGATATACCCAGGTTTCTAATGTTTTATCTGTTGTCTTTCCTACACATCTTCTTATGGATCCACCAATCCTCATGGCAGAGTGTATAAAATATCAACCTCTATGTGATCCTTATTTTGTATGAAATATTTACCTAAACCAGGCTTTGGTTTTCTTCTGCACTAAATTTTTTAAAGTAATTTCAACATATATACATTTAGCCTGGTTCACCCACTTCAATATTCTTTCTTGGAAAACCCCATGGACAGAGGAACCCATCTATAGTCCATGGGGTTGCAAAGAGTGGAACACAACTTAGTGACCGAATAACAACAAAAGAAATGAAAAATATCTTTAGTTTCCTTGAAACTACTTTTGTTAATTCTTTGTCCTTGCATCTCTCTCTTTTTTATTGATATGTGGAGCAAGACTGAGTTTTCTCTTTTCCACACTTTGAAATGAGAGATATGTAGCAATTCATATTATGATTATTTCTGAGATGAACTTAAATGCACAGGATCTTAGTACATACTGATCTTCCCTGGTGGCTCAGCCGGTAAAGAATCCGCCTGCAATGTTGGAAACCTGGGTTTGATCTCTGGATCAGGAAGATCCCCTGGAGAAGGGAATGGCTACCTGTCCAGTATTCTGGCCTGGAGAATTCCATGGACGATATATCCATGGAGTTGCAGAGTTGGACACAACTGAGTGACTTTCACTTTCTTTAGTACATAGCATCCCTAATTAAATGAATATGTAAAACACTGGCACCAATTATTCTGTTCCAGAGAAAAGTCCACATTCTGTGTGTTAATTTGTTTTCTACTATAGCCATTTCATGTGGGACTCAGAATTATGAGAGGAAGTACATTTATTTTCTCTATTCTAACTGTACATCATCTTGAAAGCCCGAAGGTATGTCGTGTTCAGAACAGCAGTTTGTGCTGTTGTTCAGCACATACCAACAACACACTGTTAAAAAGCTGTGGGTACCTGAGGGGCTGATGCAGATGTCATGTTAAGACATTTATTTGAAGAGATAACTTGTGTTTGCCCAGGGTTGCCCAGTTGGGAATGCTCCTGTGCATACCATAAGCTTGGCCCTCAGTTTGTCCCTCCTCATAGTTTGGAGTGGCTCCTTTCATTGTTTGAATCTGGTTGCATTGAAAAAGCAAGCCTGTTACTTCATTGTAAAAAGAAAGTGCTTGTCCAAGCACGTTGCATGTTGGCAGTTTAGAGTCTGCTCTTTTGCTGTCTGGAACTTGAACAACTTTTTAACCTCTCCAAGGCAAGGTAGCTGTGACAAGGTGTCAGTTACTTTAAAAAAGTAAATAAATCACGGGCTTTGAGTTTCGGTGTAATAATAAAGATCCAATGTCCTCACATGAGTTTCTCATTCCATGATTTTGAATCATATTTTTTGTAGTGAATGCTCTACCTTCAAAGTAAAACTTTAAATAAAAGAAAAAGCACAGTTTGAAGAGCAGAGCATTCTGAGAGGAAGATTTTTAAGAATTAACAATGAAAGAACATGTGTTAACTTTAATAAAGTGAACTAAAGAACAAAAAGAAAATTAAAGATGTATTTGAAATTTAATATTTCCTTGCCTGTTTTCTTTACCAAATCAGGAAATACCAGGATAGCTATAGTATGAACATCCTGGTACTTGAGGGTGTGACTTTCAGTGTTTAAAATATTTTGTAAGCCAGTTAGTCACTTGCTGTAAATTCACCTAAGACAAATTTCCATGAATAATTCTAAACTTACTCTATAGAACAGTACCTCAAAAACTGACAAATCCAGAGATAAAAGTCTTTATGACTCAACTCTGTTGATTGGCTAATATCAAACAACAGTCTACATTTGCCAGATTCCCTCCAAAATCATAAACTGTACTTTTTTAGAAAAGAAATAAAAACACTAATCATTAATTAAATAAAGAGATTGTTTGCCTGATAACAAAGTGGTCTGCAAATATATGAAGCTTGATTTTGCTAATCTTTACCAAGTAATTTCCAGGCTATCCCGGGGGCTCAGCCTAAAGAATCTGCCTAAGATGCAGGAGATACCAGGTCAATCTCTGTGTCAGGAATATCCCCTGGAGAAGGGCATGGCAGCCCACTCCAGTATTCTTGCCTGGAGAATCCCCAGGGACAGAGGAGCTTGGCAGGCTGCAGTCCATGGGGTCACAAAGAGTTGGACATGACTGAACACTGACACACCAATTAATTTCCAGGGTTTTTCAACTATGTGTAATAGAAGAATGATACCTTGCTGAGCAAAAATTATGTTTCACGTTTAGTTTCATTTGTTCTTATAACCTCAACAAAATATTTCTACTTAACAGTTTTCCAAACTTATTTCAGTATTTCTTGCTTTTACTGTTTAATGCTAGCATAATATTCTGGACATAATATTGTGCCAGAATACTATATATATTACATTTTTTTTTCACTGTTTAAAAAAAAATAGGCTAATAACACATGAGAGCATTGGTCTATCAACTTTTTTATTGTATGTTCCTGTGATTACTTTTTAGCATGAAGCACCAATATATGCTTGCTTGCTAAGTTCTCAGTTGTGTCCGACCCTTTGTGACCCTCTGGACTATAGCCTGCCAGACTCCTCTGTCCATGAGGATTCTCCAGACAAGAATACTGGAGTGGGTTGCCATAGCCTTTTCCAGGGGATTTTCCCAACACAGGGATCAAACATGCATCTATTATGTCTCCTGCATTGGCAGGCAGATTCTTTACCATTAATGCCACTTGGGAAGCCCAAATAAATGTAGTCTAATCAACACTATTATACCCATAACAGTATCCTGATTTTAGTATTATTATGCAGTCCTATGAAACATCACCATTGGGGGAGTTGGTGAAAGGTTCATGGGAGTCTATTTACTGTTTCTTACAGTTGTCTGGAAGCCTATAACTATGTTAAAAAATAAGAGGAAAGAGAAAAATGATCCACTGGGTATAAAATTAAAATAATTCAGTACAGTCACTCAGTCATGTCCGACTCTTTGCGACCCCATGGACTACAGCATGCTAGGCTTCCCTGTCCATCACCAACTCCCGGAGCTTACTCAAACTCATGTCCATCGAGTCAGTGTTGCCATCCAACCATCTTATTCTCTGTCGTCCCCTTCTCCTCCCACGTTCAGTCTTTCCCAGCATCAGGGTCTTTTCCAATGAGTCAGTTCTTCGCATCAGGTAACCAAAGTATTGGAGTTTCAGATTTAGCATCAGTCCTTCCAATGAATATTCAGGACTGATTCCTTTAGGATTAACTGGTTGGATCTCGTTGCAGTACAAGAGACTCTCAAGAGTCTTCTCCAACACAGTTCAAAAGCATCAATTCTTTGGCACTCACCTCTCTTCATAGTCCAACTCTCACATTTATACATGACCACTGGAAAAACCATAGCTTTGACCAGATGGACTTTTGTTGGCAGAATAATGCTCTGCTTTTTAATATACTGTCTGGGTTGGTCATAACTTCTCTTCCAGGGAGCAAGTATCTTTTAATTTCATGGCTGTAGTCACCATCTGCAGTGATTTTAGAGCCCAAGGAAATAAAATGTCTCACTGTTTCCATTGTTTCCCCATCTATTTGCTGTGAAGTGATGCGACCAGATGCCATGATCTTAGTTTTCTGAATGTTGACTTTTTTTTTTTGCGTATTTTTTTTCTTTTTTTTTTATTATTATTATTATTTTTTTTCCAGTGGGTTTTGTCATACATTGATATGAATCAGCCATGGATTTACATGTATTCCCAATCCCGATCCCCCCTCCCACCTCCCTCTCCACCCGATTCCTCTGGGTCTTCCCAGTGCACCAGGCCGGAGCACTTGTCTCGTGCATCCCACCTGGGCTGGTGATCTGTTTCACCATAGATAGTATACATGCTGTTCTTTTGAAATATCCCACCCTCACATTCTCCCACAAAGTTCAAAAGTCTGTTCTGTATTTCTGTGTCTCTTTTTCTGTTCTGCATATAGGGTTATCGTTATCACCTTTCTAAATTCCATATACATGTGTCAGTATGCTGTAATGTTCTTTATCTTTCTGGCTTACTTCACTCTGTATAAGGGGCTCCAGCTTCATCCATCTCATTAGGACTGGTTCAAATGAATTCTTTTTAATGGCTGAGTAATATTCCATGGTGTATATGTACCACAGCTTCCTTATCCATTCATCTGCTGATGGGCATCTAGGTTGCTTCCATGTCCTGGCTATTATAAACAGTGCTGCGATGAACATTGGGGTGCACGTGTCTCTTTCAGATCTGGTTTCCTCAGTGTGTATGCCCAGAAGTGGGATTGCTGGGTCATATGGCAGTTCTATTTCCAGTTTTTTAAGAAATCTCCACACTGTTTTCCATAGCGGCTGTACTAGTTTGCATTCCCACCAACAGTGCAAGAGGGTTCCCTTTTCTCCACACCCTCTCCAGCATTTATTGCTTGTAGACTTTTGGATGGCAGCCATCCTGACTGGCGTGTAATGGTACCTCATTGTGGTTTTGATTTGCATTTCTCTAATAATGAGTGATGTTGAGCATCTTTTCATGTGTTTGTTAGCCATCTGTATGTCTTCTTTGGAGAAATGTCTGTTTAGTTCTTTGGCCCATTTTTTGATTGGGTCATTTATTTTTCTGGAATTGAGCTGCAGGAGTTGCTTGTATATTTTTGAGATTAATCCTTTGTCTGAATGTTGACTTTTAAGCCAACATTTTCACTCTCCTCTTTCACTTTCATCAAGAGACTCTTTAGTTCTTCTTCGCTTTCTGCCATAAGGGTGGTGTCACCTGCATATCTGAGGTTGTTGATATTTCTCCTGGCAATCTTGATTCCAGTTTGTGCTTCATCCAGCCTGGCATTTCGCATGATGTACTCTGCATATAAGTTAAATAAGCAGAGTGACAATATACAGCCTTGACGTACTCCTTTTCCTATTTGGAACCAGACTGTTCTTCCACGCCCAGTTCTAACTGTTGCTTCCTGACCTGCATACATATTTCTCAAGATAAGGGTCAGGTGGTCTGTTATCCCCATCTCTTTCATAATTTTCCACAGTTTATTGTGATCCACACAGTCAAAGGCTTTGGCATAGTCAATAAAGCAGAAATAGATGTTTTTCTGGACCGTTCTTGATTTTTCGATGATCCAGCAGATGTTGACAATTTGATCTCTGGTTCCTCTCCCTTTCCTAAACCTCTCTCCTTTTCTAAAACTAGCTTGAACATCTGGAAGTTCACGGTTCACATATTGCTGAAGCCTGGCTTGGAGAATTTTGAGCATTACTTTACTAGCGTGTGAGATGAGTGCAATTGTGCAGTAGTTTGAGCATTCTTTGGGAATGCCTTTCTTAGGGATTGGAATGAAAACTGAGCTTTTCCAGTCCTGTGGACACTGCTGAGTTTTCCAAATTTGCTGGCATGTTGCATGCAGAATATTAAAATCAGGATATTTTCATGGGTATAATACTGTTAATTAGACTATTTTAATTAATAATTCAGAAATTAAAATTAGACTATTTTAATCTGTAGTTAATTAGACTACAGATCTTATTTAGCTTTCACCAGCTTTTGAATGCACTCGTTTGTGTTTGTGCCTTTGCCTCTGTGTACTTTAATGTGTGTTTGTGTGTACGCTGCTTGACCCCATTTATAGATTCATGTAATCACTACTACAGTCAAGATATAGCATTATATCTTGGATAACCACAAAGAATTCTCTTGTGTACTCCCTTGTAGTTGAATATTTTCCCCTATTCCTTTCATCTCCGTCTGTTGGCAGTCACAAGTTGGTGTCCATCTCCACAGTTTTGTCATTTTTTCAAAATGTCATGCAACTACAGTCATACAGCAAATATGTAATCATGGGAGATTGGCTTTTATCAGTAAACATTATATTCTTGATATCCCGTCCAAATTGTATGTATCAGTGGTTATAACTTGTTTAATTGCTGAATAGTACTCCACTGTATAGATATATCTGAGTTTGCTTAACCACTCACCTGTTCAAGGACATTTAGGTTATTTCCAGATTTGGGCTCTCATGAATAAGTAAAGCTGCTTTAAACAACCTTATAGAGATTTTTGTATGAACAAAAGTTTTCAGTTCCTTGTGACTAAGCGTACAGTTGGTCAGTCACATAGTGTATTAGTTTTCTATTGTTGCTGTAAGAAATTATTGCAAGATTAGCAGCTGAAATAACACAAATGTATCATCTTCCAGTTCTGTAGATTAGAAGTCCAATATGGATCTCCCTGGCTAACGTCAAGGTAATGGCAGGGCTACATTCCATTCTGGAGGCTTTAGGGGAGAATCTGTTTCCTTACCTTTTCCAGTTCCTCCTGATGTCCTTGTCTACTGGCCCCTGCCTCCATCTTCACAGTCAGCCAAGTTGTATCTATCTGCCTTTATTCCATAGCCACAGCCCTCCTCTGACGAGTCTCCTTTACCTCTCTCTCCACTTTTAATCCTTACCTAATGTTAATCTCCCATTTTTAATCAATTCATCAGGAACCCTAATTCCAACTATAACCTTAATTCTTTTTGCCGGGTGAGCTTCATAGTCCCAGGTTCCGGGGATTAGGATATGGACATCTGTTGGCTAGTGGAGCCGGGTGTGCACTGCTCTGCCTGCTTCATGTGATGTTTGTTTAAAAAACTGCTAAACTGTCATCCAGCAGGGCTGTACCATTTTATGTTCCCACCAGAGAGTATAGAATCTAAGTTTTCTATATCCTTACTAGCATTTGGTGTTCTGATAACTTTGTAGTGATATCTCATTATAGTTTTGATTTGCATTTCCATAATGGCTAATGATATTGAACTTTTATATATGCTTATTTGTCCTTAATATCTCCTCTGTGGTAAAATGTCTGTTTATGTCTTTTGCCCATTTTCTAGTTGAACTCTTTGTTATTTTACTGTCATGTTTTGAGAGTTCTTTATGTATCCTAAATACAAGTTCTTTGTTGGATATGTGCCTTGAAAATGTTTTCTGTCTGTAACTTGTCTTTTTATCTTCTTTAACATGTTCTTTTGCTTATGGGAAGCTTTATAAAATCTTATTCCTTCCTGAAGTAAGTGATGCCATGTACTGCAACCATGAATATCTCATGGGGTTTTAAAGAAATTTACATTACACAGTAATTGTTACTGAAAAGTGTTTTTTAGGTAATATTTTGTGTTGATCTGGATGCGTTTAGAATTGACCCAGTGATATGCTAGAACTAGCTCTTACCAGTTTACAAGAGCAGCTTTAAATTTTTTCACAAATGTTACAAATTAACTTTAAACAATCAGTACAGTGTCTTTGCCATTAATGGGAAGTTAAGTAAGTAAAAGAAACAGATTATGACAGAGTTCATAATTATAATATGTGAAAGAATTTAAAAGTATAGCATTAACATTGGTCTTACTGAAATTATTTGTTTTGGCTGGGTGTTAATTGCTTATTTTTTAAGATATATTTTTAAAAACTCAATATTACGTGGATATAAAAATTAGGTCAGATATTAGTGTTATTTTAATTAGCCTTTGAAATAAATTAAAATTGAAAAGTAATACTCACTCATCCCTGCTCGTTTTAGATATTGAAATAAAAATGTAATGACTTCATACATTAAATCCAGTCTAGAGCTAAACCAGTTAAGACAGAGTTGACATATCAGATTTGAGCACTTTTCTATAAAGTATTTTAAGGCTTAAATCAGACCCTGAAGTTATCTTCAGGCCTTCCCCAATGGCTCAGACTTCCCTTGTGGTTCCGCTGCTAAAGAATCTGCCTGCAATGCAGGAGACCTGAGTTCAATTCCTGGGTTGCAAAGATCCCCTGGAGAAGGGAAAGGCTACCCACTGCAGTATTCTGGCCTAGAGAATTCCACGGACTTGTATAGTCCATGGGGTCACAAAGAGTCGGACATGACTGAGTGACTTTCACTTTCACTTTCCCCAGTGGCTCAGTGGTAAAGAATCCACCTGCAATTTGCAGCATGAGAAACTGGAGATGCAGCTTCAATCCCTGGTTCAGGAAAAACCCCTGGAGAAGGAAATGCCAACCCACTCCAATATTCTTGTCCGGAGAATTAGATAGAGGAGCCTGGCAGGCTACAATCTATGGGGTCACAAATAGTCAGACACTGAGTGACTGAGCAAAATATCCCCCCCCCCCCCTTTTTTAATGGCTTAAAAGAGCACAAATTTGTTATCTTGCGGCTCTATAGATCAGAAACCTGACACCAATCTCACTAGGCAAAGATCACAGTTATCAGTGAGACACATTTTGTTCTGGAGGCTCCGGGAAGAATCCATTTCCTCATGTTTTCTGTCTTTTAAGTGTTGCTTTCTTTTCTTGGCTCATCCCCATTTTCCTTTATCTTCAAAACCACCAGAGGCAGACTGAGTTCTCATGCTGCCATCTCTCCAATTCCCTCTTCTTATACTCTCTTCCACTTTTAAGGACCCTTTGGATTATATTGGGTTCACCAGGATAATCCAGAGAAATCTCCTTATTTTAGAGGCATCTGGGCAGCAAACTTATTTCCATTTGCCACCTTAACTCATCTTTGCCATATTACCTCACATATATTCATAGGTTATATGGATTAGTATATATACATTTTGAGGGGCCATTATTCTGCCTGCCACAACTTTCTATCTAATTATTTATACATACATCCTGGGAAATACAGTGAGTCTTTTTAAAAATTGTATTTTATCCCAACTCTGTTTTCCCAAAGCCAACTCTGTTTTCCCAAACCCTAACCCCTCCGCCAAAAAAAAGAGAAGAAAACTATCCAAAGAAACAAACCAAAGAAGGAATAATTGTAAAGCTAAAAAAGCAATGTTCTGCTTTTGCTATATGAGTTTAAAAGATCAAGATCTCCGTGGTATCACCTGGTGGGAGTTTATGTGTGAAAATCTAAGTGCTCATAAGTTACTTCCAAGTCCCTATTGGTATCCCAGAATGGGTACGAATGGATTCATTCATATCCCAGAGTGAATAGATGTGATCTTGTTATAATCTGCCCACTGTTTGCCTGAAATTGTTTAAGCCCTTTTCTTTTTTTTTTCCCTATTTAGCCCTTTTCTTTTAATTGAGATATAACTGACTTATAACATTTTGTTTTAGGTGTGCAATATAATGATTTGATATCTGTTCAGTTCAGTTCAATTCAGTCGCTCAGTTGTGTCTGACTCTTTGCAACCCCATTAACCACAGCACGCCAGGCCTCCCTGTCCATCACCAACTCCTGGAGTCTACCCAAACCCATGTCCATTGAGTTGGTGATGCCATCCAACCATCTCATCTTCTGTCATCCCCTTTTCCTCCTGCCCTTAATCTTTCCCACCATCAAGGTCTTTTCAGATGAGTCTGCTCTTCACATCAGGTGGCCAAAGTATTGGAGTTTCAGCTTTAACATCAGTCCTTCCAATGAACATCCAGGACTGATCTCCTTTAGGATGGACTGGTTGGATCTCCTTGCTGTCCAAGGGACTCTCAAGAGTCTTCTCCAACACCACAGTTCAAAAGCATCAATTCTTCTGCGCTCAGCTTTCTTTATAGTCCAACTCTGACATCCATACATGACTACTGGAAAAACCATAGCTTTGACTAGATGGACCTTTGTTGGCAAAGTAATGTCTCTGCTTTTTAATATGCTATCTAGGTTGGTCATAACTTTCCTTCCAAGGAGTAAGCGTCTTTTAATTTCATGGCTGCAATCACCATCTGCAGTGATTTTGGGGCCCCCAAAAATAAAGTCAGCCACTGTTTCCCCATCTATTTGCCATAAAGTGATGGGACTGGATGCCATGATCTTAGGTTTCTGAATGTTGAGCTTTAAGCCCACTTTTTCACTCTCTTCTTTCACTTTCATCAAGAGGCTCTTTAGTTCTTCTTCACTTTCTGCCATAAGGGTGGTGTCATCTGGGTATCTGAGGTTATTCTCCCAGCAATCTTGATTCCAGCTTGTGCTTTCTCCAGCCCAGCATTTCTCATGATGTGATATCTGTATATATTGTGAAATGATTTCCTACTCTATTTTGAAAGCCCATGTTTTTCCTGCTGTGTACATCACAGTGCCTCCCACCTTTTAACTTGCCACATTCCAGATATTACAGGTTTTCCTACTTTGCCTCAACACCAAAGAAAATTTCCTAATCTGCATTCTCTGCCTCCAGGGATATTTATTGCCTGAATGCATCTCTAATTAGGATGCTCAAATAGTGTAACAAGATGAAACAAGCATTCTAATGTCAGAGGGGTTTTTTGGGGGTCAGTGGGGCTACTAATGTGGAGGCTTTTAGGTCTGCCCTAGTTCCAGTCTGGCTTATTATTCCTTGTTCTTTCATTCACTCCTGAAATGCATAAGGTCTCTAAAAACCCTAGATGTGTCACCTCGCCCCCCTGTTTTTTTTTTTTCTTTTAAACTCTATGATATCCTAATAATGCAAGAATAAAGGAGAAAGACTATTTAGCAAAATAGATTGTCTTTAACTTGGTAATTGTGTAGCAGACATTTAGGGCCCTGAATTTCATGTTCCAGGATAGCAGAAGAATATATATAAGCAGCACAGTGTCATGACGGGTTTCTCTTGAACATTTCTAGAAGGCATTTTACACTTTTTTCAGTATCATACATTTCCATATTATACTTTTGAAAATATATATAGATTAAAGTGCGTGTGGGCATAAATTAGCATAAACTTTCTAAAAGGTAGTTAATATACAACAAAAAAACTTCTAGTGTTCCCCTTTTGTCCTACTAGGAATTTATCCTAGGATATAATAAGCAATCCATGATGTTAGTGTAAAATGTTCACTGTAGGATTTTTATGGGTTAAATCTCTAAAATAAGACTAATTGTACCCATCTATCTTAAGAGTAGTTTTGAGGATTGAATATTACATATGTGCTGTATGTATGTCACAAAATAATGAGCAGCTATTAAAATTGTGATATGTACTATATGTATTAGCAGTAAAAGAAATCCATACACTCTAATTACTGGGAAATAAAAGTGGGTTATAAAACAGTCATAAATAGCACAACTTTATGTAAAACAGCATACATTACAATGGTCTGGAAAATTGCTCGCTCCCAAAAATGTTAACAAAGCCATCAATTTGGTAATTTGTTGTTGTTGTTCAGTCGCTGGGTCATATCTCTTTGTGACCCCATGGACTGCAGCATGCCAGGCTCCTCTGTCCTCCACTATCTCCTGGCGTTTGCTCAAATTCATGTTTACTTTCTATTTAATGTAAATCAGTGTTGTGTCAAAATTGTTTACAATCTATGTGTAATTTTTATATTCACAGAAATCAGTCATCTTTATTTTTAAAATAAACTGAATGAGTTTAACATTGCTATGTACTGATAGTATGGCTTTTAATTTATTCTAAACTTCCTTCTGTATAAAAGGAGAGTCATAATAAACTTTCAGTTTAAATGTCAATTATAATCCCCATTCCATCTTCCTTCCGACTTATAAGTCCTGAGCCATTCTTGGCTACATAAGAGCTGAAATGAATGAATGTCTTCTCAAAGGATGTGGGGTCAGATTTCTCATCAGCAACTTCCTTTGCACAAGTCACGCTGTCAGAGAAGTGGAGGGGGTGGGGAGGGAAACCAAGATGTTGATAGAACCCAGGAGAGAAGTCAGCCTGTTGATTGCAAGGAGTATTGGCAAAGTTGAGAATTAAGTGGCAGTGTTAAGACTGTATTTAGTTTTTGCTCATTGTTTAGAACTCAGTCATGTTTTAAACATTATCTTGGTAAATTTCAAGAAGGAGACACCATCTCTCATTTGGACTCAACAATTTTATTTTTAGGTGTATACATAGAGGAGAAATTCTCTTGGTTAAAAAAAAAAGTTTTTTTAAGGAGAAACTTTAGACAGCTGAAGTGAACGGTAATCTGAGTGTACGTGTGGAGGATGTACTAAATGACTGTGTGTCATACCCCTCCCACCCACACCAGAACTTTTACCTTGAAACGTGAATGCTTGTTCCTGGCTATTCTCAGACATAACACATTTTAAAAGAATACTGTATAATCAAATCCGAGGTGTTTGAGAATAAGTGAAACAAGGTATCCTGTGATACAGCATATGGCTCTTCAGCATTTACAGGTTAATTTTTCTTTCTTTCTTTACTTCCCCATTTGGTTAATATTAGACAATAAACCCATTTCAGAATTACTCACTGAGAAGGAAATGGTTTAACAACTCCCAGCTGTGGCTGCAGAGGTCATCAACAGCTCCCTGGGATTTAGGATCAAATCTGAGTCGATATTATCAGACTACTTCTGCCCAAGATAATGAAATTTGAAGTCCTGTGTTTTAAGAGGACTGACATGTGGGCAAGTACTTGAGGAAGTGTATTTCAAGTATTTTTGTTTCAGAAAACAGGAGGAGGAGGAGTGCAAAACCAGGATAGTGTATTGGGGGTGGGGGGGGGGGTTTAGTTTAAGATTCCCCTTACAGTTTCTTTTCCTAAGAAATTTTAGTTTTCTTTAGCAACCTGGTTGTCAAATACAATAGTGAATCATACAGAAAATATGAAACTGGAGAAATGGAGACATTCACTTACTATTTGTGCTGAGATTGGGTGCAGGTGTAATAAAAGTGGTCATCTGATACAAGAACAAAGAGAATTCTACTTCATTGAGCTGAATTGAATCTCATCTCTATATAGGTTGAAAGGTTTAGAGGTTTTTGTTATGATTATTTTGTTTAGAAAAATTATAGAAGTTTTACCTTTAAGAACAAACTTTTTTAATCTAAGAGGTCTTATCATGAATTGGAACTTATGTGTTTACCTGTCATTTCCACTCTGTAAGCTTTTTTAAGATATGAATAATATTGCTTATTTTTGATAAATCCAGTACCAGACATAAATATTTGTTTGGTTAGCTAATTAATTAATTTTGCCTTCTAATGCAGGGTATTTGCCTAAAAGTAGCTTTATACACATAGGCCTACCTTTTATTTTCTGCTACTTCTAACTTCAGGAATTTGGGAATGGGAATAGTTTTGGTAGAGCAATTTACAAAATTTTAGCATTAAGGAATGAAGTTAAAATAAATTGAGTGGGAATTGGAAGGAACAGTAATATTGGAAGTTGTTTTGTATTTTAATTTTTATGTGCTAGAGGATAGGAACTGGTCAGCTGTGTGGCCTTCACTGCATTCAAACATCAAACTCTGTGACAGAAATGAATTAACCACCCCTTCCCACACTGCCACTTAGTGTGATAAGTCAATGCTAAATATGGGATAATTAATTTACATAATTTATTTCATATTTTAATTTCTATGGATAATATCTATATCCATAATTTTCACTTATGTAAATATCAATAAACATCATAATATCTATTTCAGACAGTTAAAATATAAATAAGACACAAAACTTTACTTCTTTGTGTGGTGTTTGTATTTATTTATACAAACATACGTACATACACATAAACATAATATTTCTAGTAATACTTAACAAGAAGACTTTAGCTCCATTTCTTAAAATGAATATAAAATTCTAATTAGTAGACATTTTTCATATCTCTGAACTCAAATGAGTTGAAGTCTTGAATTTCTGCTAAAAGTCTATGACAAGAATTTGGAACCCAGTGTCATTGGAACAGTACCATTCTATTACACCCCTCTCTTAACAAGTAAAATCTAAATGGTTTACAGGATTATTTCACTTTCTAACAATTTGTGCCTCTAGTAGAAATCTAAACAAGAGTTAAAACAGAGTTCAGCATAACTGAACAACAAACTGAAATTTTACTTGGAAAACACCTCTATTGTCACAGGTTCTATTTTCTAGTGAGTTATAGAAGTGATTCTTTCGTTGTTGTTATTAATGAGCTAAATATTTTTCAGCAGATAATGGTTCATTTTTAAAATGGATTTACACATTTTTCAATTATTGTTAGTGACAATAAGCAAAAGTCTTTTGGAGAGAAAGATGCTCTCTTATGACGGAAGTTGATGGGACTGATTAATGCTTCCTTAAGGGTAATTTGTCCATTGTTCTAACAGATTAGTTTGTATTTGAGAATGGTTTCTTTAGTGAAGGTCTCCACAAAGCCTAGAACTGCCTGGCCAATTTGGTAGCTACTGGCCATGTGTGGCTGTTAAGCACTTGAAATGTGACTTATCCAAATCAAGATGTGCTTTAAGTATAAAATATACTTCAGATTTCAAAGGCTTTATATAAAAAAGTAAACTATTTCTTTAATAATTTTTACATTGACATTTAAATAACACTTTATATTGATATTTAAATAACACTTTTGTATTGTATTAAATAAAATATATTAAAAGGAAGTTTACCTTTTTTGAAAACTTTTAAAATGTAGCTACTAGAAAATTTTAAATTATATTGTATATGTGGCTCACACTCCATTTCTATTGGGCAGCTCTGATCTCAAGTTTTACCCTTATCATTGTCAGAGTTTAAATGGATGATGATCTTTGATGCTGAAGATACAATCAGAATGGAAATCTCATGCTTCAGAGCTAAAGGGTCCTGAGTCAGAGATGGTTTCCAGCTTTTACTTACTTTTTACTGTTCTCAATTGTGTCCTGCTTTTTGTAGAAAATACAATTTTTCCTGAGCTACTAGGATATCAGAATATTTCTTCACTTCTCTAGATCTGGTAAAATAAGTTAGAATATTATGACAAGAATGACTCTAACATATAACACTTTCTTGTGTGTCTGTTATTTTAAATTTCAAATTCTCCGTCAGAGCTCCAGGATGGCTTTAGCACATGTTTCTCCTTGCTCTGAAAGCTGTTATTTTCAGGCAACAAAAGTTCTCAAGCTCTAATATTCTGATACGAAGTTGCTCTGTGTTTTATAATGTTACTGGCATAATAGCCACGCATGGTTTTAATCTTTCGATTAAAGGGGTATCTTTTCAAGAGGATATTATTTTTATAGTTTTGTCAAGGGAGTTGCCTCACAATCACATCTGAATGTTTCTTCTGTGACAAAGGTTAAGGATTCATACTGAGCAAAAAGCAAGCCCCCAAATTTTAGAGCTGTTTAAATTACTTCTTACAATCTCCTAATTTATTATGCTTATAGATGGTTTACTCTTTCCTTGTAGCTCAGTTGGTAAAGAATCTGCCTGCATTGCAGGAGACCAGGGTCCGATTCCTGGGTCGGGAAGATCCCCTGGAGAAGGAAATGGCAACCCAGTCCAGTATTCTTGCCTGGAGAATCTCATGGATAGAGGAGCCTAGCAGGCTCCCTACCATCCATGGGGTTGCAAGAGTCGGACATGACTTAGCGACTAAACCACCATCATAAATTATTTAATGTTGCTTTTTGTATGCAGATCATTGGGGAGAGGATTTATAAGAAAGAATAAGTTTCAATAAGTCTTTCCAATTAAGTCTTTCATCCCATGGCCAGAGTGAGGGGAGATGGGTTGAGAGAGAGAGGTTGAGGCCAGATAGACCCATGAACCAAGGAGACTGGAGCCAAGAGAATGCTCTGCTTCAAGATAAAGGCCAAGTAGAGCGCATTTTTGTTACTGTTTATTTGGTACTTCTCCAAGTTATTTCCTTTTAAACTTCTTGAAATTTCTAGTCAAGTTTGAATTGAAATCCAAACTGATGATGATTTGCTTCCTGGGTTTGTAAAAGAAGCACTAGAGGTAATACCCTTTTAGCAGAGATCTGGCAGAAGTTTGATTGGGGGTCAGGGGATCATTAAAGGCCCTAAAACATTTTGTGACACTAGAGTTCTTAGTCTGAGTGTCTAGGCCAACAGAATTTCAATAAATTAAATGTTATCATGAAGATTATAAGAAGCCCCTATATTCTCTTTGGCTAGGGATCTAGAGATGTAATGGTGATACCACTCATATGCAGTGATCATACTTTCTTCTATTTACTTTTGAGTTCTTTTCAGTTTCTTACTGAAAATTACTTAATTATAGAAATTACTTAAAATAGTCAGATGCTTAATCTGTCATTTCAGAACCTCCTTCTCAAAAAAATCTAAACATTTCATTGAAGCTCCTGAAAGTATTTAAACTGTGATTTCCCATATCATATCATTTACTCCCTAATCTGTTTATTTCTTCACTCTCCTAGGCAAGTCTAGTATGTTCTATCTCTTCAGGCTTTCAGTAGCATCTCCTCTATCATCAGTCTCACCTGATGTCTTTTTAATAAGAAAACTGAATAATCAGAAGGAAAAGCATTCAATAGAAAATACACCAAGCTAACAGGGATGGTAAACTTAAGGAACTTTAAAGCAGCTATTATAAATCTATTTAAAAGTTTAAAGGAAAATATAATTAAGAGGAGATACATGGAAGAAGAGATTCATGGAAGGTATGAAATAAATCAAGTGAAAATTCTAAAGCTGGAATATGTAGTATCCAAAGTAAAAATTCACTGATTGGACTTATCAACAGATTAGATACTGCATAGCAATAAAACTGTCCCAACTGAAGCACAAAAAGAAGAAAGTACAGAGCAGGGATCCGATCATGGAAAAAATATAGCCTCAGTAACCTGTGGGATGATATCACATAATCAGAGCACTTAAAAAGAAATCAGAGAGATTGAGGCAGAGAATTATTTGATAAAATAATGGTCACAAAAATTTCCAAATATGATAAGAAAACATATATTTTAATAAGCCCCAAGCAGAATATACATAAAGAAAATTGCACAAGGCACACCATGGTTAAATTGTATGAAATTCATGATAAAGAGAAAAATCTTTAAAGCAGCTAGAGAAAAGGTGATTTTATATACAGATTAACATGATAATTCTGCTGATTACTTGTAGAAACCATGCAAAACAGAATGCAATGAACTGACAAAATCTTAAACAAATGAGTGCACAAAGCCAAACATTTCTTAATAGTGATAACTTCCATTTTGGTTAGTACATGTTATACACCAAAATTATAATATTAGATTTAAAATATGTTATCTCATTTCATCCTTAGAACACCTCTGAGAGGTAATAAAATAACCATGTCTTAGAAATGAAGAAAATAAGTCTCAGAGAATCCAAATAAGCATCTCTTATTAAATATTTCTATTGTAAAAATAATTTTAAATATTTAAGAAAATAATTGTAGATATTTAGAGTGCTTTGAATAAATACCAAGTGCTATGAAAGCATGCAGGAAAGGGATTCTAACTTAGTCTGAAAGGTTAGTGAAGGCTCCCCTGAGTTGCTGATTTCTAAGCTGAATCTAAAGAATGAATAGGCTATTAGCCAGAAAAAGAAAAAGTGGGGTTCAGAAGATCATACTATTCAAACGGCTCAGCATTTGAAAAGACATCAAGGCTGGAGAGAGGATAGTGTGTTCTTTATTTCAAGGACAGTGGGAAACAATTCATGGTGTTAAGAATGTGATTGCAGAATGGCTGACAATCATGCCGTTTGCTTTGAAAAATCATTTCATCAATTCAGCACTCTGTTATGACCAATCTTTGAAATCCAAGAATAGGATGCAAGGATAACCATGGCAAGTCTCTCAAACACTGAGAATGGACCAAAGTTAGAATCCACAGAATCTGGTGGGTTTGAAAGTGGAAAATGAGAAAGAAGAGACATAGTTCCTAGGTTTCTGGGTTGGTGGAAAGGCTTTTTACTGAGAATGGGAATCATGGAAATATTGTCAGCTTGGAAATGAAAATTATGAATTATGTTGGATATGTTTGTATGGATATACCTTTGTGACATCCAAGCAGAGATGTCAATTAGAAAGTTTGACACAGAAGCCTGGAGCTCAGAGGAGAAACGTGGGCCTGCCATTTAGATTTGGGGAATCATTTGTCCATAGATGATAACTGAAGTCAAAAGAATGAATGGAAAAATGAAGAGAAGGAAGAGAAGATTAAGTGTAAATTCTGAGGAACTTCAGTCTTTAAGTTTAGGTAGTGGGAGAAGAACCAGTCAGCAGGCATGGCTGAGTAAGAACATCCCGAGAAATGAGAGGTATAGTGTGGAGTGTCAAAAGCCAGGAGAGACGTGTTTTAAAAACAAAAGAGTAATTTAGCTTTTCAGATACTGCTGTAAGTTTAGGCAGGATATGGGTAGATAAAGTATTTGTTTTTTAATTTAACATTAACAACATTTAGTCGTTAAGTTGATTATCTTAATCAGGGTCCTTTTGGTGGTGTGATAGGAACAGATTGGAGTCAATTGAGAAAAGAGTGACAGATGAATAACTAGAGACAGCTATTGCTTCACTTTTTAGCTATGCATGGGGAAGAAAGAGTTTGGGCAGTAGCTAGGATGAGGTAATGAACAAGGGTTTTTGGTAGATCAGAGGTATGTGAGTGTGTTTAAACTATGATGGAAAAAAGAAAATAGAGTCAAACTTGAATTATCCCAGAGTGAGGACAGTTGCAGTGCTATGTTCCATGTTCGCAGGATGATGTGGGTTTGAAGGGAGTGCTGCTCAATAAGGAGGCTAGTTGGCCTGATATAAACTTAGATAAAGTAGGTAAAAGCGTACCATCTAGTCTAAATGTCAGTTCTTACCATCACACTGAAACCAGGTGAGGACATTGCTTGCTATTTCTAAAGGAAATCTTTTTTGTTAGACCAAAAAGAAAAACTAAACCAAAAAAGCCGATGAAGATACTGAACTGACAGCAAGGAGCAGTATCAAGTAATAAAAAACAAAATTCATTCATTGTTTAATTCATTAAAGCAGACTTGTCTATTTGAGAACATTTATATCTGCAGTCCTATTAATTTTAATATCCAAGTGTTAATTCATGATCTGTATGATTTTTTTTAATGCTTTCTTAGAGAATGTAGTAGACTTTAGTTGCAACTTTCAAACTCTTTAACTGTGATGTTTGCCTAGAATTCTATTTTTTCTTTTTTTCATACAAAGAGATCTCTGTCCTCCCCCACCTTCAGAGTAAGATTTGAAATGATACAGTCACATCTGTTAGAGCTATGCTAACCTCTGTTGTCCAGCTGTTCTGGTTCTATTTTCTTTCCCTTTCTTCTCCTAGTCTCCGAAATCTTTAAAAAAAAAAAAAAAAAAGTTGAGATAAAAAACAAATTGTGCCTCTTTTATATTGATATTTAAGGTGGAATAAAGGTAGTTATAAAACCATCTATCAACATAGCACTGTCTTGCCAAGCCAAGTATTTGGGTTGGAAATCATTTTTTCCCAACTGCTTCAAAACAGGAAGTTTCTCTGTTAAATGATAGATAGCTCCCTGATACTGCAAGGGAAGGCCTCTTTCATTTCTCTGCATTTTTCAGCAGTACAGTGAGTTCTGCAGTTTCATACTTAGGAGCCAAATACATACACACATAAATATATGTGTATATATATGCACACATATATATTAAAAAAAATACATTTGCAGTATGTGTGCAGACACACACACATCAGTACAGGCATACCTCATTTTGTTGTGCTTTTTTTAATGCTTTGCAACATTGCATTTTTTACAAATAGGTTTGTTATCATTCCTGTGAGTTTATAAGCACAATTTTTCCAACAGCATTTGCTCACTACATTTCTCTCTGTTATATTTTGGTAACTCTCACAATATTTTAAGCTTTTTAGTTGTTATTAAACTTGTTATGGTAATCTGTGATCAGTGATTTTTTAAAATTTTTTATTTGTTTATTTTTTAACACCAAAAACATTTTGTATTGGGGTATAGTCAGTTAACAGGCTTCCCTGGTAGCTCAAACGGTAAAGAATCTGCCTGCAATGCCAGAGACCATGGTTCAATCCCTGGGTTGGGAAGATCTCCTGGAGAAGGGCATGGCAACCCATTCCAGCATTCTTGCCTGGAGAATTCCATGGACAGAGGAGCCTGGTGGGCTGTGCTCCATGGGGGTCCTAAGAATAGCCAGGGACCCCACTGAGCAACTAACACACAAACATGTAGCCAGTTAGCAGTGTTGTGGTGGTTTCAGGTGAACAGTGAAGGGACTCAGCCATATGTATACATGTATCCATGTTATCAGTGATTTTTGATGTTACTATTATTAACTATCTTGGGGCACCACAAGCTATACCTGTATAAGATGGTGAACTTAATTGATTAATGTTGTGTGTTCTGACTGCTCTACCAATTGGCTTTTCCCATCTCTCTTCCTCGCCTTGGACTTTCCTGTTCCCTGAGACACAATATTGAAAGTAGGGCATTAAATAATAACCTTACAGTGTCCAAGTGAAAGAAGGAATCAGTTGATGTGGCAAACTTTATTGTCTTATTTTAAGAAATTGCCACAGCCACCCCAACCTTTAGCATCCACTCTGAAGTCAGCAGTCGTCAACATCAAGGCAGGACCCTCCACCAGCAAAAATATTGTGACTTGCTGAAGACTCAAATGATGTAACCTTTTTTTAAGGTTACAAATACAATAAAGTATTTTTAAATGAAGGTATGTACATTGGTTTTTTAGACATAATGCTATAACGTTATATGCACTAGGAAACCAAAAAATTTGTGATTCACCTTATTGCAATATTCACTTTATTGTTTGTGGTGGTCTGGAACCCAACCTGCAGTATCTCTGAGGTATGCCTGTATGTGTAAATATATAGTAAAATACCTTCAAAGGTTTTAAACATAGAATTTCTTTTCATAAGCCAGCCCAGGCACATCCTATCCAACAATTCAGGCAAAGTTCTTGAATCTGTCAGAAACAGCCTATAGGTTTGCACTGGGTGATTAATTGCCAGGAGATTCCGGTTCTATATTTCATTAGATATAACTGTTATCTTTTCTAAAGGTGTTCTTTTACTAAGCTCCTAGCTGAAACAGGGGGAAACACACACACACACAGAACTTATATTCCTGATGCTTAGGACTTCTTATAAAAAGAAAAAGGAAAACTTTAGTTTAATTCAGTGACAAAGGCCTATTTGTCTTGGTTCACAGATGACTTTTCCCCCAGTTTTTACTAAAACTTAGATAATATTTTAAATTACCTCGAAATTTGTCTTGGGATAGCAGTGTGGAATAATGGAATATAGTTTAGTTATCATGATCTGAGGGTATGGAATTAAACCTTAGTTCAAATTCCAGCTTTGCTGTTTAATGTTCCTCTGACCTCTGGCTGTTATTTAACCTCTTAGGCCACCATTTTCTGTCTTATAAACTGCAAATTAGAATATCTCCTTCTGAGTGTTATTTTGAGGATTATACAGATTACCATAGTAAAGCATTTATTGCAGTTATGAATATATAGAAGGAGCTCAGTAATGTTATCATTTTAAACATATTTAGAATGCTTCCTCTAAATCTACCACTTAATCATGTATGACTTTTGACATTAATTTAAGCTCTGTGGACTTATGTCTTCTTAGCAAATGTAAGAGTTTAGAAATGAGAGAAATCTATATGACACTGATATCCTGTGACTTTCTAATTATCTTAAGGTCAAATTAAGGAAATATATTTTTGCTTTAGATACAAATTATTCTTGCCTTCCCTCAAAACTGAGAAAAGCAAGGGACTTAGCTTCTGTTTACAGGGTAATTTTTGCATTACTTTCAACTGTGAGTATTCAGTAGGATGTACTTTGGTGTAGTGACTGAATGTGGACTCTTAAGACTTCGAACATTTCCCCCAGCTCTACTGCTTACCATATAACTGGGCAAATTATTTCACCTCTCCCTACCTCAGTTTTGTTATCTGTAAAGTGGGATTAATAATGGTACCTAATTGCCAGGGTTGTGAGGATTAAATTAAATGAGTTATTTTATGTAATGGACTTAAAACAGTGTCAGGCATACATTGTATTCCATAGGAAGGTGTTTAATTGTTGTCATTATCTTCATCCTGGAGCAGCTTCTCCATTGCCTTTAAAAAAATTTTTTTTTTTTTTTTTTTTTTATTGGCTGTGGTGGGTCTTTGTTGCTGCACATAGGCTTTCTCTAACTTCAGTGAGCTGGATCGGAAGATCCCCTGGAGAAGGAAATGGCAACCCACTCCCGTATTCTTGCCTGGAAAATTCCTTGGACAGTGGAGCCTGGCGGGCTAGTCCATGGGTTTGCAAAAGAGTCAGACACTACTTAGTGACTAAACAACAGCAAATTCTACCTATTATGATAGGCAGTTAGGGTTTGGTTTCTCTAAAACACAGGGACTATTTATGACTGTAGTCCTATGAATATTTAGGACTAAGATCTCTAAAGATGCACACGTACCAACAGAGTGAGAGCAGAAAATGTTAGTAACTTATCGTCATGATTATTTTGTGTAGCATTTTTTAAATGTACATTTGTGTGTGTTACATAATATATACAGTGTGTTAATAGAGAGATGCATGTATATACTTTCTGAATAAATACAGGAATACTGGGAGAAAGTGCTCAAATTGATTTTAATAATATGAATAAAAATTGAACAGTTTGAAGACAACAGTCCCAAGAGCCAGTGTCTTCCACACTGACCTGGCTGTCAGTCTCAGTTGTCTCCCAGTACTCAATGGAGATGAACACGTACTGAAGAAGCCAATCAAACTTTCCGTAACTCCAAGTGCTTGGAAAGACCTTAGCCAGTGAGTGATGCTTTGATAAAGATAGGGTAAACTCAGTGTGGAATCTGGGTTATTCTGGGTGTTTTGACCACTTGGTGTGACTGAATAATGAGGTGACTGAGAGGTGTCAGATCAATCAGTTCTTTTCAGTACTCATATTTGGACTTGACTATGTAAGAAAATTCTGCTGTTCTCAGTATCCAGGAATCACAAAAACACACTTTGATAGGATAACCAAAATCCTCTTCTGCTTATATTAGATGGCAATATAACAGAGACTTTTCTGACACATTTAAAATTATTTAATTATAAATATAGTTATGTCCATAGGAGTGAGGAAATTATTAATTTTTTTTTTCACTTGCTCTGTTTAGAAAGCAACAGGAATAAAGGAAAGCCAACACATTTGTTTCTTTTTTTTTTTTTTTTTCTAATGTTAACTTTTTTTTTTTTTCTTTATTTTTTTTATTAGTTGGAGGCTAATTACTTCACAACATTTCAGTGGGTTTTGTTATACATTGATATGAATCAGCCATGGATTTACACGTATTCCCCATCCCGATCCCCCCTCCCACCTCCCTCTCCACCCGATTCCTCTGGGTCTTCCCAGTGCACCAGGCCCGAGCACTTGTCTCATGTATCCCACCTGGGCTGGTGATCTGTTTCACCATAGATAGTATACATGCTGTTCTTTTGAAACATCCCACCCTCACCTTCTCCCACAGAGTTCAAAAGTCTGTTCTGTATTTCTGTGTCTCTTTTTCTGTTTTGCATATAGGGTTATCATTACCATCTTTCTAAATTCCATATATATGTGTTAGTATGCTGTAATGTTCTTTATCTTTCTGGCTTACTTCACTCTGTATAATGGGCTCCAGTTTCATCCATCTCATTAGGACTGATTCAAATGAATTCTTTTTAATGGCTGAGTAATATTCCATGGTGTATATGTACCACAGCTTCCTTATCCATTCATCTGCTGATGGGCATCTAGGTTGCTTCCATGTCCTGGCTATTACAAACAGTGCTGCGATGAACATTGGGGTGCACGTGTCTCTTTCAGATCTGGTTTCCTCAGTGTGTATGCCCAGAAGTGGGATTGCTGGGTCATATGGCAGTTCTATTTCCAGTTTTTTAAGAAATCTCCACACTGTTTTCCATAGCGGCTGTACTAGTTTGCATTCCCACCAACAGTGCAAGAGGGTTCCCTTTTCTCCACACCCTCTCCAGCATTTATTGCTTGTAGACTTTTGGATGGCAGCCATCCTGACTGGCGTGTAATGGTACCTCATTGTGGTTTTGATTTGCATTTCTCTAATAATGAGTGATGTTGAGCATCTTTTCGTGTGTTTGTTAGCCATCTGTATGTCTTCTTTGGAGAAATGTCTGTTTAGTTCTTTGGCCCATTTTTTGATTGGGTCATTTATTTTTCTGGAATTGAGCTGCAGGAGTTGCATGTATATTTTTGAGATTAATCCTTTGTTTCTTCATTTGCTATTATTTTCTCCCAATCTGAGGGCTGTCTTTTCACCTTACTTATAGTTTCCTTTGTAGTGCAAAAGCTTTTAAGTTTCATTAGGTCCCATTTGTTTAGTTTTGCTTTTATTTCCAATATTCTGGGAGGTGGGTCATAGAGGATCTTGCTGTGATTTATGTCGGAGAGTGTTTTGCCTATGTTCTCCTCTAGGAGTTTTATAGTTTCTGGTCTTACATTTAGATCTTTAATCCATTTTGAGTTTATTTTTGTGTATGGTGTTAGAAAGTGTTCTAGTTTCATTCTTTTACAAGTGGTTGACCAGTTTTCCCAGCACCACTTGTTAAAGAGGTTGTCTTTTTTCCATTGTATATCCTTGCCTCCTTTGTCAAAGATAAGGTGTCCATAGGTTCGTGGATTTATCTCTGGGCTTTCTATTCTGTTCCATTGATCTATATTTCTGTCTTTGTGCCAGTACCATACTGTCTTGATGACTGTGGCTTTGTAGTAGAGTCTGAAGTCAGGCAGGTTGATTCCTCCAGTTCCATTCTTCTTTCTCAAGATTACTTTGGCTATTCGAGGTTTTTTGTATTTCCATACAAATTGTGAAATTCTTTGGTCTAGTTCTGTGAAAAATACTGTTGGTAGCTTGATAGGGATTGCATTGAATCTATAGATTGCTTTGGGTAGACTAGCCATTTTGACAATATTGATTCTTCCAGTCCATGAACACGGTATATTTCTCCATCTGTTTGTGTCCTCTTTGATTTCTTTCATCAGTGTTTTATAGTTTTCTATGTATAGGTCTTTTGTTTCTTTAGGTAGATATACTCCTAAGTATTTTATTCTTTTTGTTGCAATGGTGAATGGTATTGTTTCCTTAATTTCTCTTTCTGTTTTTTCATTATTAGTATATAGGAATGCAAGGGATTTCTGTGTGTTAATTTTATATCCTGCAACTTTACTATATTCATTGATTAGCTCTAGTAATTTTCTGGTAGAGTCTTTAGGGTTTTCTATGTAGAGGATCATGTCATCTGCAAACAGTGAGAGTTTCACTTCTTCTTTTCCTATCTGGATTCCTTTTACTTCTTTTTCTGCTCTGATTGCTGTAGCCAAAACTTCCAACACTATGTTGAATAGTAGTGGTGAGAGTGGGCACCCTTGTCTTGTTCCTGATTTCAGGGGAAATGCTTTCAATTTTTCACCATTGAGGGTGATGCTTGCTGTGGGTTTGTCATATATAGCTTTTATTATGTTGAGGTATGTTCCTGGAAGAAATAGAAGATCTTAACAGACCCATCACAAGCAAGGAAATCGAAACTGTCATCAAAAATCTTCCAGCAAACAAAAGCCCAGGACCAGATGGCTTCACAGCTGAATTCTACCAAAAATTTAGAGAAGAGCTAACACCTATCTTACTCAAACTCTTCCAGAAAATTGCAGAAGAAGGTAAGCTTCCAAACTCATTCTATGAGGCCACCATCACCCTAATTCCAAAACCAGACAAAGATGCCACAAAAAAAGAAAACTACAGGCCAGTATCACTGATGAACATAGATGCAAAAATCCTTAACAAAATTCTAGCAAACAGAATCCAACAACATATTAAAAAAATCATACACCATGACCAAGTGGGCTTTATCCCAGGAATGCAAGGATTCTTTAATATCCGCAAATCAATCAGTATAATACACCACATTAACAAATTGAAAGATAAAAACCATATGATTATCTCAATAGATGCAGAGAAAGCCTTTGACAAAATTCAACACTCATTTATGATTAAAACTCACATTTGTTTCTTAAGTGGATTCATTTTAAGCCAGGGCAGCAGCATTTAGAAATAATTCACAATGGGTTTTTTTGTTTTTGGTCTCCATGACAAATTTTCCTAATGGGTTGATAAGGCCCATGTTCTAGGACATAGATACTTAGAGGTAAGTGACCACACTCATCTCTTTAATGAGTGGATTCTTTGGGGAATCTGATGGATACACTCTCTGGAAAATTTTCATACACAGTTTTTACATGCCAAATTTGGCCTCCAGTTTTAAGAGTTAACAGGTACTCCCTTCCCTAGGGCTCTCCATGAATCTTTAGGTCATTGAGATCCTCCGACCTGTGAAGGGGATGCAGCTACCTTTGTACTCCAACCCATAAGCCACTGTGTAATCCCTGTAGTGCACACATGCTGCTAAGTCACTTCAGTTGTGTCTGACTCTGTGCGACCCCATGGACTGTAGCCCTCCAGGCTCTTCTGTCCATGGGGATTCTCCAGGCAAGAATACTAGAGTGGGTTGCCGTGCCCTCCTCCAGTCACTGTAGTATTGACCCTGTTCTGTAAACCCTTTATTTTCCAGGTTTGAATTCAGAAAGTCATTGGTACAGTTCGTTGTTTTATGTCTTGTTTTTACACTTGAAATTGTGTTTAAATATGATGTCTGTATTGTCTGCTTGTTATGTGCTTATCCACTTATAAGCAGAGTTGACAAAGCACGTCTTATAGCAAACTTATGAAATAGGCAAGACAAAAAGAGTTGCATTTTATAGATGAGAAAACATAGATAAGAACAATTAGATTTGATTCATCACTGACATGGGGACAAGGGACCTTCCAAGTTTACCTGTGAGTTTTTTTCAAGCCAACTGCTACTAACTGTGTCTCTCAGAGTCTAGTCTCTGGACTCCCTGCATCAGAGATCCCTTGCATACCTATTAAGCATGCAGAGTCTGCTCTCTCCCTCCAAGCCTAATGTATCCCAGTGAAAGTGAAAGTGAAGTCGCTCAGTGATGAGCGTACTGGGGTGGGCTGCCATTTCCTTCTCCATTGTTTCTGAATGGAGTATAAATAGGGCATGAACCCTCCTGGATTAAAGAATAAGTCAGATGATTCCTGGGGATGTTGAGGTTTAAGAAATGAGAAATTACCTGAACAGTGGTTTAACTGTGACTCCACATTGGAATTATTTGCACAGCTTTGAAAAAATACTTTGCCTGAGCCTGGACTGATAGAGTAAAACTCTCTGGAGAACTTAGTGATAGAGTAAAACTCTCTGGAGAAGTGAGTCCAAGGAAATCTGCTTTTTAAAAGATTGATCATAATGCCTAGCAAGGATTAAGAGCCACTTTCTAAAGGATTTGGAAACTTTTTCCATAGAGGATCACATAGTAAATGTTTTAGGTTTTGCAGGCTATATCTTATCAGTTGCAGCTACTCAACTTTGCTGCCCTAGAATGAAAGCAGCCACAGGTAGCACTTCAATGACTGAACACAGCCGTGTTCCACTGCCACTCTATAAAACAGGTGGCAAGACAGATTTGGCCCACAGACTATGATTTGCTGAACTCTCCAGAGGCACGTGGTTCTTCACGTGCCTCACTGAACCACTTTTGGACTGTGGCTCTATATCTCAGGTACTTTGAGTTATTTGACATGAGGATTGAAAACTACTGTATTAAAATTCAATTAATAAGTAATTGAGCCAGAATGTTTAACTGTGTGAAAGAAAGGGAGAAAGAGAGGAAAGAACCTGGTAGTATGTATTATCAAAGATAATATCAAAACAAAAAGGTGTTAGGCACGTGGAAGGAGAAAGGTGCACTGAACTGCCGGAGCAGATAAAGCAGGTGCAGTATTAATGGTCATAGAGCTCGGAAGTGGGCGAGGATCAGTCTGAGAGTTGTTTTTTTGTTTGTTTGTTTGTTTTTAAAGGAAAGGATAAAGCAGTCCTTCACTCTCAGATGGTGGAATTGATAAGAAATAACTTCATATACTTGGTATTTTGAACCTTCGAAAATTGGGGTGTTGGCAATAGTAGAAAGGAGCATCATTCTGTTTGGAGTGAGAGGCAGAATAACATTCAGCTCAGTGGCTGTGGAACAGTCGTGAACCTGGCCAAGGCAAGCAGGGAGGCCATGTGCAGGGCTCTGTAGTGCACTCTGCAATCCCCATCGGCCTTGTGGTGCCCACTCAAGTCACACTGTGCAAGTCTGTCACGCTGCATCTCTATCATTGGTAGCTACCTTTAGCACAGAATAACACATGAGAGGGGGAAAACTTTGAGTCAACAAGAAATGGTTCATTTACATTTACCGTATCATCTGTTAGGTTTTTACAAATGGTTGTATGTAATGGATTAAATACCCCAGCTACCCAGAAAATTAATATTCTCAGCAATTTGTTTGTACCACCCAATATTTCTTGTATGCATCTGGTAGGTATGCTCTTGCATCTGGTAGGTATCTCTAGGTAGATCACCTTAAATTTTGACAAACTGATTTTTTTTATTTGGACAAATGTGTGTCCATTGAATACCTTATAGTCCAGTGGAGGCATTAGAACATATAAGCAAATGTTGTAGTGTAATCTATTCAACAGACATGTAAACAATGTTTAGGAGTAATGTAGAGCAGAAAATGACTATTCCGTTGTGTGTGCAGAAGTGATTTGAGGGAAGAACCAGAATTTTCATGGAGTACATAGCATAGGGATAGCTGAGTAAGACTTTCTGAAAGATCAACATGTACAGAGGTGCAAAGCATGTGCTGTTTTCAATAAACTACAAGGTGTTCAGTATTGGTAGAAAACAAAGAGCAGAGAGGAGTCCAGTGATGGGAGCTGATTCTGGAAAATAAGCAGGGGACAGATCATTTCTCCCCCGACAGCCACCTCTCACCTTTTTCCCCCATTACCAACCTATGGGTTTATTTATATTTAAATATTATAAAAATTGGTGTTTGCATGTAAGGAAGTTTCCACCCGTTTTCAACCTTATGGAGAACTTTAAAAAGAGTGCATTTTTATAGAGATATTGGAAAGATTAATTGCAGTATTTTTAGTTTTCCTCTGTAGTTTATCAAAAAGCAGATTCACCTTTTGTAAGAGGAATAATTGATTAGTCCTAGATAAATGCTGTTTTGGTTTTGTAAAAGGGTTCCTTAATAAAAGTGGGTGAAGAATATAGCATTCTAGTAGAAGAACTTAAGTGTGTGTGTATGTGTGAGTGTGTTAAATTATTTTTGTTCTATTTTCTTCCCTCTTTTGGACTCCTCATCAAGTACTGCCATTTATTGTGATACATTCTTCCTAAACACCTGCTGTCAAATATATCAAGTCTTTTCTTGTACAGTGCTACGGGTTTCTACAGAACTGAGCAAGCCCAGCATTAGACAGCCTACAGACTGATTGATTTATTTGTTTTAATACAAACACATGCTCAGATGTTGTCATACAGAAATCCTTTTTAGAAGAATTATTTTTCAAAGAACAAAGAACGTTGTAACCCTAGCACCTAATCCTGTGCCTGGCACAGAGTAGATACAAATGTTTGTGGAATTGAACTGTTCTGTGAAGTCTCAAACTGAATAGTAAAAACTTCCTCAATTCTAGGGATAACTGAATATTTTAAATAGCTATAATAAGAACTGAAATGTTTAAAAAGCTTTTCTAGCAGTTTAAAAATGAAGTTGTGACATATTGTAAGATCCAGATTTTAATTTGGCAAGTATTACTGTCTTTGCAGAATACAAGTACAAGTCTGTTTAAGAGAAATCCTGCTTTATCTTTCTTTGCAAAATGGGAAGGCATTGTCAAAAGGAGGAAATGTCTAGTAATAAGTTGAAAACTTTGGGCAGTTTTACCTCAAAGATACATCTTAAATTGTCCTTTTCCGGTTCACTGCCTCTGTTATTATTTATGGTCTAATTTAAGACCTCAAGATTGTATTCTTTTCCTAACTGGAAGCTGTGCTTCATTCCTGTGCTACCTCCACACTGCAGCCAGATTTATTTCCTTAAGCAGAACATTGAGCCTGTCCTTCACCTGATTACAAACCTTTCACAATTTCCTATGAACCGTGATAAGAGAAAGACCAAAGTTCTTGGCATTGCCACCATATGTAATAGAATCATACTTGTGGAGGATATTTGTTTGTTTGTTTGTTTGTTTTACTTCATCTACCTCAGTAGTCCCATGTTTCATGACAGGGCATGTCATACATGGTAATAATAGACCAACAAAGTTGCTATCAGACTACCTAGAGCCTCTGGCTTCTTTGGACTCCTGGCCCTCCTGAGACCTGAAGAAAGCAATGTCCTAAGCACACCTGTAATCCTTTCTTGGTGCAACTGTTGGAAAGGTGAGCACAGTAAACCCTTTGCCTTCCCAGAAATGATTTGTATATGGCTGCACCTTTAATTCTTTAGACATAGTATTTTTATGTGCCTTTTCCCACCTTCTCAACCTGGTAAATTTCCCATATTTGTCATTTAAGGGCCATCTCATTTGGTTCAGGGTACTGTTTCTAGATTTTTTAAGGCAGTTTGAAAGTCCTTACTTCCAAAGTCTTATCTCAAATTAATTAATCTTGACTCTGAGAACTCCTTACTTTCCATTATCTGAGTCAGTTGTAATAAATATAAGTGGACTAATAATGAGTTTATGTTTTAAAAATACAAATAAAATTTTTGTTTCCTCAGATTTTTTGGATTCTTTCCCACCTAGATTGTATTCTCCATGGTTTCAAATATACCTAACTCAAAAGGGCTATTTGTTTAAAGGAAGATGTGTATAGTGCAAATATATATATCATTACTACTTACTATACTACAGAATTTTAAAAATCTCAAATGATTTCTTATGAAAAGGTTTACTAAGCTAGAACCTGTAAGAGAAGAATTATGAAAGTGGGTTTTCTTGGTTTAACAGACCCTATTGCTTGTTTTAAGTGTAATTGATCTCAAACACATACCTGTCAACTCTCTCTGCCTTTCCAAATGTTTTATATATGTATTAGGTAAATATTGTTGGTTTTATCTCATTAAATGAGTGGTTTTTAGTTTCACAGCATCTGTCAAGTTGGAATTTAATTCTCAACTCATCCTTAAATTATTAAGTTATATGCTTGGTTGTGCTGTTCATTGCGCTTTGTACAAAAACATAACTTATTTGGTGTTTTTAAGTTACTTTAAAAATATCACATGGGTAGTTAAATTTTTGTTATTCAGATTTTATGTAAAACCTGTTTTTGTTTTCTAATTTCTCTTCAACAGATACTTCCCTCAATTTAAGTGCAATTTATATACTTCCTCATTGCCCTAAAAGCTTAATTACCAAATAATATAATGTAGAGTGTTCCTTTCGGGGGCTTACATGGCTTTTGCTAAATATTGCTTATTTTATTGGTCTCTAAAGCTATTCTTCCTTCAGTCTAATTACTTTTAAAGTTTCCTGAATTTCATACAAGATACTAGAAAATTGTATTCCTGAAACATTACGAATTTCAAGCCTTAAAAAAGATCATAGCTAAAGTGAAATAAGCAGAGGAACACAAATACTATGTGGTATCATTTATATGTGGAATCTTAAAAAAAAACAAAAGCCAGTTTCATAGAAAGAGAATAGAATGGTGGTTGCCGGGGCAATGGACATGGGTATATGGGGACATGTTGGTCAGAGGGTACAAACTTTCAATTATAAGATGAGTAAGTTCTGAGGATTTAATGGACAGCTGGGTGACTATAATTAATAATATGGTATTATATCCTCGACATTTGCTGAAAGTAGATCTTAAGTGTTCTCATCACATACACAAAAAGGAGTTAACAATGTGAGGTGATGGATATGTTAATTACCTTGATCTTGATAATAATGTCACAATGTATATGTATATCAAATCATCACGTTGTATATTTTAAATACATGCAATTATATATGTTAATTTTCTCAATAAAACTGGAAATAAAGAAATTTAAAGAGCAGCTAAATTTAAAGATATAAGTCATTTCCATACCAGCAAATTGGACAACCTAGAAGAAATGGACAAGTCTCTAGAACCATACAGGCTGCCAAAACTGAGTCAAGAAGAAATAGATAATTTGAACAGACCAATCACTAGAAGTGAAATAGAACCTGTAATTTAGAAACAGAAAAAAACCCTGCAAACAAAGGCTGGAACTGGATATCTTCACTGGGGAATTCTGCCAAACATATACAAAGAAAAACTTATACTGTCCTTCTCAAGCTATTCTAAAAAATTGAAGAGGAGGGAATACTCCCAAATGCATTCTATGAAACTGTCATCACTCTGATACCAAAACTAGATAAAAACACTGAAAAAAAGAAAAGAGCAGGTCAGTGTCTTTGATGACTATAGATTCAAAAATCTTCAACAGAATATGAGCAAACTGAATCCAATGATACATAAAAAGGATCATACTGAGAGGGTAATAGGTAGAAAGGCCCAAGGTCCCCAAGCAGCAGGAGGAAATAAACTGCAAGTGGCAGATGGTTTTATTCTTTTTCTACACCAAATTAAGAGTCTTCTTTTAATTCTGTGTTCCCTGGTAGCTCAGCTGGTAAATAATCCACCTCCAGTGCTGGAGACACTGGTTCAGTTCCTGAGTCTTTCTGTCCCCTTCTGATGTCTATATCAGAAGCTTTCTCTATCTCTTTTTATTCCTTAATAAAACTTTGCTACACAAAAAAGCTCCAAGTGATCAAGCCTCATCTCTGACTCTGGATCAAATTCCTCTCCTCCAGAGGCCTTGAATCCTGATGTTGTTCACGGCTCATAGCAGCAATACATCGTGATCAGGTTGGTTTCAGCCCAGGGTCACAAGGATGATTGAACAGTGCAGAAGTCAATTAATGTGATATACCACATTAACAAAAGGAAACACAAAAAATACATGATCATCTCAAAAGACACAGAAAAAACACTTAAGAAAATTTAACATCCATTCATAATAAGAACTCTTAAAGTAGGTATAGAAGGAACATAATAAAAGCCATTTTGACAAACCCACAGCTAACATACTACTCAAAGGTGAAGAGCTGAAAGACATACTGCTAAATTCAGGAACTAGACAAGGATACTCCCTCTCTACTTCTTCTGTTCAACATAGCACTAGAAGACCTAGCCACAGCATTCTGACAAGAAAAAGAAATAAAAGGTATCCAAATTGAAAGAGATACTATTTGCAGATGATGTGATCCTCCATATAGAGAACACTAAAGCCTCCACACAAAAACTGTAAGAACTGATAAATTCAGCAAGGTAGCAGGATATAAGATTAATGTACAGATATCTGTTGCATTTCTTTATACTAACAATGAAATATCAGAAAGTATAAAAAAAAAAATCCCATTGAAAATAACATCCAAAAAAATTCCTGGGAATAAATGTAACAAAGAGGTGAAAGACCTATATGCTGAAAACTATAAAACATTGATAAAGAAAATTGAAGATGATTCAAAGAAATGGAAAGCTATCCCATGCTCTTGGATTAGAGGGATTAGTATTATTAAAATGGCCATACTACCCAAAGCAATCTACAGATTTAATATAGTCCCTATCAAAATATCCATGACATTTTTCACAGAACTGTAACAAATAAACCTAAAATTTGCATGTAATCATAAAAGACCCACAATTAATTGCCAAGACAATCCTGAGGGAAAAAAAATGAAGCTGGAGACATAACCCTTCCAGACTTCAGACATGATACTGATACACAAAAAAGACACAGAGATCATTGGAGCAGAGTAGAGAGCCCAAAAATAAACCCACACAACTATGGTCACTTAATCTATGACGAAGAAGCAAGAATGTATGATGGAGAAAAAAGAGTCTTCAACAAGTGGTGTTGGGAAAGTTGGACAGTTACATGTAAATTAGTGAAATTCTAACACTGTCTCACATCATATGTACAAAATAAACTCAAAATAGTTTAAAGATCTAAGTATAAGATGTGACATGTAAAACTCTTAGAAGAAAACATAGGCAAAACACTTTAACGTAATTTTGTAGCAATATTTTCTTAAATCATTTTTCCAAGGCAAAAGAAAGAAAAGGAAAAATAGTCAAATGGGCCCTAATCAAGCTTAAAAACTTTGCACAGGAAAAGAAACCCTCAACAAAATGGAAAGATAACCTACAGAAGAATGGGAGGAAATAATTTGCAAATGATGCAGCCAGCAAGGGTTAATATCCAAAATGTACAAACAGCTCATACAACTCAATACCAAAAAAACAACCCAATCATACATGGGCAGAAGAACCTGAAAAGACATTTTTCCAAAGAAGACATACAGATGGCCAACAGGCACATAAAAAATACTCAGCGTCACTAATTATTAGAGAAATGCAAATCAGACAACACAAGAAACATTCCCAGAAGTCAACTGTGTTCATTTCTAGGCTGAGTAATGTGGATCAGCAACACGAAAAGATTTAATAAATACAGGCATATTCTAGGACCTCCTCTCTTAATGATTCCTTTACTAGATTCCTGATGAAGAGAGCAAGCATATTTCTATAACTTCTCCCTTCCCTATTACTAAAAGTCTCATTTCTGAAACTGTGATAAGATGCAGGGAGAGGAAGAGGCAAGTTGAAAGTTGTTAAATAGTAATCCCTTTTAAACACTGAGATTTAGAAACATAAATCAAGAATCTGTATTTTAACCTGATTTGTCTACTATTATTCTAACCTCGTGGTTTTAGAACATTTATTCTTTTATTCATTCAAAGAACATTAATGCTTCCCTTGTGCCAGGTTTTAGGATCCAAAGATAACTAGCATTCCCTATATTCAAGGAGTGCAGTCAAGTACTGGGATAATTATACAGGAACAGTAACGATGATAATAACATCTAAATTGAAACATGCATGCCATGTGCCAAGCACTGTGCTGAACCCTTTATATAGATTATATGATTCAATCCATAGAGTCATCCTCTGAGTAACTAGCACTGTTAAGGATTTTAAGGTACCAAGAAGTTTAAATGATTTATCTAAACACACAGATAATACATGATGGAGCTAGAATTTTAACCCAGTTAGGCTGATTCTTGTCCCCTCACTTTTAACTTGTATGCCAAATTACAAGTTATATGGTACTCAGAAGAGTCATAGAAGGTTGTATAAAAGAAAAGACTTTTAAGTTGAAACTTGAACAAGAAGTGGAGTTCACCTGATAGGCTAAGAGATAAAATGTCATTCAGAGGTGAGAGTGAATTATGTGTGAGAACAGGGATGCAGAAAGCAGCATGGAGTTTGGCTAACTCTGAATGCTTAGATGCTCTTGGAGTTAGAGGATGAGAAAGGAAAAGTAGCCGCAGATAAGTTGAGGGAGTTACACCAAAATTATAGAAGCCTGAAATATTATGCTTGAATTTGATTTTTTTTCCTTGAGGTGCCATTCAGTGATTAGAAAATAGGAAGTTATAGTATTTGCAGTTAGAATAATTACTCAGCAGTGATGCAGACAGAGAGAGGGAGAAAAAGGAACGAGTAAGACTGCCAACAGAAAAACACCGTAACTATACCTAGTTACGGTATCCTAGACAAGAGATTATGTTGGCCTGACTTCATTGAGTAAGCATGTATTGAGTGCCTTGAATATGAGTGTATTGAGTGGCAGAATATGCTATCTGCCATTACATTCCACCTGCAATCTGTTGGGAAAGACAGTGAACAAACACACAAACATATAATAAAGAAAATGGAATACAAGTGACAGTTTCAAGAGAGATTTAAGAGGTAGCATTAACCACACCTATTAATCAGTTGAATTTAGAGAGAAAGATGCCTAGAGTAAGTCCAAGGTTTCTTTGAAGTAAATCAGAGCTGTTACCAAGGATCCACCTCTCTCCCTACTTTCTGGAACTGTTTTCTCCATGAATCATGATATATTGATATGTTTTCATCAGAGTAAATTGTAAAGGCTCAGTATTGCTTTTCTTTATAATAGAAGACGTTCCCTACACTCATATACACACCCATGTTGATCATTTTCTTTCTTTCTTTCTTTTAAAGGGGGTAGGCGTATTGTGTTTATTGAACCACCAGCCTGTGCCAGACACAGTGCTAGATGATTTACATACATCATTTCTCTGAATCCTTCTAAAAGCCTTGTTGATCATTTTAAATGAATAGGAGCCAACAGAACCTAATTTTTCAGAGTGTCTATTATAATGCTTTGGTGTGAACAAGTATTTCTGTGCTAATTAAATTAGATTTGGACATTGATAGAATATAAAATTGCAAATGTTGCACTTCAGAATTTAGAAGAAAGAAAAGGTAGAGTTCATTTTGTAAAGGTTGGAGGAAAGAAAGGGAGTAGTGTTTGTTTAATTAAGTGGTGTAATTACTAAAATTATACTAACACCTTTTCAGTAAAGACCATGTTACGTAATCAGGCATTGCCTTGATTAAGATAGTATATGGGATTGAGTCCGGAAGACCCATGTAAAAGGTCATGTAATATAGTCATGCTTAGTGTGAGATGCACAGGCAGATTTCACTTGAACTCAGTGGAATTATTTGCAGAATTATGTGGGGATGTTTTTTCTTCTTGTGTATTTTGAGGGAAATTCTTGTCAGAAGTATATAGACTTCTCTGATTAAAAAAACACTATCATTTTCACTCATGAGGAAACTGAGGTTGTTAGAGGTATAGAGACTTGCCCAAGATGTTGAAAAAGTCCTCTTTAAAAGGCTATTTGCCCAACAGTTGTTTAACCTAGAGTTAATACAAGGCTACAGTGTCTATGCCCTTGCAACCAGAAGTATTCAGAGTTTTAGGAAGCCTGGGCTTGTTTTTTCATTGAGAATTGTCATATAGTGATTTAAAAATAACAGCAGATGCCATCATTCAGAATACATTCTTCCACCCTAGTATTGCAGAACAGTATTTTTAAAGAAATTCTAGGAAGGGTGTTAACTCATTCAGGGTTTTACAGGAAGGAAAGCTCTTTCCTACCTTTTTTTTAAGCTAACTTTCACTGACAAGATCAAGCCAGAAAAAGCTTAGCTGGCTGTTGGCCCAGACAAAGTTATAAGCGTTGAAGTATACTCAACCTCCATTGCCCGGGGACAGCTACAACCTAGAGGAGAAGGGGTGAGGACGGAGCACAGATGCTTGCTGAGTGTTGCTCCAGAGACTCAGATGACGTGTATGCTCTATATCCTTTGCTGTGTTATTCTTTCAATTATTAGAAAGGAAATTTTAAAATAGCCTAGCATGACTAGTTTTCCCAGAAAGGTGAAAAGGATACTTCAACTTTAAAAAACTAACCAAGCCATTCACAGCTGTATCCCTAGCAACTAAAAAGGAGCCTGGCACATGGTAAAGGTATAATCTTTTTTTTTTTTTTTTTTTGGTGAAAGAATTCTTTAATTTATTGTGTCACTTATGTTATATTTCAGAACAAGAATTTTTTTTCCTTTGTCATTTGATACTGAGTATCATATTGTAGTGGCAAGATAGTAAAAAAGAAAAGGTGTGACTCAACATTCAGAGACCTCCTGATTTCAGTTTAATTTCTATCATTTATTGCATGATCTTGGGCCTCATTTTTTTTCTTAATGGGGGGTATAACAATATCTAATTCACAGAATTTAGGATAATATTAAATTTACTATGTGAAAATTGCTTTATAGATTCTTAGTTAGTTAAGTCGCTCCGTCATGTCCGACTTTTTGCGACCTCATGGACTGTAGCCTACCAGATTCTTAAGGGCTATATAAATATTAATGTTGATCTTAGATAACATTTTTAATAATTTGAAAAAAATGTGTTTACTGGTATCATCCTAATGTCCTGAATCCTGAATTTGTTTGTTTTAGGTAGGGAAGAAGTGATCCCAATGTTTGAGATATAGGTTTTAATTCTATGATAAAATGCATTTCAAGATAATCATGCGTCATTTCTACCTACCGAACTAATGTCAGGTGTGGGGAATAGTCTGAAAATAATTAAAGCATTCATTTTTGAACAAGGGCACTATATTTACTATGTATTTGTTGATTGACTTTTTGTTTTCTAATTTGTACATGACTTAAAAATTAGTACATATTTATTAAATGCTCAGCATATTCTATGTGCAAAAAATATACAGCACCTCTTTCCAAAGTTGAAATGTAATATTAACTTTTGAGATATTCTATGATGAGAATTTGGAGTAGAATTTCTATATACTACCTGCAGTTCTCTCTTGGAGACTTCTCATATCCATTAGTATCAGCTCCAAAAATTCCTGCATGTAGAAACCTGATTTAATTTTGTTTCTACCCAGTGTTGCCCTAACTTATTTTAACAAGAAAATCCTTTTTTTTTTTTTTCATTCTATCTGCTAACATTTTCCTGAACAGTTTATGAAGCACCTGTATAAGATACATAGTATTGACTCCATGAGTTTTAATATTCTATTTGCAACTCCAAATATAAAAATCAGGTGATTTTTTTAAAAAGTGGGAGATATAGTTGTCTGGAATTGGAATGGTCGTGATGCCTGTCATCCATATATATAGCCAAATCATAAAAATTGAGCTATAATAGCTTGTTAAGAAAATGTTCTTTCTCTTATTGAATGGTTATATTACTTTTCAAAAACTTAGTCTGAGAACAGTCTGTTCGAAAAGAGAAGATCTGAAAACATCTCTAATGCCCTTAAGTTTATTGATATTTAATATTGAGAATCTCAGTATTATATATCAATATAATATATGTTGATATATAATTATATAAGTATAATACTAAGAAGTTTAATCATCTTTATTTAGCTATAATTTGCATATAGTAAACTGCATCGACTTAAAGAGTGTAATTCAACTAATTTACATATGTGCGTGTGTGTGTGTGTACCTGTGAAACCACTGCTGCAGTCATGATGTAATAATAGAACATTTCGGTCAGCCTGAAAGGTTCCTTTTGCTCCTTGGCCGGTGCATCTTTCCATTTACCCCAGGCTCCAGCCAGCCACTTGTTTGCTTTTTATATAGATCAGATTGAAAATTTTTACATATTTTATATAAATGGAATTTATAATATGCAGTTTTCAACGTCTGCTTTCTTTAACTCAGCACAGTGGTTTTGAGACTCGTGCATGTTGAGTGTAGCAGTAGTTTTTCTTTTTTATTGCTGAGTGGTATTCTATTATATGTAAATACATATTTGTTCATTCATGAATTGGTAAACATTTGGATTATTTACAGCTTGGGGCTGTTGTAAATTAAGCTGCTATGAACATCTATGTACAACTATCCATGGCTATCTGTTTTTGTTCCTCTTGGATAAACACCTGGTAGTAGAGTAGCTGTATTGTTCTGGTGGGGAACTTTCTGAACTGCCAGTTTTCCAAAGTAGCTGTGCTATTTTATGTTTCCATTAAGAGCGTATAGTTTCTAATTTTTCTGTATCCTTATTCAATCTTTGGTATTGTCAGTTTCTTTAGTTTTAGTCATTCTTAAGAGAAGGTAATGATATCTCATTGTGGCTTAAATTTGCATTGATCTGATGAACCATGATTCTGTGCAGTTTTTTATTCAACATTTGCTTGCTTGCCAGTCCTATAGCTTCTTATATCTGAATCTCTTTAGATTTCTTGCCTACTTTCTATTGGGTTGTTTATTTTCTTATCATTGAATTTTAAGGTTTGTTTTTATAAGTGAATACAAGTTATTCATTAGGTATGCCTATTGTAAATATTTTATCCCAGTCTGTGGCTTGTCTTTTTGTTGTCTTAAAGGTATCTTTAGAACAGAAGGGTTTATTTTTATAAAGACCAGTTTATCAATTTTTTAATACTTCTAGTAGTTTTAGCTCTTACATTGAGATTCATGATTCATCTTGTTAATTTTTGAGTTTGGAGTGAGATAAGGGGTCATTGTTCATTTTTTAAAAATGTGAGTATCTAGTCATTGAGCATCATGTCTTAAATTTCTTTGCTTTCCTCACTGAATGCATTAAAAATAAAAATCAATATGGACTCCATATTCTGTTCTATTAATCTGCTATATCTGTCTTATAGACCTTATCACACTATCTTGTTTCTTTATTAGCATTATAAGTTTTCAAATCAGATAAATCCTTCAACTTTGTTCTTTTTTTAAGTTTTAGCTTTTACTATTCTCAGTTATTTGCATTTCTATATAAATTTTATAATCAGTTTGTCAGTTTTTTAAAGTCTTTGTGTAATTTTTATTGGAATTGCATGGAGTCTGTAGATAAATTTGGGAAAAAAAGAATATCTTAATAATTTTGAGTCTCTGTTTAAATTGGTCTTCTTTAATTTCTCTCAACAGTGCTCTGTAATTTTCAGTGAAGCATTCTCTTGTTACTTTTAGTCCTCCTTCATGTTTTTATATATTCCCATTAGGTGGATTTCTTTTACCTGTATTTTCTAGTTTGCTGCCTAATACATCTTTTCTAGTATTAAACTTGTATCCTGTAATCTTGCTATTAGTTGTTTTGTAGATTGCTTAGGAGTTTATATAAACTCAGTATATTTATCCTCAGTAAAGGAGGATAGTTTTTTTACTTTTTACTTTTCCAAGTTCTACACCTCCTTCCCCCATACTCTCTCCACTCTGGTTTTGCCTTATTGCTAAGGCTAGTAATTCTGTTATAATGTTAGGTGGAAGTGGTGAGTTTTTTACCTTGTTCTTGATCTTAGGTAGAAAACATTCAATATGTTGACATTAAATATGATGTGACCTGTAGGTTTTTATAGTACCATTTATTATATTGAAAAGGTTCCCTTCTATTCCTAGTTTGCTGAGAACTTTATTATCATGAAGAGATCTTAAATTTTGTCTTTAGTTTTTCTGCACATACTGAAGTGATCATATGGTTTTTCTCCTTTATTCTGTTACTGTGGTGAATTATACTCAGTGGATTTTGAGTATTAAACTAACCTTGCATTCCTGGGATAATTCTTACTTTGTTATTATGATTTATCTATTTTATATATTGTTAGATTCTATTTGTCAATGTTTTTAAAGAATTTTTAGGTCTGTGTTTATGAAGGTGTCATCAGTCTGTAATTTTCAGTTTTTGTGATGTCTTTCTCAAGTTTTGGAGTTAGTATCATACTGGCTTTTAAAACAAGTTGAGAAGTGTTCCCTTCTCTGTATCCTAAAATGATTGTGGTGTTCTTTCTTATAATTTTGGTGTTATTTCTTCTCTGGTAAAATTCAGAAGGGAAGCCATCCGGTTTTGGATTTTTCTTAATGGGAAGGTCGGTTATAATGAATTCAGTTTGATGAGTTCAGTTCCATTTTAAAATAAATGTAGAGCTACATTTTGATTTTATGTTTCTACTTTTATGTTTTCTACATTTATGTTTTATTGTTTTATGTTCTCTATGTTTTATGTTCTATGTTTTAAACATAGATTTATGTTTCTACATTTATTAAAATAAACATAGAGCTACATTTTGATTTTATGTTTCATTTTCTGTCCATTTTCATCTTGAATATCTTGAGAAATTTGTTTATTTTTATTGTCAAAGTTGTTCATAATATTCTATTATCCTTTTATTATCTTTAGGATCTTTTAGTGATAAACCATTTTTTTCATTTCTAGTTTGTTCTCTGTTTTATCCTTGTTCAGCCTAGCTGGAATTTAATCAATTTTTTAAATCTTTGTGGAAAACCACTCTTAACCTTTGTTGATTTTTCTCTCTTGCTTGTTTCCCATTTCATTGATTTCTGCTCTCATGTTTCCTTCCTTGTACTTATTCTTGAAACTTAGGTCATTGATTTTAGACTTCTTTACTCTTATAAGCATTTAAAGTTGTAAATTTGCCTCTAAGCACTGCTTTAAGTATATTTCACACATCTTCATTTGTTAAATTTTCATTATCATTCAACTTGAAACATTTTCTAATTTTCTTTGTGATTTCTTCTTTGATTAATGTCTTATTTAGAAGTATGTTTAATTTCTAATGTGTTTGGGATTTTCCTCTGTCTTACTGTTATTCATGACTAACTTATCTTCTTGTATTCAGAGCTGTACTCTGTATGATTTCAGTCGTTTTGAATTTGTTGAGTTTTATTTTACTGCTTATCATATGGGCTGTCTTGGTGAATATACCCAGTGTACTTGAAAAAAATACGTGTTCTGTGGTTGTTGGATGTGATGGCCTATGTATAAATTTCAGTAAGGTCTGGGTAATTGATGGTCTTGTTAGATCCTCTCTGTCTTACTGATTTGTTTTCTAGTTCTATTAATTACTAAAAGAAGAGTGTTAAAATCTCCTATTTAGGTTGTGATTTTATATTTATTATCTTTTTAATTCTGTCAATTTTTGCTGTATATGTTGAGGCTTCATTATTAGGAACATACATATTAAGAAATATGAAGGTTCTGAGACTTTACCCTATTTGAAAGCTAACAAGTTAGTCTGCCATAATTTCATAGAGTCTGGCAAAAGACATGAGACTCCTGAGTCAGAAACAAAGGATAATTTATTACTCACAGAATAATGTCATTTTTTATGCCAGTTCCCTAAGAACTAAGTCCCACAGAGCAACCATATGAAGTTTCAATGTTTGTGTTTTCTGTAGTGTTTCATGTGTGGTCCCAGCTGCATGTTTAAGATTTTGTTTGTTGTTGTTATTGTTGTTGTTTTAGGTTTTGTAATTAAAAGAGATTCATGTCTGAGTTCTTGTCTTCCATACTTTCTGTATTCCTATCACATCTTTTTTCTAGATACTTCATATTCATAAATACACATAAAAAATACACTGTTTTGCATTATAAGTGAATATCTCTTATATATTCAAGGAGTACTGTTTCTCATTATGCCAGTAGCAAGAGTAATTTTTAGCATATCTGAGGAGTCTTCATGTTTGTGGTATTTCATTTCCGATCCACTTTGTTTCTTTCTGAAGATTCAGTTTTTCATCTCATGTCATTTCTTTTCAACCTTAAGAACTTCCTTTAGCATTTTCTGTAATGTAGATCTACTGGTCTACTGGTAGATATTCCTTGGTTTTCTGTTACATCAGAAAGTGACTTTATTTTTCCTTTGTTATTGAAGGGTACTTTCCCTGGGAATAGAATTCTGGGATGACATTTTCATTCTTTCAGCATTCTAAAGATGTTGTTCTACTGGTTTCCATATTGTTTTGATTGAGAGTCATTGATGATTCAAATCATTGTTCCCTGTGTTCACTCTGGCATCTTTAGTTTTCAGCAGTTTGACTGTAATATGCTTGTGTATGGTTTTCTTTGTAGTTACTTTGTGTGAAATTCATTGAGCTTCTTGATCGTGTCAATTCATGTTTGTTTACCAGCTGGGAAGAATTTTCAGCTTTTTCTTCAAATATTTTTTTCTACCCCATCTTTTCTTGGATTTTTGTTATGTATATGTTAGACATTTTTGTCCCATAAGAATGATCTTTTCACGTAAATCTTATCATTTCACCTTCCTGCTTAAAACCTTCCAATGGCTTCTCATTGCAAATGGAATACAATCCACACTCTTCACCATGTTGTTTAAGGCCTTATATTCTGCCTGTGACTATCTCTCTAACCACATTTCCTACATCTTTTCACTTTATTCACGATTTCTACCACAGTGGGGTTTTTTATTTCTCTGGAACATACCAGTCATCTGTGCCTTTGCACTTGATGTTTCCTTTACCTTGAGGTCTCTTTCCCCAAATTTCTGTATGGGTGACTTCTAGGAGTATCTGCAAAATTTATTTCTTCAAAGAGGCTTTCTCTGACTGCCCCCACTAAAAGCTGCTGCATGCTGTCAACACACCCTTTAGACCCTTATTTCTTTTAATAGCTTTATTAAGATATAATTCACAGACCATAAAATTCATTCACTTAAAATATACAATTCAAAGGTTTTTAGTATATTCACAGACATGAATAACTATCAACATAATTGGCTTTACACATACCTATCTTATTTATGCTATTTCCTAGAACCAAGAACAAAGTCTAGTATATAATAGCACATGCCCAATATTTTTTTTCTGAATAGATGACTTCATTGTTTCTAAGATAATTCAGGCATTAGCCTTCAATAAAATATTAGGGAAGTTTTTTGACTGCCATCAGTTCTTAGAAGTATTCTTTGATCTGAGCTGTTATTTTGAGACCTCTGAAATAGCTTAACCCATATTTTAAGAATTACTGCAGGAAGTTATCCAAAAACAAATCTTTTGATATGATGAATGCAAGTCATATACACATTTCCTTAAAAGAGAAGAATCATCTTTTACTGACCTGACAGTTAGTTGCAAGGGAGCAAAAAGCTGTTCAGAAATACTGCTTTTCAGTTTTCAAAAGTACTCTGACATTGTTTATTTGTTTGAGTCTTTGATGTAGATACAGAACCACTGGTACTTGTTTTAGTTACTAATTTTGATAATAGTGAGTTATTCATAAGATTCTGGGCATCCTCTTTCCTTGTATACCTTTCTTGAGGAATGTCAGTTCTGAGCTTGGTTAATCTGTGTTGCCCTCTCTTCTTTATAGGCTTTGATGCGGCCTGGAAGAATTGATAGAATCATCTATGTGCCTTTACCAGATGCAGCAACAAGAAGGGAAATACTTAACCTGCAGTTTCACTCTATGCCAATCAATAACGAGGTTGATCTGAATGAACTCATTCTCCAAACAGATACGTATTCAGGAGCAGAGGTAAGATAATTACCCTCAAAATACCTTGGTGAGAGGAAAGCAGTGGTTTGGGGTCATTAGCAAAGAACATTGCTTGATGCCAGCTGTTTTAAATAACTCCATATTAAGAAATCTTAAAACAGGAAATACAGTACATGACAGATAGTCTCTAAAATTAAATTACATTTTACCTGGCCTACAGTATTTCATTTGCTTTTACCTGGCTTTTCTTATATTTCAAAATGTAGTCTTCAGAGCGTTAGCATAATATAGTGGAGAGATCACTGGACCAAAAGTAGAAGATTCTTCCTTTGGGGCTTCTTGATACAGCAGCTTCCAACCAGTTACACACTTTTCTGAACTTTGACTCCTTTACCTAGCAAATGGAAATAGTGTACAACTTTCCCTACTGTGTTCTCATAGAGATCATAAAAATGAGATTAAGATATCATGAACATACTCCGAAATACAGAAGATGATTTTATTATCTTCTAAACTTTTGGAATATTATCTCAATCTACAAAGATTCTGTGATAAAATCATAAAAGGGACAGCCAGCCTGCTCTTAATAGTAAAAATACAGTTTAAACAAGAACAGCAACACCTCTGTGAAAATATGAAAATTTTAGGTATGGCATATTAAGTAAGACATATTTTTCTCTCCTTAGCAGCTCTTTAATTAGGCTGTTTTTGTTTACAGAATAAAATTCCATTAAAATATTTGTGCAACTTTTCTACATGTGTTCAACACAGAAATGTCTTCTGAATACCACTGGTATGGGCTTGTACTGGAAAATTAATACTCATGAATACGAAGTTGCAGATTCTTTTCATTCTGAATTATCCAGCAGACTGGGACTCCACTTTCTGTTTTGATTGCTGTTATTTTTATCTGTCTTCTATAAAAACCAAAGAGACTAATACTTAATAAACCATATGATAATCAGAGTCTTGTAGATAAATTTACATGTGGAATTGGATTTAGTATATCATGCAGTCATAGCTGCAATAGCAACAACCAAAAAAATATCTCAGATCTACTCATTGTTTCTGCAACTGTGAACTATGTATATTTGATTTTCCCTCCTTAAATGTATTCCACTGGGGTGGAAAATTCTTGTAGAAAGCTTGAGAAGCAGTTAAAATGCCTTTACGTTTAAAGTCCTGTCTAAAACAATAATCTTTATGAGCATCTCTTTGGCATGACCATCCATTAAGTTAAAATGAACATACAGTTACTGCTAGCTGACTGCTGTAGCATTTCTAGAATTTAGTTTTTGATGTGAGAGCAAAGGCTGGCATCCTGTATATGATATGTCAGTTTACAGGAAACAGCCAGGAGAAGAAACCATAAATCTTTCACTTGAGTGAAGTGGAAGAGCAGTTAGCAAAGTATAAATATGCCTTTCTCACTTTGAAGTAATTCATGATAGTAATGCAGAAGTGCAAAACAAAAATCAAAGCCAATGAGGTCCTGTCTGGCTGAGAAGTAAAAACCCATTTGGTGCCAGGAATTATTGTACCAGCTTGCTAATTCCTATGTAGTACATGCCTTATTCAGCCTGAAATATAAGCACATTCATTTCTGATTAATTTTTATATCAGCTCTTCTAAAAATAGTCGTAGAGAAAGTAGCAGACATTTCTGTCCCTCACTTTACATTTTTGTGTCCCATAATGCTTGGATGAGGGAAGGGTATTCCACTGTGGTCCTAATTATAATTAGTGTATGATTACATTTTTATAGACATTTATTCCAGACGTATATCTTTGTAGTTCTGTGTTTTCAATTTGGACAAGACAGATTAGTTACACAGTTTTTGTTCTGAAAGGAGGGTTTGGTCTTAATATTTAGGTAATTCACACAGGTGCCCTATTGTTTGAAAAGAAATACTGTCTTTTTTAAAGTCTTAAAATTAATCAGTAGGAAATTTAAGATAGATTAAACTTAGCTTCACATAAAATATAAGGTCTCATCTTTTTTTCTTCTGTGTATCAGAATGAAAATGGCAAGACAATGTTTGAAAGCCAAAATTAGTTTTGATGGGTTTTTAAATAGTAAAAACAAAGTCAAAGTTTGAAATTCAATCATGTGACTCCTACAGACTCACTGCTTTATCACTGATGTAACTAATTTATTTCTTCCCCCAGCAAGGTCATATCCGCACAAAGCCTACTACATAGAATCTACTTTACAAAGACTTAATAAACTGCAAAAATTATCTTTAGGAAAAACAGACTTTCCCTTCTCATTTGTCATATAGGAAACTTCTTATAGCAATGCATCCTGCTATAGGCACAACCTCTTTTTCAGGGTTAAGTGTCTCTGTGGCCACTTTTGGTATAAAAATGAAACTGCTAACTCAGTTAATTGTCTTCTCAGTAAAGTAGTATATTCAATATTCAATATATTCAGTATTATATAAAATTAATTTTATTTCACTGTACAGTATCAGCTATTTAACAAAAATTTGTCTGGGTGAGCCAGAAATGAGGAAATTACTGGCACTCTGTTTTTTTGGAAACAGAAAATGTTTACTTTAACTGTGGTGAGTATTTTATTTATCTTTTTAATTAAAAAGTTGTAGAGGATGATTGGGATGGAGATGATATTGGCATTTATTAAGCAACTGGGATGAGAGGAGTTACTTTTTCAAAATCTTTTTTTTGTCACCTGGTGCTTTTGTTTCATGAAAGCTTACAGACACCCAGAGTTTGAAATAGCTCCTTATACTGAGTTACTTCATTTTCCCTCCTTGGAAAGGGTCTACAAGGAATTAGAATATATTTTTTTAATCCTAAGGAGAGTCCCAAGGAGAAGTTTGTCTCCTGTTGAAAGGAGAAGGTGGTCCCTAGGGAGCGTCTTCTGCAGAGAGGCTGAAGCAGGCAGCATCCATCAGCTGCCCCTGCAGCCCGCTGTTCCCCCGTGGCCAGAGCCTCATTGTCTTTGGTTTCTTGGCTGTAGCTTCCACTTAATGGAAAAACATGTTGCCATTTAAAAGCAGATGGGAATTCAGCTCAGGAGGAAATAAGAAGTCTTTTTTGGTTATGGCTATTGTTTTCTTTTGCTTTGATTTTTGTTTTTTAAGTTATTTGTAGCAGATTCCACTTCATGTATTTCTGCTATGTCAAATTATCCTAGTTCCTTTTGGAAAACTTTTACCACTGGCAGGAAATCACCAATCATAAATATACGCATATGAAGCCATAACTGGGCCCATTACCCGTGTGCCATGTGCTTGAAGACAGAGGTGATGAATAAGATACGTAATTTCCTCAGTATAAGAATTTGCTGAAACAGGCTGACAATTAATGTCGGTAAAATTTAGATTAACTATTTGCATTTGGCTGTTATCCTCCTTTTAGTGATTATCTCGTTAAATTGACAAAACATCTAAGAGCCAGGTATCAGCTATACATTTATGAGTAATATAGGCAATCATAGCATTTATTTCACATATCAAGATTTGAGAATTCAGCTTTCAAGAGAGGCAATTAAATAGGAGAAAAAACAATTTTAATGATACAGTTGAGTAGACTTTTAATAGAATTATAGCTCATTTCTTTCAGAGTTGCTTCAGACAAGTTATTTAATATTTAACTTCTTTGAATCTTAGTTTCCTCATCTGTGAAATACCTGCATGACAAACTGTTTTGAGGGTTGAGTGAGATAATAAATGTAAAAGCAACAAGGCCTGACACATAATGAGTGCTTCATAAATTTTATTTCCCTTCACTTTATCCTCCTTATATCAGTTCAGTGTTTATATTTACCACTGCAGTATTGAATGATGCTGCCATAAGACAGTTTTGCATGTTCTCAATAACCAGTGATTTATCTGAAAGCTGTTAATAAATAATAATTGAGTTTGCCTCTTACACTTTTCTTCAATTGTAGAAATCTACTTAATATAGTGACCCTTTTTAGAGTCATCTTATGAATCTAGCTCTAGCAATTTGTTAGAGTTAAATACATTTCACATTAATTTTTCAAAAAGCTTTAACTTCATGTAAATTTATTCTTCTTATCTTTGTTTTACTAAAGTGATGTGTCTTGCTCTGAATTCCATTTTGTAGTCTAAGTCTGGGCCCTTCTGGGTCTAATAAAAGCTCAAAATCTCCATGTCAGCTTGACATTAAAAAAAATCACCTTCCAAAAAATCACCTTCCAGTGTGCCTCATTAATTCAAAAAGGGTTCTATTCACTGTGCTTGAGCTATTATAGGTAATAAAGTTGTTGTTCAATCACTTAGTCATGTTCAACTCTTTGTAACCCCATGGACTGCAGCACACCAGGCTTCCCTGTCCATCACCAACTCCTGGAGCCTCCTCAAATTCATGTCTATCATATCGGTGATGGCATCCAACCATCTCAACTTCTGTTGTTCCCTTCTCCTCCTGCCCACTTTTCTGTCTTGCTGACTATTATTCTTTTAACGTACTTTCTCTTTTCTCCTACCCAGTGAAAACGGAAGGAGCAATTATAATCATGTAGGATATCTGCACTTTTCCTCCATGAATCCTCTTGTGACTATTTTCCCTAATCTAAAAATCAAGATCAATGTACTGGAACCTGGCATAGATTGACTCTTTATATGACCAGCCTAGCAACACATCTGAGATAGGACTCAAGATCCTCAGGCAGGACAGGACACGTTTTGGCTCCCTGTGCAGTGCTGGTGGAGAGCAGTTAGCAGCAGTGTTCACATCCCTGAGTGCAGCAGGCACCACGGGACTTCGCAGCCTCCTGTAGGTACACCCGCAGTCTGGTTGTCCTGCCTAATCAGAAACTGCCCTGTGAAATCGTGCTGTTGTGACTAGTTAGTCTACTGCTCTTATTTGAGATCTTTGTCCCTCCACTCTTTATTGTGCGTTTACCCTAAAATTCTATATCCATACCCCAGAGTTTCAAAGTACTCTTTGCTCATACAGCCTACTGAAATCACTGCTTTGTAATAAAACCGTTGTGACAAACCCACCCAAAAATGGCTTCTCCTTTTGAATGCTTTTACTCTGATTTCTGTTTCATTTGTTTGGCTTTTAGGATATTTTCCCTTCTGGTTATTTTAATAAGGGCAGCTGCCTCATGTCCCGCCAAACAAACTGTAAGATTCTCTGTGGCAGAAACCAGGTTCTGTGCTTCTTGGCCTCCCAGCATAGCAACCACTGTGTCCACTGCATCAGTGAACTATATGGTGGGTGGATGATTTGTGTGTTGATTCTAAGTAATCCTAATGAACAAAAATACCAGTTTTAACATTCACTAAAGTGACACTTATAGTTTTAAACTTTTTTTGATATTGATATATCTGAAGTCCCACAGCAAATAAATGTGACAGACTCAGAACCAGAAATCAGATCCTTGAACTCATCCTGAAAGGCTCTTCCAGCCTCTTGAGTCAACAGAAGGATCTTTGAAAATGTTCCATAGTCCCTTTGATATCTCTGATCTTTGATAAAGGTTTGCCTGCTCTTGTGGACAGTAGGTATGAAACATCTTGAGACTTTTTTTTTTTTTTTTTTTTGAGACTTTTTTTATACGTACTTTTTTTACAGTTATTGTCTTTAGCTGCCTGGATGTCATCATCACAAAAATTATAAGCTACTTGAAGTTAGGAACTATGTTTTTCTTTATTTACTTACAGTATTTTCCCAGGTATTGTGAATAAGATCTTCAGTTTAGAGGGAAAGACAAATAAACAACTAAGTTCTATATAATGTGTTTGTGTGTGTGCTGAGTTTTGTCTGACTCTTTTTGACTCCATGGACTGTAACCCACCAGACTCCTCTGTCCACGGGATTTTCCAGACAAGAATACTGGAGTAGGTTGATGTTTGCTTCTCCAATACAATGTGTTTATGTGACATGATATAGTGATGTGCAGAATACTGTGGGAGAAAGAAGAAGATGTAACTCTGCACTAAGTAGGATTGAAGGAGGGGATAGCTGATCTGAGTCTCCATAGGTGAATAGCAGTCCCCAAGCATAGGAGGGCTGGAAAGGGGAGCGTCCCTGGCATACAGAAAGGCAGAAATGCGTAAAAGAACATAGTGTGTTCTACATTCAGTTAAAGGTTGAAATATGAGTAGAAAAAGAGTCTGAGAGTAGAAACAGTAGGTAATAAACCAGGGAAAATGAGTCAGACAAGTGTGAAGGACCTTGGACATCACAGTAGGTAGCCAAAGTGTTGGAGTTTCAGCATCAGTTCTTCCAGTGAATATTCAAGGGTTGATTTCCTTTAAGATTGACTGCTTTGATCTCCTTGTTGTCCAAGGAATTCTCAAGTCTTCTCCAGCACCGCAATTCAAAAGCATCAATTCTTAGATGCTCTGCCTTCTTTATGGTCCAGCTCTCACATCCGTACATGACTACTGGGAAAACCATAGCTTTGACTATGGACCTATGTCTCTGCTTTTTAATACGCTGTATAGGTTTGTCATTGCTTTTCTTCCAAGAAGCAAGCGTCTTTTAGTTTCATGGCAGCAGTCACCATCCACAGTGATTTTGGAGCCTAAGAAAAGAAAGTCTGTCACTGTTTCCATTGTTTCCCCATCTATTTGCCATGAAGTGATGGGACTGGATGCCATGATCTTAATTTTTTAATGAGTTTTAAGCTGACTTTTTCACTCTTCTCTTTCACACTCATCAAGAAGCTCTTTGGTTCCTCTTCGCTTTCTGCCATAAGGGTGGTTTCATCTGCATATCTGAGGTTGTTGATATTTCTCCCAGCAATCTTGATTCCACCTTGTAACTCATCCAGCCTGGCATTTTGCGATGTGCTCTGCGTATAAGGTAAATAAACAGGGTGACAATAAACAGCCTTGTCGTGCTCCTTTCTCAAGTTTGAACCAATCAATAGCTACCCTGTTTAAATGAATCGCAATAAAATCTTCCAGTGCAAGAACCGGATATCCTGAAAGCATGTATTAGGCTATGACTTTTAAGCCAGTCCTCTACCCCTCTCTCTTACTGTTTGGTAAAAACCAAGACCTAGACTTCAGTCCTGTCTTGACCACTTACTATAGTATTAATTTGGCCAAATCAGTTATCATCTCTAGAACTCATTTCTCGTATTTTAATAAAAGAGTAGAGATGTGGTCTTCATGATCCTTCCTAATGTGTGCCTATACATGTCATAGCTTAGAATATTCCTATTCCTTAGGGATTGGACCTCCAAGGACATATAACACAGTTATGTTTTCCTCACAATGCTCCTGGAAACCTGAAATCTTGGGATTGTGGTCATTGTCTCTGAATACTTGCTTCTATGGCCTAGAGACCCTAACCATGGCACAAGAGGAATAGGAACCTTGGAAGACTCTGACAACTCTTAGAATTCAGATTTTAATAAAAATTCTCCTGGGAACCCTGTAAGTCCAGTGGTGAAGACTCCATGCTTTCACTGCCAAGGGCCCTGGTTCAATCTGTGGTCTGAGAATGAAGATTTCACAAGCTGTGTGGTGTGCCCCTCCCTCCCCCCAAAAAAATCTCCTTAGCAAACTTGAACAATTTTCCACTGAATGGAAATGAAAGTTTTAATTGCTCTGAGATTCCCATGCCCAGTGATTTTTTTTTCCTTGATACCTTTGGTTTCCCTGCTCTTGATCTTTCTTAGGAACAGCTTTTCAAGTTCAGTATCTATGATTCTGGAGGCATTAGAATAAATAGTTTTGTAAAATGAAAACATACATCAGCCTGCTTTTTCCCTAAACTCTTTGTTAGGAAAGTAAGTAAAAGCTATAAAGTTATAATGTTCATTTTAACCTACAGTTTTAAAAATGTACAGTGTATGGAAATGTAGCATGTTCTATATTTCCAAACATGAACTTAAATTGGCAATAAAAAGGAACCTTAATTCGGCTTACCTGAAGGCTGTTTTAGATAGGATGTTTACACCAAAGCAAACCATCCTCCAGAACACCCTGTGCTGCCATACCTGTATTACTGACTCCTTGCCAGTTGTTTAAAACTGCTGTCAGATTACAAGAAGCGTTAGTCAGAAAGGAAATGAATGTTGAACGAGAGGCTGGCTGGCAACAGACTTAATAGAGCATTTTATTACTGAAAGCATAAAGTACTGAAGCCCATTTATAAAAAGAAGTGTTGTTATCAAGGCAACAAGTTCATCAAGACCTACCTGATAATCTAGTCCTCAAGCCTGGTATCCAGGCTGAGTACGTATCTATGAAGACTCACTCAGGCCAGTAGTAATGGCGTTTTAACAGTCTGCGTTCTTTCTCCTCTTCCAGATTTTCAGTCTCTCTATTGATCCATGCTGGTCCCCCCAGAATTTTTGTATAAACATTGAATCTGTGCTGCTTCATCTTTGAAACAGTGATAAATTTGGGGGATTTTACCAACTTGGAAGGAGCTCATGATTTTTTTTTTTAAATATGTAGAGCATGCTTTAATTCTGTGGTATAGATTCTGGTAGGGTTGGACATTTTTGATTATTTGAGGTGAAGTAGGCTAATTTCTAATATTAATTTAATTGATCTATATATGAAAAGTATGCCACCAATGTAAGTGAAGACTTTTTCTTCTTTTAAGAACAATTTGGGGACTTCCCTGGTGGTCCAGTGGCTAAGAACTCCACACTCCCAAAGCAGGGGGCCCAGGTTCAATTCCTGGTCAGGGAACTAGATCCCACATGCCAGAACTGAGTGTTCACATTCCTCAACTGAAAGAACTCACCTGATGCAATGAAGACCTGGTGCAGCCAAATAAACAAACAAAAAAAAATTTCTTCTAAAAGAACAATTTGTGCTATGTGAAACTGCATTATAGTTGGCAGATGGGTTATGGAATGAGAAAGATCTAAACCCAGATGGCAGGTCTGACTGTTTCCTAGCTTGTGACCAGTTTCCTTATATGTAAATAATGAGAGAGATCTGTTGTCCAGAATAGATGAAATGATTCATACAATAAGTACAGAAGTGTATTTATCCTCGTACATATAGCAGGTGCTCAATAAATCATTTTTGTTGTATATTTTTATAAATCAGCAAAATCAATTTCATTGCTCTCTAATATAAATAACTTAATTTGTTTAATATTTGTTTAATATTTCCATATTTTACTGCCTTAGATTTTGTGAGTACTCATGAGTGTTTTATATATATGTCATGTTTTTAGTTATAATGGTATGTTCCTTAAATTTAAACTGTAATTCATAGTTACATGCAGAATTTATTTTGGCTGATTTAGATTTATAAACATCTGAAATCCCTATTTTTATTTGTTCCTTTTTTAAACATGTGTACTTTTTTTTTTTTTTACTTTCAAGTGCGTAAACCTCATGTTTCCTTAAAAACTGTCTACATAATATCCCTATTTCAGTATATTAAAGTAATGCTTGATTCCTTGGGTACAATGTAATTTTTTAATATGTTTTATTAATTGAAAAGAAAAAAATGGTACACTTAGCATTTCTACTAGAATGATTGTTTAGGAAATACATGTACCGAGTTACTATGCCTTTTCAGTTTTAGCTTAGAGTTGAACCTGAGTGTTTAGGTAAGAAAGGTTAGCTCAGAAATCTAACATGAAGGACAAAAATACTTCCTGTTTGTCATCTGGTGTTAGATGATGACATAAAGATGTTCTTATTCTTCATCCTTAAGTGACAATGATTCTGAGTTCTCAAAGGTGTCATTCTATTAAAATATTACCAAAACTGTAAAATAGTTTAGAGTTATAATACAGTCATTGAATTGTTCTTAAATATAACCTCTCCTGTGTTTTAGAAATTTAAAAACTGAATCTAACCTTGCCTTAGGCTTGAAAGAAAAGTACAAAGAATTAAGATTTGCATCTCTCTTTTGTCTGTTTTTAACCTCCAAATACTATTTCTAGTGGTCTTTAATAACAGCTAGCTCTCTTTTTGCTTAAAATCTGGAAAATGGGTTTTGCTTTTATATTTGTGGGAAAGTTTCCCTGTTCATTTAGAAGGAAAAATTAAGATACAATACACATACCAATTTTATCATTGCAGAAGTTCCAAATTATAAATTAGTCATTTTCTCTTTTTCTTCAGAATTACCCAAAAAGATGGAAAATCACTTAAATTGTTCTTGGCATTTGGAAAAGACCTTCCGTCGGTGATAGCGAAAGTAGTCCCTTAGCATATCTTTATTCACTTCAAAAGAACCCTTAAAGAATGGTTTTATATTTAAACGTAAGAACTGTATTTGTTTGCCTAGTATTAACTTCTTGCCAGAATTCTTAAAAATGCAAAAGGTCAAACACTCTGAACAATAGTAGTCCCAGCATTTCTTTTTTTCTTTTCTTCTCTGTATCATAAATCTGGGTCAGAACTGGAGATTTGGGGGAGATGAATCCAGAAGTGTCAATTCAAAATGAACTTTCTTATTATACAATTGAATTGGTCATAATGGGCATAAAGTATGTATACATACACAAGTTCACGGACACTGGGCTACCATTTCATCCATGGCTTCTTTCGAGCTTAATAAAAGACATTTATGCTATAAAATTAATATTGTGCTCCTGCTGTAAACAGCACACCAATATTTTTTGGCATGTCTAGCTTCCTTATTTTTGAACCTTTAGGCATAGTTTCATGAGTAAAGTATATCCTTGGTGCTTTTAAATTACATATTTAAAAAGATTTATTTATAAAATTTTAGAACATTTATTTTGTAAAGCAAGTTACATTAATATTTTCATTCACTTCACACTTAGATCTAAAACTAGAAATCAGTCATTGAGTTTTAGGAATATAATAAAATAACTCAAATAAGTATAAGACTTGGTCCATATTATACAACATAATAAATGATGTAAAAATTGACACACATCAAAGTTCTGCTGTAACGTGATCTAGCTTATTATAAAATCCAGTTGAATGTGGGCATGACTTGGATCCTACTCCAAGTGGTTTATTTTCAATTACTACCCTAAAACCTCATCATAATAATTTTTATAATAATATCTTATAGCATAAAGTAGTATATAAAGCTATGTTCTGTATTGTTTTGAACTTTTGTTTTTGCTCCTCCAGTAGTGATAGAGCCTTAGGACCTCCTGAATTCTTTTTTGATAACCAATACTTTAGATGATCAAGATGTGATTAATTTTGAAAGTCATATAATAGGCAAAATATAAAATATTAAAGAGTATTTCTCCCATTTTATGTGCTTCACAGAGAGAACCACAGGCTGATAAGAGAGAGGCAGAGATCTTAGTGCCTCATAAGTTTGAAGTTTTCTTTTCTCTTTTCCATGATTGTAATTGCTTATAATTTTTTAAAGAGTGGCTTCGAACCAAAATCTGTCCCTGAAAAATTCATGTGTTGAAGCTCTAACCCCCAATGCGATAATATTTGGGGATAAAGCATATAAGGAAAGGAGGGAACTAGGATTAAATAAAGTGATGGTTAGGGTCTAATAAAGCTTCCTGGATGTACAGAGGAAAGGTCATACATGACCTAGGATACTATGATACTTTTGGATGTCTGTAAGATAGGAAGGGAGCCGTCACCAAAAATTGACCCTGATGGCACTCAATCGTAGATTTCCAGCTGTGAGAAAATAAATTTCTAGCACTTCGGCCATCCAGTCTGTGGTATTTTCTATGGCAGCCCAAGCAGACTAACACAGAGTCCATTACACCTCAAATTATTAAAGAACAGGTCATGTTATATTTTTTATTTCTTTTTTTCTGACTAATAAAGATGATTTCTGTTAGTTAATAGTCATTGATTTTATCCTGAATTATCTTTGAGAATCGGGTTGGTATAGGCAGTTCCTAGTTTATACAAAGTTTACTCTGAGTTGCCTCTTAAGGATTCAAAGTAACATTTGTTTCTCAAAGCAATGCTTCCATTGGTGAATAGTTTCCAAGCTAGTTCCCTGAAATGTAGTACATCAGGGTATAGGTAACCTAACAGAAGTGGGTATAAATTTTAGTTCCTGGAAAAAGAAGGACATAAACTATTACAGCCAACCAAAGGAATGAGGGAGATTTTTTTTTAACTTGGCACAAAGCCAGTCCTATGCAAGATTAGATTAGAGAACCGTTTGTCTTCACTTTTTCTCTTTGTATAACTTTTCACCCTTCATCTTCCAAGTTCCTTACCCCATCCCTAGCATCCTCCAGGCCTACTTTTCTGAGTCCTTTTTCTGACGATCTCAATCAGTTGTCTGGTTGAAAAGTAATCTATTAAGTCAGTTCACTACATAATGTTAAATAATCTCAGAGGTATCTGCATTTTTAAAAATTTTACTCTCTCAAATGAATCTCTTAATTGGTGCATTTGGGGGTTATATTTTTAAAAATAAATAGAAAAGAACTTAAAAGTATTTCAGTATTTCCCTATAGCTTTTCTTGCTCTTTAGCAGTTTCATTTCAGTTCAGTCGCTCAGTTGTGTCTGACTCTTTGCTACCCCATAGCCTGCAGCACTCCAGGCCTCCCTGTCCATCACCAACTCCTGGGGCTCACTCAAACTCGTGTCCATTGAGCCAGTGATGCCATCCAACCATCTCATCCTCTGTCATCCCCTTCTCCTCCTGCCTTTAATCTTTCCCAGCATCAGGGTCTTTTCCAGTGAGCCAGTTCTGTGCATCAGGTGGCCAAAGTATTTCAGTTTCAGCTTCAGCATCAGTCCTTCCAGTGAATATTCAGGACTAATTTCCTTTAGGATGGATAGGTTGGATCTCCTTGCAGTCCAAGGGACTCTCAAGATCTTCTCCAACACCACAGTTCAAAAGCATCAATTCTTTCATGCTCAGCTTTCTTTACAGTCCAACTCTCACATCCATACATGACTACTGGAAAAACCATAGCCTTGACTAGATGGACCTTTGTTGACAAAGTAATGTCTCCGCTTTTTAATATGCTATCTAGGTTGGTCATAACTTTCCTTCCAAGGAGTAAGCGTCTTTTAATTTCATGGCTGCAATCTCCATCTGTAGTGATTTTGGAGCCAAAAAAATAAAGTCAGCCACTTTTTCCACTGTTTCCCCATCTATTTACCATGAAGTGATGGGACCAGATGCCGTGATCGTAGTTTTCTGAATGTTGAGGTTTAAGCCAACTTTTTCCCTCTCCTCTTTCACTTTCATCAAGAGGCTGTTTAATTCTTCACTTTCTGCCATAAGTGTGGTGTCATCTGCATATCTGAGGTTATTGATATTTCTCCTGGCAATCTTGATTCCAGCTTGTGCTTCATCTAGCCCAAGGTTTCTCATGATGTACTCTGCATATAGGTTAAATAAGCAGGGTGACAATATATAGCCTTGACGTACTCCCTTCCCAATTTGGAACCAGTCTGTTGTTCCATGTCCAGTTCTAACTGTTGCTTTGTGACCTGCATACAGGTTTCTCAAGAGGCAGGTCAGGTAGTCTGGTATTCCCATCTCTTGAAGAATTTTCCAGATTTTGTTGTGACCCACACAGTCAAAGGCTTTGGCATAGTCAATAAGCAGAAATAGATGTTTTTCTGGCACTTTCTTGCTTTTTCGATGATCCAGCAGATGTTGGCAATTTGATCTCTGGTTCCTCTGCCTTTTCTAAAACCAGCTTGAACATCTGGAAGTTCACAGTTCCCATACTGTTGTAGCCTGGCTTGGAGAATTTTGAGCATTACTTTACTAGCATGTGAGATGAGTGCAATTGTGTGGTAGTTTGAGCATTCTTTAGCATTGCCTTTCTTGGGATTGGAATGAGAACTGACCTTTTCCAGTCCTGTGGCCATGGCTGAGTTTTCCAAATTTGCTGGCACTTGTGCAGCACTTTCACAGCATCATCTTTTAGGATTTGAACTAGCTCAACTGGAATTCCATCACCTCCACTAGCTATGTTCATAGTGATGCTTCTTAAGGCCCACTTGACTTCGCATTCCAGGATGTCTGGCTCTAGGTGAATGATCATACCATCGTGATTATTTGGGTCATGAAGATCTTTTTTGTATAGTTCTTGTGTGTATTCCTGCCACCTCTTCTTAATATCTTCTGCTTCTGTTAGATCCATACCATTTCTTCCTTTATTGAGCCCTTCTTTGCGTGAAATGTTCCCCTGGAAATGTTCCCTTGGAAAAAGATCTCTAATCTTTCCCATTCTGTTGTTTTCCTCTATTTCTTTGCACTGATCATTAAGGAAGGCTTTCTTATCTCTCCTTGCTATTCTTTGGAACTCTACATTCAGATGGGTATTCTTTCCTTTTCTCCTTTTCCTTTCACTTCTCTTCTTTTCTCTATTTGTAAAGCCTCCTCAGACAACCAATTTGCATTTCTCTTTTTGCATTTCAGTCTGATTTTGGTATTGACTGTCTGGTGGTGTCCATGTGTAGAGTCCTCTTGTGTTGTTGGAAGAGGGTGTTTGCTATGACCAGGGTGTTCTCTTGGCAGAAGTCTGTTAGCCTTTGCCCTGCTTCATTCTGTACTCCAAGGTCAAATTTGCCTGTTACTCCAGGTATTTCTTGACTTCCTGCTTTTGCATTCGAGTCCCCTGTAATGAAAAGGACATCTTTTTTGGGTGTTAGTTCTAGAAGGTCTTATAGGTCTTCATACAACCTTTCAACTTCAGCTTCTTCAGCATTATTGGTCGGGGCATAAGCTTGGATTACCGTGATATTGAATGGTTTGCCTTGGTAACGAACAGAGATCATTCTGTCGTTTTTGAGATTACATCCAAGTTTTACTAAGCCTTATTAGCATCAGGCACTTTGGGGTAGAAACTAAAAGATGGGTAATAGTAATAGAAAATTCAATAGTAAGTGATTTTATAATTGGAAAATATTTATATTTTAGAGACTAGTTTAAAGCTGACTCTAAAAGCACCAGGGTTCCTCTGGGTGGTCCCAAGCCCAGGACATAGGAGCAAACAGGAAGAAAAGTCCTAGGGCCCATCATCTGGACTGCATTGAGGGGGGCAGCTCAACTTAATCTGTAGAATTTTGTTTGATAAGAGGGATTTGTTTCTAAAAGAATTTTGGTTTAAGGTCCAAATTTAAGAGGAAATTCATTGTTAAAAATATAAAAAACTGGGAATTTCCTCCACAAGCTCAAAAAGACAACTGAGTTAAAGAATAAAAGTCACAACCAATTTCTGCCCCTTATAACAAGCTTTTCTTCATTAGACATTTTTATATAAAATTTTTGGAGATGTATTAGAAGGCATTCAGTAAAAAATTTCCAAAGAAAACTATTTATAAATATTTAGTCACTAATTCTTAAACATGACCCCTAAAACTAGGACATACATGTTTAAGACCATATTTTTCTAGTATTTGTATACAAAATCTGAAAAGTACCATTTTTTATTAACAAAGGACCAAAATTCTTTTTTCTTACAGAGATGCATTTTTATAACTTGAAAGTTATATTTGGGAGTCATATTTCTAAACATCTGTCTCACTAGAGAAATTAAAACTGTTTCTTCTACATTGCTAAAAGATATTCTTCTAATAACCAGAATTATCTTTTATGTGACATTTTTAATTATTTTTTTTAATTAATAAATTTTATTTTCTGAGCAGTTTTAGGCTTACATAAAAATAAGTGGAAAACATAGAGTATCCATTAACCTCCTCTCCTCCTTCTCCCATTTCCCCTATTATCATCTTTCATTATTATGATACATTTATTAAATTGTTGAGCCATTATTGATATATTACTATTAACTAAAGTCCATAATTTTTATTTCATGCCTGTTGATGTACTTTCTATGGATTTTCACAAATTTATAATAACACTTGCATATGACATTTGAAATATATGATGACATATCATATAGAATGGTTTCACTGCACTAAAAACCCCATGTGCTCCACTTATTCACCCTTCGTCCCTAACTCCAAGCCCTTGATGTTTTTACTGTCTTCTTAGTTTTGCCTTTTCCAGAATGCAGTATAGATGGAATCTTCTTTAACATAGCAATTTGCATTTAAAGTTCCTCATGTCTTTCTGTAGCTTGGTAGCTCATTTCTTTTTATTGTAGAATAATATTCCATTGTCTTCCTGTACCACAGTTTATCTGTTTACTTACTGAAGGACATCTTGAGTGTCCTATTGAAGGACATCAATTACAAGATTGATAAATAAAGCTTTTTATAGATATTTATGTGAAAGTTTTATTTATGGACTTAAGATTTCATCTCTTTGTGGTAAATACTCAGGAGGGTGATTGCTGGATCTTACAATAAGAATACGTTCACTTTTATAAGAAACTGACAAGCCATCTCCACTGTGGCTGTGCCATTTTGCAGTCCCAACAAGTTTCTCGTTGCTCCATATCCTCATCAGCTTTTGATGTTGTCAGTGTCTTAGATTTTAGCCATTCAGATACATGCATAGTGATATCTCATTGTTAATTTGCAATTCCCTAATGATGTATGAGAGTTGGACTGTGAAGAAAGCTGAGCGCCGAAAAATTGATGCTTTTGATCTGTGGTGTTGGAGAAGACTCTTGAGAGTCCCTTGGACTGCAAGGAGATCCAGCCAGTCCATCCTAAAGGAGATCAGTCCTGGGTGTTCATTGGAAGGACTGATGCTGAAGCTGAAACTCCAATACTTTGGCCACCTCATGCGAAGAGTTGACTCACTGGAAAAGACCCTGATGCTGGGAGGGATTGGGGGCAGGAGGAGAAGGGGACGACAGAGGATGAGATGGCTGGATGGCATCACCGACTCGATGGGCATGAGTTTGAGTAAACTCTGGGAGTTTGTGATGGACAGGGAGTCCTGGTGTGCTGCGATTCATGGGGTCGCAAAGGGTCGGACAGGACAGCGGCTGAAGTGAACTGAACTGAATGATATATGATATTTAGCATCATTTCCTTATTTGCCATCTATATAACTTCTTTGGTGAGTTATCTATTCAGATATTTTGCCCACTTTTAATTGGATTGTTTTCTCTTTTTTGGATTTTGAAAGTTCTCTATGTATTTTGGATATCCTTCTTTTATAAGATTTGTGTTGTCTAAAGAGTTTTTCTTAGTTTGTGGCTTATCTTTTCACTCTAATCTAAAATTTCATACAGCAGAAAGTTTTTATTTTAATAAATTCATATCTGTTTTTCTTTCAAAATACATTTAATAGGGCATTAAATATATTCTTTCTGTAAGAAAAAGATACCTATTTGGAACCATGTTATGTTTTGTAAATGTTTATAGGTAAAAACAGCCATATTTGCTCAATACTTTAGTTTTTGTCCTCATAATTGTGATGATTTGTAACTTATAATGACAGGGAGAATTATTCCCTCCAAGAACTGTTAGCCATGAAGAAAAGCATTCTCTTTTGAACATTATGCTACTGTATCTGAATTAGATATTTCTACCTGTATGAATAGAAAAACATTCTCCTCAGAATTGGGATTCACTACTCAACAGGAGCATTTTTAACTTGGGCACATGCAGTATTTTATATGTAGATCACACACTACACAATGGCCATAGTATATTGCCATGCTTTAAAACACAGGATAACTGTGCCAGGAGGTGATGGATGAGGGGAGGGACCTTTTAAATGAAGAAGAACATTATGGAAAGAAGTTTTTATACTTTTAAAGTTTTGTCCGATTCAAGAACTTTGTCACATCACACATTGGCAGTAAGGTGACAGAATTTATATATTCAGCAATCTCTTTTTAATGGCACAATTTTAATAATATCTGAACAAGATACTGTAGTAAAATAATACAGAGCAATCTAATATAATTTTTCTTTTTGTGTTGACTTAGCTTTACCTGTATTTTGTGGATTTTTCTGTTGCCACGGTGCATGTATGTATGTATGTATGTATGTATGTATGTATGTTCACCTACACACCAAGCTCATACACAGATGATAGAAATTAGAACTTCAAACTTAGCTGAAACTAAGTTATTTTTCATATCGTGCAGTTTCCCACAATTAACAAAGCTACCTTATGGGAATCGTACAGTAAACTGGAGCTGTTTATTATACTATTTAAAAGGCCCATAGAATGGGTGTACCCTACATATTACCACAGCTTTAGAGAATGACATCTTGGCAGGAGAAGCCAATACACAGTTATATTTGGGTGGCAATAACAGGCTATCATTTGAAGTTTAGTATAGGTAATAAGCATTCACCTTTGCTTTCTACTCCCGCTCTCTTACTTTCCTCCTTTTTCCCACTAGCTTTATTGAGATGTAATTGACAAATGTGTGTTAGTTGCTCAGTTGTGTCCGACTCTTTGCAACCCTACAGACTGTAGCCCACCAGGCTCCTCTGTCCATGGAATTCTCCAGGCAAGAATACTGGAGTTGGTTGCCATTACCGTCTCCAAATTGACAAATAAATTGTAGGATATTTAAATTATCCAACATGGTGGTTTGATAAACGTTATGAATGGATTCCCTCCATCAAGTGAATACAACCATCACCTCATGTATTATGTGTATGTATGTGTAAAAGAGAGAGAAAGTTTAGCTTCTACTCTTGGCAAATTTCAGCTACACAGTATAGTATGATCAACTTTGGTTACCATATTACACATTAAATCTTCAGACCTTTTATTCATCTTATTACTGAAAGTTTGTACCCTTTTACAACATCTCCTGATTTCCCCAACCCCCCAGCCTCTGGCAACCACTTTTCTCTTCTGTGAGTTTGATTTACCTTTTGTTTATTTATATAGTTTTGTTGTTGTTCTTGTTTAGTCGCTAAGTCATGTCCGACTCTTATGCAACCTCATGGACTGCAGCCCGCCAGGCTCCTCTGTCTTCCTTTGTCTCCTGAAGTTTGCTCAGATTCATGCCAGTTGAGTCAGTGATGCTATCTAACCGTCTCATCCTCTGCTGTCCTCTTCTCTTTTTGCCTTCACTCTTTCTCAGCATCAGTCTTTTCCATGGACTCAGCTCTTTGCAGCAGGTTACCAAAGTATTGGAGCTTCAGCTTCCAGTGACTATTCAAGATTGATTTCCTTTAGGACTGACTGATTTGATCTTTTTGATGTCCAAGGGACTCTCAAGAGTCTTCTCCACCGAAGTTCAAAATCATCAATGTTTCAACACTCAGCCTTCTTTATGGTCCAACTCTCACCCTTCTTTATGGTCCAACTCTCACATCCACACATGACTACTGGAAAAACCATAGCTTTGACTAGACGGACCTTTGTTGGCCAAGTGATAATCTCTGCTTTTTAATATGCTGTCTAGGTTTGTCATAGCTTTTCTTCCAAGGAGCAAGCATCTTTTAATTTAATGGCTGCAGTCACTGTCTGCAGTCATTTTGAAGCCCAAGAAAATAAGATCTCTCACTGCTTCCACTTTTTCCCCTTCTTGCCATAAAGTGATGGGACCAGATACCATGATCTTAGTTTTTTTTAAATGTTGAGTTTCAAGCCAGCTTTGTCACTCTTATCTTTCACCCTCATCAAGAGGCTCTTTAATTCCTCTTCACTTTCTGCCATTATAAGTTTTTAGACTCCACATTATAAGTGATACCATGAAATATTTTGTCTTTCTCTATGTTACTTCAGTTGTCATAATAACTCTGTTTATGTTTGTGTCACAAGTGGCAGGATTTTCTTCTTTCTAAAGACTGAATAATATTCCATTTTATGTGTATTTATAAATATTTACATGATTATATGTATATATCATATACATATATGATATATATGTATATATCATATTTCTTATCCAGTCATCCAGAGACAGACACTTAGGTTGTTCCCATATCTTGGCTGTTGTGATTAGTGCTCCACTGAACCTAGGAGTATAGGGGTCCCTTCAAGATAATGCTTTCATTTATTTTGAATATGTACCCAGAATTGGGATTGCTGGATCATATAATAATTTTGTTTTTAACTTTTTTTCAAGTAGCTTCTGTACTGTTTTCCATACTGGCTTTATTATTTTACATTCCCATCAGCAATGTACAAGAATTCCCTTTTTTCCATATCCTTAATACCATTTATCACCTCTTCTATTTTTGATAATAGAAATCCTAACAGGTGTGAAGCAATAACTAACTATGGTTTTAATTTGTGCATGTAGTCACGTAGAGCACCTTTTTATGTACCTTTTGGTCATTCATATGTATGGCATTTGGAAATAAAATAACTGTCTGGTCTTTTTCCCATTTTTTAATTGAGTTATTTGGCTTTTTGATGTTATATCAATACCTTCTATATTTCTATATTTTAGATATTGACCCCTTTTCAGATAGATAATTTGCAAATATTTTCTCCCATTTAGTAGGTTGCCTTTTCACGTGTTGATGGTTTCCTTGCTGTGTAGTAGCTTTTTAGTTTGATGTAATCATACTTGTTTAATTTTGCTTTTGTTGCTTTTGCTTTTAGTGCCAAATCCAAAGCATCACCGCCAAAACCAGTGTCAAAGAGCTTACCTCCTGTGTTTTCTTCTAAGAGTTTTACAGTTTCAGGTTACATTTAATCCATTTCAGCTTGGTTTTTAATGTGGTATAAGATATGAGTCCAGTTTCATTCTTTTGCATGAGGATATTCAATCTTCCCAACATCATTTATTGAAGAAACTATCATTTCCTGATTGTATATTTTTCACTGCTTTATGAAAACTAATTGACCATATATGCATGGGTTTATTTCTGGGCTCTCTAGTCTGTCCCATTGATCTGTATGTCCATTTTTATGCCAGGATACTGTTTTGATTACTTTAGCTTTGTAATATAATTCAAAATCAGGATGTATGATGCCTTCAGCTTTGTTCTTCTTTCTCAAGATTGTTTTGACTATTCAGAGACTTTTGTGGTTCCATACAAATATTAGGTTATTTGTTCTATTTCTGTGAAAGATTTCACTGGAATTTTGGTGGGAATTGCACTGAATCTGTAGATCACTTTGGATGTATGGACATTTTAACAATACTAATTCTTCCAGTTTATATTCTTTAAAAAGATATAAACACGGAGTATCTTTATTTGTGTCTTCTTCAGTTTCTTTCATCAGTGCCTTGTAGTTTTCAGTGTACAGATCTTTTACCTCCTTGCTTAAATTTATTCCTAAGTATTTCATTCTTTTTGATGCCATTATAATTGGGATGTTTTCTTAATTTCTCTTTCTGATAGTTCAAAGCAAGAGCACTGGCAACTTAGTTTCATTGTTTGAACTGACTGAAAAGAAGGTGGGAGAAGTGTTTGCCTGCCTCCCTCCAAGAATTGCAGCCAACTCCTATATGTATGCTACAAGTACAAGCTAGACCCTTGGGCAGCAGTTTGTAAAGTAGGCATTTAGACCGCTTTCAGAGAAGTACTGGGAGAGACAGGTGTTGAGTCCTGTGGAGTGGGAGGAAGGGATAACTACAGTGATTGCTTATGCCCCAATGAAGCATTGTTTCTTTGTTTGCTGTAATCTTCTGGGTCTTATGGACACCAAGCCAAGCCAGGTGGAAGTCTTAAAAGTTGAGGCCTTAGATGTTCAGTCCAAACCCTTGGTCCTCAGGAAGAAGCTGAGAGTTTGGAGTTCTCTTCGGATTTTATGGCTCTGGGCCAGGAGTGGGGTTTATGATGAGTGCATCTCAGCTTTTCCTACCCATTTCAATGTGGGTATTTTCTCATTCATTCTATGTATACAAGTCTCTCAGCTTATTTCTGGATTTCTTTCATAAGTAATTGCTCCTTGTGCAGCTGTACATTCCGTGTGTACGTGGGAAGAGGGAAGTTCAGAAAACTTCTTTGTTGTCATCTTGCTCAACTTCCCTCTTGTTTTCCTTTTTATAGTATAAAATCAAAGTTATTTTACTGGTATTGAGCACTGTAAGGGATGAGCAAAGGCCAGACTAAAAATGGATATGTTTCTTTGCCAGGGTTCTGTTGCTTATGTTAAAAAACTAACAGATGCCAAAAAGAAGTTATAATAGAACAGGATGTAACTTATGGTCTAGATTCATCTTTCTGTGTTTTTTTTTTAATGAGTAATTTGGAAGCTTTGTTTGAGGACTGGTGAGCTTAAGCAAAACTCTGAGAAATGATGTTTTTTTTAACCTGGGAGACAGGCTTGTTTTTACTTAGGACTGTCCAGTTTCTTATTTCTCTGAAGAGACCCATGGACTTCATTTGCTGACCTTAGTAACAGTCTTCTAGCATATTAGAGATTGAAGTTTCACCTGCTACCAGTTTAATTTCCTGTGTAATACCTTGTCTTTAAAGCACTATGCTTCACTTTTCCTGCTCTTTATCAGCTGCAGAGCTGCTATTGTCTCCCTTGTTTTAAAGACTACATTCTCCCCACCCATAAAATGGGGAAGGACTACCCAGATGGCGCTAGTGGTAAAGAACCTGCCTGCCAGTGCAGAAGACATAAGAGACTCGGGTTCTATCTCTGGGTTGGGAAGATCCCCTGGAGGAGGGAATGGCAACCCACTCTAGTATTCTTGCCTGGAGAGTCCCCATGGACAAGAGACGCCTGTCAGTCCATGGGCTACAGTCCATAGAATTGCGGAGTCAGACATGATTGAAGTGACTTAGCACACATATCTTATTGGGTGGGAAAACAAACATATTTAGGAACATTTTACAGAATACCTGAAGCTTCAAAGAACTGTTAATATTAGTTTGAGTCTTTTGTACCCACTCACTCAGCTTAGATATAACTTCTTCCAGAAAGTCATTTCTAACACTTTTAGCTCAGATTTGGTATCTTCACTCTGTATCCCATGGGCTTCCCTGGTGGTTCATGGTGAAGAATCCACCTGCCAATGCAGGAGACCCAGGTTCAATCACTGGGTTGGGAACATCTCTTGGAGAAGGAAATGGCATCACACTCCATTATTCATGCCTGGGAAATCCTGTGGACAGAGGAGGCTGGCAAGTTACAGTCCATGGGGTTGCAAAGAGTCAGACATGACTTAGCGACTAAACGACAACAAATGTATCTCATAACACCTTGCACATTTTCTGTTCTTATCTAGATTTTTTGGTTTTTTGTTTGTTTAAGCTTTGTGGAGAGCGAATCAGTAAAACTGGCTATACTTGGTTTTAAGAATCTTGACTTATGAGTTCGGATCCACATAGGCCAGTAATTTTGGTAACTTTAAGCTAAAACAGGTTCCTCAACCTAGCATTTGGTGAAAATGGGAAAAGTTGTCGAAAATATCTTAACATATGTAGCATAATAAAGCTTTAGGAGATTTTACTTTCTTATCTTTCTTGTAATAGTTTCTGACAGTTCATTCCTCCAGTATGGCTGTGATAAATACTTTGGGTCACTTTGGAAGCTCAACCAATAAAAACATTTTTAAGCTTCTCTGTGTAAGCTGACAAGGAAAAGTCATTCTTTTCAGATCATCACTATTTGTCTGACTTGCTTTTCAATTGAAAATAAATAAGATGGAAGACTAGGAGGTGACAATTACATCAGTTACTCTTAGAAATTATAAAAGCAAAATATTGTCTAAAAAAATTATCATGTTCTTTCCATCTCTTCATTCCAATCCAGAGCTATGTATCTCCATGAAAGCTTTATTTTAGAGTTCAGTGTTAATCTTTTCTATCATTTTTGAAACTAAAGAAGAGTGGTTTCTAAAAGCTTTTAGTAGCCGAAACTTGTTCTCTCCCTCAAATAAAACCTTTTGTAGAAAGTTTTGTTCGTTGTTCAGTCATGCAGTCAGGTCCGACTCTTTGAGACCCCGTGGACTTTGTAGCCCACCAGGCTCCTCTGTCCATGGGATTCTCCAGGCAAGAACACTAGACTGGCTGCCACCAATTCCTTCCCCCTGGGGATCTTCGTGACCTATAGATCAAACCCATGTCTCCTACACTGGCAGGCAGATTCTTGACTACTGAGCCATCCAGGGAAGCCCCATGTAGGAAGACCATTATATAAAAGAGATAAGAATGAATCTGCATTGGTTGGGGCCTGTCCCACCTACATACCTTTCTCTCCTTTACCTGCTGTGACCTCTGAGTCACCTTGGAGACTGCAGAGTGTTTTAAAAACTGTTTGGCTAACTAAGAAAGCTACTGGACATGTGGCTTATTTCATTCTTGTTTCTCAGAATTATAGCCTGAGTACTTACTATTTTCTTGAACCCAAGAAGCAGAATGTGGTTGTAAGGTTGTGTACCTCTGTGTATGTGAAACACACACTGAAATTCCATCTTGACAAGTTTGCACCTATCTGATTGTAACAGTCTTGTTTTTAATGAAATGTCTTTGCTCCAGTTTCAAATAAAAGTTGGAACTTCCAGTTTTTACATTCCTGACATTTTTAAGTTTGAAATTAGTAACTCATATTTCTTTTCCCTTGTACACATGAGCTGAGGCAAACATTGAGCATCCAGATGTCATTGTATTAGGGGAGGGGAGCCTGCATTTCAAGTACTCCTTGCACGACATCCCTTGTCCCTCCTAATAATGTCCTTTCTTTTTCCCATGTCACCCCTATAAAAGAAACCGTTGACAGATTTATAGTTTTAAATAGCTTTTCAGATACGATCTTCTCTGGTAAATAAAGCTAAAAGATGAAGTTAAAGAATAAAAACAGATAACTGAATGCTATGAGAATTTGAGTTTTTGCATAGTGTAGTCATTATGTCTTTCACATTGGAATGGAAGCTGCCTGCTTCCCTTAAAAATGTAAAACACACAAAATCGTAGAGCCTGACAATAACCTCAGTTTGAAAAGTGATTTATCATTGGTGAATATTAAAAAGGCCAACTTGATTGCCTTTATTACCTGTATACTTTCTAGGGGAAGGGTATTCCCTAACGAAACTTTTTATGAAATGAGTTAATGTTTAATATTTATTTGTAAAGCTTAGAAATATAATGAAGAAATAGTTATAAATCTTGTGTGCTTTGTACATCAAAGAATTTAGGTTCATGCTGCTTTCCCATTCACCTGTTCGTTTTGGGTTCTTCAATAAAATAATGCAGAAAACATAGTTTGAACTTAAAAGAGGAAAATAATGTTTTAAAATCTCCACCTTTTATATCCCTACCTGTAATTTTGAGAATTAAAACCCTGAGCAACAGTGTGCCTTGGCAGGCAAATTATTTTAACCTGAAGCTTGATCAAAGTACAATTAGAAGAGCACTCTGAATTATAGCTAGAGATATTATTATCTTCTTACGCTCAACCTAAAAAGCGGATGCACAGATTACCTTTTCAACTCAGGATGTTTTCATCCTTAAGACCATGAAAAGTAATGTACATGGGAAAATCAGTATAACAGTCCATCATTTTTATCCCTCATTCATTCTCCAAGGATAGTTTTTGTGACACCTGTAAAGCAGCTTATCATGGAGTTATGTGCACATAGGTAATAGGATATACCCAGATTTTGCATGATTGATGAAATCCTTGTAGTCTACTGTAGCACAATGCTGGAAAGTGACTAGCACTCCAGGGAAGTCCCTCACTAAGGAGTTACTTCCAAGGCCACAGTATTACTTAAACATACCTTTAAGGAGAATTGTGCCTTCCCAGCTTGGCAAGAAAATAATAGTTGGAGTAGTGTGAGCATGTTCTTCAGTTCTTTATCATCTTCTGGTTTCCTGCCTATAGAAAGAGTTAAAAAAATTATCCATACGTTTTTACCTTTCTTTTGGTTTAATTTAATGAGGATTCTTTTGTTATCAGGGTTTGACAGCGCTGGTAAATTCCTGCCAGCCGAAACACAGCAGGGCACAGTTTCAGGGGGATCCCTGTGAGTATCACCCCTTGACTCAGGCAAGACTCAGTCCCTGTGGCCTTATTCGGTGTCCTTGCTTGCCAGCTTCATTTTATATTTTCTTTCCATGAGAGGTTCATGGCTTGAAGGATGTCCTAATCCCTGTGGGTTAAGCTGTCCTCCTTTTCTTCTTTGGCTTAACAGCTAGCTTACCCATTACTGAGAACAAAAATCTCTGGGTACTTGAGATTCATTGTTCATTTGATGAAACCGTGGTACACGCATGTATGTGCGTGTGTTAGTTGCTCAGTCGTGTCTGATTCTTTGCGATCCCATGGAGTGTAGCCCGCCGGGCTCCTCTGTCTGTGGAAATCTCCAGACAAGAATACTGGAGTGAGTTGCCGTTCCCTTCTCTAGGAGCTCTTCCCAACCCAGGGATCGAACGTAGGTCTCCCACACGGCAGGCAGATTCTTCACTGTCTGAGTCACCAGGGAAGTCCATGATGCACATACATTTGAGTAAATTTAAGTTTTTCTTTTGCCATGTGTAACTTACCCTGAAAAGTCATCTGGTCCTACACTTGAAATTCTGCCCCTGGCATTCTTAATATTTCACTGGTTTCCCCCACCACCACCATCATCTAAGATGGTATTAATAATTTGAGTTTGTTCATTGGAGCATGAATATGATTTACCTTTAGTAATTTTGAAAAGGTTTCACATGCTGAGAATCACAATGTCATTAACAGTAATGCACTGTAGTACACAGTGAGATTCTTGGAGGCTTTGGCAAGAATGATCTTTCCTATCAACCAGTCAGCAAAGGCAGTGCAAAATTTCATCACTCAGTCTTGATGCTCAGATAATACCAATAGTCAGGGTGACATTGTTGAGCTTCTTTCTGCCAGAAAACATTTTGCTTTTTGTTTTCAAAGATGGTTGTTGACAGATAATTCATTCTATATGTGTATGGATATAATGAAAATCCTTCTGTGAATTTAGTAGACCCACACAAAGTCCATCTTTAGGATTTTGCTACATATTTGTAAAACTTATTAAATAGTTGTACAAAACTATGTTTCCAATCTGTGAACTTCCTTTCTTCATTCCTTTATGCTGTTGCTGTTTAACAATGTATTCCCCCTCAGTCTCCAACATTGGATGCTAAATGGCTATAAAGATTAGTTTGTAGTCGCTTTGCTTATAGTTGTCTCATATCAGAATTCCATTTATCAGCTTCAGTTTTTTTACTGGAAGACATTCCAAGGAAAAGCTGGAATTTTAGGAATTAGAAACAAATTACAACCGAAAGTGAACATTTCCACAAGTAGAAACATAAGGATGTGTGAGATAGAAGCCTCCTAAACCACTCACAATGACTTCCACTTGAATTAGGTTATAAATAATTTGCATAGGGAAAAAAATGGTAGATAAATCCAGATTCTATAGTCACCAGATTCTATATTGGTCTTCATTATATACTCAGTAATCAGGTAATTTATTAATATTATTAGTAATTGTTTGCAACAGTTTTGTTGAACAATTACTATGATATTGCTAGACAACTAGCAATAATGTCATGTAATAACTAATTTAATACTATAAGCCTAATATAATTTGTTGTTTAATTTTTAATACAATAATCCTATGAGACACAAAGTTATCTTATTTAATACAATAACCAACCCTATGAGAAAAAATAAATAGTACACTCATTTTACAGAGGAAGAAACTTTAGCTTAAAATAGTGTTTTTAAGATCTCACAGATAAAACTGGTAGATCCAAGATTTGAACCCTAGTAATACTCCAAAGCCTGTGCCCTTAAATCTTAATTTTCTTGAATATCCATTGTTTCTTTAGGATGGTTTTGAATGCTTTCAGTAAATGTGTGTGTGTGGCTGGGAATTTGTGTCTATTAAGCTTCTGCTCTAGCTTTTTCTTACTTTCTGACCAACTTGATAATCTAGTCTCATCTTCAGTATCACAAGGAATTAATCTATATAGTATGTTAGTTGTAACTCAGTGTCATCTTGAAGGGTTTTTTGAATTATTTTAATAGTTGCCCTTCTGCAATGATCTGAAAACACCACTTACATTTACCAGAAATAATGCCTTTCTAATGCCAGTGTTAAAGCTTCGGAATCTTAGAATGAATTAATTGATCAAAGAAGACTATTAGTGTCTGGCCTATAGTTTGTTCTTAATAAATGTTTGATGAGTGAAAGACTTCATGCATACAATGTTACTTTTGTGAAAGTTTACCACACTGAGCACTCTACCATCTTCTCTGGAAAGAAGTAGTATATGTTCTTTTTGGAATATCTGAAACTGTTTTATCTTAACTGTATTAAAAAAAAAAAAAAAACACTTGTGTGAATCCAAGGCATTTGCCAAGATAATCACTGAAGATAAAAGGCTTCTCCCACTGCCTTTTACCATGGGTTTGAGTTTTGATATTTGATGATAACAAGTTGGGATCAGTGCTGGGCTGGGCAAGGTTCAAATTAATTATATATATAAAAGGGTACATCATTTTTTAAACCCTATCATATCCTGTTATCCAGTTCTCTAGTTCAAGTGCTCTAGGCACTGATTTAATCTGGAAATGATAATTGGACTCCCCACTAGAATAGTCCATGTGTTTTGAGAGGCTGTCTGGTAATGAGAGGATGTCATTCTTATATGAAAGAACTTGAGGCAAGAATCCAGGATGAAGAACTTTGGTTGATCTCATCAGAGTCCTGGCAACACTGTGATCTGAATCATTTTGGTCAAAGTCAAGTTTCCTGAGGGTCATAATTTTCAGTAAGAGGAAGAATCCCAGAGTGATTTTCTGGATGGGCCTGAATAAAAGCACAACTCATTGGTTGAGTAATTGAACATGTTTGCTTTTACTTCTTGAGTTGTGCAGGTATATTAACTTTCATATCCAAATCTGTTGGAAACAGTTTTTAATTGAATTTTTGTGTTTATGTTAATTTTCTCTGCAGTACTTTTTCCTCAGACAGACCCTTGGATGATTGTCTTTTTTTTTTTTTAACCCCCTTCAATTTCCACCATTGTCGACTCACTTGTGTTCCAATTAAATGGAAACAACCACGAACAGCCACACTGTGTGAAATATCCCATTTCTACCCTTGAGTCTACTCATTTACTTTTCTGATAAATGACTTTGGGGGCCTGCAGAACCAAGGGATGAGACCTCTGGAGGTGATGTTGATGCATTTATAAGCATTGTTTGCATACGGTTCTGGTAGCCTCTTCTGTCCCTGTTTGGTTTGGTCTTTTAAACTCCCTTACCTACCACTGTTCTTTTGTCTTTGTTTTGTTCATTATTTTAGTATCTTTATGACCAGAAAAATGACCTGGGAGGGAAAGGAAAGTTTTATGGCAATCCGGCTTATATTCTTAGCTAACTGACCTAATTGGCTTATCATTTAATTTTTGTTTATTAAAATATAAAAACATAAAGCATGTGATAAATGCCAAGTTAGGGTACTGATGCTTTTCCTTAAGTTTGTACATTCCAGAAATTTGTTATGTTTCCACAGTAGGGGAAGTTGTGTGCTAAAGTTTTAAGGGGAAATTTTATGTCTTAATCTATATGTTTCTTACTAAATGGCATTTTGTGGATGTTGAAATAAACTCCTGGATTTAGGATCATGGTAAACAAACCTGAAATTATTAATTTTTCCCTTACTGTGAGTTTATATTACTTCTGATTGAAATGACAGTTTTTTTTAAAGCTTCAGCTAGAAAGAATAAATACATATAAAAATATACACATATTGGAAGTATAGCAGAGAGATGAAAAACTCAGACTCTTGAATGAGGCGATCCTGGATTTGAATCCCATCTCTGATATTTACTAGCGCTGTGACCTGGGTAGTTTTCTCATATGTGTAGTCGTTGTAGTAATAGTAAAAGAAGAATAACTACCAGAGGCATGGAAGCAGCCAAGATGTCCTTCAGTGAGTGAGTGAATAAATAAACTAGCACATCCACACAGTGGAATCTTTCTTATTCAGCACTGAAAAGAAATGCACTATCAAGCCATAAAAAGACCTGGAGGAACCTTAAGTTGTGTATCACTAAGGAGCCAATCCAAAAAGGTGACATAGTACGTAATTCCAACTATATGACATTCTGGAAAAAGCAAAACTATGGAGACAGTAAAAAAAGGTCATTGGTTGCCAGGGGTTAGAAGGGATGAATAAGTAGAGCACATAGGATTTTTAGGACAGTGAAACTACTCTGTATGATACTGTAATGGTAGATACATGTCATTACACATTTGTCCAAACCCACAAGATGTACAGTGCCAAGAGTGAACCCTGATGTAAACTCTGAACTTTGGGTGATATTGTGTAGGTGCAGGTTCATTGACTGTAACAGATATACCCCTGGGTGAGGGATGTTGATTGTAGGGGAGGCTATGTATATGTAGGGGCAAAGGGTATCTGTATTTTCCACTCAGTTTTATGAATCTAAAAACTGCTCTAAATAATAAAGTGTACTAAAAATAATAATAAGGATACAGCATGGGAGGAAATGAAGAAGGAGAGAAAAAATAAAAAGACTACTCACTGAGCCTGCTCTCAAGGCCACCGCCTGTTTTACACCCTCGGCCTTCCCACTCTCCCTCGCCTCCAGCCTCAATCGTTTCCATGTGGATGGTTAAGGCAGCTTGTTTCCCCACGATGAATTCCTAGAAACATTGCCATAAAGCAGACCACCACAAAACAGGTCACTGTTGAGAGAGCTCTGTTTCCTTAAACAGACAATATTATAATAGAGGATTGCATTCCTGACCAGACCTTGCCGTCAAATAAAAAAACTGTGTTCTAAATTCTCTAAAACAAGTGTGATTATCCACTCCACATTGATTGTAATCCTGGGTACCATGAGTGACCGGTCCATAAAAATACAACTTTGGAGATGATCTGGTTTTACAACCATTTGGGGGTAATATATTCATTTTTTTAAACCTTCCCCGAATCATTGTTCATCCTCAGGACACAATCTGTCCCAACCAGCTGTGTCTTGCAGCTACCCCTGTGGTACCCACAGTGCCACAGGGCACCGTGACCACACTGTAAAGGGTTGGTGTGGCTGAGGAGCAGTTCGCTGAATAAGAAGGCCTCATCTGTTCAAGATTACTAAGGAGAAGTACTGGGAATGTCCACCCAAAAAAATAAAAGGGAATGCTGTTTCCTATATCAACGTAGTGAGACACCTACCAGGATGTTTTGTAAGAGTTTTTCTCCTTGAATGCAGAAAGAAAAAGTCAGTGTTTGTTCCATAATAAAACATTTAATGTATAAAAATTATTTTGCTTCACAAAAAACTGTGAATGTACATGCTTTGCACTTTTATATTTCCTTTGTTTCTGGAAGTCTAGGTCAGATGCTCCATAAAGTTTTTATCACCATGTGATCTGTAAAGCATATGTTCCACCAGAAAACCCTTCCAGTACCTAGCTCTCTGGTTTCCATAGAGGTGATGATGGAAATTTACGTGTAATTCCAGACAAGTGTTATGCTACAAAGGATGTTTATAAAATATTAACTTCTGATAAAGGGGATAATATTTTAAAACACCCTTGATCCCTGAATAATGTTGCATATTAATGGTTATATAGCATTTGGCTTCAAAGTTTCTTACTATGTAAACTTTGGTTTCTTCCTTGTGTAAGTATCCCCGTAGAAACAGATAGAGATGCTTGTCTTTTTCACAGGGTTAGAGTCTGCTGTATTGTTCAAGTAAATGCTTTCACCCATTACTACTGTTTTTTTGTTCAGCTACTGACAAAAAAAAAAAAAAAAAAGCAGTTTTTATTACCCAGAATCCCCAAAATTTGAGGCAAGCCTAGTTTCATAGCAATGTTCTATCTGAATTGGGGCGGGGGCTTGGGGCAGCACACTGAATCTCCAGGTCAGATATGTCCCACAATCTGTTTTTGTAAGGCCCATAAGCTAAGAATATTTTTATGTTTTGAAGTGATTGAAGAAAAATCAAAAGAAGAAAAATACATGAAATTCTAATTTCAGTGTCCATAAAGTTGTGTTGGCACGCAGCCACAACTCATTCATTTACATACTGCCTATGGCTGCCTGCGAACGACAAAAGTAATTTGAATAGTTACAGGAGGGACTGTGTTCTTCACAAAGCCTAAAATATTTGCTCTCTGGCCCTTTGCAGAATAAATTTGCCAGTCCTTAATCTAAATAGTTTTTCACTGTCTGTCACTCTACCTACACACATATATTCTTAGTCATTCTTTCTTTCTCTCCCCTCCCTTTCCCCTTCTTCCTCCCCCTCCTTTCCTTCCTCTTCAAACATATATCATTTTGAATCTGGCAATTACAATTACAAAGAAATCAAATTGTGAGCCTATCATAAATGCTAAGCGGAAACACATTTCAATTTCCTTTGACTTATCAACTCTCTTCCCCTGTCTACTTTCCCTTTCCTCTACTGTCTGTATATAGAATTTCTAAGGCCATGCCATTTTCCAAACATATTTTGTTTTTAAGGTGGGGGTTAGATCTTGATACATTTTTTAACTTCCATGGAAAGTTCCCTGCTAGTATGTGGTCCCATTTTTAACCTATTTGTAGACACCCCCGATTATCTAAAATCACTTTCACATGGGGCTGAGGTTAAGCTTTATTTCTCTTGGCATGTCCCTGCCATAGCAGACACTTCCTCTTTGCCTTGAAAGGACAAAACGATGTTCAGCTGTCTGGGCTCAGGCCCAGTATTTGATTTATACATTATTTAATTTCCTCCTGAAAATTGGAAGCAGGACTTTCAGGAATGGAAGTCAGTATTTTTCATTTGTTTAAGAACACTTTTAGGTCTAATATAATCATCGGTAGTAGATGTCAGCATGATTAGGGGGTGACTTAAGGTAAAGCAAATAAAATATGAATACAAAGGAAGATTATTTGACAATGGAAAAGATCTGAAGTTTTGGAATAATCATATTTTATGTGTTAGTAGGTGTTTTATGTGCTAGTGTGTGCTTACACTTGAGGGTACCTGGCTTTACCCACTGGAAGAAAGACCTCTAACCATTATGCTAAAGTGAAATTGGGGGATTAGAAGTTTGAGAAGAACTTAATGTAACCGTTCCTGTAATTTTACAGAGGATTTTTGATTTCTGTCCGAGCTGCTACTGCATTTATCTCCGCAATTAAGTTCTTACACATGCCAGGATATGAGTGCCAAAATGGTTTGAAATTCGTATAGCAGTGAACTCAGGAAATTAAAAATTAACTCTGGAAATACCACTTCTTGTTTTACATCCACTTTTGGATACTATATTCCTTTTTAAACCTCCCTTAGATCGTTGTTACTCTTAGGTTACAGCCTGTCTCCATTTTACCACCGAAATTCTCAAAAGTCTGGAACACTTACTGCCTCCAGTCGCTCACTCCCAAGTCGCTTTAGAAACCCTGGCAGCCTGGTCTCTCTCCCTCCACACTGCTGAGCTGACCTCACCAACAGTCTCCTCATCTCCAATCCAGGACCCGAGCTCCAGGCCCTCAGCTTCCCTGGCCTTTCTGCCCCATCTGCCAGAAGTCATACCCTCTTCCTGAAATGCTCTTCTGGTTTTCACGTGAGCTCTCGTAGGCTCCTCTGCTTCTTCCTGTCTTTTACAGACTCTCCTTGTATCACGCTAAGCTGAAGTGTTCCCCAGGTCTTGTTCCTTCAGTCACTTCTTTCTCTACGCTCTCAGCTGTTTCCTTCTCATCCTTCCTCAATGCCCCAGACATTTGACATGAACCTGGAGACTACAAGGAGCATAGTCTGAAACCACCCAAGGCTTGTGAAACTATTTTTGAACCTCTGAATGCAGCCTACCCTGTGCTGTCTCTGTGCCTTGCTCAGGAGTGTGCCTTCACATGGTGTGCCTCACTGCCTGCACCGCCATCTTCACATCTCCCGTTCATCTAAAGCTCATTACTAAGGGGCCTCCTCTTGATTAGTGAGCGCCTCCTCATCGGAGCTATGGTGAGGGCCAGATCATCTGATAATGATAACTAGTTCGAAGGTACTGGAGTCATGCAGATACGGATTTAAAGCTGGATTCAGCACTTACCTGATTGTATGATATTGAGCAAATACACCTAAATGCTTTAAACGTCAGTTTCTTTATTTTTAAATTGTGGGGGAGGGGGACTGCTGCCTCCCTCACTTGCACTGTCGGATAGATTAGACATGTGAAGATCTAGAACATTTGGGAGTCAGTCAGTGGTGGTACTGGTGGTGGTGGTAGTAGTTGTAGTGATCACTACATCATCAGTATTGTTCTCCCATGCCAGTATTTTATGTTTCTCATATATCACTCACTTCACTTTCTAAAAAGCATTTGTACAATTGTCTTATTCCCCCCTTCTGAATTCTAGGCTTCTACAGGTTGACTTTATATTCCCTCCCCAAGAGCATTGAGCAACGATTTGTGCATTGGTTTTCCTAAATGAATTGAGTTGAATAGAATAGCCCTTCTCTTTCCCTAAATAAATACTGGCTTCACGGTGTTCTTAGGATTCAGAGCTGCTGTGTTTGTGGTTATATCTTCATATTTCTGTCAGATATTAGCATGCTGAAAAGTCTTTGCCTGTTGTGTTATGTTTTGTCACACTGAATCTTGAAACTCGCCTCTAAAATTATTGCATTTTAATTGCTCAGAGACCTAAGGACCTATACATTTAGAACTAATCTGAAATAATTCTTATTTTTGGAAAAAAAACTACTAAATTGCTTTGTATTTGATACATAAATGCTATCAGTAGTAAAATACTTAAAATAAGATTAATTAATGTTTATACTTAAAGTTTTTACATTAAATTATTTCTTTTGATTTTATACTTTCTGATTTATAAAAGCAAAGCCACCTGCAGTTTTTTTGGCTTGTATAACTAGCAGTTTTTCTTTTTTACAGAATGCTTTTCCTTACAAAACCCTTACTTTCCATCTCTGAACATATTTCTAGAAAGCAGATTTTCTGTTTCTCAGAAGTGTCACTTCTTCACAAATCACACAGTATCCTGGTTACAATATCCTGTAACTGCTTTGTTTGTTGTTCAGAAGACCGGGAATGCAGAGCAGGTTCTGCTGATGATTTTTGAAGGAGATAGCAGAAAAAGACTTGTTGCCACTGTTGCTGATCTGAACATCAGTAACACTGAGGTTACAGTGTCTGACACTAGTGGGTTTGACTCATAGACCAGGTAGGCACTGAGGCCTTATGAAAACAGCACAGATCACATGGAGGATTTTTTTAAAGTACCAGCACCCAAAAGTCACTGAGATCCCCCCTGATCAGGCTTTCATCAGTCAGAGAGCCTTTTTGGAGTTGCAGTTTTGCAGAGCTCTGCACTGGGTGGTGTTCTCAGAGCTTCGAACTGGCTGTGCCGCACCTGAGTGTAGGATACCCCTGGGTGAGCCCTGGGTTGAGGTAGTGATGGGGTCAGGGACAGACTGCATGTACATGTCAAGTACTTTCAGGAATTATTTGCAAGCACTCAGGAATATAAAATGGTATCACAGCTGAGAGCTTTATTTAACATTCCATTTAGCTCTAATCTCTACTTAATCTCCACTGTTTTTATTTGGTTACTAGGTATTTAGCACAGCCCCATTTTGTGGAAGGCTGGCCAAAAGCACACTTCAAATTAATGGTAGTCAAAGCTTGCCCTACTGAATCTAGATTGGAGCAAGAGCAAGAGGTTCACTGGTTCTGAAGTTGTTGTATAGGGCTTTTTTGGTTTTGTTTTAGCAATCTGCCTCAGCAATATATACAATATAAAGTTTTAAATACAGCACCCTTGCTAAGGAATAAATTCCACATTTGGTCAAAAATCAAATTGTTAGGACAGAAGTCCTAACTTTCGTTACCATTAAGTCAAATATCAGATTTGTCCTCATTCATTCAACATGTATTTATTGAGCACCTACTATTAAGTAAGTTTCCAGTCACTGGTACACAATAGCAAACATACTAAATGAAAGTCTACCAATTCGTGGATCCATTTTTCTGAGGAGAAAGAGCACATCAACAAAATAAGCTAAAATGTAATATATTAGATGGCAATAACAGAGGAGGAGCAAAATAAAGCAGAGAAGGAAAAAAGGATTCTAGAGAGTAGGCCATAGGTTTAAATACAGGTGGCCAGGGAGAGCTTACTCAAAAGGTGATACTGGATCAAAACCTGAGGTAAGTGAATTGTGCAGTTTGTTATCCAAGAGAAGAGCATTCCAGAAGGGGAACAACAAGAGCAAATTATCTGAACGACAGTGAGCCTTTCTTGTGTAAGAGCAGGCAGGAAGTCAGTATAGCTGGAGTGAAGAGAGTTGGGGGTGTTCCAGTGTCCAGCTGAAGAAAGTGGGAGGGGTGATTGATAGCAAATGATAGATCAAGTTAATTGAGCACTGAGGACTGACCATTGGATTATTGACAGAGCAGTTCAGTGGAAGGTCAGAAGTCTCATTTGGGTGAGTTTAAGGCAGAATAGAAGGAGAGGAAGTGGAGAAAGGCAAATAAAGACAGTTATTCCAAGGAGTTTCATTGGTCGTGGATTCAAGTAGACGTGGAGGGACTTCCCTGGTGGTCCAGTGACTAATGCTGTGCACTCCCAATACCAGGGGTTGGGGGGCGGGGTTCCATCCCTGGTCTGCGAACTAGATCCCATATGCTGCAACTAAGACCCAGCACAGCAAACTAAATACATACATGATGCATACTTCACAAAAAAAAATTAAGCAGATGTGGAGACATGGGAGGTGATTATGCTTTTAAAATGAGTAATTACAACATATTGTTATGCTGATGGGGAAAATTGATTATGCATAGGGAAGCAATTACAGCAGCAAATCTTGACTTGGGAAAAAGGGAATGGAATCCATTGCTTAAATAGGAGGTCTAATCTTAGGAATCCAGGTAGTACAACCATCAAAACAGAAAGGACAGTTAAGCATGCGAGTATAAGTAAAGGGATACTGTAGACTTGATGATGGTAGCATACTGAAAGTTCTTCTCTGCCATGTAAGGAAAGTCTCTTCCCAGTATTTGAATAAGATCTACAATATTCCTGTCACATGGTCATGACTTTGAACAAGCTCCAGGAGTTGGTGATGGACAGGGAAGCCTGGTGTGCTGCAGTTCACAGGGTCGCAAAGAGTCAGACACGACTGAGCAACTGAAACAAACTAATGATTGTTTACTCACTGTCTCTAGAGCTATCTACATCTGGCCAGCTTGTGAATTATTCATGTGTTTCTTTTATTGAGCAGAAACCTCTCTCCTGCAGCCTTGGTCCTAGATCTGCTTTCTAGAGCCTCACAAGATCAACAGTTCTAACCCTTTTGGTAAGCACCGTCTAGGTACTGAAGAGTTGAAATGATTTCTCATTGCAGCCCTCATTCCTTCTGGGAACACAGTTGTCCCATTAGGGTTTATGCTGTGCTGTGGTTTGGGCCCCTCTCACATCTGATCACTTTCTCTACTAAGAGGAGCCAAGCTTATTTCATCAGTTTCGTTTGTTAATCAGGACTCATTCATCATGTCATTTGAGATCTTTTTTCTCCTAGGCTTGTTTTTTTCCCCCAGATATTCAGCGGTTCTAACAAATATTCATACTTGATTAGCATACCGACAAAGATTTTGTCTAATGTGTTTATTCATAGACTGCATCCAAGGACAAAGCACAGATATTCAAGAATCCCCTCCAACCTGAGCTTTACCCATTGGTTAGCCCTTTCTGGGTAGAATTGTCATGTGATGCCAAGTAAATCAACATCTGATTCAGGAGAGGTGGTCAGATTAAGTGGTATCAGGCCAAGAAAAAGGGCTATATTATTAGTGGATTCAAGCGTGGATGTCAAGATGAAAGGCATATCCTTGAAAATGAGTTAGTGAAGCAAGAAGTTCTCCGATCAAGGTGACACATCTGATGGTGGACACTTTGGGCTGTAGGGGCCTGGAGAGATGCCTTATAGCTGAAGATAAACATTTCAAAGGCATTGGCATAAAACTGATGTTTGAAGACAGAGTAGATTCATTCTTTGAGAGGGGATAAGTAAAGACTAGAAACTAGGGGCCTAGAATAATATATCTATACTAGGAATGTCTATGGCATATTAAGCATATGATCTTCCAAGAATTCAGAGCTAGTCCCAGGACATTACCGTGTACATGAAAAATTGATTTGGAGAACCACACTGGTTTGAATCACAAAAATAAATAAGAGAGTCCTGATTTTCCTGTTATCACTTCCTAAGCCCACTGCCAGCCCCATGAGCTCTGTTGCTGCCTCTGCCACCACCACATTAGTGTAGCAGCAGTGTTGATTGCCAGAAGGCAGAGACTGCAAGTGAGACAGTTCCAGTCACCAGGCTTTGGACAAAAGCCAGGTCAGTTCTGAAGCATGAAGCCACACAGACATGTGGAGAACGCGAGCCGTGACTAGAGCTGGCTGAGGCTGAAGGCCTTTTAAAGGCTGGTTAGGGCGAAGCAAGGCAAAAAATGGGAAGAAAAGACGAAATACAGGAACCAGAAAGTATGACTTCAAGACTCACTGTTTCTAAAATTTTGAACAAGTAGTGGTTGAGAAAGCAATATTCTTTAATCATACTCATGCATGAATAGGAGCTTCTTACCAGGTGGATGACTCTTCTTTACTTTGTCCCACTTGATTGTTTGTAGACTACGATTGACATGTAAATAAGGGAGGAAAAGACTGGAAACAACTCAAATGTCCATTACTTAGGACCTGGTTGAGTAAATATGCAGCTATAAAAGAAAAGAGAAATGGCTCTCAGTATAGCTATGAAGTGATTTCTTGGACAAATTGTTGAATGGAAAAGTTAAGGGCGAGGAAGGATTGAATAGTATACCAACATTTATCTAAGATGATGTCAAGAAAGGGATGGGAAAGCTTCCCTTTTATAAATATATCCCAATCAATACATGAAGGAATACCAGAAAGATGATAGTACTGTTTTGCAACCCTAGTGAAGTAAAGGACTTAGGCAATCATGAGTGACTAAACCATAAAAAGAGAAACAGCCAGGCATTATATGAATCTCAATATCTTTGAAGTATTTGTCCCCAAAAATCAAACCTGAATATTTTCAAGCTTCTAGATCTTATTATGAGTTTATAGGAAATAAGGAGACAGAGGAACATTTTAAATCACACCACAGAAATGCTCAGGAAAGTAAAGAATGTGGGAAACTATATCAGACACATGATCCAGTTTCTCCAACATGAATTGTAAGGGAAAAAAGGGAGAGAAATGAGATGTATTAATGAAATGCAATGTGTAGGTCTTCTTTTGACCCCAGTTCAAACAGATTAGCTGGAATACATTTATGAATAATGGGCAAAATTTTAACACTGACTAAATATTGACTATATTAAGGAATTTTTGCTATTTGTAATGTGGAATAATGTTGTCATTATGCTTTTTAAAAAATCTTTTAGAGATATGTGCTGAAATATTTGTGGATTAAATATTATGATTCTGAGACTTGCTTCAAAAAATTTACTGCAGTGTTGGGGGTAAGAATTAGAGTTTAGATAAAATAGAGTTGGCTGTGAGTTTATCATTGGTAAATGTGGGTAACAGGTGAATGAGAGTTCATTATATATTATTCTCTGGACTTCCCAGGTGTTGCTAGTGGTAAAGAACTGCTTGCCAATGCAGGAGACACAGGTTCTGTCTCTGGGTCGGGAAGATCCCCTGCAGAAGGAAATGGCGACCCACTCCAGTATTCTTGCCTGGAAATCCCATGGACAGTGAATCCTGGTCAGCCATAGGGTTGCAAAGAGTTGGACATGACTGAAGCGACTTAGCACATACACACACACACACAATCTACTATTGTATATGTTTGAGTTTTCCCTAGTTAAAAAAAAAAAGCTTCAGTGAGAAGGAAAAAAATATATTATTCTCTCTCTAAATAGTCACTAAGGGCTCAATTTCATCTATCTTCCCCTTTCTCCACTATTCTGAAGAGAAAGAGCTGGTCAAGTTTACAAAGTGGGGTTGAGCTGGTGTGACAGACACTTAAAATCATTTTCAGACACTTAGAATGGTACAAGTTTTTCACACCTGGAATACTGTCCGTTTCATTCTTCCCCTCCTTAAGTCTTGTCAACACACATTTCTAGTTTAATTGATTTAGGAACTGTCTTCAAATAAAATTTCCATAAACTTCCAAACTGAACAGCTCCAGACTCAAGTTTTGTAATCTATTAGCTATATGACCTCTTCCACCATAAAGCAAGTAGAACTTTTATTTGCTTTCTGTTCTGATTTTCATTGAGACTTCTCTGGTTCCTTAGAAAGAGAATGGATTTAACACAAAGATAACATCTATTTTTGACCATGACCCAGTTAGAATCATCACTCAAAAAGAATAGCTTTAATTTTTACTGTCGATTCAATAATCATTGCCAAAGAAATTGGTCCTTGAGGTTTTTCAGCTTTATCATATTTTGTATAAATACTGCATGCTGATTGCTCCACTGGAGCTCCATCAGTATCATATTTTGGATGATCCGAAAATCTGTTGTACAGCCCAGATTGTTATCTGGACCCCTAGTGAGCAGCATGATCTAAGAAAATGGCAGCTAGAAGCAACTGGCTGCACTGAGGTATACTGAGCACTGTTTTTGAAAGTATGGCTGGCAGGCGGGCCATTGCCCTGGTGGGCGCAAGATCAATTTGGCATCTTTTCAACAGAATGTTTTGAGGTAATGTGTTGCCAGACAGCATTTGATGCGATGTATAAGCAACACAAATTTGCATATAAATGAAGAAGGGCCGAGGACACTTGAACATTCTCTCTCACCCTTCAACCAACCATAGGCCTGCCTCCAGTCACCTATACTTACAGGACCCCAAGGATTTTCACTCCCCACAGAAAACTACCGAGTTGTCACGTCATCACAACATGAGAACGCACACACGGTTGATAATGGTGCAGAGGAAATGATCTACCTCCCTTTGACCCCATCGTAATACCCACAGTGACTGGGCTAAGCCATTCAGAGACTTGCCACAGGAGTTTTGGTTAGTGGAATGAGAAAATAACTTTCTTGTGGCTAAAGCTGTAAGATACAAAACATAGACACTGCGTGTTGCTGTGTTTTCAGCCATGTGGAGAAAACCACTCTGTAGTGAGTAAGGAGATCAAAAATATGAGAGAGAATGAGTGCCTGGTTCCAGTCGGCCTGCTGAGGCCCAGCTACACTACTGTCCTCAGGTTCCATTAGACCCAATAATATCATTATAATAAATTTCCCCTTTGATGCAAATTGAGTTTCTATCCCTAGCAGTCAAGGACTAATCTACAGCAGATGTCACAAATGATTGTTCATATTTGGAAATGAGAAAACATAAGAGAAGCTGAGGCAGAATTTTATCCACCTTACTAAGAGGTATTCTCATATGGAGTGTGAAAAGTATTCATGAGTCCCCTTTGATTAAGGTTAGCTTGGTTGTGTGTGTTATGGCAATTAAAGAATACATATCTTAAAGTCTTTTCAGGACTTGGTTTCTTCTTAAAGAAAATAAAAGTGTCCATTAAAAGGTTGATACAAAAAGTTAGTAATTTTGAGGTTAACCCAAAATTTAGCATAATCTTCCATGGGAACATTTGTATATGTATGTGTGGGTTTTAAATTCCACAGATAGCACTAAAATGAGAAATAGGCAAAAAGGTGTTTTAAAATACTTTGTTTCAGCATGTAAAATCTCGTTTTATTACAGAATTCTTTTGCTAAAGGCACAGCTCTGCTGGGTTGATGCCAGAGTGATGGGATCGTAACAGCCTAGTTAATTTTAAAAGATTTACAGATGCTGGGCTTCGAACTACTGATAGTAAAATATACTTCACACTTTAATATAGTGCTTAAATTCATGCCACATCTTGTGGACTTAATATTGCATCTGCACATGAGTGTGTGTATGTGTGTGTATGTGTTTGAATGTAGATATGTTTATTTCAAAGAGAAGAGTTGGTGGGCGAAAGCAGGACAGACCTGTAAAATAACTCAGAATTTCTCGTGCCTCTCACATTCTTCAGTGTAATTATAAAGTATGTACAGAAGATACATGAACACACTGTATCAAGGATGGTATGGGTTTATTTCCAGTTAGATGCCAACATAATGGGCTTCCCTGGTGGCTCAGATGGTAAAGAATCCACCAGCAATGCAGGAGACCCAGGTTCAATCCCTGGGTCAGGAAGATCCTCTGGAGAAGGGAATGGCTACCCACTCCAGTATTCTTGCCTGGAGAATTCCATGGACAGAGGAGCCTGGCGGGCTACAATCCATGGGATCACAAAGAGTCAGACACAACTGAACAGTTAAGAATGCACACACACCAGCATAATAAAACAGCCTATCTAAAGTTTTGTGATTAGATCTTCAAATAAAAAATACAGCCCTTAACAGGAAATTCTTGGCACTTGCTCCAGTTTTCTCCTTTTACAACATTATAGGGTCCTTTTATGTGTATATTTTATCATGTATAATAGAGAATACATTGACTAAGATTGGAAAATAGTGTCCATTGTATGGTATTCCCTTGTGTCCAGCTGACTCATCTCCATAAAAAAAAAATTTCTATTCATTTAGAGATATCTACTGGTCTCTTTCCAATGATAGATTTTTTTGATGGTTAGAAAAAGTTGATGGTTAGTTTAAAAGGATGAGGTAAAATATATGAATACAGTCATGAGATTTACTAAATACACATACTCAAATTCACTCAATTTTACATCTTTAGATTTTAAAAATTATAGACGAATAATCTATGCTTTAAAAACTCACTATTAGCTCCTTAAGTATAACAACTGCTGTGTTTCTGATAACAAACCAATCCCACCAAGTGATAATTTAATACATTAAAGTTTAGAAGATGTTATTTTTTCATTATCAATAAGTAGTTTCATCTGTTCTCCTTTTTCATAACCCTTTCCATGTCTGTGGATTGCTTTCATGGCCTTTCTCATAGTTTTTAGTTTATCCTTTACAAACGGACATTTTTCAGTCTCTGGCTCTTTTCATTGCTGAACTTGTCACAAACCTTATTCTCTCATTAGAATTCTTGTAAAAGAGTTTGGGTAACAGTAGTTAAGAAAGAATGTTTAAGTGTCATAGACCATTAAGTAATGGACTTAATGATCAGAAGAGAAAAAAAAAAAAGAATGTTTTGGTTAAAGCCTTCGTAAACTGAATCATCTTTATTCTTCAGTTTCTTCTGGATTAAGGGTACTATAATGAAAATGATTAGCCAATGTGGCTCTTACAAATATTTGTAATTTCTCTTTAAGTTATGCCATATATATAATTTTTTAATTGTTAAAAGACAAGCACTGTATCTTACTACTACCTTTTAAATCAGTAAAATCAGGGATCTTTGGGACATTCAGGAAACAGTTCAAAGTGCATCTCACTGCTCGTAAGACAGTAGGCCATATAATTTATCAGATAAGGAAACAACAACTTCAATTTCTAAATACCCCAGTGTGTGATGTCATTACCAAACATCAAAACCTACATGTATTAAAATTTAAAAATTGACTTACAGGTTATCTAAAATTACACATAGTTAATATGTGCCACTTGTAAATTCTAATCTTATCTTGGGAACTTGGGTTTTGCATTGCTTAACTAATGTGCTTAAATTTGCAGTCTTAGTGTCTTATTATCCTAACCTTTTTTTTTTTAAATAAATGAAATAGAAGTCTTTAGTTCCTCTTCATGTAAATAAAGACCTAAATAAGCATTTAGTTACACCTAGAGGCAGCTATAGAATTGTTCTGGGCACAAGAGGAAGGTCTAAGAAAGTAAAAACTCCTTGTCTTTACTGTGGTTGACCACTACATAACTCCTGTGCTCCCTAACTGGCAGTTCTAGCCCAGCTGCATTCTGCCCTAAGTCATCTGGAAAGGGGAAGATAGATACTATTATGAAGCACTCATGGGGCTTAAGAAGGTTTAAATTGTAGTTACTATAGAGTGGTAGTTCTTAACCTGTATGGGATTCCTTGTTTTATATGATGAAAGCTTGAACTGTCTCTCTACATATAAATTTTCATAGGTCTCAGTATGTTCTTAGACCCATCTAGCTATCCAAGGACCCTCGTTAAGAATCATTCTTATGTAGCCAATAAACACACAAAACTGGTGAAGTAATACTTGAAATAGCATCCAATTCATTTTACAAATAAGACAATGTTGATTTATAATTATGTGAGTTTCAAAGAATATAACATGAGCTTCTAAGCAAGTGGCTAATAAGCCATACAAGCATTAGTCCGTCAGAGGAAAGAGATCACCTTAAAATGTAAAAGTAAAAGGACTTCCCTGGTGGTCCAGTGGTTAAGATTCTGTACTTCCAACGCAGCGGGCTCAGGTTCAATCCTTGTAGGGCAACTAAGATCCCACATGCTGCATGGCATGGTCAAAAATAAATAAATGATACTAACAACTATAAAAAAAAATTTTTTTTTAATGTAAAAGTTGAGAAGATACGTGAATATATACTGTTAGGTGTTCTAGAATATCTTATTTGATGGTGATATCATTTAATATAGATCCTTTTAAAAAAATATTTATTAATTTACTTTGGCTGTGCTGGGTCTTAGCTGTACAAGGTGAGGTCTAGTGTCCTAACCAGGGATTGAACCCAGGTCCCCTGCATTAGCAGCACGGAATCTTAGCCACTGGACCACCAGGGGAAGTCCCAGTACAAATCCATTTTTATTTATTTATATGCTACTGGGAAAGAAGAGCTTTCTTTTCTTTCAGGACAGTACTACTGTAAATGAGAATGATGTCTGGAAAAGAAGTGTGAATTATCTTGTCTTCTCACTCCCTGTCATGAGCTAATGGTGTATTTAACATCGGGTTTGCTCCCTGGAACCTAACTTCAAATGCCCTTTAGCTAGCTAACTATTGTCAAGGCATTTTTCTGTTTAACACAGATAGTCATTATCATTATGGCATACTCTTTAAAATGACTCTGAGAGTGGGAATGGAGAAATGAGCTCATTTAAGTCAAGACTGGGTGTAGGGTGGGTGAAATGGGTGAAGGTGATCAAAAAGTAAAAAACTTCCACTTATTAAATAAGTTAGTCCTGGGGATGTTATATACAGCCTGGTGACTGTTAATGACACTGTATTATGTATTTAAAAATTGCAAAAAGAGAAGATCTTACAAGTTCTCATCACAAGACAAAGAAATTTAAAACTGTGGTGATTATTTCATATTATAGACACATAGTGAACCATTATGTTGTACTCGTAATACTAATAAAATGTTTTATGTCAGTTATATCTCACATAAAGAAAAAAGAGGGTGTAAAAAATTCTGACTTCCAAGTATTCCATTCCATAGTCAGAGTCCAGAATCTCAAGGTAGACAAGATGCAAGGAAGAGTACCCGAGGCATTCCCAAAGTTCTGGAGTTTCAAAGGAGGCACTTTTCTGCATGGTGTTGGTGGGGCATGGTGTGGGAGTTGGCAGCAAAGACAGTTGACAGATGACACACAGGGTCTATTAAAACTGGCTGAATACCCCTGCTTACCTCCTCCCTCCCCCAGCCACTGCTTCCCAAGCTCCACAACCCTGGTCCGGAGGATCTGACCCTTCAGACAGGGGCTGGGGCTGGAGCGGGCGGGGGGGCAGGGGGGCTGGGGGGGTTGGGGGCGTGCTGAACTTTGTTTGCTCTCCCCTTTCTTGACTATCTCTTGTCATGCTCTTTGCCTGGGGCCAAGCACTCCCGTTCCTAAATGCTTTTTACCCAGTTAGGTACCTCTTCCAGGGCCTTAATAGCTTTGCAGGCATAACTTGGTCATCAGCCCCCGCACCCCTCCTGCCCCCCCAGGGGTTCACAGATACACACCTCAGATGATCCACTGTGCTCCAGACAATACTGCTTTTTTAGTACAGAGTAGACAGTTATTTTGGCTGCAGTTGTCACAGCAGGAGCTGTGTTTGTGTGTATTTAAAGCAAAACAAAATGTAAAAGCTACTTTCTCTCTCTGTTCAGAGATAGCTCAGCAGTAGCCCTTTTCGTAGACTCCCAGAGGTTAAGAGACATGCTAACTTGGTATGTTTGGAGAGTGCAGCAGGGCCAAGGCTACCAGCCTTCATGGGCCTTCTCATCTAGTGAGGGAAATAGACATTTACTATTAGTAACTGTCGTGACAACTGTGAGATAACGGCATGGTAGTACAGGTTGCTTCCAGAACACAAGATGGGCGATCTGAAGCAAGCGGGTGTGGGAAGGGAGTGAAGTTGCCGCTGAGAGTGCCGCTCAGTGGAAACATTCACACTGAACCTTGAAGGAGTAGGTACATTAACCAGTACTTTCCACAGTCTTGCTCCCTGAAAGCGGGACTTTGTTTTCTTCACGACTCTGTTCCCCAGGGCCTGGAACCTTGTAGGTGGTCAGTAAAGATTTCTTGAATGAATGGAGGGTTCCCAGCATCTGTTTACCTTCTCACCCCTCTCTTGCTTTACTTCGGGCTTCTTATGTTCTCTCTATAGCCATACCAGTTGGTGTGTTCTTTTCAAAACTAAAAATGCTCCTTTTTAACTTGTTAGGGTTCAATTAATGTTAGAAACATTTCAAATTCCCACAGCTGCAGATGGTTGCAGAAACAATAAGAATAAAAACCCTCAGTCTTTACCCCTGTGGGATGGTCAATTCATTTGTAAATTTTTCAAAAACAAAAACTATTATGGGTTTGTCCATGTAAGTAGTAACGATCGGATGTACATACACTCAGCTATATATTTCAGAGATCTCAAAATAACTTTAAATCAGCAAAATTAAGCAACCAAGGAGTTTTTCCCCCTTCTCTAATATCATTCGACTTTGAACATGGCCTTACAGACCTTGTTTTCTTTTGATTCAGTACTCTGCATGGCGCTCTAGATTTGACCTTAACAATTCCAGGTGGAGTCGCATCATAAAGCCTATTTTGCATACAATCCAAGGGAATGTATAATTCCTTAAATCTGAAATTTGCCCTTCAAAATTCTCACCTCTAGCATACCCAAGTAAAAGTTTATGTGTGAGGTGAATTGTGAAGAACTTTAAATCAATGCCATCAGCTTCCCTGGAGTTCCCTTCCTGGACTGGTCCCGTTTTCGGCTCTGATCTGCGTTCTTGGCCGTTTGGGGCACCCCTGGCCGTTTGTGCCTGTGACAGTCAAGACTCCATCTGCTGCTCCGCGGCCAGGAGCCCGCTGCGTGCCCTTCAGTCACATCTTTCAGGCGCGGCCATTCAGCCACCTTTCACCGCGTCTCAATGGGCCCGGGAGAATGGCCCTCGGCCTCGCAGTAGTACATAATCTCTCAGGTAGCCTCCTCCTTGAAGCACCTCCAGTGGCAGGCTATTCGCAAACAGCGGGACACCACTCTCTACTGGGTTCCTAATCCCTCAGACACACAGGGGAAGGAGGTCGCGGACTCTGAAAGTGAAAAGAAAAGCGAGGGGGCGGGGAGCCGAGCGCACACAATGCGCCCCCGCCGCCCCGCCGCAGTCCGCGCCAGCTGCAGCCCAATTAAGCTCAACAGGTCACAGGTGTTCCACACAGACGACGCTTTTAACAAAACCACTTTCTTGAAAATACCTAAGACGTCGTTTTAAAGCACTGCAGCCCATTTCTTTTGGTGGATTCTTTAAAGCTATTTAGTACACTTGAAATACAAAGAAGATGAAAAGCACGTTTAGGCCTCACTGGAAGGCAAGCTTTCTTCGTTCCAAAAAGCGGGAGCCGGGGAGAGAAGGGCCCGCTGCCTCAGCGTGGACTGGGCGGGTCCCAAGAAAGGGCTGGAGGGGCATCTCCGACCGCCCCAGCTCCCCACAGTAGTCAACTCTGCACCGTGCAGTTCACCTACTCAGGCAAGAAACTGCTGCACGGTCATCTCCTTGCACCCATCATCCTCCCCAGGATGCAGGTGTAGTTTCCCTCTGAACTTTTAGAAAAGCAACCCTGACAGGCGCTGATTAAATGAGGTAAACGAATTCAGCACTGCAGAGCCGCTTTTCTCATCATCTGAGGTCACCCTATAAATAAGCCGCCTCTTCCCCTACATTTAAAATCACTGACAGAGTTTCTCCACAGACCTGAGTACACACTCTGGGCCCACAGGAGGGGTGATGGGAAGCAAACAGAACTTGAGTTGGTTGTTTAGGCCACTTTCAGAAATGTGTTACTCTACCACTTGGGAGGATACAGATAATCTCTGAGAGGTAGTTGGGAGCTTAGTGGGTGGTGACAGTTCCCTTAGGATTTCAGCGTCCCTGTTGGAGGTGAGCAGCTCCAGGCCTACTCCACAGGCCTGCACGAAGCAGTGTCCCTTCTTCCTGACCTCACCTGCCCCTCAAGGCCAGTGTTCCTGTTGTCATTGTCTTCATTCTTTTACAGTCAGTAGAAGAGAAGTGCACATACTACCCCAGCCTTACCTGGAATGGAGGGAACTGTGCTTGAAGTTGCTGTCGGGCTCCTATTTTCCATTGCCCCAGGAAGGCAGGTCGTGCTGCTGTGACGCTGAAGAAAGTGGGAGGGCTACAGCCCAGGACGAACAAGTACCCGAAATAAGTGCCCAGAGTTTTCAAGTTTTCCTTCCTGTTGATTAGTTTTTGGTAAACAGTTTTTGCCTTGACGGTCATTCTTAACAGCATCAGTTAAAAAAATGCTGCCGCCCGTTTAGAAACCATGTTGGTTTTAATTTTCACAACATACCTCTTTCTGTTTTACAAAGCTGAGCCACCTGTTTAAACTCTTCTTGTCTCGTGGACTGGGGGAAAGAACCATAGGCTATGTGTAAGAGGTTTCATTTTTTTTTTTTCCTCAGTGAAGTAAGACATTGTTCTTATTCTTCGTGGCATTCAGAATTCTGCACAATTGCCTCTTTTGCCCTTTTGCATTTAAAAGTGAGGTAATTAGATTTCCCAAGGTTCAGTGGTCAAGAGCCCTGTCATCCCGGGAAGTTGCTTCCCCACACCCCTCACAAGAGGAGTTGTCTCACGTAATCCAGTTATTGCTGTATTGTTGCTCTAAAGGCACTGCTTTTTCAGAGGGCAAGCGTAGCAGGAAAATTCGTACTCATATGGCCCTTTGCTAATATTGCTGAGTTGCTTTTTTTCCCCTGCAGTTGAATACAATTACTCTTTTCTTCATTGACTTTGTTTTGAGGATTTGTAAACATTTTCATAAAAATCTTTTCCTTTCCTCCCTTTTAGGAGTTCATCTCAAATATGCCTAAATCTTTCATACAGAGATTTCCTATTTATTTTGCTATTTTTCAGATATCTAACAGATCTCTTATGACTGCTGAATAAATGGAAAGAGGATTTGTAACATGTTGGCACCAAATAAATGAGTGTCGTGGACACTGAAACGCAACCTATCTTAATCACTCTGACAGTGAGATCTGAGGCTTTTTTGGTCTTGTTTATGCATTTACTCAAATAGAGACTAACTGTTTTCACCTTTCAGCAAATCACATATATATTTTAAAGTTTGGGTATTAATCTTTTAGTCAGAACTGAAAAGGAACACAGAACATAGACTCTGAGCTTTACAGAGTCAGCCAAAACATTTTGCTTTTACAACATAATGGCAAAAACAATCTTATTGGTAATTGGCTAATAATTCATTTAAATGATGTAGTCTGCAGCCTATGGGGAAAGATGACAAGATGGTGAAGGGATTAGGGGAAAGCTTCCAAAATCCTCTTTGCCAAAGATGTTAAAGTGTCTAAGTGCTAAAGAGTGTCTTTCTAAACAGGTTAGTTCAACATTCCAGACAGTCTGTGACTCAAATTCGTGTATTGGTCTACACTTCTCAGTGAGATTCTTCTGTGGCCCCATGGGAAGAATTCATCTGAATTCCCCCGTCACTCTGATTTTGAAAGTGAAACCAGCAGAATGATGAGCTCTGTGGTCCCCATGTACACTGTAGAGATATACATACATGTACATACATTCATTCAGTTTCCTTAAAGCTTCAGAGACAGTAATAAGAAAGGTCCTAGTTTAAATTGAAGGCCCTTCTTCTTAGCTTCTATAGGATTCATTCCCAAATAGAGAGGTGTATTTTTAGTAGCGAATTTATCTGAAAAGACCTCACCTCTCCTAGCTCAATACAGAAACGAAATCCTTCAGTAATGAATTGATGCCAGGTTACTTTCACCAAGTGAGGCAATAAGCATTGGCACAATTTGTTAAAACAAATCTTCCATTTCAGTTATCTAAACCAATATATATTACTGCATTGTTGGTAAATTTGGGGGAATCTTTCTCAATTAAAGTGCAGGTTTTTCCCCTGTTACAGCACAGGGGAAAATTTACTTTCCCTGTATAACAAATTTTGAAAGCGTCCCACAAAATAACAGGCATACTTGTATTCTTGCTAAAATTTCTGATCTGTATCACTTCTAAGGAGAGAATTAGATTCAAAATGATGCCCCAGACCAAAACATTTGCTTAAAATGAACATGCATCAGTATTAACTAATTTTTCCTATTGAGTTTATCATTCTAAAAACTTAAATATAACTGAAAGTCTAGGTCATAATAGACTTAAGTAAAAATATTACAGAATATTGGCCAAATATTAGAAATACGTGTATAACATACAGTTTTGAAAAACTTGTTAGTTAAGGAAGTGCTCAATTCAGTTCAACAAATGCATATGTATTAGGTATAGGTTCAACGCACAACTGTATACTGTGTCTGCTGCCTTTTGACTCCATTAAAAAGACTGGCCCTCCTCCCGTCTCTCTTGCTCAGTTCTTTCCCTTTTCTCTCTGTTCTGGAATTTGTTATTGCTGTTCAATCACTCAGTCATGTCTGACTCTCTGCAACCCCATGAACTGCAGCATACCAGGCTTCCCATCCTTCACCATCTCCTGGAGCTTGCTCGAACTCCTGTCCATTGAGTCGGTGATGCTGTTCAACCATCTCATCCTTTGTCGTCCTGTTCTCCTGCCTTCAGTCTTTCCTAGCATCAGGGTCTTTTCCAATGAGTTGGCTCTTGGAATCAGGTGGCCAAAGTACTGGGGCTTCATCATCAGTCTCTCCAATGAATATTTGGGATTGATTTCCTTTAGGATTGACTGGTTTGATCTCCTTGCAGTCCAAAGGGCTCTCAAGAGTCTTCTCCAACACCACAGTTCAAAAGCATCCATTCTTTGGTGCTCAGCGTTCTTTATGGTCCAGCTCTCACATCCATACATGACTACTGGAAAAACCATAGTTTTGACTAGATGTAACTTTGTTGGCAAAGTAATGTCTCTGCTTTTTAATATGCTGTCTAGGTTGGTCATAGCTTTTCTTCCAAGGAGCAAGCATCTTTTAATTTCATGGCTGCAGTGACCATCTGCAGTGATTTTGGAGCCCAAGAAAAGAAAGTCTGTCACTATTTCCATCGTTTCCCTGTTTGCCATGAAGTGATGGGACCAGATGCCATAATCTTTGTTTTTTGAATCATGAGTTTTAAGTCAGTTTTTAAACTCTCCTCTTTCACCATCATCAAGAGGGTCTTTAGTTGCTCTTAGCTTTTTACCATATGGGTGGTGTTAACTACATATCTGAGGTTATCGATATTTCTCACAGCAATCTTGATTCTAGCTTGTGCTTCATCCAGCCTAGCATTTAGCATGATGTACTCTGCATTAAAGTTAAATAATCAGGGTGACAGTATACAGCCTTGATGTACTCCTTTCCCAGTTTATAACCAGTCCATTGTTCCATGTCCGGTTCTAAGTGTTGCTTCTTGACCTGCATACAGATTTCTCAGGAGGCAGGTAAGGTGTTCTGGTATTTCCATCTCTTGAAGAATTTTCCAGTTTGTTGTGATCCACACAGTCAAAGACTTTAGTGTAGTCAATGAAGCAGAAGTGGATGTTTTTCTGGAATTTGCTAGCTTTTTCTATGATCCAACAGATGTTGGCAATTTGATCTCTGGTTCCTCTGCCTTTTCTAAATCCAGCTTGTACATCTGGAATTTCTCAGTTCACAGACTCTTGAAGCCTAGCTTGGAGAATTTTGAGCATTACTTTACTAGCATGTGAGATGAGTGCAATTGTGTGGTAGTTTGGCATTCTTTGGCATTGCCCTTCTTTGAGATTGGAATGAAAACTGACCTTTCCCAGCCCTGTGGCCTCTGCTGAGTTTTCCAAATTTGCTGGCATATTGAGTGTAGCACTTTCACAGCATCATCTTTTAGGATTTGGAATAGCTCAACTGGAATTTCATCACCTCCACTAGTTTTGTTCATAGTGATGCCTCCTAAGGCCCACTTGACTTTGCATTCCAGGATGTCTGGTTCTAGGTCAGTGATGATGCCATCGTAGTTATCTGGGTCATGAAGATCTTTTTTGTATAGTTCTTGTATGTATTCTTGCCACCTCTTCTTAATATCTTCTGCTTCTGTTAGGTCCATACCTTTTCTGTCCTTTATTGTGCCCATCTTTGCATGAAATGTTCCCTTGGTATCTCTAATTTTCTTGAAGAGATCGCTAGTCTTTCCCATTCTGTTGTTTTCCTCTATTTCTTTGCACTTATCACTGAGGAAGGCCTTCTTATCTCTCCTTACTATTCTTTGGAACTCTGCATTCAGATGGGTATTCTTTCCTTTTCTCCTTTTCCTTTCACGTCTCTTCTTTTCTCTATTTGTAAAGCCTCCTCAGACAACCAATTTGCATTTCTCTTTTTGCATTTCTTTTTCTTGGGGACAGTTTTGATCACCACCTTCTGTATACTGTTACGAACCTCCATCCATAGTTCTTCAGGCATTCTGTCTATCAGATCTAATCCCTTGAATCTATTTGTCACTTGAACTGTATAATCATAAGAGATTTGATTTAGGTCATACTTGAATGGTCTAGTGGTTTTCCCTACTTTCTTCAATTTAAGTCTGGATTTTGCAATAAGGAGTTCATGATCTGAGCCAGAGTCAGTTCCCTGTCTTATTTTTGCTGACTTTATAGAACATCTCCATCTTCAGCTACCAAGAGTGTGAAAGTGAAAGTCACTCAGTCATGTCGGACTCTTTGCGACCCCATGGACTGTGTAGTCCATGGAATTCTCCAGGCCAGAATACTGGAGTGGGTAGCCTTTCCCTTCTCCAGGGGTCTTCCCAACCCTGGGATCGAACCCAGGTATCCCCCATTGCGGGCAGATTCTTTACCAGCTGAGCCACAAGGGAAGCCCAAGAATACTAGAGTGAGTAGCCTATCCCTTCTCCAGGGTATCTTCCCAACCCAGGGATCGAACCAGGGTTTCCTGCATTGCAGGCGGATTCTTTACCAACTGAGCTATGAGGGAAGCCTGTACAAAGAGTGTCATCAGTCTGATTTCATTATTGGCTGTCTGGTGATGTCCATGTGTAGAGTCTTCTCTTGTGTTGTTGGAAAAGGGTGTTTGGTGTGGCCAGTGCGTTCTCTTGGCAAAGCTCTGTTAGCCTTTGCCCTTCTTCTGGAATAGAGGAGAGCAAAGGGAAAAAACAGATGTAAGATAGGCAAGAGTCATGTTGTGCCTAGACTGGATTGTTTGTTATGGGTTAGCACTTCCTAGAGTGCACGCAGAAGATCAGCAGTACCCTACAGATAGCCGTTTGTAGGCGTTTTGCCAAAAGCTGAGGACAGATGGAGAGTTCTGGGGGAAACATCAGGTTAAAGAAAATTAAGGAGACCATCATGGCTAGGCTTCCCTAAAGTTAATAAATCTATAACATTCTACTGTGCATTGTGGGGAACAGTATATATTCTATTACTCTTATTTGATCATGAAATACTTCTTCCTCTGAAAAGACACTAATATCTCAAGGGAAGTGCTGGCATGGGCCATGAAAACAAGCAGAAAGCTGCACATCTCTTGGGAAACATGGAAGCTTGAAACGCATGGCTAAGTAAGTGACCGAGAGCGAATAGAACCCAGTCATCATGAAATGCACCTCCTAAGAATACTTGCACTTTCAGGCCTGTCTTTTTGTTGAAACTAGGAGAGAAGAACCAATAATCTGATTACTGCTTTTCCTTCTGGGATGTCTACTAAAAAGCCCTCTTATGAGGAAAAAAGTAAAAACAAAGGCACTTTTAGGGGTTATGCTCTGTCAACTGCCAGTGCATCAGCGGCTTTTGAATTGGGTTTAGAGGTGACCGTCATTGACTACCCTTCACTGTCATTATGGCCCACAGGACTTCTGAAAACTATCATTATTTTTAGTGACATTTTAATGATAGAATTACTCTTTTCCCCTCCATTTTTGGATATTGAAGCTGCTGCTGCTAAGTCACTTTAGTCGTGTCCAACTCTGTGTGACCCCATAGATGGCAGCCCACCAGGCTCTTCTGTCCCTGGGATTCTCCAGGCAAGAATACTGGAGTGGGTTGCCATTTCCTTCTCCAGTGCATGCATGCATGCTAAGTCGCTCAGTCGTGTCCAACTCTGTGCGACCTTATGGACAGCAGCCCGCCAGGCTCTTCTGTCCCTGGGATTCTCCAGGCAAGAATACTGGAGTGGGTTGCCTGTTCCTTCTCCAGATCCATGTAATTCCTGGTCTCTTTCTCCCCACCTTGCTCGTTTTATTTCTTCCACTCAGCATTTCCTTTCTTGTCCTATGTCCATATCTAAATTCTATCCTTCCCACTCCAGTTTATGAACCAGTAATTTCTTCCTTCTTTCCACACAAAAGCACTTTCCTTTTGCTTGCCAGCAGTACCTCTTAACACCATGTTTTCTGTGTCTCTGGATCCTCCATGGCCTCACCTACTTGTTGCATAGTAGCTGTACAGTGTGTGTTGGTTGATGAGTGACTGGTTAATTATGAGTGGAACTCTGTTTCCTCTTTGTTACTTGTTGTATATTGCTAAGCACATACGATAGGAAAATAGAAGTGGCAGAAAGGATTGCCTAGTTGGCTGGTTCTTCAGGACATCCCTTGTAAATAAAAAGCAACAGGATAAGGTTTCTTGAAGCAAGTGTAGAATTCAGGCAAGCCCTCAGCCATCTTTGAATCATGAACAGCTGGGCTCCTTCTACACAGCGGAGGACAGCTTCCTATGAGGTGCTTGAGCACCAGTATTCAGCTGCTCCGTTTCCCTTGTCATCATCTCCCAGAGATTCTAAAGGTCATCTCGGTCGAAACCAAACATTTCTTAGTGCTTTAGTCAAAACTCTGTTCAAGTTTTCTGTATCTCACAATTCTATAGAAATTGTTAATCAAGGGCCAGGCCAGTACTAAAAATAGTAGGCTAGTTACTATGAAATGTTAGCACATACCAGAGGCCCCAAGTCACTAAGCATCCAGCTTTCAAATGGCATTCAGTGCTCTGACCACCACCTGTGTCCCCTCTGTCACTGCCATGGAAGCTGAAGGCAAAAAGCAATCTATAGCTTAGAGGAAAATCTATAGATGCAGATATGAAGAAAGGGCAAGAGGAATTGCTCAAGGGAACCAATCCCAAGGACAGCCTTTAAGGCCTCAATGACTCACTTCCCACTCCCTGTATTTACCTACCTTGCCATGTTAGGCTACCCAAGATTCCAGTTATTAGAGGAGTATAATCATTTCTTCTCCCTATTTGATTACTGTATCTTGAGAGAAGAAGCCATGCTAGACTCTGGGTTCATTTTCTCAAATGTGCCAGTGCTATTAGCCACCTGCCATCTGGCCACATGAGCCGAATTCTAGGAATTTTGAGAGATTCCAGGCAGCCTTGCACCTCCCCTTCTTTCCTCACCCCAACCTCCCTACCCGCCCCCCCCCCCCCACCACCACCACACCATTTGCTGATTTCAGACTTTGTGCACCTACCTCTGCTGTGAGATCACTGCATGTACGAAACCTCGGAGCACTGGTCTCACAGCAGTTAACTCATAAAGTCATTAGTGATTGTCTAGCACACACAGTAGGTGCTCAGTAGATGTTTGTAGCCATTCATGCTGGGTCCAGTGTTCTCTGAGGTATCAGGTAAAGTGTGTAAGACAGGGCGTTGGCCATGGGGTGGTAACCTCTCTACTCCACTTAGCCTGAGGAGGGAGCTACACAAAAGAAGCATTTTCTGTTCTGAGAGAAGGAGCTGGAATTGCACCAGCGAGCGGTTAATCCCTTCCTCTCTGCCTCTCCCAGTGATTTGGCTTCCAGCTTTTCAGCCTTGCAGCCATTGCTTCAGATTCCTACACACAGGAGAGAAGTGCTGCTCAGATGGAGGGGCTAGGAGGACGCCAGGCTCTCCCCACTCAGTCCCGCTCCCTCCTCACAGAGGTCCCCACGATCCCTTTGGAACACGGTGGAACCAGTTTACCATGTGGGCATTTTAGGTGCTTTCACTGAGCTTATTAAATATCACATGCCATTTTCAAAATAGCCCTTTTTGCACCAGCATGTGTGATGAGGTTTTTTTCACTAATCCCTAGAAGTTTTGTTTCTTCCTTCAACAAGTCGGTAGCCATTCTTTTGGGAAAAGCATTAACATGCATAACCACTATAGTCGACTTCAGTGCTCATTAATGAAGCCCAGAACTAACAGTTACATTGTGGTAATTTGACAAAGCCATCTAAATCTATGCATGTTTTTTGAAAGCTCCCTAAACATGCTGCTAAATCCCCTAAAAAGCTACTAAACTGCTTTGGCAGCCATTAGCCCAGCATAAGCAGAGGAGCTCTTTTCAGTAAGTGAACAAACAGAGAAAATATGCTGAATGGCTGGACAAATGTGTTTCAGCTGGCCCTTTCATTTACCGATATAAGGGTGCAGTCAATATCAATCACTGTTTTCCCTGTTGCCCTGAAAATCACAATATCTCTTTTCATCCACCAAGCTCTTTTCACCACAGTAATGTGTCTTTAGAATGACACTGGCATCAGCCCGCTTCCGCTGTCTAAAGTCCAGAGAGCTTAAAACACATTTCAGGATTCAAGACTGGAACCTTCCTCCCTTCCGTTTTCCTACCGCCCACTCTCTCCTCCCTCCGCCAGCATCCCCTCCACCCCCCCACCCCACCCCAGATTCTTTTCAATTCTCCCAGCTTTCCTCGCTGAGTAAACAGAATTCACCTCTCTGTTTTAATGCAGCTCTCCAAAGTAAACGGAGACAACTCTATCTGATATTCCTAAGATTTAAGAACTCATTAAGGAGATGCACATAAAGAAATGCTTTTACATGTCGGTAATAGATCAAAGGTGGAAAGGAATGTGGAAATTCTGTGCTATGACAAGGTGTGCTGATGTGTGGGACCTCGCTCTCCATCGTCTCCTTCCTCGGCCCTGCCCTTATCACTGGTCTCCTCCCACCTCCCCCGCCACACGCACACTCACCCTTTGTCTTCCTGTGTTAGAGGTCCATGCTGAAGTGTATGTGTTCAGTCCTGTCCGACTCTTTGCGACCCCATGGACTGTAGCCCACCAGGCTCCTCTGACCATGGAATTTTCCAGGCAAGAATACTGGAGTGGGTTACCATTTCCTTTTCCAGTGCATCTTCCCAAACCAGGAATCGAACCCACGTCTCCTGCATTGCAGGCCAAATTCCTTACCACTGAGTCACCTGAGAAGAGGTCTGTGCCTGTACTGTTTCCATTGTGAGCTCCTAAGCACCAATGCCATAACATAACATCTGTTTGCCTCCTGAATCTCAGTAGTCAATATATTGTTTTGAAATGGAAGTGATTATTTCTTATCCTTTTGAAAACTCAAGTGGAATGACTCTCAAAGATCAATGTGGATAAGTTTATAGTTATAGCGGTTAACCATAGATGAATATCTGAAATGTGAACATTTCTAAAAAACAGTATGATTGGTTTCTTTTTTTTGGTATATTCCTTTTTATCCTATTTTTGTTTCTGTTTGTTTTGTGTCAGATCATAGCTGTGTGTAGAGAGGCAGCCCTGCTGGCTCTGGAAGAAGACATTGCAGCCAACTGCATTATGAAAAGACACTTTACTCAAGCCCTGAGCACCGTGACACCCAGACTTCCTGAATCATTGAGACGTTTCTATGAAGATTATCAAAAGAAGAGTGGGCTGCATACACTCTGAGAGAATATGCACATTCATTATGCTAAAAATCCTTCGTAGAGAAAGATTGTTTCAAAATAGTGTCAAAGTAGGCTTTAATAAGTGAAATGTCTGAAATATGTTGACCAGATTGAGGGGCTTCCATTCTTACAGACATTTTAAGTCATATGGTTGCAATGAAAATATCCATGAAAATCTCTGGACAAGAGTTAAAATTAGTTTTATCTAGAAATGTGTGCTGAGTTTTAAAAATCAAACTTTTGTATTTTCATTATTGATCTGGTTTATTCCTCCCGTGGTGCTTTCCTTTCTTCAGAATCCATTTCAGTGCTTTTCCAAAAAACAGAACTGTGGGCATCAGTTTTATACATGAACATAGAAAATGCATGTGGTTGAAAGCACGGTTTAAAATATTCACAAATCTTTAATTTTGAAGGCCAGCGCATGAAATGGCTAAATGCTCCAGCCAGGCTTATGTGATCTTGTTTCCCATTACATATTTATTCTCATAATTCATACATACATTTTTGGCATTAGCCTTCTTAACCTGTACTCGTGGCAATGAAACAAAGAATTGAGAGTTATTTCATACACTATAATGCCCTTTGAAAGTTTAAAAAATTGAAAATATAAGCTCAGTCCAGGTCTAGAGAAGTACTTGCTTTTTTTTTTTTTTTTTTCATGAAAATACTATAAATAAACTATATGAGGTGTTCCTGTTTTAACTTGTACACATTTCCAGGTTACCAATAAACTTTTTCAGTTCAAAGAAAAACCAACTTGTACTGTTAATCATTTTGTTTTACATTGCATTCTAAATATCTGTTTATGCTCCAAATTATTTATCCTTGAGATTTCTTTACACTTTAACACTCCATAAATATCCTTGAAAAAGCTGTTGGAAATTGATTGCTTGACTTCCAGTTCAGAAGCTGGTGATGGGAAAGAATGGCACTTAAACCCAGTCACTGTAGGTCTTTGAAAATTCCCAGAAAGACCATTCAGGTGAGAAATACCTGATTATGAAAATAACAGAGCTATACAGTTTTGTGGTGGTGGATATTCTGAAGTCGTGTTTCAACTGTTTCATCCTTTGACTCTCAAAAGTAGATTTTATGAGTTTTTTTGTCAGACTACATTGGTTTACTAGTACATAAAATCGCCCAAGGGATGAAGAATTTAGAAATGTGCTATCAAATAAATAGTGGCTTGTTGGTGCTTAAGTTGAGATTTTAATTAAAATTAATTAATAGTAAAAATTTAGAGGACTTCCCTGGTGGTCCAATGGCTAAAACTCTGTGCTCGCAAGGCAGGGGACCCAGGTTCCATCCCTGGTGAGGGAATTAGATCCAACATGCCACAACTAAGACCCAGCACAGCCAAATAAATAAGTAATTTTTTTTTAAAGAGAAAGAAAGCAATTTTTAAAATTTAGTTCATCAGACCTGTTAGCCACATTTCAAGTGTTCAAAGGCCATATGTGACATGTGTCTGCCATATTGGACAGACTCGATTGTAGAACATTTCCATTGCTCAGAAAGATCTGTTGGACTCTGCTGATTAGAAAATAAGGCTTACACATTGAAATAAATAGAACCTCGAAGTTCCTTTTGTGCTTCCCACTATACCTTTAGTTATTAACAGACTGTAACTTCTTCAAGTGCTAGGATACAAGAAAATGGGAGAAAAACTTATTCCCAAAGGCCTAACCTGTTGCTGATAAACTACAAACAAGAACAGGAAGCTTGAACCAACACTGAGGCGCTCAGACTGGGAGCTGGGGGCGGGAGGAAGACAACTGCTACAAGGAGTTTAGATGTTTATGGCCGCTCAGACCCGTTAGCCCATATGACATTGAAGTTGTGACTGGGCCTCATACATAATGTTCAGATCTTTAGAGACCAACACCTTGAGTGTAAGAACAGACTAACATCCTCCCACAAGCCAGGGAGACCACAGGGAACTTCTCTTGACTTGGTCTGTGCTTTGAATTAAAAAGCTAAAATCCTGCTTGTTGTAGCTTAGTCATTAAGTTGTGTCCAACTCTACAAGCCCCTGGACTGCAGCCCACCAGACTCCTCTGTCCATGGGAAGAATAAGAATACTTTCCAGGCAAGAATAAGAATACTGGAGTGGGTTGCCATTTCCTTCTCCAGGGGATCTATCTTCCCAACCCAGGGACTGAACCTGTGTCTCCTCCTTTGGCAGGCAGATTCTTTACCACTGAGCCACCAGGGAAACCCCAAAACCCTCCTTACAGAGTTTATAATCCCAAAGGGCCCATGGGGCCGCCACACTCTCCTGATGGAGTATAAATTGGTACAGCCACTTCAGAAAGCTACTAGCATAACTAGTAATGTTGAAAACCCTATAATCCCAATGGTTCTCCCAAGTGTATAACTCAGAGCAAGTTATTCAACAAGGTAATGAATGTGAAAATCATACTACCATTAATTGTAAGTAGTAAGAAACTGGAAGCAATCTTACTATCCATCAGTAAGAGGAGGAATTTCTATGAAATACTCATACAATGCAGTACCTATGGCAGTAAAATAAAATAGCTATATGTAAAACAGTAATCTCAAAAAGAATGTTTCGGAAGGATACTTAATATTTAAAGTTTTAAGGCATGCAAGATAATATGTTGTTTAAGGGGACGTGTGGTAGAACACTACATGAATGGAAACCAAACACTAAGTATTGGAGAAGAACTGCCTCAGAGGAGAAAAGTTGAAATGTTTCATATCTTAAACTGAGTGATGGGAATACAGATCCTGATTGTAATACAATCTGTAATTTTTGTATACCTAAATATTTTATGATTTTTAAAAGATGACCTTAAATTGACATGTTTTGATGCAAGAGCAAAATGCACCTATAGCCATGTTCTGCATTCTAACCAACATCATAATCATAAATTCACCCCATTCCATGGACTTCCAATGCAACCCACCACATTTCTGGAAAATCAGGAGTACCAGGCATGATGGAATAAAATGCAGACAAGTAGATAAGGATCAGGTTTTTAGGACCCAGGAAACAAATGGAAAGAATTTGGTTTTTTTCCTATTAGCTTTTTTGAATTTCTAATTTTATTGAGATACGACATACAGCACTGTATAAGTTTAAGGTATACAGACAGCATAATGATTTGACTTACATCATGTAATGATGACCACAATCAGTTTAGTAAACCTCCATCTTCTCAAACTGATCCAAAATTAAATATAAAAACTATTTTTTCCTTGTGAAGTTGGGAGAAATTTGTTGGTCAAAGTTAGTATTTAGGTGCTACACGTCTTGCAGTGGGTGGGAGAAATTAAATCTCAGAGTCAGTCCATGGCACTGTGATCATACAAAGAGGTAGAATTTAAGGATTTTAAGAGATTTTAGATCACTACATCTTTAGTCGATTCCAAACCAATTTTTTTTTTTTTTAATATCTTTAGGTAGCTAACAATTGCCATTGAAAAGGCAATGATAGTCCTTTACTTGAAGTTTGTGCCTTTTCTACAGCAGTGACAGTAAAGGTCTGAGTCGCAAAAGAGAGCAGGTCAGGTATCACTGGTGAGAGTTTACCTAGCTTTTTCTGTATAACAATTTGACTTCTCATTCCAGAGTCTCATGTTGATAGATTTTAAATGGTGTATGATCCTATTATTTTGGATTGTTTGTGATTGAATACACAATACAATTCATGGAAAATTTAAGTTCAACAAGGAAAGAAAATGCCCAGCTTCCTATCTAAGGATAGGAAGGATAACTTAGTTTTGGGACATCTATTTGGTCAAAAGTATTTCACTGGTTCAGATTCCTTCCAGGATTTGGAGATATTCACATTGACACTTTTTGCAACATTCCAAGGGACTTCAGTTTGTATAGTGAAACTAATATTTCCTTCTAATAACAAAACTTAGAAGAATGGCTTTTAAAGTTCTTTGCAAGCAAGAAAATTTATTTGTAAGTTTAATACCAACCACCCTAACCTAGCTTGAAAAGTATTCAGGTCTGTGCTATTTCTAATGCATAAAACAGATTCTAAAAATAATATATAAACTTTCCATTTTGGAAAAATAATTGTTGAATTTTATAGAAAAACAAACCTGAGTATCTGTTTCATTTGTCTTAAGCAGGAGAAGGCTATAGAAAAGGTGTTCAAAAGATAGAATAAAATAATGTCCCTGGCCTGTTGTTACTTCACTCCTTGAATGTGAGGTTGTTAGAGTCTTGGTTCATTTTGTCGTGTTTTCCCGAGTCCTTCCTTTAAAGATGAGCACCCACCAGAGCACTTTTTGAAATTATATATGCATTGATTTAACAATAGTTTCCAAATATGGTCCATGTAGAAATTCTAGTTCCCCAAATTGCTTTGCTTTCCATTTTCATTATGCCAGTTGTGTGCATGGATAGACTTTAACCTCTATGTCAGATATACCCCCATAACTTGTATCTTTGGAGAACAGAATTCACTAGCAGATTTAAGCAGAAAGAGATAAGTTACAAGTTTTTTAATAGTCTACAAAATCATTGCAAAACATGTAGATCTTTCTTTCAAGACTTGGCCACGGGCTTCCCTTGCGGCTCAGTGGTAAAGAATCAGCCTGCCAGGGCAGGAGACATGGGTTCACTCTGTGATCTGGGAAGATGCCCCATGCCGCTGTGCACACAGTATTGAGCCTGTGTGCTAGAGCCCATGTTCCACGAGAGGAGAAGCCACCGCAGTGAGAAGCTTGCACACCACAGCTAGGGAGTAGCTTCTGCTCACCACAACCAGGGAAAAGCCCACGCAGCAGCGAGACCCAGCACCGCCAAACATAAATAAATTAATAAAATTATGTATTTTTAAAGAAACATAGTAATAAACATTTCTGGGACGTGTTTAACGTGTCACACAACACACAACAAAACCTAAAGAAATGAAAAAGAAAAATTGAGCTCATCATAATTTCTATAGTGAAATTAGAGAACAGATAAATCATGTGTTAAATATTTCAATTGCTATCTGTCAGATACAACACAATTTGGACCGATATGAAAATGTGCTCTATATCCACCATGTAATAAAACTAAGAAATACAGAAACAATAATAACAACAAAAACAATTACTTAGAAGTTCAAAATCCATTTAGAAATAATTATTTGATCAAAGAAGTCAAAATCAAAATAGTGGAATATCTGGAAAATAATAATGAAAATACTATTTATGGTTGATGACTCAAAAACTTTTTTCACACAGATGGTTATATGGTCAAAAATTCATTTAGATCTTCAATCTGATCATTGTTATGCTATCTAAACTGATTCAGAGCATAAAGAGAAAGAAATCCCAATACTTGCTGTGATAGCATACTGCCAAATCCCCCTTCACTAGCTACATATCAAAGTCTTTATTTTTTTTTCTCTTTTTTTTTTATTTTATTTTTTTTAATTAGTTGGAGGCTAATTACTTCACAACATTTCAGTGGGTTTTGTCATACATTGATATGAATCAGCCATAGATTTAAAGTACCTTTTAAAAATGATTACTCAAGATCAAATAGGAATTTAGCATATTAACAGATCAGAGTAGAAAACAATACTCAGTTTTATGGGATTCATTCATTTCTTTTTTTTTTTTTTTAAGTAAAGATAACATTAACATGCTAAAAATAGTAATCCTAAACCAATGGCCACTAACATAATTAAATGTCAGAAACTAGATCAGTTGTTCATCTTTATTGCTTGAGTGCTAGCCAATGAAGGCATACTTGGAAATAGAGTAAAAACCCCAAGATAATTCACTGAGAGATGATTATGTAACTAGTATGGCTTCAGATTTCACTGACTGTTAACAACAAAATAAGGTCACATTTTCTTTTATACCCAAATTATGTCTTCATCCTCCGATAACCAAAAGTCCATCTACTCATTCTGCCTCTTCAAATACTCTCTGGGACTCTCCTATTCATATATTTCAATATTAAGTACATAATGGCAGAAGCTTAACACCAGCTCCACTGTCCACTCACCCCCCCATCCCCTCTGAGTCACTTCCCACCCCTGGGCCCCTGCTGCTGGCTTCCAATGAGCTCCCCAGGTCACCACTGCTCTTTCCTATCTCTTTTCCCTAGTTTAGACAGTGACCTTACCTCGACTTCCCCCAGTACATAGGCTAATACTAGGCTGTGATTTTTTTTTTTAAGTAATAACAAAAAACCAATGAAAACATTTTAAGTTCATGTTGGATATCAGGTCTCCTAGAGTCTATACGTGTCTTCCTCTGTGGCATATGTTCTCTTTCTTCTACCCTGTTGAAAGATCAATTGGGGCTTCCTTAGTTGTTCAGACAGTAAAGAATGTGCCTACAAAGCAGGAGACCCAGATTCCATCCCTGGATCAGGAAGATCCCCTGGAGAGGGGCATGGCAACCCACTCCAGTATTCTTGGACAGAGGAGGCTGGTGGGCTACAGTCCATGGGGTCGCTAAAGAGTTGGCACTCAAGCAGCAGTTCTTGAGTGACCTTTAAGGAAGCTACGTCAATAGAGGAATGAATACAGGTTAATGGTGGTTACACTATGTTACACACTTCATGTGGTTTTTTCCCAAAGAAGTTTTAATTTAGTGTGTCCATTAAGATCTTTTCATCCAACCCCAAATCCAGCCTTCTAAACGTGGCTTTGTGGTGCTGAGACTATTCTTGGCAAACCACAGTACTTCTTTGCCACCTCATGCTGTAGCTTTGCCGGTAGGAGGCGCTAGAGGAAGACTGCGAGGCTAGAATAGAAGATGGGACTTGTTGCTTTCTCTTTCCTGTGGGTACGGTGTCTGCCCTGCCTGTTTCCAGAACATTACCTGATTACAGTTGTTGTTGTTTTTTTTTAACCCCAACTGTGGCAGTTCCTTCCCACAACAGTTGAGTCCAACATTTGCAAATACAGCCTCATTGGCTCTTCCTTCCCGAAGAGATGCTGGCACTGGGAGAATGTTTTGTGGGCATATAGAGTCTAAGGATATTAGACCAAGGAGGTTTCAGGTAACACTGGATTGAGCTCAGGGTATGATACAGGTTCATTTAGCACAGATTCTGGATTAAATAGGTTTGTTAAGCTGCAAGTGGCTGTCATACTTGTTTATTTTACGTGTTTACTTGTACATTGTCTCTGTTGTCTCCAGATGCTTCACGTATGTGGGGATTCTTCTCTGTTTTGCTCACTGTTGTATTCTCCCCAGTCTCCATTGTAAGTGAAGAAAAACATTTTTGGCTTCTGTGCTAAATTAAAGAAAAAAATAATAACTTCCTTTTTAATTTGCATGTGTGCTCACTCAATTGCTCAGTCGTGTGGGACTCTGCGACCCCACAGACTGTAGCCCACCAGGCTCCTCCGTCCATGGGATTCTCCAGGCAAGAGTACTGGATTGGGTAGCCATGCCTGGAGTCAGGATCTTCCTGACTCAGGGACAGAACCCGTGTCTACTGCGGCTCCTGAATTGAATCATTACTGCTGAGCCACCAGGGAAGCCCATTTAATTTGCATAGTTACAGACACACACACACACACACACACACACACACACACGTGCTTGCTCTCTTGTGCTTGCTCTCCTCTGTAGAACATCTCAGTAGAAATTCTTCAGAAAATTTTACGAGCGTGATTGAATGAATGCAAAAGAGCCTATTGGCTGAGAGTCAAAGGACAATAGTTCACCATTTCAGCTGCTGCTACTGAGCTTTCTGAGGTTCTGTCAGGAGAGAAATCTGGTCCTTTGTCTCCTGTATTCACCTGTAACCAACCGTTCACCACATTATCCCTCCATGTCGCTCCCATTTTAGTAATAAAATATCTAGTAAAAACTAGGAGGAGGTAGAATCATTCAAGTCGATATGTAAATGTTAACACTCATTTTTAAACATTTCACAATGGCCCACGCTTTTGGGAAATCTTGAGATTTTTGATAGGTTTTCTCACAAAAGTTGATATACCCCCCAAAAAAATTACAGTGACGTTTTAGCACAGAGCCAGCTTGTGCCAACCCAGAGAACAGTAAGGATTTTTTCCAGTGGCTTCTGGGATAATCTGTACTGTTTGCCTCTTAGGGCAGGTTAGAGTTCACCATCACAGGGCATATCAGACCTGGAATTACAGGAGTCACAGCTTGGAACCACAGGATTTTGTTCAACACTCTGGGCAGAAGTTGTCCATCATTGCTGCCCTGGGTCAGGTTCCTCTGGCTTCAGAGAAGATAAGGCCCACATGTCTTCCCCCGCCTCCCCGTCCCTGGAGGGTCAGTGGAGGTGGACACCGCCAAGCAACTTGTACCACAGTTCACATCTTTCTTTCATGTTTCCTTTCAACAAGTTTCACTCTTTACTGTGGTCCTAACTGGCCAGCCCTAGTGGACTCCAGGTACATTCCATTAGAAAGTGCACTGGGGAAGAAGGCAAAAGAATTCTGGCAAAATCACAGAATGTGGATAATAATATACCAATTGCAATGGAACACTCACGCATCTCATGGGGTGCTGTGAGAACCAATTAATGTTTGTAAAGGCCTTTGAGTTCCTCGGAGGAAAGGTGCCACCAGAGCGCTAAGCATTATTGTGAAGGGATTATGTGCACAAATACAATACCAGGAGCCAGGATATTACTAAAAATAAAGCAGAACTTTCTGTGAGGAAGGTAAGGAAGGAAATGCCTCACTGAAAAAGGCTTAACTGTCTTTTAATACAAATGCTTAGGCTACCGGGTAATGGAACAGCAAATCTGAGATTCTATTCTAGGTGAAGGATTATGTTTTCTCGGCATTGTCAAGGTGCTGGGGAACAAAACAAAGTGACTGCTTTACCCGAAAGGAGGTTCAAGTCTTTGAAAAAGAGATTAAGAGGATGTTTGGCTATTGCCCTGTGTCCATCCAGGGGGAAAAAGGCAACAGAAAAGCAAATGTTTGTTTGCTTTTGGGGGGAAGGGGTTTAAAAAGTCGGAAGAAAGGAGACTGCTTCAAATTTTATGGTGACTCCCAATAAATCCAATGATGAGGATTAAAGCTTGTTAGACGCCGAAATAACACTTTTCGTTTGCTTCTTTCTCAAACAAGTGCTTCAACATCTATGTTTGAAATAGCCAAGGTAGTATCTTCTTGCTTGAACATTTACAAAAAATGGTCACATTAACTCTAAAAGCAAACAAAAACCCTCTACTTTGTCCATGATATAAGTAAAGCAGGCTATATTCATGGACTGGGTCATATAGTGTTTTCAAAGCCCTCATTAGGCACTGGGTTCATAAAATTCACAGCAGAAATGGGGATGAAAACCCTGTCTCCTCCCAACCCCTCTTTCTGACCCTTTCCTTCTCCTCCACCTGCTTGTTTTATAACAAGGCCTCCGGAGTCTGAAGCAGATTAACAAACAAATAAATCCTTTAATGTCATGGAATACTTTCTGCAGCATAAATGGGATTAATCTGCCAACCCAGCAAATTCTACATTTCAAATACCTCAGCTGCATTAACAAGCCACTCTGCCAACCCCCTAATTTATGGCACAAAGGTCATTTTATTTTAATGTTTGCCCTAGTTAGACTTTCTTTCTCCTTTCTTCCCTCCCTTTCCATCTCCCGCTCTCTTGTTTTCCACCTTTGAAAATGTCCTGTACGCAGCCTTCAGACAAGCATCAAAGAGCACAAATAATAACCTGTGGTTCCCAGAGAAGCCGGAAGAGTGAAAGAAGGTGGGGCCTGAGCCGCCCTCCACCAGCCCCAGCATTTCCCACAGCCGCCTCTGTGCTGGACAGCATTGGGCTGAGGGAGGCCTGGACGTCATGGCCAAACACAGGCACTCTCTGGCCCTGGAACCTTGTTTCCGCAAATTTTACTGGAATAATAAAGAAAAGCCGGGCTGTTTCTGTAAACTCTACTCAGACATTTTAAGAACTGCAAATGGGTGGAGTTTTGTATGAATGGAGAAGGCAGGCCGCCTGATCTCTGAGCTCAGAAGGTATCTCCAAGTGCCATTGAATTCAATGACTTGCTCAAGGTCACAAAGCAAGAGGGTCAAGCGGGTGGTTTATAGTCACTGGTTCTTCCGCCTGCCTGAGCCAGCCTGTTCCCACCCAACCGCACTGCTTCCCTGAGGAACGGATCACCACACTGCTCTCACTCAGGAACCTGAAGGGGAAAAGGCTATTTTGGGGTTATTTACTCAAAAGCCATTGGGTATATTCTGAGTCATATTAACATTTCCCTTTACTCACCCTTTGAAACCCGAACACCATGAGTCACTATTCTGTCCTCTTGGTTAGTGACTGAAGGGAAATGCTTCATTTTAAGAAGTAGGGCCTCCTGGCTGTCGTGGATATGTTTCTGAGAATCACAATGGACAAAGATGTGATGAATAGTGAGGCCATAAGATCCATGCAGCTGTGAACCGCAAAGTCCTCATGGCAGGTGAGCCAGAGAGACTCCTCCTTCCTGAAATACACGGTGTCCATCAGGCCTTTAAGCTAAAATAGTAGGAACAATGGGGTAAGGAAGAGCAAGAACGTAAGCATGTTTCTCAAGAACAGTCATGACATCAGGACCTTTCATTGTAAGACAGCAAAGGAGCTTAACAAACGAAGTACAGCAACATTCCACACAATGGATGAGTCTTAGCAACAGGATACTGAGTGAAAAAGAGGGTCCCCGAAGATCACATGACACCCTTCATATAGGTTAAAGCATGGTTTTAAAACCATGAGCAGTTTAGGAATACAAGACAACTACACAGAAAGAAAAATAAGGAGTTAATGGGCTCAGGATTCAAGATGATGGTGGGGAGGAGAGACATGATGCTAGTTGGGAAATGTATGAGTAGATATGAGTTATTTTCTGGTCCTGTTTTCTTTTGGGAGATGGGTTCATAGATGCTAAGTATTTACATAATACATTTACATGTTATTTACATACCTAGGATTTAGCAGGTACATTATTTATACTAATATGTGCATGTGTGTGAGCTAAGTCACTTGTCATGTCCAACTCTTTGCAACTGCATGGATTGTAGCCTGCCAGGCTCCTCTGTCCATGGGGATTCTCCAGGCAAGAATACTGGTGTGGGTTGCCATGCCCTCCTCCAGGGGATCTTTCCGACTGGAACCCAGGAATTGAACCCACATCTCTTACGTCTCCTGCAGTGGGTTCTTTACCATTAGCACAACCTGGGAAGCCCCTCCCCACTGATAACCACCAGTTTGTTCTCTATGTCTGTGAATCTGTTTCTGTTTTGTCATATATATTCCTTTGTTTTGCCTTTCAGATTCCACATATAAGTAATGAGTATTTATCTTTCTCTGTCTGATTTCTCCTACTAAATATAATGTTCTCTAGGTCATCCATGTAGCTGCAAATGGCATTATTTTATTCTTTTTTATGGCTGAGTCATATCCATTTCTTTATCCATCTTCTTTATCCATTCATCTGTTGCTGGGCACTTATGTTGCTCCCATGTCTTGGCTCAGAGAAGGCAATGGCACCCCACTCCAGTCCTCTTGCCTGGAAAATCCCATGGACGGAGGAGCCTGGTGGGCTGCAGTCCATGGAGTCACTAAGAGTTGGACACGACTGAGCGACTTCACTTTCACTTTTCACTTCCATGCATTGGAGAAGAAAATGGCAACCCACTCCAGTGTTCTTCCCTGGAGAATCCCAGGGACGGGGGAGCCTGCTGGGCTGCCACACAAAGTCGGACATGACTGAAGCGACTTAGCAGCAGCAACAGCAGCATGTCTTACCTATTGTAAATAATGCTGCAATGAACACTGGGATGCATGTATCTTTTCAAATTACTGTTTTTATTTTGTCTGAGTCTTTTTAATGAATCACAAATATTGATTACAAAACTTTAAGCTAACTTTGATTCTTTCTTCTTAAAGCAGCTGTGCCATCCCAGGTGTCCCTTCTGTCAGGCAACATCTATCAACAGTTAAAACACATCAGCTTCTCTCTTCCTGGAATCCATTTACAACATGAGTTTTTTAGAGATGTCCAAGGCTGTTTATGGCAACCTTGTTTGTACTAGCAAAAACATGAAAAAATCCTAGAAACATCCCGAAGGTGTATCAATAAGTGAATGACTGAATAAATTACGGCATAGCCATGCTGTGCACGCATGTAAAAAGAACAAGAGAAAGTTTTATAGTGATAGCTAGGCAGTGGGGGGCATTCACTCTACCAGCCATGTGTTAAGTGCACCTATACAGATTGTCTGATACATTCTCGATCAGTCAGTTGTCAACCAAGGACAGTTGAAAAAGGGAGACCTAAGAGACATGACAGGTGAAGTAACTTGCCCAGATGACACAGCTAGCACGGCTAGGATTCAAGTCACAGAAGTGTGTAAACGTGTAAAACATTTGAGAAATATGTACACGGTTGCAACAGCAGTTATCACTCTAAAACGTGGTAGAGTTATGGATGTTTTTGCTTGTCTTTAAAATAAAACGAACAAGGCTTCCACTGCTCCCAGGTAAACCCAGGTTTTGTCCTCTCGTGCTTGGTTTACACACTAGTCTCCTGGCCTCTGCTTTTCCTCTAAACATCCTGCCTGACCCACCCCTCCAGCAGGTGCCCGGCCTTCCAAGAAAGTCCAGCTCTTCGGGCTGGAATCACCTGACCACCTCTTAATGATCCAAACATTTCTTCCTCCAGGGTTCAGTCTGACCAGCTCTGGCTGCAATCAGTGTCATCTTTTCCCTGCCCCTCACTGTTCCACGTTTCTGCCCCTTCATGTCCTTACATGGTTTGTACTCTCATCCACCGGGACCCCACCATCCTTCTTTTCAGCGCTCAGCCAAAGACCACCACTTCGTGAAACTGTTCCTCCACAGCTCTGCCAACTTTCAATGCTGTCCCTTCTCCAGGCTTTACTGTAGCATCTTGGGCCATTCACTTTGGTACTGTGTTCTTGCAGTTTTAATTTATTTAATTTACTGGGCTTTTAAAAAATAGTTTATTTGTTTGGTTGCGTTGGGTCTTAGTTTTGGCATTCCAATTCTTAGTTGAGGCATGTGGGATCTAGTTCCCTGACTAGGGGTCAAACCCGGGTCCCCTGCTTTGGAAGCCTGGACTCTTAACCATTGGACCAGCAAGGAAGTCCCTATTTCACCATTCCATATATGCTTTATTCCTTTTAGGAATAAAGTGACTCTTATAGGCAGACAGCACCTGTTGTCCTTTTTTGAAACATTCAGCACTGTGTTCTGTCTCTACTGCTGTCCAAGAAACATATATTTAATAATGCCAATGAATTAATGTGGCCATGTTTAAAATAGCAAGCTTCTGGATACTGTCCATAAACAGAATCATAGATGACTTAACTGAAATATAAAACACATAAGCATTACTGCCAAGTAAATCTTCCCCTGTTGTGACACGAGACCCTCCAGGACTGGCCTTCTCATCCTTGAACTGAACCTCTTCCATGGTGTTGCTGCCACATCTGTCCAGCTGGATGCTCACGGGAGCCTCTGCCCAGACCTCGCCTTGGATTTTAGACTAGGTTTGAACCTTTAGTTAGTGGTTATTTATCTTCCATCCCCAAGCTATCCAGGGGCCCACCCAGAGTCACCTCATTAGCATAAAATCAGGCCAGGTTGAAAGGGGATGATCCCGTGGAGAAGGAAATGGCAGGCCACTCCAGTATTCTTGCCTGGAAAATTCCATAGACTGGGGAGCCTGGCAGGCTACAGTCCATGGGGTCGCAAAGTCAGATACGACTGAGTGACTAACATGTATATATATGCTGCTGCTGCTGCTGCTAAGTCACTTCAGTCATGTCCGACTCTGTGCGACCCCACAGACGGCAGCCCACCAGGCTCCCCGTCCCTGGGATTCTCCAGGCAAGAACACTGGAGTGGATTGCCATTTCCTTCTCCAATATATATATTGAGAATATATATATATATATATTGAGAAGAGCACAAGACGCTCTGCTCGCCCCAGGAGGAAGGTACGAGGGTTTTAGGAGCCCTGTGCCAGGAACCAGGGATGAAGACCAAATATGTATCTCTTATTATATCACATTATCACACCCTCAACGCAAAAGTCACACCTACCTTTTATGTGTGTGTGTAACCCAGGCCTCATTTTTAGTGGGAGCTCGAGGGCCTCTGCTTCCCGCCTCCCTCCCAGCTCTGGTTCTAGCACAGGGCACAGCCTCCCTACGTGCACGTCCTTCTGCCGTGTCAACACATCCTGTGGAAATTTGACAATTCCGAGACGTTCTTCTGAACAGGCATCACCTGTTCTTTTTCACAAGGATTATTTATGTGTTCGATCTGACACTGTTGTTGTTTCTTTTTTTCCTCACAGTTTCCCTTTCTTGTGAATCATATTCCTGGCCAACAGGGGCATACTTATCATTTTTTCCTGAACTTTCCAAAGCCTGTTTTCCGAAGTCCAGGACTCACGTCAGCTCAGCCTGATGGTCCCTTTCCTCTGTTTGACCAGGAATGACGCAGTCATTTTTCCTCGAGGTTCCTGGAAATTACACAATAGCCATTAAGTTCTTTTTCGTCAGATTTAAGTCAAGAATAGAAGTTCCCTTGTTGTTTCCTCTGTCTTCTTGGTGATGAGGGCATTAGGAAGACTGGCAAGGACTTATCACATGGTTTACTTTTTTTTCTGTATCTTTTTTTTTTTAATTGAGGTATAGTTAATGTATAAATATCATGTGGTTTACTTTTAGCAGACTAAGACTTCTGCTAAAATCTGAAACTTTGATGCTAGTCTCCATCATCGCCTAATTTACCTATTAAATTATCTGATATTGATAAAACATTTTCTCACTTCACTTTCAGAATAATAAAACAGTAATAGCTTTACATTTATTGTGCCTTTTCAATGTGTATACCAGTGTAAGTGCTTTAAGTACAACAGAATTTTTACGCTTAAAAGCAACTCCATGCCTATATATATAACTTAGTTTAAAAAAGAAGGATATCCTGTCATTTGTGACAACTTGGATAGACACTGAGGGTACAATGCTAAGTAAAAAAAAGTCAGAGGAAGATAAACACTACATGGTATAATTTATATGTGGAATTTTTTTTTTTTTAAATAGATACTGTGTGTGTGCTAAATCATTCCAGTCAAGTCCCACTCTTTGTGACCCCATGGACTATAGCCCACCAGGTTCCTCTGTCTGTAGGATTCTCCAAGCAAGAATACCAGAATGGGTTGTCATTTCCTCCTCCAGGGGACCTTCCCAACCCAGGGACTGAACCTGTATCTCTTAAGTCTCCTGCATTGGTAAAGGCAGGTTCTTTACCATTAGTGCCAATCATTTTTTTTTCTTTTTATTAAATAGATACAGAGAGTAGAAAAGAGGTTGCTAGCGTCTGCAGAGTGGGGGAAATAGAGGTTAGTAAAAGGGCACTAACTTTAATTTTGCGACTCTAGTTGATAACACTGTATTGTACAGTTGTATAGTTGAAATTTGTACAGTTGAAATATTGTACAGTTGAAATTTGCTAAGAGAGTAGAACTTAATGTTCACACCAAAAAAAAAAAAAAAAAGGCAAATGTGAGGTGATGCATGGGGGAAATCCTTTCACAATGTACACATACAAATATCAAATCATCACACTGTAGACTTTAAATATCTTACAATTTCATTTGCCAATTATACCTCAAAGCTGGAAAAAAAAAAGTCAAAACCAACTCCATAAGGTAGGTGCTATTATTACTTCCCATTTTACAGATATGGAAACTGAAGCACAAAGACATTATGGAATTTATCTAAAGCCACGAGGCTTGCAAGTAGGACAAGGAGGATTCTAAGCTGTCTTGCAGCCACCACTCTTTATGGCTTCTCCTGCTTGGGTTCTAACACCAGTTCCCTAACTACCAGCTGCCTGATCTTGGGGAAAGCTGCTTAAAATATGAGTCTCAATTGCCTTATTTGCAAAACTGGGAATAACAATATCAACATTGTAGGGATTGTCATGAAAATTAAGTGAAGTGAGAAGGGGACACCAGGGTGTCACCTGCAGGGTGCTGTCAGCACCCTGCCACCCACATCTTCTCTGCTCCCAAGCTGCTCCCTCTCTTCACGTGTTCCTATTCTGACTTCAGATTCCATCGTACAATCAATGCATACACTTTTGTTGATTCCCTAGAAAGATATTGCTTGGTAGTATGTCTTTCTGTAAATGGCATCTATGAATCAAGAAAATATATCATTTCCTTATGCATTTGTTTTGTCTGGCTAGTGTGTTCATAATTTAAGGGGCAAGTGACATATCTTGAATTTGTTTGAGTTCTCTCAAAGCCCAGTGTCGAGTCTCACACTCTCTAAATACTCAATAAACAGTTGTTGTGCTGTGCTTAACCGCTCAGTTGCATCCAACTCTTCGGGACCCTGTGGACTGTAGCTTGCCAGGCTCCTCTGTCCATGGGGTTTCTCCAGGCATGAGTACTGAAGTGGGCTGCCATGCCCTCCTCCTGGGGATCTTCCCAACCCGGGGATCAAACCTAGGTCTCCTGCATTATAGGCAGATTCTTTACCATCTGAGCCACCAGGGAAGCCCAAGAATATGGGACTGGGTAGCCATTCCCTTCTCCAGAGGATCTTCCTGACCCAGGAATGGAACCAGGGTCTCCTGCATTGCAGGTGGATTCTTTACCAGCTGAGCTACCAGGGCATATTAGCATTTGCCCATAAAAGCAAATGCAGCAGCTCTGCACTGTGTAAGTAGAAGGATGCTTTTTTCCACCCCCAGTGCAGGATTCGGAGCCAGCCTGAGTGAGGCGGGCAGGGTGCATTCTCCTCCAGGGTCATTTTTCCTTCCATCAGAGAGTAGGGTAGGAGGGGACCAGGGCAGGGGGCAGCACTTCCAGGAGAGTGTGGAGAGAACAGCTACCCAGGTCTCAGCTGCCAAGCCCTCTGTGCCCAGCCTTGCCAGGGGATGCTATAAGGAAGCAGAGGAGGCCACCAGCTGGAGGGCGAGGCGGGTGGACTTGTCTGGACGCAGCGCTGAGCTCCAGAGCTGCAGAGTCTGCAGGAAGACAGAAGGACACCGCTGAATTCTCTCCTCCAAGGTTTGGGGCACGTGTGTGCTGGGCTTGCACGTCCTGCCCCCGCTGGTGTGCGCTCAGTCATACAGTCGTGTCCGACTCTTTGCAGACGTGCTTCTGCCAACGTCTCGGCAGGACTCGATGAGAGGACGGTCAGGAAGCGGCCCCGCTGGGACAGAGGGCAGCTGTCTGCACCAGGCCGGAGTGACTGGAAAGCAGAGCGCTGCAGTGGTATCTTGAGGCTGCAGTTTTCCTGTCTCGCCCACTCAAGAGTTTTATGACTCCTGCTGGAAAGCAAGCAAATCAACAAAAATTAATTCATCTGAAAGCTGGCCTGCTAAACCTCAGGCTGGAGACCATTCTTTCTCCCCCCTGAAATTAGAAAAGTTCCTAAATTGTTGATCTGTAAGCAAGTGAAGTCCTGTCCTGGCTTTGGGGACATTTTTATTGTTGTTGTTTAGTCCCTAAGTCACGTTCAACTCTTTGGGACCCCTGAACTGGAGCCCGCCAGGCTACTCTGTAACTGGAGCTATTCTCCAGGCAAGAATACTAGAGTGGGTTGCCCTTTCCTAATCCAGGGGATCTTCTACACCCAGGGACTGAACCTGTGTCTCTGTGTCTGCTGCATTGGCAGGTGGATTCTTTACCACTGAGCTGTCAGGGAACCCTGGGGATGTTTTTAATTGCTCTTTAATGGTTTCAAAATTAGAAAGAGTAGATTGCCAGTTGTACCAGGATTACCTCCTCCTTTTTTTTTTTAAAAGGGTGACAGAAATAACATTTGTGTGGCACACACTTCTGTAGTATATCTACTGGCTTATAAATATTTTACACCATTTCACTAATTGGATTTTGAAAAAGGTCAAGAGTTGTCCAGCTCCTGTTGCACACAGAGAAATGTCCCTTTGGGTTTCCAAGGGTTCTTTTTGTTTCTCTTTGCTTTTTCTTCTTTAGGTTCTGTTTTGATTGACAGGGCCCAATGCTGGAGTTGCTTATTGTGGGAAACCTGCTTTTCTTTGTGTATTTATAGAAATCGAAACATGCTTCTGGATGAGCTCTGCTTCCTAATGAAAGGCAGCCCTATGTTCTGCTTCTCAAGTCACTCAGCTCCTGTTGAAAACTGTCCTCACCGTGGGAGTGACCGTGGGGGGTGGTCACATTCCCTGCACCCACCCCCAGCCAGTTAGAGATTATTCGGTTTGTTAATCGATAAAAGATAAAGTCTTTTTCCGCACTTTGTGCTAGAAATGAACAATTATGACTCTTCTCAGATGTCAACCTCAGCCCTCTTCCAGTCCATTCGGCTGGATGAAGGTGTTGCCAGCTCCAGGGGTGGCGCTCCCTGTGGGTTCACTGCTCCAAGCTCCTGGGCTGCATGCCCCCTATGGGACCTTGACGGTAATGATTCCTGGGGGCAAGGGACTTTCCCCCTCCCATGAGGTTTCCTTTCTTTCTGATCTGTTCCCTCAGTACCTGGTTGATTTCTCCCCTCTCTGGATCTATCCCCCTTCTGCCAAAGCCATTCCTGAAGCCCCACTTTACCTCGTCTCTCCATGGATGAGACTCTGAATGGCGTGACAGACTTTGGAAAACTGTTCAAGAATCATGTTTTCCAGAGTGTCTGCCTTGGGATGGGTATCTCGAGTGGCTCAGTGATAAAGAATCAGCCTGCCAATGAAGGAGACTCGGTTTGATCCCTGGGTTGGGAAGACCCCAGGAAGGAGGAAATGGCAACCCACTCCAGGATTCTTGTCTGGAGAATCCCCAGGGACACAAAGCCTCGCAGGCTACAGTCCATGGAGTGGCAAAGAATTGGACATGTCTTAGTGTTTGAACAACAACAGGTACCTTGGAACATTTCTTCTGAGAAACACTTTTCAATAAAAGGGGTGTCTGGACATTAGGGGAGATGTTTCAAAACATATCTTTCTTTTGGACAGTCAATTAACCTTGTTGGTCAAAGTTAAAACAGGCCTGGGAAAGGTCCTGTGTTTAAAATGACCAAGGAACCAACGGGAACAGAAAAGTTAAATGTAGTTTAACTGTGGTTTAACTGGGTTTAACCCACAATTTCCCAGATGACCTGTGCTTGTTTGCTTCTTGGCACTGGGGGCCTCCAGGACAGGCATTGGGAATCCCTGCCCTAGAGCATCCTGGCCACCTTCTAGGTCCAAGGAAGTCATAGCAACTTAGGAGAACTGTTCCATCAGGCTCCACAGAGCTGCATATGATCTCTATTATGTTTAAAGGTTTATGTTGTCATCCTAAAATAGGTGACACCTAGAAGTTGAGTTGGATTATATTCTTAAAGCCTCATTATGCAGAGACCATTCTGCTGGTGCCCATGAGAAGGGCCATTTGCTGCCCTGGCCCAATCTAGGTGGTGAGTCTGGAGAGAGACAAGCTGAACATGTTGTAGAATAAGGCCAGCTGACAAGAAAGGTCTCTTGAGGAAACAGTACCCCATCTGTGTCCTCTGTGGCATTTAGGTCAAGAAACTGGACTTGGCCAGTGCACTCGGGTGACCGGACTCAACACTGCTGACTCCCATGAAGAAGCCTCAGACATAGCACCAGATGCTGCCGGAGGTGAGCAGCAACAGGAACTCCCGTTCACTGATGGTAGGAGTGCCAATGGTACGGCTGCTTTGGAAGGTGGACTGCAAGAACAAACCAGGCAATCTTAAAGGAAATCAACCCTGAATATTCATTGGAAAGACTGATGCTGAAGCTGAAGCTCCAGTACTTCGGCCACCTGATGCGAAGAGCTGACTCATTAGAAAAGACACTGGTGCTGGGAAAGACTGAAGGCAGTGGGAGGGGGGATCGGGATGGGGAACACATGTAAATCCATGGCTGATTCATGTCAATGTATGACAAAAACCACTACAATATTGTAAAGTAATTAGCCTCCAACTAATAAAAATAAATGAAAAAAAAAAAAAAAGAGACTGAAGGCAGGAGGAGAAGGGGACCTCAGAGGAGAGTTGGTTGGATGGCATCACTGACTCAATGGACATGAATCTGAGCAACCTCCTGGAGATGGTGAAGGACAGGGGAGCCTGGCGTGCTGCAGTCCATGGGGTCGCAAAGTCAGCCATGACTGAGTGACTCAACAACAACAACTTTGGAGGGCAGTTTGGCAGTTCCCTACAAAACTAAATGTACTCTTACATTTGGCTATAGTTGTGGTTCAGTTGCTAAGTTGTGTCTGACTCTTTGCAACCCCATGGGCTTTAGCCTGCCAGGCTCCTCTGTCCGTGGGATTTCCCAGGCAAGAATACTGGAGTGGGTTGTCATTTCCTTGTCTAGGGGATCTTCCCGACCCAGGGATTGAGCCTGCATCTCCCGCATTGGCAGGTGGAGTCTTAATCACTGGACCACTAGGGAAGTCCTGCTTACCTGTTTTTATTATTCTCTACCACCTGAATGTAAGCTCAGGAAGACGAACACTATGCTGTCATCTTGCTCACCATTGAATCCCCACTTTACCCACGGAAAGCATTCTATCCATATTTGAGTGAATGAATGAATGCCCTCTAAGCCTCTGTACACAGTTATCTCTTATGAGTCTGTTCTTTTCCTGGTCACAATATGCTCATTTGTTTCAAGCGTTCTTCATATGCCATGGTACTCCCTGGCCACAGAGTAATTTTTTCCAAGTTGTCCTTAAAATACAACACTGGGTCTGATTGAACTTGCACAGAATACAAAGAGGTTGTCTCCTCCGCTTTCTGTCCATGCTGGAGCCCAAGAGTTAGCTTTTGTTAGGGAAGGGTAAGTTAGCCACCCTTGCCAAATATACAGTCATTTCAGATGCTGTCACACTCCTGCTCCATGGGGCACTAGTTAATAGTTAGTAACCAGCTGCTTTCACCTATATCCACCAAAGCCATGATCTATAGCACTTGCAAGTTCAGAGGTCTAAATTCTCCCACCATGGCTGATTTCAGGCCACCAAAGTGAAGTCACTGGTCGTGGATTTGGGGAGAGCTGCTACATGTCAAAGAGCCAGTAGACACAACTCTGCCACACCTCGAGCTCCTATCCCACCCTCACAACCTCTGTGTTCAGTGAGAAACATCACCAAAGAGAACCCACATGTCTGCCTCTTGTACACACTGCATCCGTCCGTAAAGTCAGAGTTCTATAAAATCCAGAAATAAAGGCAACCAGAAGGGAAGGAAGGAATGGATTAAATCTCTCTCAGTTCTGCTGCTTGCGTCTCATTAGGCCTTTGGGCACATGGACACTTGCCGATTTTCATGGCTTTCCTATAGCATGTCGACTTATTAACATTCCTTGTTTTCTTTTTCTGACCCAAACCAGTCAGCAAAAGAGAAGTAGTTCTTTTCTTGATGTTTTGCTTTCTCTTACTTAATGACATTCATGGCTTCCCCAGCCCTACCTAACTCTCACCACAGGTGTTATGACTTAAAAAGACATAATTCAGTATCAAACCCTTCAGCGAGTTTGTGGATGTGAGATGTTCCTCACGGAGGGCTGTGATGTCATTTGAACGCCAGGTTGTGTGTATGTGTCTTTTGAGACTGTGCTGCAGAACTGTAATTTATTTACCATGTTTTTATTTGGGTCAGTGGGAAAGGATTGACAATTAGTTATTTTGGCAAACGTTCAGTTATGCCTGAAAAAGGAACACAGACTTAACATGTTATATAATCACTCTTAAACCACCTCCGGGAAGTTCTCCAAGGCCCGTGTGTCAGTCTGCGTCGTGCATGTCCGGACACAGCCTCTACAGGAATTCCTGTTCCATGAGGCACGGTGGAGAATTGCTGTGAGACCGAGCTGAGTTAAACTGTGAGGTGGGCTTGTTAGGGGAGAGTGAAGAGAAAGAATTTACCTTACCCTGAAATCCACCGCAGTCATCGTCCGGCAATGCTGAGGCACAGACTGTCCTCCTGACCACTGGACTCTGTGGAGTTAAATGATTTTTACTTCAGAATGGAATTATGTCTGTGGATTTTTTCATGTGTATGTGGTAAACTTTTATTTAGGGCTTCCCCAGTGGCTCAGCAGTAAAGAATCTGCCTTCAATGCAGGAGACACAGGAGACACCAGTTCAATCCCTGGGTTGGGAAGATCCCCTGGAGAAGGAAATGGTAACCCACTCCAGTATTCTTGCCTGGAGAATGCCGTGGACAGAGGAGCCTGGCGAGCTACAGTCCATGGGGTCACAAAGAGTCAGACTCGACAGAGCAACTAAACATAAAAACTTTAAGTGTAGGTGCCTACAGAGAAGTACACAGACCATAAATATACAACTCTCGGAATTGTTGCAAAGGGAATATAGCCATGGAACCACTCCCCAGGTCAAGAAATTAACATTATCAGAAGCTCTCATGTGTTCACCCAGGGGCCACCTCCCCACGCATTCCCAAAGGTGAGCACTAAACACCTCTTTAGAAATGTTTTCATTTCACTTTGCTGATTCCAAATCACAATTCTAATTTTCTCCCCATGATTGTCTATGAGGAATCTAACTTATTCTTGCTTTTCACTTAGAGTTGTGGGGTGTGTGTTGGGGGCATCACTGATTCAGATGTTGAAATTCGTGTGAGGTCAGAGCCACCCCGAGAGTAGGCAGGTGTCTGGGTGGACGTTTTTTGCTAGGAACCTGGTGGCTCAGACAGTAAAGAATCTGTCTGCCAAGCGGGAGACCTGGGTTCAATCCCTGGATCAGGAAGATCTTCTGGAGAAGGGAATGGCTACCCACTCCAGTATTCTTGCCTGGAGAATCTCCATGGACAGAGGAGCGTTGTGGCTACAATCCATGGGGCCACTAAGAGGCAGACATGACTGAGAGATGAACACATCTATATAAACAATTCAGCTGGAGAGTATACTACAAAAGTAGTGGTGCCATGGGAGGTACAGTGATTCATCATGAAGATTTATAATAATTGTTAAAAAGAAGTCCGTACGTGTTTGTTTATTGTCCTGTTTGTTTATTCTCCAGTCAGTGCATCTGGAGGGTCTCAGGACTGTCCAGGCACCATCGCTTCCTCTTCAGGTCCAGGAAATATCTCTTCCTGTTCTTTATTGCCAAATGCCTTGTTTCTGGCTCATTTCACATCTCTCACCACAGGAAAGGATAGCAGTGCTGCTGTTACAAATTACCATGGTTCTTCTGAACCATGAAACAATAGAACTCTTCTTGCCTGTTCCTAATCCCATTTATTTCATTCTGGCCACATCATCATTTGCGATACTGCATCATCCACTGTGCAGTCCATGCATCCTGACTTCCAATAATGTTCTACAAGTTTCTGTGTTTTGCTGATGCTGTCCATTAATGCAATCCTTGCCCACAGTATACAGAACATTGTGATTGACGACTTGCTTTCTGCTCATATCAAAATTACCATTGGGAAGTTTATGGCATTCATATACAACAACTCATCTTCCAATCATGTTTTTTTGTTTTGCTTTGGTTAGTCTCTCCTCTAAGGCCTTTCCTTCTTCCTTTCTCATTCCTTAAAGAACAATTCAAAGGACATCTTAAACTTCACTCCCCTGCCGCCCACCAAAGCACTTATCATTATTTAACATACCATATACCTGTACTTCTTCAATCCTATTTATTACCTATCTCTCCCTATACAATGTAAGCTTCATGATGGCAGGGACTTTTTACTGATTTGTTCACTGCTGTAGTCCCAGGGTCTAGAATAATCCCTGGCACAGAGTAAGCACTTAATACAGATTCAAATTAACACATAAAATTCTACCTACAATATATAATTGAATCAATAAAGTTCCACTTAGTCTATGGACTTCTTCACAATACAATCTTTTTTTGTGTGTGTGTGAGCCTGAACATTTGGTCTGTTTAGCACCCAATCAGATTTTTAATTGTTGCAGTTGTTCTATTTTGTTTCTCTGAGTTTTGGGATTATCTGTATTTGTTTCTCTGTGTATCCCCAACTTCCTTTCTTCCCTACTTGTTCTAGATATATACCTGCCACTCTATTGCACCTAATTCTACAGAGGTGGACCTGAGTCTCAGTAGAGGTCACTTGTAGGATCCCACTCCTGTTGTCATGGAGAAGGGTCAAGGGATGGTCACCAGTTACAACATGTGGATGGTTTTACCCCACACCACCAAGCAATGAAGCAATTCTTGGATACCAGCTGAGTGTCTTACAGTTTAACTCAATTCTGATACCTTCAGCCTGGAAATAATATCAGATTCCACAAATTAAGAGTTCAGTCCTATGAGACCACCCCCTCAGCTGTTTTATATACCAATCACAGGTCCAGGTTGTCATCTGAACTTCTGACTCACCAGCTGTAGAGCAGATCACAGAACTCAGAGAAGCATTTTGCTTGCTGGATTACAGGTCTATTATAAAAAGGTATAACGATAACTCAGGAACATCCAGATGGGAGGGATGTGTCAGGCAAGGTGTGAGGAAAGGGAAAGCTTCCATGCCCGCTCCATGAATCTTCCCATGTTCACCAACCTGGAAGCTCTCCCAACCCTCTCCTTTGGCGTAATTAGGGAGTCCTCATTATAGCTGTTCAGTCTCTCAGTCTGTCCGACTCTTTGCAACCCCATGGACTGCAGCATGCCAGACTTCCCTGTTCTCCACCATCTCCCAAAGTTTGCTCAAACTCATTGAGTCGGTGATGCCATCCAACCATCTCATCCTCTGCCGTCCTCTCCTGCTGCCTTCAATCTTTCCCAGTGTCAGGTCTTTTTCAGTGAGTCGGCTTTTTGCATCAGGTGGCCATAGTATTGGAGCTTCAGCTTCAGCATCAGTCCTTCTAGTGAATATTCAAGGTTGATTTCCTTTAGGACTGACTGGTTTGAGTTCCTTGCTGTCCAAGGGACTCTCAAGCGTCTTCTCCAACACCACAGTTCAAAAGCATCAATTCTTGGGCACTCAGCCTTCTTTATGGTCCAGCTCTCACATCTGTACATGACTACCGGAAGAATCAAAGCTTTGACTAGAAGGACCTTTGTCTGCAAAGGTCCCCATTAGAGAGGCATGATCAATTAAATTATGGGCCATTGGTGACTGACTCAATTTCCAGCCTCTTTCCTCTCCTGAAAGGTCAGAGCATGGGACTGAAATTGCCAACCTGCTAATCAAGTGGTTGGTTCCCCTGACAACCAGCCCCCAACCTTAGGTACTTTCCAAAAATCATCTCAACAGAAATTCAGTAATAACACTCCAGAAATTCCAAGGGTTTTTTTAGGAGATCTGTGCCAGAAATGAAAGGACTACCAAATAAATATTTATTGTTATGAATCACAACATCACACACCCATTTCACCTAACTCCATGGAGGTGAACCCGGGAGCCAGGCTAGATCATTGTAGAACACCACTCCCTGGGCCGCAGAGAATGGTCAAGAGATGGGTATAAGACTCATGCAGGGAAGTTTGCAGGCCTTTCCACAACTTCACTATTCAGGCTCTTGTGAGCTTTCCCTTCAATTCCACAGCTACCCTTCTAAGAAATTCCTCTTTTGGCTTCAGCTGGCTTGAGTTAGTTTTTTTGTCGTGCAAATTGAAGGCCCTATCTTGTATATTTCTTATATTTTTCAACTTGCAGGCCAAAACGTGCATTTGCTTGTATATAGACATCTACTATATTCAAAATTATAGGTAATTCAATATAATATCTTTCTCCCCTTGTTATGCAAGGAGTGAATTATTACAATGAAAAAGTGTATATAATACCTGGTTATATGGTCCAGCATAATCTCTGAGAAACATAAGATAATAGTAATGGCAATAATGATGGAGGGAAAAAAATAAATGCTAAAGGCTATGTTTAAGTATATTGTAGAGTGTACTTTTATGATTCCATTTTCCAGATAGAAGAATCTGAACTTTAAAAAAAGGCAAATATAAGGTCTGGCTTTGTAGGTGCTTGTTGCAGCTTTCTGAGTTCTATAATAGTGTCAGAGCTGGGCGAGTTCTGGTTCAGATTGCTAACAGCTTGGCTAAGTTATTTTCCACCAATATTCTCATTTATATCATCCATATAAGTGAAGATGACAACAACTTATATCTCAGGATTGTTTGAGAATTTTCTCTTTTTTAGGTAAACTCTATGCCTGGTTTAGCCTGATTTCACTGGGCTTCCTGTGTGGCACAGTGGTAAAAAATCCACCTGCCAACGCAAGAGACACAAGAGACACGGGTTCAATCCCTGGGTCGGGAAGATCCCCTGGAGGAGGGCATTGCAATCCACTCCAATATTCTTGCCTGACGAATTCCACTGACAGAGGAGCCTGGCAGGCTACAGTCCAGGGGGTCACAGAGAGTTGGATATGATTGAGTGACTGAACATGCACTACCCACTACACACACCTAATGTGGTGGGAAGCGGAAAGCACAGGAGAGTTGCAGGAAGAAGAGGATGGGCTTGAAGCGAGGCCATACTGACTGGTACAGTGTCCACGCAGCTGCGTGGCTCAGGAGGCACTCCAAAGACTTCCCTTAAAATGCCAAACCTAGAAGGAAATCTGGAAGCAGCAAAAGTGGACCCCAAAATCGTAAGAGCTAAGTGTGAACCCTGAAGCCACAGAAAAAGACAGTAGAAGATGGGCCAGAGCTTGCCTCACCCCAGGAGACACTTGGTGAGTGTCTCCTCTACGTTGGGGCTGAAAGTTCCCAAGGCTTCTGTCTGAACTAAGCATTTCCCCCGGCCTGCAAGAGGCACTTGGAGCACAAAGCCACTTTGACTGCTGTTGCACAGAATCAAAGACGGTGAGTTCTCTTCTCTTTCAATAAACCACCCTTTACCTCATTGTCTCATTATGCTTGCATGTGGGGAATAAGTGCCAGGTAGGGAGATAACATCACTGGTTGCTCAGCGGAGGCCAGAGTTGGAAAGTTGCCCCATCCTTGCAAAGGGGCCTGGACCCACAGAAGCATTTTCTCCCCATTTTTAAATGGATACATTTAATTTTTTAAAATTTTATATTGGCATATAATTGACTTGCAATGTTGTGTTAGTTTTAGATGTACAGTAAAGTGATTCAGTTGTACATATACATCCATCCTTTTTAAGATTGTTTTCCTATTTAGATTATTATAGAATACTGAGTAGAGAACGCTTTACAATAGGTACTTGTTGTTTATCTATTCTATATATAGTAGCCACAGAGGCCCTTTTGTGCAACATTTTTAGTAGTAGGATCAATGTCTTTGAGATTACTGGCATGACTGGGATGCATGCGTGCCATGTTGCTTCAGTCATGTCCAATTCTTTGCGACCCCATGAACTGTAACCTGCCAAGCTCCTCTGTCCATGGGATTCTCCAGGCAACAATACTAGAGTGAGTAGCCATGCCCTCTTCCAAGGGATCTTCCTGACCCAGGGATCGAACCCATATCCTTTGCGTCTCCTACATTGGCAGGCAGGTTCTTTACCACTAGTGACACTTGGGAAGCCCCATGACTGGGATTCATTGATAGAAATCCCATCTCCTTCTGTGTGTCTGAACCACACTCCAGTGGCCCGTGGGTCAAGCTGTCTTCTTTGGCATGCATAGTATTTTGAAAAATTAAATGAATCCTCAGCATTCAAAAATCAGGGGACTTCATCTTAAGTACCTTGATGTACAATTTTTTTCTGCAAAGCCTTGAAGAGCTGCCCGTGGTCCCACGAGGTGGCCTTGGCCAGAGCGGAGGAGCAGTGGCCTTGGGTAGAAGGGGCTGCTTTTTGTCTCTTCACCACAAACCCTGCCCTCAGGATTAGGTAACTGACTTTGAGGCTGACTGGGGCGGCCATTCATCAGAGTGTCATGTTGTTTTTCTAAGAAAAGTTCTTGGTGTCCGTATCTCTAAGAAAAGAGAAGTCAAAGTGAACACCGTTTGTTTCTCTTCACCCATGTACACCATCTGCCTGGGTCCCCTAGCCTAAGATGCCCTCAGGATATATTTCCCATTCAGCATTTTTAGTATTAGTACCAGAATTCTCCAGTCTTTCTTCCTTACACCTGCTTCCTCTCACCCTGGAAGAATGCCTAATTTTTTTTTTTTTTTTTGGCCATAAGGCATGGTATGTGGGATCTTAGTTTCCTGACCAAGGATCGAACCCGTGCCCTCTGCAGTGAAAGTGCTGAGTCTTAAGCACAGGACTGCCAGGGAAGTCCCCTAATTATGATAAAAATGTATTTTGCTTACCAACTAACATAATCTGTGACTGTTGCCTCTTGAAAGACATCATTGTTCATTTTCAATTTGCTTTTGGGGCAAGAAGGAGAGACACAGGTAGTGTCTTAGATTATCTTTTCTTGACTGTAGAGAAGGTTACAGCTGATGGCATTTCTGTGTGTGTTGTGGACATTAGGACTAGTCTCCTAATTGGGCAAGTGTTCGTCACTCGATTATGTCTGACTCTGTGACCCCATGGGCTGTAGCCCGCCAGGCTCCTCTGTCCATGGGGATTCTCCAGGCAAGAATACTGGAGTGGGTTACTGTGCCCTCCTCCAGGGGATCTTCCCCACCCAGGGATCGAACTGGGTCTCCCACATTGCAGGTGATTCTTTACTGCCTGAGCCACCAGGGAAGCCTCTAATTTTTATAAAAATGTATTTTGCTTACCAACTAAAAGTAATGTGTGACTGCTGCCTCTCAAAAGACCTGAGTGCGAGAGAAAGACCTGAATGCAAGAGAGTTCCTCCTGTTGGCACATCTGAAACCTTAGAGTAGGAAGCGTATTTGAATTATAAAATATGGCACCTTCAGTTTAACTCCATGAAAAGTGATTTAGCAAAAGTAAAGAGTCTGCCAGGTGTGGTGTGGAAGCAGGAATGAGAGGCCGATGCATCGAACTGTCTTGCTTTCCACAATCTGTGGCAGGTTATATTCATATTCATGATTTGCTAGTCATGAGTTTCCGTGATCCAAGGAAGAACCTTTTTGGTTGCTTGAATTATTGTTGCAAAGTGATTCAAACCAAAAAAGAAATCTGGATCCAACTCTGGCTTTCCTGCTAAGTCGTTTCAGTCGTGTCCAACTCTGTGCAACCCCATAGGGGGCAGCCCACCAGGCTCCGACGTCCCTGGGATTCTCCAGGCAAGAACACTGGAGTGGGTTGCCATTTCCTTCTTCAATGCATGAAAGTGAAAAGTGAAAGTGAAGTCGCTCAGTCGTGTCCGACTCTTTGCGACCCCATGGACTGCAGCCTACCAGGCTCCTCCATCCATGGGATTTTCCAGGCAAGAGTACTGGAGAGGGGTGCCACTGCCGTCTCCGATCTCTGGCTTTACCCGGCTCCAAAGTTTATTTTTGAGAATGAGCTGGAAATAAAAACATTGCCTTTCTTTCCACTTGACATTATACTTTTTTTTTTTTCCTTTGAGTACCTGCCTACTTGTTGTAGTGGGAGATAGGTAGTCTTTGGGGAAATTAGGCAGAGGATAAGTATTTATTAATTGAATGAATGAGTGAACATCAGAGGCTGTATCTAGAAGGTTGACTTATAGCCTGGAGCATATTGGCAACCAAGGCTGAGCAGCAGAGCGTGGTATAATGAAAGGCTTGCAGGTGTTATGATGGCCCGGGGGAACTGTGCAAATCTGATGGCATCAGTTACTAACCAAAGACAGGAGGGGGGGACTAGGAAGACCAGCAGAGAAATGAGAGAAAGAGGGACAAATGACTGACTTCATCAATTCTAGGTTGTATACAAGAGATATATCTAAAAGAAGGTTATTGAAAACTTGTTGAAAATAAAGAATGAGGAAAGGTATGCCAGGTAAATACAAGCAAAAGGTAAGTACCATCATTGTCCGATTGCCATCATCAGACAGGGTGGGATTCAGGACAAAAACATTATTTAAGGCAAAGGAAAAAATGTTAAGAGTACAATTCAAAATAAAGCCATAATAGTAGTGACTTATATATATAGTAGCAATAGTCAGAAAGCAGATATCATAGAACAAGCAAGGAAAAATTGACAAAATACTAGTAGTAGATTTGTTTTCTTTCAGTTCCTAAAAGATCAAGGGTTCAAAACTATGAAAAGACATAAAGGAACTTAAAATAGCATTAATAAGTAAATAGTTTTATAATATATATTTTTTCTCTCCTAATAATGGAGAACATATCTTCATTTGAACTATGCCTGAAGTGATACTTTATATTAGTCCACAAAGAAAACTTTAGCATAATTCCAAATGTTAAAAGTGTATAGACAAAATTCTCTGATTACAATGAAAACAACCCAGAAATTAAAACAGTAAAAGCATCTACTACCTCGAAATTTTTTTTTTAAGATCATCTAATAATTTCTTTAATAGTTCTAGTTCCATAGGTCTTTATACGTTATGCCAATTTGTACCAGAGTTTAATGACAGAAAAGACAACAATTTTTAAGTTGGTGGTATACATTTCTTTACAACTTTTTAATGTAAGACCATTTATTATAAACAGATGAACCACAAGATGAAAATGAAGGCTACAGAAAAATCCAGCTTCTAAGAACCAAAAGACAGCACAACCTCAAACATAATTTAGAAACGAATGTGGCAGAAAGATATGTTGCAGACCTGCGTTCTATTACCCAAGGTTATGTCAGTTCACAATTCTAAATAAACCTTTGTAGAGCATGGAATTAAAAATCATTTTCGGCGTAGGTGTAAACTCTTGTGATTAATCACACGGCTATGCTGACTCAACACTATCTTTGAAGATGGGCCATTGAAAGAGAGACATAACAGGTTCATTCTGCAAGTTTCATTCAACTTTACTCAGGATTGGATACACATGAAATGTGCTTTTAATTCATAAAATCACAGTGGACAGCAGCAAAGGACTGGGGGTGGGTGGGTAAGGAGAATCTGATCATTCACATTGTGATTATTCTGCGCCTTGATGGAAGAGACTTCACACCTCCTCAAACCTCCAGACTTCCCTTTGTAAAGAACGAAAATGAACCCAAGACACCTCGCGAACGGTTCCCCACCCCTAAGCGGACTGGACACTCTTTTACACATAAAACTGAAATAAAGAGTATGGCAGCAAGAGATTCTGATGGCAATGAAGAGTCTGTAAACTGTATCTCCGTCTCTCTCTCTCTCTCACTCCCTAAGTGCACGATGCCGGGCTGCGGGCCTCTCTCAGTAGTGCTTCTCCTGTAGGTAATCCTTCATTTTGTTGGGCAGGGGCAGCCTCTGGATCAGGTCTATCCGGGTGTACTGGCGATGATGGAGCCACACAGGGACTGCAGCGAGTGCATCTGCATGAAGTGCGACGCCGGGTTCACTACCTTGAAATTAAAAGCAGAAAGCAAGCTAAAACAATCTGCAATTTTTGGCTCAAAGAGGAAATACAAACTGAAATATATATAGAAAATACAAGGAATGGAAAACATTCATATCAGAACAAATGGGATAGAAATAAGCAGTTTTTAGTGAAAAACTTCTTAATTTTTACTGATTTACATGAGTAAATCAATAAACAGTGAAATCAAATTAAGCATCTTTAACAACAACATGATATGCTGAGAAATGCAGAAGGAATATAAAAATAAAATAGAAATTAATAAATTGGAAAACAGAAAAATTAGCAGATATAAATACACTCAAAATAAGTCTTTGGAAAATACAGTAAAATAGACAAAATGATAGCTGAACAGCTAGTTCACAGGAAAAGAAATATACACATAATTTAATGTGTATGTTGTAATTTAATGTACTCTGAAAAGATGTTCAACCCTACTAGTGTTCTAATAGAAATATAAAACCAAACCACACCTAGGGACCATTTTTTATGTATCTGATTGGCAAACATTCAAAACCTTGATGACACGCTATTTTGATGAGGTCTGGAGGAAATAAAGTCTCTTTAACAGGTCTAATAGGTGTGAAAAATTGCACCATCTCTTTTGATGGGAATCTGAAAATACCTAGCAAAACAACTCCATAAACCTTGCCAGTCTGTTTCCAGGATTTTCTCCTGCAGATACATTCATGCAAGGATGAACAAATTTATCTTTTGCTTCTCAGAGCAGAAGATTAGAAAAAAACCTAAACATCCACAGTTTAATAAACTGTTATGGTCTATGTAATAGTATACCATGCAGCTGCAAATAAAAGGGAGGAGGTTATTTATATGTTAATATAAAATGATTTCCAAAATATAATGTTCAGTGAAAAAGGCAATAAAAAGCAGTGTGTAGAATATTTTATCATTTTCTATAAAAATGGTGGGCTAAATGGAAAATAGATGTATATTCATAATTCTTTGTGCAAGCATTAAAAATTTCTAAAAAGGAAGCCAAAGAACTGAGTGGCTGTGGTCACCTTTTTAGGGGGTTAGGAACCAGGTAGAGAGTGAACGTACACATTTTTATACTTTTCAGTTTTGAACCGTGTAAAAATGTTATCTAGTCAAAAATTTTTATAGTAATACATTTTAAACTGTAAAGTTTTAAAGTTTGATTTACTATGCTAAACTAAAGTAAAAACTAACAATATTTTTTATGGCAAAGGACATTTCCATAGCAAATCATTTTACAATTTATTTCTTTCATAATTAGAGTCCCTATCTATGACTCAGAGATGCTATTTCTCAGTAATAATTTAAATAACTGGAAACTTCACTACAGATGGGGACTTCTTGATGGAACATGAAGATTAGACATTGTCTTAAGATAGTTTTGAACAATGAATAAAGCATGCGTGGGTGCATACTAAGTCACTCAGTCATGTCACACTCTTTGCGACCCCGCGGACTATAACCTGCCAAGCTCCTCTGTCCATGGGATTCTCCAGGCAAGAATACTGGAGTGGGTTGCTATTTCCTCTTCCAGGGGATCTTCCCCACCCAGGGATCAAACCCATGTCTCTTATGTCTCCTGCATTGGCAGGCAGGTTCTTTACCACTAGTGCCCCCTGAGAAGCCCCTCCATTATGCATACCTATATTTACCTACATTTTAGTAAGTCATTATTATAAATGGTATGTTTATAAATACACATATAAAAGAGGATCAGCACCAGGCTCTGCAGTAGATCAACTAATTCGGTAACATGAATCTCAAATCATACGTGAGTGGAGTATAGGCTATGATAAATGAGTTGAGTTTTTAGCCTTTGTAACTGTAAACTGAAGAATGAAAGGCTTCAATAACAATGACGCCTGATGGCCCACACCAGACCCCTAGCCTAAGAAGGCGTTGACGTTCAGCAACAAGGCAAGCTTGACCTTCTGTCTCAGGAAGTGGACTGTACACCATCTGCACTCAGGTTCTAGAAGATGTTTATAGAAGTTCAGGGTTCTGTGACTCACTTCATCATCATTATCTCTGGAAGTGGGATCCATGAATCTTTAACATTCTGATCATCTCTGCCTTGTGCAAGGCTGAGAAAATGAGTTGAATACGAATCTTCTTAGGAATAATAAGAGTGACTCTCAGCTAAAACTGATCGAGAGCTCAGTTGATGCCAGGCATTGTCATAAGCACAGAGCTCATGTAATTTTCCTAAAGGAGCTTTAGATAAAGAAGCACATTTCTTTCATATTGAAACATATTTAAAAGGACCCCATGGCCAGTGAAATTCAAGTACTTCCATGTTATTGAGCAATGGAAACAAAAGTGCACATGCAGCCTTAGGTAATCTCATCTAAGTTCGTTAAGTATATATTTCGAATGTCTTAACTTTTGCAAAAGTGAGATGCAATGCCAGAAATAATGAATGTTTGTAAGTGTGATGTTATTAAATGATGCATTAAATAAACCCACAGTAGAATGCAGATCTGTGAAAGATATGTGATTAAAGCTAGTGGCTAGAACTTTCAGTACTGTGATATAACAGTAGTGAGGGTGAACATCCTTGCTATGTTCCCAGTCTTAGAGGAAAAGAAAAAGTTTTCACCACCAAGTCTGATGCTAACTGTAGGGTTTTTGTAGATGTTCCTTACCAAATTGGGTTAATTCTCCTCACTCCTAAGTTTTTTGTTTTTAATCATAAATGAATATTAGATTTGGTCAAAAGCTTTTTCTGCATCAATTGATATGATGATGTAATTTTTCTTCTTTAGACTGGATTATATTGATTGATTTTCAAATATTAAACCAGGCTTACAAATCTGTAATGAATCCCATTTGGTCATGAAAAAAAATAAACAAATTTAAAAGTTCTTTTCTTTTTACACTGGATTGAATTTGCTAATCTTTTTTGAGGATTTCTGCATCTGAGCTTATGAGAGATATTGGTCTGTAGTTTTCTTTTTTGTAGTTTTGGTTTTCATATGAGAGTAACACTAGCCTCATAAAATTAGTTTAAAAGTATTCTCTCCTATTTTCTGGAAGAGATAGTATAAAATTGGTGTTGATTCTTAAAGTATTTTGTAGAATTTTCCAGTGGACACATCTGAGAATGGCAATTCCTTTTTCTGGAACATTTTAAACTATAAATTCAGTTTCTTGAATGGTATAAAATAATTCAGATTATCTATTAATTTTGGCTAAATTTTATTAGTTTCCCTTTTTGAGATATTGATCTGTTTCTTATAAATTTATAAGCACAAGGTCGTTCACAGTAATGTTTCATTTTTCTTTCAATAGCTGCAGTGTCTATAATGATATCTTCTGTTTAATTTTTAACATTGGTGACATTGGTAACATTTTTATCTTCATTTTTTGAATACCTCTTATAATCTTAATTCCATCATCTGTAAAGGAAGATGACTGCCTTACTTTCCGATTGCTGCTGTAACAAACTAACACGAATTCAGTGACTTAAAACAACTCAAATCTATTAGCTTACAGTTCTGGAAGCCAGAAGTCCAAAACAGATCTCACAGGATGAAAATCAAGGTGTCAGCAGGACTGTGTTCATTTCTGGAGGCTCTAAGGGAGAATCTATTTTCTTACCTTTTCCGGTTTCTAGAGGCACCTTCCTTGGCTCATGGCTTTTTGTCTTCAAAGCCAGTAGTGGCTGGGTGTCTTTCCCACCTTACATCACTCTTGACTGCCTCTGCTGCTTTCCTGTTCAACATTTAAGGACACTCGTGATTACATTGGGCTCACCCCAATAATCCAGGATAATCTCCCTATGTTAAGTGAACTGATTGACAACCTTAATTCTGTCTGCAACCCAATTTCCGCCTTGCCATGTAACATAACATTGTCACAGCTTCCAGGGATTAGGACCCAGACATCGATGGAACAACACTAATCTGCCTGCCATCTGCAAACAATACTGTACGTAAGAGTGTTTTACAAATTTAATGCACTTATTTAATATTTACCAAACATCAGCTATATGCCAGAGAGTGTATCAGCTGAATTTTCTCTGCTGCAAACAAGCACTCGGTTCCATCCCCATGGGTTTCTTCTTTCTTGACAGTAAATCTCATACCTCCTTTCATAAGCAGTACGGGGCTATTAGAGTTCTCCAAATTCATCTGTCTTTTTCAAACTTGCATGACTTGAAAGATGTTTGTTTTGCTTAGATGGTCACTTCCAGGTCCCTTGTTCTGCGCAGTCTAGAAGGTCTGCCTCTCCCTCACTCTTTCCCCTCTTCAACCCCATAACCCTGTGATTCTGATTGTAGACACGTGTATCACTCTTAGTACCCTTCATGCACAACTAGTTGAATATATCCACACTGGGCTGTAATCCTGGGTTTACTGCCCAACATCTCCTCCACTAGACCTATAAGGTATACGAAAGAAAGGACTGAGTTTTTATTTTATTTTTATCCTCAGGGCCTAGGATAATGCCTGGAACAAAATAAGCATTATAATAAAATAATTTTTTCCTGAATGTATGCTTGCGTGCTTAGTTGCTCAGTCATGTTCAACTCTGCGGCCTCATGGACTGTAGCCCACCAGGCTCCTCTGTGCATGAGATTCTCCAGCCAAGAATACTGGAGTGGATTGCCATTTCCTTCTCCAGGGAATCTTCCTGATCCAGGGATTGAACCCAGGTCTCTTGCATTGCATGCGAATTCTTTACTGTCTGAGCCACCAGAGAAGCCTGCCAAATGTATAAAAACCCCTAAATACTAAAGTTTTGTGTCAGTCTTCACTGTTCATTTCTTTGAGCTCTCTCTCAGGGATTCTCTCTTTTCAATCAAATACCGGCTCTATGCATGAGACTCAAATCTAGGTTCACATGTTACTGCTCTCCCAAATTTTAATGTCTGCTGGATGGCCTCTAATGTCATGGAATTCTCCATATAATTTCAAAATCACCATGTTCAAAATATAATTTTTTTTTTTTTGCCAAATAATTTCTATTTAAATTTTAATGTTATTTTTACCTCCTATTTGGGCTTCCCTGATGGCTGAGTGGGTAAAGAATCTGCCTGCAATGCAGGAGACACAGAAGATGCAGGTTTGATGCCCGAGTCATGAAGATCCCCTGGAGAAGGAAATGGCAACCCATTCCAATATTCTTGCCTGGAGAATCCCAAGGACAGAGGAGCCTGGTGGGCTACAGTCCAGGGGGTCACAAAGAGTCGGATACAACTAAGCAACTAAGCATGCATGCATTACCTCCTGTTAACTCAAAACTTTGATGTGCCTTGCTTTCTCTCATGTCCACTCCATTGCCAAGTCTCATGAATTACCTCTGTCTCAAATTCCCCCTGTTTTATTTATTTTGGAGTTCTAGGCTTCATCACAGTATGCATGGCTGTTTCAATAACCCTCTAACAAGTCTCCTCTGAATCTCCCCCCTGTTAATCCAGCCTACACCACAGGATGTACTTCCTGAATCATAATAACAATTAAATCATTATTTTGCTAATAAAACTTCTAATGCCTCCCTATTGTCTTATGCCACATGGCTTCTTCATCAAGTACACCCCATCATCTACTTTCCTGTCATATTGGCATATTTTTGTTTTCTGCTTGGACAGGACTACCATGGTAGGTAGAACGTGAGCCCCTCCTCTCAAAATGTCCATGACTTAATCTCTGGAACCCACAAGTATTTTATCCGACAGGGCAAGAGAGATTGCACAGATGTGATTAAGTTAAGGGATTTGAGATGGGGAGATTATCCAAGTGAGCCCAACATAAAAAAAAAAAAAAGGGTCCTTATGAGAGAGAGGCACAAGGGTCTGAGTCAGAGGAGGAGGTGTTATGATGTAAGCAGAAGTCAGGTGATGCAGGACCAGAAATCAAGAAATGCAGAGTGGCCAAAAGGAACGAACCCCTGCTGGCCCATTTCAGACATTTAACTTCTGGCACTGGAAGATACATTTTTTTAAAAAAAGATTTTACTTATTAGCTGCAACTTACAGCATGTAAGATCTTAGTTCCCCAGTCATGGATCAAACCCGTGCCCCCTACATTGGAAGCTCAGAGTTTTGACCACTGGACCACCAGGGAAGTCCACATTTAAAAACAACTTAGTTGTTTTTAAGCCACTAAATTTGTGATAAATTTTTATAGTGGCAATAGGAAACCAACACAAGTACTTACCTGTTTTTCTCATTCTGTAATATAGTTCAAGTTATTTAGTTTGTATGCCTCCTCCCCATTTTTTCCAATTTGTTGAGTCTGTCCATCTCAAAGTTCACCTTAAATGCTGCTGCTTCTTTCCTGAGACTTCCTGCAACTTGGTCTGGGGTGGACATCATTAAGGGACATGTCATTTATCCCACAAATTACAGTAACCTCCAGTTAGTCACCTCCACCCCCTCCCTCATAGATCTACCTAAGATGCAGATCTAAGCTTCTCACCCCAGATGCAGATCTAAGCTTTCTCTCATGTCCACTCCATTGCCAAGTCTCATGAATTACCTCTGTCTCAAATTCCCCCTGTTTTATTTATTTTGGAGTTCCAGGCTTCATCGCAGTATGCATGGCTGTTTGGAGTCAGCCAAACTCAAGGTTCAGGGTACAGTCTTCCAGACTGCCAGATCTGCCTAAGACATCTGATACCAGTCAGAAGTTCAGGGCCCCAAGCCACTGTCACTTCAGACCAACTGACTACAAATTCTGGGGTTTCCACTGGCCCCCTCAGGTTCAGTGATTTTGCCAGAATGACTCACAGGATTCATGAAAGTGCTGCACTTATGATTATAGTTTTATATACGCTGTGATGTGCTAAGTTGCTTCAGTCATGTGTGACTCTTCGTGACCCTATGGATTGTATCCCACCAGGTTCCTCTGTCCATGGGATTCTCCAGGCAAGAATACTGGAATGGGTTGCTATGCCCTGCTGCAGAGGATCTTCTCCACCCAGGGATCCAACCTGCATCTCTCTCTTGCATTGGTAGGAGAGTTCTTTATCACTGGTGCCACCTGGGAAGCCACTTTTATTATAGTAAAAGGAGACAAATCAGAACCAGCCAAGGAAAGACATGCATAAGGTGGAATCTGGGACTGGGAATGTTCCCACTGTGGAGCTTTCCCGTCCTCAGGTGCATATTACCCTCCTGGCACCGGTGTGTGCAGGTACGTAGATGGAGCATTGCCAGTCCGGGAAGCTCACCTGAGCTCCAGTGTTCAGAGATTTTATTTAGGCCTTGTTGAGGGCATGGCCAGGTTGCACTAGCGGTAAAGAATCCGCCTGCTAATGCAGGAGACATAGGAGACTCCGGTTTGATCCCTGGGTCCGGAAGATCCCCTGGAGGATCTTGGCAAGCCGCTCCAGTGTTTTTGCCTGGGAAATCCCATGGACAGAGGAGCCAGAAGTGCTATAGTCAATGGGATTGCAAAGAGCTGGACATGACTGAGCACACAAACACAGTTCAGTTCAGTTCAGTCGCTTAGTCGTATCCAAGTCTGCGACCCTATAGACTGCAACATGCCAGGCCTCCCTGTCTATAACCAACTCCCAGAGTTTACTCAGACTCATGTCCATTGAGTCAGTGATGCCATCCAACCATCTCATCCTCTGTTGTCCCCTTCTCCTCCTGCCTTCACTCTTTCCCAGCATCAGGGTCTTTTCAGATGAGTCAGTTCTTTGCATCAGGTGGCCAAAGTATTGGAGTTTCAGCTTCAGCATCAGTCCTTCCAATGAGTATTCAGGACTGGTTTCCTTTAGGATGGACTGGTTGGATCTCCTTGCAGTCCAAGGGACTCTCAAGAGTCTTCTCCAACACCACAGTTCAAAAGCATCAATTCTTTGGCACTCAGCTTTCTTTATAATCCAACTCTCACATCCATACATACATGACTACTGGAAAAACTATAGCTTTAATTAGACAGACCTTTGTTGGCAAAGTAATGTCTCTGCTTTTTAATAGGCTGTATAGGTTGGTCATAACTTTTCTTCCAAGGAACAAGTATCTCAATTTCATGGCTGCAGTCACCATCTGCAGTGATTTTAGAGCCCAAGAAAATAAAGTCTGTCACTGTTTCCATTGTTTCCCCATCTATTTGCCATGAAGTGATGGGACCAGATGCCAAGATCTTAATGATCTTAGTTTTTTGTATGTTGAGTTTTAAGTCAACTTTTTCACTCTCCTCTTTCACTTTCATCAAGAGGCTCTTTAGTTCTTCTTCACTTTCTGCCATAAAGGTGGTGTCATCTGCATATCTGAGGTTATTGATATTTCTCCCGGCAATCTTGATTCCAGCTTGTGCTTCTTCCAGCTCAGCATTTCTCATGATGTACTCTGCATATAAGTTAAATAAGCAGGGTGACAATATACAGCCTTGACATTCTCCTTTCCCTTTTTGGGACCAGTCTGTTGTTCCATGTCTGTTTATAAATGTTGCTTCCTGACTTGCATACAGATTTCTCAGGAGGCAGGTCAGGTGATCTGGTATCCCCATCTCTTTAAGAATTTTCCACAGTTGTTTGTGATCTGCACAGTCAAAGGCTGTGGTATAGTCAATAAAGCAGAAGTAGACATTTTTCTGGAACTCTCTTGCTTTTTTGATGATCCAGTTGATCATTGTTGGCAATTTGATCTCAGGTTCCTCTGCCTTTTTTAAATCCAGCTTGAGTATCTGAAAGTTCATGGTTCACGTACTGCTGAAGCCTGGCTTGGAAAATTTTCAGCATTACTTTGCTAGCGTGTGAGATGAGTGCATTGCCTTTCTTCAGGATTAGAATGAAAACTGACCTTTTCCAGTCCTGTGGCCTCTGCTGAGTTTTCCAAATTTGCTGGCGTATTGAGTGCAGCACTTTCACAACATCATCTTTTAGGCTTTGAGATAGCTCAACTGGAATTCCATTACCTCCACTAGCAAGTAGTTGTAATTAATTGAATGGTTGCCCCTGTGTTTGAGCTTGATGTCCAGCCTCCCTCCCTTCCACAGGGGTTGAGCTGATGCCACAGCCCTCAAAGTTCCAACCCCCTCATCACATGATTGGTCTTTCTAGCACCCATGCCCTACCCTGACCCACCTCCTTAGTGTAAAGTATCAGATACCAACTCAGGGGCCCACCATGAATAACAAAGACACTCCTACAACTCAGGAAATCCCGGGTTTTACAGGTTACCTCCAGGAAACTGGAAATAAAGGTCAGCCAAATTCTTTATTACACAGCCTTCACTAGCTCCCTTGCTTTGAAAATGAAATGCAAACTACTTAATGGGCTATTATTCCAGGACCTTTCTGAGAAGCAGCCTGACACAATGGGTGTAAAAAAACCTCTTTGTAAAGAATGCAGGAGCTAATGTTCACTACAGGACATGTAGTAGATACTCAATAAATTCTTTTAGAATTAATTGTTAGCTGACTGATGAGAAGCAGAAGAAAAGTATAAAACAAATAAGATAAAATGCTTAGACAAGGAAACTATTCACCAGAATACTAAGAGAATTCTGATTTTACAGATGAGGTGGTGGGTAGAGAAATATAAAAATAATGTTTATAAACTATAAAGAGACAAGGAATTTTTCAAGAAAGGAACGGAAAAACGATAAAGCTTAGATCTCTTTTCCACGGCTCTTGGAAATGGAATGCTTTATCTAATCGTTTTTTTATTCTGGCTTCTGCTTTTACCTTAGAGACTAAAGATTTGGTCTCCTCATTTCTAGACCAACATAAGTCAGTCTCTTTTTTTGTCATTTTAATGAAGTTACTGTAGCTAAATAATGTGAGGGAAAGAAAGAAAGAAAGTGAAGTTGCTCAGTCGTGTCGACTCTTTGCGACCCCATGAACTGTGGCCTCCCAGGTCCTCCGTCCATGGGATTTTCCAGGCAAGAGTACTGGAGCAGGTTGCCATTTCCTTCTCCAGGGGATCTTTCTGACCCAGGGATCGAACCCTGGTCTCCTGCATTTCAGGCAGACGCTTTACCTTCTGAGACACCAGGGAAGCCCCAAAGGAAGATCACTAATAAGAGACTAAAATAGACACTTATTCTTAAAACAGATATCCAATGTGTACATTAGATCCAGGACTTAGAAATGTGTATCCATGAATACACTGCCAATTTGATATTCTAGCTCTCCTACCAAGACATAAGAATAATGTATTAATACATAATGTGTAATAAGACTTTTGGATGATACTGTCTTTGCAAAGGAATTTTTCATGCAATTTCCATTTCTTATTCCTATTACTCAAACAAACAGGAAAATATCAGTTTATTAGTTTTACTACAATCACAGTTATATTGTTTGATTCTGTATCTTTGTGTAGAATAAAAAGAGAAAACTCTGAAATACTATGGTAAAAGAGGATATCACCTAAGATATGTAGCAAGAGGAAATTATATGTTATAGATGAAAAATGTATGTATCACATGAAAAATACAACCTATATTTTCTTACCCAGATCTAAGAGGTTTTTGTTTTTAAAGTAAATTATGTATTTCCCTAGTGGCTCAGATGGTAAAGAATCCACCTGCAATGCTGGAAACTTGGGTTCGATTCCTGGGTTGGGAAGGTCCCCTGGAGGAGGACATGGCAACCCACTCCAGTATTCTTGCCTGGAGAATCCCATGGACAGAGGAGCCTACAGTCCTTGGGGTCTGAACGAGTGGAACACGCTGAGTGACTAAGCACACAGCACATATAATGAATAGTTTAAAGAAAATTATATTCCTATTTTAACAAAGAATTTAAGAAAATGTTTTATTACTCAGGCAGATCTAGCTAGAGTAGATCTGACAAAATTGCCTCTTCATGTCTTAATCCTGGAAGAAGAGGCAAGATAGGAGCCAGCCTTGCTGGTAGATGAACATGAAAACGCTTGTCTCCACCCATCACAACCCCATACCTTTCCTTCCAAACATGTGAACCTGATGTCAGAATAACATAATATGAACTGATTTGTGCAAATGATTACAACTACTTCATAATTAAACATCTAGGGAATTATATATGTGAAATAGATATCTCTGTACATACCAGGGATTTAATTACATCCTGGATTATATGAAATTTTGACCCAAGATTGAAAACAGATGGTCAGTCACCTCGTATCCCAATGGTTGCTTTGTAAGCAAGTGACACTGGATTCTGTACCTTCAAGAACGTTTCCCCCACCTCATTGCTTTTGTCAAATACTCATTAAAGAAAACACACACACACACACAAAGAACTCCACTGTTAGATTTTGCCTAGATTTCTTGAATGTTAGGTATCAACGGGATTAACAATGTTTGATTGGAAAATTGTCTTAAGCAGTTAGCCTCATGATTTGTCTCTAATCTGAAAGGAAACAGCTGACTTATTAAATCACCGTGTTACGTCTTGTTCTTCCTACTTGCAAAAATCCAAAACCTGGAATTTAGATGTTTGTTCATCTCATTTTCTACCTTTATGTTTCAACTTTATACAAATAAGCAAATAATATGAGATTGGGATATATTTGATATTTTTCATTCTCTTTTGTTGGTGAGGCAGGAGACATGCAAATGTATTTGAATAAAGTAATATACAGGCAATTCTTATTCATTGTTGATTTGATTGTTGTAATAAACAGAAATAATTTTAATTTTCTCCCTCAGTCAATTAATTAGTTTTTTCCCATGTGAGATACCCTTTGTTTAATTGCATACATTGATTGAGTCTCAGACACTATATGGTTGCTAGAGATGTAATGGTGAACAGAACATACAGGTAGTGGAGGCTTAAGCAGTCTAGAAGGCAAGACAGATTTTAAACAAACAGTTAAAAATAAATAATTACAATTGTGTCAAATTATGCTAAGAGGTACAATGTGTTGAAGCAGCATGGAACTAAGGAAGAAATAATGTTCAAAGATTCTTGAGGTTAGAGAAAGTTTGGCACCCTCAAGGAACTAAAAGATTTCAAAGGTGGCTGCAGCATCGAGGACCACTAAGAGACCGGAGAGAGGCAGGGGCCAGATCACCGTGACCTGAGGCCACGTTACAAGTCAGAGCTTGTGGACAGTGGGAAGCAATTGGATAGTTTTTAGGTTAAGGGGGTGGAGTGGTCAGATTAGTGTTTTTGGAAGATCATGCTGACTGGCACCAGTATACAAGCTGATCCGGATAAGAGCAGACAACATTTGTTGTAGGGGCCACAGTGATCTTCCTGGAAGGAAGTGGAGGGCTTTAAGGAGATGTAGGAAGTAGGAGATGTCCAAAAAAGATGTCCTTTTCATTATAGGGGACCGAAATGCAAAAGTAAGAAGTCAAGAAACACCTGGAGTAACAGGCAAATTTGGCCTTGGAGCACGGAATGAAGCAGGGCAAAGGCTAAAAAGTTTTGCCAAGAGAATGCACTGGTCATAACAAACATCCTCTTCCAACAACACAAGAGAAGACTCTACACATGGACATCACCAGATGGTCAACACTGAAATCAGATTGATTATATTCTTTGCAGCCAAAGATGGAGAAGCTCTATACAGTCAGCAAAAACAAGACCGGGAGCTGACTGTGGCTCATATCATGAACTCCTTACTGCCAAATTCAGACTTAAACTGAAGAAAGTAGGGAAAACCACTAGACCATTCAGGTATGACCTAAATCAAATCCCTTATGACTATACAGTGGAAGCGAGAAATAGATTTAAGGGACTAGATCTGATAGACAGAGAGCCTGATGAACTATGGACGGAGGTTCGTGACACTGTACAGGAGACAGGGATCAAGACCATCCCCATGGAAAAGAAATGCAAAAAGGCAAAATGGTTGTCTGAGGAGGCCTTACAAATAACTGTGAAATGAACAGAAGCGAAAAGCAAAGGAGAAAAGGAAAGATATTCCCATTTGAATGCAAAGTTCCAAAGAACAGCAAGGAGAGATAAGAAAGCCTTCCTCAGTGATCAACGCAAAGAAATAGAGGAAAACAATAGAATGGGAAAGACTAGAGATCTCTTCAAGAAAATTAGAGATACCAAGGGAACATTTCAGGCAAAGATGGGTTCGATAAAGGACAGAAATGGTATGGACCTAACAGAAGCAGAAGATATTAAGAGGTGGCAAGAATACACATAAGAACTGTACAAAAAGATCTTCATGTCCCAGATAATCACAATGGTGTGATCACTCACCTAGAACCAGACATTCTGGAATGTGAAGTCAAGTGGGCCTTAGAAAGCATCACTACAAACAAAGCTAGTGGATGTGATGGAATTCCAGTTGAGCTATTTCAAATCCTCAAAGATGATGCTGTGAAAGTGCTGCACTCAATATGCCAGCAAATTTGGAAAACTCAGCAGTGACCACAGGACTGGAAAAGGTCAGTTTTCATTCTAATCCCAAGAAAGGCAATCCCAAAAAATGCTCAAACTACTGCACAATTGCACTCATCTCACATGCTAGTAAAGTAATACTCAAAATTCTCCAAGCCAGGCTTCAGCAATACGGGAACCGGGAACTTGCAGATGTTCAAGCTTGTTTTAGAAAAAGCAGAGGAACCAGAGATCAAATTGCCAACATCTGCTGGATCATCGAAAAAGCAAGAGAGTTCCAGAAAAACATCTATTTTTGCTTTATTGACTACGCCAAAGCCTTCGACTGTGTGGATCACAACAAACTGTGGAAAATTCTGAAAGAGATGGGAATACCAGACCACCTGACCTGCCTCTTGAGAAACCTATATGCAGGTCAGGAAGCAACAGTTAGAACGACATGGAACAACAGACTGGTTCTAATCAGGAAAAGGAGTACATCAAGGCTGTATATTGTCACCCTGCTTATTTAACTTATATGCAGAGTACATCATGAGAAACCCTGGGCTGGAAGAAGCACAGCTGGAATCAAGATTGTGTGAGAAATATCAACAACCTCAGATATGCAGATGACACCACCCTTATGTCAGAAAGTGAAGAGGAACTACAAAGCCTCTTGATGAAAGTGAAAGAGGAGAGTGAAAAAGTTGGCTTAAAGCTTAACATTCAGAAAACTAAGATCATGGCATCTGGCCCCATCACCTCATGGGAAATAGATGGGGAGAGTGGAAACTGTCAGACTTTATTTTTTTGGGCTCCAAAATCATTGCAGATGGTGACTATAGCCATGAAATTAAAAGACACTTACCCCTTGGAAGGAAAGCTATGACCAACCTAGATAGCATATTACAAAGCAGAGACATTACTTTGCCAACAAAGGTCCGTCTGGCCAAGGCTATGGTTTTTCCAGTGGTCATGTATGGATGTGAGAGTTGGACTGTGAAGAAAGCTGAGTGCCAAAGAATTGATGCTTTTGAACTGTGGTGTTGGAGAAGACTCTTGAGAGTCCCTTGGACTGCAAGGAGATCCAACCGGTCCATCCTAAAGGAGATCAGTCCTGGTTGTTCATTGGAAGGACTGATGCTGAAGCTGAAACTCCAGTACTTTGGCCACCTCATGCGAAGAGTTGACTCATTGGAAAAGACCCTAATGCTGGGAAAGATTGGGCGCAGGGGGAGGAGGGGACGACAGAGGATGAGATGGCTGGATGGCATCACCAACTCAATGGACATGGGTTTGGGTAGATTCCAGGAGTTGGTGATGGACAGGGAGGCCTGGCATGCTGCGATTCATGGGGTCGCAAAGAGTCGGACACGACTGAGCGACTGAACTGAACTGAACTGAGGAAGTAAGAGCTGTCAGAACTTTGTGTTTAATTGGATAAAGGGAGAGAAAAAGGCTTTTGATTTGGGCAAGTGGATGGATGGAATTGCCTCTTCTGGAGCTAGAAAGTGCGAGGAGAGGAGACCCTTTGAGTGTGGATGAGAAGAGGGTTCATAGATTCTGTTTTGGAGTTACTGAGTTGCAGGCACCTGTAACACATCCAAGTGGAATAAGCCTCTATCTATATGGTTCTGCTGCTCAGAAGTGAAGTCCAGGCTGGAGGTATTTTAGCTATCATTGGATAAATAAGATAAAGAAGCTGGTAGAGATCGCTTGGGGGAGAGAGTATAGTGTGGGAAAAAAAAAAAGACAGTTCAGGAGTAAGGTGACCATTAATCCCAGTTTGCCTGGGATAGTCCCAGTTAACACCTATTGCCTAGGTCTAGTTCTTCAGTGCATCTCTTTCACTCTCAAAAGTGACCCTGCTTGGGCAACTGATATTATAGTCATTCTCCTTAAGACAGAGCTGGAGGAAAGGCAACATTTAAAGCTTAAGTGAAGCAAAGCCATGAAAGGAGCCAAAAGGAAGAAAACCAGGAGCAAGCATTGCCACAGCAGTCAAGTGAGGAGAGCCTCAAACAGTTTTGCAGAGGGCATTGCATAATGTTCACTTTTGGATCTCATAATGACTGCATTGCAGGAGAGCCGAAACCTCAAGCAGGACTGAGGGTGGAGTAAAGATTAGTTCAGGAATGCAGACAGAGGTGGGGGCAATGCTGATCAGTTCTGGAGTAAGATAAATGTCATTGTTACCAAAAAAAAAAAAAAAAAACAAAAAAAAACACATAGAATTTAGACACTAAAAATATAGAGTAATTTTCTCATCTTGACCCATATATTAGGGAGACTATCCAAAATGTTAACATCAACTAAGTGGAATAATACTTAAATAATTTTCGCTGGAGGAGGAAATGGCAACCCACTCTAATACTCTTGCCTGGAGAATCCCATGGACAGAGGAGCCTGGTGGACTACAGTCCATAGGGTCACACAGAGTTGGATATGACTGAGGCAATTTAACAGGGCACATTAATACTTCTAGCTCCTCACTCGAGCCATATCATTTCTTGTTTCCAGAATTTTGAGTTTTTCCCCTGCCTGAAAAGCCCTTTCCCTCTGTCTTCCTCTTTTCTCCCCAGATAAGATTCTGGCGTCACCTTCTGTGCAGGAGGGGGCTAACCTTGTCTAGGCCCCCTCTGAGCCTGGGTTCCCTCCCCTCGCTCAACTCTGCCCCACAGCTCTACCCAGGTCCCACCATTTTCCGGTAAAATTTACTTGTCTCTCTCCTTCACCAGCCTGTAAATCCTCTTTCTTAGACTTTAAATTTCTTAAAGTCAGGGAGTGGGTCTTAGTCTCGCTTACTTTTGTATCCTTGGCCACCACGTAGAATTTTGTATGCAGTAGAAACTCAATAAAGGTTGAATTGAATTAAAGAAAGATGTTGGAGAGAAGTCAGAATCATTTTCTTTTTATTGAAGTAAGATTTACATACAGTGAAATGAATGGATTTTAAATGTATAATTATTGAGTTTCGAGAAATGTATTTCTGTATAACTACTGTTCTAATAAATAGACCATTTCTAGCAGCCCAGAAGTCTTCCTCATGTCGCTTGCCAGTCAATCCCTACTCCCTATCACAGGCAACTGCTATTTTGATTTCTGTTCTTACAGATTAGGTTTTGCCTGTTCTAGAACTTCGTAAAAATGGAATCGTATAGTAAGAGCCCTTGTGTGCCCAGCTGATTTTGCTTAGCATGGTTTCTAAAACTGATCCATTTTGATGTATGTATGAGTCCATTCCATTTTATTATTGAATAGTATTTCACTGAATGGCTATGTACAATTTGCTTCTTCATTCTCCTGTTGATGGACATTTGGGTCATTTCCAGTTTGAAGCTATTATGAATTAAGTTGTTATGAATAATCATGTAGAAATCTTCTTTATGGACATGTGTTTTCTTCATCTTAGAAAATACCTAGAAGGAGACTTGTTTGGCCATTCAATATATGTGTGTATGTGTACATGAGAAACTGCCAAACTGTTTTCCAAAGGGGTTGCACCATTTTTACAATTCTGCCAGCAACATATGAACATTTCAGTTGTTCCAGTTCATCACCATTTGGGCTGTCAGTCTTTTACAACTTTAGCTGTTCTGGTAGCTGAGAAAGGGTATCTTGTTTGTGGTTTTTATCTCCTTTTTCTTGATGAGTAAACGATGTTGAGCTGCTTTTTGTGAGCTTATTGACCATTATATATGTTCTTTTGTGGTATATTTAAGTATCTTGCCTATTTAAAAATATGGTTATTTTTGTAATATATTCACAGTACCTTACATATCCTGGATACAAGTCCTTTGTCAGATATACGTATTTCAGTATCTTCTCCCCATCTGCATCTCACCTTTTTATTTCTTTTAAAAAATATTTATTTATTTTATTTTCTTATTTGGCTGTGCTGGGTCTTAGTTGTGGCATGCCAGATCTTTGCTCTTCGTTTCAGTATGTGGGATCTTTAGGTGCAGCATGTGAAATCTAGTTCCCTAAGCAGGGATCAGACCCAGGCCCCCTACATTGGGAGCACAGTCTTCACCACTGGACCACCAGGGACGTCTCTTTATTTTCTTAACAGTATATTTGATGAGAATTTTTAAATTTTGACAAAGTCTAATCTACCTTCTTTTTATACAGTTCATGGGGTTCTCACAGGGACAGGGAAGCCTGGCATGCTGTGGTCCATGGTGTCACAAAGAGTCGGACACAGCTTGGAGACTGAACAACAACAAATCTACTTTTTTACCTTTAGCACTTTTCATGTCTTCTTTATGAAATCAGTGTTTTCTCCAGGGTCATATTCTGAATTTTCTTTTAGAAGCTTTCTGGTGTTGGCTTTTATATTTAGGTCTCTGATCCATCTTAATAAAATTGGAGTTGGAGACATTTTTAATAATTCAGAAAGAGCAGTGGAGTCACTATTCCATTTGGTTGACCTTAGGATAAAAGATGGGTTATTCGCTTGTACAGAGACTTTGATCATCCAATATTGTATTCAAATTGTATTGTATGGGCCTTATATTGGTAAAATATAATCTGTCCACTGTTAAAGAACATTAATATGACTGAGCAGATGAACAACAGACTGGAAGCTCAAGTACTGTGTTTTTTCCTAAACCTTCCTATTTAGTTAAGACTCGCTGAAGTCACTTTGATTTTTAGGTCTCAGTTTTTAAGTAAAATGTGATGGGACCATCAACTTAACTTCATACCATTGGAATGAGCATAGAAAATGATCATAAAGCCTTTCTGAAATAAACTATATTATGAATCTGCATCAGATAACAATGGTGATAAATTATGAACTGTTTAACAAAAATTGCTTACTAAGTTACCGACCCTGTCCATAAATGAAATGAAAGCTTGGTGCTGAATATCTATTAAGACTCCAATGTAGACAAAACTAGTATCTTTTAAGCCAACATACCTGCACAAACTTTTCATGACACTGCTACATAATGAACATTTCAACCCATAGTCTCCTCTAGCAAAATAAGGATGTTCACCATCCTTATGAATAAGGATGTATGTTAACCATCTTTACTGTCACAGTGAATTGAGAAGGAGCCCGGTTACTGATGTTTGGAGAAGGCCTTATAAAAATATACCCATCAAGTGGCACATTATCATTGAGTGCAGGGCTACTCATTACTCATTAATAAAATTCATACCTAGTGTCAAATTCCTCATACAGTGTAAAAAAGTCCCATTAATTCAGAATCCATTTTGGAGCTTTTAATAATTCAGACCTGTTATAGTGATTCCTGTTCCATAAAAAGCTCATTGTTCAAAATAAAAGGTGAAACAGAATTGTGGGAGTGTAAGCTACTTTGAGATTCATTTACTCATTTTGGATCCTCAATTTTTAACATGTAGTGTACAAGATATAAACCTACATGTGCTTGCTTTATTTAAAAAAATTTTTTGATGTGAACCATTTTTTCCCCAAGTCTTTATTGAATTTGTTACAATACTGCTTCTGTTTTATGTTTTGGTCTTTTGGCCATGAGGCATGTAGGGTCTTAGCTCTCAGACCAAGAATTGAACCCTCACACCCTGCTTTGGAAGGTGAAGTCTTAACCACTGGATCATCAGAGAAGTCCCTACTTTTTTTTTTTTTTAGTTTTTTTAAAATTATATTTATTTATTTACTTATTTGACTGTACCGGTTCTTAGTTGAGGCATGTGAGATCTTTAGTTGCATCTTGAGGGATCTAGTTCCCTGACCAGGGATTGAACCCAGGCCCCCTGCCCTGGTAGCACAGAGTCTTAGCCACTGGACCACCAGGGAAGTCCCCCCATGTTTATTCTTATATGTAATTTACTGCTTAGACTTTTTACCAGTTAAGACTCCCTCCTTCCTCTTTCTACATTTTGTTTGCTCTCTCCTTTCCCTCCCTCACTTCCTTCATCCCCCAAACCCAAAGTGCTAGAGTACATATGACCACACACACTCACCTGTATCAAGAAAATCAACACAGCTCAGACACCAATCCACACTGCAATGATGAGGTTTTCTGTATAAAATTAAAGATAAAGCTTGAATGAGATAAAAATGCATGTTAAAAAGTAAAACCATACACTCATTTAAAAACATCTCCTGGCATTTGCTTTGTCCTCAGTTTCAATCATTTTACATGGTAGAGTCTTTATTATTCAACATAAATCCCTTAGAGGTGAAAATGCTTCTTGCTTAACAAATGACATAATACAAAACATTTCAAGGCCAATGCAGTGGTTCTAAATGGTTTATGATTTTGCTTTGGTGAGAATGTAGGCACTTAAAGATGGGCGGGGGAGGTCTCTGTCACAGGAGATGCTAAACACTCCATTTCTGTGGTCACTTCTTCATAAAGACGCCACGAGTGGCATGACACAAGAGAAAGGGCTTTTACCGTGTCCCTTTTAGTCAGAAAACACAGATTTTTCATACATTTTAGTGCTACGTGGAAAAATTTTTTATAGCAGCTCACAATTATTGTCTTTGTGTATATATCATGCTCCCTTGCTCATATCTGTTAATTGGAGAGGGCAAGCAAATTACTTACCTGAGGAGGATATCGCCCCAGGAATTGCACCCCATACTCAGGTAAATTTCACTTATTTCATATCATCTACCTGGGAACTATATTTCCTGTATGTGATCATCAATGTCGTACTGTTTTTTATACTTAACCTGTGTGCACACGAGACTGAGGATGAGATGGTTGGATGGCATCACTGACTCGATGGACATGAGTTTGAGCAAGCTCCAGGAGTTGGTGATGGACAGGGAAGCCTGGTGTGCTATAGTCCATGAAGTCGCAAAGAGTCGGACATGACTGAGCAACTGAACTGAACTGAACTGAACTGAACCTGTGTGTATGTGTGTGAGCGTGTTTGGTGGGCAGGGGGTGGTTAATAAGGGGAAGAGCTTTTTTTTTACTTCCACTTGTCTCTTGATTAAAACTTTCTGATTGTTTCCTGTATTAAGTTTCACAAAAATAGTATTGAATTCAAAGGTAAATTTGGAATCTTAAGTTTAGTACTTCAGCCACAAACACACACATGTACAAAGGCCCCTGAACAGGAATGCTATCTTCAGAAGTGTGGGTTGTGCTTGTGATCTGCCTCACAAGTGTACGACATACGAAATTTCCTGAAAATCCCCTATGATGGGCAGAGTATAAAGGAAAAACCAGAGATGCCAGAGCTCCAGATACATGGTCTTTGATGTGAGAGAATTCCCATTCCCAGTGATGTCATTGTTTCCACTTCAAGTGACTTACCAAGCAGGAATGGGGGAGGTAGCCCCCAAGAGTTAGTAAACATCAGTCTCAGGAAATCTTGACATCAGAGTTGAGACCCACTACCATGGAAATTTGTGCTTTTTCTTCTTAAACTGGAACTGGAATATTTAAGTAAATTGTAATGTACTTTTACAGTAAAATATTGGCATTTATTTAAATACTGTTTTTGGAGGGTTTTAAAATAATGGAATCAAGAGCTGGTGTTTGAGAGTCACGACAAATCTATTTTTAAACCTGAGCTGTGTAGATTTGGGAACATTATTTCATCTCTCAGAGCATCCATGTCTTCCTCTATAATCAGAATACTTAACTAATATAAATTTTGTATAGATTGAAAGAGATAATGCATATAGAATTCTTAGCAGAGAGACTTGCACACAATTTATGTATCATATATAATGTATAAGGTATTATAGAATATCATTATTTTGTAGCATTAATATAGCAGGAAATAAACTTACATATCCATTATCATCTCATTATGTAAGCCCATCAGAAAACAGGCCAAGAAAAAGACATCTGCCATCACTCTGTGTCTTCCCAGTTCTGCTTTGTGTATGATTAATGGCACTTTGTTTTGTGAGGTTGGCTGCTCTTTGTTATAAGAAATCCCTCTTCTCTTAAAGCTCCCTTGCAGTGTAACCCTAAGTCGTGGCTTTCCCTGTTTCTGAGCTTCTCCTCTCGTTGGTTGCAGTGGCTTCCCAGCAGCTGAGAGCAATGATTCAACTAAGCCTCCCCGTCCTCTTTACTACGCTCAAGATGGTCTGTCTCAGGTTCCTCCTCTGGTTGTACATTTCAGTTCTAGAAGTAGATTTTCAGTTGTGTTGTGTGAAGCTGCTTTTGGAGAGCCTCCTCCCCCTATTCCATCCTTCCTTGTTTGGTGCAGCACCACTTTACCTTTTATATATTCCCTGGTGGCTCAGAAGGTAAAGAGTCTGCCGGCAATGCAGGAGACCTGGGTTTGATCTTCCCTCGGTCGGGAAGATCCCCTGAAGAAAGGTATGGCAACCCACTCCAGTCTTCTTGCCTGGAGAATCCCATGGACAGAGGAGCCTGGCTGGCTGCCATCCATGGGGTCACAAAGGGTCAGATACGACCGAGTGACTAACATTGTACACATTACAGCATTTGGGGGGGGTACATAGATCACTTCAAAAGCAAATTGAAGAACCACTTTTCTACAGGGTAGCATACAATTTCTTTCTGTGTTCTGATCCCTGCCTTCCCACCCTATCTTTATTTCTTCCACTTCCTTACTTTCTGCTTTAGCAACTTTGAATACATTAAGCTATTCCCCAGATGCGCCATGATTATTCTACCCTTTGAACCTTGGCACACATATCTAGCTCTTCTAGAATCTCGTCCCTCTGGCTCCTTTCCCACCACCCCCAATTTTGCCTGCCACCCAACAAATCTAAGTTCAGTATGCCCTTCTCTATTTAATAGTCCCAGTTCTCGCAGCCAGATTTCCATGCTTACATTTATTAAGATCACTAGTTGTAAGGGGCAGAGACAGAGTCAGGCCACCCCAAGCCAAGATGCTAAAAAGAGAGCTAAGAATCTTTATGGAAATGCTTAGTGTGGTGATGCTATGCTATGCAACATTACTTGAGTCATGTCTGACTCTTTGCAACACTGTATGGACTGCTGCCCACCAGACTCCTCTGTCAATGGAATTCTCCAGGCAAGAATACTGGAGTGGGTTGCGGTGCTCTCCTCCAGGGGATCTTCCAGACACAGGGATCGAACCTTCGTCTCTTATGTCTCCTGCATTGGCAGGCGGTTTTGTTTTGTTTTGTTTTACTACTAGCACCACTTGGGAAACCCTAGGCAACCTTAAAAACCAAGGAGCTTTGGGGACATCAGTGGTATGCTGGTGGCAGATCTTCAGTGAGGTGTCCTATTACTATAGCAATTAGGCTATCCTTTCCAGTATGCTGTTCTTTCTAACAGCTAACTTCCTCACATTTGATTCTGTGCTCAGTTCAGTCGCTCAGTTGTGTCCGACTCTTTGCAACCCCATGGACTGCAGCTCGCCATGCTGCCCTGTCCATCAACAACTCCCAGAGCTTGCTCAAACTCATGTCCATCGAGTCGGTGATGCTATCCAACCATCCTGGGTCCAATTCCTTGTTTTACCACTTGCCAACTAGGTAATCTGAGACAAATCACTGAACTTCTTTATGCATCATATGTACAAGGAGAGCATAAGATCATGACTTTAAGGATGAAATGTTCTCCACTGTAATTCATCAATTCAAGATGCACATTTTCATCCACATTTTGATACTTCGGAAATCATGCTGCATCTCACAAATACTGCTGGCCAGTCAGGAGTCAAGTCATGAGGTGGTTATTGTCTGTTCATGTGCAAACGTGGTTGTTATTCCTGGCTGGACAGCTGTCACCTCGCCCATGCTTGACTTGGGAAACTGTTTATGAACCATTTGAGGCAAAACTAGAATCCTTCCTGTCAGCTGAAAACTTTCTATTGGCACTCATTGATAAGAGAAAAAATGCTCCAGCATCAAAACTTGCAGAGTAAAGTGTTAACAGCTTGGAAGAAATCCTGAAAACCACGGTGGAGCATTCTTTTAAGAACTGTTGCCCAGGGCCCGTGATGGTCAGCAAATGATGTTGTGTGGTAAACACTAGCATGACGACAGAGTCAGAAAGTGATTCAGAAGAATTTGACTCTGTGAGGAAGTTTTAGGAACCCTAGTCAATTGATTTTGCTTCTTGTTTCTTTTTCATGTGTGCACAAGAATGAACTATGATAAAAGCTGTATATAAACCATCATTCAAAACCCTTTCAATAGTGTAACTCTAAGTGATAAGAAAATAATTTTCATATGTTAAATAGCATTTTGTCTTTCATAACAGTTCATAAAATAAAAGTGAATCATATAGGTAATGACATCTTAGACTTGATGAAATGTGATTTTGGCTATTATTACCTAATAATATTTGTTTGCTCATTGTTTTTATTCACTCATGGTCCTTTGTTGTGTTTTTCTTCATGACTTTGTAGCTCTAGTGCACGAAATAACTGCCTCATTCTCTCCATAATAACCAGTCTTGCTCATTCTTTTCTCTAACCTGTCTTTTTGCCCCCCTCACCTTGCACATCTTTTAGGTCACTGCTGTGTTTATGTCCTGAGTCAACCCCTAATCCAATCATCTGTAGAAGAGTCACGTGGTGGAGAACACAGCTGCCAAGGCTTCCCCAGGAATTTTTGTATCCTCAGCACTTAGCACAGTACTAATACATGTTTGTTGAATAAATGTATAAACCAAAATGATTTTGCAAGAAACGCAAGTCCATGACTCACTTATGACATAGTTTGATAATGGATTGCACAGTTTTTAGAAAAAGGTTTTAAAATCACAATAGCATCTCGAACTTACTTGCTATTATAAATATTTGATCTCAGTTTTCTATAAATATAGTACCTGACATCTTTCATGGATCAGGTTTTACTAGTATCTACATACTCTTCTGACTTGGAAATTTTTTCAGTTATTTCTATGACCTAATTAATTAACTCGATCATGGAGGATACATACTGCTTGACATCTATATGCTACAATAGCCTTGGATTGGCCCGATATAGCCATAAATGTTAATGATGCCTTATGAACACATTTTCTCCATGAAAACATTTTACTCTTTTCCTCCCATTTCTTGCAAAATTGAACAGAAGAGAATGGAAGAGATGAGTAATACCTCTCTAACTTTTCTGATGAACTATGGATTCCTTTTTTCATTCTGAAAGTCCATGACATTGGGTAAATCCAATACACTTAAGGTGTTCAGTTCTCTTTACGTGACTGACTTATTTCCAAAGTGTGGTCCTTGTGCTGAGTTACTTCAGTCATGTCCAGCTCTTTGCATCCAACCCTTTGGACTGTAGCCCACCAGACTCCTTGGTCCCTGGGATTTTCCAGGCAAGAATACTGGAGTGGGTTGCCATACCCGTCTCCAGGGGATCTTCCCCACCCAGGGATCGAATCTGCATCTCTTACATCTCCTGCATTGGCAGGCGAGTTCTTTACCACTAGCACCACCTGGTATGATTGATCAAATCAGGAATTTTTACCATTCTTCAAGGTTTTGTTAAAGCTTTGTGGGCATAACGTCAGTCCATTTTTCTAATACTTAATGAGTAGGCATACAATGAATATATTATGTTACATATGACCATCTTTCTCCTCAGCCACCTGACCCACAATCTCCCTGCTACCCACTTAGATTACCCTACTCAGCTCTAAGCAGTCCTCTGATGCTAGCCTTTTCTTGTTGCAATCCACATGGTCAGATGACTTTTCTAGGAATAGATTCTTTCATCAGGTAACTCCTTTCCTCCAAAACATCATTTTCCTTAGGATCAAGCTCCAATCCTCATCATGGCATTAAAGTCCCTCTGTAATTTGTTGTTACCTTACTTATCCAATTTTGATCATTGTGATTTTACAATAGAAATCTCTGTTCCCAGTTGTGCCAGTCCCATAAATCAATTGTGAATGTGATGCACCAGTTGCCAATTTCCACCCTCTGGTGTTTCCATGTGCCATGTCCTAAGGGTACATTGTCTTTTTCTTTTTCTCTCATGACTTCTAGAATGAGGTTCTTCTTTTTCTTATTATAATTAAGACTCTATTTTATATAGCACCATGTATTTTATACTGTCAACATAAAAAATTATTTCTTTTCACTGTTAATTCTCCCCACAGCAGCCTTTTAACAATTTTGATCTTTTAATAATTTTGAACAGTTTTGTTATTTTTATGTTGACACCTCATATTTCTTCCTAGACTTTTACTCAGCTTGAGCACTCATCTTAATACAAATGGCTCCTATTAACTTATGGGTTATTAAAATCCAAATCCATCTTCAAAAGGGAAATATTTTTCTAATAGTGATGTTATTTATGATATATAATCGAAGCCATATACAATATTGCTATAAAAGATTGAGATTATTCAAACGAACATGATGTTTAGGCCCAGATGATGTTTATAATCAAGGATTTTAAAGAAAGATCTATCCAATTGTGGCACCATTGGTGTAAGCTTTTCAAAGTTAATACTTTGAGTAGGAAAACATCTTTTTGGATCTATTAATTCTAATGTGTTGGTTAAAAATCGGTACCACTTTATTTTCTTCACCACTGACATTATAATTTCAGATAGACACAGTTTTTTAATGACTTTTGGAATCTTCAAAAAGTATCCAGTGTATATAAAGCATATTTTGCACTTTTATTGAAAACTAACATCCTGATTCATATGGCAATATTGCAACATAAGGGGAAAAATGTAAAACACAGACCAATGCGAATACCCCAAACCAAGATTCAACCGCTCTTTTCAAGTTTTAGCTGAAATTTGAAATGATTTATTTTCAATAATAGGTGGTGCTTCCCAGGGTTCTTGTTTGTTTAGTTGAAATGCTTTGGCTCTATGAAATATCTCTGCTATCAATTTTTAAAAATAATATAAAACATTAAGATTCAAATAGTACTTTGGTAATTGACAGGAACTATATCCGCTATCAAAGCTGCTGTATTTATCAAAATTAACATTCTAAGAGATTATGAAAAAGAAGCATTTGTAAACTTACTTTTTGAAAATATATAGAAGTATCAACTTTTTTTTTACTTTTCTACTTATTTTCAACTCTTTAAATGTTATTCAATTACTTTAAAATATATGTATTTTTAAAATGTACTCAAAATTTAGAGTTTATAAATTTTATAGAAGGGATTTTTAATATTTGCAATGACATTTATCTTAATGGGAAGCAAAATATAAACAATTAAAAATTCTAGAGAAATGTTAAGGTGATCAGGGCTCATTAAGTCCCTTAATCTGAAGTTATTAGCAGATAGCTGCTCCAGAATCCCTCTTCACACACACACACAGCAATACAATTATTTAAACCTGAGTTCAACCTTAGAAAAACAAAAGTAACACTGAATTAACTTGGAACAATTGTAAGACAAATAAATTCATTATTTAGGGATGAAGCACCTATGTTTCAGGGAAAGAAACATTTCTTCATCATACAGTGTGTTGAAGGCAATAACACACTATATGACAAGAACTTATACAAGACCATAACTGACAAAGCACTGCATATACATTGAGTCCACAGGAGGATTACAATTTGGGAAGGTAAAGTATTAACTTCAGGTTATTGATCAGTAAGCAGGCTGAGAGAAACTAAGTGAAGGTCACCAAGCTAGAAGTAGCAAAGCTGGGACTTGAACTTCATATCATCATACTCTGAATCAGGTACTCTTTTTCTCTATATCATTCCATTTTCATTCTTGTAATATTGGACATGGGGACATTATGGACAAATATGATAGATCATGATACAGAAGAATGATAATAATCAAAACTAAGATTTTTCAATTTGTATATGTTATCTAATATGATAAACCAAGTGAGAAGTTTTTATAAATGAAATTAAAATATTCCGAGAGAGCTGAAAATCAAAGTATAAATTCTTAAAAAAAAAACCAACAAAACTCTTGAAATTTTTGTGTTTTCTTTTTTTAATATTAAGTATTCTTATAGAAGGCATGCCTAGGGTCATTTGATCAAATAAATATTCTACTTTTATTTTCCCAAACAAAGGATAAACTATAGCCTTTGGCATAGGTTATTTCAATAGGAAATAAAGATTAAAGCAGGCAAGCCCCAGGAGATGGTTTAAGTTGTTTTCATTTTAATGAAAACATGACTTTGTTTTCTTCCTGTTCTATCTTTGGGGGCAGTTCAAGGTTTAAATTAACCTAGGTTCTTGTGTACTTGTCTCTGAAGATGAAGTTAGCAGTAGATAGTTGTGGAAATGAGAGATTAATAACTTTTGTTGAACAGAATCAAAGAGAATACCACATGATCATTATAATAGCCACTCTACTCCTAGATTCAGGAATCAAATCAGCAGAAGAGATGGCTAATCTTGTTTTCTTGTGGAAATGAAGAGCAAGTCAAGGCTCAGAAGGGAGCGTTTAATAATATGGAAGAGGAAACAAGACAGGATTTATTCTTCAACTGGGTAGATAAGAAATGAAGACTTGTTTTGTACTAGGGCAAAGATGTTTCCTTAGATGTCTTACCATGTGGATTTAATTAGCAAAATCTTTGATATGTAGTAGTGATGCAGTTTGTCTGAACTCCTGTCGCTTTGATTCTCTGTGAAGGAATATGACACGTAAGTAATGAAGGGCACCAATTCAGAGCCCTGCTATATGCATTTGTTTCTTTTTTTTACAACTTGTAGAAAAATAGAATCACTTGTGACAAAATACACAAATGGTTAGCTGTAGAATTATAGAGCTGACAGAAACTCTACAAATCATTCAGTGTAATTTATTCAATGTACTGGTTGATATGCCCACTTACAGAATTTGAAACCAATACAGAACATTAGTATTTCAAATAGGGCAGAAGGATGAGAATTATACTTACGAAAATGAAAAGAATGTTTATGGAAAATTTACAGAATAGGTTGGTCTATTTCTGTCAACTACAAAGATTGTTTACGAAAGGAAACTGAAAATAAAATGGCTTATCCTTGCCAGCTTTTCTTGGGAAGTATAGTAATATAGTGACTATTGCCCTAAAAGGAAAGTAAAGACTTAGTTTCCATTCTTGTTTCTTCATTAATTTATTAGACACCTAGGGGGTAACTCACCAATTTCTATTATTATTTTGTTTGTTTCTCAATAAGATCAAACATTATATTTATTATCATGAGTTCACAGAAACATTGGAAAGATTAATAAGATATTATTTTTCAAGAGCTTGGAACACATTGTGGTTCTGCTATTTTGGCAAATAAAGTAGATAAATGAATAAGTTAAGCCTTAGTACTACACTTTTTTCTTCTCTTTTAAATCACTAGCAGTTGCCAAGAGTTACCAGACTTTTTTATTCATTTTACTTTGTTGTTTTCTCAAAAGTCAAATCAGTAGAAGAAATAGCGAATCTTGTTTTCGCATGAAAATGAGGAATAAATGAGTTCACTTTCCATTCTGCCTTATCCTTTTAGATCTTAATATAGTAAACTGAAAATTATTGTACGATTTTCTCATGGATATTTACATTGTTTTTCCTTTTCAGGAAAACTTCATACACTAGCTGTCTATTTCTAGCCATGGCACACTGTATTAAACTTTCTAAATAAATACCAATGTCTATTTTAAGCAAAAATTTTAGAATTTCCACAGACTTAGAGTTGTAGGCAATCAGAAAAGGGGGCAGGTTTTATTAAATGTCTTCTAGATCAGCAGTCCCCACCTTTTTAGCATAGCATCAGGGACTGGTTTCGAGGAAGGAACTTTTTTTATGGACTGAAGAGGTGGTGGTGGGGGAATGGTTTCAGGATGATTCAAGAGCATTACATTTTCTGTGCACTTTATATCTGTTATTATTACATCAGCTCTACCTCAGATCATCAGGCATTAGATCCTGGAGGTTGGGGACCCCTATTCTAGCTCCAGGGTGGCGAGGTTATACCTATATTTATTTATACTATAATATTTAGACAAAAACATATTGATCCGTTTCAGTGCTAAATGATATAGAGGGTCATTGTTCATACTATTTGATTTCTAAATAGAACATGATCCATGATGATGGTGTTATAGATAACATTTTATGGATTTTATTTATTAGCATAATTTAAAAATAATTTCACAAAAATTGTAATTTAATAATACACCTTGGTTGAAATAATTTGAAGTTTATTTGTAACAGAAATTTTCAAATATATTGTTGTAGGATTTATGGAAATAAAATGTTCAGTGCTCCCTCTCCTGGTTTTATCATACCGGTGTACTGACCTCTTGTCCCCAAATTGTGGTGATAGCAGAGAAGACAGTTTTGAAAAACCAAATAAGATACCATCATGGAATATTGTATTTCTGATTTGACTCTTTCAAACCCATTCAAATTGTCCAAGAAACTTATCCACTGGTTAAAGTTTATCACTTCTCCAAATATGAGATATATGAAAATAGAAAATATGTACAATAATGTTGACTTTAGCCTTTGAAACAGCCTATTTTATTACAATTTATATTATTAAGAGTGAATAGGCAGTTTCTTGGTTTAATTCTTGTTCTGTGTTATTTTCTAGTGATGCTTTCTTGTTGATGGTTTTAGCAGTGCCCTAGTGGGTCATTCCAAATAGAATTTTAATTATTTTAAAGAACTCAAATATTAGAAAATCTCGAATAGAGAAAAAAAAAGTTTCAAAAGAATTACTTACTATTTTAAAGAAGAATATTTAAAAATTATTGAAATGTCCATACTCAAATTTATATGATTTTATACTGAAGTTTTGTTTGCTTTATTTTGTCAAAGACTTTAAGCTACTTCTTATATGTAGGACCTGCAAAAAATATTTCCCTTTCCACTTACTATATGTTTCTGGGTTTTAGGTATCTTTTAAGAATCTCTGTGGAAACTCAAATTTCACATATTGTTACCCTCACAGCAGCATGAAGTACATGATTTTGATAATAAATGTCTAAAATCCAATAGTCTGTAAGGAAACAAAAAGCATTTTTCCTACTGATTAAAATGCTTTTTTTTTTTTTTTACAGTGACACATCATATATACTTAAGAATTATAAAACCTCTTAGGAAATTATTTCTATTTTAATTGATTTCTATTTAGCTGATTTTTAAAAATAAACTTATTTTTTCAAAATTATATAAAAATCTTACAAAATTGAAGGGAGTCTGGGACTTTTACAATTTTGATTTTGGGGAAATTACATCACAAATCAAGATAGAGCAATTATTATAAAATCTACAGCAGGAAATCATACCTTTATCACATATTGTTACACACATGTTCAGTAAAGCGCGCCACGTTTTAGATTTCACATATTCTGAACTTTGCTTTAAATTGGATCTGTAGTGGCATATCATCATCTTTTTTATATCAATATACATTATCTCACTAACTGATCAGTAGTGAGGGCTTGATATACAACTTTTTAATCTTTTAGTCTTCAACGTTGTTTTGTAATTCCACTTTTAAGGGTAGAGTTCACCAATCCTTTTGCTGAGATTTGATAACTGAAGACTGCTAACTAAATTTCAAGGTATTCTTTTATGACAAAAGGCATTTGCAGGATTTTTTGAGGCAATCCACATTTTCAGAGGATGTTTTTTAGGGGAGTGTACAGGGCAACATATCCAAGTGGGTACTCATAAAGGAAAGAGGAAACGACTGTTGGGGAAATCCTGCTCCAGGTTTTCTGGCAGCCCGTATGATTGACACATGATATCACTGGAGGCGTGTCCTGGAGTGGAGGTGGAGGTGGAGGCGAAGAGCTGAAATTCTGCGGAGCCGGAGTGGGACTGCTCTGTAAGGCACGCAGTGGTTTGCAGAGTGATAGCCGCAGACACAACTCCCAGCCCTGGAAAAGGAGCAGCTACAGTTGCTGTAAATGTGCCTGAAAAGCAATTTCCAATCTTTGCTTTAGGTAAGAACTGTTTCCTTCCTTTCCTTCCGTAGACATTTTAAGGAAAGATCAGGTGAGAAATGTTGGCTTTTGCAAGGAACTGATTATTTCTTTGAACTCGCTTTAAATCTAAGATTACTGGTTGCATTTCAAATTACCAGTAGGATTCCCACTGCTAAAACGAATGCTCTTAAAGTAAATGCTACCACTAAAAGAAAAAGCAGGGTCCTTTTCCTCCCCACCCCCACAACCACCCCCCCACCCCCCAGCCGAGCAGTAACAAGTTTCAAGTCTGAAACAGTCGGATGTGTGAAAAACTGGGTGGGTTTTTTTTTTTTTTTTTTTTGCCAAAGAGGGGCTGGCATTCGGTGTGTGGACCAAATGCATGTTTGTTTAGGCATTGTTGGCGACCGAATCCCGAGAAGCAACTGTTTAAAACCTGAATTTCCCGTCTCTGTGTATTGATTTCCAATGCGCAGAGGCGTCGCTTGAACGTTGTTTGAACTCTTAGGCATTCCAAGGGGGCAAAAGCACTTCGGCAAAAACGTGCAAGACTGCATGTTACTTTGGTTCGCTGCTGACACGCCGACTGTGCGCCCGCCTGTCAATCACAGGGAGCAGCAACAGCCAGCACATGGGTGCGGGCGGCGGACGAGCTGGCGAGCGGCCCGCTCCGCTCCACTCTTCGCCCGGGCGGCGGAGCGCGCGGCCAGTCCAAGTGCCTGGAAAGAAAGGGAAATTAACGTGTTCTTATCTCTAATCGTTTGTAGCAGGCGTTTCGGCCGCGGAACAGGAGGGTCGGAGGACTGGGAGTGATCGCTACCCGGGAGAGGCTGACTGCCAGGACCGGAGTTCCCAGGGACGCCGTGCCCCCACTTGCCCGGCGTGCGGGATCGGGAAAGTGCCTGGACCTGCGCGGGGGCCGAGGGACGACGCCCCGCCTTCTCCCCGGAGGAGAACCCCCAAACCTCGCTCCCTTCACCACCGCCCCTAAAAAAGCGGGTAAAAACCAAAATCCCACCCACCCCCCACCCGCGGGGAGCGGCGGTCGGGCCTCTCAGGCGTGTACTCTCTGCGCGGCTCCGTGACTCGTCCGCGGACGCCGGTTCGAGCCCCGTCCCGGGCGCCGCGGAGCCTCAAACGTCCGTGACGTGGATTTTCACGCGTCAGGAGGCCGCCACTCCCGCCTTTCCCGCGAGGAGCGACTGGACCCTGAGGAGAACTCTGGTCCGAGCACAGCGGCGGGTCGGCCGGCCAGTCACGCGCTCCTCTCCCCGCCGCTCCGCAGCTCACTTTCCGGAGAGATCCGGAGAGCCCTCCTGAAGGGATTTTTTTTTTTTCTTTCCCCTGGCTCTTGGAAGGGGGCTACAGGAGAAGAGCCCCGGAGGTGGATGTTACTGGGCTGCGCGGCGCACGCGAGCTGTGAGAGGTCTGCGCCTGGCCGCGCCGAGTCTCCAGAGGATTGTCCCCCGCAGCCGGAAGGGGGCCGCGGGGAGCGCTCCTGCCCAGCGGCAGAGGCCGCGGGCCGACCAGCCGCAGCTCGGGCCATGCCTCCCCGTCCTCCCCGCCGCGGTTGATGCGGCGAGGGCACGCAGTCGCCCGCACCGGGACCCAGGCCGGGTTGCACTGCTTGGCCGCCCGCCCCCGCTTCGGCCTAGGTGAGTGTGGGGCGGCCGCCCTCGGGCCGCGGGGGCGGGAGGTGCACGGGCGGGGCGGGCCGGGCGGCAGGTGCGGGCCCCGGGGAGCGGCGTGGGGGCCTGGACCGCGCGAGGGGCAGGGAGCGTGGGGCCACCCCCTCTCGCGGCCCGGCCCGCCCGCGGGGCGCTCAGAGCTGCTCAACCCAGAGAGCGACCTTTCGCCTCCGCGCGGGACGGCGAGGCGGGATCCCCGGTCCTCAGTCGCCTGCAGCGGCGGCGCGGGGACCCGGGGTGTCCTCTCGGGGAAACCCCTCCACGCGAAAGATGCATTCGGGGAGGCTTGGGGCGGGGGGGGAGGGTCCCCGGGAGGAGGACCGCGGAGCTGCTCGGCGGGTGCCCGCGGCGGGCTTTCCGGATCCGAGGATCCCTCGGACGGGGGCCTCCCGAACGGCGTGTTCGCGCGCGAGTGCCAGAGCGGACCCCCGGGTCGCTGGGGACCCCCTGGGCCGATCGGCGCGCACCCGCGCGAGCTGCCACTTTATTCTTGTTGTGAGCGCGGCGGCGCGGCGGGGGCGGGAGAGGGCACTGCCACTTTAAAAGTGCGGAGGTCCGCCCTCCTGAGGTAATGGTAACCTCAGCCTCCTCCCCTCCGCCTGCCGGAGAGAGAGGGGAGAGAGAGGGAGCGAGAGAGAAAACTTGTTTTCATTCATAACTTTTTCCTTTTCCTTCCTCTCCGTCAACTATTTATTCTCCGCTCGTCTCAGCGCGGATTGCAGAGGGCGCAGCTCCACCGCGGGAACCGGCGATGTGGCGACACCGCTCCGCCGCCCCGGCCCCCGGCTCGCTGCGCCCCGGCTCTTTAGGAATCCGGCTTCTCCTTTAAAGTGTAGACAGATATTTATTTATAACCCTCCCTGCCTTGGGCTTGCTTTTTGGCGCCCGCATTCGCTCCGAAGGCTTTTCCTGATTTGTAAGCATCCTTGGTGGCATACGCCAAAAGGCTTTGGAAATCCACGGTGATCCTTAGAATGTGATGGGATTGTCCGAAAAGGTACTCGACTTCGATTCGGGACTTTCTTGGGGGAGAAGAGTTTGCCGAGAGCGTGTGAGCGTGTTTGGGGCTAGATCCAGGGCTGTCACTGCTGGAAAAGGGGCTGTGCTTCAGATCCGAGGTGGCTGACATTCTTTGCTTTTTCTCTTTATCTGGTGGCCTCTTTTACCGGCCAACAGGAACTTTGTTACAGCTAGCATTTAAGACTCAGATTAAAGTCGTGCCTTGTGCTTTTTCTACTCTCTTCAGATCCACGTTTTTTTCTTTCGCGTGGAGTCTGACCTACTACTTGTAGATACTCTTTGCTTTAGAAGCGCTGGGTTAGGAAGTGCTTTGAGAGGAGGAATGATACTGCAGTGTAACGATGCAATCTTTTTAACAGTCCTTAAGGACTTCAGGACTAAACCCAGCAGGTTGTGACCGTGTTCCTCGGGTACAGAGAAGGTAGAAGAAACTAGAAACTTGAGGCTCCGAGTTGGGAGAATGAGCAGGGGTAACGCCAAGAAGTTAACATGTAAGACTGTACAGGGCCATTCAGTGAAGTTAATAGATGAAATGGACTTCTTTCTGCCTTATTCCTGAAGCTGATGAGATTTGGCTCATGGTAGTGGAGAATAGGCATTTCTTCCTGTGCATTCTTGAACTGGATCAGATCTGTAGATTGTGGGAGGAATTTGTGTGAAAAATATTCTGGTTTACCATTTATGAGAACAAAAACGTTTTTATGTTTAATAGATGGTTTTATGAAGAATACATTATAAATTAGAAGTAATTTATCATTGGTATTGAAACAGATTTTTACCTGGATATTGCTATACTTTATTACAAGAAGTACATTGATTCAGAGTTGGCAGTGCTTTTGAAAATCAAGATCTGGCATGTAAATACAGATTTTTAAATTAGAGGAAATACAGATAATTAAAATGGCCAGGATTTCCCCCTGCTACTTTAAAGGCCAGACACTTATTTGTATGTGAAAGTTATCTTGTTATGTGAGTGGTCCTTATTTAAACTTAAAAAAAAAAAAAATCAAATGTGAATGGTCTTAACATTCACAGAACTGTACATTGAGTTTTGTGTGTGTGCTTTAGAGGCTATAAAACACCAAGAACTGTTGTGTTCGTCTGCATTCACTTTTACATCTTGTAGACTAATAGCACGAGCTAGGTTTAAAATTCTGGTTTCTACTGAAGATGACCTCTTAATTGGAGATTCCATTTCAGTTTGGAGTGTCTTTTTTTTTTTTAATGCATGAAGTATACCTTGACTAATTTCCTGAACACTAATCTAATGCTTATAACAGTAAACAGGTAACTAAAGACAACAGCACCATAGCCATTCTTAGTTTTTTTTTTTTTTTTAATGGATATTTTCTTTTATGGAAAATACCCAGAGTTTCTTTAGATGAGAGCTGTTTATTAGTGCTTATACTCAGTGTTCCCCACAAGGGCATACTCCATTTTGTTTGTTAGATTCACAAACAGGAAGACATTACTTCTTGATTCTGCTTTTTAAAAGTTGAAAAAACTTCCAGTTCTTATAGCATGGGGTCTCTTGCTTACATTCTTCTTCTATGATGTGGTCCTAAGCCTCTCTCAGAATTGGACTCTGGCCAGGACCCCAGCATCATTGTAATCCGCTGATGAGGGAGATCATTACCAGGTGGTTTAGGCAATTTGTGACTTGACAGGATTTCTCACCTCTTCCCCCCCCACCCCCCAAATGCTTCTAGTCATTTATTTTCTCTGTTTTTTGTTTTTTTTTTTCATCTTTGATTTCCTTTTAGGATTTCAGATGCATGCCAGGTTTCCATTGATTGCCAGAAATCAAGATCACTACACATGGATCCCCAAAATCAGCATGGCAGTGGCAGTTCATTAGTTGTGATCCAGCAGCCTGCATTGGATAACCGTCAGAGGCTAGACTATGAGAGAGAGATTCAGCCTGCTGCTATTTTGTCCTTAGACCAGATCAAGGCCATCAGAGGCAGCAATGAATACACAGAAGGGCCATCCGTGGTGAAAAGACCTGCTCCTCGAACCGCACCAAGACAAGAAAAGCATGAGAGGACTCACGAAATCATACCGATTAATGTGAATAACAACTATGAGCATAGACCTACCAGCCACCTGGGACATGCAGGACTCTCAAATAACACCAGAGGCCCCATACTGAGCAGATCAACCAGCACTGGAAGCGCAGCCAGTTCTGGGAGCAACAGCAGTGCCTCTTCCGAGCAGGGGCTGTTAGGAAGGTCCCCGCCAACCAGGCCCATCCCTGGTCACAGGTCTGAAAGGGCAATCCGGACCCAGCCCAAGCAACTGATTGTGGATGACTTAAAGGGTTCCTTGAAAGAGGACCTGACGCAGCACAAGTTCATTTGTGAACAGTGTGGGAAGTGCAAGTGTGGGGAATGCACAGCTCCCAGGACCCTGCCGTCCTGTCTGGCCTGTAACCGGCAGTGCCTTTGCTCGGCCGAGAGCATGGTGGAATACGGAACCTGCATGTGCTTGGTCAAGGGCATCTTCTACCACTGTTCCAATGACGATGAAGGGGATTCCTACTCGGATAATCCATGCTCCTGTTCACAGTCACAGTGCTGCTCTAGGTACCTGTGTATGGGAGCCATGTCTCTGTTTTTGCCTTGCTTACTTTGTTATCCTCCTGCCAAGGGATGCCTGAAGCTGTGCAAGGGGTGTTATGACTGGATCCATCGCCCAGGGTGCAGATGTAAGAACTCCAACACGGTCTATTGTAAGCTGGAGAGCTGCCCCTCCCGGGGTCTGGGTAAACCATCCTGATTTTTGGAGGTGGGTTGGACCTCCTGAACTTCTCTTGCTTTCAAGCTGTGGCTGTTAAAAAAGATGCTGTCAGATACTGGTTTTATTTTCTTTGCAGTTTTCCCCTGTTTCCCACCTTTCTCCCCTTCTTTCCAAGGTTTGGCTCATGGATTGTACTCTTCTCTAATGGATGGTCTTCGGTAAGAGTGGACTGTGAAATGCGTCTGGCTCCCCCTTATGACAAGAGCCTCTGCCATCCACTCGAGAGGGTATTGAGAGCCAGTGGGCTTTTGTGTAGCCTTTTTGTTCTGCAAGCAACTTTCCAAAGTTGTACACGTGAACATATCCACACATGTACACCCAGACTACAGTGATTTAGAGCTGTATTTGATTGGGTACTCTGGGAACAGGGAAATTGGTATTTAAAGAAGCAGCCGTTTAATTGCTTAAATAAGCTATATATTAAATCTGTCTCCAATTAGGGCTATCTTCATAGCATTGGACACTTAAGTAGCATGGGAGATCTGTTTTTGTTACAAGGTTAACATTTTCCTTTAACCACTGCCCTCTCCTCTCTCCTCAACCTTCTATCCCCTCAGTTTTGGCCTTATCTTATTTTAGAGATGCCAGGTTTTTTGTTTTTTTTCTGTGTAATTTTAGGTCTGCTTTACAATGTAAGTCTTCACATTGGAGATATATTGGTTGTATCTTGCTCATCCTTATTCAAGCTTTCATATTTGTGAAGGACTCGACTCCCTCCCTTCTGTACTCTTTGCTTTTCACCAAATTACTCTTGTCATTGAGGGCACTTGGATAACTGAAGTTGATATTTATATCTGATCAATCTATACATGTCACAGAACTATGCTGCCTGAAGTGATCTTGGCTCCTTAATGGTTTTTCGCCACTTGGTTAGTTAACAGCTGGATAGTTCTAATCTTTTCTGTTTCATTGCCTTAACCACAAATTGTGGTGCTTTTTGTATATTTTATGTATAAATCACAAAGTTGAATTCTGACTATTTTTAAGACAAAAGTCTGTTAAACTTTTTTATTGTAAAGAATATTTATTATGCGAATCTCTATTATTTTATGATATTTATTGCAAAAGACTGTTGAAATGTACTCATGTCTGAATATAACAAAATATCAATACGTAACGGAAAATAAGGTGACACGAAGAAAGTACATATGTTAACTATAATGCAGAAAATATATTAATTAATGAAACTGTCTGTTGATTTCTTCATTTATTAGCGTGTACTGTTGTGATTTTGTCATTTGCTTTGACTCTTTCTGCATGCATACCCATTTTCTTTCTTTCCCTTAATATACCAAATCTAGATGTAGGTGAGCTCAAATCTTGAACTAGATGTTTCCTGGAAGATTCATTAATCAAGATTATGTATTCCAAATTCTGTTTCAACAAATGCCCAAGTGAATCACTTTACAAAGTGAAGAAAGTTTTTTTGTGATTAATATTAACAATTCTGTCCCTCCTTTGGCTGTTTTGTAAGCAAGGGGTTTTGTGTATATCAATTTCTTGGAATGGGACATACCTGTATGTTTTAAATAATGTTTATCTTAACTCTTGGATTAGTCTGAATTTAATTTTCATCAGCAAAACTTAAAAAATTAGTTCTGTAGCCATACTAGCAGTCTCTGGCACTGTCACTTTAATAAAACATTATAGAATTTGAGAGTGCATCAAGGGGATAGTTAACATTATCAAAGAGCTGTTTTAAAAACATTCCAATCCTTTTCATTCCTTTAATAAGTATTTAATGTGCCCTGATCAAATAACATTGTGTCATGTCTCTTGGAATTAGAAATGTGAGGGTGTGAAACTTTGTATTAAAAAAGTACATGCTTTTAGTTTTTAGCCTGCTGAAGTCAGGACATAGAATCTTTGGGTCTGATAAAATTTTGTTCACGTGACTCCTCAGACTCAATTTCACTAACTCCTCTGAATGCCTAACTGATGTGTCAAACCTGAATAATCAGCATTTGAGAATATGATGTTGACATAATTTGAACCCAGGATTTAGGCTGTCAAAACTCTTATCCAGATTTTTTGTTTTGGTTGTTGTCTCTTACATGATTTGACTACTAGTTTTGGACTATTTATCCCTTGTAAATAGGCTTTGATTTTGTTTTAATTAAATAAGACATAAGTGATAGAAACTTTTAATGCATTTCCACCAAGCCACTCAACCTATTAGTCGGCATTGTGACATTTGGCTTAATCAAGTATTTTCTCTATGCTCTGAAAGCAGGAACATTTTTAAAATTTCATAATCTATGGTATTTTAAAATGTGAATTTGTTTCCTCTTGTGTTCAAGTTATGTGGTGATATCCCTGGTCCCTGAATATTGAATATTTCATTGAGATTTGGCTCCTTAATGAAACATATAAATAGACTCCTTCAAAATACTGTGTAACCTTTTTCTGTTATTTAGACCCTTCGTATAATCAGGAATTGGTGTAAGAGCTGTCTGTAGTTAAACTAACCAGACTAAGAAGCTATGGCTTTTATTGAAAGAAATTTATAACTTTTATGAGAATAAGGTATGTTGTGGAGTTTTAACTTCTGGCTATATGGGGAATACATTAAAATTATAATATTAAGATGGCAGTCTGCTGCTGCTAGGGTTCTGTATGCTGTAGGCTGTAGGGTTCTGGCATAATGTCAGGCCCATATTTGGAAATAGCAATATGTTAGGGGTTCAGACTTCTAACATGCTTGTCAGAGACAAAGAATAACACTTTGATTCAAAACTTCCTCCTTTGTGATTGTTTAAACCTAGAAGAAAAAAATATTAGGATGTGTTTTCGTCAGTGCTCATGAGTCCAATGTGTTTGAACCGAATACTGATGGTCATTTTAAAGTGCTGAGGCTTTGAAAGCATTAGCAGAGCTGACATTTCTTATGATACCCCTGCCATTTATTTGATACTGCTAAGTTAAAAATACCACATAGATAGATTAACCTTTCCCTTTTATTCCACAATTTTGTCCCTTTTCCTCAACTGCCAAAGCCTGACAGAATGAATATTTTTTAAGTAGTTCCTTTCCAGCATGTTTTCTGAGTGCTATTCTTTTCATTCAAAGAAGTTTTATTTGGATAATTTAATTGTGAATAAAACCAGTAGAGAATTTCTGTAATTGAGTAATTTCCTGTCAACAGTTTAATAAAATGTAATTCAGCAGAAAAATGGACTATGAAAAAGTAGATATACTTCTTTTTTGTGAAGGCTTGAGGTGAATCCTTAAATTATAATCTATGATAATTATTATATAGTTGCAAAACACAAATCATAGAACTTTCCAGTTATTACTAAGAAAAAAAATTAAAAACAGTGGTTTTTAAAGTTAAAGGAAATAAGTTAAAAACTAATCATGTTTTTACCCTAAAGTTAATATTGAAATCAAACTCAGGATTCATTTGCAGAAGATTGATTTAATTTTTGAAATTGTCTCCTTTTCCTGAATCTTCCCTTTTTTTGTTGAGTGATGTACTTCATGGTAGTTTTATGTATAACTCTTCAGCAAAAAGGCATAATCCCATTTTTAAACATTGAAAAATGGAAACAAAGAAAGAATGTCTAGACAGTTCTCGTCTTAAACTCTGCCCCACCTCCGACTGTATATATATTGCAAGAGAGTTTGGTATCATTTTTTAAACATGTTGAAGACAAAACTTTAAATCCCCCTTTGGCCAGTTGACAATTGGAGAACTGTTTTTTTCATTATTGCCCTCACTAGATAAGATGGCCATGAATTTAACTGACAAGTTTTTGATTCTTCTCATATTACCTCAGATTATTACCAAGCCATTTTGCTGCATGTATTGAACCCCTACCATGTGCATTATTCCATATGGAGAAGAATTCTAGAGCTAGAAATAGATATCAGAATATACTTTATGTTTCTCAACCATATATGAAAGTAAATAGGTCACTAGTTAAAAAGTTAAAAATCAGAAGTCTGTGTCATAGTTCAGAGCTTCTATCAGAAGGTATCTCCAGGGGAGGAGCTTGATATTCTTAATTTCAAAATCTCCTTGGGTGAGTTTATCAGGCAATTTTGTAATTGCTTGTTTAGCTTCATGTCGTCATCTTGAGAATCGAGAAACAAAGGCCTGGCTTAAATGTTCATGATAGCTAGCATAGAACCAGGACTCTTCAGATACAGGGTTTTCTTCATTTCTTAGCAGCAAGCCTGGTACCTTTATGTTGCACATTAGCCTTTACCATTTCTTTTAACCAGAAAGTGTTTGCTTCATAATTAATATATTTGATCATAACTTAGGAAATGGAATGTTTTTCTGCGTATATTATTTACACCTAGCTATCAGGAATATGTAGCAAATGACTTCATTGCCATGATTATTTTTCATATGTTATTATTAAAGTTAACAACTTCATTTGAAAACTGAGATTGTGTGCTTCCTCTGGCCAGGTTTATATGGTAATAATAGAACAAATTGATCTTGATCAGTTTGTAAAGGTAACAGTAACCTGGCATCTAGATTTAAGAACTTAAGTGATGGCTCTTAGCATTATTCTAGTTATATCAGAATTATAGTGATTCAAAAGCAGATTTAAATGTTCTATTTTGTACTGATAGAAAGATTGGTGTTAAAGTCAGATAGTTGAATCATACTAGGTATGCCAGTAACAGCAAAACCTAGAGACTGTTTTGAACTGGGCAATTTGGGAAAGCATACTAAAGCTTCTATCATTCACTAGCAAGTAGTCCAAGAGCTTGTTTTGATAAAATAATCATAGAATCATACTTCTAATGATAGAAACTTGGAGGTCATCTATTGCATCTTCTTTAGAGATGAGAAACAGGTTCACAGAGCTTACTTACCTTACTTAGTCACGATCTAGTTGCCAAACTAAACTTTATTAAAAAACTGCTCGCTGCATATGTACCTGTGTGACAGATTGGAAGAAAGGAGAGGTTGGTTGGGGGAACAAGACAAGAGTTTAAACCAAAATTTCAGGTTAATTTGTAAGTTATAAAATTTAACAAATTTGTGAAAGCACAATGGCCTAATAGTAGTGAATACTAATAGTAGTCCAAGCAGAGAAGTAAGTGCCTTATTTAGAAAGGAATCAGACAAAACTAGCTGAATAAATTTGATGTAAGAAAGTAAGGTGTATATTTGAGAAAACTGAGTTCCTGTTTGGCTAGCAGCAGTTCTCAACTTCATTTATGAGTAAAATAGCAACAAACAAAACCTGTGGCCTGGGTGGGGCTTTGGCTTTTGTTTATCTTACAAGCACCCCAGATGATTCTACAGCATAGCCACAGTCAAGAGGCTCTGAATTAAATTATAGGTACATGTAGAAGAATCACAGGTGATTAAAATGGCAGATATTAAAGTAGGAGGCCAATTAGAGAAGTATTAAGGGTCAGAACTAACTTGGAGGTTAATAGGAAGGGAAAGGAGGGATCAATGTGAGACATATATCTGAAGGACTTGGCAGTTATCTGTGGTTTTGAGATAGAGGAAAAAATTGAAAATGATACTGAGGTTTTTGGACCAAGGAGAATAGGCAAATGGTAGTTCTGTTGAAAGAGTTGGGTGGACTTAGTTTAGGAGGTATGTGGGGTGGGAAAGTTATGAGTCCTATTGGGATAAACTCTACAATGCTGGTGAGTTGCCAGAAGCTCACTGAGAAAAAAAAAGTAAAAAAAAGTCTAGAATTTTAGAGGAGGGTGAAGACCCATAACCCACATTGGGGTGATAGGGAATCTGTTGCATAGATTCCCAAGAGAAAGAATGAAATTAAAAACAGGCTTGGGATAAAACCTTGAAAGTGAAAAAGTGAAAGTGAAAGTCACTCAGTCATGTCCGACTCTTTGCGACCCCATGGACTATAGTCCATGGAATTCTCCAGGCCAGAATACTGCAGTGGGTAGCCTTACCCTTCTCCAGGGGATCTTCCCAACCCAGGGATCAAACTGAGGTCTCCCGCATTGCAGGCGGATTCTTTACCAGCTGAGCCTCAGACCCTGAGGAACATACCTACGTTTAGAGGGCAGGTGGGGCCCCTCCGGCCAGTAGAGAGGTGGTCAAAGAAGCACAGGCACGGAGAGATGGAACTGAATGCTCTGGACTGCTTTTCACTTCATCAGTTCCTCTTGACCACGCGTTAGCGGCCAAAGGAGACTTTGAAGATAGGAATTAGTAACAGTCAAAAACTGCAGACTCCCAGCTAAATTTGGTGGGTGGTGTTTAGGTGAAATTGTAATAAGAACCAGGTTGCATGGGGTTCATGGGTGGTAAGTACATGCAAGTAACAGCTTTAGACTATTCCAGAAGTCTTGAGATGATAGGAAAGTAACTCAAGCAGGTAACAAGCTGAGGACAATTTTTAGAATAAGGAAAACCTGCGCCTTTTTGTAGGCCTTTTTGTAGACGAGGAAGCACAATGAGGACACTTTAACCTTGGCAAGAATGGTTCTCCTAGAGGAAAGAATAAAAGATGAGCAGGAAGAAAAAGACACAGTGGAACTCTAAGAGGGAGAAGAGGGAAGTTGAAGAAGCACAGCAAGTGGAGGATGGTCTTCTCTTGAAAGTTAAGATGCTTAAAGGACTGAAAGTGGTTCCTGAGGGCAGTCTGGAACCGCTAGAGGTGGGGATGCTAACTTGTGGTCAATAGGAACTGATGAAGTGAAGAGCAGTGCAGAGAGCTCAGCTCACACTGAACCTGGAATTTTGGGGAGCCACTAAGCATTTTATTCAGATTTTATCAAGACATTGTCTGCAGCTGGTTAGAGGCTCGTTTAAGGCAGAGAACAAGAGACCGTTAAGAAATGGTGAATTTGAAAGAGGTCACAAATCTTAAGGTAGCGATCTGAATGTTTGCCGAAATGACTGGCCAGAAGAATTGGTTGAAGGTTCCAATGAGGATGAAATACAGACTTACAGAGAGTATGGAAATAGCAAAGGAGGACAGCTGAGAACAGAATTTTCAAATCAAGACCTTAGAAGGTAGTCTTTATACCACAACCTCAAATGCTGAGGGTATCTGGAGTTTCTCTGTGCTCAAAGGTAGCTGAGGTAGAAAGGAGATTTTTCCGAGTAAAGGATGAAGAGGAGGAAACTGAGGCCAATGTATTAGAAGAGTTGTTAATTTAGGTATTAAAATGCCAGAGGTGGAGAGGAAATTTTCGAGGCTGGTGTTTCTGTTTGGACATTTATGTTTTTGAACACTTTAACTTGTTTTTAGGCTAATGGATTATAAATGAAGTAATTAAGATCTGATAAAATATAAGACTTCTTAACAAGGAATGAGCTAGAGCAGTAGAATTTATTTTCAAATGGGCCGTGCTCCATTTATAGCACAAATGGTCTGTTAATAAAATCTGTTATTGAATAAAGGAAATATATCTTCATGAAAATTGATTGACCAGTCAATTCAGTCAAAATAATACACAGAGCCAAAAGGCCTTCTGCTTTCCACATTCTCTTCTTTAAGCTTTCGCACACTTCAAAGGCAAAGGGATTGGGTCCAAGACCTTAGTCCTGTCTGTTTCCCAGAGTCTGCATGTTGCAGATTTGCGATAGAAGCTGTGAGTGAATTTGATTCCTTAATAGAAATATATTTTATTCTTCTGGGCCACCCAGAATCTGCCTTCTACTCCAAATGCAGAGAGGCCTATCTTTGTAAAGAAAACTCATGATGTTAGAGGTATTTACAGACTATGTGGAGTTCTACTTTGTGGTTTATAAACTTGCTTTTGGAATTACCTGTAATTTCCTTTTTGTATCTGCCTTTGTCTATTTTTGGCTATTGCTTTTTAGTAGTTACCAGGAACAGAATCCAATTAGGGCAGATTAAAAAAAAAAAAAAAGTGAAACTAAATTTATCAATAAATATTTGTTTTGATTGCCTTGCTAGATTTATTCATAAAACTTCAGAGAAGGAAAGATGCTTAGTTGAATGACCAAACTGAAACTCTGTTTTTGCAGGGTTTTTGATACTATTTCAAATGTCACAAGATTGGCAATTTTTGAGAGAAAATAAGAATTGCCTGGCTCTGTCAAACATTTAATCACTTATTTAACAATATTTTTGATGCTGAGGATCCCCGTCTTTGACTAGCAATGCAAAGTTTTAACCATGTGATTGGTGTTATTATATCAGTTGGTAACTGAGGCTGTGGAGGCAGCCACATCTGTCTGCAAGTCAGGAAAGGCTTCATAGAGAAGATATGAAAGATGAGTAGCAATTCATCAGGCAGACAAGGGAGAGAAAAAGCATTTCAGATCAATATAAAGGCATGTTAGTGGGAATGATCATGGCATGATGGCAAGTAAATCAGAATGTTTGGAAAGTAAGGTGTCCGTGGGAAAGATAGGAGCCAGTCATGGAAAGTGTGGACGTCAAGTTGAAAAGCTTGAGCTCTATCTTGTGAGTGAGAAGGAGTCACAGAGAGGCCCGATTATAAACAAGAGAGTGACATGAGCAGATTAGACTTTCAGAAAGATTCTTCGGGCAGCCTTGTGGAGGATAGACTGGAATGGAAGAGGGAATCCAGCTAGGTCATTAAATATGATGATCAAGATGATTAGTGTGACTGGGACAATGGAGACTGAAAGGAAGGACAGGTTTGAGATGACTGGTAGGTTGAAAAAGAGGAGTGAAGACGGATATAGATGACTCATCACAGGACCAACTCATAACTGGTCCATGACTGGTTTTTAACTGCTAACATAGGCAGAGAGAATATTTGTACAAATAAAATGCAGAAGGAGACCAAAATTTTCTACACTGAACATTCCACTAATTGTACAGATTTGGGAATGATTTTTTTCCGCCTACAGCACATCTCTCCCAGAACAGTTAATGAGTGATGAAGTGGACCAAAGGCAGGAAGCCAGAAAGCAGAGAAGAGAATCAAAGGCTTTGCAAATCAAACAAACTAAATTATTAATTCTTTCTTCCACCCTGGCTCCCCACACAGAGTTCACTATGTATCACTCAGAAAAGTGAGTTATATACAATATTTGAACTTTGTTGTCAGAAATACCAAATTCCAAAATAGAAAATTCAGCAAGTCAACCATTTTCTCCCAATTATCTAAAAACATTAACTCTTCCTACTCCCTCCCACTCAATCCCAACACACCCTGGCCCAGGCATTAAATTTTAAATCACTGGAGTATCTTCAAAAAATAATGCTTGTAACTTCAGGGTCCTGATTTTCCTTATTCCCTATATTTTTCTCTGTTGGTCAAAGTGAGAAATGGTAATGGCGATAGTGGACAAAGGAAGAAGAGTGGTTAGGGAATATGTTTATTAGATGATTGGGAATAGGATTAGAGAAGCCACTCAAAGTCAAATCTGGAAGGACCTTAACGTCTACATAGTTCCTTTCCTTCATTCATTCAAAAGTAGACATTTGAACCCTGGAGAGATGAAATGATTTACCCAAGGATAAACTGCTAGTAGGAAGTAGAGCCAGCTGAATGAGAAAAAGATGTGAAAACTGCATTTAAAAGTCCTATGCTGTTTCCATTATGTAGACCTTATCTATACTTGAAGACTTGGAGTTTAATTTATTAAAGAATCCTCCTGCCGATGCAGGAGATGCAGATTCGATCCCTGGGTCAGGAAGATCCTCTGGAGGAGGGCTTGGCAACCCACTCCAGTAGTCTTGCCTGGAAAATCCCATGGACAGAGGAGCCTGGTGGGCTGCAGTCCATGGGGCACAGAGTAAACCGTAACAACAGGCCAAGTTAGTAAAATCCAGATTCTTGCAGAAGTTATACCAAAAAAAGGACAAAACAATTTGGGGATTGAAATTGGTCATTTTTCTTTTTTTCCTGTAGTTTGAATTGCTTATAAGTGAGAGTATTGGAGTTAAACATTTTCTACATTTTATAGGTGGTATGTGGCACATGTAGAGACTTGGAAATGGTTTTTTGAGAAGTGATCATTATAAAGCAGAACAACTTGAATTTGAGGGAGGTTGGCATTGCTTGATTTCAAAAGTTTAGTTAAAAAAAAGTCAAGTGTGTAAAGTCCACATTTGTTCATGTCCTGTGTAGATAATGGGATTTTTTTTTTTTTTTCCTCCTTGGCACTGGAATAGGTATCATATAGTGCCTTAATTTCTTAAGTAAAAACTTCAACTAGGAGGAATCTCTTAACCCTTAGGGAAAATATGCTTCATATGGTTTGTAAAATCTGGTGAATTTTGGAAAGAAGAAAAGCAGGCAGTACTCTTGAAAAAAAAAAAAAAAAAAGTTCTGCTTGAACTTGCCTTTCTTGAAAAAAACAAAACCCAACATTCTTTCATAAAGCATTTTTTTTCCAAAAGTATTTGCCCTTGAGCATTTTTTCCTACTTACCCATGCTTATCTTTCAAAACAAACATTTATTCCTTTCTACTATAGAGTGTGAGGAAGTTCCTTTGAGGTTATGCCCTACAAACATATCCAAGCAGTAACTGTCACCTCCTTCCTATGGCACAACACGTGACTAACTCAACCGCAGGCCGCTCTGAGCAGAGGGCGGTGATTTCACGACGGGGGCTGTTCATATGTTACCTATGGGACCGTTTCTCAAGGGGAAAAAACACAGAACTGTATTTTTGTGTTCAAATAAAATTTTGGGTCCTTTTGACCCAATGGAAAATGTGTGTCTGCTGGTGACTGCCAAGTTGGAATATGATGATTTACACTTGGAAACATTTGTGTCATTTATCATATGATGTTACTGGCCTACAGCATGACTCCATAACAAATAACTGTATTAAAAATTAATCTTTTCCAGTTCATCAGACTGTATGTCTCTTGGAAGCCCCATGTTTTCTCTTTCCCTTTTGCCCTATCCTCTTTTCCTCTCATCACCCTTTACATTAACTATAGGATTAAGTTAAAATGCATGCACTAAGTATTTGTGGCTGGGCTTTCAGACTCCCAAACTGCCCTTCTGCCCTTCTTTCCTGCAACATAAATCTTCTATCCAGTGGAATTGGTTCACTCTCTGTTCTTGAAAAAAAAAAGTGAAAGTGTCAGTTGCTCAGTTGTGTCCAACTCGCTGTGACCCCATGGACTGTAGCCTGCCAGGCTCTTCTGTCCAAGGAATTCTCCAGACAATAATACTGAAGTGAGTAGCCATTCCCTTCTCCAGGGGATCTTCCTGACCCAGGGATTGAACCTTTGTCTCCTGAATTGGAGGTGGATTCTTCACCATCTTAGTCACTCAGGAAGCCTCTACTCTTTTATAATTAGGTTTAAATCCTATTTCTCTGACTAAATAATCTCTCCTAGATATTCTATAGAAACATCATTGTGTAAAAGGGTCATTACTTTTAATGTTTACAGTGTTAAAAAAGAGGCAAAACTTTACCACTGCCTTCTTAAAGTTCCTGTTGGGCCTGAGAATTAATCGACATCAGATGGATTAACAGGGGAAAAGCATACAGATTTTTACATGTGCCTGTGAACCCCATAGGAAGATGAAGACCCAGGGATGTAGCCAAGCCTAAGCATTCATACTGTGGTTGAACAAAGAGAGACAGTTACAGAAAAGCAACTAAAATATATGAACGGTAAAGGAAGTTGAGATATTTTAACAAGGTCTGTTTGTACAGAGTTCTCTCGGCCTCCACCCTCCATCTCTGGTGATAAGAATGTTCTTCTCCTCCTGGTACAGTGAGGGAATCCCTCATATGTGAGTTTTATCTCCTGCTTCCAGAAAGAAAAGAGGAGGCCACAGCCCCCTCTTGTACCTGCTGTTTTTCAGTGCTTCTAGCTCAATATAATCCTTACACTAAGGCGGCATATATTGGGGTGGCATTGTCTGCCCCTGTTCAAAGTTTATGTCCTGTCTCTCCTTTGATATTGTAATTCTTTGAGGTTATGTTGTAGATTCACCTGTACCCCAAAGGTGCTTTGTCCATAGTAGGCGCTGAGTACGTATTTGTTGATATATTTTCCTGCATTTTACAATTGAGTCATAAGAACTCATATGTGGATCTTGTTTTTCTGACCAGCGGAATGTTTACTACATTAATAAAATATATACTCTGATATGGTCTGTAATCTGCTTTAAGCCATTTTAGTCTTGCATATTCTAACAAATAGGGCTTCCACCTTTACTGGTGGTTCAGCGGTAAACAATCTGCTTGTAATGCAGATCCTGTGTTCGATCCCTGAGTCGGAAGATCCCCTGGAGAAGGAAATGGCAACCCACTCCATTATTCTTGCCTGGAGAATCCCATGGACAGAGGAGCCTGGTGGGCTACAGTCCATGGGCTCACAAAGAATTGGGACACGACTGACCTCATACTGAGTTGACTTGAGGGTCCTGGAGGAGGTAAGAGCCCTGCTCAGCTTCCTAGGGGCTGATATTCTTTCTGCTAGATACGGAACTTCTCGTTCAATTTGCATAGGCACAAAACTCTTCAAAATGTCCCTTTTTTCACATGTATAATGGCTATGCTATATATGTTTTTGGAAGCTCCAATACTTTGACCACCTGATGGGAAGAAACAACTCATTGGAAAAGCCCCTGATGCTGGGAAAAATTGAGGGCAAGAGGAGAAGGGGATGACAGAGGATGAGATGGTTGGATGGCATCATCAACTCAATGGACATGAATTTGAGCAAACTCCGGGAGATAGTGAAGGACAGGGAAGCCTGGCCTGCTGCAGTCCATGGGTTTGCAAAGAGTCAGACATGACTGAGTGACTGAACAACAATATATTTTCGAAGATCTATGATAATACCATATAACCTATCACTCAGTTAAAACATTGTTTTTACTAAATACAGTAATATCTCAAATTGTACATGGCACATAATATTTTTGTGAGTACCTAGGCATACAAACTTTTGGTATTTCAACAAACTCGTGAGTTAAGGAGGGACTGAATTGTTCACCTAATTTTATAGGTAAGGAAGTTTGACTTAGGGAGGAAATACGATTTTCCAGCTTCTTGATAAAGTTAAGACTAGAACATAACATCCCTGACTCTGTTAGTTCATTCTATGACCTTTCTGATGCGGTGGTCGGTGGTTGAGTTGCTAAATCGTGTCCGACCTGTGGTGACCCAAGGACGAAAGAGCAGATAAAACCAAGGAGGGTCTTGGAATGCAGGAACAGAAAAACCAGGCCCTTATTGTTCTTCCCTCTCCCATGTTGTAACTATTCATGGAACAGTATAAACTGTCTCCCCTCCTACCCCATAGGGAGAAGGTATTTGCCCTACTCTCCCCCCACCCAGTATCCGTGCCTCATCCAATCAGCAAATGACCCGCAAGACCCCTATCCCACTCCTCCGTACCCTGGGTGTAAAAGTGGACTAAGGACCCCTGTTTAATTTCAGTTCTCCCTTGAGCTGGCCCGCTGTTCTAACAGCGTCTCTAATAAACTTTATTCTCCTCTCATTCTGCCTCACGTCTGGAAATTCTTTTCCAACCTGTGCCCGGACCACGACACAACTCTTTGCAACCTCATGGATGTAGCCCATCAGGGCCCTCTGTCTGTGGGATATTCCAGGTAAAAACAGTGGAGTAGGTTGCCATTCCCTTCTCCAGGGAATCTTCCTGACCCAGGAGTCGAACCTGAGTCTCCTGCACTGTAGGCGGATTCTTTACCACTGAGCCACCAGGGAAGCCCCAGCCTTTCTGATAACCATTAAGAAAGAACAAGTGGGCGTGCCACACCAGCCGATGAGGCATCCGTGTTCTGCTCTTGACTTGAACTGTGGTGAAGCGTCCAGTTAAAAAAAAATCACTAATTTTATCCTTGAATTTTACATGGAGTCTCATTCTAAATTGTGCTGTGCTTTATGAAAGATAATCTGACCAATTTCTTAGTCGCATTTCATTCCCAAGGTTTAGAAAAAAATGTTTTTGCATTTACAAGGAATATATATAGCCCAAGTGCAAAATTTTAAGTGCTTTGGATTTTGATTATTTTAGAATACTAGTTTACCACAACTCAGCTGTCTGTAGTGAACCCTTGGCCTCTGATTACATTGTCCCCCTCCTACTCTATCCCTGCTCAAATGATTAAGTGGAAAGGATTCTAATTATGTAATCTCATTTTGGGGAAAACTGGGAAGAGTAGGTAGAAACCTAAATGATGCATGTCAGAGCTAGGAAACTGGAGCCAGCTCTCATGGTACTCTAATTAAAACTTTTATTTCTGCAGATTTATTCTGGGGTCCTTGCTGAACAGATCTGCCCTGGGTTTCTGCTGGTGAGTTTTTCAGCAGGAATGCAGCCTTTGTTTCTTTGAATAGTTGAGTGCAGATTAGTGGTATGCCAATTTCCTGTGGCCTTTCAGAGCTGCAATTTGAGCCCTGTTTGCTCCTGGCCCTTGCACAGCGGAAAACAATGGGTGACTTCTTTTAGGTTTCACTTCAGGGCTCTTAGAAACAGGGGAAGTGGCTAAAGCCCTACTTTACAGGTAATTAACAATAGATAATGTTTGCTCTGCATTTTTTAGAGCCGATAAAAGGTAGAAGAACATATTCAGCTCCTGATTTAGACACTGTGCAGTGGTTTTACGGATACAAAAGCTGTCTTAGCATCAACAAGGTGGCATTGAAATCTGGGTCACATATATGACTGAGCACAAAACTTTTAAAAAATAGAAGAAAAAGGAATAATTTTAAAACACTGACAGGTAAGTAAGAAAGCACTCCTTAGAGATACTAAAAGAAACTGTCACTTTAAACCACGCATTTTAGTTAAGGGTGCTTTTATTATATCCATGTCTATTTTATGAGGTGAACAGTTTTCATCACTTGTTGATACTTATTCAAGACAATTTTTTATGTTTTATAAATTCAACTCTAGAATCCACCTGCTTGTTTAAAATAACGTCAGCTGAGAAGTTTTTACTTGCCATCACGTTTAATCATTAACATAAGACCGTCTTATGAAATGGTCTTAGCTGCCTAATATGTTGTAGAAAACAGTGTATTTTACCCTTTATTATATGTTTGGTAGTCATGGGTTTTTTTATTTTAATACTCTACTCTGAATAAATAGTATTTTTTTAAGATTACCCTTCTCCCTGAAACGTATTATATCTACCTCGTGACAAAGTAAGTTTGTAGCTGTGTTGACAGACTAATTGATTTATTCAATCTTCAACAGTTATAAATATCTACTCTGCCCTCACATATTGGCAGAAGCATTAAGGATAAAAAAGACAGTGGGGGCCCTGTCCTTAAGGCGATTATGGCCTTCTCTTTCCCAGCATTGTTGCCTAAAGAAGGTTGAGGCTTCTCTTTGGGGAAAAAAAAAAAATCTCAATTTTAATACTTAAACTTTATAATTGTGATGTGTGGACAGCATTCTTGATAAAAATCTAAAGACTGGGTCATGTCTGAGATCCCCCAGTAGCTTATTTTTAGAGTGAACATAACTCCAAACCCAAACTCAGTGACTTTTTGTTCCAAGCCAGCTCTAGCTACAACATGAAAATGTCACCTTACTCATCTGCTCTTTAGAGATGATGAATATGGAGAAGTGGCTTTAGTAGAGAATTTATATACCATTTAAAACCAGAGCAGCTCTTTCTAAGTGTGTTTAGACACCCTGGAGAACAGTGTTTAAGTACAGAGGTGTACAAAGGTGAAGGAGCCCTACATCAATTAATTAGTCAGTCCAGACTTGCTGAACGCCCAGACCGTGTGCAGACTGTGCCAGGGGTGTGGGTTTAAGGAAAAAGTCTAAGCTCTTGATCTCCACTAAGAGCTGGATCAGGAGGCTGACCTGGCAACCGGAAATAGGAAAGCGCTTAAATCCTCTTTTCTGCTGATAAAAGTAACATGTGTTTATTGTAACACCGTTTTTTGAAAATTTAGAAAAAGAAAAAGGCAGAAAACAAAAACCACGCACAATCCTGCTACCCATTTCTTAGTTAAAAGGGATTTTAACAGTTCTCTGCATATTCTTGTCTCCTATTTTCTTTACCTTCTAAAAAAAAAAAAAAAGTTAGAAGTAGACACATGCCTCTACTGATCTCCCTTTATTATCTTCTATTGCTCACTGAATCTTTTAGACCAGAGGCATTGGTTCCAAAATATGGTATAGATCAGAGCAGTGTTTCAGAAAATAGTCCCTCTGAAATGAACCAAAATTTGTTTTTTACTTTATTTACTTCCCTCCTTTCTGTCTCCTTAGTGAAGTGGAGCCCTTTTTAGAGAGTTGAGGAGAAAAGCTCAGCTTGTCCTTTTCAGCTTTCCAGCTCTTACTCAGAGCTACACATGTTTATTGGAGGAAAACTAAGATACTCTATAAGATAAGCAAAAGAGAACTAAGACAATTGGGGTTGCCAGGGAAGGGTAAAGGCTCAGTAGCAGAAATACAGGATTCTTATTTAAAATAAACTGTAATTAATTTGATATTGCCAATAACTACAGCAAGATAATCTTGTAAAGAAAGGACTTTTTAAAAAAAAATCAAGCGCAGCTTTGCTGTGAGAGCTAGGTTGCTGTCCCTTCTCTTCCCCATCTCCCGCTTTTTATGTTAGTCACGTTAACGGGACTAATAGTTTACCTTAAGAAACTGTCTCTAAAGACTAATGCTCATCATTTTCCCCATGGTGATCGGCTTCGAATTATGTAACCAACTTTATTATCACTGTCATTAAAATCAGTCTATATTTCATTCCGGTTGTGTAGGAAGTGATTACTTAAAGTATCCATTTAAAGTATGACTTAATGTTTAGATAGTGAACTTGTATGTTTATCATGTCAAAGCCTCAGAGAAATATTTGTTTTCCTTAAGTGCTCTAAAGGACTGCCCCGTCGCACACAGTTGTGTACACCCACAAAGTTATCAATATAAAAATAGTACTGCCATAATGGCACTGTTGGAAGGTTCAAGTTCAATTATTCTTTTCTTCCACAGATGGAAGGTCTTTTTGGAGTTGTAAGCAAGGTGGATTTCTTCAGTGTACATCAGTCTCATACTAGAAGGCTGACATGTTTCATTTTCCATGATGAAAGAACTCGTTTGCTGAGACAGCTGATGCCCTTAGGAAGAAGTGACGACCCTATTTTGATTTTATTTAATTAACCTTTTACAATGACTCCTAGATAGGTCAAGTGTTTTGCCAAAAATTCAGGTATTTGAAGGCAGCGGTGAGCTCACTCAATTTCTCTGTTTTAAACAGAGTGCTTTTGATGGCTTACTAGACACGACATCACAGTTTCCTGTTTCATATTTGAGTTAAGCAGAGTTAGAGAAAACCATTTGCCCTAAGCTTTGAAACTCTAGGGACAAAAACCCCCTGACCAGAAGCTTCAGAAGCACAGTAACTTTTTAAAGTTGTAATAGTATTAAAACCACAATACTGATGAACCAAAGGAATATACAACCTCCCTCCTGCCTGCCCTCCAAAAAGAAGGGTAAAAGTTAAAACAGAGTATTGAATAATGCAAATGATTAATTAAGCTGTTCACTTTTAAAGGTTCCCAGCTTTAAAAAAAATTTTTTTTCCTTCTTCCTAAACACAGGTAGCCTAGCACTCTACATGTTGGCAAATTTGTTTTGTGTTCTCAGTTGAAAAGGGGACATTTAAGGGAGAGGCAAGGTTTTCAGGCTCAGTAAATCACTTGGAATTAGAATTTAGTGCTGATGGTGGCTACAGGACTGAAGTGTTTAATAGTGTGGTAAATAAAGAAAAATTAATGAATCTCTTCTGCTCCTTGAAGAATAAAAAAAAAATTGGCATTATGTATTGCTCTTGTGCAATTACTTATAATTATTTTATGATACAGAAAAAAGCTAAAAAGGAACATATTACGGAAAACTAGACACTTGAGAAACCTGCATAAATCACTGGTGAAACTTAAGATTGCTAGAGAGGAAGTTCTACTACGTGACAAATTAAAGTTATAAAGTATGATTATTTTAAAAGACAGAATACAATAATTTTCAGTAATTGGGCAATTCAGCAAAAATGTTTTGCAAGCCCAACCTGTTCACATCCATAAAAAGGAATTAAAATGCACTAAATTCTCTTAGAGAAGCAAATTGAAATACTGAGTCTCTGGAGAAGAAAATGATTATTTCCTGGGATGGGGATGAGCGAGCAAGCACGAGCAGGGAAGGCAGAGGGCCTGGTTCGGAGATCCTGGTGTCAAACAAGACAAACTATTGCCTCCAGTTTGGTCTCTTCTTTTTTCCTCTTAATTACAGGAGCAAAAGATTTTCAGGGTGGGGTTGAGGAGGGAAATCACAGTTTCAGCACTAGTAACCTCCTTGCTCTATATTTCATATATTACCACTTTTAAGAGGTCAAAGTTCTCTTTCTCTTCTGGGATTTTTCCTTGTATGAAGTGCAAAATGACTAGGCACTTTCCCTTTTTCACATAGGAGCCCAGGTCACAAAGTGGAATCCTAGGCTGGGGTCCTTGCATTTCAGTTCTTACTGCCAAATATGGCATTTAAACTCTTTGCTTATTTTGTGATTGACTTCTCCTCAATGAAAGGTTACTAGCATTTCTCTGTAATCTCCATTTCTTGAACTTTTAGTTTGGAAGATATACATTTATTCTTATACATGTTAATAAAAGCATTATTGTACAGTGGTAGTAGATAGAGTGTGGAATGTGAGTTTGCTAAAAAGACGAACAGCAGTTTTTCTGGGATTCTTGGCTTTTCTGTCACGAAATATGGAAAAATAAACTTACTTACTGTCTTAGTCCATTTGGGTTGGTATAACCAAATATCATGGATTAGGTACCCTATAAACAACAGAAATTTATTTCTTAGAGTTCCAGAGTATAGGAAGTCCAAGATCAAGATACTGGCAGATGCAATGTCTGATGAGGACTTCTTCCAGAAGGCCACCTTCTCCTTGTGTCCTCACGTGGTGGGAGGGGTGAGGGAGTTCTCCGGAATCTCCTTTACAGGGTCACTTACTAATCTCATTCATGAGGATTCCACCTTTATGACTAAATCACCTCCCAAGGGCCTTACCTCCAGTTATCATTTTGCATATTAGGCCTCCATATGTGAACCTTAGGGGCACATAAACTTTCAGTCCACAGCAGTAAGTGTGCATTTAACTTTATAAGGAACTGCCAAACTTTTCCAAAGTGCTATATCATTTGGAAATGGTAACCCACTCCAGTGTTCTTGCCTGGAGAATCCCAGGGACGGGGGAGCCTGGTGGGCTGCCGTCTATGGGGTCGCACAGAGTCGGACACGACTGAAGTGACTTAGCAGCAGCATATCATTTTTGCTTTCCCACTAGCAGTACATGTGAATTCCTATTGCTCTGCATCCTTGTCAGCATCTGATTGTCTACAAATTGTACCTTTTCTCATTTTCTAACATTCTTCAGGAGTTGTTCTCCCGTACAATCTCGCCTATTCTTTCAGAGGGTTTTGCATAGGGAAGGTAGATGCTTGTGCCCTGTCTCCATCTTGATCTAATTTTCCATACGTGGTTTAGCCTGGTCTTTTTCACCTACTTTGTAAAAACTTATTTTTCCAGAGACCTCCTATCACTGTCCTATCAATATGTAAGTCACTTCACTTATTTTTTTCTCATTTAATTGCGACCACAGTACAAGACTGTTTTTATGGAGGTCTTTCCTATTTGGGAAGAATTTTTGGAAGGCCTTATTCAGTTCTTTGCATTAGTTTTCTCTTGTCCAACAGATCCCAAAGCATATTGTTTTCTGACATCCATACATGATTGATAGATTTTAAACATTATCTTAACACATGTTGCTGATATTTTGCGAATACATCCTCTAGACTTTCACACAACATGTGCAAAACATTTGTACAACATAGTGCAGCATGATGTTTGAAGGCACTATTTTCGTACCACATTAAAAGAACTAGGTATTTTTGTTTCTGATTTCTTTGACCTTTCCTTTCACAAACTCCCTTTCCAGAAACTACAGTTTCTTTCTAAACCTTAAAATGCTCAGCTTTTTTCCTTAGGCATTAATCTTATCAGAGAGAGGCCTTGAAGTAATATCCTAGCACATGTGCAGACTCAGAAAGGGCATCTGTCCTTTGCCTCCTGGATGCTCTGTTGCTGCTTTTGTTTAATCTTTAAACTGTACTGTCTAGCAGTGGACTACCATCTGATTGAGGTCCAGGGTGGAAAACAGTGGGCTCACATTAACAGTAAGGTAGGGCTTATCTCCTAGCAACTCTGAGTAGCTAAGATAAAAGTTCACTTTGAAGAGTACCAACCAGTGTGAAAGTTAATTTGCATATAATGGCTCAAAATTATCCATTTACTCTGTTGGAAGCTTTGCCTTCCACTTTTAAATGAGTTTTACTACTTTTCAAATTTTATTTTCATATTCATTGCTAGGTATTCATTTTCCTGGGAATGGTGAGTGAAAACCTAAGAGGTAGTCAGGATTCTCTTTTTTGGTGCTTACTCTCTTTTCAATTTTTTTTTTTTTTAAACAGAACTCAATAGCTGCCATCTGATTTAAAAACAAAAAAATCTGGTTTAATCTTATGATGGTTTTATGGTTTAATCTTATGCTTGTTGTTCCAGAGGTTTACTTTAATGTGTTTAAACACTGTCTTTTTCTAAAAAGGTATTTTTGAGTCAGCTAAAAAAAAAAAAACAAAAAGAAAAAAAATAGAGAATTGTTAGTAAAAGAGAAATAAGAGAATCAGGGTTAAAAAGCAGAAAAAAAAAAGAAAGAAAAGAAAAGAGGATGACTACAAAATCAAGCAGTTAATAGATTTGATATGTTTGAGCTTCTAATATGATCCAAAATTTCCTGCCAGACTAGAAGAAGAAATAAAACTATTGTAGTATGAGGTTCTTGAGATTTTTAAGAATTATAGGAAATTCTCATGGGAGACAATTTTTGCCCCCCCCGCCCCCCCAACACTAAGCTTTAAAAGGCAATACTCACCCAGAGCTTATGTAGAAGGAATTGAATTTTGGGAATGGACAGTATCCTCAAAAAAGGTAGAAAGAGTATGTGTGGTTATTTCTCATAGCAAACTTCACTAAAAGTCAGTGATATAAAACTAAGCCATATTTTGGTGAAAGGAACTGTTTCTTCCCCTCCAGGGAATTTACAAGGACCTAAGCTTTATTAACTTAACGTCAAAGCCTTTGACTGTGTGGATCACAACAAACTGGAAAATTCTTAAAGAGATGGGAATACCAGACCACCTGACCTGCCTCCTAAGAAATCTGTGTGCAGGTCAAGAAGCAACAGTTAGAACTGTACATGGGACAACAGACAGGTTCCAAATCAGGAAAGGAATACATCAAGGCTGTGTATTGTCACCGTGCTCATTTAACTTACAAGCAGAGTACATCATGAGAAATGCTGGGCTGGATGAAGCACAAGCTGGAATCAAGATTGCCGGGAGAAATATCAATAACCTCAGATATGCAGATGACACCACCCTTATGGCAGAAAGTGAAGAAGAACTAAAGAGCCTCTTGATGAAAGTGAAAGAGGACAGTGAAAAAGTCGGCTTAAAACTCAACATTCAGAAAACTAAGATAATGGCATCTTAGTGATCATGGTCCCATCACTTCATGGCAAATAGATGGGGAAACAATGGAAACAGTGACAGATTTTATTTTGTTGGGCTCCAAAATCATGGCAGATGGTGACTGCAGCCATGAAATTAAAAGACACTTGCTCCTTAGAAGAAAAGTTATGACCAACCTAGACAGCATATTAAAAGGCAGAGACATTACTTTGCTGACAAAGGTCCGTCTAGTCAAAGCTATGGTTTTTCCAGTAGTCATGTATGGATGTAAGAGTTGGACTGTAAAGAAAGCTGAGCACCAAAGAATTGACACTTTTGAACTGTGGTGTTGGAGAAGACTCTTGAGAGGCCCTTGGACTGCAAAGAGATCTAACCAGTCCATCCTAAAGGAAATCAGTTCTGAATATGCATTGGAAGGACTGATGTTGAAGCTGAAGCTCCAATACTTTGGCCACCTGATGTGAAGAACTGACTCATTTGAAAAGACCCTGATGCTGGGAAAGATTGAAGACAGGAGGAGAAGGGGACAACAGAATATGAGATGGTTGGATGGCATCACCGACTCAATGAATATAAGTTTGAGCAAGCTCTAGGAGTTGGTGATGGACAGGGAAGCCTGGCTTGCTGTAGTCCATGGGGTCACAAAGAGTCAGACATGACTGAGTGACTGAACTGAAACTTTGTGGACCAAGTCATGATCTGTGGTAGTGTTCAGTTCAGTTCAGTCGCTCAGTCATGTCCAACTCTTTGTGACCCCATGAATTGCAGCCCACCAGGCCTCCCTGTCCAACACCAACTCCCAGAGTTTACTTAAACTCATGCCCAAGGTAGTGTTAGTCACTCATAAATCTCTAAGACTAAGGTGTGTGCTATGGACTGAATTTTATTCCTCCCAAATTCCTATGCTGAAGTTCTAACCCCCAGTATGACTGTATTTGGAGACAGATCCTACAAGGAGGCAATAAAAACTAAGTGAAGTCATAACAGTGGGGCCTTAATCCAGTAGGACTTGTGTCATGTGAAGAGGAAGAGCCATGTGCTTTTGCTCTCTCGCTGTCTGTTTCTCTTTGACTCTGTGACTGTCTCATCCAGAACCAAGGAAAGAAGGTGGCCATCTACAAAGTAGGGAAAGAGGTCCAAAAACCAGCCCTGCCAGCACCTTGGGCTTGGCCTTCCAGCCTCCAGAGCTGTGAGAACATACATTTCTATTATTATAAGCCACCCAGTCTGTAGTATTTTGTTATAGCAGCCCTACCTAACTAACACAGTATGGCTTTAGGACAGAAGATAATTCTTCAAACATTACAGTGAGAATTCTTTCATCTGCAGGTACTTCAGTGACTTAGCTGTATGCAGACAAGTGCAGTGGCTTCATAGCAAGCATCTATTAGGCAGCTCTGTAACTTTCATAAGAGGTTGTCAGCTCTACCCAGGCTCCTGACGTTCAAAGCAAACAGATTGCCTTCAGTTGGCAACGTATTACTTACTGTAGGATGGGTCTTCCCTGGTGGCTCAGACAGTAAGGAACCTGCCTGCAATGCAGGAGACCTGGGTTCGATTCTTGGGTCTGGAAGATCCCCTGGAGAAGGGAATGGCTATCCACTCCAGTATTCTTGCTTAGAGAATTCCATGGACAGAGGAGCCTGGCGGGCTACAGTCCATGCAGTCACAAAGATACCAACACGACGGAGTGACTAACACTTTTCTTTCAGTCAGCAATGTATTGCTTACTGTAGGTTAGTTCTGACACTCTCTGGTTTATAAACTCCTCGCCAGTGACTTTCTTTATCTTGATAAAACTCTTCTTCATTATTGAGCAGGAGAAAGGTTCTTGAGCTGAATGATTTTTGTATTGTTGAAGTACTAAGATGGTGAGTAATGTATTTTCCTTTTGTATTCTCATCAGTATAAGTAGTTAGACCAGAGAAGGCAGGAAAATGAAGCTGGTGGAAAGAAAGTTGTGCCTTCAGTCTTCTGAATTCTCCTCTAATCTTCTGAATAACAGATACAAGGAAATAAGAAAAAAAAAAGAATACAATAAATCTCTTATATTACATTTAAAAAATCTTATAATTTGCTGTTTCCTTTACTGTTTTACATGGCAAATAATAGTAGTGGGGTAACATTTCCCAAGTTTACCTAAAATAGAATTTGAGTCTAAATATATACCAACCTGAAACTAAAGTTGTATTAAATCTGGCAAAATTTAGGTAAACTTAGAATGCCAGGGGAAAAACATTCATATAGTGGATATGTTTTGACCCTTTAGATACTGTTTTATTAATGCTGTGAATGTCAGATTTGGCTCTTTCCATATGGCAGCTGCTTTAAATACACAGGTTATAAACATTTGGCCTCATGGGTAAATATGAAAGATCTAGGAGTGAAAGATTATACCTTAAATCTCATGGTGGCCACAGGCACATTTATTAACTATCTATCTGTCAGTCTACCTACCTATGTAGTCATCCTCTATCTATCGTCTACCTACCTACCTACCTATGTTTTTATCTGCAAAATTCTTGTTTCTCACTGCAACAGGTTTGGGTTTAAGTATTGGTGCTGTTAAAATATCTTGCAACTTGAGCTAGAGCAGTGTGAACTGAATACACTGGACAAACACAGAAGTTCTTCAAATTCTCTCCTTTTAGAAGCCAATTATCAGTGAGAGCTTCCCTGGTAGCTCAGCTGGTAAAGAATCCGCCTGCAGTGCAGGAGACCTGGGTTTCATCCCTGGATTGGGAAGATCCCCTGGAGAAGGGGACAGCTGCCCACTCTCATAGTTTGACCTGGAGAATTCTGCAAAGAGTCAGACTCAATTGAGTGACTGTCACTTCACTTAGCAGAGAGAAGGAAAAGAAAAGGTGCTTAGATAAGCCACTAGCATTAAGTATCAGGCTTTGATGGATTGCTAATAAGTTTTGCAGCTTATAGCAAAACCACCCCAACACTCTTTTTTTTGGATGTTGTAAGTTACTTGGCTGCCCAGCATTGATTGGCTTATTTTGATTTAACTGGTTTGTCAAATGTCTCACTACGTGGATTCAAGCAGATAAAATATAAACCAGAAAATAAGGATATGCTTGCCTTGTCTTATGAAATGAAAGTAACAGGATTGGGCCATGCCAAAATCATGCCTCTTTTTCTAGACTCATTTTAAGTTGTGAAGTGGCGTGATGCAATGTGAATGTCTGGACAAGCATCCCTTTTGTAGTTCTCAAGGGGGTTATGTCCTGGATTTGTTCCTTTGCAAACTCTTTGCAGTTTACATAGCTGTAGAGACTTAATGCCTTGGCAGGGGCACAGGTTTTATCTGTGGGTTTCGCCTCTTTGAATGGCAGGCAGTTAGTTTATGTAGGAACTTAGGAACTGCATTCTTTTTGCCTATGGGTCAATGTTGGTGTTTTATCACTTATTTCCTCTTTTAATCACATGACAAAATAATATTTTTTTTTGCCCACTAGGCTTTCAGAAAGAGCAAATAAGAAAGAGAGCTCTTTGGAATTTTTCCTGTCCTCCTTAACCTTCCCTTCAACACACAGTTCTTCTTTTCAGAATGTGCAATCACTGATTTGATTCTTTAGGTATTTTACCATTTGCTGCTGAAAATACTAGGGCGTGCACATTATGTTTATGAGTGAAACAGGTGTAGAGAACACACGTATTCTTCAGGATCCCTCTTGGTCATTTCCCTTAGACACGTTGTTGCCACAAACATCAATACTTTGGTCAACAGCCGAATCAAAATCTCCTTAAAGGGAAATTGTAAAAATCAGTATTAATAGGGATTGCTGTATTGACTGTGAGCAGTTTCTCTGTTTTAGTAGCTAATTTGACAGTAACTCTAATGATCTGTCTTAGAGTCAAGATTTTCTTAATCTGGTTAATATTTCTTCAGAAAATCTAGTTAAGAAATTCAATAATCAATATATTTTGGGCCAATTAAACTCACTTGGCAAATATTCTAACATATGTCTTCTGAATTCTCACAAATGCAAGCTTAAAGCTTGAGGATATTCCCTACATAATTCTCTTAAAATGTGTTTCAATAACCGGATTAGAAACTTTCAGTGCCTCAGGGATCTTTTATAAGGTTTAATTCTCTTGACTCAGTGTTCTGACTACCTGGATTTCAGGCAGAGGTTGGCTTCTAATTTTCTAAAACACTGCTGTGAACCTGAAGAACAGATCCTCAAACACCTATAATAATTCTTTGGAGCAAAGCCAATTCATTTTTCCCTATAAAATACACCCTGAAAGTCTGATTTTACTCATAGTCACTAATTATCTGGATGTTCAATACTCAGCAATTAGAAGCAGGATGAAGGATGATAGAAAGGAAGAGATTTTTTTAAAGCAGGAAAATGTAGAGAGAAAGAACAGCTATTGATCAAAGAATGCCCTCTGGGCCTTCAAGTGAAGAGTTTAAGCAGTTCCAAGCACCAAAGTGGTTCCTGAGAGTATTGGTGTATTCCAAAACAGTAGGATATTTTATTTTCATAACAAATGATCTCAAATTTATAAAAAATGTGTTTTTATATTTCATCATAAAAAGAATAGGCAAAATTCAACCTAAAAATCTTAATACTTGGGAGAATATTTCAGTTATTCAGAAAATTATCCTATATATAGCAATGCACCTCAAGATAGTGTTAATAAATGAGCAACTTAATTGATTAGTTCAAAATAACATAAAATGCATATTTCTTAGATAAAATGATCTTTGCTCAGGTATCTAAGGTGTCTTCTGTTTATGTTATGTATAAAATCTGGTTTACCATTTGCTGAGTTTGCTATATAGTCACCCAGTCAGAAGGCTACCTGGTTCACATCTACTCTCGCAGTGGCTGTCTCCATCCTTCCGCTTTAATTTGTGCCTTTAAGGAGGGGCTTTTCACTTTCCTATCCACAGTGACTGGTGCAGGGGATGGACATGTGAGCAAGGATAGTCCAATCAGAGTCTTCCAAGCACGACCAAAGGAAGACCTTTTTCTGTCCAGTTGTGAAGGTGTGAGAATATGTGCCTGGAATCCCATTAGTCGTGTTCTCTAGTAGTCTGAGAAATTATCATGTAGAAGTGACAGGCTAGGTTAGAAGAACCCAACTGCACTGGAGTCTTTAGTTCCTGTTGTTCCTGGGACCAGCTTCCCGGCTTGACCCTCTAGAAGTTTGCTTCAATAAGCCAATAAATTCCCTAAGCTACTTCATTTGTGGTTCCTTTTCTTGCAAGCAAGAAGCCTAGTTAATTCATATTCTAACTGGTAGGCATTTCACATTATTTTTCGTATTTATAAATCTGCTTTGTGGATGCCATTATCCCTGTTCTATAGTTGAGGAATTTGGATCTCAAAGAGTAAATATCTTGGCCATGCTTACATGGCTATTAAATGAAGATCAGTTAAAAAAAATTTTTTTATCTTAATGTAACTTTTTTACTGTGCTAAAATAATAACAAATCTTACCAGTTTAATCATTTCAAGCATACCATTCAGGGATGTTAGGTACATTCACATTTTTCTGCAATCCTCACTATTACCATTTCCAGAAATTTTTCATTATTCCAATGGAAGCTTTATACTCTGCTATGAACAAGGATGCACAGTATTCTGTTTGAGTCCCTTCTTTTAATTATTTTGGGTATATACCCAAAAGCTGAAGAGCTGGATCATATGGTAATTTTATGTTTAATTTTTTTGAAACAGCCATATTTTTTTCTATAGTGACTGTACCATTTTACTTTCCTACCAATAGTATATAATGGATCCAATTTCTCCGTATCCCCATCAACACTTCTAATTAAAAAAATCCATCTTGATGAATGTGTTCTGGCTTTGATTTGCATTTGAAGCCCCTGAATTTTAAACAAGACACTTTCAGGTGCCCGCCTCTGCTGCAGGCCCTGCCTGTCTAAACCATCATCATCTATTTTGTCTCTTTCAGTTCAGAGCATCATATCCAGTTGACCATTCTCAGATTTTGTCATTCCCCCTTTAAATATCCTTGGCTAGAAAAGACCAATGTCTTCCTCATTCTGCCAAAACATGTGTCTACTCTGCTTTAAAATTCTGTTCAGAAAAAAAAAAAATCTGTTGGAAATTCATTTTCTAGGTCTTCCTTAAAGGAATTTGGCCTAATCCAGTGTATATTATATTCCGGTGTCCCCTACATGTTAAGAAACAATTACTATTAGGCTTATTTATATATTCTTTGGCATGTTTTCTAAGTGGGTTTATCCCACCCACTTTTAAATTATAAAGTCCTTGAGGAATGAATCTGGTGTAACTTTCTATGGCAATCCTGTTATACCTACTGGTAAGAGGTCAATGTGCAGTGGACAGTTAATAAAAGTTGCTGATTATCACCACTGCCACCAATAATAGCATCATCATCATCATTTATAATTTAAATTATCCTATGGTAGTTCTTCTTGAGAGGAAACCTTCATAAATATACCTTTGTGTTACAATTTCTCATACTGTCATTTCAATATATTTTTGTAACATTTTTCTCATGTTTATGTTGATGTTGAAAAGCAAGTTCCAATTTTCTTATCTACATTTCTATTTCCTACTTACATGAAATTTCCGCTGTAGACCAGTTTTTCAATATATTCTCTTGGGTGGGATAAAGGTTTAGTTGTCTTAGGAGAAGTAGACAAAATTGAAATGCTCGATTTTGTTTCTAACACTACTGCTGGAGGAGTTGGCAGACACTTATTCCAAATCCCAATTCTTGCACACAGCCACTTTTGAAAGATGTTCACATTTAGAAGTATGAATATCATCCTGAGGCCCACCCAGAACTGTCTCTGATCAACTGGTCTGTGAGCCATGTTGCACCCCTCCAAAAAAAAAAAAAAAAGTCTGAAAATGATTTAGGCTTCCTGTCCTGTGGATTTTGAATTACTGTCATTAGGATCTCATGTTTGCAGCCACACAGCTAGCATTGGCCTCTCAGCCTGTGCACTTTCTATTTCAGTTGGTAATTACTCAGTGTTTAAAAAAAATCACAGATGAGGGAATTGAGGACAAAGTTGACTTGGTACTGACTCTTTTGGGGGAGGGCGGGGAAAATGGGGTATACTGTTTGTAATTCTAGCTTTTTTCACACAGAGGCTTCTAGGCTGAATGTAATAGGGCCCTTGACTTTTCTTGCACCCCTTCCAAAAGTGCTTCAATAAAAACAAGGGAGAGGATTGGGAAGAGGGGAGGTGAGTGGTAAAGTAGAAGGAGGAGGAGTTTAGTTGTCCTGGGAGAGCAAAGAAAGCCGTTAGTGGAACCGCACCATTAAACAAGGGTTTGATATTCTTTTACAAATGATGTGTCTCTGGGTGTGCGTTTTAACTTCAGGTTAACTTCAATAATAATTAAACGCCAGTTGCTGGATCACCGACTTAGTAGTTATCAAGAGGGTTTATTTACTGATAGGAGATGAAAAGCAATGCATTCTCTAGTCAGCTTTGAGGAGAAGTCACCCTCTATTTGGAAGATTTCTTTCCTCTGTCCTTGCCTTTCTCTCTCTCTTTCTCCTTTTTCTATGCCTGGGAAAGCTGGTTTTATATTATTAAAAAGTTAGGATTGCACAGACCAGAGTCACTGGCCCCTTTAAAGGGGAATTTCTCTCTTGTCTTTAAGAACAGAACTTAAAGGAGCCAGATGGTTCCTGTCTGCTGCCCTGAGTCAATGCTCTTCCTCCCACAGACAGGAGCCCTTTTGCCCTCCTTCCTCCCCAGCCCCTTCCCACTTTCTACCTCCCACCTCTGGGCCTCTCGGTTTTGTCACTAGAAATAATCTTTTATTGCCCAGTTGTTCGGAAGTGACCTTTTGCCCTTGATTAGATAGCACCAGGCTCTATCACCGGATTGCTTTCGAGTTGGCAGTTGCTTTTTCTGTGTTGGCTGATCCGGTGTCAGAGAGAACAATGCAAGGCTTTGCAAAATTTTAGTATAGCTCAGGCCTCGGGTGGAATAGGTGGGGGTGGGGAGATTGGGGGTTATATAAAGTAGCCTGGTAGATCCTAGTTGCAAAACTCTTTTCTTTAGTAAGCTGAAAAATAAATGGTATATTTTAAAATCCACTTGTACATATTTAACTCACTCTTGTTTAATAACCATACATATCAGAGGAATAGATTACCTCAAGATTTCACTGTGTAGTATTTAAGTATATTAATATACTATTAAGCTGACTGGAAGGTATAGTCTTACATTAAAATATTAATCAAACATACTATTGAATTTCTCAGCAATTTTCCAGAAGGTCCCAATTATTCTAAGTAACAAGTGTAATAAACCATGAAATAGAGAATGTGCTTAATCACTAAAAGCTAACTCATTTTTTATTTTAAAAATTAGGGAAAATGTCCATGACTTAAGTTGTTTCCTGGATTAAATAAAGGAACTTGTGATGCTGCATCTTTCATAATAGTTCTCCAGTTCTTTTGATTTCAAATCCCCATGAATATCTGCTAGAACTAACAGAATGAGTGAGTTAAAAATTTTTGTTTCAAAACTTTCAATTTCACTCCAGGAGTGAATATTCTGCTGGATAGCTTTGGTAAGTTTGGGGAATTCTTTTTGAAGTTTATTAACATACTCTCCAGATTCCCTGGTGGCTCAGCGGTAAAGAATCCACTTGCTAATGTAGGAGGTGCAGTTTGATCCCTGGGGCAGGAAGATCCTCTAGAGAAGGAAATGGCAACCCACTTCAGTATTCTTGCCTGGGAAATCCCATGGACAAGGGAGCCTGGTGGGCTATAGTCCATGGGGTTGCAAAATAGTCGGACAAGACTTAGCAACTAAACAACAACAAACATACTAATATCTGAAAATTTGAGGTTTCCTAGCCCTAAACATGAAGAGGGTAAATGCCTTCTCTTCCTCACTCCTGCCCTTCCTACAACCCTTGCAACCCTAAATTTTTATAGTAGGTGATTCTTAATGCTAATGGCCATACTGTTCTTAACTCTTGGCCTTCCAGTTTTGGTGGTTTAAGATGAACGCCACCTCTCTGCTTTACTTCAGGTGGTCTGGTCCATTGCTTGTTTCAGAGATTTATAGTGGTAGGTGATGACACCTGAGAAGTTATTGCAGCTGTTTTCCAGTGTCAATGGAGGGACTATCTTTGTATTCAGTGTGGAAATATGTATATCAGCCTTTACCACAAAGGAAGTAAAAGATGTAAAGTGCAGGATGAGTAAGTATTACCAGTTCCATTTTATAGATGAAGCAGCAGGAACTCTCAGTCATGCAAATATTCTGGAAGGACCCAGACCAACTCCAGGGTTCCTAATTGCCTTGTTTCCATGCTGTAAGAATGGTCCTTTTCTTAAATATTGTGTGTGTGGATGTCAAAAGGAAGAACAATTAGTGTGTTCTACCTTTTCCAGTGTTTGGTATTTGTGCTTTATTGACTAAATATCTTTCAAAAAAATCAAGATGAAACATGGAAAATTTACTGATCAATAATTTTGAGAATGTGTTGATACATATATATGTACCTATGTGTGTATATGTGTGTATATCTCCAAGTTTTTAAAAGCAATGGATATTGTTGAACAATTTTATTAGTAGACAGGATAAACATTTGGCCGGATAACTTGCCATTTGGTGAGTTTCCCAGGTTAAGCCTAGGAAATGAGTGGGGAATGACCAAGGAAAGAAGGATATTGAGCCACTATTGAGGGAACTGAAAATCAGCCATTCTTTTGGCTTCAATTTTCTATTGAATTTCTACTGGCAGGGCAGACCTCTAAATATCCTAGAGGGTTGATGGTAAGTCTGAGTGGTAACATTTGAACTTTTAGAAAAGAATAGTAGATGGTTCTGAGTTCATTTTCCACTTTTACCTTTATTCCAAAGAAGGGCGTCCTCAGCTCCATACAGTTCTGAGAATTGGTCAGATTGCATGAATGATCAGGGAGAACGTTGGAAGATTCCTTTAAGGCCTTTGGGTGGGTAGCAAGGGAAATGCTGTTTATTACTGTGGTTTACAGACAACAGCATCATTGTACTGCTTATCTTACTTTATTTTCTTTAAAACCCTCGTGTTTGAATTAAGGATACTTCTCTTTTTCTTTATTTAATGGAGATGTTGTAGAAACTAATAGTTTCATAAATAGAATAGTAAATTCTTCATGAGAGGACTTTAGTTTATTTAAAAATGTGAAAAAGAGTAGACACAACTAGAATTTATCAGACCAAGATTTTTTGTTGATTATCTTTTCAGAAGACTAAAAATGTTCCCCTAACTTATACTGTTGTTAAAACTGAGTAAGATATATGTGATATTCCTAACTACCCCGAGTATAGCAACAGAGGCAAAAACAAACACACAAACAAAAGAACTATGTGTAATCATAGTGTTCCATAAATATTTATTATTTAAATATTAGTACAGCAATGCTGTAAAAAATTTAAATGTATGTTAAAGCTGTAAACTATATTATCTTGCTGCCATGCCCAGAAAGTGGACTTTCTGCATACTTAACATAGCAATGTCTGCTTTTGACTTTTATAGGGAATGACATATAAAGATCAAGATAAAAGTATACTTTCATTGAAAAAAATAACATACTAGTGAATTATTGACAAAGTTACCCTTAAGGAGGGCATAGAGTCTTGGTAGTAAAGGCCACAGAACAGATGTACTGATTATTATGTATATAATCACAAAAGTCATTAGAATAAGCCAAAGTGTTTTTTGTTGTTGTTTGTTGTTTATTGAGTGCTGCCTTCTGAGAAATCTGTATACAGATCAAGAAGCAACAGTTAGAACCGGACATAGAACAACAGACTGTTTCCAAACTGGGAAAGGAGTATGTCAAGGCTGTATATTGTCACCCTGCTTATTTAACTTATATATAGAGTATATCGTGCAAAACGCCAGGCCGGATGAAGCACAGGCTGGAATCAAGATTGCTGGGAGAAATATCCATAACCTCAGATATACACATGATACCTCCCTTATGGCAGAAAGTGAAGAGAAACTAAAGAGCCTCTTGATGAAAGTGAGAGGACAGTGAAAAAGTTAGCTTAAAACTCAACATTCAAATAACTAAGATCATGGCATCCAGTCCCATCACTTCATGGCAAATAGATGGGGAAACAATGGAAACAGTGACAGACTTTATTTTGTTGGGCTCCAAAATCACTGCAGATGGTGACTGCAGCCATGGAGTTGAGATGCTTGCTCCTTGGAAGAAAAGTTATGATAAACCTAGACAGCATATTAAAAAGCAGAGACATTGTTTTACTGACAAAGGTCTGTCTAGTCAAAGCTATGGTTTTTCCAGTAGTCATATATGGATGTGAGAGTTGGACCATAAAGAAAGTTGAGTGCTGAAGAATTGATGCTTTTGAACTGTGGTGTTGGAGAATACTCTTGAGAGGCCCTTGGACTGCAACCAGTCCATCCTAAAGGAAGTCAGTTCTGAATAGGCACTGGAAGGACTGATGCTAAAGCTGAAGCTCCAATACTTTGGGTACCTGATATGAAGAACCGATTCATTGGAAAAAACCCTGATCCTGGGAAAGATTGAAGGCAGGAGGAGAAGGAGAGGACAGGATGAGATGGTTGGATGGCATCACCGACTCAATGGATATGAGTTTGAGCAAGCTTCAGGAGTTGGTGATGGACAGGGAAGCCTGGCTTGCTGCAGTCCATGGGGTCACAAACAGTCAGACACAACTGAGCGACTGAACTGAACTGAACTGAAGATAGAGATGCTGAATAAATTAGAACTATGATATTAAAAGAATCAGTCATTTTGCTAAGTCAAGCTATCCATCATCTTGATTGGTCTAAATTAGTGAGGTTTAATTTTTGCCACAATTGTATTCCTCTGGTAGCTGAGTTATGCCCTAATAATAACTTAGGTGCTTAAGATGTTAAACACAGTTTGGTGGTGTTAGGTAGCTAGATTTACATAGTTATAAGGGAGAATGGAGTTTTCTTTTTCTTTCTTTTTTAAAAAATATATTGAGGTATAGTTGATTTGCAATGTTGTGTTAAATTCTGTTATACAACAAAGTGATTAAGCTATACATATATATGCATTCTTTTTCATATTCTTATCCATTCTGGTTTATCACAGGATATTGAATATAGTTCCCTGTGCTATTACAGTAGGACCTTGTAGCTTATCTCATTTTTGTTTTGATCTGATATTCAGAAGTGTAAAATTTGGAGACCTCAAATTTGATTTTCAATTTCATGGATTTTGAAAACCTACTTATTGATCACGCACTACAAAGCAGGGGGCACAGGAGACAGATGACAAGGAAAACAATATTCCTTCCCTCGGATTTGGTAGTCTCAAACAGAGAAAAGGCTCTCTGGATCCATGAACTTTCAACTCTAATATTGGGGGAAGGAAATGATAGTCATTATTATTGATAAGAGTGAACAAAGAATAATTTTAAAGGACTAAAAATCCTCATGAATGAATCTAAACTCTAAAATATGTCACATTAATTGTTAAACATGTCAGAGAAGTAACACTGATCTTTAAGAAAATATTTCAATTTTATTTGTTGGTGTTTTTTCTGATTATTTTACATTAAAATGATTTTTCTAAAGAAGAAAGAAAATCCCCGTTTATCATTTAAAACTAATTTAATGTATAACTTAAAACTAATTTAATCTGTAATATGTATAGTTAGGCAGAAAAATTCAGATGGAAGTAATTGCAGAAATAACATTTGTATCATGACAATTTCTACTGTACTTTTACCTCATAAATTTAACTTTCATTTTGTCTTTGAATCTTTAAGCTAGGTAATTCTTGGTGAAACTTTTAAAGGTCTTCAAAGGAAAACAATTATAAGTCTTTTCACAGCTTCTACTATACTTGAATCCATTCAATCAGTCAAGAGCAAAATAAAACCATTCAGAATGGGATAAAACATGTATGATAAGATGATAACTTCCTAAATTGAAAGAGTTGTGCTACATCAGATGGTAGGTGATATCTACTACTCACTATCTGATACAGGAACCCACACATGTGCCATGCTGGGCAAGCTGCCAACACTTCAGTCATCACTGGGAGTGAGAGAAGGGCAAGATGAAAAGATCTGCCTGTAGTGTTGCTCATCATTAGTAATTTGTATATCCGGCAAGCAGACATAAATAAAAGCAACTCTGTCATTGGCACTTTTGTCCTCCTCCATTCTCTCTGATCTCTTTAACCTCAAAGGTGTGCTGGTCTGTTAAAGCTGGTATTTCAGTCTTTGTAGGCATTTTCGGATACTTGATTTAAGCACACACACCCTTGAGCCCTTCCACTCCTCCAGACCAGTTTGTTTTAGTTTTGGCTAAAACAAACAAAAACCTCCTTCCAGCCTCTATCACATTCTTCAGTTGTCTCCATCTAAAATGTGTCACATACTTCATGCATGATAAAGTGTTTTGCAGTCACAAGGTAGGTGGAGTGGAAAAGATGACCACAACGAAAAGACCAGGTCAATGGAGAGTGGCAAATGTCTCCCTCCTACAGGTGAACAGAAAAGGGGAATATTTTATGAATGGGATCAGAGATAAGACTCAGAGAAAGGAAAATGGCTTTGTTACACAGTAAGAATGAAGAAATTGTGGTGAGTTTAGGGTGGCAAAGGTGCAGGATGACTGAAAAAAAAAAAAAAAAAGACATCTGAAGGAAGATGAAAGAAAAAACTGACTTAGTGAAGAAGAGAGGGGAAAAGTTAAATGAACACAGGCTGAAGGAGGTATCCTTTCCCCACAGCTCTGAGGAGGAGGGAGGAGCTAATGAGCCATTCATTGTTACATGTAAAATGCTGAGTGCCGCACCAGGGCACTGTTGTTACTCACAAAAGGGAAATTATGGTACATCTTTCAGGCTCGAAGCCCCTGCTCTGTGCCAGGCTCCCTTGTGTGAGGCAGTCGGCAAACCTATTTAGAATCATTTTTTTTTACTGTGAGAAATTGGCCCCGTGAGACAAGGAATTCCTGCTCCTCCCAGGCACCCTGGAGATTTATAAGGAAGTGTTACATGGCGGTACAGCACCCTTGCGTTTCTGTTTCCAGTCATGCTTTCTGACACAAAAGGTAATGCAGACACTTCTGAGTCCATGTAAAATCTACATTCCTAGGGGGACCTCTAATGGGGTTAAGTCAATCTGATTCCAATGAAAGAAGATTCAGTAGCTCAGTTTTCTTCCTCAGCAAATAACACAACCATTCTGAAAAGTTATCTATGCTTACACATCTTCCTTTTTAACCTCAAGAAACTCAAAAGTCCTTTTCAGAACACCATAGCCCATCAATTGAAACCACTGTATCTCTATAATGCACAAGAGTTACAGAAGTAATAAAGACAGGAAGCGTGGGCTTAGACACGGACAAATATAGGCTAAAGGCCAGTGTCTGGCACTTGTAGGGGACAAAATCTATTTCCAATACCACCCTTAGACCTGGGCACACCAGCCTGACTTACCCTGACACACCGTTTCCACCCCTTTAAAGGATCGTGCTCTGCGCTTTCTCTGACCTCATCTTTCCACGTAGGCGGGAGTCTGTGTGTCTGAGGGGCCATGGCCACTCTCTCACCCCGTGCCTGTGTCTCTCCATATTCTGGGTACCCTGGACTCAAATAGCAGAGCCTGCCTTCAGGCCAGAACAGGACTCTTCCTCAGGTCTGTTTGCAGAGGGTAGACAATGGTGCCCTAATGCTGCCATCAAGGGAGAGGGTAGAAGAGAGCTGAGGTAATTGGAATTGGAGGGAGGGTGCGCTGAAGTGTTTGCACACATGTGAGATGCCCATGGTGTGGGACAGAGCTCGCTGTGGGAGGGACCCCTCTGTTTGTACTCTGGACCAGCAGATGTTAGAAGCGGGCTTGTCCATCTAATAAAGTTACTGTGATATTTAAATGAACTAACATATGTAAAGTGCTCAGCATAAGGATTGGTAGACTGTGGACATTCAGTAGGTTTTTGTTCTAGGATGGTTTCTGTTCTGAATGAAACCTGACTTAGCCTCTTCTAAATTCCCATGAAAAATATGTATTCAGAGGCTCAGAATAAAACGAAACCTCTGTAGCAACACTGAAAGAGAGGACTTGTAGTCATCCTATTGTCCGAATCAGGGGGGAGTTTACAAACAGTACAAAACCTGTGGAGCAGAATGAAGAATCAAAATGGGTGTTTGGGGTCACTGATAAAAAGCACAGCCCACCCTATGGAAAAAGAAGCCATAAACCTGAATAAACTGAATTGCACAGATATTATCACAGGAATCCAGATCAGTATAAAGAGTAAAAAAATACTAGAAATATATAGAGCAGTGAATATAAATATAATTATAGTGGAAGGTAATACACTTGTTTTTAGTTTTGACAAATCAAGTAGGTAATACACAGACAGAAAATTTAATAGAAAAGTTGAATTTACAGCTAATTATTGAACTCTATGTAATTCAAACAAAAAATACACTTCTTTTAAAATGTGGAATATTTTTCAAGATTGAGAATGAACAAAATCTCAATAAATTCTTCCAGTAGAAAGCAAATGGGTCCATACTGTCTGATTTTATACCGTAAAACTAAAACCTAATAACCAAAGATTTTAAAAATGGATTTATTGTCTTAGAAGACACCTTGATTGTCACACACATCTCAACTTGAGTTGTAAAATGTGTAAAAATCTATTTTTTACAGTTAATGAAATGTTTTACCTTCTGGGTCAAAGAGAAAATAGAAAATTTACCAGGGAAACAAAAACACTAACATGTCCATGGTATACGACCGAAGCTATACAGTGAAGCATATTCATAATCTTAAAATGCTTTTTATGAGGAAGAAAGAAAATAAATGAACTAAGGATTTGATTTAGGAACAGTTTCTTTTTGTAGTGGAACCATCATCACTCCTTTTCCTCAGAGACTGTTACTAAATCCAGCCCCCTTGTGAGACTGCTTTGTGAGTTAATCTCAGAAACTGTACTACCTCTCCTTGAAATTGAATTTCTGTTGTTTAAATTTTCCTCCTTTCAGTTCTTTCATCCAGGCATGTTTTATATGGCTGACCTCAATTACATAAACAATTTAAATATTTTAAAGTGAAGTGAGGTTCCTAGGCCTGGCATGAATCAGATAGTGTGGTTAGACACCATCATGAAGTGAGTACTACTTAACACTACATGTGGACTTACCTGAGTTTTGGTCTTAACTCTATAGGAACCCTAAATGATACAGAATGTCCATCTAAACCAAACAGCAAGGTAAAATTTAACAATGGAAAACTAAAGGCAAAATCAGGATCACAACAAGAATATAACTCATTTTTTTAGTATTCCTCTGTTTGAAGTAGAAATGGGAAGTATAACTTACAGAAAAGAAGAACAAGTTATTGTTACTTATGATGAAAATATAAGATATAAGGGAATTAACTTTGAAACATTTAATGTAGAGAGTTTCTATAAAGAAGCCAGGTAATAGATCAATAATGAAAAATTTATGAGATAAATCAATAGCTTCTATATTTGGCAGCAAAAAAAAAAAAAGAAAAGAAAAACAAACGGCAATAAAAACTAAGAAAGACATAATGAAGGAAAAGATTTAATCAATAAAAATAAATTTTTACTAGAACATTGGGAAAATGTAAAGATTTATTTTGCTTCTGGAAGAACAGATTGAAAATGGTAAAGTTGATAGTTATTTCCAAATTAACTTGTAGATTTCATGCATTTTTAATCACAGGACCAGCACAGCATTCTTTTGATACTTGAACATACTATTCCAAGTTTATCTAGAAAACTAACCATGTGAAAATGTCCATGATTTATATTTTTGATAACTATCTCTCCTAAGAGAAGTGAGAAAACTTAATAGTATGGGACCAAAGCAAGAATCGACAAGCAAGCCAAGAGTAGAATAGGGAGGTCTGGCATAGTTCCTTATAGTCACAACTATAGTTCATGATTTAAAAATAAAGTCTTAGAGGTAGATAAAACATAGTGTGAAGACTATGAAAAAAATAATAGTCTTAGATAAAGGGCAAGTCAGGTGGGAGATCAAACCAACAATCTGGAGGAAGAACAAAGTTCAGAGTTTCACTTGTTTACTATAAATTATAATAAATATTAGATGAATAAATATAAAAATTCTAGAAGTAAACATGTATTAAACTAATTTTGAGATGAGGATAGACTTTCTAAGCGTAAATGCAGTGTAGTAAATGCAGTGTAATAAATTAGAAAACTTGTTCAAAAAGCATAAGTAGAATGATGAAAATATTTGAAAAAAGCATTACCATCATAGGTTAGTTAAAAACACTTTAAAAGGGGCTATTATAAATCACAGAGGAAACATGACTATTTTACCAACAAAAATTTTCAGCTTCACTAGTAATCAAAGAAATAGCAATTAAAGTAGTAATGACATGTTTAAAAATATTTATGTACCTAATAACTATATGTTTTATGTACTAAATACATTTAAATATCTAATGTTTGCTATTAGCAAGTAAATACATTGCTTGTGGCAGTATACATAGATAATCCTTTTGGAAGCAATTGTGCCTTAGATAGCAAAATACTACAAATGTTTATATATTTTACCTTGGTAATTTCCTCTAAAAATTGATCCTGAAGAAATATGTAGATGTGGACTGGAAAGTGCATGGGATTATATAAACAGTATAATCATCTTTCAATAGAAATATTTAGATTTATTTGTGTATATAAATGTATACATAATAAAAGCCTCAAAACAGTAATTATTTACAGATGTTAAGATTTTAAGTTTTATATTTTTCAAAGTTTACATAATCAGTGTGTACTACTTTTGTAACTGGACAAAAAAGTGAACATTATATTTAGTAGTTAAAAATATTGTCTTCCCTTTCCATGTAATCTAACAGTTGTGAATAACTGATCTGATCCTGGTTTCCCTTTATCTCCTAAGACATGGCTTACTTTTTCTCTTAAAGAGTCCTATAGCTCTTTAGTAAAGAAAAATAAATGATATCCTTGTAATTATGAATTTTTGCCTTAACTGCTTTATATCATATGATCATCAAGCATTCCCAAGTCACATTTCAGTTTAATATTGCATCTTCAGCTAAACACTTAATTGATCCCAGTGGTATTAGCCATATAAGTACTTAGGTGAGATTATTTTGGCACACATGCAAAGGTAAAATAAGATACTGCTCTTAGAATATTTTTAAAGGTAATTTGCACAAATTCTTTCTCTTGACAGGTAAATCCCAATAATTTCAGTAAAGAAGCTTTCCAAAATTCAGCTTAAATGAAAATCTATTTCTCACTTTCTTCATAGTCTCCATTACAGTTGATATCCACACATTCTGAATACCATATGTGATTTTTTTTAGAAAATCTTGCTCACAATTGTGACCTTAAAGCTGATCTTTAATAAAGAATATTTTCCTCAATGACAGGTTCTTGGAAATCATGAAGAATAAAGGAGCAATTTAGGTGTTTACACTCAGTTTGTAAGATGAGAATGTGGTAAGGCATGTACCAGGCTAAATTTAGCCAGACTTTGGGGATACTGCTTCAGTTTATGGAAGCTCTCTCAGATTAAGATATGGAGTCCCTAGGCGCTAAGTTAGGTATTTATGAGAGTCCTTGAATTTGTTTTTATAATTTCAGCTTAATGGAACCATACCTTTTCTCATGAGAGGGTTGCTTTTTCCTTTTTTCTGCTTTGGCTTTCAGTTAAAACCCAGTTTTGTTCTGTTTTAATTAATTTATTTATTTTAATTGGGTGATAATTACTTTATACTATTGTGGTGGTTTTTTGCAAAACTCAGTTTTTTAACACAGGTAATCTTGTACCAGTTAGACTCTGTGGCTCTATCTAACTATATAAGTTAGACTCTATATAACTTTGACTAAGAAAAGACTGCCCAGGACATCCTCTGAATCTGATAGACAGTTTTCAAAACCTGTGGTCACTGGATGAAGTTTGGCCCTACTGACTCACTTGTTCCCCTGTGTCCCACCATACAGATCAGGACAGCTCTTCACTTAACAGGTTTTAGTTTCTCTGTGGTAGAATCAGCTTACATGTTTTCCATAAGCAAAAGTTCAAGAACCTGAGCAGGCAATTTCTGGATAGGTGAACTCCTTGAATATATATCAAATATTTTAAGATCTGAGTATACATAGTGATTCCATTTTTCTTGGATTGCCTTTGGATGACTGAATACCCGACTATCTCTAGAATTTGCTTGTTCCGCCAAGAATTCCTTATGTTAGGAAAGAAATCTGTGTTGGTCTGGCTTACTTTGGGGGCATTGTTAATGACACAACCTCTCGGTCTCAGCTGCATACATACATTTTTGTAGCTGGAAGGTACGTGAGTCCTCAGAATAACACTGAGTTCAGTGAACAATCTGCTTTTTGGTGAATGATTTGGAAATCTTCAATAGGTGTTAGTGGATCCTGATTCAGCTTGAGACAGATTTCTTTGTAGCTTGTTGTTTAGTTGCTAAGTCATGTTGTACTCTTTGAGATCCCATGGACTGTAGCACGCCAGACTTCTCTGTCCTTCACTCTCTCCTGCAGTTTGCTCAAACTCATGTCCATTGAGTTGGTGATGCCATCCAACCATCTCAGCCTCCATCACCGCCTTCTCCTTCTGCCCTCAGTCTTTCCCAGATTTCTTCCTATAGGTACCTCCAAATTTTATTTTGATCTTGAATGCTCTGGTCAACTACTTTTGAATATACAAATAGAAAATAGACCAAAAATGTTACTAATATATCAACAATTATGCATATGACAAATAAGACAATTTGCAGATGGAAATGGGGTTGATATGATTAGGGACTTAATTTTTAAGAACAAATGAGCTTCCAACTCATGCCATTTTCCCCCATCAAACTCCATTCTTACTTTTCTTCCCATGATAAAGAACAAACCTTACAAATACCAAAAAGTGAAAGAGAAAAAAATATTTTTTGAGTTTGTCTTTTGTTTCATATTTGCTGTTATTGTTGAGACTTATTTCCAATAGTTGCTTTTTTGAGCTTTTAAAGAAATAGTTCATGGAGATGCATCATTTTTTTTCTTGGACCTATCTAAAATTGTGTGTGTGTGTGTGTGTATGTGTGTGTGTGTGTGAAAAATGTTCCTACGATCAGTTCTATTTGCATTGGTATTTCCAGTGGAAATGTCAAGTGTGACCTTTTTCTTGTTTGGGTGTCTAATCCTATTTTAAAACCCTGTCACGCCCCTGCTGAGGGTCAGTGCCCTTGTGAATAGAGCTTCTGCACCTGCTCCCCCTTTCTTCTCTTCTTCTTCCCCTCTGCGTGGAACCGGAGGATGTGCCGGACGGCAAACAAAACAAAACTATGCTTCACTGACTGCAGTGGCAGAAAATAACTCCAGACTTGGGAATTTGGTTGAGTAAGTTTTGAAACCATGAGAAAATAAACACAAAAATCGGGAAACCTGAAAAGAGGGGGGAGAAAAAGTGCAGTAGCATTGCATTTCATTGCTACAGACATCAGGGCTAACACACCCTTGAACTTTTCAATTGATAAGACAGGGGCTCTGATAAAACAGCTCTTGCAAAAACAGGATGCTAAAATCAGTGTCACTGACATTTCACTTGTAGGGAAAAAAATTATTAACATGAAAGAACTGTGGGAAATATAACTAAGGAAGCCCCAGCTACCATAGTGATGGGATTTGGTTGGCCCATTTACCAAAGTAGAATTTCAAATAATTATGCTTGGGGAAGCTGAATTAAACACTAAATAAATATAGACAATTTGAATGGTATAAGGAATGTACCTTCAGGCTTATTGTCATTTAAAGATAATGTTAAAAAAAAAAATCAGCTCTTTTTTCCAGTGCTTAGATTGAATTATAATTTCCCACACCAGGAATTACTAGGTGATAAGCAAAGAATTTCTTATTAGATCCTAACCAAATTTAAATACATAATTTGCCATTATACTACATTCTTTTTAAAGCTAATCAGGAGGGGAAAAGCTTAAGTTCACACTGAAACACTGCTGAAATGATTAAGTTTAACTATCAACAGATTTTTACCACAAAATCCAAGTGTCCCATATTAATGTTCTCACAATTTTTTCCTAAAACCTGCTAATTTTCACATAGTTTCTTGTGAGATAAAGCCTTCATGGTCTTCTCTAAGCTTGTAATACAAATGCATTTTATCTTTTGTTTTGTACTGTGCTCCCAAATCGAGTTGAGAAGGCAACTCTTCAGTCAGTGTATCTCTATTCTTATCCCATCACCTTCCATCTTGACCCTGGGATAGGTAACTAACTGGTTTTCTTGCCTGCAGCCCCCCCATCTCTACCCAAACCACCCTGCATACCACCCTAAGAGTAATCTTCCTAAAGAACAGCATAATATTCTTCTTCAAATACCTCCAGACCCAAGAGAGAAATATAAAAACATAATCGATGTCACGGGGAGTAACCGAAATAGTGAAGAGGTGAGTGGTAGAGGTGCTGAAACCTAGGGTTCAGAATGCTTCAGAGATCCCTGGAAGTTGGAATGATCTTAGAATCTGGGGAAAGTGGGCTTGAAACAAGTCTTGAAGAAATGAAGGCTATTTGGCTGGAAGTGGTGAGGGAGCACGTGTTGTCTTCTAGAGAACAGAGACCAAAGACACAAAAGTGTTTTGGCGCATGGCTAGTGGAGCAGTCTGACCGGAAAGGAGAGCTGTGGGAGGTGAAATTTAAAAAGCCTGTTAGGCTCTGATTATCAGCTTATGAAAAGTGAAAGTGAAGTCGCTCAGTCATGTCCGACTGTTTGCGACCCCGTGGACTGTAGCCCATCAGGCTCCTCTGGCCATGGGATTCTCCAGGCAAGAATACTGGAGTGGGTTGCCATTGCCTTCTCCAGGGGATCTTCCCGACCCAGGGATTGAACCCAGGTCTCCTGCATTGCAGGCAGACACTTTAACCTCTGAGCCGCCAGGGAAGCCTATCAGCTTACAGATATTAAAAAAGAAAAGAATTTTCTTTGTTTACTTATTTTTGGCCATGCTGGGTTTTTGTTGCTGCAATGCAGGTTTTTCTCTAGCTGCGGCAGGGCAAGCGGGGGCTACTGTCTAGTTTCCGTGCGTGGGGCTTCTCCCTGCGATGGCTTCTGTTGTGGGGCACAGGCTCTAGGGCATCTGGGCTTCAGTATTTGTGGCTTGCGGGGTGCAGAGCACAGGCTTAATAGTTGTGGTGCTCTGGCTTAGCTACTCTGCGGTATGTGAGACCTTCCTGGACCGGGGATCAAACCCATTTCTCCTGAATTGGCAGGCGGATTCTTTACCACTGAGCCACCAGCGTGCGTGCATGCTAAGTCAGTTCAGTTGTGCTCAACTCCTTGTGACCCCATGGACTGTAGCCCACCAGGCTCCTCTGTCCATGGGATTCTCCAGGCAAGAATACTGGAGTGGGTTGCCATGCCCTCCTCCAGGAAATCTTCCCAACCCAGAGATCAAACCCAGGTCTCCCGCATTGCAGGCGGATTCTTTGCTGTCTGAGCCACCAGGGAAGCCAGGGAAAAAGCTCATTACATGCATACAAAACCGCAGATCCTTCTCCTGGCTGCTCTGTTTCTCCTACTCATCAAACTTGAAATTTTAAGAGTCATTTTTCAATCTTTCCCTCATAACCATCTAATTTCCAAATCCTATCAGTACTTCCTCGCCATTGTCTCTCATATCTGTCTTCACTTTCCTCTTCTCACTGTCTTCACATAATCAAGGCCTTGACACACACCTAGAACACAGCAGCTGTCTCCTAACCAGTTTCTCTGCCTCTAATATTCCATCCCCACCCTATCTGTCCCATACATTTCATGCAAATGAGTCTTGCCATGTGATAGTATCACCACCCTGCCCAGACATCTTCCATGGCTTCCTCAAACCTAAAGACAAATATCTATAACCTGGGCTGTCCAGCTTATAGATGTCCTTATGGACAGAGGAGCCTGGTGGGCTACTGTCTATGGGGTCGAAAAGAGTTGGACACAACTGAATGACTAAGCACAGCACAGCACAATGGGCTTTTTCAGATGTGATGTTTAAAATGACTATAATTCATTTCATTGTCAGTATCCCATCAGTGGTTTGGGATGCAGGATTTCGATTCCAGAGGGAGCCCTGGCTAGAAATGCACATTTGGAAATGATATTGAGTGCTAGTTGAAGTCTTGGAAATGAATAAGATTACTCAACAAGGACCAGCTGAGACAGCAGGGAAGCCCAAGAGTACTGGAGTGGGTAGCCTATCCCTTCTCCCGCAGATCTTCCCAACCCAGGAATTTAACTGGGGTCTCCTGCTTTGCAGGCGGAGTTTTTAACCAGCTGAGCTACAAGGGAAGCCCCGACAAGGACTAGAGGACTATATTTGGGAAAGTACTCATTTTCTTTCTTTCTTTGGCCACGCCACACGACGTGTATGATTTTAATTCCCTGACCCTGGATTGAACCCTGGGCCCTTGGCAGTGAGAACACGGACTTCTAACCACTGGACTGTCAGGAAATTCCCAGAAAGTACTCATTTTCTGAGATGGGAAAGAAAAGCGGAAAGTAAGGCAACAGATTAGACATATGTAGGGCCTGGGTGAGTGTTGTCCAATAAAGGGGAAAAAAAAAAAAAGACTGTGGCAGAAAGGAGGATGGTACAAGTAAAGACCAAAAAAAAAAAAAAAAGAAAAGAAAAGAAAAAGAAAAACCCTCAGAGAGGTTTGCTGCAGAGAGAAGGACGCCTGTGAATAGACCACTGCATTTATAAGCAGGAAGAACATAGCTGGCTCTTCAAAGTATAGGGTTAGAAGCCACATTGTGAATGGCTTAGGAGAGAAAGCAAAGGCAGCAATTGTGAAAACTTAAGAACTCTGGTAGGAAATGGAAAAAGACTGGGGTGGACAGGGCACCCAGCTCCTATGGCAGACGCTGGATGGGGCGGGCATGTGGCTGTTTGAAATCGAAGCATCAAAAGCCAGGAGATGGAAAGGACTGAAGATGTCAGAGAGAACAGCTTGGGGTTGAGAAAGCATGTGTGAATGAGGATTTCCTGCGTATGAGTAATGGAATGAATGTGATGTGTAACTGGGTAGATGTGAGGTTTGAGGTAACTACTGAAGTTTGTCCCGGCAGGAATGTGTTTCTGCACACGTGTGTGCACACAAGTGTTTAGGGGACAAAGATGTCGGTAGGAATGAGTGTCACTGCTGAAGAAATCAGAGTGGAACGTACAGTGGTGGGTGGAGTGGGTTGTCTTAGCTTGGGAAGGCAAGAGCGTTCATTTGCGCCCACAGATGCTGACTCCCTCTGACTTGACAAGTGACAGTGAAAGTGGTAGTCGCTCAGTCTGACTCGTCGCGACTCCATGGACTGTAGCCCACCAGGCTCCTCTGTCCATGGAATTTTCCAGGCAAGAATACTGGAGTGGGTAGATATTGCCTTCTCCAGGGGATCTTCCTGACCCAGGGATCAAACCCAGGTCTCCTGCATTGTAGGCAGATTGTTTACCATCTGAGCCATCAGGGAATCTCCCTCACCACCCCCCACCCCCCACCCCGCACTGTGACTCAGGACACTGGCAAATCTGCTGTGTTCCTAAACTGCAAACGGAATCCAGGTGAGTTGACTCTAGAAAGCAGAAGTTTCATTTTTAGGTGGTCTTGTCTTTTGGTGTGATAAGATGGAAGGACAGAAAATCTGCATTGCTCTCCCATTGCTGGCTGGTTTTTTGTTTGATTATTTGGTTTTGTTTTGTTGTTCTCTTCAGTTTCCAGTCCTCCTTATGCAGACCTCATTGTGTTGTAATCATGTTTGCTCATCCGTCTCCTCCCGACTAACTCCTCAAGGCAAAGCCTAGGTCTTTTAGCTCTGAATCACTAGTATTGCGGATGTTCCCGGCACAAAAGAAGAAGCTGGTGATGCCCATTAAACACATTAGGGAGAGAGTGGAGGAGTTGGCTCTGGATGGGAGAGATGTGTCTTCCTCCAAGGCAGGAGAGAAAGAAGAGAGGAATGTAGGGACATAACTTTGAAAGTTTAATCAAAGGAAGAGGCAACCCATGCAAGATGGTTTCTGTTTCCTGAAAAAAGTGGTACCCAAGAGGGTTTTTGATGGGAGAGATGGCAGGGTCTGAGCAAAGTCATTGAGTGTCTTTAATGTTCTAAGTACTATATAGACGTTTCACATACACTTTCATTTAAACTCTACAACAGCACTATAAAGTTATTATTACTCCCATTTTGCTGATAAGGAAATTGAAGCTTAGATGGTAATACACTCACTTACTAAAATACAAGTCTCTTGACTGCAAAACCTGTATTTTCTTCCATATACCCATTGTTAGAGGAGTTTTAGGGAGTGTGAAAGGATTCACAAGATGAAGCAAAATATTATTGAGCTAGGGTCTAGTGAGGGTGAGTGAACTTGAATTTGCTTATAGTGGAGGTGGAGAACTTCCAGAACGGAGAAAAACAGAGGATGCAAGGAGCTGTGCAAATCCAGACTTTGTACCTAATATAGTAGAGGAAGTTTAAATGAGGAGGATGTGACCAAGGACAAAACTGAAGGGGCTGTTCAATAATCAGTTCAGGTGATTAAATCTAGTCTCCTTAAGAAGACTGGAAGCCCCTGAAATGTTTTCTCATTGTGCCTTACAGGGTGTTAAGGGCTGATTGAATACTCCGTAGCTGCTTGTGACCTGATCAACATAAAACACTGTGGAAATGGATATTAAAACGGAGATTGGGCTAAATAAACCGGACATTGTTTTAGAGTTGTGCGCTTTGCCTATTAAGGGACAGTGAAGCCAAACGGTGATTTTAATAATAATAATAAACAATAAAGCTCTTCATGATGGTAAAACCGGCTGAATAGACATGCCTGAATCAGACCAACTGCAAGAAATGAAAAAGCCAGTCTTTGGTGAAAGAAGACTTTGGCTAATGCGTCCCCTCATGTTGTGTTGCTCTAGGAAAGGAGATAATAATAACCAATATTTTTGAATACTTGTTTGTTCCAGACAGTGTTCTAAGTACTTCACATACACTAATTCCTTTAATCCTCATTACTACTCTAGTAGAGTAAACCACTACTCTAGAGGTAAGTAGTATGATTCTTACTATACAGATAAGGAAACTGAGGCCCCAAAAGTTAAGTGCCCAAGAATACACAGCAAATTAGTAGCAAATTTAGAATTTAAACCTGATGGTTGTCTCCCAAGTCCACATTCCTAAACTACTTTGCCATTCTCCAGATTCTGACATGTTCTGATTTATGGTACAAGCAGCTTCTTTGTGTTTGATGAGAAACATGAGTAACCTTTGACAAATGTGAAGTGCGTCCTTCCTTGGCAGTTGGATAAATTCCATTTTATCCAGCACCTGTTCTGTCAATTGTGTTCAGAAGGAAATCCTCTGTCTTACTCATTTGTGTGACATTTGTATCTCAGTGATTCTTTGGCAAAAACGTTCAAAACCTAAAGAAAACTACTATGACAAAGGATGCCCTCGTATGTTTCTGCATAAATAACAGCAAGGTTGAGCATAGGAGTTGTCAGATTTCTCCTTTCTCTCAGCTTTGACTGGTTTCCACTCATCTGGCTTTAGAAATGGTATTTGAGAAATCTTTTTAAAAGGAAGTTTGTCTGATGACCATGGTAAAATAATTCTTTAAAAATTAAGTAATTAATAATTTTCCTAGCTTTATTGAGGGACAATTAGCATAACATTGTATATTTAGGATGTTCAATGTGATGATTTGATACATGTATATACTGCAAAATGATTCACAATATGTTAACATTCCCAATGTTAACACATTCAGCTTTTCACAGAAGTTTAATTTTGTGTGTGTGTAGTGAGAATATTTAAGTTTTACTCTCCTAGAAGCTTTCAAGTATGTCTTATAGTATTGTTAACTATAGACACCATGCTAAGTTATCACACGCCCAGAACTTACTATCTTATGACTGGACATTTGAACCCTTTAACCAAGAAGTAACTCTTCATAAATGAATTGTGAAGTATGCCATGTTTATCTAAAAGAATTTCAGTTGTGGGGGGGAGGGAATCATACATTTGGGTTATCTTTATTTGAATGTCCAGGGGATAGATGACATGCTGGGTGGTTCTGAAGGAGAGCTTTTATAGCTTATGTTTATTTTTTTAGAGGAAAAAGCAGAAATCAAGGACCAACTCTTGGCTTCTTCCATTCCTAAATGTATTACCCAAAGATGATTCAGAGAAATTTAGATTTAGTTTTGAACACTAATGTGAAGTGTGTATTTTGTCACTGTGGTCTGTCAAAGTTTGTCTTTATAGACTGGACAGTAGGAGGCATAATATTAATAACAATTTATGTTACAGAATAATTCTCTCAAGCAATTTAAAGTTATTGTTTTAAGTTCTTATCAAATACTCTTAAATATCTCACACAGTGTTCAAAATTCAGTTTCAAATTAAAGGAAACTTTTTTTGAGTTGCTCACACTACTTCTAGAATGATTAATACATACATGTAACAAACTTATTTCCAGTTGTAATTTGCTTGTTGAATTTCCAAAGCAGAGCATTATGTTTGACTTAAGTAAGGATTTGGTCACAACTATTATCTACTGAAAAATTTATAGAATAACTAAAATTAAATTCTGTTGGCCAGATTGTTGCCAATGGAAAGTATCTTTTCATCTTGGAGATGTTTTGAAATTTCTTGTTTGATTTGCATTGCTAAATTTATACGCTTTAAGAACAGTTTTATAAGACAGATCCTCTTAACAGTACAAACATACCCACAGCCAGTGTGCCCACATGTGCAAATGTGTTTCTGTGTTTCTAATAGGTCCATGTGCACATGCAAAATTCTCTCATTCTATATCATTAACACACAAATTTATTGCTTCTATTTGCCTATGTACTTAAACCTTTAAGTATGATTCATAAATAAAAATTACATGCTCAGATTTTGTCATAAGCACTTTTTTTTTGGCCCAGTGGCATGTGGGATCTTAGTTCCCTGTCCAGGGATTGAACCCACGCCCCCTGCATTGGATGCACAGAATCTGAACCACTGGATAGCCAGGGAAGTCCCTGGAATAAGCACTGAAGTGTAACACATATTTAAATTAAAAAAAAACAAACGTCTAAAGACACAAAATGTTTGACAAGTAGTGCTAAGTAATCGATAAGGTAAACATTGAATCACCTGACAAATAGGATCCACCCACCCCAAGTTTCTTAATTTTATACTAGAATGATTTTAAACATATGTGGTTATAAGCTTATCAGATTTCCAAATATGAACCTTCTATAAAAATCACACTGGACCCCTCAGCTGTGTTTTCTTTCATTATTTATAGACAAATCAAAAACAAATGTTCTTTAAGAAAAAGTACAATGAACTGAAACCATCTGTCAGGATGCACTTTTTCTCTCGAATTCATCTGTAATTCAGACGTGTAAGTGAATCAGAGCCTAAGTCTCATGAAATCATACCATATTTAATGGTAGTTTTAGTATTAGTTCAGAGACAAAAGTGTTAATGTCTGTTGCAACAAGACCTAAATGGCTATTTAATTCATGAAGGTTATGATTAAATAAGCTAGTGACATGGGGCAAAAGCAAATATTTTCATTTCAAAAGTCTCAATTTCAAATATATTTCAAAAATAAGACACTTTTGGAAACCTCACTTGAAAAATTTAATGAATATTATAAAAATGATTCTGGATGTTTCCTTCCCACAGCTGTTGTAGGCTACTGACTAGCCCTTAGCTACTGAATGCTTGATCACAAAACAAAATCACAGAAAACACAGTTAACAGAAAACCTCAGAAAATAAATACATAACATGTTGGCTTGCTTGCTTGTTTTAAACATAAAAAATTATGTAATGAAAACATATCACTTCATTTAGAAAAAGCTTATAAATTAGCAGGAGATTATTTTTAAATGGAATATTTAGTCTTTTAGGGCACTGTGATTTTTTTTTTTTTTTCTTAAAAAGTATCATCCTTTCTGGATGTGATACCTTGAGAAGAACATAATATCAGTTTCTAAAATTCCTGCCAGAAATGCATAATCTGAGTTTAATCATGACAAAACACCAGACAATTATAAACGAAAACCATTCTTTTGAAAAAAAATCAAGCAAAAGGGCTTCAGTGGTGGCTCAGTGGTAAAGAATCTGCCTGCCAATGCAGGAGTTCGACTGCTAATCCTGGAAGGTTCCACATACCAAGGGACAACTAAGTCTGTGTGCCACCACTATTGAGCCTGTGCAATAGAGCAGGGGAACCACAACTCCTGGAGCCTGGCTGCCCTAAAGCCCAATGCTCCACAATGAGAGAAGCCAAGGCAATGAGGAGTCCGTGCACTGCAGCCAGAGAAAAGTCCATGCAGCAGCAAAGATCTAGCACAGCCAAAAATACATAAATGAATCAATAAAATTATAAAAAGAGAGAGAATAAATTCTTCAAAAATGTCAACATTTTAAAAGACAAAGAAAAGCTAAAGGAATTTTCAAAATCAAACGACCCTAAAGGGACATGACAACTAAATATGACACTTGATCTTGGACTGGATTCACTTCTAAAGGAAAAAGAAAGGTTATAGAAGCCATTTTTGGGTCAAGTGACGAATCTGGAATGCAGATGATAGATTAGCTAGAATATTGCATCAATGTTAAATTTACAAAAGTTGGTAACTGGACTGTGATTGTGTAAGAGAATATCCTTATTCTTAGGAAACACATACTGAAGTGTCTAGGGTAAAGGGCCATGAGGTAGGTAAATAAGTCTCAAACAGTTCAGAATGATAAAGAAAATGGGGAAAATTCTAACAATAGGAAAATCTGGGTAAAAGGCGCATGGTGCTCTTTGTACTATTGCAATTTATTTCCAAATAAAAGTCAATATTTAAAATTAAAAAGTTACCTGACTTGGGAAAGAATTTCTGGGGAACATGAACTCTTTTTTAGATAATTGCTATTCTAGAAATACCATGCCTGCCACATGTTTGATAACATTCAGCCATGTCTGATAACATTAGGTGTTATCAGACATGGCTGAATGAATCTTTGATTGAAGAACACAATTGACATAGTTTGAATTAATAAACAGATTTTGGTCTCTAATTCCATGGTAACTGACATGAAAGAAAAAGCAGAATGTATTGACTCAGTCTTTCAGTGACCAAGGAGCTTAGTTTACTGTACACCTCCTTTTGTTTTGTCAGAAGTCTCAAAGGATCTCTGTCATTTCACTCAGCTGGTCATTAAATCCTGAAGGAGTGTAGTAGCCATCAAATTTCTCTCCAGGAGATAAGCATAGATCCTGTTTCATATGGTCACATCTTCTTTACAATTAACAGAAAGTGTTTGTCTGTAGCTCATGAGTGCAAATTTTAACTATTTTAAATTACATTAGATTTGTCACTTGAGAAACCCAGAGTCCTTTTCCTGGAAAATAATAGTTGGGAGTGCTGTCTCCATCACAAGACACTGGAAGTAAAGGACCACTCTACCTACTTTCTTGCTTTATTTTTTTTCACCAATTGCTGCATGCTCAACTATCTTCCCTGGTGACTCAGTTGATAAAGAATCTGCCTGCGATGCAAGAGATGCAGGTTTGATCTCTGGGCTAGGAACATACCCTGGAGGAAGAAATGGCAACCCACTCCAGTATTCTTGCTTGGGAAATCCCATGGACAGAGGAGCCTGGCAGGCTACAGTTGACTCTCCAAGAGTCAGACACAACTTGGTGACTAAACATCACTTTAAAGATTCAGATACATTAAAAAATACATTTTATCCTTGTTATAAAATTGGCTTGTAATTAAAGATGAAAGGGTTATGGAATGAGAAAACATTGTTGGCTTTGTCCATATGATTTAATTTTGTACTTGATTGGATGGGCAGTATGACAGACAGTCTCTTCTAAAGCTTCCTACACAAAATGTCTACAGATCAACAGTGTCAGCATCACCCGGGACCTTTTTAGAAATGCAGACTCTCCCAGGCCCCAACCAAGAAGTATTACGTGGGAATCTGCATGTTAGCAAGAGCCCCAGGTCTCCTATATGCTGAAACACTGATAAAACTACAAATACATTCCTTAAAAAATGTTCCTGAAGAATCAAGAGGATCCAGTGACCTGCAATGTTATCAGCTGTCTCATTACTGGGATGCTTTGAGAAGAATAAAAATAGAGGCTCTTGTATCTCCTTCCTAGAACCTCTCTTTTTAGCTGATTGTTTACTATCATTTTTCTTTCTTTGTAAGACTTCTCAGTCTTTTTCAGTTCTTTATTCCCTCATAAATTATTTTTGTTGCTTATCCTAATCTTAATGGTTTTTTTTTTCCCGAGACACAATTATCTTGACTGTTTTTTGATTACCTGTCCACATAAACCCTCGATGTTATTTCTTTTCCACTGTGGCCAGAAAACATTTGCTGTAAGATTTAAACTGTGTGAAAACTGGTTGAGTAATATGCTGTGACTCAGCATGTGGTCTACCTAGGTGGTGATTCCACCATTCTAGAAAGCAAATGTGTATTCAGTAGTTGTTTGGTGTAGTGTTCAGTAATTGTTAATTAGGTTAATATGTTGACTGCAAGGAGAGATAAGAAAGCCTTCCTCAGTGATCAGTGCAAAGAAATAGAGGAAAACAATAGAGTGGGAAAGACTAGAAATCTCTTCAAGAAAATTAGAGATACCAAGGGAATATTTCAAGCAAACATGGGCTCAATAAAGGACAGAAATGGTAGGGACCTAACAGAAGCAGAAGATATTAAGAAGAGGTGGCAAGAATACACAGAAGAACTGTACAAAAAAGATCTTCACGACCCAGTTAGTCACGATGGTGTGATCACTCACCTAGAGCCAGACATCCTGGAATGTGAAGTCAAGTGGGCCTTAGGAAGCATCACTACAAACAAAGCTAGTGGATTTGATGGAATCCCAGTTGAGCTATTCCAAATCCTAAAAGATGATGCTGTGAAAGTGCTGCACTCAACATGTCAGCAAATTTGGAAAACTCAGCAGTGGCCACAGGACTGGAAAAGGTCAGTTTTCATTCCAATCCCAAAGAAAGGCAATCCCAAAGAATGCTCGAACTACTGCACAATTGTACTCATCTCACATGCTAGTAAAATAATGCTCAAAATTCTCCAAGCCAGGCTTCAGCAATATGTGAACCATGAACTTCCAGATGTTCAAGCTGATTTTAGGCAGAGGAACCAGGGATCAAATTGCTAACATCCACTGGATCATCGAAAAAGCAAGAGAGTTTCCAGAAAAACACCTATTTCTGCTTTATTGACTATGCCAAAGTCTTTGACTGTGTGGATCATGATAAACTGTGGAAAAGTCTGAAAGAGATGGGAATACCAGACCACCTGACCTGCCTCTTGAGAAACCTGTATGCAAGTCAGGAAGCAACAGTTAGAACTGGACATGGAACAACAGACTGGTTCCAAATAGGAAAAGGAGTACATCAAGGCTGTGTATTGTCACCCTGCTTATTTAACTTATATGCAGAGTACTTCATGAGAAACACTGGACTGGATGAAGCACAAGCTGGAATCAAGATTGCGTGAGAAATATCAATAATCTCAGATAGGCAGATGACACCACTATGGCAGAAAGTGAAGAAGAACTAAAGAGCCTTTGATGAAAATGAAAGAGAAGAGTGAAAAAGTTTACTTAGAGCTCCACATTCAGAAAACTAAGATCATGGCATCTGGTCCCATCACTTCATGGCAAACAGATGGGGAAACAGTGGAAACAGTGGATGACTTTATTTTTCTGGGCTCCAAAATCACTGCAAATTGTGATTGCAGCCATGAAATTAAAAGACACTTACTCCTTGGAAGGAAAGTTATGACCAACCTAGATAGCATATTAAAAAGCAGAGACATTACATTGCCAACAAAGGTTCGTCTAGTCAAGGCTATGGTTTTCCCAGTGGTCATGTATGGATGTGAGAACTGGACTATAAAGAAAGCTGAGCACCAAAGAATTGATGCTTTTGAACTGTGGTGTTGGAGAAGACTCCTGAGAGTCCCTTGGACTGCAAGGAGATCCAACTGGTCCATCCTAAAGGAGATCAGTCCTGGGTGTTCATTGGAAGGACTGATGCTGAAGCTGAAACTCCAATACTTCAGCCACCTGATGTGAAGAACTGACTCATTTGAAAAGACCCTGATGCTAGGAAAGATTGAAGGCAGGAGGAGAAGGGGATGACAGAGGATGAGATGATTGGATGGCATCACCAACTCAATGGACATGAGTTTGGGTAGGCCCTGGGAGTTGGTGATGGACAGGGAGGCCTGGCGTGTTGCAGTCCATGGGGTCGTAAAGAGTCGGACACGACTGAGTGACTGAACTGAACTGAACTGGTGGTTGACTGTGTCATTTAGGTAATCTATATCCTTCACAAGTTTGCTTATACTAGTTCTATCAAGTACACTGAAAGAGGAGTGTTAAAATCTCTGACTATATGGATTGATCTACTTCTCCCTTTAAATCTGTCAGTTTTTGCTTCGTGAATTTTCATGTTCTGGAATTAGGTACACATTAAATATTTTAAATTAAAGATGAGAGTTTCTGTAAAGGTTAAATTCATTCTTTTATGAATAAAGGAATGCTGTAACTGAAAGTATATATTGCATAATGTTTGCAATTGTGTAAGTTATTGGACTTCTGAGGCCAAAGTACCTAAGAACCTCTCATCAAATTTCTCCATTGTTTCAGGGCGGATTTGCAGCTGCCCTGTGAAAATGGTTCTTTTTAAGAAGCCAGTTCCTCCATGCCTTGCTTCCAGGATTCTCATGTTTCTAAGGAGAACTGAAACACCTGGTGTATGTAACTGGTATGAACCTAGTATGAAGAGCTCTGAATCTTCATAAATTACTGCCTAACTTTGGCTTCTGACACTAGATTTGAAATAGGGCTATTGCCCAAGCATCTCTGCAGAGGTTTTACATGCTAGTCTCAGAGCAACTGAAGATGAAATGAAGTAGGTGGCTCTGGTTGATACATACTTTCCGGAGGGTGACAGATGAAGAGTTTTAAAAATGTTTATGTTCAAGAATGTTCATCACACAGTTGTTTATAGTAAAGAAAAATCTGAAACAACTGAATGATGAGGGACTATTATATTTTCAGAGAATATGAAATAACATGGGGAAATGCTTCTAATACACCATCTATGTTTTAAGAAATTTGGATCTAAAAACTTTATTTAGCATTAGAATTTTGATAAAATTCAAAGTAACATTTTAGAATATTATATACAGCTCTCCATTAACATGTGTAATGCTGATCTATCCATCTATCTATCCACCTATCCATCTATCTATCCATCCATCTATTTATCCATCTATCCATCTATTTATATCTTTTGATAGATATTTTTAAATCATGGGATTTAAAAAGCATTTGTTTAGTAAGGAATACTCCAAAATATCCAGCACAAATAATAATCCACTTGTGGATCTGTAGGGTTGGAAATTCCGTAACTATTTGTAGTGGTTTTTTTAACTGAAAAGTCTCTGATGGTTGAGAATGTTGTTTTCCTTAAGCTTAACTGAAATCTCTCTGATTTAATTTAAATCCACATTCTCTTGCTCTGTCTGATCTTCAGAGCCATAAAAACATTTTTTTTCTTATAAAGACACAAATAAAGCTGTATTAGACATATCTTTTTATCATATTAAATATAATTATCAAATTTCCTCATTATTTAGAATTTACCATTTGTAAATGTCTTTCTCCCTTGAACCTGCTTTGATCCTATAAATTTACAGGTAGCCTGTATCCTAAGAAGGATTAGAAATCTGCAGTAAAAAAATTCATATATTTGTTGTGACCCTTATCTCTTTGGGGTTTCCCAAGTGGCACTAGTGGTAAAGAACCTGCCTGCCACTGCAGGAGACATAAGACATGGGGGTTCAATCTCTGGGTCGGAAAGATCCCGATCTTCCCGAGGAAGGAAATGGAGGAGGAAATGGCAACCCACTCCAATATTCTTGCCTGGAGAATCCTATGGACAGAGGAGCATGGCAGGCTACAGTCTATGGGGTCAAAAACAGTCGGACATGACTGGACCACTTAGTATGCCTATCCCTTCTTACTCCTTCACATTTATTCCTGCATTTGCTGGGACATTGAAGACTTTAAGGGGGTCTCAGGAATAGTTGCGGAGAAGGCAATGGCACCCCACTCCAGTACTCTTGCCTGGAAAATCCCATGGATGGAGGAGCCTGGTAGGCTGCGGTCCATGGGGTCGCTAAGAGTCAGACAGGACAGAGCGACCTCACTTTCACTTTCATTGTCATGCATTGGAGAAGGAAATGGCAACCTGCTCCAGTGTTCTTGCCTGGAGAATCCCAGGGATGGCGGAGCCTGGTGGGCTGCCGTCTATGGGGTCGCACAGAGTCGGACACGACTGAAGTGACTTAGCAGCAGCAGCAGCTGCAGTGGGAATAGTTGCAGGAATGACAATTTGGTTGCTTTTGAATTTCTTGCTTATTCTGGGTAATTTAACTGTCTGAGGCTGTAAGGGCGAACTCCTGGTTGCTGGAAACGCTGTGTAAGATGCTTGCTGTGTGTCGCCTTGAACAATTCTATAGCAACACTGCTGAATAGGGATGCTCGTTCCTATATGAAGAAAAGGACATTGATACCCACGCAGATTGGGTGACTGGCCAGCCAAACAGCAAGTCTACATCAGACTGGCTACCATCTCAGTTCTCTCTGAGTTCATGCCACTGCACAATACAGTTTTGTTATTTTAAAGAATAAAAGTGCAACTGATTCTTTCTTAGCTTGATTTGGCAAGCATGTTTAGTATATCATGAAAGCTTTCAATTAGACAGAATTTACTTTTCACCAACTTGATAAGGAATGAGTTGAAGCTCAAAATAGTGATAGCTTCCACTCCATTTTGCCAGAAGTCTTTCCTGGTGGTTACATAGAACCTTGAGGTTATATATAGCTGTCTTCCATGGCAAATGGCAAACCATGAACCAACTAGAAGGATTTGAAATATGACTTCTGGAACAGTCTCACTGTGGATTGCTCAGGAAGATTTTGGTGAAGTTCAAAGTCAGGGACATCACAGATGCCACAGCTACAGAATTCTCCAAATTGTTCAGAAGGGGGACACAGAGGTGGAGATGGCGGTGAATGATGGGGTCCACCCCAGGCCATAGCATCTCTTCTTTCCCTCTCTTTAATAATGGAGGATGACACTAATGCTGCAGAAATAGTACTTTAAAAATTATTTTGTAATACTTGTTATTATGAATGAATTATGCATACATAGAAGCATACATGGGGCTTCCCTGGTGACTCACGTGGTAACGAATCTTCCTGCAATGTGGGGACCCAGGCTCAATCCCTGGAGAAGGAAATGGCAACCCACTCCAGTACTCTTGTTTGGAAAATCCCATGGACAGAGGAACCTGGTGGACTACAGTCCACGAGGTCCCAAAAAGTCCCCAACATGACTGAGTGACTAACACTTTCACTTTTTTTTTTTTTTCACAAAAACATAGTAATAGAATATTTACTGGCATTCCAGCATTCTATTTAAGAAATAGAGCATTACAAATACAAGTGAAACTCTTTCTGGGTCCACTCAAATCCTAGCCCCATCTCCCTTCTTTTCCCAGGGGTAATGTATGTTTAAGATTTACGCATCATAGCTTTAGTTCATTCACTTTCACTGGTTTGTAGTGTTCTGCTATATGAATATACTATAATGTATTTACTTTCAAATTGATGGACAATTAGGAGGTGGGGTAAGTTTGGTAGGAAAGTATGTGATTCAGTTCAGTTCAGTAGCTTAGTTGTGTCCGACTCTTTGCGACCCCATGAGTTGCAGCACACCAGGCCTCCCTGTCCACCACCAACTCCCGGACTTTACTCAAACTCATGTCCATCGAGTTGGTGATGCCTTCCAGCCATCTCATCCTCTGTTGTCCCCTTCTCCTCCTGCCCTCAATCCCTCCCAGCATCAGGCTCTTTTCCAATGAGTCAACTCTTTGCATGAGGTGGCCAAAGTATTGGAGTTGCAGCTTCAACATCAGTCTTTCCAATGAACACCCAGGACTGATCTCCTTTAGGATGAACTGGTTGGATTTCCTTGCAGTCCAAGGGACTCTCAAGAGTCTTCTCCAACACCATAGTTCAAAAGCATCAATTCTTCGGCGCTCAGCTTTCTTCACCATCCAACTCTCACATCCATACATGACTACTGGGAAAACCATAGCCTTGACTAGATGGACTTTTGTTGGCAAAGTAATGTCTCTGCTTTTAAATATGCTATCCAGGTTGGTCATAACTTTTCTTCCAAGGAGTAAGTGTCTTTTAACTTCATGGCTGCAGTCACCATCTGCAGTGATTTTGGAGCCCAAAAAAATAAAGTTTGATTAGATATGAGTTATTTTCTAGCTTTCTTTTTGTTTTGGGAGATGAGTTCAACAGACTCTTGTTACATTATTAAAAATAAGTAGGTGAGTATAAGCTGAACATGTGTCTTGAACCAAGTGAAAGTGAAAGTTGTGTTCAGCCGTGTCCGACTCTTTGTGACCCCATGGACTATACAGTCCATGGAATTTTCCAGGCCAGAATACTGGAGTGGGTAGCCTTTCCCTTCTCCAGGGGATCTTTCCAACCCAGGGATCAAATCCAGGCCTCCTGCATTGCAGGTGGATTCTTTATCAGTTGAGCCACAAAGGAAGCTTGTCATGAACCAAGGATCATGATTAATTCAATTAAAATACACCTGATTATGAATAAGAATGACAGCTATATGTGTTTGTTAAGGCTGCCATACTAAGTACCAGGGATGGGGTAACTTAATAGAAATTTATTTTCTCACAATCATGGGGGCTAGAAGTTCAAGATGAAGGTGTTGGCAAGGCTGGTTTCTTCTGAGGCTTCTCTCCTTGGCTTGTGGAAGCTGTCTTTTCCTTCCTGCCTACTCCCATGGTCTTCCCTCTGTGTGTGTGTCTGATTCCTAATCTCTTTTTCTTATACAAATACCAGTCATACAGGGTCCAGGCCCACACCAATGACCTCATTTTAACTTAGAGGTCTTTAAAGACCCTATCTCCACATACAGCCACATTCTGAAGTACTGGGATTTAGGGCTTCAACATATGAATTTTGGAGGATGTAATCAAGTCCCTAACAACTGTTACAGACAGTGCTTCAAAGACATTCCAGTAAAGTTCTCCCTGTTCTTTTTGTACAAGTAAGTGCAAGTCTCCCTGGGAAATCCACTTAAGTATGGAAGGGTGAAGTTGTACTATGAAGTGAACGGATAATGAGGATGTATACAGGGTGAAACAAGTGAGAGTTGGACCATAAAGAAAGCTGAGCACCAAAGAATTGATGCTTTTGAACTGTGGTGTTGAAGACTCTTGAGAGTCCCTTGGACTGCAAGGAGATCAAACCAGTCAATCCTAAAGGAAATCAGTCCTGAATATTCATTGGAAGGACTGATGCTGAAGCTGAAACTCCAATACTTTGGCCACCTGATGCAAAGAACTGACCCCTTAGAAAAGACCCTGATGCTGGGAAAGATTGAAGGCAGGAGGAAAAGGAGATGACAGAGGTTTAGATGATTGGATGTCATCACCAACTCAATGGACATGAGTTTGAGCAAGCTCTGAGAGATGGTGAAGGACAGGGAAGCCTGGCGTTCTGCAGTCCATGGGGTCACAAAAAGTCAGGCACAACTGAGCAACTGAACCATGCATGGTGAAAGTCTGGAAAAATAGCAATAAGAGTAGCTAGCATTTTTCAAGTGACAATAACTATATTGTTGTTGTTTTTCAATCACTAAATCGTGTCCAACTCTTTGCAACCCCATGGACTGTAGCCCACCAGGCTCCTCTATCCATGGGATTTTCCAGGCAGGAATATCATAGTGGGTTGCTATTTCCTTTTCCAGGGAATCTTCCCAACTCAAGGATCAGATCTGCATCTTCTGCATTGACAGGTGGATTCTTTACCACTCAGCCACCAGAAACTTTATTCAATTTTTACAGCATCTATTTCAGGTGAATATTATCATTATTCCCATTTTATTGTTAAGGCAACTGAGGCTTAAGGAAATGAAGTAATCTTTCTTAAGGGTCCAGAGAAGCCAGTGATAAAGCTGGGATTTTAACCCAGGTCTGTTTGATTCCAAAGCCTGTGCTTTTGTAGGCTGTAGCTTCATTTGGAGAACACACACACACACACACACACACACACACACACACACACACACAACCTCCATGAAGTGTTGCCCTGCAGCACAGTTAGCCACTAGTTCAAAAATCCCTTCAGCAAGCTGCACTACACGTGGCTAGAAAATGAATGACAGGCGGGTGAAAACAGCCCAGGAAAAGAAAGGAGGTACAAATTCCCTGGAAAACAACTCCCAGAAAGGCCCATCTGTGTTGACTGATAGAAACAGAAATGGGTAGAATCCGTGCGGCTGTGGATCTCTTGTCTTGGAGCAGGGCATAAACGACAACCTGTGATGCCAAGAGGTGAAGGAAGTGGCTGCGGAGAATGGCCACAGATGCCAGCCGAGGGGACGGCGCTGCTGCGCGGGGGAGTCGTGTCACCCCGCTGCTGGGGGACGTGCGCGGGAAGGAAGTGCAGGGCCCGGGGCAGCGTGGCCTCCCTCCCGGGGTTGCCGTGCGCCCCAGTGACCTCAGAGACGCAGGGCACCTGGCTCATGCGCGCTGTCAGCACAGGTGCTTCATCATCATTGTTGTTATTCCCGTCACGTGGCCCGTTCCCCGCAGACACACAAGACAGAAACAGTAGCCTCTTTGAAAGAGGAGATAAGAATTAGATTAATAAGCCTGCCATTAACATCCCAGGCGCGCAGCGGAGGAGGTGGGGGGTGGGAGGGCGGGGAGGAGGCGGTGAGGGAAGGGGTCTGCTCTATCCCCAATGAATGCAACCTTCAAATAACACTTGTCCCTGGACAACCTTTGGGAGGGAAATGTGCCATTCTTTTTTTCCGACAGTTTTTTTTTTTTTTTTTAACAAAAATCAGAATATGCCGGCCTTGTCACCCTAAAACAAGCTCCCAAAGGGAAATTCAGATCTCACTTGAAGCATAAGCAAAAGTGATTTTCCATAAGTGAAGATGCAGTTCTTAGGGTGAGGATACTAATTACACAAGGTCAAGTGATTTGAAAAGGTTTTAACTCTGTTTTTTTTTTTTTTTGTCTTTCATCTCCTTCCATCTCTTCAGCCCAACTGGAATTTCTTCCCTTGGAAAGTTCTAAAGGATCATATAGAATGAGAGGTAGGAATGAAGCCATGTTTGTGCTTCGGAGATAGTCCGTTGGTACAATCTGTAATGCTTTCCCCAGCGTAATTTAGAACAATGTGGCTTTGAGTGGAGCTGGAGGCCTGTGTTTCTGTCCAGGGCAGGTATGACCCAGGGAGGAACGAGGAAGCGTCACCTCCTGCACCGGTGGATCTGCTGGCTTGGAACTCAGAAGGGTGGAAGGGTGGTGGGGACTCCACTTTGACGTGGTTCGCTTTTAGGCTGATTGCTGTGCGGTTGTGTGTGTGTGTGTGTGTGTGTGCGCGCGCGCTCTGGGGGCAGGGCGAGGGTGATAAATACTGGGGAGAATTTTGCAACGCATGCCTATCAGCTGAGCGCTGGACAAACATTTTTACCAGCAGCTCCTTCCCCGGGGCTGCTGACAGCTTGTGCAACTTGTGTAAGACATTCCTGAAAGAGAGGCGCATTTGTTCAACTTATATAACTTCTTTTTCTATCATAAGACACAAGCAGTCCTTCCGGGCCCATGTCCTGTTGAATGCAGTCCAATTGAAACTTCTTTCCTTTCTACACTCAGAAACCTGACGACCTGTTTCAATTCTGCCTGATAGCATAACTTACTGTTTGCCTGCAGTACTTCTCTGGCCCTCCCATACACCCTAAATTTCGTAATGACATTCCTTCTTCCTTTTGCGATTCTATCTAATTAAAAAAAAAAAACAAAAAACAAAAACACTTCACCGATTCTCCAGATTAACAATCTCTGCAATGTATTCTTAAATTGAGTTTGTGCATGTGAATATATGCTTGTACCTATCTATATACATACATATGTATATAGATTTTATTAAATAAAGGGCTTCCCTGGTGGCTCAGATGGTAAAGACTCCGCCTGCAATGCGGAAGACCTGAGTTCGGTCCCTGGGTTGGGAAGATCCCCTGGAGGAAGGCATGGCAACCCACTCCAGTATTATTGCCTGGAGAATCCCTATGGACAGAGGAACCTGGAGGGCTACAGTCCATGGGGTCACAAAGAGCCAGACATGACTGAGCGACTAAGCACAGTACATATATAATAAAATATGTATTTAAAAATTTTAATTTTGTTGGAGTATAATTGCTTTACAATGTTGTGTTAGTTTTTGCTATACAAGGAGTAAATCAGCTATATGAATACAGGTATACCCTCCCTCTATGGAACTCCCTCCCAACCCCACTCGGCCCCCCAGTCTCACCCATCTAGGTCAGCACAGAGCACCCAGCTGAGCTCCCAGTGCTATATTTTTAAAGCATAGGGGAGACTGTATGATTCTGGAATTGCAAGGGAAGAGTTCAGCTTGTGAAGTTTGTGGGGTATCACCATGTGTACACAGCTGGGCCCACTGCTGCTCAGAAGTATGGGGTTTTTTTACTCAAGCACCTCCTGCCCTTGGTAAAAGAGTTTAAATATTTGGTATAGAGTTTCTTATATTTGGTATAGCTTTTATTTTTTTCCCCGTCCATTTCTTTCTTTTTTTTTTTTTACAAAAATGCTGATAAGTTATGTTTGATTTGTCTTTATTTAGAGGTTTTCAATACAAATTGGTTTAAGGCATTATGATTCAATCCAAGTAATCTGATAATCGTTATTCAGTGCTTCTCAATACTTCCAATTCTGTGGCCTCGTAAGATTTCCAACTCAGCAAAGCAAGCCTGGCAGGTCGGGGACTGACTTAGCCAGGCTGTCTTTTGTTTTGAGGTGTACCGTTTACAGGGCACCTTCACAGAGGTATCGCCTTGCCCAGCAGCCCATGAGTAAACAGCATGGGTGTTGTTAGATTTATCTGACAGATGAGGCCACAGGGCTCCAGCCCAAGTCACAGTTGGTTAAGTCGCGTAGCAAGTTTCCTTTCCCCCAAAGCACTTATTGCTCAATCGTTGCCGGTTTCCACTTGCGCTGCGCTTGTTCCCAAGTGCCAGTCAGTATGCGTGGTGCTTTGTGTGCGTGATTTCAGTCACTGCTCACGACTACTGCAAGAGTGGGCATTGATTGGAACCAAGAGCGTCTGATTTCATGTCGCCCCGTCTTCTCATTTGGAATCAGGTCACCTGAAGCACGTCTGGTACCCTTTAACTCCAGCACTCTCATGAACATCACCCTGTGTCTCACCAAACATTTCATCCCTTTCTCCTCTGCATCACCGGCTGGGGCTGGGCCGGGCCTTGCTTTAGGATAATGAAGATGAAGGAAAGTGAACGCGAGGCACAGCACATCAGTGGAGGCGCTTTGGCCGTCACAGAGATGCATACTGACAGGCTCCGAACACCTATGCATGGGAAGCCAAGCATGGTGGACACCAGTGCAGCCTGGGATAAGATGTGAGGAAGACATGAGTCATCCATGGACAGGTACAGCAGTTCCCAAAGGAAAGAGGCCAGTGGGAACCCCAAAAAGTCAGGCTCTCAGTGCTGCTCTGATCTGTCTTTCTAACACCCTGATGCTCTTAACACCCTGCCTGGAGAAACCTGTTCCCTAAAACCACAAAGGGAAGGGCCAACTTGGGGTAATCTTTAAAAAAAATTTTTTCCCCCAATATTGTTGCTGCTGCTGCCTGCTTGGCATTATCTGTGAGTAATCTTGTGGATTTGGCAAACATGGGGACCAACTTGCTTTGGGAAATGCCAGAAGTGGAAAATTTGAGTAAAATTTTCAGGAAAATACAATAAAATGTTCCTGAGAGTTAAAATCAATCACTCAAATGTGTGCTTATATTCTTAAGTTTAAAGTTACGTTTCAAGGTGTGGTTCCTTAAAGCATTCATATAAAAATTACCATTAGTTTTGAAAGTTTCTATTTCAAATGACATTGGGATTTTAGTATTATTCCACAGTAAAGAATACGATGTATTAGAGTTCTTGCTCTCACATGTCTCAGCATTTCCTATTGTTGTTGTTCAGTTGCTGAGTTGTGTCTGATTCTTTGTGACCCCTTGGACTGCAGCATGCCAGGCTTCCCTGTCCTTCACTATCTCCCAGGGTTTATTCAAACTCACCATTGAGCCAGTGATGCCATCCAACCATCTGGTACTCTGTCACCCTCTTCTCCTTTTGCTTTTCCTATTAGTGGAATAAAAAGATACACACTAAAAGATAAGGATTTAAGTTATTCGTGATCCCCAACTAAAATATTGGGCTTCCCAGGTGATCTTGTTTCTAAATAATCCGACTGCCAATGCAGGAGACATGGATTCAGTCCCTGGGTTGGGAAGATCTCCTGGAGAAGGCAATGGCAGCCCACACCAGTATTCTTGCCAGGTAACTCATGGATAGAGGAGCCTGGCAGCTACAGTCCATGGGGTCACAAAGAGTCCAACACGACTGAGCACACACACACACACACAGACACACAACTAAAGTATCACCATGAATTAAAGCACATTATTATTCAGAAATGTTGAATGTTTAGGAACCATAAGCAGCTTAATATCTCAAATATTAATTGACAGAAAAGCAATTTTCTTATGTGAAAATAAGTTCTTTTCCCTTTGAGATTGATTTCCTTTTGTGCCAAAGGAAAATCAATCTGGAATCACTGAGATGGAATGTTCCAGAAATACACTGTTCATGTATGTAGGGGCAGGGTAAACTCACACTCCCTAGTTGAATGGACAAGTCAGGGTCTGGCCAGGAGAACAGAAGCTGCTCTTTGTGTTCTAGATATACAGAGGTTAATTGAGAATTAGGAACTTAGACAACTTTTAGAAGAGCTAGGGTCGGGGATGATGAAGTGGGATGCACCAGCGCCAAGCTTGTAAAGCTACCCTTGAAGGTCAGAGGAGTTGACACTGAAGCCCATTGGAGTGGTTTTCAAAAGCTTGTGTGCAAGCTGCCACACTTCTTTGGAATTTCTGAGACACTCTTTAACTGCCTCAGTCTGCTGGGCCCAGTGGGTGGTTCTCAGAGACTTGCCCATGTGTGCAGAGGCCTCCGGAGAGTCAGAGAATTGGCTTCACCTTGTACCCTTGCACATCTTTTCCAAGTCCTCTCCAAAACTGCAAGATTCCAGGGCAGTTCCTAGGCTTAGGGGCGGTTAGTGGTGGTGCCAACTTGGCAGCAGTCAATTCAGCACACAGTCTACTTCTCTAAACTCTTGCAGAAAAAGAAAATTTGAAAAAAATCACAGGACAAAAATAGACCCTGGCCTGAGTTCATTCCTTCCTTCCTTCATTCATTCAACAAAATATGCTTTGAATAGTGAGGGTATGTGCTGTGTCCTTAGAATCCTATTGTATAGAGGGAGACTAATCCTTGCTTATTCCAGCCAGGAAATCCATTGACATGCAAGTAACCCCCCCACAAAAAATGATAGGTTTAGATGTGAAGGACATAGTTGCTATGGGGGATGGTCTTTTATATTGAGTGCTTCTCTGGTGGCACTTTCACATGATGCCTTCTATTAGACTTACCTGGATATATTTCTTATGTACTCTGTGAGTTTTTAAGCCCTTGGAGGACAGGACGGTAGCCTACTTATAATTTTACTCTTTTTAAGTCTTGTATAATCCAGGGCTTCCCTCATGGCTCAGTTGGTAAAGAATCTGCCTACAATGCAGGAGATGCATGTTCGATCCTTGGGTCAGGAAGATCCCCGGAGAAGAAAATGGCAAGGCACTCCAGTATTCTTGCCTGGAGAATTCCACACAAAGAGCAGCTTGGCAGACTACAGTCTATGGGGTTGCCAAAGAGTCGGACACGACTAAGCGACTAACACTTTGTATTACACTTACTTGAATATATTTCTTACTTTCTCTGGGAAGTTTTAAGCCCTTGGAGGGCAGGAAAGGTACTTACTATTTGTAAGTCTTGTATAGGAGAATAGTCACTAAATAGATATTAGACAAATGTGGGACATGGTTCAGAATTCCATACAGAGTCAGGAGGTTGCAGGCCAATCAGATGGGTGAAATGTTTTAGTTTTGTGTATGATTCACATATTCATGTGGACAAGGGGTCATGGTAGGGATTGGTTACATGTCCCTCTGATTCCTCTGTTGTATACCTGGGGTCTAAGCCTTGGCACTCTGGTTCTCAGAGTTCTGAGAAAATTCTGTGAGGGAATGGAGTCCTCCAGTCTAACTGCCTGAAGAGGGCAGAGTCAAAGGTAACAGATACTATCAGAAGGTAAAAGACATTGATTAATACTAGACTAGTATTCCATTACACTGGCATCCTAAAAGATGGAAGTGAAAATTTAAAGCCCATCACAAGTTCAAGAGAAGAAATATTTTAGTTTGAACTACTCAGATTAAACATCTGTGTCCAACTATGACATATTAGTGGACTAATTGTGTACCTCTCAGGAGAATGACCCATAGAGTGAAACTTACAAACAGCATCAATGTAGGTTTGTTTAAGGTGACTTTTTGGGGATAACATCAAAAGCCCACATCTTGGGACTTTCTGGGTAGTCCAGTGGTTAAGACTCCTAGCACCCAATTCAGGGGGCACAGGTTCAGTCCCTGGTTGGGGAACTAAGATCCCACATGCTCCATGGCACTGACATACACACACCCACACACCCCCCACATCTTCCTGAAAAGCAGATTATATAATGTATTACCTGTTGAGAATTCTTCTCACCTGTTGTTTGAAAATGTAAATCAGATTTTCAGTTTCTTCTATTTTATCAGAATGGAGCCAATCAGAAGGAGAAATGTGCCATATCAAGTCTCTTGTCTTTTTGGCTACATCTTCACAGAAACATATCCCGAAGCATCTCTTCTCCATAGGGTCTCAAAGTGTTGAACACGACTGAGTGACCAAGCACAGCACAGTAAGAAATAAGCAATCTTGATGCCCAAGATTGATTGGGAAGAGAAAGAGAAAGTGAGAAAGTGTTAGTCGCTCAGTCGTGTCTGACTCTTGGCTACCCCATGGACTGCAGTCTGCCAGGCTCCTCTGTCCATGGGACTTTCCTGGCAAGGATACTGGAGTGGGTTGCCATTTCCTTTTCTAGGGGATCTTGCCAACCCAGAGATTGAACCTGGGTCTCCTGCACTGCAGGTAGATTCTTTACCAATTGAGCCACCAGGAAGAGTAAGTTGTAAATTTTGCTGCTTTCTATACACAGATTATTACATGTGTCTGGTTAGAAGGCAGCTAACTCGGGGGAACTCTCTGTGGCTCACCATTTGCTCTTCTGCTTTCTAATTGCCCCCAAACTATTAATCGCACATTTTGCTCCAGCCTGTGTTGCATCCAATGATAAACAGATGAATCCCAGCCACAGTATGAATATGGGAAATCTGTTTGGGACAGTATGTTTCATATTTCTCCCCAGCTGCCTCTTGCTTCCGTCTTCATAAAGTCTGCAAAAAATTTAGGATTTCTCACTGTGATCTCTGAAGGAGTGTCCTCCACTCCCATCCCCCCTTTTCCTCTTCTGCCACTATAAATTATTTCTCCAGTAGTGATTTATGTAGTGTCTCTAAGAAAGAAAGTCTGTGATAGCAACACAAAGAGAAATATGCTCCAGATGAAAAGTCACCCATGCTCCCCCATCCCACCAGGGTAGTGTCCCAGAGCATTAAACCATAGTTTTCTTTGATTCTCTTGACTGTGAAAGAAAAGAGAAAAACTTACTCCCTCTCCCACATCCTTCTCTTCATTTCAGACTGAAGTGCATTTAATCATCTCTCAGTGTCATGTTAATATGTGCAGATAATTATTATGGAAAAGATGAGCTTAGACACAAGATCAGTGGTACCAGACTAGGCCCATGTATTACAGTCCACATGTCTCTTTCAAGCATGTTGAAAGAGATGTTCAACATGAACCGTTTAACTTATTAATTTGGCTTGACTTAATTTGTTTCTACTAGGTATATCATGAAAGTAATATGGTAAACAAATATTTTTGGGGAATTTCAATATTTGAAAATAATAAATTGCTATGTTTTTCTTTGCTGTGACAAATAATCAATCAAAATGTTTATTGAGTGCCATATGTTGTTGTGACATCTACATCATAGTCTGGAATGGCAATCCAGATAACTCACTTGGTTATCTTGTAGATTCTTTTATTCTGTAATGTAAAGACCTATCCCCTTCTTCAGGTTTAGCATATTGTAAGCAATTGTGATTGGAGGATGTCATACGGGCCACAGAAATAATCTTACTTTCTAGAGATTAATATGAAAAGCTGAATTTCCAGTCACCATAGTGAATGAACATAGGGTTGGCACAAAGGGAAATAGTTTCAAATAGAAGAGTTCAGATGTAACAAAGTAGAAGAGTTGCTACCTTAAGAAAGTCAGATGGCTGTCTGTCAGATGGCTTCACAAGGTGGGATTTACTTTCATTAATTCATAATGATGTGAACTTGTAGGGTCAGAAAGTTGACTTTATCACTGTGTTGAAAATGTGTTCTTTCCATGGAAGCTGACTCAGTCAATCTCATAGAGACTGATGTAAAATCACAATGTCAGCTTATTAATTTAGATTAAGAAATAATTGGCAGAGAGAACCAGATTTAAATTTATCCATTTAAAGTTGTTTAACATAATGATTTTTAGTAAATTTATGAAATTGTACAAATATCATGATGGTAGTTTTAGAACATTTCTCCTTAAAATATCCTTCTAGCTCATGTGCAGTGATCCCTGTTTCCATCCTTATTGATCTCTGTACTCTTCATCCACCATTTCAGAGGGGTATAAATGTGAAGTGGTCTTGTCAATTTCTCTTGGCAATACTGTAAATTTTTGCTTACACATTTTGTGGTTATTAAGTACATACAGACTGAATATTATTATATTTGGTAGGCAAAAATTTTACTTAACCATTATATAGCATCTATCTCTAAAAATTCCTTTTCTCTTAAAGTCTATTTTGTTTGCTATTAATCTGGCTACAACAACTTTCTTTGGATTAATATTTACTTGGTATACCTTTCTCATTGTGTGTGCGTGCTAAGTCACTTTAGTCGTGTCCGACTCTTTGCGACCCCATGGACTGTAGCCTGTCAAGCTCTTCTGTCCATGGTATTCTCCAGGCAAGAATACTGGAATGGGTTGCCATTCCCTTCTCCAATCTTTCTCATCACATTAGTTTAAATTTTCATGTTTTAAATTATAGGTATGTTTGTTGGCGTCAGCATAAAATTGAATTTGGTCTTTTATCTAATTTGAGAATCTCAGTCTTTTAACAGGTTAAATTATATACATTCAGTGTGATTGTTGGCATATTTGCATTTATTTCTATGTATTATTTTATGCCTTTTATTTACCATGCATTTTCCTTTCCTTTTCTTTCTTTACTCACTTCCCCTTTCCTTTCCTGCCTTTTTCACTTGACTGAACTTTCCCCCCAGTTCTCTGCCAATTCTGGTTTGAAACTGATTCCTTCTATATGCATACATACATACATGTGCATATATATACTTTGTGTGTGTGTGTGTGTAAGCATATAAATGCATGTGTGTGTATGTGTATATAAAATCCTTGAAAAGTCTTTTACTATAAAAGTTATCATCATGTACCATTTTAGTTCCATCTTGATTTTTAGATCTACACACATGTTTACTATTTCTTGGCATAAAACTATCTCTTGCATTTTATTTTTTCCTTCTGAGTTCAGTCACTTCTTTCTGAAATGCACATTTTAGATGTTTTTCAGTGAGACTGGTATTAGTAAAGATTTTGATTCTTGTGTGTCTGGAAATGTCTATTTCATCTTTACTATTGAATAGAAATTTGGTTGGCAATAGAATCCTGAATTATCTGGTATTTCATCTCAGCATGTTGAAATTATATTCCATGGTCAGTTTATTTCTTTTCTAAGAAGTCTGATACAAGTCTATTTATCATTCCCCTATCAGGTTTTTAATCTCCGCTTTTGTGATCTCCCTTTACCTAGATTTAATTTATACTTATTTACTCAGCTCAGCACTCACCATGCTTTCTGAATATGAGAATTCATATCATTTATCTATTCTTGAAAAGCCTTAGCCATTATGCCTCTCCCTCATTCTTTTATATTTCTGGAAATCCTATGATGAGCTTTTGTATTCTCTACTCTGTGTCTCTTAAACTCTCATATTTTAATATCTCTTTTTCTCTGTTGAATTCTGAGTAGCTTTTCATAGAGTCTTGTTATTTTAATGTTTTAAATTATTTACTTAATTGCTTTAATCAATTTAAGTATATTTATTTGATAGTAACTTAGAGTTTTCCATTATTTGAATTATGCTGTTGGATTCTGTTGTATGTTGTGTTTGCTGACTCCCAAATGGGATTCCATAAATTTTTGTCTTTGCAGATTGTGTGAGATCACTTTTAGTTGGGCTCTCTCTATGTGAATTTTGTGCATCTTGTGTTGAGGGTGTATTTCTCCATATGTCCCTTTCAGAGATTCCAGGCATTTAAAGTTGGAGGCAACTTTTATGTTAATTTTATGGTTTAGGATTCTGAGACTGAATCAGTAGTATACAAACCCCAATTTCTAGTTATGTGTGATGTAGACTAATGGTTATTAATATATGGAATAGATTGTGAACCCTAGTTGAGCTGGTTAGTGGGTTTTCTAGCTGGGTTTTTCCAGCTACTTTAATTATCTTTTTTTCCTCCTGTAACCTTCACATTGCCGGCCCAAGAACAATGATGTGTCTGGATGGCTTGTTGCAGTACCCTAACTGGTTGATCACCCTGTAGCTTGTTCTTTCCTTTAGTACTTCCAGACATGAGGATGCTATTTAATTCCAGAGTAGTAGCCTCCTGGCCATGTTCTGGTGCATGCTGAAACAACTTAATAGTCATACCAACTTCAAAGCAAAGGACAAATTATTTCATCTCACAGCTCCCATCACAAAAAAGTAAGCATAATACTAGGTAGTCTTGAATGAGTTTGGAAACATCATATTTCATGTCTGGCAATTCTGCTCTTGTCTGTACATTAAGTGACCCCAAATACTTTCAGCTTTGAATGGGATTTGCAGTGGATCCAGGTTGCAGAACAAGGGGCCTTGCCATTTGGACCACATGGTCCAGCAAACCCTATAACATTGGAGGAATCTGTGGTGGGAATTGCTTGTGACTGAAAGAACCGCCCAAATGAAGATGCCTGGCTCCCTGGCCTCATGCCTGTGTGCTCCGTCACTTCAGCTGTGTCTGACTCTCTGTGACCCCGTGGACTGCAGCCCGCCAGGCTCCTCTGTCCATGGGGATTCTACAGGCAAGAATACTGGAATGGGTTGCTGTGCCCTCCTCCAGGGGACCTTCCCGACCTAGGGACTGCATTAGCAGGGGGATTTTTTTTACCACTGAGCCACCAGGGAAGCCCCCCTTGCCTCCAGACAATTCTGAAGAACCATCTGAGTTTCAGAGCTTCTCCATAGGGTCAGCTGAGGCCTTAGATGACACTGAATGGAAGCCTTACTTTGCCCTCTGCCTAATCCTACAGATGTTGATCCTGAGAGTGCTCCCTGATAAACTTTCTATACGCTAATCTTCATTTCAGAGTCAGCAACTTGGGGAAACTTGAAACAGGAGTAGATGCTAGCTGCTGCCCAGGAGAACCAGATCTGCCACTGTCCTTGCCAGAAGAACTGATCTCTGTGTGTATGGCCACCGCCTCACACCACTTACTTCTATATCCAGCTCTCAGGTTGGGGAGACTGCTTGGAGGAACTGTAGTTAAAGAGAGTTTTGTAAACTTAGTATTTAGCTCTCTATCCTAGAAGAGAGTTTGAATATGTGAAAGTTGGGTGAGACAATGTACACTATCTGGCACAGTCTATCCCTATACTATTCAGCACCTATTTATCCTCCCATACTTAAACATCTGCATGATAATAGCAAGAGCAATGTGCTCCTGACTGACGGAATGCAATGATTCCTCCTACAAATGCACTTGTACCTTCTACTAAGTATTTCATTTTCTGTGCTTTCATCCTCCCATTCCAGAATTTAATCATCCTCATTTAAATAAGAAAGCCAATTTCGACAGGATTTTCTTTCACCAAGCAATCTAAAATTTCACATCAGAAAACTAATATGAATGTAAATTCACTTATGTCATAATTCAAAACCCATAAGATCAGACTCTGTATCTCATTTTTGGTTATGTCAGAAGAAAAAAATCTGGCTGTCAAGAGATCAGTTATCTTCAGGGAAATTACAGTAACTTCTTGGTCTCTGACCATGCCTTCAAAGAAGAACTTAAAACCCTGATGTTATCTTTTTCTTTCTTTAAGCATTCTAGTACAATTAGAATTAGTCAAGCCACCACACAGACTATTCTGTTCTGTGTTAGCAGCATGCCAGTGTGTCTGGGGACTGAGTGTAAATGTTTAGGCAGCTTTCACTACTGAGCTCCATCCTCTGATCATAATTAGATCTTCGGTGTCTTCACATCCAACCAAGTCAGATGACCAATGTCAGCTTTCTACTCCCCTCACCCGAGAAGCCATCCCTGTTACTAACTACTTTATCCATCAGAATTCACTCTAATCAGTTTAAGGAGCTACTAGGTAGTTTAAGAGCTTCTATGGTGGCTCAGACGGTCAAGAATCCACCCGCAGTGCAGGAGACCTGGGTCAATCCCTGGGTTGGGAAGATCCCCTGAAGAAGGGCACAGCAACCCACTCCATTATTCTTGCTTAGAGAATTCCATGGACAAGAAGAGCCTGGTAGGCTATAGTTCAGGTGATGCAAAGAGTCGGACATGACTGAGTGACTGAACAAGCACAGAGTTAGTCTAAAGAATCTTCAGGAGGGTCAGAGAAACAGGTGTGGGTGACTGCTACATATTGAGGAATGGAACAGCCTTGAGAAATGCATAACTCCTACATAAACATGCTTTGAAGAAAACACTCCTGGTATTACCTTCTGTCATTTGGAATCTAAGTATAGGAACTATACTCCAGAAACTCTACTATAGCTGGCATGGAAGAACTGAATGTTTCTGCTTTCCGGGAGATCTGATCTCTCCCTTCATGTCCACTGCTCCTAGTGCTCATGTTGACCTTTGAGTTCTGAGTGGTCATGTCTGCCTGGCAGAAGTTAGATCTCATGAGGACCCCTGAGCTGCAAGGGAGTCTGGGAAATGCGGAGTTCAGTTTCTGGATTCAAGTACAGGAAGTCAAGCTATAAGGAGGTTATATAAATGCTTAAGTGCTCAAAGCACTGTTTCACATTTGTTAAAGGAGCTGTGAAACCTCTGACCCTTTTCTCCAGCTGATTAAACTTCACAGATAGCATAGGCAGGTCAGGTGGGAGTCAGGGCGACTGAATTAGCTGTGGGTCATTTCTTCTTAAATATCAGTATTAGGAATTTCAAAGGAGGAGTGGAGCTATCAACAAGGTACTAAAATTATAATATAAAATAGAAAGCAGATATATTAAACATTACAGCAAGGAAAGAAGTCAATATTTACAAAACAAAGAACTAAGGGAATTTTTTTTTTTCTCAATCTCCTAAGGTATGGCAATGGTACAGCCAAGAATAACAAAGAACAGGAACTAGGAAAAATGAATTGCAGTTTCTTTTAATTTTCATTCATATATGAATCCTCTGTTCTTAGATTTTAAAATGAAAACAGCAGCAGGAACTTAGCTTTGGGCAAAAACTGGAAATAATTCAGGTGGTTATACTTCTTTGGATAAGATTTAATTTTTCAGAGTAATGTAATGATAATCGTGAATGAATGATAAGTGGGAGGGCATGATGATGACATTTTAAACTGATAGTAAGATAGTAATTATTTCAGGGCAGGGGGCAAGTTCCTATCTGCTACATCTACAAATTTAGAATCATAAAATCAGGATATGAAAATTAAAAGAAACCTCAAGACCAGTCTAATTGTTCACTGCAAGGCAGAATTCTTTCTACTGCCCCCTGACACACGATTCATCTTCTATCATCTATTTGAATATCTCTGGGAACAAAGAACAAATTGTTGCATTGGTTATCAAATGAGAAATCCATTTGATTTGGTATAAGTTTTTCTTAGTGAAGTCTTACCATTTATTATCCAGTGATTACTGTTGTCTAAGTTCTCATAATCTATGTGATCTGCTCTTTTATATATTCAGGTACTTGACAAATTTATTAAACTTCTCAATAGGGGTGAAGAGATTTTTAAAAATCAATTTCAATGTGTCATATATCTTCTACTTATAATCAAAATTAAACATTTTAAGAGGATTAGCTCCTTGGGTTGTTTTCAACCTTCCCACCTAAACCCCCATTTAGTTCTCCAATGGTATTAAACAATTGGCATTGCTGAAAATTTTCAAATCCCCAAAGAAAATAAAAGTCCATTCATGTATTTTATTTTAACACAATATATAGGGAAGAAGAAGAAAAGGCATTTTAATGCATTGTATACTGAAGAAGAAAAGGCAATGGTTGTTTATAAGATTGATTTATACTGATTTACCTGTTACTGAAAGGATTATGAACTGCACTGATGTCAAAATCCCAGATAAATTCAGTTACATAAACACCATCAATTGTAAGATTTATCTCTTCCTGCCGTGACAATCATTCTGGTTAAGATTCTTTTGGCTTGTAAATGACAGAGAATCATTAAACTGGCTGATTCAAAAGAAAGAATTTATTGGCTTTTAAACATAACTGAAAAGGTGATTTGATTCAGACATGGCTGAATCCAGATACTCAGGATACGATTCATAATCTCTCACTGATTCCATCTCATGCACCTTTTGCTGACTCTTCCTCATTGATGATGATGATGATAGTCAAGTGCAGCTCCAAGTCTGTATGCCACCATTTAATCATTCCACCAGAAAGTAAGAATGCCTCGTTTCTATAATTCCAGCTAAAGTTCTCTGGCTAACTTTCATCAGCTCAACTCAGTTCACATGCCTGTTTCTGAAACTCTTCACTGTGGCCTGAGAAGCTGAATGGGCTGATTGGCCAGTGCGAGTGAGTGTACTGTTGCAAATGAGAAGGACTGAGGCTAATCATGAACCGTGTAAATCTTCCAGCTGACCAGGCAGTGCGGCACCAGTTATTTGCTGGGCAAGCCTGGTGTTCTGCCTGGAGGAAGGGGTGTATGACTTTACTTTGCACAAAAGTATCCTATGGACTAGCTGTGGCCTTGCAGCCATGTATGTGAATCCCTTGGACAGTGAGTAGGGGAGGGTGATCCTCTGGTTGCAAATCAGGTGCTGTTTCTATGCTAAGGGAAAATGGACACCGGGCAAACAGAGCTACCAGACGTACACTACAGAAAAAATGCCATCACACTACTGCTGTTACTGCAGTTCCGAGCGTTTTGTATTCAATTTAAACCTGCTCAACTCAGCTCAATCCAATCCAGTAATTATTGATCTCCCATTACAGGCCCAAAACTCTGTGTGTGTGTGTGTGTGTGTGTGTGTGTGTGTGTGTGTGTGTGTGTGTGTGTGTGTGTGTGTGTGTGTGTGTGTGTGTGTGTGTGTGTGTTGGGTAGGTGGGTAAAGAGGCACTACATAAACAACAGCAACAACACAAGAGATCTGTTCCTTCAGTTCAGTTCAGTCCCTCAGTCATGTCTGACTCTTTGAGACCCCAGGGACTGCAGCACGCCAGGTTTCCCTGTCCTTCACTATCTCCTGGAGTTTGCTGAAACTCAGGTGCATTGGGTCAGTGATGCCATCCAACCATCTCATCCTCTGTCGTCCCCTTCTTCTCCCGCCTTCAGTCTTGCCCAGCATCAGGGTCTTTGCAAAAGAGTCATTTCTTTGCATCAGGTGGCCAAAGTGTCTGTTCCTTAAGGAGTATAATATATTCTAACTTTACACCAACTTTGAAATTTCTTTTTTTAAAGTCTACTTCGACATAATAATTTGAAAAATTCTCATGTAAAATCAAAGCTGGTAGAGTGTAAATATTCCTTTAGTTGCTTTTTAGAAAAATAATTGGCACTGTTAACTGAATTACACATCTATGGTATGTTCAAATATGATTACATTCTGGTGAATTTACAAAACTGAGGGAAAAATAAGTATTTACTTAATTATATTTGTTGTGTTATATCAATCCTTACTTCCTAATGTTACTGAGTGTTTGTACTGCTTGCCACATGCCAGGCCAATAAATCAAGAAATGAGGTGTTGGGGCAAGGAACAGTGACTCTATTTGGAAAGCCAGCAGGCCAAGAAAACAGCCCAAAGAACCATCTTAACCAGTTAGAATCCAGGCCTCTTTTATACTAAAGGGGGAGGGGGTATCCTTGCAAACTTCTTGGTGCAAATTCCTCTGTTCTTGCAGCTGTCCCCATGTGATGCAATGCTTTAAAAACCTCAAACAACACAATCATTATTTTCTGTTCAGCAGCTTTTTACCTCTGTTATGAAGGGGGAAGTGCTATGAAATGTCAGAGCCTTGAGAGGGGGCTATCCTGTATATTTCAGCTTATAGGTAATAGCTGTTTTCAGGAAGGCTCAGAGTCAGCATGACTCAGCACAGAGCTCAATGTTGGGGGTAAGAAAGCAGATCCGACATGGAGTCAGGTTTGTTCTCTGTTACACTTAACAGTCTGAAATAGCAGCTAAACAGGCAGCTGGTAGAAGGTTATCTTATGTTTTCAAGTGATCTTTTAAGTACGGTTTAGCTTTAAGATTATTGCTAGTAACTCAGAGTTTGCTTTAAAAATTGAAATAAGCCTTTTATTTCTGTGAAGAAAAAAACTTACCTGTGTTCCCTCCAACCCTCCCAACACTGTTTTAACAATGCATATATTAACTTTCAACTTTGGGGAAAGCAAAACAAAACCCAAAAAACGCCCAAGCTTAATATTATCTAGTCAAAGTAAAACAATGGACTAGGGGCATGAGGAAGAGAGGCAAGCAGTAACCAAATGCCAAATGGGATCTGTTTTTATCTCAGCATTTAGGGAGTATCGGTGAGACCTACCTCCTTCTAAGCCAAAAACTACCTAGCACCCGAAAAAGTTTGTCCGGTTCCTCCCGGATTAAAGAGAACAGGATTTAAGTGAGTACATACTTAAGGTTAAGTAAGTAAATACTTGCGGCGGGGAAGAGGTAACCACCACGGTGGAACTTGGGGACTTTTTGTTTGTTTTTTGCTTTCAACGCAGCAGCCCAGTGCGTTTCTGTTCCTTGGCCAGCAATAGGGAGATGCTGCGTTTAAGGCCGCGGCCCACCTGGTTGGGTCTGGGAGCGAGGGAGATGAGGATGCGGGAGGACGCGATGACGGCGCGCAGGAATGAAGGCGAGGACAAAAGCTCGCGAGGTCTGAGCGCCGCGGCGGGTCCCGTCGCGCGCCCGCAGGGGCCCCCGGGCGGCCGGGCCAGCGCGCGGCGGGGCGGGCGGCCGGGCGCGTCAACGGGCCCATTCAGGCCGGCGCGGCGCGGGGGTTGAGAAGTTAAGGGGCGGGAGGTGGCGCGCAGGGGCCGCGGCCGCGCCATTTGCATTTCAATGGAGCCCGCCTGTTGACTCAGTGCCCGGCGCTTCCGCAGCTCCCACCAGAATCTGCCTTTGTTGGTTTTAGCTCCGGTCAAGTCCACTTCTTGCAACGGGGGAGCCGCGCGCATTGAGTTTGTGTAGTCAGGCAGAACACTCGACAGGAAGGAAGGAGGAAGGGGTGCTCCGCGCGGCCATTGTCTGGGCAACCGGGCTTAAGCGGCCGAGTGACTATTTAATCTATAAGGTGCACTTGAATCCCTTGCAAATCCTCTCAGTGTGGAGCAGGGAGCACCCAGACAGGGACAGATGGTGCAGAACCCTTTTGTTTAAAAATATGGAAATGCGTTTTCTTTCATTTACTTAAGGTGGTCCCGCTCTTTTAACTGGTACTCTTCCCCCTGTTGCATCGTCCAGGAGAGACCCGAAGATACTCTTAGGTCTGGTCAGCCCGGCCTGAGCGTTTTTTTTTTTAATCTAATAGTTGGAGGTGAGTTTTCTGTTTGGCAGAATTACAGTAAGGATCCCTCTTACCTTTTTGGTGTCTTCTGAGCTTAGGCAGAGTGCATCCGAGGACATTTGCTTAAAAGTCTTGCAAGATCACTTTCCAGAGGCTCCCTTCCTTTTTCACAGTAAGCATCAGCTTCGTAGACCTCAGGGTGCTTCACATGCACCTGGGAGTGGAGGGAGAATGCCCTGCTGTCAGTACCACCTGCTGCTTTGCAGTGACTTCTTGGGCCAAGAAGCGCAGTGAAGGATGACCCACTCGGGTTTCCAGAGCCGGAAGGATGCTGTGGCTCGGGGCCTCACACGTGGTCCTTTAGAGGATGTTCAACATCAACCTGTGGAAAAGTGCACATGTTTGCAGTATCTTTAAAAAGCGGAAGGCTCTGCCTGCAGAGCCCTTGAGCTTGCTGACATGTCACCAGACGGATTTTCTGATCATCCTGACAACAGAGAGGACCACATTTTTATCTGGTCTTGGAGCGCACTTGGAAACATTAGAACCAACCCACCTTAGTCTGAAATGAGGTCAATCAACTGTCCACGTGGGCTTACTCTGGTGGCTCAGTGGTAAAGAACACACCTGCCAATGCAGGAGACCTGGGTTCGATCCCTGGTCCAGGAAGATTCCCTAGAGAAGGAAATGGCAACCCATTCCAGTATTCTTGCTGGGAGATCCCATGATCAGAGGAGCCTGGCGGGCCACAGTCTGTGCTGTGCTGTGCTCCACTGATCAGTTGTTTCTGACACTTTTCGACCCCGTGGACTGTAGCTGCCAGGCTCCTCTGTCCATGGGATTCTCCAGGGAAGAATACTGGAGTGGGTTGCCATGCCCTTCTCCAGGGGATCTTCCTGCCACAGAGATTGGACCCGGGTCTCCTGCATTGCAGGTGGATTCTTTACCATCTGAGCTACCAGCAAAGCCCAGGATACAGTCTGTGGGGTCGCAACAGAGTTGGAGGTGACTTAGTGACTAAGCAACAACAGCGCAAAGTGTCCACATATATGACCTCTTTCTGGTTCCAGCTTTGGTTTAAAAGGTGGCATTTGGGGTCCTGCTGGACTTTTCTATCTGTGGTAATACGAATCAATTGAAGGAAAAATTTTGAATGGATAGCTGGCAAAAAATCAGATAATTTTCCATTTCAGCACAGATTACACAGGAAGCAGATTATTGGCTTGTGGTTTTGAAGGTAGGATAAAACCGACACATTAGAAAATAGATTATTGAAGTATTTTAATCTTGAGGGGCTTATAAATCTTGGGCATCTTAATACATTTATATAAAGAGACAGATGTCTGTTTGGTCCATAATTCTAATGCAAACATTTTACTATGTGAAATGCTTACAAGCCAGCTGTCTTTTACCTGCCATATGACTGCAGAATCTTTGCCCTCCAGTTTTACTGACACGCTCTAAGAATATAGACAACATACATACAACACCTGGACCTGTGAATAATTAAATTGCTATCTAGGCCACCATCAAGAGGCTTTCTAAGCGGCCAAGTGCAAGGATCTTCTGTTTCTTATCCAGATATCAAAACCCCACGTCCATGAACTGATCCTTCACTGTGAATTCCTGCTTCATTTCTACTTCAGCCATTTTAGAGCAGAAGAGCCAGAATAAGGTGTCAGCCAGTAGTATAGCTTACACTTTATATTTTTTGAAGAAAAACCTATCTAAACTGGTTTCAGGTTATCTTGTTAGAAATTAATTAAAACTGAGGGGGGGGGGCAATGTTTTTACATGCCTGAGCATTGCGCAGTAAACAAATTGGTTTAGAATTTCAAAAGTTAAAAGAGAGCTTTGCTTGGAGTTTTAAAATTTTCCAGGTTTTTCTTCCAAATGGTGAGAAATAGAATAAAATATTATTATTCCATGGGCAGGTGTGAGCTTGAGCATGTTAAGTTTCTTGGCTTTCTTTTGGTTTTACATAATGAGCCTTTTGTTGGACTTCATTACAGTGATGGTCTCCCTCTCTGATTCTGATTAAACCATGAAACCCCACATACTCACTGATATTTGTCATTTCGTTTTGGTTGGTAAGTGAATTTTGGTGATGAAACTGTGAAGCCACAAGTTCCCCAAAGCACTGGAATGCAGTTAAAAGGAAACTGCCCCATGGAACAAAGAGTTTTGATTTAAGTTGAACCTGTGGCTTCATGCTCACTCATGTAAATGGTGCCCATTCATCTAGATTGGGAATTCTCAGGATGCTCTTAAGTCCAATGTGTTGTATTGTGCCACAGTCGAAGATCGGAGAATGAGACTATGTATTCCCATTGGGAAATGAACTTCAGCAACTGACCCTATTTATAGGAGAGGATTTGGCCAGCTGGGACATGAATTCAGAGGCTTTAGTTATGAATCAATTCCTGTGAGACTATCGTGATCAGGTTGAAGGTGTTCCAATTGAACTGTTACCTTTAGTTTCTGCATCACTTGGGTTTGTCCAAAGTGAAAGTGCTTATGGTGACCTTCCATCCCAGACAGAGGATTGTTTAGAAGTGTGCACCAAAATTTCTATTTGGGTGTAGACTTAGCTTAGGAAAGTTCTTCAAGTCATAGCTGTTTCCCACTGCAAGCAGGATACATTCCCAGATACCAGTGGTATCAGATTGGTGTTGTGTCCTACCTGATCTCTGCAATGGTTGACAGTATTAACTGCTTCCTGTTTGAGAAGCTCGCTTCTTGGTGATAGAACTCTCTGGGACTTTTGTCCTATCTCCCTGGCCTCTCCTTCTTAGTCTCGCTTGCAGACTCTTTTCCCATACTGTGCTCTCGCGGGGGTTCTGTCTTTGGTTCTCATTTCTTCTGTGTATTCTCCTTGGTGAGATTTCTAGGAGACCTTTCTTAAACGCACCGTGTGTCCTCCGGCCTCAGGGCCTTTGCACATGTGGTTCTCTCCACTTAGAATGTTCTTTGCCTGGATTGGGGGATACCTGGCTTATTTCTTTATTTGGTTCTCTACTCAAATGTCACCTTTCAAATGAAGCATCCCTGGTTAACCGTAGAAAATAGCTGGTATCCAATCAGGGTCAGACAAGGATAAGGCAGGCAAGCAAGGTGTCCAGGGCACACAAGGAGGCAGGTTCAGGGTCCCACCTGAGAAAGTGTGCCTCCTTACACATTTCCCTGGGGATCTTGCTTGCCTCATCTGTCCTACCTGTACTCAATCTCTCTCTAGTCTCTTTCTCTTTCTTCACAGATACTATTATAACTAACATATATATCACTGATAATTGTCTTGTCTCTCCACTCTTGACCCACTCACACCATTAAAATGTAGGCCATGTTGGAGCAGGGCCCTTGTCTAGTCTGTTTTTTGCTGTGTCTTCAGAGCCCAGAACAGAGCTCAGGATGTAGTAGGTATTCATCATTTATTTATTTTTAAATGAATATAGTGTATAAATGCCTCCTACTCATATTATTGAGACTCTCCAGTGCACAAAAACTAGGTTTGTAAATGAACCTCTCCCTTTGGACATCCCACAAGCTTTTCAAACTCAGTGTCCAAAATTGCACTTATCACCTTTCACTCCCAAGCCTACCTCCCACTTCAATTTTCTCTTCTGATGACTAGGACCTCCATCCAGCTCAGATGAAAATGCTAGAGATGTGGTAACTCAGGACTATCAAGTTCACTCCCTACATAGCTCCTCCCTTCCTCCATTTCCCTCCCTGCTGCCCTGCTTTAATTCTCCTCCCTTCCTCCCGGAAAAGCTGCCAATCCCTTTCCAGCTGAACTCATAGCAAATAGTGCGTTCTCTGCTTAAAACTTCTGGCACACTGCTGTAATGCGAACTCTCTAAACCACATACCTGATCATACCCCTTCCTTATCTTCAGATCCTTCCCTGCAGCCCTAGAGGTTTAAAGATACAATTCAGATTTCATAGAAAGACAGGCGATGGGTCAGCTGACTCTGGCCTGGATCCCTCGAGTCTCTTGGCTGTGCCTACCCTGCCTTCCTGCTCCCGTGATCTTACCCTCTCTCCCCGACATGATGCACACACTTGGTGCTCCAATCTCAGAGTACTTGGAATTTTGGAGTAATCTACCCTCCTAAATGCTGCTGTACCATTGCAAGGCTCACCTCTACCTATCCATTCATCCTAGGTGGAACGGGCAATTCGAACTTCCCTCCGTCTGTCAGGTTATTTTGTAATTTTCTGTTTGCTTACCCTGCTCCCCATCCTACCGTGAGCACCTTAAGGGCTGGAACTGGGTCTTTCATTTTTGCACACCCAGCATAGAGTTGGCCCTTCATGCTGTTTGTTGAATGAATGTGTGTGTGTGTGTGTATTCAATCGCCAAGTTGAGTCCGACTCTTTTTGACCCCACGGACTCTAGCCCCACCAGGCTCCTCCATGCATGGGATTTTCCCAAGAATACTGGAGTGGGTTGCCATTTCCTCTATCAATTCACTTAAAGATTATTTTGTTATGTGGGGGTAAGGTATAGGTCACAATGACTCTTCCTTTACTTGATATCTGTTTATTCCAACATTATTTTAGAAAAATCCTTCCTTACTCCCTTGTGTGAGGAGCTTACTTTGTCATATATTACATTCTTACAAATAGTTGGATGTAATTTCAGTTTTCAATTGTGTCATCTTGATTTACGCATCTATTCCTGCATCAGTAACACACCAGCTCAGACTTCTTCAGCCACTTTTTTACCAGAATGTGTGTGTGTGTGTGTGTGTGTGTGTGTGTGTGTGCTCAGTTGTGTCCAGGTGTTTGCAGCCCCATGGACTATAATTCGCCAGGCTCCTCTGTCCATGGAATTTTCTAGGCAAGAATACTGGAGTGGGTTGCCATTTCCTCCTTCATTTACCAGAATATTCTCAGTGTTTTGTCCCTGAATTCTGTCATGAGGAAGTAGAGTGATCAGCTTAAAAATGTGGCTATACCTTGACACTAGTTTTTGACATGATGTTTTTCTTATCTGGTTACTTTTTGTTATTATTATCTGATTATTCTTAAACTAGCAACTAACCAACTTCATGATGAGAATATAATGAGGAAGAGTTCTGTTTTTTCAAAATGAATTTTTCTATGTATTTTTCTATTTTCCTATGTACATTTTGGTATTGAGTGTTTTATTGATTTTTTAATACAAAAATCCAGTGAGAGTTTTAATTGGAGTAGTTATCTGAAAATTCATTTTGAAAAAAACAGAACTCTTCCTCATTATATTCTCATCATGAAGTTGGTTAGTTGCTAGTTTAAGAGTAATCAGATAATAATAACAAAAAGTAACCAGATAAGAAAAACATCATGTCAAAAACTAGTGTCAAGGTATAGCCACATTTTTAAGCTGATCACTCTACTTCCTCATGACAGAATTCAGGAACTCATGTTTCTCATTTCATTATGTGCTCTTCCTTTCCCAGTAAAAGATGACCTGTCCAACAAGCTAACTTACTTGTCTTTTAAAGCTCCCTCCTGGAGATAGGCAGTATCTTTCATATACCATTTCAGTGTTAGATGGAATATTATGAGTGGAATATCTTCCCCTTTGTCTGATCCTAGTATTTGAAAACAAATTCATCCTATTTTCGTGAGAAACAGCTGGCTACTATACCATTTCCACAGACTTTCCTTATACTTTCAACTGGTAACAGGGAAATATATCTTTAGCTCAGTTTGTCTGAAAATTTGTTTTGTGGGACCTTCTAAACATCCATAAATTTTACACAAACCATTCGAGCATTTTGCATGATTAATCTTCTGTTGTTTATCTAATGTGGGATGCTGCACACTACCCCGATCTCTGATTATAAAGAGAGGGCCATAACCTTGGGGGAGTCTGGGCTTAGCGTTCACTGTGTCATCAGCCTTTCTCATCCCCATGTTTGTATTATGGGATTAAAATCATCGTCATTTTGTTTTTGGCCTTGTTCAAGTCTCTAGTGTCTTTTTTTCCCCTTTTTTACTGGCAATAGAGTCTAAACTTTCTAATTTAAGCGAAGGGGTTTATGAGCCCCTGGGGCAAAGATTTCATTCCATAGCCCTGAAGTTGGAAGCAGGGAGATGATTTGGTTCATTGATTTCTCTTCTGTTTCTTTCCAGTTCTCTAGCCCCTGATCCCTATCTGCTGGGGGAGTAGTTAATAATTTTTACTTCTATCCTCTGGCTTTCAATTAATTAGTACTCAGGTGATCTGATTTAAGGCATGCGTTAAGGTTGTTTAGCCACTTCCAGGAGCCCTTAGCTACAGTATATTTCAGGTAAAGTCATTAATAGTGTATAAGGATGACAAAACTTGTTTTACATCACCATGAAATTATTTATTTTTAAAGCTGGTAAATTTTATAAAAATCGATATGTTTTTAAAAGGTTACCTAGAACCATAGCCATGGAAGTTTATTCTGACTCCAGCCGACGTCCATGCCTTTTTTTAAACTGCTGGGGATAGTTGAATTTCAAGCTGCTGTTAATCGAAAACAAACAACAAACAAACAAACCCAGCTTACGCAGTTGGACCATGGTTCTCTTGCTTTTCCTCCATTTCTCTGGCAGGAGAAAACAGCCTCCTATGCAGAAACATGAACAGAGCAGGTCAGTTTTTGAACAGAAAACAACTTTTTAAAACAACAAATGCACTCTGGGTGCACGCCCTGGCCTGCTGAGGTCCAGTCCAGCACACGTGCAGAATTTGTAGGAGACAAAAGGTAACATAATGTGTTTCTCTTCTACAGAAATGACTTTGGAGAGCTCTATTCTTATTTCAGGGATGCTGCTATTACTGAAGATTCTTGTGCTTTGTTTTTGGAGTGCTCCTTTAGGAAATGCTTTTACTATCTAACCCCATGTGTTTCCCCAGTCTGCCCATTTATTGTCAGCCCTGCACCCTGTGTCCTAAATGTCCTTACTGTCTCTTAATCTTGACTAGGGAAACATTTTCTCACTAGTTTTATGCCCAGTTATTATACTTCTAAAATTAATTTTTGTATGGTTGCTAAAATTATCTTTTTTTTCCCCCGACCATATCCTTTAGCCTGTCATGACATTCAAGGCTTTCCACAGTCTGGTCGTGTTCTACTTTTCTAGCCTCTTCTTCTCTCTGTCCCCTCCACAAATCTTATTCCCAGCCAGTTATTAAAATTTAGACTGACCTTGTATCTACATTTGCCTGGCACAGTCTAGGTTTACATCTGTCCTGGGGTCCTGTCTCATTTAACCTTTTTAGCACTTTCAAAGGTGTCCTGGTTTGGATAACAAATTATATGGTCATTCCTTTGTCTTTTTAAACAAATTTATTGAGACATAATTACATACCATTAAGTTTACCTGCTAAAGTGTACAATTTGATGTACACGTACAGAGTTGTGAGACCATTACTTTGATGCAATTTTAGAATATTTTTATCACCTCCAAAAGAAACGTTGAACCCATTAGCAGTGATTTCTCATCTTACCCCCATTCTCCCCATCTCACCTCCCAGCCTTAGGCAACCACTAGTCTACTTTTTCCTTCTACACATTTGCCTATTCTGAATATTTAACACACATAGTATTTTACAATATGTGTTTTGTGTGTGTATGTGGGGGATTTCCTTCACTTAGCATAATGTTTTTGGTGTAGTATGTAGCATGTGTCAGTATTTCATTCATTTCTATAACCAAATATTATTTCAGTGAATATGCTGTATGACACTTTATTTGTCCATTTATTATTTGAAGGACATTTGGGTTGTTTCCAGTTTTTGGTTACTACGAATAATGCTGCTATGAACATTAGTGTACAAGCTTTGGTTGGATATATGTTTTAATTTCTCTTGAGTATATACCTAGGATTGGAATTGCTTGGTCATATGCTATCTATATGTATAGCAGTTTGAGGAATTGCCAAACTTTTTCAAAGTGTCTGTTGCTCCATTTTACATTCCCACCAGTAATGTGTGAGGATTCCAATTTCTCCACATCCTCCCTGACATTTGTTGTTGTGTCTTTTTTATTGTAGCCATCTTACATGTGAAGTGATACCTCACTGTGATTTTGATTTACATTTCCTTAAAAAGTAATGATGTTGAGTATCTCTTTATATGCTCATTAGACATACGTTTACTTTCTTTAGAGCAATGTTTATTCACATTTTTTGCCTATTTTAAAATTTGGTCATTTGTCTTTTAATTGGGGCTTCCCTGGTGGCTCAGAGGTAAAGAATCTGCCTGCAATGCAGGGAGAACTGGGTTTGGTCTCTTGGTCAGGAAGATCCCCTGGAGAAGGGAATGGCTACCCACTCTAGTATTCTTGCCTGGAGAATTCCACAAACAGAGGAGCCTGGTGGGCTACAGGCTTCATGGTCTCATAATTATTGTGTTGTAAGAATTCTTTATGTAGTTTAAGTCCCTTTTCAGATATATTATTTGCAAATATTTTCTTTCGCTCTGTGGGTTGCCTTTTCATTTTCTTGATGGTGTCCTTTAAAATTCAAATGCTTTTCATTTTGGGTTAGTCTGACTTAACAATCTTCTCTTTGACAGTTTGTGCTTTTGGTATCATATCTAAGAAAATCATTGCCTAACCCAATATCACAGAAATTTATTGCTGAATTTTCTTCCAAGAATTTTGTAATTTTAGAACTTTCATTTAAGTCGATGATTCACTTTGAGTTAGTTATTGTGTGTGATGTAAAGTTAGGAGTCCAAATTCATATTTTGCTTGTGGATTTTCAGTTGTTTTAGACCATTTGTTGAACAGACAATTCTTCTATTAAATTGTCTTGACCTCCTACCTCTATGCATTTTAATAGTTTAATTATTTATATTACTGCCTTGGCTTAGAATTGTTTTATGTTATTCTTCTCTTCCTGTTGACTTCTTAATAATTAACTGCTTCAAGATTTTATATATGTGAGTATATGTATATATATATACATATGTGTATACACACACATACATATATGCACATCTTCTTTATCCATTCATCCATTGTTAGGTTGTTTCCGTATCTTGGCTATTGTCAGTTATGCTAATGATGCTACAATAGACATAGGGGTGCATGTATCTTTTCAAATTAGTGTTTTTGTATTCTTTGAATGCGCTTCCCTGGTGGCTCAATGGTAAACATGTCTGTCTGCCAGTGCGGGAGATGCAGGTTCAAACCCTGGTCCAGGAAGATCCCCGGGAGAAGGAAATGCAACCCACTCTAGTATTCTTGCCAACAGAACCCCATGGACAGAGGAGCCTGGTAGGCCACAGTCCACAGGGGTGCAAAGAGTCAAACACAACTTAGCGACCGAGCAACAACAAATTCATTGGATAAAAATGCCCAGAAGTGGGTTAGCTGGATCGCATGGTAATTCTAATTTTTGAGAAATCTCCATACTTTTTTCCACTGGGCTCTAATCAGTGATAGCATTTTTTAAAGAATTTCTCCAGATTCTCTTACTAAGGAGGACAATTTGTAACACCAGGGTAGGAGTTATGATTGAGGGATATTGCAGAGCATTCTGTAACTCACCTCATATGGCGCTTCCCTCCCTACTCTTTGGCCCACGAACCCAGATTTAGTGTCAGGATTCCATGTGGGACACGAGAAGCTGAGGCAACATCTCTCGAAGGTCACAGTTAGAAAACCAAACCACCAGTAGGAAAGCACATTCTTTTGGGGATGTTCCTTGGTTATTAGCAGAGCTTAGTTGCTCACACTTGGCTGTCATTATTTAGGTTACTTTGAAGGACAAGAGGAGCAGAAGTCTGAGGAGATTTGTGCTAACAGACTTTGTATCCTGTATGGATGTCATATATATATATATATATATATATATATATATATATATATATATATATATATAAATCACACTGCTCTTTTGCAGGCTTCTATGGTCTCCTGGTCCACAGCTCTAAAGGCAAACCTAAAGAGCTAATGGTCAGGAAAATCAGGCTCAGCTCTAATCCTGTGCTTAACCAGGACTTGTAGTATAAGGCAACCAGTGCTGAGACAGTAGAATTCCATTGTGACCTATTGTCCGGAGATGAGAAAACGCCCATGTTACTGGGTGCCAGCGTCACAATTAGAGAGCTCACTTTACACTCCTGCAGCCCCTGGGGATGTGATTTAATCTGCAATATTACTGAATCCCTGGAAAAGTCAGTTGTGGTTCTCATATGGATTTTTACTATATTTATTCCAAATAAAAGCAACAAAAATTCATATGACTTTTATAGATTGTCAAAAGAAGAGCTAGTCAAGTGTCAGCGTTGTATAATCACATTCTTCTCAAAGTATGTATGTGGTGTTTGAACACTGGAAAGGCAGTGTTACAAGGAGGGGGGTGGAGGGGGAGTTTGTTGTTTTGGAATGAGTGAGTGGAGGCCAGATCATAAATGGCAATGAAAACTTTCAGCTCAGAGATGTGCAGATGGGCTTTCTGCTGAAATGACTAACAGCTCTTGTCAGATCAGCAAGTAGTAACCACAAAACACATGTTCTGTGTGTTTAAATTCACATTTATTAAGTTAAATAATTGCTAATTTACATAACAAAATTTAATTCTCGTATTTTTCAGAATTGATACAAGGCTGAACATAGTCAAGAACTATAGTCAGTTGAGTAACATATATCTTTATTAAAATTAAATATCAAATGCTAATCATATCCATAGGTGGAAAGGATAAGTGGACAATTATCAAAATGTTTAGGATTCTCCTGTTCTGATTTACATAAGTTAGAATATCCAAGTTGATTAAAAGTGTGTAGTACATAAAAGAAAACCTGGGTGATTTTCACAAATCTTGCTATTTATCCAAGTATGGCATGCTTAGCAAACCCTGATCAGGGAACAAGTTCTCACGTAACAAAAATAAAAGTAAACCATAAAGCAATTCATACATTTCCTGTTTACTTAGAGAATAATTTCCTATTTGTTTAGTCATATCAAGAAGATCTTGTTAGGCATATACAGACATAGGAAGAAAGCCATATCCTGCACATTAAATTACTTTGTGAACTTCCATTATTTACCAGCTGTCCAATATTATTTCACATTTCTTGAAGTTGTTCTGGAGAGCCAGTGAGGAATGGTCTCTCAGTAAATGTATGAAGTTTCCTGCGGGAAACAGGACCTGAGGCTAGATGATCCACTCTCAAATGTTGGGGTGGAGCTTGTTCAAAACATAGATGTCCTGGCCCCACAGCATCTGTATTTTGACCAAGCTCACCTAAATGATTCCTTCATGCATCTGTTGTGAATTACTAATATAGGCGATCTATAAGATCTTTTTCAACTCTAAAGTCATATGGTCTTGCAAAACAGCAAATAAAATGATCCCTCAGTATCACAGCAGGGGATGGAGTGGGGGGAATTGGTACCAGGACCACTCCCTAGCTCCCTCCCTGCTAATCCTGCCCCCCACCAAAAAAAATTCCCAGGTGCTCTTGTCCCTTTTATAAAATCCCCTAGAACAGTTGGCCCTCTGCATCAGGGTTCAGCATCTACAGGATCATCCATGGTTGGTTGAATCCAAGGATGTGGAATCTACGAATATGGTGGGCCATGGCTGGGGCTGGGGGTGTGTGTGTAGGGGCGCCCAGCTGTATGTACCTTGAAATATCTCGAGATATAGAAGCTCAATCCAAGAGAATAACACTTATTTTGAAAATCTCTTATAAAGAAAACCAACATTTTGCCCTTCTCCTCTCTACTGACTTGGTGTCACCTTTCACAGTTTTGAGTCCTACTTACAGGCAATTCACATGACCCAAAGTTTAAGGGCATATAGGGTAAGCTTCATAAAATGGATCAGTTTAGGGCTCAACCACCCTCCCCTCCAATGTGTCAACCCACCACCTGGGGCGTGTTAGTGTTAGTTGCTCCGTCATGCCCGACTCGTCACAACTCCGTGGACTGTAGCCTGCTAGGCTCCTCTGTGGAATTTTCCAGGCAGGAATACTGGAGTGGGTTGCCATTCCCTTCTCCAGGGGATCTTCCCCACCCAAGGATCAAACCCCAGTCTCTTGCATTGCAGGTGAATTCTCTATCATCTGAGCCACCACCACCACCTGGAAAGGGATAAGGCTAATCCACTGAGAGCTGTTCAGAAGGTTTTTGTGAAACAAAGGAAAAGTGCTCCTTGCTTTTGAAAGTGTTGTTTTCCGCATGCTTAAAACCTTGCTATGGTCATAGCAAACTGCAGGGGATTCAAATCAGAGACCTTAGGAGGCTGAAGGGCCAGGCCTGAGCAAGCCCAGACTATTCTGCCAAAGCCCACATGGAGGGAGATAACTTTCCTCCATTTGCTTCTCTCCAGAGCGCTAGAACCTGTTTTCCATATTAGTGGAAATTAAATCCATAAGACAGGGCAGTGTAAAATAAAACTCCGGGAGGGAGGGTCAACTTAAAATAATACCCATTTTCTAATTTAACCTTTTATTGCCTGGGCAATAAGGATATAACCCCAGTGAAACCAACAGTGCATCTGGAGTGAAATTCTTTCATGAACCTTGGAGAAGAGAACCTTCCATTTTTAAATGTTGACTATGTCTTTGCCACAGAGGTAAGACTTGCATAGCCTTGCTAGTAAGGAACAACATTGCTGTTAGTTTTTAAATTATTGACATGCAGTAATTGTAGGTGGACTTGCTGGCAGAGGATGAGAAATAGCTGATTCTGAACAGATCCCACTTAGCATCACATTGCTCACATCCTGTAAAATGATAGTTCCCTGGTTTCACTGGTAGAATTTCACAATATTATACTTGGTTCTAATTCTTCCTCATCACAGCTTATCATTCACTTCTTACTGCATTCATCTTAAGATGTTAGGGAATCTCTTATAGCAGAAGTCTTAGAAGTCTTTATGTGGAAAGTCAAGTTTCCAGAAAACAAAATCATGTGTGTATATGTGTGCGCGCACATAATTCAGAGGGAAGGAGAGAGGAATGAGGCTGAAGGTTGTTGCTAAGAGAGGATTATGCTAGGCTAAGTTTATCATCTTTATTTCTGCACCCATGTCATCAACAAGTTGTAGTGATTCGACTTAAAAGAACATTCATTATAGAAAGGAAACAAGTCTAGCCTGTGGCTGCTTAGCTCATGAATAACACAAACAGGATAATTTCAAACTGATGAAAGAAGATTGTATATAATAAGGATGCTAGACCATATGAAAGAAACATGGGAAGTTCTCACTCCAGTCTACCTAAAACATTACTTTTTTCTTTATTCTTGTATTATGGGACATGAGTCTTAGAATGAATGTGCTGGTGCATTAAATAGAGTAAAATTTCATAAATTTAAGAAATAAGAACTTTGATATGAATAGTAAGACCTACTTTAAAACTTTTAATATAAAAAATAGATAAAACTGACTATAAAATGCTTTAATTATTGCCAGGAAGACATGAGCCAGAACATATTGGACTTAATCTGGGGGCTTTTTGACCCTGACAGTCCTCCACCCTCCTGCACCTGCCAGGTGAGTGGATTACTGATGGGAGTGTGTCATACCCGCACTTGGGTGGGGCAGGAAACAAGACTTGGAACTACTGACCCAGACCAGAAGGTCTTAATCATCTTCCAGACAGTCTTATTTGTACCATTCACTTTCTTTCTACTGTGGTACAAAAGAAAACCTCAACTGGCTGCTGAATTGAAGTGGTTATAAATGCTTGCAATTATAGGTAATGGAGTTTCAGTTTAAAATTTCATTTTTGTTTTCAAAGCGTACATGTGCATATCATATAATGTAGAAAATGTAGAAAAGTGATATAAAAGAAAATACATTTCACCCATAATCTCATCACCTAGAGTCCTTGTAGTCATCTTGGGTGTACATCTTTGGCAGCTAGTCTGAGACTAACTGTCCCAGTTTGTCCAGGACTCAGGAGAGTATCCTGGGTATGGGATGTCTTGAGCTAAAACTGAGAAAGTTCTGGGCATAGCAAGATGATTTGGTTGCCTGTGTGTGTGTGTGCGTGTGCGTGTTTGGTTGCTCAGTCGTGCTCTTTGAGACCCTATGGACTGTAGCCTGCCAGGCTCCTCTGTCCATGGAATTTTCTAGGTAAGAATACTGGAGTGGGTGCCATTTCCTCCTCCAGGGGATATAGTATTCTCCAAATTGAGAGTAACATAAGAATTGCTTGGTTAGTCCTGTCATCTCAGACAACCAATGAAAAAGAAACAGAATAAACTAGTTGTTTTGGCTACTAAATTTTGGAGTGGTTTGGTTCTATTTATCTATCCTTCTATCATCTATCTAAAATTATTCACAGAGCTCTGTAACAGGATTTTAAAAATAACAGTATATTGTGAATATTTCCATGTTTTAAAATTGTTCTCTGTGACATCAGTTTTAATAGCTGCATGGAATTCCATTGAGGGGGCAACCACAATCTATTTAGCAACTTCCATATCACTGGACACTTCTGTTGCTTCCTATTTTTTACTTTGGCAAATAGCACTAACCCAAACATCCTTGTAGTTAAATGTTGGCATACAAACTCCATGGCCACTTTTTAAAGATTCTTAGAAACATAATATCAAAAGATATTATTGTGAAGGCTTTTGATGAATATTTCCAAGTTCCCTTCTTAAATGTGCTAATTTGCAGACCCACTGACCATATATGAGGATGTTCATTTTGCAAACAGTGGCTTTGTCACAGCAAAATAAGCTCCCAAACTCTGTCAACTTGACAAGTTAATGGGACTTTCTTATATTCTACACTTCATCTCAGACACACCAGAGTGAGATACCTCTGGTCAGTTTAAAACTGTGCCAGGAGAATATGTGCTGTGCGGCAGTCCTGATATTTACATAAATCATTACTTAAGCACTCAACATCATCAAATATTTATTTAACTTCCACCGCGGGTTAAGAATTGCAACCATGAGCCTGGGTGCAACTTAGAATCTAGGTGAGAGAACAGATACACAGTTCATTATCTTTGCCTTGGGAATATTTTTAGTAATGTATTTCTTTTTCTTTCCTTTCCATAGCTTTATAGAATCAAATTATGGGAAGAGAGTCCTGCAGTTTGGAAAATTAAGCAATTTACAGTGTGAAATATAAAATAACTTTCATGAAAGAGCATAGTACCTATAGTACCTATGTATGTGTTAACAAAAGGTGAAAGATTGAATTTCTGTGTAACCACCAAACAACACAAGAAATAGAGCATTGCCAACACCTGAACCCCCATCCCACCCCTCCTATGTGTCCTTGTGGAATTGCAATCCTCTTCCTGCAACCAAAGGGCAACCACCATTGTACCTCCATGGTAATCATTTCCTTTCTTTTTTTTTTCCTGCTGTTCCATTGTTTAGTTTGCCTGCTTTTAACTTTGTATCAAGAATATCACAATGAATTATTCTTCTGATTTTCTGTCTTTGCTCAACATTATGTAAGAGTCATCTGTTTTATTGTCAGTAGTTGCATAATATTCCACAGTATAAATATGCCATAAATTTTAATCCATTCTACCGTTAATGGATTTGGATTGCTACCAATTTGAGGCTTTTGAGCCAGTTGAGGATTCATGATGAAACCGTGGAGCAGATGCTGGGAGGTAATAGACTTCAGATTAGATACATAGATAAATCTACTTTTTGAAAGATAGTACTTCCTTTGTGATGAATTTTTCTCTTCCAGTGATTTCAGCTTTGATGACTTACTTAATGTATAGTTTTGATTGTGAATCGTGTGACTTTGATTCTCTTTAGTTATAGCTGTTTAATGAGGGTTTTTGCCTTCCTGCCTATGGCACTTTGACGGTGCAGGGAGCAGTCACATGGGTGGACACCGCTGCAGACTGCCCGGGTGCTCCAATCCAGCTGCAGTTGCTGTTCTTTGTGAAAAACCTGGAGTCCCTGGAAAATCTATGAATTCAGAATTAGGATGGTGTTAAAGGAACTGACCTGGGTAAAGAAAGTAGATCCACCAAGTTAGAGATTTATTTAGACTAGAAAACATTATATTTTAAGGAAGCAGCTGGCTCTTGGACGGTTGGGGCATCGTCAGCATGTAGACAAAAAGGGATATTTTTTTCCTGACTTAACATGAGTTCAAATCTGTTTCCACCACATAGAGGTTATCTGATAATGAGTGATTTTACTCACCTGAGAATTCTTCCTCTTTTGTAAAGCCAGGATGATAAAAGTTTTAAAAAAAATTTAGACGTACTCACACACTATTTCACTCCCATGCTTCTAATAACAATTTTGCTCAAGTTATTGTATAAATTTTACCACTGAATTACAAATGTGAAAGATCAATTTGACCATATTTTTAAACTTGAAATAGGTGATTTTACCATATGAAGTATACAGAACTGCTTTCGGCTTTGTTCTGACTAATATATTGGAAGAATATCTTTCTTACACCTTTTTGGAAAAACAATGTAGACTTATTTTTGAAAAAGCGTTATGGAAAAAAGTGTAGGTGGAAAAATCTCACAAGTACCCGAAACAAAAATATACTTTTCTGATGATTAGAGCAGCCATCAAATTGGTATACTGATGTTAATTGAGGCTTGACATAATCATACTATATTCTGACTGAAGTGGATTTATTTTTCTTCATTGGTTTGTAATTTTAATCCGTTTGGCTGTGGCCTAGACCAAGCAGACTTTACTTATTAAGGTATATGTGCAATCTAATAAAGCAATATTGGATATACTAGAAAAAAATTAAAGAGTGACTACAAGTGGTTACCTCAGATATACAGATGACACCACGCTTATGGCAGAAAGTGAAGAAGAACTAAAGAGCCTCTTGATGAAAATGAAAGAGGACTGAAAAAGTTGGCTTAAAATTCAACATTCAGAAAACTAAGATCATGGTATCTGGTCCCATCACTTCATGGCAAATAGATGGGGAAATAATGGAAACAGGGACAGATTTTATTTTGTTGGGCTCCAAAATCATGGCAGATGGTGACTGCAGCCATGAAATTCAAAGACGCTTGCTCCTTGGAAGAAACGTTATGACCAACCTAGACAGCATGTTAAAAAGCAGAGACATTACTTTACCTACAAAGGTGTATCTAGTCAAAACTTTGGTTTTTCCAGTAGTTATGTATGGATGTGAGAGTTGGACTATAAAGAAAGCTGAGTGCTGAAGAATTGATGCTTTTGAACTGTGATGTTGGAAAAGACTCTTGAGAGTCCCTTGGACTTCAAGGAGATCCAACCAGTCCATCCTAAAGGAAATCAGTCCTGAATATTCATTGGAAGAACTGATGCTGAAACTGAAACTCCAATACTTTGGCCACCTGATGCAAAGAACTGACTTCTTGGAAAAAACCCTGATGCTGGGAAAGATTGAAAGTGGGAGGAGAAGGGGATGATAGAGGATGAGATGGTTGAGTGGCATCACTGACTCGATGGACATGAGTTTGAGTAGGCTCCAGGAGTTGGTGATGGACAGGGAAGCCTGGCATGCTGCAGTCCATGCGATCACGAAGAATCAGACATGACTGAGTGACTGAACTGAACAAATGGTTAAGATGTAGTATTAATATTTCTGACCTGAAATATAGCCTGTTAATAGTATTCAGCTATTGGCCTTTAAAAATAACTTTCAAGGCTTAAGGAATTGTAGATATAAAAATGACATAACTTAATTTAGGCTTAAATTCTTCTCATGAGTCTTTTGAAAGTACCTTTAAATCTGTCACATTGAAAAGACTATTGCTCTGTGCCTTTTATTTTCATCTTCTTAAGTTGAATATTATACTTATCATTAGGAACTTCAATAATTCAATGGGCAGATTCCCCACCAGAAAATGTAAGATTAAAATACAGCACTAAATCCAGATGAAAACTTTCTCTATAAGAGATAGTATCCATTTTTGTTGTACTTGTTTCTTTCCCTGTCTTAAAAATAATTCACATTTGTATAATACACTTAAAACTAATGCAAATTTAGTGTGGTAATGGGAACATATGAAATATCTCAGATTTAATCAGTTATATACAAACAAGGTTTTTTCTTTTCCCCTCTTTTTGTGAAATAATATCTGATTAAATGTGTGTTCACTCCTCTTCAGTTGTTTGGAAAGGTTTGAGAAGGATAGGTATTACTCTACATTAAATATTTGATATAATTTCCCTGTGAAGCTGTCTGATTTTGGACTTTTGATTTTTGGGAGTTTTTTGACCACTAATTCAGTGTAACTACTAGTAATCAGTATGTTCAGCTTTCTATTTTTTTTCTGATTCAGTCTTGAAAAACTTATTTTTTCTAGAAATTTATTTCTTCTAGGATGCCCAATTTGCTGGCATATTCTAGGTAGTCTCTTATGATAGTTTGCATTTCTGTGATATCAGTTGAAACTTTCATTTCTAATTTTATTTGAGCCCTCTATCTTTTAAAATTGATGAGTCTGCCTATTTTTGTTTACATTTTGTCAATTTTGTTTACCTTTTTAAAGAATTAACTCTTAGTTTCATTGGTCTTTCCTGTTTAATTTATTTCTTCTCTGATCTGTATTATTTCCATTCCTCTACTAATTTTGCAATTTTGCTTTTGTTTTTCTTTTTTCTCTAGTTCTTTAGGTGTAAAGTTAGGTTGCTTATTTGAAATTTTTCATTTCCAGAGGGAAGCTGGTGTCACTATAAACTTCCCTCTTAAAACTTTTTTGCTGCCTCACATAGGTTCTGGATTATCATGTTTCTTTTCCAAGGTTAGGGAGTTTTTTAGCTATTCTCTCATAAAATATGTTTTCTACCCCTTCTCCTTCTGGGACCCCTATAATGTAAACATTCGTACATTCTGATATTGTCTCTGAGGTCTCTTAAACCATCTTCAGTTTTAAAAATTCATTTTTCTTTTTGCTCTTTTAATTAGGTGATTTCCACTATTTTGTCTTCCAGGTCACTTATGCATTCTTTTGTGTCATCTAATTTGCTGTTAATTCCCTCAATTTGTGTATTTCTATTTTACATATTGTATCCTTCAACTCTGATTTTTAAAAATGTTTCCTCTTTGTACCTCCATTCTTCTCCCAAGTTCAGTGAGCATCTTTATGATCATTGGTTTAAAATTTTTATCAGATAAATTACTTTGTTTCATTAGAGTATTTTTTTTTTTCCTGGAGTTTTATCTTCTTTTGTTTGGAGCAGATTCCTCTGTCTTCTCATTTTGTCTGATTTTGTGTTTGTTTCTATGAATTAGGCAAAACAGTTCCCTCTCCTGGTCTTGTGAAGGAAGACTCTGTGTCTTGGGAAGGAAGACCCTGTGTCTTTGGAAGGAAGACCCTGTATGCTTGGTGGTTTCAGTGGTAAGCTTGAACTGGAGTGAGCAAGAAAGTGGGGGGAATCTCTTTTCTCTTTTCCTTTTCAAAATATTTTTCTTGAGTTGTGTAGCATTAATTCACAAGGGCTTTCCCAATGGCTCAGATAGTAAAGAATTCACCTGCAACACAGGAGATGCAGGAAACCTGGGTTCGATCCCTGGGTTGGAAAGATACCCTGGAGGAGGGCATGCAACCCACTTCAATATTCTTGCCTGGAGAATTCCATGGACAAAGAAGGCTGGTGGGCTATGATCCGTGGGGTTGTACAGAGTCGGACATGACTGAAGTGACTGAGCAGAGCGCAGCATTGATTCTACAAGTTGAGAATTCCTATTGCTCTGAGTTTCCTTGAACACCTAAATTATGAATTATATAAGAATTTGGGAGCTCCCATGTCACTAAAGAAGCTCTTATCTCTGTCTGAATTCCCCATGAAAACCAAAAAGTTATTCAGCAGTTCAAAACAGATCAAACACCATGGTTGATATCATGTTAGGGCAGCATACCCTGTACATGGAGATGCACAGACTCACTTGATATGCCAGAGTCAGAAATGGACCACACTTTCAGAATGCGGAGTGCTGTCCAGATGTATGATGGGGCGGGGGGCGGTGTTCAGTATGAGGGGAACACATGTATACCTGTGGCTGATTCATGTTGATGTCTGGCAAAAACCATCACAATAAAGTAATGTTAAGTAATTATCCTCCAATAAATAAATAATAAAGAAAGCTGTGTGACCAACATGCTAGTGAATGTGGATGTATGTCTGTGTAGGAGAAACAGCAGAAACTGGGTGTGTCAGCGGGTGTTTACTCAGACTCTCAGACTATTGTTCTTATGTCCCTTTAAAGTATGGAAGAAATTTCAGTATTTTAGTTCTGGTCCTGTTTTAATTCAGTTTCTTCTGGCTTCCATTCACCTTTAGCCATCTGCTCATGTCACCACTGGGGGGATTAGAGGCGCATGGGCTTTTAAATCAGGATGCAGGTAGCATTTTCACCGTATTTTTGTGGTTAGGTAGGTTTTTTTTTTTTTTAACTCTCTTTTTCAAAGATAGGGATAGCAAAGAACGATTTCTAAATTTTATCACATTCAATTTCCAATACTGTTCGGGATTCTTGATGGAAAATTTGTCGCATGGGATCTATGTCCAATGAACTTGGCAGGAAGATTGACATGAATTAGCAACTGTTCCCTTGAGACTCGCTAAACTTACTTCAGATGGTTTCCATTATGTGGGGTGTGCCACTAACAGCCCTTGTGAAATGAGGATAGCGGTGTCTGTCTTATTGGAGGCTTAAAGGACGTAATGTATGTAGAACACTTAGCACAAGGCCTCAAACGAAAAACATTTGTTACTAATATATTTGGAACCTAATAATATATCTTCACTATTGGTAAGGGTAGGCAGGACTTGTGAAATAACTCTTAGATAAATAGCTGATGAAACTCGTTTAAAAGCTAGACAGAAGACGTGCAGCTGGACAGCCATGCTGTTGTTTCGCTGGCACTCTCTTTGGTCCAAGGGTGACCTCAGTGGGCTTATTCTTGCTTGTAGGTCTCCCAGATGTGCACCAGCAGCTGGGTTTCTATGCCATTTTATTCCTCCCTTTCAGTGCTGTTGTTATGTGGCCTTGTAATCAGGCAGGGGTATTTGACAATCCCAGGGTTGATGAATCTCCTATGTGTGTGTGTAGTGTGCAAATGTGCATGTTGGTATGTGAACTTAGTCTTTATTACGTCTGTATCCCCTCATCCAGAGCAATGTGCTGACTCCTAAAAAAAGGCCAGTGATACCTGAAATGGGCTCCAGCAGAGTATATTTATGTGTGCAGTAAGCCCAGGGTCCTGAGTGATGTGCTCATGAATGTTAGACCATGTTTATAGCTTGAAATGCAGAAGTTTCACAGATGGACATATTTTCATGTGCCCTAGACTCCCAGGGAAGCATAAACTTTTTCTGTAAAGGACTGGGTAATAAATACTTCGGACTTTGTGAACTATGTACCGTTTCTGTCACATATTCTTTCTTCCCTCCCTCTCTCCCTTCCTTCCTTCCTCCCTCCCTTCGACCTACTCTTCCTTGCTTCCTTCTTTCTTTTGTAAAAAACAATGCTTCAAATATGTAAAAGTCATTCACGGGGGGTGGGGAGTAGGGAGGTGTCAGGTGAGAAGTCGTGTATAAGACTGAGGCCAGAGGCCCCCAGGCTGTTACATGCCTATCTTTTCCCTGCATGACATCAAAGTAGGACATCCTGAAAACATGTGATCTCGTAGGCTTTGGGGAATCAGACTGATTGATGTCCTCTTCTTGAGTCATTCTTTTGCTGATGGGGAGTTGAATTGGTTAAGTCACCACCACCCCTTCTTTGCAGCCACATCATTATAGCGTACCCTTGAGGTGATGGTAAATTTCTCTACTGGACTGAGCAGTTTATCATTAGTGAGTATCATGAGTGCTGTGGTAAAAATTTGTGAAGTCCTTTGAGGTGAAAGGCAAAATCATAAATATTAATTATAGCCACTGTTTTGATGCAATGAGGATTACTGGAGGCACAGAAGTCTCTAAATCTACCTATTAAACTACACTCCAGCTCTTCAGTTCTTGAACGAAGAGGTTAAATTATACTAGAGAAGAAGTTCACGGGATTCTGCAATGGTCTGAAATCTAATAAAAGGTTGATTTTTCATATATGATACTATTTTAGAAATGCCTTCCAAAACCTTTCAGAGTCATTTTGATGAGAAAAAAAATTCAATAAAGAAACATTTTAAGCTATTAGTACTTTTCATCAGGAATGCCGTAACAGAGTCAAGTTATTGGTGCAAAGCCCCAGACAGAACCCCACCTACAGGGTGAAATTTTTAAGGAGGTATAAAACACACTTATGGCCTTTTGAAATAGTTATGAAATAGGAGAAGAAAGCTTGAGTAAACATATTTTTCATATTTTATATGTGTTACTATGGAGAAAAATAATTAGAAAGTTATTGAGTATTTCATTTAGATCAAAATGTTTCCATTGTGCACTGCTGTCCTAGCCCCAAAGCCATAAACTATGCTAGTGGAAGGTACTGATTATTTACCATCCTTATAAATGTCATCTTTTAAAGTCCCAGTGTTTGAAAAAGGAACGGGACAATGTGTTACCATGTTAAAGGAAACTTATCTAGAAATAAAGGGACATGGTCAAACAGTGAATCTGTGGGTGATTGTTTTAATTTGTACATAGACCTGTAAAAAAAGGGGACTCAAAGGCTTGCTTTTTAGTGTAACATTTCTTACTCTAAAGTAAAAATTATAAAATAAGGAAAGTGATTTTAAAAAATCATATATCCTAATATTCAGGGGAAAAAAGCCACTATTAAAATGTTATCTTTATTTATCGGCCTATTTTGAAAATAATTAGCTGATATTGTGAATTTTTTTTAATTGACAGGTTGTTGATTAGCAATGTTTCAGGTATACAGAAAAGTGATTTAGTTTTATATACATGTAAATATATTCTCATTATAGATTATTAAAAGATTGAATATAGTTCCCTGTGCTCCACAGTAGGTCCTTGTTGTTTATTTTATCAATATTATTTTATAACTAGTTTTTTCATTTAATATACCAGATCATCTTTGCATGCCATTTATTCATTTAATTTTTATAGAGTTACACTTTGGCAAGACAATTTTAATGGTCACACAATTTTGAGACTATGGTTTGCTTAACCCATCCTGTTGGACTTATAGGTGCATTGGCCAGAATGCCTTGGGTAGCAGTGACAGAAACTGATATCAAAAATGTTTATCCAAGAGGATATTTGGATAGGGGAATTATTTGGATAAGGGGAATTTGCCATCTCTTGGTATACAGAAAAAAGGGGTGGGGTTGTCCTCAGAGTCCTTTGGGTCCAGAACTGGAAGTATAAGGACTGTCTTTCCATTTTTCTGCCTCAAGTCTTGGCTTCTTTGATACAGTCACGCATTCTCTGTCACTTCAGATGGCCCCTTGAATGGAGATGACCATTAGTAGCTCCAGAGTTACAGGACAGTCCCTGGGGAAGTCTTAGCAATGCCAAAGGAGAAAGAGCTCTTTCTCTCTGATTGGGGAGAGAAAGGTTGGGGAGTCTCTGGAAAAGAAAGGCTCCCCTTTGGGCAAGTGCTCACTCCTGGACCAGTTGTTAGAGCTAGCAGGCATCTCTCCAGTCGCCTGGCCCTTGGTCATGGACCTCCTTGTGGTCAATGGGACAGGTGGGATTTATAGACCTATTCAAATGGGGAAGGTACAGTGTTTCCTCATATGAAGTTTGGGGAGGTTGATCCCAGGAGACAGAAAGATATGGTGCTATCAGGATAAATATAAGCACTATATATCCCTAGTGTGTGCTGAGGTATCTATTATAAGCAATTGAACTCGTGCCTCTAGAGACACAGATCAACACTACTGAGATAAGGTCCACATGCACTCTGTCACAGATCACTCATTTCAATTAAACCTATGGTGAGCAAGGGCAGTGGTGAAGGGTGGCCACTGCACCGTTCTCCATCTTCCTAGGGAAAAAATTGAGTTCGTTCTTTTTATCCTGCTGGAGAAGGGAATGACTACTTACTCCAATATTCTTGCCTGGATAATCCCATGGAGAGAGGAGCCTGGTGGGTTACAGTCCATGGGGTTGTAAAGAGTTGGACTACTGTTAAGCGACTAACACTTTCACTTTCCATTATGTAGGCTGTTACCAGTTCATGCAATTAAATGCTTGTGTTTTAGCTAAATATTAAGCGAAAATTTAAAAATAGAGGTCAAGTTGGTTTCTTCAGATCTCTGTTGCATTTTTCTCAACAACTTCAGAGGATTAGAACAGATTATTAGACTGATCAATTCAGTTCAGTTCAGTTGCTCAGTCATGTCCAACTCTTTGTGATCCCATGGACTGCAGAACGCCAGGCTTCCTTGTCCATCACCAACTCCTGGAGCTTACTCAAATTCATACCCACTGAGTCGGTGATGCCATCCAACCATCTCATCCTCTGTTGTCCCCTTCTCCTCCTGCCTTCAATCTTTCCCAGCATCAGTGTCTTTTCAAATGAGTCAGTTCTTTGCATCAGGTGGCCAAAGTAGTGGAGCTTCAGCTTCAGCATCAGTCCTTCCGGTGAACAGCCAGGACTGATCTCCTTTAGGATGGACTGGTTGAATCTCCTTACTGTCCAAGGGACTCTTAAGAGTCTTGTCCAATACCACAATTCAAAAGCATCAATTCTTTGGTGCTTAGCTTTCTTTATAGTCCAACTCTCACATCCATACATGACTACTGGAAAAACCATAGCTTTGACTAGATAGACCTATGTTAGCAAAGTAATGTCTCTGCTTTTTAATATGCTGTCTAGGTTGGTCAGAACTTTTCTTCCAAGGAGCAAGCGTCTTTTAATTTCATGGCTGCAGTAAGCATCTGCAGTGATTTTAGAGCCCCCCAAAATAAAGTCTGTCCCTGTTTCCATTGTTTCCCCGTCTATTTGCCATGAAGTGATGGGACCAGATGCCATGATCTTAGTTTTCTGAATGTTGAGTTTTAAGCCAACTTTTTCTCTCTCCTCTTTCACTTTCATTAAGAGGCTCTTTAGTTCTTCACTTTCTGTCATAAGGGTGGTGTCATCTGCATATCTGAGGTTATTGACATTTCTCCCAGCAATCTTGATTCCAGCTTATGCTTCATCCAGTCCAGAATTTCTCATGATGTACTCTGCATATAAGTCAAATAAGCAGGATGACAATATACAGACTTGAAGTACTCCTTTCCCAATTTGGAACCAGTCTGTTGTTCCATGTCCAGTTCTAACTGTTGGTTCTTGACCTGCATACAGATTTCTCAGGAGTCAGGTCAAGTGGTCTGGTATTCCCATCTCTTCAAGAATTTTCCACAGTTTGTTGTGATCCATACAGTCAAAGGCTCTGGCATAGTCAATGAAGCAGAAGTAGATGTTTTTCTGGAACTCTCTTGCTTTTTGATGATCCAACGGATGTTGGCAATTTGATCTCTGATTCCTCTGCCTTTTCTAAATCCAGCTTGAACATCTGGAAGTTCATGGTTCACGTACTGTTGAAGCCTGTCTTGAAGAATTTTGAGCATTACTTTGCTAGCATGTAAGATGAGTGCAATTGTATGGTAGTATGAGCATTCTTTGGCATTGCTATTCTTTGGGATTGGAATGAAAACTAACCTTTTCCAGTCCTGTGGCCACTGCTGGGTTTTCCAAAATTGCTGGCATATTGAGTGCAGCACTTTTAGGATTTGAAATAGCTCAACTGGAATTTCATCACATCCACTAGCTTTGTTTATAGTGATGCTTCCTAAGGCCTCTGTGACTTCATGTTCCAGTATGTCTGGTTCTAGGTGAGTGATGACACCATCATGGTTATCTGGGTCATGAACATCTTTTTTGTACGGTTCTTCTGTGTATTCTTGCCACCTCTTCTTAACATCTTCTGCTACTGTTAGGTCCATACCATTTCTGTCTTTTATCATGCCCATCTTTGCATGAAATGTTGCCTTGGTATCTCTAATTTTCTTGAAGAGATCTCTAGTCTTTCCCATTCTGTTGTTTTCTTCTATATCTTTGCATTGATCACTGAGGAGGGCTTTCTTATCTCTTCTTGCTATTCTTTGGAACCCTGCATTCAAATGAGTATACCCTGCATTCCATATAACCCTGCATTCCTTTTCTCCTTTGCCTTTAGATTCGCTTCTTTTCACAGCTATTTGTAAGGCCTCCTCAGACAACCATTTTGCCTTTTTGCATTTCTTTTTCTTGGGGATGGTCTTGATCAGTGCTTTCTGTACAATGTCATGAACTTCCATCCATAGTTCTTCAGGCACTCTGTCTATCAGATCTAATCCCTGTTTGTCACTTCTACTATATAATCATAAGGGATTTGATTTAGGTCATATGTGAATGGTCTAGTGGTTTTCCCTACTTTCTTCAATTTAAGTCTGAATTTGGCAATAAGGAGTTCATGATCTGAGCCACAGTCAGTTCCCGGTCTTGTTTTTGCTGACTGTGTAGAGCTTCTCCATCTTTGGCTGCAAAGAACATAATCAATCTGATTTTAGTATTGACCATCTGGTGATGTCCATGTGTAGAGTCTTCTCTTGTGTTGTTAGAAAAGGGTGTTTGCTCTGACCAGTGCGTTCTCTTGGCAAAAGTCTATTACCCTTTGCCTTCCTTCATTCTGTACTCCAAGGCCAAATTTGCCTGTTACTCCAGGTATTTCTTGACTTCCTACTTTTGCATTCCAGTCTCCTATAATGAAAAGGACATCTTTTTGGGGTGTTAGTTCTAGAAGGTCTTGTAGGTCTTCATAGAACCATTCAACTTCAACTTCTTCAGCATTACTGGTTGGGGCGTAGACTTGGATTACTGTGATATTGAATGGTTTGCCTTGGAAATGAACGGAGATCATTTTGTCGTTTTCGAGATCAGATCCAAGTACTGCATTTCAGATTCTTTTGTTGATTATGATGGCTACTCCATTTCTTCTAAGGGATTCTTGCCCACCATAGTGGATATAATGGTCGTCTGAGTTAAATTCACCCATTCCAGTCCATTTTAGTTGGCTGATTTCTAAAATGTCAATGTTCACTCTTGCCATCTCCTGTTTGACCACTTCAAATTTACCTTGATTCATGGACCTAGCATTCCAGGTTCCTATGCAATGCTGTTCTTTATAGCATCGGACTTTACTTCCATCACCTGTCACATCCACAACTGTTGTTGCTTTGGCTCTGTCTCTTCATTCTTTCTGGGGTTATTTCTCCACTGATCTCCAGTAGCATGTTGGGCACCTACCGACCTGGGAAGTTCACCTTTCAGTGTCCTATCTTTTTGCCTTTTCATACTGTTCATGGGGTTCTTAAGGCAAGAATACTGAAGTGGTTTGCCAGTATTAGATTGATAGTATAGTATGAAAACTGAAGAACTCTAGTGCCCAAGCTATTCTGTTTCAGACCTTAATACTGAGTGTTCTAGCTTCCAAGTACTTGGCTATATGCACTTTTCCTTTTCTTTAATACATTGGTTTCAATTTCACCAACTCCTGTTTCCTGAATAAGAACTTGCTGCATTAAGAAGATCATTATCTGAATTACAACTTGCTATAACCATTGCACATACAAGCCAGTAACACTTTAAGTTGTCCTGGAGTCTGAGCAAGACTCCTTTCATTTCTTCTCTCAAGAGAACCAAGTTGTGTGTTGATGAAATGTATTGTGCATTGCTTGCTGTCATCTTAACCACATTATTAAGTGAAATCTCTTTGAAGATAGTGCAAAAGTCTATGAGGAAATTGGGTAAGACCCAGAAAACAAAAAAATCTGTTGTTGTTGTTCAGTCCCTAAGTTGTGTCTGATTCTTTGTGACCCCATGATGGACAGGGAGGCCTGGCGTGCTGTGGTTCGTGGGGTTGCAAAGAGTCGGACACGACTGAGCGACTGAACTGACTGAACTGCATCACACTAGACTCTGTCCTCTACTACCTCCCTGAGTTTGCTCAAATTCATGTCCATTAAGTTAGTGATGCTATCTAAAAAAAGTTATATCTTAGAGAAGAGGCTGCATGTCATGACGACTGCCTTATAGACTCCTCACCTTCTCCTGAGTCCAAAAAAGTACTGGCAACCACAGACTGACTCCTGCCACTTGCCACAAACCTTCAAGCAGTAGCCATTTCAAAATAGTTATCTTGTTTATTTTGCTGAGTCTTAGTTGAACTTTTATGTATCTTTAACATGTTACCTCATTGTTTATTTAGCTTACAGTGCATGTTTGTGGCAGCCCAGAAGGAAAAACATAACTCATATCTGATTCTGTACAGTATCATTAAGTACTGCATACAAATATACCCACTAATGAGTTCATTAAGTGTTAAGTAATTAGATAATTGATGTTTTTAAATGTTCTGCAGCATGCAGGAATCCTTGATGCATTGTTATGTAGATGTCTAAGAGTGTGTCAGTGCTGTTTGGGAAAATTAGTTGGGATTTTCAGAGACACTGAGAACATATTATTTTTCACATTAAAAATAATGGATTTATGGTCTTGGTCATCCAAAAATTAGCTAGCCCATTTTGGGGAAAGGATTAACCTTACTCTGCAACATATTTTTCAGAGTCCGCTAATGAGGCATTCCTGTCTAAACTAATTAAAATTGGATATTATTTGGATAAACCCACAGCAAATGCCTTGTAACTGAAGTATAGTGCATATGGCATGTGCCCTCACACCCCATCATTCTTTCTCATGTAGTATCTAATCCAAAGGAATTTAATGATTTCATTTTTAAATAAATTATTTGAGGGTAAAGCCAACATGCTATTCATCTTTGCACGTGATGGGGGTCAGAAAATACCACTCTAAAATATGCCATTTAGGCAGAAGGACTATTTTGAGCTTGAGGCAATTAAGAAACAGCAAAGGTAGGAATAGCTCTCTGGCCTCCCTCTTTCTGACTAAAAGCAGCACATAATTTCACTTTTGTGAAAATAATTTCCATTTTCAAAGAAAATCTCATTTGTATTTTCCTCCTTCATAAATCTCTGGAAATAACCCTTATCACTTCAGATAACTTGAGTCTGCTTAACAAACCTTTTAAAACACTTATTTGTCACATATTTCCTCATCTTCTTTCTAAAACATAGAAAGGCCAGAAGCCCAAATCAACCAACTTCTCCTTTTTTTCTGTCTGGCCCCTTTATCCCACTTTATCACCCTTTGTTAAAGTGGTATATATAAGACCCTGGGTATAACTAACTCTTTGGGGTTTTCACTTCTTTTCTGTGAGGCCCCTGTGTGTACATGAAATAAACCTTCTTCTCCCATGAATATGTCTTTAGTGAGTTTACTTCTCAGACTCCAGTCATTGAACCTGAGCGAGTATCGGAAAGGATTTTGTTTTCTTCTCCATACACAGTTTGCAGTGTTCTACATGTAGCAGATGCCCAATGTATTATTTTTAAAGAGATAAAATGTGTTTCACTCAATGTTAATACCAGCTATGTCTCCACAACTCTAAGTGGAAATCTGCAACCTCTTATGTTGATTTTAGCAAACAAATAGTCGTTAGATGATTCAGACACTGCAAGTGAATTAGGGTTTGAAATTTTGTTGCCATATCTGGGACACTACCTGAAACTATCAGTTGCTGCTGCTGCTAAGTCACTTCAGTCGTGTCCGACTCTGTGCGACCCCATAGACAGCAGCTCACCAGGCTCTGCCATCCCTGGGATTCTCCAGGCAAGAATGCTGGAGTGGGTTTGTCAATTCCTTCTCCAGTGCATGAAAGTGAAAAGTGAAAGTGAAGTCGCTCAGTCATGTCCGACTCTTCGCGACCCCATGGACTGCAGCCTACCAGGCTCCTCTGTCCATGGGATTTTCCAGGCAAGACCATCAGTACTCATAGGCAATTCAGGAAAGTGGGGTCTTGGCTTTACTCAAGGAATGAAATTGGGTCATTTGTAGAGATGTAGATGGACCTAGAGTCTGTCATACAGAGAGAACTAAGTCAGAAAGAGAAAAACAAATATTGTATATTAATGCAAGTATGTGGAGTCTAGAAAAATGATACAGATGAGCCTATTTCCAGGGCTGGAATATAGATGCAGATGTAGAGAATGTTCTGGCATGTGGACACAGTGTGGGGAAGGGGAGGGTGGGACATAGGATTGACATGCACCCTACCATATATAAATAGATAGCTAGTGGGAACCTGCTCTAAAGAATAGGACGTCCATCTCGGTGCTCTGTGATGACCTAGAGGGGCGGGACGGGAGGGTAGAGGGAGGTCCAAGAAGGAGAGGATGGATACATGTATACATACAGTCAATTCACTTCAGTGTACAGCAGAAACCAACACAGCATTGTAAAGCAATTATACTTCAATAAAAAAAATCACGAGATAGAGAATCACCCATCCTTTATGAGTAGTGAAATGTGATTAGTTTTAGTTATGTCTATGCAAACACTGGGCTTCACTGGTGGCTCAAATGGTAAGGAATCTGTCTGCAATGCAGGAGACCCAGGTTCAGTCCCTGGATTGGGAAAATACCCTGGAAAAGGGCATGGCAACCCACTCCAGTATTCCTACCTGGAGAATTTCATGGACAGAGGAGCCTGGCAGATAGATAACAGTCCATGGCGTCACAAAGAGTTGGACACGACTGAGCGACTTTCACTTTCACGCTAACATTGTGAGTGGGTTTTAGAAATGTTTATATTTATATTGGTAATCAAAAGAGGTGCTTCCCAAAAGTTAAGAAAATGAGTGAGATCAAAACATTAGATAAGGGGTTGGAGGTAGGTAATGGTGGGAAAGTGACTGGAACTCAGAGCGGGGAGGGGGCACTTGGAGCTTGAAAGAACCTGAGCTTGGAGACAGTGTACAGAAGCCATGGAGCAGGGGCAGCACTGGTAATAAAACTGGAATTCTTTTCCTGAAAAATGGAAAAATGAATGGGACCCAGGGAAGCCACAGAGGTTTTTTTAGAAAAATTTTATTGGCATATAGTTGATTTACAATGTTGTATTAGCTTCAAGTGTACAACAAAGTGAATCAGTTATACACACATATATATATATATTCACTCTTTTTTAGCTTCTTTTCCAATATAGGTCATTACAGAGTATTGAATAAGGTTCCCTGTGCTGTATAGTTGCTTATATATTTTATACATAGCAGTGTGTCTATGTCAGTTCCAGTCTATCCCTCTCCCCCTTACCCTCTGGGTGCTTTGCTTTGGGTGGTTTCAACTGATATCAAGGGGTAGGCCTGGAATTGAGGTACAAAGAGTTACCCCTCACTCCCAATCCCCTCCAGAGGCCATGAGGATGGAGAGAACCAGCCTCAGCCCTTGGGAAATAGATTTTTGAAAGTGAACTCAAGTCATTACTATCCTGATTTGTGTCCATCTAAGTCCTGGAAATTATCCAGTTTGTGTCCTGTGAGGTCACCTCAGTGTTCAGAATTTTCTCTAAGTAGTGATCATATGTGTTATAAGTTCAGTTCAGTTCAGTTCAGTTGCTCAGTCGTGTCCGACTCTTTGTGACCCCATGAACTGCCTCACGCCAGGCCTCCCTGTCCATCACCAACTCCCGGGGTTCACCCAAACCCATGTCCATCGAGTCAGTGATGCCATCCAACCATCTCATCCTCTGTCTTCCCCTTCTCCTTCTGCCCTCAGTCTTTCCCAGCATCAGGTACTATAGGAATAAGAATATCTGAGGAGTATGATCTATGGAGGAGAAGCCTTCAGTTCTTGTAGGTAATAATGGCATTGTTGTTGTTTAGTGGCTAAGTCGTATCCAACTCTTTTGTGACCCAATGGATAATATATGTCTAAAATCTCATTTTGGGTAAGGGTACAATTTTTCATAAATAAAGAGTGCATGTGTGCTTAGTCGCTTAGTCCTGTCCAATTCTTTTGCGACCCCATGGACTATAATGCACCAGGTTCCTCTTTCCCTGGGATTTCCCAGGCAAGAACACTGGAGTGGGTTGCCATTCCTTTCTCCAGGGGATCTTCCCAACCCAGGGACTGAACCTGTCTCTCCTGCATTGGTAGGCAAATTGTTTACCATTGAGCCACCTGGGAAGCCCTGTTTAATATCGTGTGTGTGTGCTATGCTTAGTTGTGTTTGACTCTTCGAGACCCTTTGGACTCTAGTCTGCCAGGCTCCTCTGTCCATGGGATTTCCCAGGCAAGAACACTGAAGTGGGTTGCCATGTATTCTCCAGTTGATCTTCCCAACCCAGGGATTGAACCTGGGTCTCCTGCATTGTCAGGCAGATTCTTTACCACTGAGCCACCAGGGAAGGAAGCCCAATAATGCCATAAAGTTATGTAAAAGTGGACGTTCAGAAGATCAGGGCTTCCTCATAGAGGCTTTGAGAACTATGCTATAGATTCTATTGTTCAGATAATAAAACTGTCAATTCCAGGGGTGGGGCAGGGGAGGGCGGGAAGAAAGCTAAATTTACCTGGTTGAGCAAGGGACATGGAACACTGGAACACAGTTTAGTTGAAGATTGCTTGAGCAGGACTTACATATACATTTCTGAGTGAGTACAGAGGGTTTTGATTAGTCCTAAGAGAAGAGAGAAACCTTTTTATTAACTCTAACAGAATCAGGGAGTAATGTCGATTGGCTGTTGGACCAAAGCTGGGCTGCTGTAACCTACTCAATTTAAAGCTGTTTCATTTTGGTCATATAATCCCTAATAGGATTTCAAAAAGCCAGGATTCTCAAGGGCCATGATTTTTGAAGAATAAAGTTTCTTAGTACTATGTCCCTGATTCTCACCAGCAGATGCAGTTTTACAGCTTTGAGCATATTCAGTCACAGCAGGAAAGAGTTTAAATTATGTGGTCTAACTATGTTTACTGATCAAATTGACTGGAAAATATCTGAATCTCTTATTTTGTGTTATGAAGACTTATCTTTTAGCAAAAGCTAACATTCTTTTGTGCATTAAGAATGGGGAATATATAGTGGGTTGTGTATCCTAGAAGTAAAAGCCATCAGTTATGGTGTCTGGGCCACAGGGATTCCAAAGTATGTTAGAACATTCCATTCCATTTCAGGAATGTTCATGAAGCACACGATAATCATATCATGCCTACGATTGTTATGGGCGTGTGTGCCTGGTGTTCTATACATGTGATCCTTACTTTCAACATCTCTGCAAGAAGGTCAGGGTGTCACTATTACCATTTCACAAATGAAAAAATCTGGGGCTTAGATAACCTGTCTAAGGTCATCCAAGTGGCAAATGACTGAACAAGTTTAACAAATCTGTATCCAGATTCCGTGATCAAACCATTCTCTCGCCGTGTGAATCGATTACCAGTGAGTGCTGAGACTTCCACAGCATGATTATGAGGAGAGCATTTTTAAAGAATAATTTTATTTATGTATCTGTTTTTGGCTGCAGCGAGATGGAGCCCCTCTCTAATTGCAGTGCATGGGCTTCTCATTGCGGTAAGCTCTCTTGTTGTGGAGCGTAGGCCCCAGGTCCTCTGGCTTCCGTAGTTGAGGCTCCAGAGCTCTACAATGCAGGCTCAATAGTGGTGGTGCATGGGCTTAGCTGCTCCGAGGCACATGGAATCATCCTGGATCAGGGATCGAACTTGCATGTCCTGCGTTGGCAGGGAGATTCTTTACCACTGAGCCAGCAGGGAAGGCCCTGAGGAATGTGCATTTCTGCAAGGACAAGTAATTCACCAAGAAACTATCACTGTCCATCTCAGGCCTCCATTAGCATGCTTACTGTATCTTCATTATCCCAGTGGTAGCTCACAGGACAAGTTCATTTCAGCTAATCAACAGGCCACCCTATTACCATCCATGCTTTGGGCTGGGAAGGTACTGGAATGGGAACGCTCTTCAGAATCCACCTGTGGACAGTGTGAAATGTTAGAAAAATGTTACCTCTAAGAGCTGTGATTTTTTACTCTGACTTTTATTTCCTTCTTCTCTATGTTCAAGTCCATCAGTGCTTCCAATGTGGACAAGAATCACCAATTGTAAAAATTCATACCAAGATTTTAGTGCTAAGAGTATCACTAAACACTTTTTCTTTTCAAAAGAAAAAATAAGAGAAGACAATGGCTAACCCAGAAAGAGCAACTGTTAGCATCACAGATATTTTTCTTTTTTTTAATGCTCATTTATTTATTTGGCTGCACCAGGTCTTAGTTGTGGCATGAGAACTCTTAGTTGCAGCATGTGGGATCTAGTTCCCCGACCAGGGGAACAAACCCAGTCCTGTTGCATTGGGAGCTCCGAGTCCCAGCTATTGGACCACCAGAGAAGTCCCAGCAGCACAGGTCTTTATGCATTTATTAGTCATCAGTATCTAATTCTTTAATGTACTTGGTACTATGGATGGATGGTAGAATGTGCTTCTACGTGTCATTTGGGCATGTGGATTATTTTGAGGTTAAAGTACTAAAAAACAGCAGGTGCAGCCAGGGCTCTCTGGTCTTCCTTTTTCTTCCCCAGAGCAGGAGCTAAAATGCCCACGTTGAGGGTACCAGGAGGAGAGGAACGTTCTTATCACCAGAGACAGGGAGTGGAGGCGAGAGAACTCTACACAAACAGACCCTGTTAAAATAACTGATCTTCCTTCGGTCTCCCCATATATGTTAGTTATTTTTCCACAATTGCCTCTTTGTTCAGCCTAGTGTATATGCACTTTGGTTTTGCCACTTCTTGGGGTCTTCATTTCGTTATGAAGCCTCCTGTGTCCTGTAAAACTTGTATTAAATAAATCTGTATGCTTTTCTCTGGTTAATGTATCTTATGTCGATTTATTTCTCAGGCCCAGACAGGGACTGAAAGAGGGTAGGAGTAAAATTCCTACTTCTCCCCTTTCAACACTCCCCCACCCCACCCCAGCCCCGGACACACACACACACACACACACACACACACACACACACACACACACACACACACCACACACACACACACACACACACACACACACACACACACACACACACACACACACACACACAGCCTATGCTTAACCCTACCTAGTGAGACTGAGTAAAATCCACTTCCTGGCCTCAGGGAGCCTGTTTCCATCACTGGATACAGACGGGTGAACATGAGCTTGGCAGAGGCATCACTGGAGTCATGCCCAATGCCCAGAATGCAGATGGAGGTGGCAGGGATGGTGGTGGTGGGGGGGTGGGGGCCGGCAGTGGTGTTACAGGGAAGGCGTAACTTCCTTTTGTCTAGCCATCACGTTTCTAGAAGACGCGTTATTTAAACCCCGAGTGCGTGTGCTAAGTTGCTCAGTCGTGTCCGACTCTTTGCAACGCCATGGACTGTAGCCCACCAGGCTCCTCTTCCATGGGATTCTCCAGGCAAGAGTAATGGAGTGGGCTGCCATGCCCTCCTCCAGGGAATCTTCCCAACCCAGGGATCTAACCTATGTCTCTTATGCCTCCTGCATTGGCCAGCAGGTTCTTTATCACTAGTGCCACCTGGGAAGCCCTTAAACCATAAGATGTGAGGGTAAATAGCTCTCAGAGCTTTCAGCTGCGTTATTGAGTTGATAAGTTGTGTCCGACTCTTGTGATCTCATGGACTGTGGCCTGCCAGGCTTCTCTGTCCATGGGATTTCCCAGGCAAGAACACTGGTGTGGGGTGCCATTTCCTCCTCCAGGGGATCTTCCTTACCTAGGGATTGAACCCATGTCTCCTGTATTGGTAGGCAGGTTCTTTCCTGCTGAGCCATTCAGCTACATTAGGCAACCTCAATGCAAGCAGGCTGGTGAATCAGTGTGTCCGTGTGCTCTTTGAGGCACGTGTCCTTGCGTGCAGGATGGGGATGGTGTTGTCCTTGTAAACATCAAGAGAATCATGAGCACTGGAGTGGAGGTTTCCAGAGGTCCCTACGCATCCCAGAATATGGATGTGATGGTCGTAGTGGTTTCTTTACAAGGAACTCTCCAATAAATTAGGATTTGAGGTTAAGGTGAAACCACTTCTGGCTTCAGAACAGTCACGTTAATGACCCCTGTGGAATTTGGGGGATGTGAAAATGACTTTTGTCAAGTTGTCAATTCCACTGTTTTTGAGGGAACATTTATTGTAGTCCACAGTGTCCACACCTTCTGAAGGTGTTTATTTAGTTTTAATTATTTTGATGGTGTTTTCCTTCATTATTTAGTAGATGGCTTTTCTTTGAACATAGTTAGAAAGTCTTATTAGTATGTAATTTCTTGCATTGTGCAGAGATTCTAAGGATTCAGGGCTCAATCCAAGTGTCAGATTTTGTCATTTTCAGGGCCAGGAGCCAGATCTGCATCAAACATCTTGTAACTACCCAAGGGTCTTTCCTTTGAGTTAAGTCCTCTCTTCTCCCCAAATTTTGGTAAATATTGTTGTTGTTCAGTTGGTCAGTCATGTCTGATTCTTTGCAACCCGTGGACTGCAGCATGCCAGGCTTCCCTGTCCTTCACTATCTCCTGAAGTTTGCACAAACTCTTGTCCATCGAGTTGGTGGCCATCTAACTTTGTCATCCTCTGCCGCCCCCTTCTCCTCCTGCCCTCAATCTTTCCCAGCATCAGGGTCTTGTCCAATGAGTTGGCTCTTCCCATCAGGTGACCAAAATATTGGAGCTGCAGCTTCAGCATCAGTCCTTCCAGTGAATAATCAGGGTTGACTTCCTTTAGGATTGACTGGTTCGATCCCCTTGCAGTCCAAGGTGCTCTCAAGAGTTTCTCCAGCACCACAATTCGAAAGCATCAATTCTTTGGTGCTCAGCCTTTTTTATGGTCTAGCTCTCACATCCGTACATGACTACTAGAAAAACCACTTTGTAAATAAATGTTTGTGTAATATGGCCATATAACATTAGCTCATTAAGATCCGTAGCTAAACAACATAGGATTATAATTGCTTTTTTTTTTTAAAAAAAATCATAGAACCAAAGAGAGAAGTCAGAAGGAACATGTGGTGAAGGAAAAACCAGGAAAAGGAAATCTACTGAGCGCTTCTAGAAAGCATTGGCCAACTCTTGATAAGGAACCAAGACTAGGGGGCAAACTTTGCCTGTTTTATGATTTTGCCTCAGGTGAGCCTTTTGAGGCTCCTAGGGAAGATGATTTTATTTGGCTACTGAGCAAGGTCCTAAAGTTACAATAAAGAGCCACAAATTAAATGCTGGGATAGTCAGAAAGTAAATTTTTTGAGGAGTATTACCATCCATTCTGGCTCAGATGGTAAAGAATCCACCTGCAAGGCAGTAGACCTGGATTCAATCCCTGGGTTGAGAAGATCCCCTGGAGAAGGGAATGGCTGGTTAGTCACTCCAGCATTCTTGCTTAGAGAATTTCATGGACAGAGGAGCCTGGTAGGCTACAGTCCATGGGGTCGCAAAGAGTCAGACATGACTGAGCAACTAACACACACACACACATACATACACACACACACACACACACAATCTGTCCTAAAATGTTTTTAATACTAAAAAATGAAATGACGAAACCATGCATTTATTGAATAGAATGAATACCTTTAGTTTTCTTAAAAATAAAAAAAACCCATGTAGATCAATTTCTCTTAGGGAAATAACTGAACTGTATTAAATTCCTAGTGCAAAAAGTGTTCAGTCTCACTTTTTATCTTTTTGTCCAGCCAGAAACTACTCCTAACATAAAACAGTGGTTCTCACACTTGGCAGTTGCTCTGAGTACCATGGAGAATTTAGTATAAATTCTCAGGTACTATCCTAGACCTACTCTAGCAACATCCAGACTTGGGACCCCAGAACGCTGTTATTTTTAAAAGTTGTCCAGGAAGTCATAAAACAAACAGAGGTTTAAACCTTCTAGTCTTATCTCAGCCGCACTGCATAGCTCATGCTGCATACACTGCATGTAATGGTTTAAGGTAATAATGACCTTGTTGGAGGCCATTTCCTGTTGATTAATGACCAGCTGGAAGAAGTTGTCTCTAGGATCTTTCAATTCAGACTGCCAATAATTACCCAAGGAAAGGTACCCCTGCAGTTCAAATGTGTAAAGTTTTCTTCCACGAGGAACCTTGCACTCTTGGGTTGACTTAATTGCATTCCTTTCCTAATTCATCTCTCAAATGCCAGAGTTGCTCCAAAACAGGGAAAAAACCAAAACAAACAAAGCAAAACAAAACAAAACAAGAGGATCAAAGTGTATGTCTCTGCTGGAAGAAACAGAAGCAGAGAGGCAGGGGAGAAGATTTAGCTCTTGGGTGGATTTTGCTGAAATGTTCTATTTGTGAGCAGTGATTTGTACCAGGTAATGTGAACTAGGTTGCCCTCAAGTCTCTTTACAGATTACACCCCATTTCCTTTACCGCGCTGCTAAGTAATTCTTAGGGAATTATTCCTCATCAAACTTCTCTCCGCTAACAGTGATCAGCCACACATGCTTCCACTTTATGGACCGCTGGACAGCCGGTGGCTTCATAAAGCTGCCTGCCTTTCCAACTGTTCAGGCTGAAGCTGCAGGCTTTCCACCCACCGCTTTCCCGTGAGGTAAAGAGAATGTTCATACCTCAGGTCTTGTTACCAAGCAACAGAGTCCCATTTGCCAATTGCCACCATTTCCTTCTCACAGTATTACAGGCCTTATTATTAACATTTAGTTCAGAGAAATTGCTGTCATTATGTGAAGTAACTTCCTTTAGAGGTTATTCATTAACCTTAGGTATTTTACTGTGTAATTATAATTGTCAAGTGCCGCAGGCTTGGAAAACCTTTGAACTCCTCAAGGTATGAGGCCATGGCAGAGAGGATAGTATCTGATTTTTTCCCTCCCTTTTCTAGTTGTTTTAATCTTGAAGGTGTCTCATTTTCCCTGTGGAGGTGTCTGCCTTCCTAGAGGGTAAACTTCCAGATTGCTCACCCGAAGCTCAGAAGATAGTGATGGAGGAACTGGTCGGGGAGAGTCTGATTTCCTCAAATACTGCAGACTAGAGGGAAATGGCATCCTCTTAAGGAAAAATTCGCGGGGGTATTCATAAGACCCGCATGGTTGGCACATACTCTGGTGTGAAACGTGGGACTCCGCGAAGACGTCGCACAATACCTGGAATGGTATTCTGTTGTGCTGACACAACAGAAAACCGTCGTCCTATTGCTCACTCAATGGTTCCATAAAACCAATTTTTCACTCCCGGGCTTTGCAGCACCCAGGTGTGCTTTCCATAATCTGCCTATGACACAGGCATCCTCACTAGCCATCGCTTACACAATTGTGATTTTCTCCATCCCGGCGTGGTTGCCATCGTCTTCGGTCCCCACCCAGTACAACTTCGGGTAAGCGTCTCACTTGTATTTGCAGGAGCACGTGGGGCGGGGGAGCACCCCCTTTCTCTCTTTGTCTCAAGACAAACAAAGGTAACTGGCATCTTTCTTCCCCGAACCACAGGCGCCTGCATCACGGGTGCCCGAAAAAATAAAAGGAGACGTGTTCCCTCCTCCCAGGTTTCTGGTTTCTCCACCCAGTCTCCCCACCGTCCTCCACTCCCCGCACCCCAGCCCTTCCGGCCTCCGCCCAGACCGGGAGAAGCGGGCCTGACATTCCAGGTAACCCGATTCCCCAGACGGCAGGGGGAGGGGCGGGCTCCCCCCACTGCTGGGAAGGCGGCCACGTGACCGCGCCTGCCGCCTGGGGAAGGCGCCCGGGTGCCCCAAACTAGGGGACAGGTGAGCCCCGAGTGCTGATTTGAACCTGAATCTCAAGGACGTAGGCATCCTAAAAAGGGGTACTTGCTTCTTGCCTCCGACAGCCTGCCCTTTGATCGTGACCCCTGAACAGGCCCGGCCGGCCGTGGTGTTTTCTGGCGTGAACCGAGCTGCAGACAAAAGCAGCGCGATCTCCGGGAGGAGAGCCCGGACAGGCTGCACAGGAGCCGCCGCACAAGTCTGGACGCAGAGGTGCGCGCGGGAGCAGGGCTGCGCGCCCTGGCAGGAGCCCGAGCTGCAGGCCTCGGCTGGGAAGCGTCCCTCCGTCATTTCCCCTGCCTCCGCCGTCCCCAGCTTGCCCTTGACAGCTCTCTTTGATCTGCAAAACAGGAGGGAATAGGGGGATACTTTGATATTCTTTAAAAGGCCCTGGGATTTGCTGCTTTCTCCCCAAATGAAGGGCTGCTGGAGAGTTTCTGGAAGGAAGGTGCTGTCACATGTAATCTAATAAGCTTGGCCTCTTCTTCCAGTGCCCGTTAATCAATCAACCAACACTGAATGCGTCTAAGTGTGGATTCTGTGTGCAGCCCGGAAGTAAGGGCATGGTCTCTGCTTTTAAGGTATTTATGGTTTCGCTGGGGAGCTGGGGATATACCTGAGTGTAAAACGTGACAATAGCTAACACTTACTGAGTACTAACCAGGTACCAGTTTCTGTGTGGCGCTTTCTTTTATTCCTCAAAACACCCCATCCAATAGGTACTGTAATATCATCCCCATTTTACAGAGGTTTTAGCCAGAGCCCAGGTCACAGGGCATGCGCAGTCAGGCTGTGGGCATGCGCAGTCAGGCTGTGGGCATCAGGTCTGGCCTGCTTCAGAGGAGGGAGCTGCTTGTGCAGGCCAAGTCTGTTGAACCTCCAGTGATGATGAGCGGTCAGTGTCTTTGACCTCATCCTCTCCGCTCTGGTTCGGAGGTTGTCCTTGCCCTCTCTCTCTGGAGGGCAGGAAATGTGCCCCGAGGAAACTTTTTTAGCCACCAGTGCCCTTTGGGACCCTTCACACTCTTCTGTTTCTTCTCCTTCCTCTATCTTTTCCTGCTCAACAATCACAGTCCGGTTCATTTTTCCCTAGGTAACATTAACCTTATACATATGTCTGAGTCCCCTGTGATTATATTATCCAAATAGAGAGAAGGGACCTAATTCAAAACAAATAAATGTACAAAGCATGCGAAGCAGAACTTCACCTCAGTGCCATGGGACTCGGTGATGTCTTGGGTTCCTTCCTCTGACTTTGAATGATTCCTTCCCTCTCTGTTTTATGTGGAGCAGTGACCTTCCTTAAACACCGTCAGGTAGACTCAGTATAGCATATTCAACTCAATTTGCCACTCATGATGAGTAAAGGACTGAACAGAATGTGGTTTTCTCAGGAAAGCCAACATCCTGATAACTTTTAATAGTATAAAACCCTGGCCAATGGGATTTTATGAGTATCATGGGGAGCCACATCCTTTGGCCTGGTATGTAATCCCACATCTCTGGGCACTGGGTTCATTACAGTAGCTCCCATGGGCATGGGTCTGAGTGGAAACATGATGTTCAGAAAATTCCAGATTGATCCTCCAGCCCAGTCAGTGGGGATTGAGAAGGCCCGGAAATCCTTGGTTAGTATAATTCCTTCTTCCTTTAACCAGAAATAATAGGTATCTGAAAACTTGGTACACTTAGTTTTGCTTTTATTGAGGATCTTGGGCCTACCCGGTGATAAAGAACTCGCCTGCCAATTCAGGAGATTCAGGTTCGATCCCTGGGTGGGGAAGATCCCCTGGAGAAGGGAATGGCTACCCACTCCAGTATTCTTGCCTGGGAAATTCCATGGACAGAAGAGCCTGGTGGGCTGCGATCCATGGGGTTGCAAAGAGTCAGACATGACTTAGTGACTAAACAACAACAATGAAAAGAGCAGAGTACATGTCCTGAAATCTGGGTTCTAGCTTTGGACCAGTGACTAGCCAGCCTGGGACCCGTCATACCCACTCCCATCCATATGCGCCTCAGTTTCCTCACCTTTAAAAACATAAAAGCTTGGACCAGGCCAGTGGTTTTCAAATCAGAACAGCTCTGCTTTTTTCTTATGTATTATTGGAGTTGTGTGAAAGGAAAATGCAAATAGAGACTCATGGATAACAGCTGTTATGAACCCGCTGCTCTGGAGATTTGCTGAGGTCTTCATCTCTAATGTTCTACGATTCTCTTGAAGGCCCTTGGTAAAGGCCATGCTCCTTGGGAATCACAGCTGTTTAGTTTTGCTGGATTATAAGCTGCATGAAGAAAAGAAGTTGGAAGACAAGATTGGAAATGAAGATTCACTTCAGATTTGGGATTGCCATGGGTGCTTGGCCAGGGAGGCTGGATGTTGCTTCATTGGAATTTGGGTGCCACCAATGATTTTTGAGAGCAAAATTTTGTCAGTTTTGTTTTGCATGGAGCTTGAGTAACAGAGACCTGAAAAATAGTAGCTGGGGTTCCCTGGTGGCTCAGACGGTAAAGAATCTGCCTGCAGTGTAGGAGATTGGGGTTTGATCCCTGGTTGGGACAATCCCCTGGAGAAGGGAATGGCTGCTCCACTCCAGTATTCTTGCCTGGAGAATCCCATGGACAGAGGAGCCTGGTGGGCTACAGTCCATGGGGTCGCAAAGAGTCAGACATGACTGAACGACTGATACACAAGCACAGAAGAGTTACTTCCTTATATGAGAGGCTTCGGAGATGGACAGTTTGGGGCAGGCATGCAAGCTCCATGCAGCATCAGGGTCCTAGACCTCTCCTAATGTTTTGATTTTCTGTTTTAATGAAGCAGGTTTTCATTCTTACAGTTACCCCATGGCCCAGGATGGCTTCTGGACTCCACCCACCATGCTTGCGTTGCAGGCTAGAAAGAGCAGTAAAAGGGGAAAGGGGCATGCATCCCAGCTCTCAGCTCACTTTAATCTGCCCTCTCAGCAGTCCCTCATGACCTGTTTTTTTATATCTCATTGGCCAGAACTGAATTTCATTGCCACACCTGGTTTCATGGAGGCTAAGAAATGTACACTGTATTCTGGACAGGGAGGTGATTAGCTGAAAGCTTGGGTTCTGTTATGAAGAGAGAAGGGAAAATGGATATCAGAAGGCAGCTGATGTGTATTCTTGCTACAGAATGATCAGAGCTGTGCCCTGGATTCAGAGTAGCTGGGCAGTAGCTGGGAAGCTGTGAGCTAGCTGGAGGGAATGAGGCTGTGAACTGGAGTGACCCTGGGAAGGTGGGATGGGGAGCAAGGAGAAGCTCATGCAGGGGAGGGCCAACAGGACTCTCCAGGTTTGACGGGATTTCATCAGCTGGGTGTGAGGATCTGGAAGGATGCAAAGAACACACTCAGTGTGAGAACCATGTGAAACAGATGCTGGTGATGCCAGTGACTAGAATAAGGAAGTCGGAAGGGGAGTTTTAGGGAAGGAGGCCATGGATTAGATTTTGGACAGGTTGAGTGTGGTGCTGGTGGTGCACCAGGTCTGGAGCTTGAGCGAATTTGTATTGTACATTGCCAAGTAAATATGAAGACCACCTGCTTTTTAAAATCCTAATAGATAAGACATCCTAATATCTCAGATGCTTTCTTAAGCTTCACATGTTGTTATTTAGGGATGTTCTGTTAATCATGATGGAGTAAGGCAATGGGGTTACTTCTCTGCTGAACCTGAGCTCCATAGAGGTTCTTTTCCATTAGGTTTAAGGATCCCAAGGGCTTCCCTAGTGGCTCAGATGGTAAAGAATCTGCCTGCTAAGGCAGGAGACGCAGGTTTGATCCCTGGGTCAGGAAGATCCCCTGGAGAAGGAAATGGCAACCCACTGCAGTATTCTTGCCTAGGAGATTCCATGGACAGAGGAGCCTGGTGGGCTCTAGTCCTTGGGGTTGCTGAGTGACTAAATAACAACTAAGGATCCTGAGAGTTAGGACAAGAATGATGTTTGGGGCAAATGCACAGTCCTTAAAAGAGCTTCTACCAGAATGCCCGTGTGTTCTTCCACCCTAGGGGGCACATATATGGACAAAACACAAAACTTTCATTGTCATCTAGAAGCATGTCTTAGTAGTTGATGCCTTTATTGCCTTTTTGTTCTGAGCCTCCACCTGACCCCACCTGACCTTCCCTGTTTCAGGCCCCCTGTTAGGTGGCACAGGCTCAGTGGGGGCTGCCCTTGAATTTTAGGAAGAATATATGGGAAGAGCCATATGCAGCGTCTCTGAGTCTTGGAAAAAAGCTTACACTGAAAATGTAGAGGATGAGGGCCCAAATGGGATGCGGAGTGGGAACAGACAGCAAGATTAGGTGGTGGGACTTCCCCAGTGGTCCAGTGACTAGGACTCTGTGCTCCCAATGCAGGGGGACCAGGTTGGATCCCTGGTCAGGGAACTAGATCCTACAACTTAGAGTTTGTATACCACAACTAGAGATTCATCGTATACCACAACTGCAGATTGCATGCTGCAATTAAGATCTGGCACAGCCAAATAAATAAATCAAGTAAATATTTAAAAAAATAGTAAAGGTGATCGAGAAACTAACAATGAAGACAAGGGGTTGTGAGCTCAGGCAGCGGAATTTAAATCCGCTGGAGAAATATGGGGCTATTTATGGATAAATATGGGTATATTTATGGGGATAGCTCTTAGTGGATCTTGCCTAGGTAAAAGCAACTTCTTAAGAGAGACAGATGATCCCTAGTTATCCTTACATAGCTTGGTTGCGTCCGACTCTTTGCAACCCCGTGAACTGCAGCACACCAAGCTTCCCTGTCCTTTGCTTTCTCCTGGAGTTTGCTCAAAGTCTCTAGTGGCCTTAAGAAAGGCATGCTTAATGAGAGAAGAGAGGGTAATCCACCCAGCCTGCCTGTCATATAGAGTGTTAGTTACTAGTATGCTTGGTTATATAAGCCTAGACTTTGGATATCCGTCCCTTCACAATTTTGGAGGCATTGTTCTGTTGTCTTCTGGGTTAGGGTTATGAGGAGTGTGACAGCAATTTTGATCACCAGTCCTTTATTTGTGACCTTTCTTTCTTTACAGAAGCTTTTAGGATCATCTCAATTTGACACTGAAATGCTTTGCTGTAAGTCTTTTATTCAGTGTACTTACTTTTTATTTTTGTGTGCTCAGTCGTGTCTGACTCTTTTTGACCCTGTGAACTGTAGCCCACCAGGCTCCTCTGTTCAAGGGATTTCCCAGGAAAGAATACTGGAGTGGGTTGCTATTTTCTCCTCCAGGGATCTTCCTGACCCAGAGATCCAGCCCACGTCTTCTGTGTCTCCTGCATTGGCAGGTAGATTCTTTACCGCTGAGCCATCTGGGAAGTCCATATTATTGAGTGTGCTGCTTCCCTAATGGGCCCTCATGTGTGTCCTTCGGATATGGGGCATTTTCTTGCAGTATTTATTTGATACTTTCTTTGTGATACATTCTCTGTTCTCTCTTTCTGGAAATCCTATTAGTCACAAGATGGATCTCCTGGACATCTCTTCTCTCCTGTTTTTCATCCCTTCGTTTTATATTTTGTGGATCTTTGCACTGCCTTCTTTCTAGGGCAGTTGTTTTTTTCTATCGTCATCAAAAGGCGGTCATGGTCCAGTGAAGGGAGTTGGGGTGGGAAGGCTTTTTGGCACCGGGACTTTATCTAGTGAGGAAGTGCTCTGAATTTTCCTCTCCCTAACTGCTAGTCATCACCCACATGGCTCTAGTCTTCCATGTTATTTGGCACAACTGAAATTCGTTGGTTCCTTGGATTTCTGAATGGAAATGAAGGCCTTCTTTGCAGACTCAGTTCTTCTAGCTTGTTGTGTCTCTGTGGCTTAGAACTAATGTTCATGCTTTTGGTCCTTGATGTAACACGTGAAGAAGTGGATGGTCACAAGTGGGTCACCTCTTGCTATTAGTATACATGGAATGCAGGTTCTGAGGATTGAGTTGTATGACTCCGGGCAGCCAACTATCCATGTTGCTTGAATGAAACTGCTTTTCTGAAAGAAGTTTGGATTAACTTGAGTTTTAGAATATTTTCACTCAAACATCATATTGGCATAATACAATTTTAAGGATGCTTATTGTTTATTGAATTTTTGAGCAGAATTTGAGCATTTAACAGAGTAAGCCCAAATGACCAGGTTCTTATCTTTGTCTTATAGAGACTTTGTCTTACAGATACTCAGGTCTTGCTGGAGCTTGAAATGAAATGTCCTTTCCCCACCCTCAGCCCCTTAGGAAACTCTCTTCTCTTTAGATTCTGAACTACTGTTCCACCATCTTGGTTCTTCCATTTTCCAGACTGTCTCTTGCTACCTTCCATGCCTCTCTGTTTTCACCTTTCCTAACTCTTCTTCCTCTCATTCTCTAAGTTGGTGGTTTGCAAAGTGTGGTTTATGAAGCTGCAGCACCAGAATCACCTGGGATCTGACAAGACCAAATGGATCAGAACTGCTGAGGGTAAGCTGGGGATGGCTGAGGGGTCTGCTGATTGGTCAAGTGTTCCTGGGGGCTTTTCATGTATACCTGAGTTCAAGACATGCTGCTCTAATTCCCGATGCCCACCAGACTCAGTTCCTGATACTACTTTCCCTCTGTGGCCTGTTCTCATGAAGGGTTCATACACTGGCAGGCTTCACCCTCCTGTGAGGCCCCAGGGGCTCCTCTCTAGGTGTGACCTCTTATCTCACCTCAAGTCTTCTGTTTCCAGTTATTCATGGGGCTCTCCCCTGTGCTGGGTGTGACTGCTCAGGCCATCTGTGGGCCCGGCTTCCCCAAGTGTAAGGTATTTTTCTCCCAGGTCATTTTGTAGAGGACACAGAGCCCAAGGGCCATCCTCATGGTGAGATGCACTTTGTTAGAGTGAATCATCATAAATGCGTGTTGAATGCATGGATGAGAGAACAGGTCACCAGTACACACCATCTTTATAGGCTTTATGTGAGGTCTGGGTGTGTTGTTCTTCTCAAATTACTTCTAGAACCCCTGGGAGGTAGAAGGAGTGGGAACTAATGGTAGTGTTCAGCTTTAACAATCCCAGTCCAGAAGCTGTGGGAACCTCCCTGGGCTATGCCAGGGCCAGCCAGGAGTGCCCTATAAAGGAGACTTTACTAGTAGCATTGTGCGCCGGGGGTGGGTGGGGAGGGGGTTGGGGAGGACAGTGCAGTGTTCATTGACTGTTGGTTATTGCAGAACTGGGTCAGTCAGAGGTCAGGGAGCCAGGGAAGGGGACGCTGTGGGCTTAGAGATGGAGCAAGCAGTCCTACCCATCCCTGCGAGATCTTTTGAGAGAACACAGGACTTCAGAAAACACATTGCGGGGAGTTTTCTTTACAACATTATCAGAAGAGTAGATGACTGCACTCTTCAGACTCTGCATATGAAACAATGCAAGTGTCATAGGAGAAAGCCCCATTGTGAGAAAGCAGTTGGAATTACTGCATGTGAGGAGAGTTAGGTCACTGCTGGCCTAACTGGTGGTGATTTGCATCCATTTTGGTGCTTGAGAGAGGAATGTTTGATCTGACAGAAAGTGGCCTTAGAGGCGGCCCCTCCTCCGCCTCGCAGGTTGCTGATGGGTCCCCGGGGGATTTACCACTTCCTCCAAGGAGCTCCCACTGCAGCCGAAATAGAGGCTTGTTTCTCCAGCTGTTTAACCTTCAGCTTTATCTGTCTTGTTGACCTCTTAGTTTTGTAATGAGTCAGTTTCTTTGCCGGTGCAAAATTTGGTTTTCTTAGAAATAGAACAGAGCTAGAAAGAGGCCAGTGTTTTGGTGGTTTTCTCTAAAGAAGCAGCAGTCGGGGACTGGGCACTCCAGAAGCTTCTTGTGCTCTGACAGCCCCTGCTGTGAAGTCTAGTGGGCAGTGAAAGATGTCTCCCTTGTCGGAGGTAGAAATACCTGCAGGGTTTACCAGCACATTACTTCTGGATGCCCTGGGAACCCAGAGAATTTGCTTAGCAACTGGCCTGGCCGGTCAGTACCCCTTTCCCACCACCCAATCTTGCTACCTGCCCCCCCACATTACCAGACTTACTGGTGGGGCTGATGGAGCTGTTTTGGAACTAAACAAGGATTAAGCATTTTGTGAAAAACGGTGCCAGTCTTTTCCTCGATGGGACCTGAGCCTGTAACGCAGTCCAACAAAACGAAAGCGAACAAGCCAAAAAAAACTCTTTTGAGAAACAACACAGGCAGTAGGAAATCATACTGGTCAGGGCTTGTTTTCCTGGCTCAGGGCCTCATTCCAACCTGTTGCAATCAGCTCTCCTGAGTGTCTGTAGGGACACCCTGGTGCAGGGGCCCCTCGGAGGAAAGGAACTTTTACATTTCTGTTTGACTGGGCTCCTTGCCAGGGGCGAAGTTCAAAGTGCAGTTTCCCGTAATTTGCTGGGACTTCTCTGTGGGTTTGATACGCCAGGACAGAAGCCTGCAAGCCGAAGTAATATTTCCTGATTTCTGTCATTTCTTAAGAAGAGAAGGAAGGTTTGCGGAGGGACTGGGGCTTGGCGGGCTTTTATTGAGCGTAGATGGGGTCTTGGCTGCCTCCTGTCTTCTCCGGCCTTTCTCCCCGTCTTGTCTGGGGTGCTGGACATCTTGGCACTGGGCTGGCATCCCTCAGGCTCCCTCCTCAAGCAAACACGAGGTGCCTGTTCGGTGCAACCCTCCCTTGATTTACTGCCTGCTGGCGTTGTTAGGAGCCATAAAGTTGTCGCGTAATGGCAACATGTTCTTGTTTTCTCATATCTGTCGGATGAAAGTGAACGTTTCTATAATCCTCCCCTCCTCACTACATTGAGTTCCCCTGCGTTAAACATGTGGGCTTGATTAAAGGGGAGAAAAAGCTACAAAGAGAAGTTAGACTTTACACTCCTTCCCTCCACCACCCCCTTCTCGGCAAGTTGAGGGCGGGGACCCATCTTTCTGTCATTTCATCTTTGTGTCTCCCGCCTGTGTCTGGCAGAGGACTTGGCACATCATAATTCTGAATGAATCTTTATTCAATGAAGGGGTGTGTGGAGCAGGGTGTGGGGAGCAGTGGAATCTCATTTCAAAGAAGTGTTCAGTAGGACAATGTAATTTCTGTGTCAGGTAGAGGCTCATAGGATTGATGTTTTATTGATTTGATTACAACTCATTTTCTACAACAAGCAATTGTCTTCCAGAAACGTTTGCTCTGGTCCCTGTTTCAGTCACTGTTTATTTGGAAAGGACCCAGCTGAGCATGGAGTTTGTTAGGAGCAGAGGAGAGAGACTGAGTGGGCAGTAGTGGGAGTCTGAGTTGAACTCTTCAAGATTCTTTAGGGATTTCCCTGGCGGTCCAGTGCTTAATACTTCGCTTTCCAGTGTGAATGGGCGTGGGTTTGATACCTGGTCAGGGAGCTGAGATCCCACATGCCTCCAGCCAAAACACCAAAACATAAAACAGAAGCAATATTGTAACATTCAATAAAGACTTAAAAAAAAAAAAGATTATTTAGGCCTTGCACCAAGTGATCATCACCTTTCAGCCATCCTCCCAGTACTTCAAACACCCTTAAATCGGCAACAACAAAACCCCAGGAATACACATGGGGGTGAGGGGGACAAAAGGGCTTAGAAATCGCCCGTGGGGATTACTTCCTTCTTTCCCCACAAAGTTCACTCCCCACCCTCTTAGTTCTCCTACATCATACTTCTTTTTATTTGCTAATTCACCTCAGAAAACCTAACTCTATGGGCTGCTTTTCCTCTGGTCTGGAAACTTGAATTATAGCAATTTAACGTTATAACATAATTCCACTGCAGTAAAGCAATTTGGGGCCGGCAGTGATGATGGAATGAATGTTCGTGGATATGGGGAGCTGAGAATTGACTGTCATGGAATTTTTTCTGTATTCGTTTAAGAAACATTAATATAAAGCCATGTTAGTGTGACATCTTATTTAAGTATTTTAATTAGAGCATTGGTGCTAGGTAAAACCGTCTAAATATCCATCTATGTGATGCTAAAAGAACTAGTTAAAAGTTTAAAAGGAAGTGGGATGGGAAGAGGGGAGGGAGGTTCAGGAGAGAGAGGGGAAATAGATATATATATATGGCTCATTTGCATTGTTGTATGGCAGAAACCAACACAACATTGTAAAGCAGTTTTCCTCCAATTAAAGATATATATTTAAAAAAAGATGGGAGGTAGTTTAGTTGTGTGGACTTGTATTTTGCAAATAATGAGTTTGTGTAGTAGTCCCCCTATTTACTGAATTGATTTTTTTAACTTACATGAATGATTATTTGTTTTTTGTATGTGGAATAAAAAGAGTCTCAAATATTTCAGTTGTCTTTGACTATAATTAAAAAAAAAACACAAACTTGTGGCAAATTGTCTAGAAAACCAGGTCTGAGGGAAATGGAGAACCAACAACAAAATAAGCTTAAAAATTCCCCTTGCCAAATGGCTTCTCTCACCAGGTAGGGAGATTGGGTAATTTAGAATGAGGTCAAGAAAACTTTCTTATCATCAGACAGCTTCTTAAGGCAGGGCATGGATTACCCAACAGGTATCTATTACCCATCTCTGTTCAAAAACAGAGAGATACATGCAGAAGACACTAGCTTTAAAGTTGAATTGAAGCATATCTTACTTCCTGTCAGTTGCTGTGTGTGCTAGAGTTTGAGGGATGTGATTAAGTGCATCATGCCTCCTCTGTCTGTAGCATTTATGGAGATAATATTGGCAGTTTCACCTACTCACGAGGTATCCTGAAAGCCCATGACAGTCCCATGATCATCCTGGCCAGGCCCAAAGCTCTGAAATTCCATCTTGTGTGTGGGGACAATTGGCCTCTGCCGCAAATAAAGTGCCCAGCACCTCAGGGTGATTCTGTGGTTCTTCACACATCGTGATGGACACAGCCTGTAATTCTTGTTAAGTGATCAACATTTGGTTCCCTGTGAAAAAAATAGACCTGCACACAAATCACTGAAAGACTGATGGTAATGACAAGAGAGCAGCTACAAAAATAAAAGTTCTTAGCCAGAAAATGGTTTAATACAATTTTTGGTCCTGTATTTTTAACATCATTAATCTCTTAAGAAGCCTAAAGAGTCATAGACTTCTCAAATGGACTTTCCTACACGTTACAGAGAATGCTGTATGCCATGGTGATATTTAATAATTAAGAATTGGTATGTTAACTGCTTGCGATTGTAGATTTGGTTTTTCATTTGTGCTGTGCTTATGATGTCTTAGACTATATCTTTTTAAGTTATCATGCCGTTAGAGTTAATAAATGTTTTATTACTTGTTTTGGGACAAGCACTGTCCTAGGCCCATAACATTTAAATGAACAGTATTGAAATGAGTGACATAAATTATATATAAATGAGTAAGTATGCCTTGATTAGAAAGACTTAGAAATTCACATAGAAAAAGCATTCTGTGCTGCAAGAGAGGGGTGGCTATAGTGATGCGTTGGATATGGGTGGTGTTTCTTTGGCTCTTTCATTGAGATTGTCCTGCCAGGTTAAGTCTAGGCCACTCCTAGGCAGCTCTTTCTTTTCACTCCTATATCCGCCTCTTTTTTTTTCCTTCAAAATTCATTTCTTCCAATTCAGTTCTTGCAGAGCCAATATAATAACTGGGTAGGAAGGAGGAAGGAACTAAAATGTCATTCATGTCTTCTTTGTTTTACGTATGTCAGTACATTATCTCATTTAATTCTCATAACATCCTTTGAAATGAAGTATTACTAACTCCCCGTTTTGTAGATGAGGCTCAGAAGTGTTAAACAACTTGCTCGAAGTCACGCAGCAAGAAGGTCAAAGGATTTCCAAGTAAGCTTGTGCAGTTCCAAGGATAGAACTCCTTGACCACCCCCCCCCCCCCCCAAGTAGTAGCCTCCAACCAGGAGGAATTTAGCTTGCTTGTTTTGGGTAGAGGGGCTTCCCTGATGGCTCAGATAGTAAAGAATCTGCCTGCAATGTGAGAGACCCAGGTTTGATCCCTGGGTTGAGAAGATTCGCTGGAGAAGGGCATGGCAATCCACTCCAGGATTCTTGTCTGAAGAATCCCATGGACAGAGGAGCCCGGGGGGCTATAGTCCATGGTGTCACAAAGAGTCGGACACGACTGAGCCAGACCATTTCATGGCCTTGCCCCTCTTCCCCTAAAGGTCTCATCACCTCATTCCATTTCTAGTGAGTTTCCCTGATACACTGAAAGATAGGGTTGACTTAAGGAACATATCTATTGCCTATGGCAATAGATTTCTTTTTTTCCCTATGTCTAGGAATGTTAGAATTTGTGTCACACTTGTAGTAAATGCACTTCCAGAAAAGCTACTCTTTTAATGCATGCCACCTTATTCTTTATTTTCAAAATAATCCTGGACATTTTAGCCCCAAAGCTATACATTGAGGCTATAATTTTAAATTTATCACTATGCTATCCTTGGGAAAACTTTCAACTCAATTTTTTTCCACCTTGAATATGTCTAATACCACCATTACCTACTAACTGCAGATTGAAATAGCAAGTCATTATGATGTCTGAATTAACATCCAAAACATACTGGTTTTGTTCCAGGGTTCCCATATCTATTATTGTTGAAACATAACTTTTAAAACTCAAATGGTTTTCCCAAGCCAATTCTCTAATCACAGACATAAATTTCACTCCATTAAGGAAAGGAAACCAGGCACTATGACTAAAGTTAGGAATATGATCAAATTTCAAGGAAGAAGAAAAAAGATTAGGCTTGGAATTCTTTCCATTTCTTTTGCTTGTGGAACATGGTTAAAATAAAACCCTGCTTTTCTGCACACATAGAGCTCGTAGCCCTTTAAAACGAGGGGCTGGATTTAGGTATGGAGGCTGCCATGCCCTCTCTCTGATTTGTCAGGGTGTTTGGCAGAAAGGATAAGTCTGAAGTCTGAGTGCTGCTAGCTCCTCCGTGGAATGGTGGAGACGTTGGGGACTGCTGAGAGCCACTATGCCATGCTGAGAGCCACTATGCCACGCTCTCCTCCTTTCTGCATCTCTGATTGGAAATCATCTTCCTTCTGGTTGGAAGTTGTTCAGTTGCAGTTTCTTCCATGAAATACCTGTTGCATATTTATGAGTCCTTTAAATAATAGCAGTGCCCTAGAACTTATGATAACCAGATAGGCCTACAAATGAGGAAAGGAGATATGGTGAGAAAGTCTAGCTTGCCAGGCTATGGATAGTGCATTCAGTGGTATTTTTTTGATGGCTACTTCTGAAGTACTTCAGCCCCTTAAGGTTGCTTCCCCCCACCCCCAATTTATTTATTTTTAATTGAAGGACAATTGCTTTACCATAATGGTTTGATTTCTGCCATACATCAACATGAATTTACCATCATGCTTTTTAATGTTTATCAAAATTTTTCTTTATAGGAGTCTGTTTTCAACCTACTAGACTTCTTTCCTTGCTATTTTTTAGAGCCCACTTGTGTTTAACTAGCTTAAAAATGTTTACTCTTGCTATCTTCCACCCTTGCCTCACCAGCAAACCCACGTGTTTCCTTTGAGAGTGTTCCCTGAGAGATGTGCATTATTTCTTTCATAGGAATAGCCATATATATGTACTCAAAGTCTGCACAAAGTGATATAAAAGTGCACAAGTTTTAAAAAGTACATAAAGTGATATAAAATCATTTGTGATGTTTCCCTTGTAGCGGATATACATTTATTTCTGTTGAATTTGATTCGCATACTTTGGCAGAAAAAGAAAAATCTTTAAGAAAGTTCTTAAACTTTAGTTTAAGACCCTAGTGAGTCAAAAAGGAAGACAAGAAAAGTTTCTTTTTTTTTTTTAACTCTATATTTCTGTTGTTAGAAATGAAACTTATTAGGAATAAGCCTTTTAGCAGAGTAGCAATGATTATTAAAGTTAAAAAAAGCATAGATCTTTCAACCCACCAATCTTACATTTGGTTATCTGTTTCATGTAAGCAATACCTGTAATTATCACCAAGTGGCTCTCTATCACATTCCCCTCTTTTAATTCTATGCATATGACTCACAGATATTATCTCCGATTTTTTTCTTGTTCCTTTGTTCATGCATTCATTCATCGTCTTCTCCCACAAGAATGTGAGCTCTATGAAAACTAGAACTGTGTCCATCTCCCTCACCACTGGAACTGTAACATCTGGAATAGTCTCTGGCACAGGGTAGATCCTCATTACATATTCGTTGGATAAAGAAATAAAATACTCATGGATCAGGATATATGTCCAAGGATATTTATTGAAGTATTATTATAGTGGCAAAAAACTGGAATCAAGAGAGTGCCCATTAGGGATGGGCTGGTTGGGGGCATCACCATGCCTGGCTCAGTCATATGGTGTGGGGTTCATGTTAATAGCATGGCTATAGCATCAGGCTGCCTGGGCTTTAATCCCTATTTTCATCTTAAATGTATGATGAACAGCCTCAGGAATGGTGCTAAGCTTCTCTGTCTCCCTTTTCTCATTCATAAAATGAGGACAGTGATACCAATCTCAGAAGATTTTTGTGAGAATTAAAATAAAATTGGCAACATAATATGGAAATAGTCCCTGGCACATAGTAAGTATTCAATAACCATTATTCTTATCTCATGATATATTAAAAAGAGTGAGTTAAATATCACTTAATAGAGGAAATTTCATAATGCACTGTTTAGTGGGAAAAGTATGATGCAGAGAAATATTTTTGATGGCTGCTACTTTTATAAATTTATCAGTGATACCTATATAATTTATGTAATATGTGTATAAGAGAATAAAATTATGGAAGATATATACTAGGTATATAAAGCTAGGTGTCAGAAGGACAGGATTGAGAGAAAGGAGAGGGAAGAAGGAAAATTGAAAGATAACAAAATGACTAAATAGGTACATAAACAACACACTATAGATAATCATGATTAAATTACAAAATATGTGTGTTTATGTATTTGTAGTTGAGGTGCTTAAAAAGTGAGTCTCTAAATATTAATGATGGTTGTCTCAGAAGGATTGGGACTCTGGGTGATTTCTTTCTTATTCTTTGATTTATTTCAATTTTTGACAATAAGTGTGTATTATTTATATCACCAGGATATACAAGGAAATACAAGGAAAAACAAGAAAATATCTTTACCATAACAGAAAAAGAAAAAAAGCAATGCTTTTCTATTTTCATAACTCTCTATTAAAGAAAGAGATGGAATTTGAGTGGATGACTCTTCTTCTAGACGTTTCAGAGCCTAAGAAATTGTCAGTATCCAATTTAGAAGGAGCAGGTGGCCATGCCATCTGAGTACAAGATGGGTTCAGTTTTCAGCAAATCACATGCCTGCTACCTCAGTCCTCTCCTGTTTTGGAAAGGTGAAAGCAAATCTGAGGGATTATATGAACCGAAGGTGTTGTAAACACTGGCAAATGCACCACAAAATTCTTGAAATTGAGAGAGAAGGGAATCACAAATGCCCGTATCTGCAACTAATTCATCCATAGGAGGCCCTTTGGACCCCAAATCTAGAAATTTTCTTAAACTACTGCTTTAATCATGTCAAAGCTTTGTTCAAAACCCTTGTTACCTTTGTATCACTTATAAAGGAGAAATTCTTTAGGCTGGTCTCAAAGAGTCTGGCTATCTGTCTGCCATTATTTCTTTACTCCCGCTCCCTGATTGAGTCCATGTGGTCATCCCAGGGTCCACTCAGAATCTGTCCTTCCCTTTGTTCATACCCTTCTTGCTTCTTTTCCCTTTTCTGAATCTCACTCATCCCTTAAGCCTGGGCTCAGGTCCATCTTCTCTAAGCCAAAGGTTTTGAATTATCTTGGTTGCTAGAGACGTCTCTGCTTTTCCCCACCCCTGTTTTTCCACTGCAGGTGTTGTTACCCTCTGCCCCAGTCACTTACTGCTCACAGGTGACCTGTAACCATAACTCATTAGCCAGCCTCATGTGCAAATGTTTCTTCTTCTTCAACTGGGAAACTTCCCAAGGATGAGGCTTGTGCCTTTTTCTTCCATGTATTTCCATAGTTCCTACCGTGTTAACTTGGGTATAGTTGCATACAATGAATATTTGCTGATATATATATAGGTATTTTCTGAAAACCAAAGGTATGTAGTCATCCTACAATTAATGTTTGTGGTGGACCCTTATGTAGAAACCCATGTGTTTGCATATAAGCAAATCTTATTTATTTTATCTATCTGGACAAGAATACTGGCTTAAACATAGGACAAAATTTTAAGAGCCTTTCAAATCTTCAGAAATGTGTGTGCATCAGTGATTTGAGTCTATATTTGCCATAAACAGGATAACTGAAAAATGAAACTGAATAAGGGATGTTTCACTTTTGAGAACTGAAAACAGTGGAACGTTCATAAGGATAATAGCTGACACTTAAGTGGCTTTTATTATGAGCTAGTTTGTCTAAATACTTTTCATATATTTACTCATTTAATCCTTAAAACAACTCTGTGAGTAGGCACATTACTTGGAGCCCCATTTTACAGAGGATGAAACACAATTAATCAAGCTCCCACTTGTACTGAGTTTCTTTAAGCTGTTTAATTGAAATATAAATAGCTTTATGATTTTTGACTTGTAAATTTACTTATGTGACTACATCTGTACAAAGGAGAAAGCCCACACACTCAAATACTTTGTAGATGACATGACTATGATTCTTCTTAAGGAGAGATTTAAAAGTTGGTTTAAAGAAAAATTAGTAACCGTACCCCAGGGAGTAACTCTACCCCAGGGAGAGTTTTGTGAAACAGACATCTTCTGAAGTAGCTGTTTACATTTTATCTGAGAATTTGGTCACTGCTTTTCTTTGGGACTGTTTTTAAAAGTCAGTGTGTGCTTCCTAACGGAGACGCAATCTCCCTTTAATAGTTGCAAGTGGTTTTCAACCAAAGACAGCCTTATTATCTACCTCATTGAAATCTTCTTGGCTGTGTCTTATTATGATTTTACTCTCAGAGGTTGAAGATTTTCTGTGTCAGTGAAGGGACTCAATCCTAAAGGAAATCAACCCTGAATTGGAAGGACTGATGTTGAAGCTGAAGATCCAGTACTTTGGCCACCTGATATGAAGAGCCGACTCATTGGAAAAGACCCTGATGCTGGGAAAGACTGAAGGCAGGAGGAGAAGGGGACGACAGAGGACGAGATGGTTGGATGGAATCACCGATTCAAAGCACATGAATTTGAGCAAACTCCAGGAGATTGTGAAGGACAGGGAAGACTGGCGTGCTGCAGCCCACGGGGTTGCAAGTTGGACACGACTGAGCGATTGACCAACAACAACAAAAGGGACTCACAAGAATTTTCTAATAGTCTCCAAAGGGAGCTTCAAGGCAAGAGTTCCAGAAATGCTGGCGACATCTTGTTACCCAGTTCTGGGACCATCAAACCACTATCCACAGTTACACAGCTATTCAGGGACAGAGACGAGATGAAGATCCAGGGCTTTTGACTAGACTACTGGTTTTCTGCCAAACCACCCACCACTAGAGGGCTCAGCGCGGGACTGTGGGCTGGCCCCGGGCATGGTGCTAGGAGATAAAGGTGGGAGTGGAGAGTAGCATTGGCCTGAGCAGCATTGGCCTGAGACCTCTTCTTCTTTGGGAGCAGCAGATAGAGTGTCAGAATGGTGAAAACTGAAAGACTGGCCAGTCTTTGTAGTCTGTCTAGTGGTTATGTGGAGGAAAGGAGATTGTTGGATGTATGTTATGCTCCTCAGTAAGAAGAAGAAATAACAGTTTCTCATGAGCCAGTCTTAACCGTTTCAGTTCAGTTCAGTTCAGTCGCTCAGTCGTGTCCGACTCTTTGTGACCCCATGAATCTCAGCACGCCAGGCCTCCCTGTCCATCACCACTCCTGGAGTTTACTCAAACCCATGTCCATCGAGTTGGTGATGCCATCCAGCCATCTCACCCTCTGTCGTCCCCGTCTCCTCCTGCTCCCAATCCTTCCCAGCATCAGGGTCTTTTCCATGAGTCAACTCTTCGCGTGAGGTGGCCAAAGTATTGGAGTTTCAGCTTCAGCACTGTGGAAAATTCTGAAAGAGATGGGAATACCAGACCACCTGACCTGCCTCTTGAGAAACCTGTATTGCAGGTCAGGAAGCAACAGTTAGAACTGGACAGGGAACAACAGACTGGTTCCAAAGAGGAAAAGGTATACGTCAAGGCTGTATATTGTCACCCTGCTTATTTAACTTAACCGTTTAGTGGCCCAGAAACTCTAATAAGCCAAGGTTTCATTTAGTTTTGAGGATCCTAAAAATGGTAATAGCTAACAGGTGTTTACTGTATATCAGGAATTATTCTAGATGCTTTATATGCATTACATCACTTGGTCCTCGTAACAGGCCCTTTGTATTGGATTGGTCAAAAAGTTTGGCTGGGTTTGTCTGCAAGATCTTATGGAAAAACCCAAATGAACTTATTGGCCAACCCAATATCATCCATAATTTACAAATGGGGAAGGTGAGTTACAGAGAGGCTCCACAACTTGCTGTAATTTGCCCAAGATTACATCTCTATTAAGTAGCTGCATTGGGATTCAAACCCAGGCAGTGTGGCTTCAAAGCCTCATCAATTAAAAAAAAATTGATTATGGAAAATTTCAGTTATACACAAAAGTAGAACTATGCAATGAACTTCTGTTTACCGTCTCCCAGCTGCGGCAACCATTAACTCATGGCCAGTTTTGTTCTATCTATGTCTCAGCATTCTTAGTGGTCTCCCAGCCCCCTTTCTGGATTATTTTCAAGAAAACACAGATATCCTGTCATCCACAAATACCTTAGTAAGTACTGCTAAAAAAGTAATAGCTTAAAAAGCCACCCTCTTTTTCATAAGATTCACATTATCTCTATTTCTGTGATGTTAACAGTCTGGAAAATGATTATCTAGATCTGTGATATTCTTTAATTTCTTCTTCACTTATTTACTGTAATATTTTCCATATACCAGCAATTTGATTAGCCTGGTGTATAGTTTGCACGAGAAAGATCAGATAGATGCTAAATTCACAAACACCCTCTTTCTATATATATTTCTCTGTCTCTCTCTCTTTTTTTAAACTAGTTTCTGTGAGTTGGTTTTTAACATCAGCCAGAGTTGATCACATAATTTGTTTAAATATCTTAGTGAACTTATGGATGTTTGAACATATTTGGTACTTATGCAAAATACTGATGTATTTTTCTTATCAGTGCTGAAAATTGTCCGATTTGGGTCAGTGGGAGCCTCTTCAAGTTTGGCTTATGAGTCTTTTAGTCATCTTCAGCCGCTCCATTGTTTTCTGGTATGATGATGTTCTAGACTTACCTTGTGTGTGTTTCTTGCCCTGAGTCTGGAGCTGGCATTCCTTTATGGCAAACAGTTATATTTAAAGACCACACCCTGATTATGAGGGGTGCTTATTGCTTCCCTTCGTTCTTTCTGTCCTTCCTTCCTTCCTCTCTCTCCCTCCCACCTTTCTTCCTTTTCTTTCTTTTCAAAGAGAAACTAAATAATGAGTTCTTACCAATAATTAATTGTTTTCTCTTTCTTTATAAATTTATATGTAACTATAATGAATACTATTTCAGAATAACAATAAAAATATTATTGAAATATAATTACCCAAACCAGTTTGAATTTATTGTGTGATTCTTTTCATCTTTAGAGTGTATAACACTAGGGATATACAGGCAAATTGCTGTCTTTGAAAGTCACTTGACTTGTTCTCTGTACGATCTAAAAGCTTGCTTAGTGGCTGTTTGTTTCATTCTGCTTTAGAGCTGTAGTTATGCTGAATTTCACTTAATGTTTTCAAGTCACCTAAAACAAGATCTATTCAGAGAAGTCTGGCTTCCATTTTTGTTTTCTTCTCCACCATAAGTAATTTTTTTTAAACTTCATTGTCTATCATTTTATTTTATTTTTTTTATAGGAGCCAGTATATGTAGATGTTGGTATCTCCTTCATCTTCACTTTCCTAGATAAATGCCAGCTTGAGATACACAGTTTCCTCCATCTTGGTCTTTATTTCTTTATACCATTTATCTCAACAGTCACTCAGCATTTGTGCAGACACTTCTCATCCCTTGAGAACTGCATAGTTTATTCAGCCATTTCCCAAGTGGTGGACAGTCTCACTTACAGGTCTGTCCATATGTGGGTCAAAGTCTAAAGATATTTAAATGGGGGAAAATGTCCCATTCCAGCAAGGGGGCAAATGTAGATAAAATGTGTTCTATGACTTGCTTCACTCTCCTGGTATCACATAGGTATCAGGTAAGAGAATCTTCCTTGTTCAAGAACACTGCACTTAGGGAAGTGATGGTAGAATCAGGGTCATGTGGTTTCTTAACGCTCCATGTGGTTCCTAGTCCTGGAGATCCAAATTGGTGCAGTTCTTTTCTGTTAACTTTACATATTTCTACATATTTACATATGTAAATCATAAATATGATTGGAGCAGCTACTGACTTTTGGGAGATCATATGCACACAGGACATAGACTTTACTAATGTGCTGTTTTTGGCCTCCCCATTTTTTTCTGTCTTTGTCTTTTAAAGAATAAATCTACCCTTGTGTATTCAAATATCACTTCTATGCAAGTGTCCATTTCAGCTCAAGTATTTCTCCACAGACTTCCAACCTAAGGAGTCTAAAATTAAATATATCCTCTTGGATATCTTGCATAGGATGTGAAAACATCTGCTCTATTGTCTCTTGCTATTTTCAATGATGTAGTATTTTTTCCAGATTTAATGCCACTGGTTGTATATCTCTATTTAAACTTTATACTACCTAATTATTTTGTAAAATGAAATGCTTCCAATTCTGTTTATTTATTGGGTGTACTAGGTCTTCACTGTGGCATGCGGGGACTTCTCTAGTCACGGCATGGGCTTAGTTACCCCTCGGCAGGTGGGATCTTTGTTCCCTGACCAGGGATTGAAACCCACCTCCCCCTGCATTGGAAGGTGAATTCCTAACCTCTGTACCACCAAGGAAGTACCTATACTACCTAATTTGACAAATCACTTAGATTAGATGTTGATTTACCTGGGATCCTGTGGAAACCTGGACATGACAGTCGACTCCAAAAGAGACTCCTTGAGGGTCTTCTCTGGCAGTACAGTGGTTAAGATGCTGAGCTTCCAGTACAGGGGATGCAGGTTCTATCCCTGGTTAGGGAACTAAGAGTCCTGTATATTTGGCCAAAAGAAACAAACAAAAGAGAAATCCTTGAGAGGAATCTGTAACAGCAGCGATTTGTCCCTGGCACTTTCCCATGGATCAGTGTGTTAGATAAACGTGTGAACAGGTAGCAGTCAAATGTGACTATCTAGAAAAAAACACTGAATGTGTGGAATACAGCGCTTGGAAAAATGGTTCTAAAAACTGAAGTGAAGAGCTTCGATTAAACAAAGGAGACTGATTAAATGCCGTGCCTGGTCTTAGGACAGAGAGTGACCTGAGGTAAGAGGAGTTGAAACCACATCCCAGCAGAAACCCTGAGGTGTTCGGTGTGACCACCAGAAGGAGTGAGGTCCACGTGAGAAGTCATGGCGACCCTCCGGGCCCCCACAGGCTCTCCTGAGAAGGATTAGACTGTCCGTCTGGGGAGCCTCTGGGGAGCATTTCCAGGTCCTGGAGATGATAGACGTGTGTCATACGGGGTTCCAGGGGGAAGGATTGCCCTGAGTGTGCACTGAGGGATTTACTGTAGGAATTAAACCTTACACAATTGTGGGAGGATCTGGGAAAGGGAGGTCCAGAAAGAGGAGTTGGAGGATCAGAGAAGGAGTCACTCCCTTAAGAAATGAGAGAAGCACTGGCCCAGGGGGCAAGTCAGAGCTTGCGGGGAGATGGGGAGAGAAGCCACATGCTGCTCAAGTGGGTCTGTGAGGGGGAGCCAGTGGAAAGCTTCCTTGGGAAGCTGCTGCCTCGGGTTAGCTGCAGAGGGTGGTCGGTAGTGGGACGCTGGTGGCTGGTGGGTCTCATGATTGGGAAAAAGAACTAAATGTGGCGTAGAGGGGAGTGAGGACCCTGGGAACCTGCCAGTCTCCCGGGTGCCCTTCTGTCACCATTGAAGGCTGCATTTGTGTCTCTCAGATCCGCCTGTGGGATTCTTTGGGTAACTTCAACCCAGAACCCTGGCGGGAAGGGAATCCGGGCAAGTGTAGCTGCCAATCCAACCAGGTTGACCATGGCCTTCTCAGCACAATAGAGGTAGGTGTTTGCTCAATGAGAGAAAGAAATACAGGGATGATTTAAAATCTGTCCAAGTGTGGGATCCGTCTAGAGACAGTGTGGAAATGCCCAAGCCGAAGGACACCGTGGAAGGATCTACGTGTTGTGAGTGTGGTTTGTCTGGTGGTTAATGAGCACGCCACATGTCACCATCACATCACATCTACCCACTCACCTACGGCGGACGTGTGTGTCACGCATGCTCAGTTGTGTCCCACGCTGTGTGACCCTGTGGATTGAAGCCCACCAGGCTCCTTTATCCATGAGATTCTCCAGGCAAGACCACTGGAGCGGGTAGCTATTTCCTCCTCCAGGGATCGTCCCGGCCCAAGATTTGAACCCGCATCTTCTGCACCTCCTGCATTGACAGGCGGGTTCTGATCTGTGCTCTGTACTTTTTGTTCCTCCTCCCTCTCCATTTTCTGTGAACTGTTAGTTAGATTTAGACGTTGGTCTCATTCCAGTTATATACTACCATTTTTTTTTTTTTTCTTTTTAGCAAGAATAATTCAGAAGCTGTGTCTCGGGCACAGTGTTATCTCTCTGTTGTGACGTTAGCGGTCACCCATGATCAGCCCTTCCTTTGGGGAAAGCCAGATCTCCTACCCTCTTAGTGTTTCCTCTTCCATACACAGTAACCAAACCATCACAATTCTGGTCAGAACAGGCATAGCCTAGAGAAAAAGGATTTTGTACATGCGTTGTTAGGTCTACCTACGCCTGCATCCCCACACCCCTATTCTTGTCAAGAGGAGTTATTTCTGTGCTGTTGCCTGAGAAGGCCTGGGTGAACATCTTAGCACCGTTGGATGCTGGCCTGAAGAGGGCAGGTAAGGGGAAGTGCAGGATCTGCAATAAGCAAGTGCAGCGTAAACATTCACCACCGGGAGAATCAGCTTACTTTCCTGTATGCTTTATTTTCATTCTGTGTTTTTGTACCGTGCCTGCTGGGGGATAAAACCAAATCCTTCCATTTAAACTTCCTGGCAAAGCAGGGTTGGGAGGGGTGCAGGGCAGCCGAAAAGGGGATTGGGGAGCATCTAGGGCCCAGAATTAAGGGATCTTAAATGAAGGCATTTGCTTTCATTGGCCTTGGTGCCAGCCCAGCCTGGGGACCTAGGTGAAGCGTCTTTGATGCTCTCACTTTATGGAAGTCCATAAATACAATTTGGTGGAGATCATACAGGACTAAACTAGTTTGGGAGCTAAATCACCTGTAATGTCTTGACAGAGATTTTCCTCAGCCGAGATGGAACAACCTCCTTTGCTGAGGTGGAAGAACCAGGTATTATAGAGTCTTAAACTGTTTACACTTTGGAAAGCATTTTTATTGCCTTCACAAGTTAAAAGGTCCTGTATTTTTTTTTCAGATTATTTCCTATGGTTTTGGAGTTATCCTCTGAAAGAAGGCTGGATTTTGCTGCTTTATAGTTTCTCCGAAACAGAACTTCCCGAGGCAGTTAGAGGGACTGACTTTTGACATACAGGTATTATGGGGGATGGAAGAAACCTAGAGCTGTCTTTTAGGGAAAAATTGAAATACTCCAGAGAAAGAAAAAATTCTGCTTAAAGCCACCAGGGAAGCCCAAAGACAGTTTTGCACACCAGAAACTCTTGGGATTTTTCATTCTATTAGTTTGTACGTATAATACTGCTTTTTTTTCTTGTATATAAAAATGGTTATTGGCTGTTTCAAATGGTTCAACCTCTCTAATTTAAAGCTAGTTCAGCAACCATCCTTGGCATTAATGGATACAGGCTCTTATGAATGTGAAATTAAGAGGGAGTGGAGTTAAGTAAAACTTGTTCCTCAACTGGGTGAGGAAATACACTCTACTGGGAAAGAAAATTAGAATATCCTAATTTAAATCACAATCCTATGTATGGTCTTCTAATACTCCCTCACTGAGAGTGTTGTACTGGACACAGGTTCCTTAAGTTTCTCAGGATATTAATTGGGAGGTGACTTGTCCCTTTGTGCTTGAATATTTCCGTGCAACCAGGAGAAGAGTTGATTCCACAGAGTACCTTGACAATGCCGAAGGAAGCAGTAAAATTGAGGCTGGTTCTCTGCCTGGTGGTGGTGCTTAGAATTTTGAGCCTGGGTCAGGGTCACTACTGAGCAGACTTGGGTATGTGGTTTTATTATTTTTTCCAGAGAAATGAGGGCAGGGGCACATGAATCTTACATAATTTTAAGAGACTAGGTATTATTTTTTAAAAGACCAATTTATGATGCAAAATCTAACTTCTTAATGAGTTGGATGTTTGAATCAGCTGACCAATGCTTTCCTGTTTGAGGATCTGACTTCAGTCAGTTCAGTTCAGTCGCTCAGTCGTGTCCGACTCTTTGCGACCCTATGAATCGCGGCACGCCAGGTCTGCCTGTCCATCACCAACTCCCGGAGTTTACTCAAACTCATGTCCATCGAGTCAGTGATGCCATCCAGCCGTCTCATCCTCTGTCGTCTCCTTCTCCTGCCCCCAACCCCTCCCAGCATCAGGGTCTTTCCCAGTGAGTCAACTCTTCCCATGAGGTGGACAAAGATCTGACTTAGCAATATGATACATACAGTTGAAGGTTCATTGGATGGTTTTAAAAGTGTTATTTTCTTCCAGCTACACTATTCTCTGGGATCAGTTTTCTCCACTAAAAACAAATACTCGTCAAGTAGACAGTCTAATTTAATTACCCCCCGAGTGAATTTGAGGCCACTTTCACACACAGTGTCAACAAAACACCACTACATTTTTTATTTTCTCCCCCCTTTATATTTAAGGCACTCCTCTTCTTATATTGTTTGACCACCAAACTGCTTCATTCCAACATACTATACATGTTATGATTCTCAAAGGTTTCAGATTTACCAGATGGTAAATTCCTTGAGGGCAAAGGTTTTGCTTCAGGAAAGCAGGCGTGCCCTGGAAGAGGCTTGCATTTTGAGGAAGAGAGGTCTGGATTCAAACTGTGGCTACTTTCAACCATAATTTGTGCATATGTGACCTGGGAGAGTTGTTTAATTACTCTGACCCTCAGTTGCTTAATCTGTAAACATATGAGTAATAATATTAATACATAACTCCAGGGTTTCATGGGGATTGAGTGATGTAGCTACAAAAGAACTTTGGGCTGAATATCTTGTGCCACGAGAAAGCAATTATCGTATATTAACGGATACATATATATTAATCTAGAAAAATGGTACAGATGAACCTACAGGCGGGGCAGGAACAGAGACGCAGATGTAGAGAATGGACTATGGACCCAGGGGGAGAAGGTGAGGGTGGGACGAATTGGGAGGGCAGAACTGACATATCCACACCTCTGTGTGTAAAATAGCTAGTGAGAGGCTGCTGCATAGCAGAAGCAGCTCAGCTCGATGCTCCGTGATGACCTAGAGGGGTGGGATGGGAGTTACGTGGGAGGAGGACTCAAGAGGGAGGGGGTATATATATATAGAGAGAGAGCTGATTCACGTTACTCTATAGCGGAAGCTAACACAACAATGTGAAACATTGTAATGCAGTTATACTTCAGTTAAATGAAGAAAGAAACAGATGCAAAACCAAAATATTGACCTCTTTGCTTTGTCTTGTCTTCATCTTCTTTGTAAGGCATCACATATAACAAGCCCTCAGGACACAGTGGGTAATTGGTTGCATTTTATAGGGGCCCTTTCCTTGATGATGTAGCATGTGATCCCTTAGTTGGTGGCAGATTATCCCGACATCATATTGTAGAATGGGTTGCCTTGGGGAAGTCAGCCTGTCAATATTTTGTATGTAGTAGCTACCATGGGGAAGAAAAAAAGCTCATTTATTTTTCTGAGAAGAGCTGTAATTGTCATATTGTCATTGTTGGCAAGCTTTGTGAGCTTAAAAGTTATAGTGTTCCTTGCTAGGACTCCCTCTGCCCACTCAGCAGTTGAGTGGCTCAGCAGTGGATCACTAATGCCGACCATCTCATGTGGAATTTGGTTAGTTTACATCAGAGGATGGCCTTTTGTCATGTAGTTTTCATACGAGGGTTATTTTATGGGCGTGTAGTACTTTATGCATTGAGCTCACCACTCAGTGCCAGCATACATTTATTATTTGTTTTTTATATTTTTGAGTTTTAAGAAGTTTTTTTTTTTTTTAATATATGTTCTGTATACTATCTCTTTATCAGATGTATGATTTGCAAGCATTCTGTCCAGTTGCTAGCATACTTTTAAATGGTTAGAGCCAATGAACTCTTTTTGAAATAAATCTGGCTTGCGCACTATATGGCAACTTCTCTTTGAGTAATAGGTGCTTGAAAATTTGATTAAGTTTACTTTTACTTACCTTTGGATTCTTTGCTCAAACTTTATAAAGCTAAGAAGTTAAAAAAAATTTTTAAAGCCTCTGTGAAGATAAAAAATGCAAGATAATATGTGCTTGCAATTGTTTTACCAAGGTTTCAGAAGAAATAAAAACAAAACAGAACAACCAAGAAGTTTCTTTGTCAAAGATCTGGAAAATACAACTTTTGGATAGATTTTTGGGAGACCTGTTTTGCATTAAAATACCAAATAAAACAAAATGATGGATTGTTTTGGCACCATTTAGGTTGGGCTTATGTGATGAGAACTGTACATAAAAGACAGCCAGTTATTGTCATAGTTGACAGATTTTTGGGTACCGTCTACTTGTTCAGTATAGTAAACTCCCGGGGGTGAGGAGCTTTTCCAAAATTCTTATGCCAGGGACTATGCAAACTTCGGCTGTAACAGCCTGACATTATCTTCCCAGTTCTACAGCTATCTATAAGTTGTAGTCTTGCCTGGCACACCAGACTAGTTCCTGTGACTTTCTGTATTGATATTATCATTATAGACATGGTTTCATTTTATTTTTTCCAAGTTGTAACTTGCCTTAAGTAGTGGTCAGATTTTAACAGGAGATGGGTGCTAAGGTTTTCACGTGAAGCAAATAGCACAGGCAAGAGAATGAGGCAGAGCATGTCCTACGAATAGTTAGGTGATCTGTTTAATTGGAGTATAGGTGATCTCTAGGGGGTTTCTGAGAAAGAATACTGGAAAGGTATTTTGGGGGACATATTTGGAAGGCTTTGAGTGCCAGAATAAGGAATTGGTGCTTCATTTACATAATTTTTGGCAATGTGGATCAATTTTACTCTGATGAAACACATGTTGGAAAACTCCTAAGGAGGCCAGTGATCTAGAGGAGAGGTGATGAGGTTTGAGCTGGGTGGAAGTGATGACAGTAAACACAGGGAGACAGATTGCCTTAATTCTGCCACATTACACTTAATGCACATGTAACATGGGGGTGCATACGTCACTAAATGAAACTAACTTTGTGCCTGTTAATAGAAATGATGGAAGCCTGACATTAAGTCTAAGGTTAAATTAGGAATAAATATGTTCAATAAATATCCATGTGTGTTAGGTTGCTGGGAGGAGAGGTTGCCATCATAAATTTACATACCTGGGTGGAGATTAAACTGAAAGGTGATTATTGAAGTCAGTCAAAACCTAATGACACTGCATTTCAGCACTTCACAGTTTTAAACGTTATTTCCCTCTTTAGTTTCATTGCATCTTTAGGATAGTTTGGTAGGGCCTTCATTTCTTCCTAGGGTCTTCATTTTAAAGAAACTTAGCTATAAAGAGGGTAAATGCTTTGCTCAGAAAATACAGGAGGCAGAAACCAGACTGTGAATCCATGTTCCCAGGAATGTCCATTTCCCACCATTTTTTTCTCCTGCCTCAGCAGCAGTCATTGATGACCCATCAATTTGCAACTTAATGAATTTGTTTGTGAATGTGGGCCATTTATTATTTTTATCAAAATAGTGTCAAAAAGCCCCCAGACTTCTTTGTTGTCTACTTCAGCTTCTAAGGGCAGTGTGAGAATTTCACCATGAATCACTTGCTCATGGCCCTTGGCACTGAGTGAAGGAGAGAATGTAGGCATGTTTGGATTAAACATTTTTGAATGAACCCCCATAGCACTTCCAGCGATAGGTCAAAACCTTTAAGCACTGAATAAATGTTGTTGATGAGCAACGTTCCTGGGAATAAGAAAGATGCTTAGGAATGTGCCTTAAATGGAACGTTAAATGATCCCCTAGTGACTCCAGATTCACTGTGTTTTTCTAAGTGCCTCATTTATAGCCAGGCCCCGGGGGAGACCTTAGCTTCTTGAGTTTTATTGTTGGTAATATTTGATATATTATTTGAAGTAAATTGAAAGCATTCCTTGAAATGCTTCTTTCTAGTCTCTTCCATCTCTTTACACAAAATATAATTCTCAGTTGACTTTTCAGATTAATTCCCGACTTTCAACTGAACTTATAGAAACAAGGCATGAGGTTTATCGATGTGCTGCCTGTAGGAAACATCTGATAAGTACTTGATTTTGATGATGAGATTCTGGACATCTATTCTGAGCCTAGGCCAGTGTCTGATGCCATCATGGAGGGTTTGGAGAAGGAGTGAGTGCTTTTAACGTGGGAATTATGTTAGGATTTGTGACCAGAGGGAGGACTGTGACATTTTTAAAACATGTCTGCAAATTCACTGAGAGGAGGGGGCTTGTCCCCTGTCTTTGTATCTGGATGGACTTAACTGCTTTGAGAAAGAAGTGATGCTGTGAGACTGCCGTGATTTAAGAGGAGGCAGCTTTGGCTTTGTTCATGGCAACACTTGCTCTGTAACCCTGGATGGCCAAGCAACAGGTGACCACTCTGCCACTATCATCCTGGAGTTGCTTCTCATAAGTGTTCTGGTCGAGAGTTACTGCTGAGTTCAGCCTTTCAGCCATCGCTGTTAAGATGCAAGTCATAGAAGTGAATCTGTTGTGAACCTTCAGACAAGCCCAGCTGCTAGTCGGGCACCAAATAATTACCTACAATGATATACATGTAACAGAAGAATCACCCAGCTGAGCCCTGCCCAAATTATAGACCCACAAAATGGTGAAAAAGAATAAAATGGTTGTTCTATTTTATTTCACAGGCTTTATTTCATCCAAGAAATACATACTGAATAACTTCTACATGCCCAAATCTGTGTTGGGTACAGATGTAGGATACAAAGATACAGACAGTCTTTGTCTTCCAGGAAACAAGCTTGCTTGTGAGGCAATTGGTGACGAGTTAAACAGTAAATAAGAAGTTAAATACCACTAGAAAAAAATTTGTGATATGATGATGAGTGCTAAGTTCCAAGGTAGTTTGTTATGCAGAAGTGAATAAATGGAGCAGAATTTGGTATCAGAAGTGAGAGGAATCTAGAGAACGTCTACCTGCCTAAAGAAGTCTAGGGATTAAGTAGTTAAATAGTTATATGTGCTGCCCGGGCACAATGGGAAATTTACATGCTGACCTGAAATCACCTGAAAGAATATGTATGTATGTGTGTGTGTAGTTATATAGTATTTAAGACCAATCCCAGAGTGAAACAGTATATAAATGAATCATCTTCCTCATTCCTTGCCCTATAGAAGATGCTTTTCTAAATTCTTGCTACTCATAGTATGGTCTGAGCCTTGGTATTACTTGGAAGTTTGTTAGAAATGCAGAATCTAAGGCTCTGCCCTAGATTCTCAATCAGAATCTGCATTTAGCAAGATCCCAGGCAATTCCTGTGAACATTAAAGTTGGAGGAACATGAATCTAAGCTGTACTGCTTACTATCGCTACCGCATCTGTTAATATCACTGCCACTAAAACCCAAAGGAGAACAGCCACTTTTGCACCATGGACAAGCAATTTATGTACACTGTGGCACATAATTTTATTCTCAGAATAACAATGCAACATAGATATTAACCTCCCTATTACATACAAGCGGAAGCCAAGGATTAGAGACTTCAAGGGACCTTACTTAAAGCTACACAGCTAGTGAGTGAAAGTGACAGGAGTGGAACCCAGGCCTCTCTGTTTCCAAAGCATGGACACAGTCAAGCCCAAGGGTTCAGACACCTTACTTGGAAGGTGATCCCAGGAGCCACTTGCCCAGAAGTGGGAAAGTGAGACAACAGGGAAGAAGTGAGAGGGGTTCATTACTGAGACAGTTACGACTCTGGATGACTGGATCTTAATCCCTGAGGAGCTCTAGGAAATGATTTAGAACATATAATATCTTAGGGTTATTCCACCTGAACAATGAGGGAGTTGGGGTGTCTATAGTTATCCATAGAGGCCTCCTTCTGGAGATGCAATTCCCTGGTGTTTCTGAGGAGCCAAACTAAGTGGGCTTAGGTGATGACTGAAAGCTCTTAGGGGAAGAAATGCAGGTGCAGGTGATCAGCGGACAGCCAGGATGAGGGTGGAAGCAGGTGGCTGGGGTTCCAATAGTAACTGCTGCCCTATGCTTGCCTGTATCTTGGAAAGATTCCTCAGAAATACATTTTCCTCTTAATTTTTATTTTTTGGACCAACTATTGTTACAGAATTAAAGGAAATACACCCCAAGTTCTTATTCTTAGGGTACTGGTATGTTTTTCAGGCCTTAAAAGAAAATATCACATCGCATTTTACCTTAACAATAAGAAGTTTTCATCTCACTGTGTTGTCTGGCAGTGTTCATCTATATCCACATACATTGTGAAATTCTGGCTTTTAATCGTAGTGTATCCTTACCACTTTCTACGTGGCTCCTTAGTCTTTAAAAGGGTAATTGCATATGAGTACAAAACATGCCATTGTGTGGCTACCTCAGTACATAGAACAAGTCCTCTATTGCTGCGTATTTAGGCCAAGAAATATATCTTAAGTAGCACAAATATAGGACTAGATACTTTTTCCAGCGTGTGAATACAGCTCCATTTAATTCGTGGTGACTGAGGTGCTTCCACGGGCTGTATTTCATTCAGGAAATATGTATTGAGTAACTTCTACATGCCCAGCTCTGTGTTAGGTATAGCGGTAAAATCCAAAGACACAGACAGTCTTTGTCCTCCAGGAGACAAGCTTACTTGTGAGGCAATCGGTGAGAAGTTAAATAGCAAACAGGAAGTTAAATACCATTAGAAGAAATGCAATGTGCTAATGCGGGCTAAACCTGGGCCATGTTTTAATGAGCTTAGGAGGGTGGGTTATACCAAGGGTCACTGAGTTTGATCTTATTATCTTTTAAGTCTGTTAGGCATGGGCAGAAAATCCATATTGGTTCTAATGAGACTTGTGAATGAAAAGGATCTTGGACCCTTGAATGCTTATTCAGCACACATGTTTATTGGGAATGAGTGAGGAAGGTGTGAAAGTATATGATGTGGTCTTACAGGTTGCTAAGGGCCCCAGAACTCCCTGTAGATTTGTTTTAACACATTGCTGTGGTTTGAGCCAAGGGCCATTGGAGTCCAGAGCTGTGCCCTTGACTCCTATGCTACGCTGCCTGCTAAAACAACGAGGGTAGACTGCTAATGAATGCTTTATACAGGGACATGAGAATTGGTAAAGAGGTTCTTAGAATATAATGCCCATTATGACTCTAAGTATCAAAAAGTGATTTTAACTGATTTAAGTAGGAAAGCAATTTCTTAAAAAGATACTGAATGGCTCACAGATTTTCCAAAAGGACCCTAGGCTTGGAGGGCATATATCCAGGAACAGTGCCCCAAATCATAGTGTGAAACGGACCCAATGAAGACACTTCTTTACTGCTGGCCACACCACTGGCCCCACTGAGGTGGGTCCTGTTATTTGAGTCCCTACTCTGGCTGCCTCTGGCTGGGGCAGCCATGCACAGTCCATATGCATGCTGCATGCTACCTGCTTCTTCCTGACATAGCACTCGATGGCGATTCCAAGTCAGGACAGGCGATTCAACTGGCAGAGCCTATGTTATGATGTGGGCTTCCCAGATAGCACAGTGGTAAAGAATCTGCCTGCCAATGCAGGAGATGCAGGTTAGATCCCTGGGTTGGAAAGATCCCCTGGAGAAGGAAATTGCAATCCACTCTAGTATTCTTGCCTGAAGAATCCAATGGACAGAGGAGCCTGGTGGGCTATAGTCCATGGGATTACAAAGAGTCGAACATGAGTTCACGACTAAACAACAACAAATAATGCCATGATGTTCTTTCTGGGGAGACTCAGAAAGCAAATACATTGCACTTTTACCTTCTATGCTGAGCAAGGGACATCAGATGTTGGGAGACCCAAGAATGACAAATTCCACAGTTGCCCTTTTGTTTCCTTCATATGGTTCTCTTGTCTCTCTTTGGTTAAGCAGAATCTATCCATGCTTTAAGGTTCAGCTTTTATCCCACTTCCTCTATGAAATTTTCTCTGACTCCTCTAGTTTTGGTTTTATTCATCTTCAGAACCTCTGCCTTAGTTATAGCCAGAAGGAGCTGTGAAAACCTAATATGAAAAGTTAACTTCCTATCACTAGACCTGAACCTCATTGTCCCAATGAATTGTTGTAAGTAGAATAGTATTTGATGGCCCCTTTGAATCATTAGTAGAGAAATAGCTAATCTGTGTAGATAGCTTCCTCTCCTTCTACCCAACTTACTCCCCTTGTTCTGTTTTTGGTCTTTAATAATTAACACTGTTTGATGTTTTTGTGAATATTTTGTGTTATTTTCTTGTCTCCTTAACTAGGAGGCATTCCCACTGAGGGTAGCAACTGTATCTAGTAATTCCTCTGTGATGTCCAAAAGATAGTGCAAGCAGTATGCACTCATTGATTGGTTGGCGAGAAATATGCTTGAAAAATGCAACATTTTATAGCATATGTGGGTCTTTTGATCTAGTAAGTATTCACTCTATGTCAGAATACCTGATTTCTAGAAATAGTAGTAAAATTTCTTCCCCTTCCTGTAAAACTTTCCCTTCAACTAGGGATTGACAGTGGAATATTTTACTATAGGGTTGAAGATCCTTTTAGAACAGCAAGTCCATGGCCCTTATGTAAAGACTTCCCTGTATGTGTCTGCATAGAAAAGTTGAGTGCATAGTCCTTTACTATTGCTTTTCAACAGTCTAGTTTCAACGGAATGAGGAGCGAGCTTTCAGTACTGAGTGGCTTACCCTTCAGGCTTGTCTTGGTAGAGATACAGATATTCTAAGAATTGATTTCTATGAGAGAAATTATTTGAAAAACTAATACCCAATTGCTCAGCAAAAATGTGCATAATGTATATTTTCTATTATATTCTTTAGTCCTTTAATGACAAATAATTTTTTAAAGTGATTTTTGGGGTGTGTTTATCCCTTAGATCAAATCTCCCTGTATTCTCTACTTAATTAATTTCCAAGTAGAAATTTAGATTCACCACTACCAGCTTTTCTATTATATTATTCTAAGCATCTTATTGATCTGTCTAGAGAGGGAAAGGTATAACCTGTATCATTTGTAGATTTAAATCTCATAAGTTCTTTTCAAGAGAACTTATTTTTTTTCTATATGAGATTTCAATGTATTTAGAAATATTAAAGAGTTATGGGGAAAATATTTGCAACTCACATATCTGATGAAAGGCTAATATCCAGACTATAAAAAGGACTCTCAAAACTCAATAATAAGAAAACAAACAACCCTCCAAAAATAAACAGTATTTTAATAGACATTTCACCAAAGATGTATGGATAGCACATAAACACATTAAAAGATATCAGTGTTATTTGTTTCTTCTTGTTGTTTAGTTGCTAAGTCCTGTCTAACTCTTTGTGACCCCATGGACTGTAGCCTGCCAGGCTCCTCTGTCCATGGGATTTCCCAGGCAAGAATACTGGAATGGGTTGCCATTTCCTTCTTCAGGGGATCTTCCTGACCCAGAGACCCAGGGATCAAAACCAGGTCTCCTGCATTGCAAGTGGATTCTTTACCGTCTGAACCACCAGGGGAGCCCATTAGTCTCTAGGGGAATGCAGGTTAAGACCACAACAAGATACTTCTGCATACCTATATGGTGAAAATCAAAAGAAACGGTATCAAGTGTTGATGGGAATGTGGAGAAACTGGAATTTGTATAGAGCTGGTGAGAGTGTGAAATGAAATTGCCACTTTGACAAATAGCCAGGCAGTTTCTTATAAAGTAAAATAGACAATTCCTATACAACCCAACAACCCTATTTCTAATTATTTATCCAAATGAAATAAAAGTATGTTCATGCAACAACCTTAATGTGAATGCTTATAGCTGCTATATTTACAGTTGCCTCAAACGAGAAACAGCCCAAGGTCCCTCAGCTGATGAATGGGTAAAAAATCTGTAGAATTTCCGTCAGTGGAATACTCTTCAGCAATAAAAGGAATGAACTGCCACCGTAATAACATGGCAGAGTCTCAAATGCATTATGCTAAGTGAGAGAAGCCATACTCAGAAGGCTGTGTTCAGTATGGTTGCATTTGTTGATGTGCAGGACCTCTGTAAAGACACAGAAAACAGTGGTTTCCAGGAGCTGGGAGTGAGGGGAGGGGTTGACTGTATGAGGAAGAGGAGAGTTTTGGGGGCAGTGGAGCTACTCTGTACTTTGGTTGTGGTGGGTACATGACTGCATTTGTCAAAACTCACAGAACCATCCACCAAAAAGCGTGACGTTTGCATATGTTGTTGTTGTTCAGGCGCTAAGTTGTATCTGACTCTTTGTGACCCCATTAAGCCTGCAGCACTTCCTTGTCTTTCCTTGTCCCAGAGTCTGCTCAAACTCATGTCCTTCGAGTTGGTGATGCTATCCAACCATCTCATCCTCTGCTGCCCCCTTCTCCTCTTGCCCTCAATCTTTCCCAGCATCAGGGTCTTTTCCCGAGAGCTGGTTCTTCGCATCAGGTAGCCGAAGTATTGGAGCTTCAGCATCAGTCCTTCCAATGAATATTCAGGGTTGATTTCCTTTAGGATTTACATATGTAAATTATACCTGAATTCAGAACTGAAAAATTATTTAGGTTCATCCCAGGACTGAGATGAAGAGATTGGCAAGATTAGTCTGGCCGAAGGAGATTGGATGGACACAGCTAAATAGAAGACAAGTAGACGATGATTTTTAAAACAGAAGTGTAACAGAGTGCCAAGGTAGTACGCAGAAGATTGTCATAAACTCTAATAGTGTCTGTGTGTGGGCTCATCTTTGAGGATTAGAGTTTGTAAGCGGGGAAGGTCTCCCAGAGGAAGCCATATGTGATAGATGGGGAAAAGTTTTCCCACTGAGACGGGTTGAATGAGGAAGAGGGAGCGAGGTCAGGTACATCCGAATCATGGTGACTAATGTAAACAGGGTATATGAGGAGTGATCCAAAAAATAAAGGGAAAGGCAAGTGTGAGTTTTTAATACAGAAACCAGTTATATTTTGTTTATGCAAAGGAGAAGAAAAACAAACATTATTGGAAACATGCAAGCTGTGTTGTCTCTGGGCTGCAGCTGCTAACCATACAGGCTTTCCCGGCAGAGAGCAGGTTATACATCCTGTAACTATGAGGACACACCCTACCTTAGCCCCCAGGCAGAGAGATAATAATAGTATGCACGCTGGCAGCCTACACTCTGGAAGGGTTTATGAGGAGGAAGTCCGCAATTACATATTTCTGGGCAAACATTAACCAAGATTGAAACCCAGATTTGAAGAAAAATAACAGGCTGGAAATCTTCAGACATCTTCTGTAGCTGTTCTGTGGATTGAAAACAGTAGTCAGACACTGCTGCCACTTAAAGATAAGGTAAAATATGGAGAAGACAGTACGTAGGACCTGATAAGAAACCCTTATCACACCTGCCCACAGCGTGTGTTCTAGAACACACAGAGCATTGTCCACATCTGAATGGTGAGAAGCTGTTCCCATTCATTACGGCAAAGCCAAAGCCACAACATAGGACCTATTGTTCAACTCATAGCAGTGACCGAATCTATTTATCCGTGTGGTTTAAGAGCCCACCGCTGTGCATTGAAAAACCTCTTCTTGGCAACTTATCGCGAAGAGCATCTCAATCACTGTTCCTACCATCTGAACAATTTTGGTTCTGCGCTGTGGTTTTGTAATTTCCATTTTAAAAACTTCTTAGCCTGAGCCATGATGTGCCCAGTCTAGGCTGGGCATACTTTAAATGAGACTGTTAAGCTAAAATTAGCTTGACATCAAGATGGTGCGTGTTCATTTTCCTTGTATTTATAGCTGACCACAGTCATTATACAGAAGGCATCTAGTCTTTACTATGCACTCTAGGGAACAGGAGGGGCTGTGGCCATAACCAAAAAAGGAACTAGAAGTTTTTCCAAAGACAGATGGCCATAACTACTGCCTGAACAGTGCCGGCGTTTTTAGTGAGGCCAGCCGTGTGGGGTGTGGGCGGGGGGAAGGACTTCTCCGGACACAGATGTACTCTTCAGTTCTTCTGCAATTAATCAAGAGTGATGGAACCTTTTCTAAAAGTTTCACTTGGGGGCCCACAATTTACCTTATATCACCACAGAGGAAGCGTATGTAGCAAAATGTCTTCTCTTTTGAGTTTCTTCACCAAGAAACTTATTAATATCTACTGACCCATCCAAGAGGTGAAGCTAAAGTAACCCAATGGGATGTAGAGAAAAGAGTTTTTGACCAGAGACAGAAGATATGAATTTTAGTTCAGTTTCTGGCTCTAGCTACTTATGTGGTTTGGGCTTTAATATGACAGATTCAGAGGGTTGGATGAAGATTCTTTTAGTTCAAAATTCTGATATTCCCAACTCTTTTGAGAAAAGGAAGAGAATTTTCACCATTCTCATTGAAAGGTAAATGGTACAACTGCAGAGGAAAGAAGAAAACCTTCTATTAAGTCCCTATCCTTGACCTTGTCTCACTTGACTTCGATATTCTAAGCAATATGTTTTTGTTTGTTTTATGTTGTTCTGATTATTTCACTATCAGTTATCATTCATCTGACTGGGACAGTTTAGTTAAGGTGAGTGAATATGTGTACTGTGTTCCAACAAAATTTTATTTAGAAAAACAGGTGGTGGGCTCAATTTGGAGCTATCATTTTCTGAATGCTGGTCTAAATTATTGGGATCATCTGCACCATTATCAACATCAATAACCAAGATTTTTGTGCCTCTATTATGCAATTTATTGTTGAGTTAGGGTCAGCGTAGAAGTTGAGAAGGAACCTGAGCATCTGTGGACCACAGCTTAGTATCAATTCGCGCATCAGAAAAAAACCAGTTTTTAAAAGAGAAAACTAATAATATGTAGTAATGAAGATCAAAACAGATTCTCTTTCGATTCTGCAGGTGTATCTTCAGTTGTACCTAACATTTTTAGAGTATCCATAGGGATTGATACTTTTAAAATTACTATGCATCTCTTCCTTTCGTTTATTACTCTATGCCTATCCAAAACTGTGGCATTAAAATCAAACTCCTAAGTACTTCCGAATATTCAAGCTCTTTTGGAGTTACCCAGTTGGTCCTATAGAATGTTTAGAAATTGAAGATGTCAAGTGACAAACATGCCAAGCTAAGCCACAACTCTTATGGTTGATACTTGTTGAAATGAGCAAATGTTTGTAAAAAATGAAGATATGTATATTAACTTTTTTCCTCTAGCATTATGGGATTGACCCAACCCAAGATAAGGTAAGATTAATTTTATCAGATACATTTTCCATGTTTCTGCCTTCAAGTCTGAGCATCAAGTTTTCCTGGTGATCATAGATGAAATAAACCTCTCATTGTTTTAGACAATTCAGGAGATGGGTGGACCCGTCATCCCAGTATAACTGCTTATTTTTATCTTTGCTTTTGACTCCAGTTGTCCTTCATAATAGAAGTCTTAAAAAAACATGTGGTTCATGGATTTGATTATTTTCAGCATTTTGGCTGCTAGTGAAGCTCTAATTTTAGGAGTGATAGACTAACACATAGGGTAAGATTCTAGGGATCATGAAAGAACCTATTGTACAATATTATCTCTTTTTTTAGTATTTGAAAACTCACTTTCTTTGACTTTGGACTTATTAAAATACATGTATTTTATGTGCTACAGGGATATTACTGGCTATTAATGTCTCATCACAAATGTGTTTGTATTATGGTGTATGGAGTGAGTCCTAAGGGAATAAAGCCCCAGAGAGGTGCTTTTCAAAAGAAGGAGAGGGGTGCTTTATTCCCTCTTTTACAATATAATCTTATATCTTAATTTAATTAATCTATAACCTTCTATCTTAATGTACTATATAATCACTCCAGTTCAGTAACACTGAAAATACAGTCCTCTTTTGGAATCTGCAGTAAATTCAATGTATAATCTCTAGAATATGCTGAGCAATTGCAAAAAAAAAAAAAACCTGCCTCATTTTCTGTGTAATCTTGATGCCAAAGAAACTTCAGTAATGAGAATCACTGACTTACTTGCATTCATTGGATAAAAGTTGTTTCTTACGGCTGATCAGAATGTACTAAACAGTAGAAATGTTTGGAAAGCGTATATGAATTTTCTTAGACTTTTTGATGTATCTCATTTAAAGATTAAACAGTTTTACAGTAAGAGATCATGTCAGTAGTTTTGAGGTCTGATTCACCTGTTTGTCTCTTAGCTCTTAAGCTTTTCTGTACTGAGGAAATTGATAAGACAACTAAGAGGAAGAAATTGAAATTGTTATACTGGCAAACCTTGGGACATGTATAAACTGGTGTTCTCAAGGGAGGATTCCTATATGAAGAGTCTTAACCAGACCACATTAACTTTCCCCGAAAGTCAAGAGAATGGCCCCTGGGGAACCCCGAATATAGTCAACCAAGCAAAATGTTGATTCTTTGAAGAGAAAGCCCCAAAATTTGCCTATGCCAAATTCTGTGGGAAAGGGTCTACTAGATTTTGGGTGAAAGATTTTAGGAGGTATCATCAAGTTTGTAGGTTTATAGGAAGCTTTTTTTTTTTTTTTTTTAAATTACAGAAAATTCTTTAGAACAAAGTGATACAGATAAAGATTCTCAAGGAAGGAGACTCAGAGATGCTTTTCTATTGTCAAGGAGGGTTCTCCCTAGAGCAAGGTAGAGAACTACCAATATTCTGTGAACATTATATGGAAGTTGTAGTGCAGGTCGAGCAAAGTGGTTTCATGGAAACTGTGCCAAAGATTCTGGGAATGTTTGGCCTCATCAGTAAAGAGCAATTTGGTGAATTAGTGAGTGATGTCTGCTGTGGGTGTGCGAGGAGGAAATAATTGTACACACAGTAAATTTGCTTGAGGTACAGTCTTATGGCAAGCATTTTGATCTTGTAGATGGGGAAAAAATTCTTTCCTTTACCCTTTTAAATTTAGGGAATGGGGCATGTGAATTAAACTGACAGAAGACCAGTTAACAGGAGGAAAGTTCTATTTTGCATGCACATGGGAGCTTCACAGAAAAGAAGTGAAAACCCAAAGAAGTGGTTAGGCTTGAGAGCTCATATATCATTTAAGAACGGGGAATAAATTGTGGAGAAGTAGTAAGACGACATTTACTTCTGCTTTATTGACTATGCCAAAGCCTTTGACTGTGTGTATCACAACAAACTATGGAAAATTCTGAAAGAGATGGGAATACCAGACCACCTGACCTGCCTCCTGAGAAATCTGTATGCAGGTCAGGAAGCAACAGTTAGAACTGTACATGGGACAACAGTCTGGTTCCAAATTGGGAAAGGAGTACGTCAAAGCTGTGTATTGTCAGTCTGCTTATTTAACTTATATGCAGAGTACATCATGAGAAATGCTGGACTGGATGAAGCACAAGCTGGAATCAAGATTGCTGAGAGGAGTATCAATAACCTCAGATATGCAGATGACACCACCCTTACGGCAGAAAGCGAAGAACTAAAGAGCCTCTTGATGAAAATGAAAGAGGAGAGTGAAAAAGTTGGCTTAAAACTTAACATTCAGAAAACTAAGATCATGGCATCTGGCCCCACCACTTCATGGCAAATAGATGGGGAAACAGTGAAAACAGGGACAGACTTTATTTTGTTGGGCTCCAAGATCACTGCAGATGGTGACCGCAGCCATGAAATTCAAAGACGCTTGCTCCTTGGAAGAAAAGTTATGACCAACCTAGATAGGATATTAAAAAGTAGAGACATTACTTTGCCAGTAAAGGTGTATCTAGTCAAAACTTTGGTTTTTCCAGTGGTCATGTATGGATGTAAGAGTTGGACTATAAAGAAAGCTGAGCACCAAAGAATTGATGCTTTTGAACTGTGGTGTTGGAGAAGACTCTTGAGAGTCCCTTGGACTGCAAGGAGATCCAACCAGTGCATCCTAAAGGAAACCAGTCCTGAATATTCACTGAAAGAACTGATGTTGAAGCTGAAACTCCAATACTTTGGCCACCTGATGTGCAGAGCTGACTCATTTGAAAAGACCCTGATGCTGGGAAAGATTGAAGGTGGGAGGAGAAGGGGATGACAGAGGATGAGATGGTTGGATGGCATCACTGACTCAATGGACATGAGTTTGAGTGAACTCTGGGAATTGGTGATGGACACGGATGCCTGGCATGATGCAGTCCAGGGGTCATGAACAGTCGGACATGACTGAGTGACTGAACTGAACTGAATTTAATAAGATATAGGAAATGGGATTTGGACTTCTAAGGGTGGTAAATTGTAAGATGGTAAATATCTGGGGGAAACTAATGGAAGATAAGGTTTATTTTAATAAGGTTAGTCATGCAGACTCAAAGGGTACTGTCCCCAGTGATTGAGTCATTCTCTATTTCCTGGCACAGGGGAGGGGAAGGAGGACACCTTTACAAAGGGAAACTGATGCTCTTCTTTTAGGAAGTAAGGGGGAAGGTGGAGAGTTCCTTGTCTGTTGTTTCTTGTGTTCAGCTCAAAATAATCCTTATGGAAAGGGAGCTATGATGGGTGGCATATTCTGATCCTCTTTAATTTCTTTATCTGAAATAAAGATGATGTCACCTTAAGAACTATTGTGAGAATTGAATGAGATGGTCTCTCTGAACGCATTTTGAGAACTGTATAACACTGGACAAATGTAAGGGTTTATTCCTGTATTTTAAGATGCATTTTTTTCTCCTCAAATTGAAATGTCAATTTCATATAAATTCACAGTGAAATTGACCCAACTGAAGGAAATGGAATGGAGATGAGAAAAAAAATCTTTATATATCTTTCCAAAAATGTACCAGTTCTTGTCCTGTCAATAATAGCCACAGAAAGATAGGAATGGAACTAATTATGTGCAAACATCCCTTGACTCCTTTACTTCCCATCTGAATTTAATTCTAAAAAAAGAGACCCTGATGGATTCCTGCCTTCAGGTATAATTACTTCAAAATTGACCGACATTTAAAGCACACATGACACTTTTTAGCTTTAATTAGAGTAAATTGGTGGAATTTATTTGACCGGTAGTTTTGGGGATGGTTGGAGGCTGGGAATATACTTAGCATATTATTTCCTGCTGATGCTGATTTAGCCTATATCAGAGAATTCTATATTTAGGATAAAATCATTTAAGAAATGTGGCCCACTGATTGTCATGACCATGAAGTAATCAGTCCAGTCAGTGAGAGATGCTCTGTGGAAAAAAAATGCCACTGACAACAGCAGAAACCAAAAATCTGCAAAAATTTTATCTAAACAACCTTGAAGATTTTTTTGATTTAATAATGTAACAATTCTTTTGCTTTGCTGTGACATTTTTTGACATTGATAATAGGAACACCAAAAAGAAATACAATATGTGAGAAATGGTTTAGACCAACTCCAGAAAGTATGAATAAATACATATTCATTCATCTGAATGTCTCATGATGGTTTTAAACTTGTCCATATTTGTGGCTATTTCTTCTTTCTAATATTTCTTTTTTGGGGGGTTAGGCCAGCTAATGATTTGTGACTTCATAAATTATTTCAAAGAATCAGTTATTGGATTTATTTATCCAATAACTAATGGTCTTTTTCTTTTAGTATTGTAATATTAAGCAATTTAGTTTTCGCAATTCATTTTTTCTTCCTTTTTACACTTCCTAATTTTATTTTGTTGTTCTTTTTCTAAGGTATAGACTTGAATGCTTAATTTGTTTTCCTTCTTTCTTATTTAACAGTGTGTTTATGATTGTGGTTTAGACCCTAACTCTTTTAGGTTGTTAAGTATTTTTAAATACATAATGTATTTCATTATTATTTTGTAGATATTTCAAAATTTTAGTTTTGCTTTTTTCTTTGACCCAAGTATTGATTCAGTAAATTTCTTAATTTTCATTCTTCTTTCTATCCTTCTCTTCTTTTTCTCCTCTTCTTCCTCTTTGTTTATGGTTTAATATCACTGGAGGTCACAGTCAGATAATGTGTTCTTTGCCATTTCTAGTTTTCTTTTCGGTTTGCTTTATGGTCAGAATTTTATAAATATCCCATTAACTTCTAGTAAAGTAGGTGTATTTAAAAAAAAATCAGGATAGTAATTTGTATGTCTATTATGTTCATGTTCATCCATTATCTAATTGACATACAACATGCTTAATTATTTTTTGTCTTATTGATTTTCCATGGACTACAATTATGATTTAAAGCCCTGCAATCTTATGTTAGTCTATGTTTCGTTGCATTTCTTATGGTACGTATATTATGAATTTAAAATAATTATTTTGTGCATCTGAACTCTCATTGTAGTCTGTATTCTTTTTTTATTTTTGCAGTCTATATTCTTTATCATAAAGTTCCCTCTTCATTTTGCTTAACATATTTGCTTACATTTAATCGTACCTAACATTGGTACAGTGACCAACATTTATGATTGTATTACAAATGCAATAATTATAAATTAGATGAACAAAGAAAGCTATAGCTCTTTTATTTTTCACATCTGAGTGATTTTACTTCATAAGCCATTTACCTGCTAGAAAGGAAGAAAATTGAAACTTTGCTAATTAATGGTATCCCGTCTCCTTGTTTATTCATGCTCTTTTGGGTAAATGTTCAGGTTTCTCAGATGCCCCTCTCCTCTCCCTGCGTCTTCTTGAGCTGGCATCTAGGTATAAAAGGCTGTTTTATGTAGTGTGGCAGGATCTATCAGCAGTCTCTGGATCTTTAATGGTCTCTGTTGCAGGGGTCTGTTGAGCCTAGGACTGGTCCTCTCTGGGCTTTTGGGTGTGCTGGCATTGGGTTGAGGAATTTTCACATTCCGTGGCTTCTACTTTTTCTGATACTCCATCCCTATTATTCCATCCTTGTTGCTCCACCAGCCTATCTGTTCTTCTGTGTGCCCTACTGGGGTCCTTGCAAGCTGTGCGTTATGTGTAGTAGCTCAGTCGTGTCTGATTTTTTGCGACCCCATGGACTGTAGCCCACCAGGCTCCTCTGTCCATGGAATTCTCCAGGCAAGAATCCTGGAGTGGGTTCCCATGTCATGTTGGCATGGCATTAAGCGGTGAGGAGGGTTCTCCTAGAGGCCTGCAGCCTTCTGTAGATCCTGGCAGGGGAAGGTGGCTCTGGCCCTGATGTTTACTTCTTTCCTCATATTTGTTAGCATGCTTTTTATAGCCTTATCCCCTTTTTCTGTCCATTTCAGAAATTTTGACTGTTCAGAGTTTTGAACAGTTGCTTTGTGCTTTAACTCAGAAATAAATCTCAAGCACAGTTTAAAAAAAGTCCAGTGTTATTTGAACATCTTTTTCCCTTAATAAGTATATTTACCTCAGTGACCTGTGTTGTTGAACCATCAGCACATCCTGTTGATTTTATCTTCAAAACCTATCCCAGCTCCATCTACGTTGTCTCCACCACTACCATCCTAATATAAGTTATCTTCCTTTCTGTTTGTTTTGCTTGGGTCTGAAGCAAGAGCCTCCAAATTTATCTTCCTGATTCTAATCTACATCGCAGCCAGAGTGATTATTTAAAAATATGAATGAGATCATGTGAGTTTGCAAGACTCAACACAGGCAACTCTTCCCACTTGAAATCAAATTCCACTTCTCTCCCTGATTCTACGTGGGCTCTATTCTCCAGCCAACACCTGCCTCTACAGCATCCTCTCCTACCCTGTTCCCCCTTGCTGATCATACTCCAGCCAAACCACACTGACATTCTTCTGCTCTGAAATTAGACAAGCCCCTTCCTGCCTCAGGCTTTAGGGCTAGTTTTCCCTGTCTGTGAAATGTTCTTCCTCCATGACTTCTTAAGGCTGGCTCCTTCCTGGTCTTGCTTTCAATTGTCACATCCTTAGAGTGTCCTTTGACCATCTAACACAAGTAATCTTCCAATGGCATTTATCCTACTTCCCTTTTTGTGTTCTTCACTGTGTATTTACTATCTTATGATTTCTATTGATATATTTCTTTATCAGTCTCAAGCAGTGAGTTGCAGGCTGCATAAGAGTAGGAATCTATCTGTCAGTTATCACTAGTAATAATAATAATGTCAGCAAAGTAATATAGTGTTTATTATGATTCTTCAGTTTAGTCCTGTCCTGAGCTCTTTCCATGTTATTAGGGCCTTAATTGTCATTATAATCTCTTAGGTTGGTACTGTTGTTATCCTCACTTTGTAGTTGAAAGAACAGAGGCACAGAGAATTTCAGTGACTGATCCAAGGTCACATGGCTATTAAATCATTAAGTTGGAATTTGAACACTCCTATGTAACTAGTCACAGGAGCTGAAGATTCAAATAAGGCAGAGGCACTCCTCTTGAATATTCAATAGCTGGAAATATAGGCAAGTGAAAGAAAAATCACAACAAAGTCTAATGAAGTTTATATTCCAGGCATCAAAGGTGAGGCTAGGAAAGCATAAAAGTGGGGCATCTTATTTATATTAAACTTGTTTTACAGAAATACATTAGAAAAATCTGAAACACCTTCATTAGTATGTTTGTGGGCCATTTACATTTGCTTTCATAGGTGTATGGCATTGTTATGGGCTTCCCAGATGGTGCTAGTGGTAAAGAATCCACCTACCAACGCAGGAGATGACGTTTGAGCCTTGGGTCAGGAAGATCCGCTGGAGTAGGAGATGGCAACCCACTCCAGTATTCTTGTCTGGAAAATCCCATGGACAGAAGAGCCTGGAGTGCTACAGTCCATGGGGTCACAAAGAGTAGGACACAGCTGAGCACACAGCACAGACAGAATCGTTACTGTAGAAAGTAGAAATGGGTAGGTAGCAAAATGAAACCATTTCCAATACAAAACTTCCTCTGAAACAGAAGTCTGTTAGACTGGATTCTTTTTCCTAAGTGATTAGTGGTTTTGATACAGTGGTTTCCTATTCCCTTACCCTGGCTGAGAGAGAGATGTTTTCAAAGATGAAAGGTGATTTTAGAGAACTGGAAGAAGGGGAGCCCAACCATCAGGAGAAACCATTATCTGCTTGCTTTGAAGAAATCCTTTTGAAATAATGAAGCATAATTAATGTCAGTGTTTGGGAGTATGTGAAAGTTTTGCCAAGATAACCTGGTGCAATGCTAATGGCTAGAAATGACAGTTTGATCACAGGTATGCCAAGTAGCCATCCCATGCCTCACTGGGTTTAGTGGTAAAATAAGATTAACTATACAGATCAAGCAATAAATTAGACTACGATTACCACCAATAATGGCCAGCCTTCATTTCATGCCAGGAGCAAGGTTGAGGGCCTTGCAGTTTATTTTAGCCTCACCACAAACCTGGTGAGGTAGGTATTATTAGCCAACCCAGGGATTGAACTCAGGTCTCTTATGTCTCCTCTTTGGTAGATGGGTTCTTTATCCCTTTAATTGTCATTATAATCTCTTAGGTTGGTACTGTTGTTATCCTCATATAGTTGAAAGAACTGAGGCACAGAGAATTTCAGTGACTGATCAAAGGTCACACGGTTATTAAACGATTAAGTTGGGATTTGAACACTGCTATGTACTAGTCACAGGAGCTGAAGATTTGAATAAGGCAGAGACACTCCTCTTGAATATTCAATAGCTGGAAATATAGGCAAGTGAAAGAAAAATCACAACCAAGTCTAATGAAGTTTATGTTATTGAGAGGGCTACCTAGGAAGTCCCACTTGGCATGCAGACCTGGTGAGGTAGGTATTATTATTATCCCTGGTTTGTGATGAGGAAATTGAGGCCCAGAGAGGTTAAGCCATTTGCCTAAAATCACACAGCGACAAAGTGTGAATCTGAACCCAACCATAGAGTTGTGTGACTAAAACAAGCAGATGATTACTGCCATGAGTTGGTTACTGTTGGCCTAGTGTTGTGCTAGGCACTTTCATGCGATTAACCCTTTGAATGAATGGAGTGTTGTGTTCATATGACAGGTAAAGAGACTGAGACTCGTACGATTAGGGAGTTTTCCCAAGGTGATGTAAAACCAGGCCCGTGTGACTCCAAAGTCTGCCCCAACTGTAAACCCCAAGGTGAAGTACTGTTTCTTTCTGCATTGTTCTCGTCACTACCCCAGGTACTTTTCTTGCATTCTTTGTGCTATTATGATACACAGTTCAACAACATGCACAATATGAAGCCTGCCAACGTTTTCTGAGTCCAGATTAGGTGCTGAGCATTGTAGTCAAAAATCGTTTTCCTTTAATTACCTCCTTCAGTCCTCCCAGCAACCAGATATCACAAGTACTCTTATTAGCCTCATTTTGTACCATTTTATATATGAAGCCACTGAAGGTGAGAGAGAGACTCTCAGCCGCTATTTTCCGAGGAGTCTGGTGATGCAATTGTCCTGCTGGAAAATGGAGTGTTTTAAAGCCTCATTGCCTTTCCCTGCACTGGGAATAAGTGAACTGGCTTCAGAATTCTTTTAGTTTCTTGAGCATTAAAAAAACCCAAACCATCCTGTTGTAAAATTTGTTTTTTGTTTTTTTGGAAGCAGGGCGGTTTGGAGTTACATTCTTTGTGGTGTGTTTCTTGAAAAGTTCTGTGGGGCTAATCTGGTTAATTCTGGCTGCTTCCTCTTCCCCCGTCTTTCTATGACTGAGTTCTGTTCTCAGGACAGCCACCGTGGGCTCCTGCCTACCAAGGGAACAAGTGGAGGGGGCAGGGTGCTGAGGCTCAGGGAAGCTCATTTGCATACTTCTTGTCACAAAGGCCGACCACATCCTGGTTAAGACAATGTGCTGTCTGATAAACAGACTGCATCCCCCAGTGTCTGCCTGGAGCTCCGCCAGCCTGTGGTCCGCCTTTGTCCCAAGGTGCTGTTTATTCTGCCTGGAAGTCCGAGGACAGGACAAACCCGCTAAATGAACCTTTTATTCCTCCCATTCTCTGGCAGGAATTCCTTGGGTCAAAAACATTTATTAATATTAGATTAAGGGAAAGGCATCAGAACTCTCCAAAAGAAGCTTTCCTCACACTGTGGAAAACCTGTAATATAAAAGGTTTTTATCTTCCTTTCTGGCTGTGAATTCTTTGGGGATCAGGGAAACTAGGGAACTTGGAAAATACAGTGCAAGGGCGCTAGAAAGATCAAGGTTTGCCAAGATTTTCTGTTAATAAATACTTCTTTACACATCTGTTTTCTGTGTGTTCCCTTTCTCTTTCCCTTCTCCCTCCCAACCCAACAACACACAGACAAGAGGAAGTGGGCTTTTAAACAGTTAGCTGTATCTGCAGCACAGGCTAAGAATCTAGGCAAATGAGTCCTAGTTTCTTCATTCTCCCTACACTTTTGTAAATTAAGAAAAAAAAAAGATTCTGGAGATGCAGTCTCATTTATAGTAGCAGAGTTATGAAATCTATGCTAGCCTCTATTGGTTTTTCTTTCTAATGCCCCTCAATATAATTCAACATTTCCTGCTTTGCTGAAAGTATTTTCAAATCTAAACGTGGTACATATTTTAAGGTAGATTTTAACCAGCAATTTTTTTTTTTGGGTGACTGTTATCACTGAAAGGAAGGTACTCTGTGATACACAAATTGTTTTACTATTTTTAATCTGTAATTCCTATAAACAGACTTTGTCTTCAGGGAATAGAATAGGCAGCAATTTCCATTCTGCATTTATGGTGACCTCTTAAATATATTACAGCCACTCTGTAGCTAGTCCCATATGTGTAGTGAAGGTTTTCAGTAAAGTATTGATGGAGGTATTCGTGGAGGATGTTACTGGAGATGATGTTACAAAATGGTTTGAAAAAGATGCCAGGTGATGTTTTGAAGGATTACCAAAATTTCTGATAAGGCCTCTGAAGAGATTTTTGGCAGCTGAAGAACAATAATGTTATAGAGATTGATTATTTTGTACTTGAGAAGCTAAATACTTGCATGTGGTGAGTTTCAAGGTTGACTGTGAAGATGAAAATTAGACCTATATAGAAAACCTTGTGAAGAATAGCCTATAGGGGAGATGGGTTTTCTGAACAATGTCAGCTTTTCTAGATTAGGAAAGATCACTAAACTTTAGTGAATGGGTTTTTTCATTTTTTTCCTTCACACCAGTCCTCAAGATTCAGGGTCAGTCACAGTGCGGAATTTATTTACCAAGGATGGTAAGCTGATTCCTACTCCAAAGAGGCAGCTGTTAAAAAGATCTGCCTTGATCAAGGCGGTCTATGATAGCGCCATGAGTTTTTGAATGAACGTTTTCCCACTGATTCACTCGGTGATTTTGGGCAAGTTTCTTAACCTCTTTGAGCCTCAGTGTCCTCATCTGTAAAATAGAGATACTAACACCTACTTTGTGGTATTTGGTTGTGAGCAGTAGATGTTTATAGTATAAGAAGATCTGAGAGCTCAGAGCTCAGCAAACACCATTTGTTTCCCTTCCTATCTCCCTTCCCTGCTATCCTTATTTTGCACTTGCTTCATACATACTTGATGGCTTCCCTGATCACTCAGCAGGTAAAGAAACTGCTTGCAATGCAGGAGACACAGGAGACACAGATTTGATCCCTGGTTGGGAAGATCCCCTGGAGAAGGGAAATGGGCACCCCACTCCAGTATTCTTGCCTGGAGAATTTCATGGACAGAGGAGCCTAGTGGGCTACAGTCCATGGAGTCGCAGAGAGTCAGACATGAGTGAAGGGTCTGAGCACACACGCATGCAACACGTACTTGTGGTTGTATGTTCACTTCTCTGAGCCTCATTTCTAAAATAAGAATTTAATATTTCTAGGTTTCTCCTGGTTCTGAAGTTGTATAGTATTGTGAAATATGAAAACAAATATTTATAATCCACTCTCAGGAGTGTTAGTTAATCAACAAAGACATGGTTTTTGCCTGCTGAGACATGCATCTGTCAGATGGTGCTGTGATGGTCTCTCCTTTGTTCCGTTTAGTAGCATCTTCTTATTGAATTTCACAGAACCTTGGAGCTTCGCCAAGACTCTCTTTGGGGTTGTTGAGGATTCATGCTGGGGGATGGTGAACTCTTGGTTGGTAGAATGGTTGCATATTCTACACCCCTTCTCTAGTTTCTGGTTTTGTTCTGGAAGACCTTTATCATCACAGAGCTGAGGAGGCCCCTGAAGGCAAGAAATAGGTTGCTTATTCTCTAACCCAGGTGTAATCCTGGTAATCTACAGAGTGCCCGGTAGGTAGTAGGTGCCCAGTCAGAGTTTTGAAGTGAATGAATCAACTTCACCTTCCCAAGTCAGAGGCTATGCCATGACATATGCCAAATACAATACATGATTATATTTATTATGATATGAATCAGGTGCATGTCAAGTAGCCATTTTCTTCCTAGACTTTGAAAAAGTAGACACAAGAAGGCTGTCCATTACCTGGTTTCTTTACTGTTTCTCCCAGCCTCTGCTTCCCTGTATCCTCAACCCTAGGGTACTCTGATGACATGCCACACACACCACGACCTGATATTTGAAAGGACTGTAGGCATTTAGAATGTGTGCATTCTATTCCTTCAGTATCCAGTACCAGAGTGTGTTCTCCTCCACACGAGGTCTCACATCCTGCCTTAGCTGTAGCTCAGTGGTTCTTGTAGGATCCTGTGGGATGATGTTCTTGGTGGCTCCCAGACAGAAAGTGTAAGTTGCTCCATCGTGTCCAACTCTTTGCGACTCCATGGACTGCAGCCTCCCAGGCTCCTCTGTCCATGGGATTCTCCAGGCAAGAATGCTGGAGTGAGTTGCCATTTCCTTCTCCAGGGGAATCTTTCTGACCCAGGGATTGAAGCTGCATCTCCTGTGTTGTGGGCAGATTTTTTACTGTCTGAGCCACCTGGGTGGCTTCTGGGTTGCCCCTAGAAGACCCAATTATTTCTTGATTATCTAAGCAACAAGCTTATTATCTGGAGATTTTACTGTTTTTTAGCATCTCTACCAGAAGGTGGGAGAGGCAAAACAAAAAATGCTGAAACTCAAGCCATTGCATTTTGCTACTTGGTTATAGTTCTGGTAAATGACTGGACCAAAGGAGAAGAAAATTGAAGTTGTACAGTTTCCATAGCCGTTTGGCCCATTTCCCAAAGGTTTTGCTGGCCAGCAGGGTTTGAGGCTAGGAAGTGGCTGGGGTGTGGTTTCAGAACTGAACGTTGCCTCTCTCATCAGAAAAGATGAGATAAAACCTATAGGTCATTCCTATGTTTGAAAAGTGGTTGACCAGATGTACACATATGGTTACTGCTGAAAAAACTGCAGGGTTTGTATGCCAACAGTGTGGCTGTGTAAGGTAGAAGGTGGCATGAGGTTTCCTTGTGGTTGTTTTCATCTCAGGTTCTTTGACATTTGGGGCATGGGACAAAAGTATATAGTTTTGGTTTGGCATTCTATGACTATCCAGCTGGGTTATTTTTTTCTTTCCTCCTCTTTTATGGGGTTGTTTAAGGTTTAGCTTTTCTTTTTTTAACCACAGAATCTGATTTGATTGTGGTATTTTAAAAATTATTTTTTTGTACATGTGCCCGGAGCATTTGGGTTATTGGTAAACTTTAAAAAATACCGCAGTGCATGTAAACATATATAATTTAAGAACCAGTCATGACCGAGGCCTATGACATCCTTTGGAAAATTCTTCCTGGGGAGCAATTCTAATTAACAGGATATTTTATGGTTTCCTTGTTGCATGCTTTATTAATAATAATGTTATTAGATAGAATCTTTTTTCCTCCTAGAATTTAAGATTTTCCTATTCTCTTTCTCAGTAACCAATTCTAATGCAATTATCTTTAATAAAAAATATGGTAAGCTTACAATAACAAACAACATGATAGAGATAAGAACAATGGGACTCTTAAAAAGTAGGAATATTGCAGATGTTCTTTTATAATAAACTCAGTGAAAATGAATTACGGGGAAACCTCATTAAACTGCAATTGATGTATTCAAAAGAATCTTACAATTTAAAGAATATGCTTTTACCCCAATTAACTAGATCCCCTGGCTGCTGCTGTTGTTATTTTAAAATAAGGATATTGGGTAACTTGCTTGGCAATACAGAACGATTTTATTTTTCCTATCATTTAAATTCCAGGTTAAGTTTAATTTTTTTTAAGTAGTAAGGAGACAGATGTCTGAGTGAAATGATGATAAAATTTACCACCTATTTCTAACTGTGCTGTGGACCACAGTGAACAAGAATGGTCAGGCTGTGAAATTTTGGTATTCAAAGGAAATGGTGACCTGATTCTTCATTCTTGAACATGTCAGAGTCTAGGGAAGAAAAGGTTGTTGTGTTTAGGAGAGATGAAGTTGCCCGCTCAATTCCAAGATCCAAGATGCACACAGTCAGTCTCTGAGAGCAGGCACTGTAGCTGCTGGTTGCCTTTTTAAACTTTGGGCATGGGAATGTATTTGATGTATTTTTTTTTGTTTTATTTTCTCTGGCAGGGGAATTTGTGTTATAAAATAATGTTTATTAGCAAAACTATTCACCTTGGTGTCAACTGATGGCTGAAAAATACTACGTTAATATACTGAACCACTACTTCTGTTAAGTCATCCGGCATCTCCCAGTTGACTGCAGATAAGTCAGAACTCCTAAGGATGGCATGGAAGGACTTGTATAATCTGTCCCCAGACTGCTTTTTCAGAATCCCCTCTCCAGCTCTCCTTTATCTGGACCTGGATCCAGTGTTGTCAAATGGTCTTCCTACATCTCTACCTGGGCCTCAAGCTGTTTCTCCTGCCTTTTCGCTGCTTCATAAACTTGATCATTCTGAGTCCAGTTCGGATTCTGGTTATTTTTTAGAGCTACCCCTATTAGCTCTGAGATCAAGAGATCATTCCTGCTCAGGCCACCTCTTGTTAAACCCATTGTTTGGCCATAATCATTTACTATAAGGCATGGTGAAGAGAACAGGTTTGCCTGTGACCTGAACAGGTTTTACTTATTGTCTGTGTGACCTTTGGCAGGTCACTTAATATATGAGACTCAGTTTCCTTAAATATAAAATGCGTCATGGTATGGAACTATCCCCATCTGACTTGCCATGGGCAAGCCTCTTTTCTTCTTTATGGCTCAGTTCCCAAAGTTATAACATGGAGATAATGGGTAACTCACAGAATTGGTGTGACGATTAACTGTGTATTAATCAGGATGAGTTAGGTTTTGTTGGTGGAAAAACCAAACCCAAGTCTTTCTGTTTTAAAAGCTGCCACAGCTTATTTCTTGCTCACCCTCCATGTCCATCTCAGGTTGGCAGGAACTCTGCTCTCCAGTGTTCATATTCTGCGATCTTGGCTGTGAAAGCCTCCACTAACTGGAATAACGCAGTCACTGTGGCAGGGGGGAGAGGGTAGAGTCAGTTGTGCATTGGTTCTTAAAGCTGCTACTTCCAAGTGATGTGCATTTCATTAGCCAGAGCCACTCGCATGTCGCGGGAAACTTTAAAGGGAGGAACAATCCCACCAAGTGCATGGAAGAACAAGGCCCGGAATCACCAGGGAATGGTACTGATGACGGTCTGACCTTGTGTCATGGGGCTGTTTTCTTATGGTTCATTTCATGTTGTACCTGCCCTTCTATGACATAGGTTCCTTGGCTTCAGAATGATGTCTGAGTTTGCTGCCCTCCTTTCCCTACAATGGGCTTCCCTGGGGGTTCAGATGGTAAAGCTTCTGCCTGCAATGCTGGAGACCTGGCTTCGATCCCTGGGTTGGGAAGATCCCCTGGAGAAGGAAATGGCAACCCACTCCAGTACCCTTGCCTGGAAAATTCCATGGACGGAGGAGCCTGGTAGGCTACAGTCCATGGGATCTCAAAGAGTAGGACACGACTGAGCAACTTCACTTTCCCTACAATGGTCAGCATAGATTCTGAGGACATGTGTCACTGAAGAGGTGATTGGAGGAAAACCCAGGTGGGTTTTCCCCAGTGCTGGGGGAAAGCTTAGGTCTCAAGTCCCAGGATTTGCTTTTGTATGAAGCAAAGTCTTAGGGAGCATTGGAAAGTAAAGAAAAAAAAAGTAAAATTGTCACTCAGTTGTGTCTGACTCTTTGCGACCCCAAGGACTGTAGCATGCCAGGCTCCTATCCATGGAATTTTCCAGGCAAGAATACTGGGGTGGGTTGCCATTTGCTTCTCCAGGGACTCTTCCCAACCCAGGGATCAAATCCTGGTATCCTGAGATCTGAGCCTACTGCAAAACCTCATGGCCTCCTGCTAGCTTTCTTCCTGAGCCCATATGGAAATCCAGGCTGTGGACTTGGTGCATCAAAGCTTCTCCTTCTTTTTCTAAAGGAACACAGTCAAAGGCCAGGATTCATTTTGGATTAGTCTTAAGCAATAATATGTTAAATGTATTAGGAAGAGGTAAGTCTATTGTGTCTGAACTTGGGCTTGTTCAGCCTCAGAAACACACCTGAATTCAGCTTCTCTAAATCTGCAGGAAGGGCTGGACAAGAGCTTTGGTGTTGAGAGATGAAATTTTCAGGCAACGATCACCTGCTGGATTGTCTGAAGTCATATTATCAATATGTGAGATGTCTATATTTGTTATGGAAAAGTTAGCAAATATAGACAGACCACGGAAAAAAATCACCATAAAAGGGAAAATTACCCCAAAGAAAACATTTTATTTCTCATCTTGAGTTAATATCGTTTAAACAAAACACCATATACTCTTTCATTGCTGTAGTGGATGTTTCTTGCAACACTGATCAATTAACATACTGTGTTATAGTTTCTGTCACTACACTGTAAATTTACAGACAGTAAATTTACATCATAAGCTTGGCCTGATGTTTTCAAAGAAATTCCTTTTTATTAAACAAATTTTAAACAATACATAACAACTGTCTTTCTCTGACTTAGAATTACACATCCCAGATGCAAGCATGGCTTTTAGAAAGTCACAAAAACAATCTTTAAGTAAACAAAATGAAGTGGGCCACAAGGAAGCAGTCCCATGAGTCTATGACTTGACGTGCATTGGGGAAGAATGAGGCCTCATGAAAAATCAAGATGCTCCGAAAGAAATGGGCAAAGGGGAGTCTTCTCTCTTGTTGGGGCCCTTGACAGGGTGCCAAGGTTGGAAAATGAGAGTAATTTTACTGCTGCCAGAGCCATGGAGAAGGCTGAGAAATGGGAGTCTGTGTTCTAAGCATCCGCTGCCTTTGGTCTATTTGATCAGGAACCTCAAACTGTCCAAGAGCTGGCTGGCTGCAGGGAGAAGGACGTGCTGGTGGGCATTTCCTCCGATCTGACCCTGTGATGCTCTCCTCCTGTGGCCACCCTTAGTTGAGGACTGCTGCTGCTGCTGCTAAGTCGCTTCAGTCGTGTCCGACTCTGTGTGACCCCATAGACGGCAGCCCACCAGGCTCCGCCGTCCCTGGGATTCTCTAGGGAAGAACACTGGAGTGGGTTGCCATTTCCTTCTCCAATGCATGAAAGCGAAAAGTGAAAGTGAAGTTGCTCAGTTGTGTCCAACTCTTTGCAACCCCATGGACTGCAGCCTACCAGGCTCCTCTGTCCATGGGATTTTCCAGGCAAGAGTACCGGAGTGGGTCGCCATTGCCTTCTCCACAAGTGGGTAAATGGTGTGATGTCTTTGGTGGACTGCCTGCCTGTTTCTCAGGGCCTCTTCCCCACTCCAGGCCAGTGGGGAGGTGCCTCCAGTTTCTCCCTTTATCTCTTCAAGAAGCCATGGTTGGGGGCTGGATTGGGGGTATTACTCTCACTACATAGACATCACACCTTGAGACTGATGAAGTCAACACAGAAACGGTATATGAAATGAAATGTAAGCTGAGGGACCTGGCAGAGAGGACAACCAATATTCATTTAATGCAGGGGTCCCCACCCTCTGGGATCTAATGCCTGATGATGAGGTGGGGCTGATGTAATAATAATAGAAATAAAGTGTACAATAAATGTAATGTGCTTGAGTCATCCTGCCCCCAGCCGACCCTGGTCCGTGGAAAAATTGTCTTCCATAAAACCAGTCCCTCGTGCCAAAATGGTTGGGGACCACTGGTTTAATGCATTAGAAGATGGTGTTATTATTATTATTATTAACTCCATCTTATATACAAGGAAATTGAGGCAAGTACAGGTTAAGACTCTTACCCTAAATGACATGAAAATGATGTCTAAGTTTCCTTGAAGCTCAATATTACATGGTGAATGACCTACATTTTTTTTTCCTATAAATGCAAATAATGCTATTTCCTGCCTTTCTCTTCTCCAAGGCTTGTATTTTCACCTCCACGTCGACTGTCTCCCCATTGTCCTGTGAATAAACCATAAGTGTTAGTATCTGGGCCCTTTTGTTAATATCTTCTCCTTTCTAATTCTCACTCCTCTTTATTTGCTTAAATTCTCTTTTTATTAGCCCTCCCTGGTCCATCTCATCCAGAGAGATCTCTGCTACATGAAAAACGCCTCTGGCATTTGTTAGCTATAGTTCTTCTTTAGGGCTTACTGAATGCCTAGTAGTGGAAGTTATCTTTGTGTAAGTTTATGTGTTAAACCCCAGTCTGCACTGTAAATTCCTACAAGGCAGAATAACCTTGCATATAGTAAGCTTCTGTAAACACTAGTGCTTTATCTCATACTTTATGATGTACTTTTCCTTCTCTATAAATACGTGTAGTATACTGTAGATTCCATAACCTCCAAGAGGAATGGCCAAATGACTAACGTTATTATTCATATTGACATAGTCCATGCAGGAAGCAACCAGAGGAGATGCTAAACTGAAAACCTGAAGCTTGGGAAATATTTATCCTAACTTCATGTTATTTAGTATTTATTTAATAACTGTAAAGGATTTATGAATTCAGTGGCATATACCAAGTTTTAGAAGGGCTTCCCTAGAAGCTCAGATGGACATGGAGGGTGAGCAAGAAATAAGCTGTGGCAGCTTTTAAAACAGAAAGACTTGGGTTTGGTTTTTCCACCAACAAAACCTAACTCATCCTGATTAATACACAGTTAATCATCACACCAATTCTGTGAGTTACTCATTATCTCCATGTTACAACTTTGGGAACTGAGCCATAAAGAAGAAAAGAGGCTTGCCCATGGCAAGTCAGATGGGGATAGTTCCATACCACGACGCATTTTATATATAAGGAAACTGAGTCTCATATATTAAGTGACCTGCCAAAGGTCACACAGACAATAAGTAAACCTGTTCAGGTCACAGGCAAATAATCTGCCTGCAATGCAGGAGACCCAGGTTTGATTCCTGGGTTGGGAAGATCTCCTGGAGAAGAGCATGGCATCCCACTCCAGTATTCTTGCCTGGAGAATTTCATGGACAAAGGAGCCTGAAGGGCTACAGTCCATGGGGTCACAAAGAGTTGGACACGACTGAGCACACACACATGCAATAAGTCTTATAAACTCCTATATCCTTTATTTTGTGCCATGTGTGGAAACATCAGTGAATTGGTATCATGGGCCAGAAAACCAAGCAACATACACTTCTATTTCCTCGAAATCAGTCTTCTCCCCCGGAGTTGAGCTCCTATTGAATAGTAATTCTATGTCCATTTCATCAAAGCCTTCTTCAATCTCTTTTTAGAGTCAAAAATAAAGATCTGGATAAAACCCAACTATCTGTAACTTAATCCTGTTGATTTCAAAACCCTTAGCACAAAAGGAAAATAAGGCCCAATAACTTTAAGGCACATGCATTCTGCATATGTTTTCTCCAAAGATACAGGGTCTTGGGTCTTAAAGGGCTTAAGCTTGAAGTTTGCAACTTTGATAATAAAGGCTGTTTTGTGTTTCAACAGCATCTGATGTTTAAAGATTAATCTGTCTCTAAATCCATCCTGAGGAGAGCCCAGATGTGGTAAATAGAGATGATTCAACCAACTTTATGGGGAAGGATTGGAATTTTGCCTCAAATCCAACCCTTTGGAGACAAGAAGCTCTAGTTTGGCAACATACATTGATAAAAAAATAAGTGAATAATTTTGAAATCTCCATTTCCCTTTGGTTTGTAAAGACAGCCTTGTGCGTGTGTGTGTGTGTGTGTGTGTGTGTGTGTGTGTGTGTGCGCGCGCGCGCGCCCGTGCGCATGTGCGCGCTCAGTTGCTCAGTTTCGTCCAACTCCTTGCAACAGTCTTAATGTTAGTTAATTGCCAGCAGGTAGGTGATTAAAAGGTGCTGCGAGAATTTGAATTCATGGATGAAGGGCAGCAGGAGGGAGAAACAGAGCCTGAAAAGCATACATAGCTGGGGTTTTCTGGCCTTCTTCCTGCAGACACACCAGTTCACAGGATAACTATCGTCACAGCCCTTTACATTAACATAATACTTTACCACCTGCTTTCACAGATTTTTATTCCTGCTTGATCAGAGGGTGCCTGCTTTGTTCTGAGTGCCTTATCTTGAAATAAATCATATACTAGCTGAGGATTAAAGCAGGCCTTTTGGATGAAAAAAATGCATTACTTATTTTTGAGCACTGATTTCAAGAATCGTTTTGAAAAAACTATTGCTGTTGCTTTATATTAGAAATCTAAACTTAATCCCATTTGATTCATTCTTGATTTTATTTTCCAGAGGTTCTAAATCGTGTTTGTAAATCCCTCAGGGTCCATTTCCTCCTTGTAAGAGGAAAAACGTTTAGGTGTCTGTCAGCAGTTACGAACCTTCTACCATGATTCTCAGTATATTGGGAAAATCAATTTTCTGAAATTAAAACGAGGCAGTAATAATGATAATGCTAATAAAATGTAGGAGTTCTGATTCAAGACAGCGCAAGAGAGGAGATTAAAGTCCTTTGATGTCTGCTGTGAAGAGTGATCCCAGAAATGGGTCTCACTTTTAAAATGCATTATTCCTCAAGTGTCCTTGATTTATTTATTTTTTTAATTTAGAGGTTGGGTCTAAGGCTTATTGTCACTAAACTAGTTGCTTCCTGTGTGATCAAATCCCCAAGAATCTAGGAGAAAAGAAAAGACAATTTCATGTCAGAGAAATTATTTTTTGAGCTCCTGGGAAGAGAAAGAAAAAAAAAAAAGGATAATCATTGTTTACTGATTGCTGCAGTAATATTTGCTTTTTAAAATTAAAAATAAAATTACTAGGGGAAGGCTTTTTTCCTCTTTAAAGAAACAAGAAGAAAGAAAAAAAGAAAGAATGAAAGCAGAGGCAGCTTTGCAAGGCTGCTAGTGCCTGAGTAGAATTGCTAACTGGTTCCCTCTCTCTGTGCTGGGCTGTCTGTATTCACTATATCACAAGCTTGAAGCCAGACCTCATTTGACTGAGCCAAAAAATGGTCCTTTTGTTGCTGTTTTTTTCCCTAGTGTCATCTCTCATGGTTGCCGGAGCAACCAGTGTGTATCCTTTCAGCATAGGTTACTGGGCCCCAGGAAGGAAGTGCTTCGGAGCTGGCCTGCTATTTTTATAGAACCGTTACATAATACAATCCATTAAAGCTTCCTCTTGGTGTTTTATTGCACAAAGGGGAAATTAAGTTTGATGACTCCTAAATGTTCGATGGAGGATGTCAGGTGACTCGGATTGTTTGGCTCAGGCCACATAGCAACAATATTCCTATATGCAATTTAAGGAGAGCTGATACACAATCACGCCCTTGGCAATGATTGCCCTCCTGCAGATCACTGGAGGAAACTGAGCTCTCAGCTGCTCAAGGGTGCAAGTTTTGTTGAAGTGCACAATGCTCCCTCTCTGGTAGGATGGCAGTGGACAATGAAACACTATTCACAGGGAAGGGCAATGGGAATTTTAAAGGTGTAGCACATATGCTTTTAATAGGCAGGATGATTATTGGAAAAGAGAATTGGATTGAAAGGCAGAGGACCAGGGTTCTCTTCCCAGAGGGGCCAGTGCAGCCTTGTGTGGATCCCACGCACACTGCTGTCCTGCCGGGGTTGGATATGCCTGCCACTGGGTCTCAGGGGAGGGGGGGGGGGTGCCTCAGGAGAGGGAAAGCACAATAGCCATCTGACTTTTTATTGGAGACCACCAAGGGCCATAGGGCTTCTCAGATGGCTCAGGGGTAAAGAGCCTGCCTGTTAATGGAGGAGACATGAGTTTGATTCCTGGGTCAGGAAGATCCGCTGGAGAAGGAAACGGCAACCCACTCCAGTATTCTGGCCTGGAGAATTCCATGGACAGTGGAGCCTGGTGGGCTACAGTCCATGGGGTCACAAAAGAGTCAGACACAACTTAGTGACTACACAACAATTGAGGGCCACAGAGGCTTTTTGCATTTACAGTGTGACTGCAGGAATTCTTTAATTTCTACAGAACTAGTAGGGTATGCAAGCTCTTCATTCCCCCCTCCCTCACCCCAGATCTTACATATGGATTACAGCGGACCACCAGTCTGAATTACAGAAGGTGCAAGTATACAGTGGGATCAGAAAATCTATCCTGGTCTTTCTATTCCTGGAGGAGGAATGAACCCTTTGACTCCTGGGAGTGATTTATGGCCACAAGTGACCTGAGATTGGGGTTCCTAGGACTCCAGAGGATCTGAGCTGGCCACAGTTTCCTGTCTTTTCACTGTCTTCCTCTGCAGCTTAATTCACTCCCATCATTTCAACTAAAACGTGAGGCCTCTGGCTCTTAAATCGCTGTCTCTAGCCTGCTTTCCTTCCGGGCTCATCTGTCTTGTATTCCCAGCTGCCTGATGGAGATCTTTTTCTGGTTGTCTCACTTTACCTCAAGCTCAACATAGCTAACATGAGACACAAGGCTTTTGTTCCCCAACCATGGACCCTTGCTGTCCTCCTGGTTTCGGTGAAGAGCTGATTTCAGAGAATGGGAAAGGTTGCGATCATCTGCTCCAGTCTTTCCATAATTAGGTGAAGCAGATGAGGCTGAAGAGGTTAGGTGGTTTGTTCAAGGTCATCCAGAGAGTTGAGAACAGAGGGAAGAGCTCTCTCTGCTGGACCGCTACTCCCTTCCACCCAGGCTTGATGTCTCCAGGAATTTTGAACCCTCCTTCCTCACCAGGTTTTAGCAATCCTTCTCTCATGATCTGTCATAATCAAGCTCCGGGAGATGGTAAAGGACAGGAAAGTTTGGCTTGCTGCAGTTCATAGGGTTGCAAAGAGTCATATGCTACTGAGTGACTGAACAACAATAATGCTCACCAGGTTTTAGCAATCCTTCTCTCATGATCTCTCATAATCTGGTCTTTATTTCCCATTTTCACTCCTGCCACAATAACTGAGGTTTTTATTTACCTCTTTTTGTTTGTTATTTGGTCGCTGTGTCCTACTGTTTGCAACCCCATGGACTTTAGCCCACCAGGCTCCTCTGTCCATGGGATTTTTCAGGCAAAAATACTGGAGTGGGTAGCCATTCCCTTCTCCAGGGGATCTTCCCAAGCCAAGGACTGAACCGACGTCTCCTGTGTCTCCTGCATTGCAGGCAGATTTTTGACCTGCTGAGCCATCGGGGAAGCCCTCTTATTTACTTCAAACTTAAGACTATTTTAGTTTCCTAATTAGTTGCTGCCTTTAACCTCTATCCCTTGAGTCAATATTTTATATGACCTTTGGATAAATCTCACAGCTTTATCATGTCATGTTATTATGCAGACTTTTCTGCTTATTGATATTCGGGACTGAGTTTAATTCTCCATAGACCTTCTCACCCCCAACTCACCTTTATCATCCATTTCAATCACTAGAAACTCTCTCTTCTGTTGAAGTTTACTTTACTTGCCATCATTCTCTCCCACCTCCCCCGCCCCCGCCATCAGAGATTCATGGACTGTTTACCTTTATTCGTGTTATTGCTTTATATAGGAAGATGTCTTTTATTAAAATTAATTAGTTAATTTTTGGTTGCACGGAGTGTTCACTGCTGCAAACGGGCTTTCTCTAGTTGTGGCCACTGGGGGCTACTCTCTCTTTATGACGGCTGTGCTTCTCATTGCTGTGGCTTCTCTTGTTGCGGAGCTGGGCTCCAGGGCGTGGGGGCTTCAGCGATTGCAGTGTGTATGCTCAGTAGTTGGGGCTCCTGGGTTCTAGAGCACAGGCTTAGTAGCCACAGCACCTGGGCCCTGTTGCTCTCGGGCATTGTGGGATCCTCCCGGACCAGGGATCGAACCTGTGTCTGCTGCATTGGCAGGCAGATTCCCCACCACTGTGCCATCAGGGAAGTCCCCACAGGATGATTTCTGATGAAGTATTCCCAATCCTATTCTCTAGGGCTTCTGGAAAATTGAAAAGGTTATGGGAGCTGATAGAATTGTAATGAGTATTTTGTGCAAGACTTCAGTCACTCATTCAGAACATTTCGTTGAGTGTTTCTGTTATGCTCAAGCAGTAGCCAAGAAAGCTATAGTCCCTGCTGTGTGAGAACTTATTAAGTATAGGAGGCAGGTGTTACATAAAAATTACATAGCCATTAAATACATGATTACACCAGGAACCAATTTATCACAAATGTTTTAAGGCCTCTGAAACCTAAGTGTGAGAGCAGGAGAGCAAAGAATGGGAGGGAATGGAGGTGAGGGCAGGACAGTTTGGGGTTGAATATACTGAGAGGCAGAGGAGAGTTTCCTGAGGACGTGACAGGAGGGCTTGGAAAAACCGAGGGAGCGGTAAGGGTGGAGGGAGGGTCTCTCCAGGCTGAGGGAACGGAGTGGGGAAAGCCTGGAGAAGCAAGCATCTAGAGGTTTTGCAGCCCCTGCGAAAAGTCTAGAAGGCTGTGCCCTGAGACTCGAGGGACATTATTCCCTGTATACAAAATATACTATGTTGTATCTATTATACTGTATACTGTATATACAGAAAGTTTTGGGAAGCCCCCCGGGACAGCACCCTATTTCTTTGTAGACTTTACAGTCTATAGAAAGTCAAATTTCTTTTGTTTTAAGGGGAATCCTACTCTGTGGTAAAATTTCTACTTAGAAAAGCACACAAATGATTGTGCATTAATAGCAGCGTTTCTTTGTTTTAAAGATACAGTGATTTAGGGTATTGGGGAGTGGTTTGAGCTTTCCTCAAACCACTGATTTCAGAAGTAAAGTTACATCTGTTATGGTTTCTTATCCTAGGAATTTGACCTTATTTTTCCTGTGGGAAGAAGTTTCTTTAAAAGTGTAAACTCCATTTCATTAAATAGATGGTTCACGCTGGAACAGTGATCTCAGGGAACTTCTGATTGTTTAACTTACATTCATTAAAATAAGAAAACATGGCCCCTTAGATAAGGTGATGAAAGCAAATTTTTATTTCTATCAATTTGATTGAGTAATGGATGTATGGCATATAGGAAAGGGAGGAGTTTAAAACTTGAAGATATAATTTAAAATTCTTTTTCTTGAAAACTTTGACCTAAAAAAGCTACTCTGCGTGGAGGGGGAACATAATAGAGTTGGAATGCTGTACGTGACTCTGTTCTATTAATGTAAACAGGAAGGATGGAGAACATTTTGATTTTTTCTTTCCCTTTGGCAAGCTCTCAGGCCAGCTTCCTATGGGTGGAAATGGGCAATAAATAGCAGGGTATGCAGTGGCCTCTTTCTAGGCCTCCTGGTTACTAGCACTGGCAAGAACTTCACTCCCCTGTTCTTTCTTCTTATTTTTAGAGTGTTGATTTTTTTTTTTTTTTCCTTTCTCAGGGTTGAGGGTAAGGCAAAGGCCTGTCATTATCAGGGAGTGAGGTGAACCACAGAGGCTGGTTTCCCAAGAATCTGCATCCAGCTGCCAACCTGGTGGGTGAGAGTCATCAAGTTTAGTACCACGGGTGGTTTTCCTGTGAAAGTGAGACTTCCTTTAAAGCAGTGTGCGCATGCACACACACACACTCACCCACCCACACACACACAAATGCATCCCCTCACCCCTCCATCTGTCAATCTGAAAACATACCTCTTGTCGTTATTCTCTTCTGCAAAGATTATTGAACTGTGAGCACGATACTAAGTAATTCCTGAAGATGAGAAATCATTACGTTTTTTTCTCATGTTTTATGGTGATCCACCAAATACTTTTCTGTGGCTTTGACTAAAGGACAGAGTTTCCTCTTCTACTAATGAGAAGAAGTCATCTTGGGTTTTAAAAAGGCTTTGGAATTCCTGAAACAGAAATGGTTGCAATACTGAACATTTTGGCCAGATTAAGGTATTTGGGGCTAGGGTAGAGGTGGCTAAAGGGGAGAAAGGAAGAGAATAATGTTAGTTTTTTGTTGATGACAATCAACCTTTAACACTCTTCAGGTGTAACAAAGTCACACTTACATATAATGTTGCTATCAAGAGATGCCAAAAAATATGATGAGTTACTCTGTTCTCTCTCACTGGAGGAAAACAGAACTTTATCTTGGGGTACTTCTGCATTTGGGAGAGGCACTTTGTCTTCAGGCAAACTGGGCAGAACCCGCGTCAACTATTTTTTTTTTTTTTTTTCAAATTAAAATGCAAGGGTCCTTTTTAAATGAGCTTGGAACCTGTAACTGAGTACACACCTAGAGACCCTGTCAACTTGAGCTTGATTATTCTAGTCTCCAGTCTGGAGGGCCATTGCTTCTTCAATTATGTCTGCCAGCTGCTATTTCAGTCTTAGGAGATATCTGAACATCATCTGAGAAGCTGCAATAGAGAGCTGTGAAATCATTAAGTATTTGGTGTTTTGATGAGCCTAGGGGTGAAGAATGTGTTTTCCTGTCCTGGTAGGAAGATGATTGTTTTACATGGAGGTGACAGGATATTGTGCCTCTGCCTTCTAGGGTCAGGAGACCTAGTTTATTAGGCATCTGGTATTATGTTTTAAAATACCACTGTCATTTGAGTCCCTCCTGTTTTGAAAATGTCTGCTTTTTCATAAAAGAAATTGTGAAGTTGCATCACTGAATTTGTATGATTGGGGACAGGGCATCATACTTATATTGGAGTTTCCAGTTTTGTTTCCTCTGCGATTACCTCACTCTTCAGAGTACAGTAAGAATGACTTTGTGTACTTTCTATCTGGCTACTTCTTCCTAGGCTGATGATTAAGACAAACGACAAAGAAAATTTTATAGAAATTTTGCTTTATTGTCTGTTGGTAACCTTTTAAGTTGTCTGAGGCTGACAACACATCATTCTAAGACCAGCATCCAGTTCTCCAAAGCCTCACACTTTACAGACCCCTTTCAGTTTTACAACTATGATGATCAGTGCTTTAGGGTGTTTGTTGAATAAGATGACGTAAGAATTTTAACTGCCATTATTTTCATTTTCGGGAATAGGTCTAAAGTCGCAGAACTCCAGGCTTTGACATTACTTTAAAGGTCTTGTCCAATTTCTTATTGTAGAGATGGGGGGCTAGGAAAGTGAAGTACCTCAGATAAAGCCACATGGTTGCTCTGAGTGCCTGGTTGCAGGCTAGGTGTCATATTGGGGCATGTTTGCACCATGGTGACTGCTTCCTGTACAGACTCATGGCACCTGGCCAGGTGTTTTATATACATATGGGCTTTGAGATAGTACAAACTGGAATCCTTGTGCTAACACTGACCTCCTCAAACCAAAATTTTTTTTTTTTTTAGTTATAAAATGATGGTAATATTAGTCTCTATTTTCTTACAAAGATTAAATCAGATAACCTATGTAAATATTTAGCCCATAGTAAGTACCCTATGAGGGGCTTCCCTGGTGGGTCAGATGGTAAAGCACCTCTGTCTGCAGTGCAGGAGGCCCGGGTTTGATCCCTGGGTTGGGACGATCCCCTGGAGAAGGAAATGGCAACCCACTCCAGTACTCTTGCCTGGAAAATCCCATGGACGGAGGAGCCTGGTAGGCTACAGTCCATGGGGTCACAAAGAGTCGGACCCGACTGAGCAACTTCATTTCACTAAGTACCCTATGAATGTTGTCGTTCAGTCACTAAGATGTGTCTGACTCTTTGCGACTTCATGGACTGTAGCACACCAGGCTTTCCCGTCTTTCACTATCTCCCAGAGTCTGCTCAAACTCATATTCATTGAGTTGGTGATGATATCTAACTATCTCGTCCTCTGTCACCCCCTTCTCTTCCTGCCCTCAATCTTTCCCAGCATCAGGGTCTTTTCTAGTGAGTCCGCTTTTCACATCAGGTGGCCAAAGGATTGGAGCTTCAACTTCAGCCTCAGTCCTTCCAGTGAATATTCAGGGTTGATTTCCTTTAAGATTGACTGGTTTGATCTCCTTGTTGTTCAAGGGATTGTCAAGAGTCTTCTCCTGCACCACAATTCAAAAGCATCAATTTTTCAATGCTCTGCCATCTTTATGGTCCAAATCTCATATCTGTACGTGACTATTGGAAAAACCATAGTTTAGATTAGATGGACCTTTGTTGTCAAAGAGATGTCTCTGCTTTTTAATATGCTATCTAGGTTTATCATAGCTTTCTTTCCAAGGAGCAAGCATCTTTTAGTTTCGTAGCTTCAGTCATGAGTAACTATGAATGTTAGTTATTATTATTATTAGGATCAATTTCATGAATCATTTAAAATACTTTTAAACCATTGTGTTATAAAGTCTACCTTTCAAAACTAGTAAACTATTATAAGTTCACCCCATTCATCTAATATGCTTATTAAATGTCTGCTGTGTGCAAAACAGTGCTAAGTCTTTTGTAAATAGAAGTATATATATATATATAAATATAAATAAGAAATAATCCTTTCCCTCTAAGAGTCTGTGTGTACATGTGTGTATATGTATATGGCAGAATGTAAGTAACATGAAATGGGGGTTAAAAAATGGTAGAAGTAAAGTTTGGTGATATGATATATCTTGCTGTGTGTCTGTTCTTCCTGTTACTGGCACATCATTTCTATTTATGAGTTTGTCTCCCAGCAACTTCACTTTATTTTTACAACTTCCAATGATTTCTTAAACTCCTGGTCTCCCTCTAAAAGAGGTTAATTCCACAACATTCAGGAAAACTGCTAACACCATTAGCTGCCCCCCTTCCTACTCCCGTTGGAACAGTCTGCTGTTTTCTTTTTACATGCACGTAAGAGCAAGATTCTCTAGTGGACTTTAATGTTTATAATATTTCTGAGAACATGATTGTCTGGGGATAAGGGCAGATTTTTCTTACTGAAAACTTACATCAAATTTTTTTCTTAAAGGTTCTCTACCACAGAGTTACAAAGAGCAGAAATATCCCTCCTTCTGTGGCATCTTTGTTCGTCTACCAGTATTTCCACCCATTCTAGGGCTGTGATTTCTCATTAGTTGGGGGTTATGTAAATAGATACTGAGTATTTACCCTTTTACCTTGAGTACTGTCTCATGTTCTGTTACCTATATTTTCTTTTTCTTGCTGTTAAGAATACCCATGTCTCTTTTGTTTTCAAGTACCGAGTAGTCTTCTCATATTTTAAATTTATAATGTCATCTCACTAAGAAAGAAAAAGGCACCTTTATTTCCCTCTCAGGAGTAAGCTCATGGAATGCATGTATACATTTTGTACCCAAACATTTCTTTACTGTTCACCCTCCACACACCCAGCCCTTACTATCTGCCATTTGGCAGGAATCCCTTGTAGCATGGCCATCTTTTGTCTGTACCCAAAGTGTTTTTTTGGTTCTGATTTTGTCTTTCAAAATATTAATCACATCTGAGCCAACATTGGTGGTAGCTGAGTTTCTTATTTACCCTCACATGTTGCTGATTTCTTTCTCTCTTCTCACCATGAGGCTCCCTGGCAGCCCTATGAAATGCAACCTCTGATGTGTCTTCAAGTTTTCTGCCATGCCTAGGTGACTTGTAAGTCCGTACATGCAGCTGTTACTGTAACAGACACAAGTCCAAAGAAACACACCGTTATCAGAAACCTCACTATTTCGATATCTCAAAACTTTTGGTTGCAATGATGCAATCAAAGTAGATAAAAAAATGGTCAAATAACTATGTCATATGAGTCAACCTAATAGTTATGTCCCCGGGCTTCCCAGGTGGCTCAGCGGGTGAAGAATCCAGCTGTAATGCAGGAGATGCAAGTTTAATCCCTGGGTCAGGAAGATCCTCTGGAGGAGGGCATGGCAACTCACTCCAGTATTCCTACCTGAAGAATCCCATGGACAGAGGAGCCTGGCGGGCTACAGTCCGTGGGGTTGCAAAGAACCAGACATGACTGAAGTCACTGAGCACACACACAGTAGTTGCGTCCCCAGACCGAAGTTACTGCTTTCTCCAAACCTTCATTTTCTCCAGCCAGCCTCTTACTCCAAGTTCTGGATGGTTGGTTGCCAAGTTAGTTACGTTGGAGACAAGAGTAGCTACATCCTCTTTTCTCTGCCTCTCTTGTTACTCCTCCATTTCCCCGTATAGCTATTCTCTTGTGTTTTCTTGCTAACCATGTTAGCTCTGGAGTGCCATAAGGAAGCTTGCATATCCCTTTGTAGAATCTGATCTATGCCCAGGAGCACTGATTCTTAGGTAACATGGGTTTGTTTGGGCTTCCCAGGTGGCTCTAGTGGGAAAGAGTTTGCCTGCCAATGCAGGAGACATGAGAGTCCCAGGTTCGACCCCTTGGTCGGGAAGATGCCCTGGAGGAGGGCATGACAACCCACTCCAGTATTCTTGCCTGGAGAATCCCATGGACAGACAAACCTGGCAGGCTCCAGTTCATAGGGTTGCACAGAATCGGACATGACTGAAGTGACTTAGCATGCAGGCATGCTTGTGTTTGTTTATCATCACTTCTTTGGAGGGTCTTTTCTATCTCTTGTTTGAACTTAAAAAAATACTTGTGATTAGATATAAGGTTCTTTCTTGCACAGTTTTTCATCATATAGCTCCTACTCTTCCCTGGGTCTGTTATTTTAGTTTAATAAACCACAGTTAAATTTCAGTAAGCTTTGATTTTCTCACCTGTAAATTGGGACTAATAATATTAATAGTCTTATAAGGCAGTTGTTGAAAGGAACTTAATACATATAGATGGCTTAGAACAGTACCGGGGATGTAGTAAGCCCTTATTAAAGGTTAATTATGCTGAAAAAAAAAAAAAATACTGAGAAGATTCATTATCATGTGATGGGGGTCAAAGTTCTTTTGTTGTTTTCTTTATTTTTGTTAAACCAAAACCAAATCACACTGAGAATCCACAGCTTTTTAAGGAATCATGTTTAATTCTGGGTCTGTAATAAAGTTTTTGGTTCATTCTTACTTGTCTTGATTCAATTTCACCCTCCTTAACTATAGTGCTTTTTACTGATGGTTAAAAAAAATGTTTAAAAAATATGTACTCTTTAGGAAGTATTTAATATCAAGTATTCTATTAAAGGGTTGCTATGAAGAAAATCTTTCGGTAAAGGTGATTCTCAAACTTTAGTTCACTGAAATGGCCCAAGAAACATAGCAAGGGGATTTGTGCTGCGGTAATAATCTTTGAAGTCTGGTCGCCTGCCTTTAATTTTGCAGTAAGCGCCTAATCTCATTAGATTTCATACACTCAGTGTTTGCACTTGCACAAAAGCTGTCCAAACAAAGCCAAAATGTTGACACCACCGTCCTCTGATGGCATTTAGAATGAATATATTAAACACACTTGCACTAGCCTCGCATTAAGCTAAGAAATAAATTTTGAACTTTGAACTCAGCAGGATAAAAAAGCTTTACTTGATAGCTGAGCAATTGTGTGGTAGCATGGTATGGGGAATTCATTGTGTTGTTCGGAGAATCCAAACTGGCAAACATTCTCTACATACTGTAGGCACCGCGCAAGTAAAGAATTAAAAGTAAGGAACAGTCTTCAGATCCTGTTGTTAGGGACCTAAATGGAAAGTAAAGTGGGCTGGTGGATTTGCTTTGAAATTCACTGAATAAACTTTGATTAAATTCACTTCAGAGAAGGACTCAAAATGAAAGACTGTCTTTTTAGTTAGTGTGCGAGAGTATGTCTTTATTCCATTCACCTTGCTAATTTACACATTTAGAAATTCTCTTTGAAAATCTGGCAATCTTATCTTTTTATTGAAGGTTTGGAAGCTGACGATTATAAAGAGAGCTCAAATAATAAGAACTGTTTGTCCCTTTTCAGAGAATGAAGATAGCAGCAAGGCTGGCATTGAGAATTAACTAAATCTAATGGCTGGGGGTTTTTAATGGTTTCTAACGAGATAGTACCTAAAAGAAATAGATTTCCCCATAGAAATGTATAAATGTTTATAAACCTACGTACCTGGAGCATGGCCATCAATTAAAAGTGGGTACGAGCAACCTTGGATCAAGGAAAAGAGTTACTGTAAAGTCCACATACACAAATGTGTGCATGCTCCTTACTGAGAATCTCACAGTTGTCAGTCCAATTGCTTTCACTCTTACTTGGCATGTTGTTTTGTCTTGGATATTTGCTTTTGGCTTATATTAAGGGAATTTGGGGCTTCCCTTGTGGCTCAGCTGGTAAAGAATCTGCCTACAATGCAGGAGACTGGGTTCAATCCCTGGGTTGGGAAGATCCCCTGGAGAAGGGAAAGGCTACCCACTCCAGTATTCTGGCCTGGAGAAGTCCATGGACTGTATAGTCCATGAGGTCACAAAGAATCAAACACGACTGAAAGACTTTCACTTTCAAGGGACTTTTAAAAGAAACACTATTCAAAATATATTACACTAGTGATTTTCAGAGCACCATTGAAGACATTATCTGTTGTATCTTACATCATCCTTATTATCAACATCATGGAAGAAAGTGTCTTTGGTCTTCATGTCAAGAGTGGTAGTATTTTTTTTTTTTTTAAATAGCTGGCTTGTTTTTACTTTCTGATCATTGTGAACCTGTAACTAACTGATCACCTTTCCATCCACGCTTTGGTTTCCAGGAAGCTTAGAGGTCTACTTGCTACCTAGTCCCAGCCATTAAAGGGCAGCAGAGTATGCAGTCTATGAGTGCATGACTCTTGGCTTTATTATTTGCCTATTCTTATTTTCCTTTTGTTCAAATTCATACAACAGTCATTATCTTTTTCACCCCCCAAGTTATGCAAAGCCACAAATCTTTTGTAGAAAGGGATATACATATACACATTCATAAATTCTTAGGTTCATATATTCACAAATTCATGGTTATATGGTTTCCCAAATGACAGCAAATTAGAAGCTGGAAATTAGGAGGTGAGGGATGATTGCTAGAGAAAGGACAGTAGGAATGTCAACTGATAATCTGTTGAGGACACGAGGAAACTGTCAGAAGAGACAAGTGTGGGAACTCAAAAACATAGCTCCCCAAGACTGTGCTAGAAAGGGCTGGAATAACCCATGTGTCTCTCTAATCCAATAATTGGTAATAGTTTCAATTCTGCACATGCTGTTAAAAAGTAACATCATTAATAAGATAAGATTATGTTATATTCCACATACTTTGTCTAATAAGGCAGTGTTCTAAAGGCAGTAACACTGTCATTAGAAAAATGTACCTAAAAAAACTGGGTCTCTTTCAAGGACCAAATTTCAGTTGAGAAAATTAACTCAGCCAAAAACCTTTTCTTCTCAGTGGGTTGAATTAAGGTGTTCTTAAGAAATTACCAGGGTTTCCCAGGTGGCTCACTGGTAAAGAATCTGCCTGCCAATGCAGAAGATGTGGGTTTGATCCCTGAGTCCCCTGGAGAAGGAAATGGCAACCCATTCCAATATTCTTGCCTGGGAAATCCCATGGACAGAGGGGCCTGGTGGACTACAGTCTACAGGTCACAAAAGAGTTGGACATGACTTAGGGATTGAGACAATAGCAACAATAAAATCACCACATGCAAAACAACTATTTCATGACCAGGTTTAAAATTAGCACTTCATTTCTGAACAAACCACTGTAATAGCATATTCAAGAAACTGGTCTGCACTATGGCATCACCTGAACTGACCTGCCATCAAGGACAGCTTGGGCTAATCAAGAGTGAAAATAGGAGGATGATTCATCACCCATGAAGGGGAAGTTTAGTTCCAAGGGCTCAGTGGGAATTTGATTTAGATGGAAGCTGGATAATAGCAAGCTAATGTCTCTTTGGCTCAGTCACCTTTTCTTTTCACAAGATGCCAGAAGTTCCTTAGCTCCCTGGCCTGCAGGAAAGGGGTGAGGTGGAGTGTGTTGCAGTGAGAGACAAAGATATTTAATTCTCCTTGTAAATGAACAAAGGCAATAGAGCTATTACCTGAGCTAACATGGCAGTGTTTAAAAGGATGGACTCCTGCAGCAGAATTCCTGGGTTTAAATCTTGGCTCTACTAGTTACTTGCTGCATGGTCTTAGATTTACTTAACTTCTCTGTGACTTTAAAATTTTGTGTCTCTGGCTTCAAAATGAGACTAGTGAAATCCCATATTGCAAAGGGTTGTTGTGAGGTTTGCTGTAAGTGAAGTGCTTAAAACAGTATTGGACTATGTTCACTATATTTTGTGTTATATAAATTCAGATATTAAAATGACTGTTAATTATTAAATAATCCTAAATATTGCTATTGAATTCAGAAGAAGGCGGAAATTTATTTCATTTCTAAGGTAGAATAAATTGCCCCTTTCTCATAACATGACATTAATTTTTCTCTTCACAGTACATTTGCAAATTTTGTGAATGTCTTTATTTTATTCTGTTTATATGCCACTGAAAACACTTAAAAAGACAGTGGAGTGTGGAGACATGGATTTGACTTTTGGCAGAAATAGTTTTTCAGGCTATTAATAATTCCATGTAGCAAATCATAGATCTCATTTTTTAAAGGTTCATTTTAAATATGGCTTTAATCTCATTTACAATTTACAGAACCACATTATAAAAATTTGTCTGTGCTTTACTCAGTTCAATCACATGAACAAAATATTCCACTGCTATGGAATAAACTATATGGTGTATTTCCATGCAGTCTCTTTGTGTGTATGGGAGTGTGTGGGTATGCATATATGTTAGTAACAGTGATTCTCAAACAAATTTTTTCCTGCCATACTTAACGGACTTTACCTAAACATGCTCAAAATATTTCTATAAGCATTTCCTAACATGTTGACTGTATTCTACCTCTTCACTGAAATAGACATAAAATCATTTGTAAATCTTAACATGTTAATTGATTACTTGCTAGTCAGTATCAACCAGATGGGCAAGTTTGTATTCTGTCTTTTCACTTATTTATTTTCACTTCAATATTATTTATATTAGAAATTGTTGTTTTGAAGGTGTTTCAAGCATACACACACACACACACACTCACACTAAAGAGGAACGTATAATGAACCCTGCATACCTCTCATCCGGATTAAGGAATTACCCACTTTTGTCACACTTGCTTCATCTCTATTTTCTCTTTCTCTCAGGTGGAAGCATTTTAAAACAAATCCCAGACACTGATATTTTGCCATTCTGTCCAAAAACATTTCAACATGGGTCCCTAAAATAAGCAATTTTTCATGTAACCACAACAACTTTATCAAAATTAACAAAACTAACATCTAATACAGGCCATATTCAGATTTTCCCCAAATACTCAGGTCATTCTAAATTGGTTTCTTGGCTTCAGGATCTAACAAAATCCATACATTACATATGGTTGAGTGTTTCTTAAATTTTCAAATCTAAAGCTGTGTCGTCTAACATGGTAGCCACCAACCACAAGTGGCTTTTTAGATGATGTTAAGAAATTCAGATCGTAAGTCCCTCTGGCCACCTTTCAGTGTTCAACAGTCACGCATATCTAGTGATTACTATATAAGAACATTGCCATCTTTGCAGAAAGCTCTGTTGGACAGCAGGCTCTGGAAGAATAACCTCGACTCTGCTTACACCCAAAGACTTCCCTGGTAGCTCAGTGAGTAAAGAATCCACCTGCAATGCAGGAGACCCGGTTTCAATCCCTGAGTGAGGAAGATCCTCTGAAGAAGGAAATGGCAACCCACCCAATATAAGTCCCTTGGACAGAGGAATCTAGTGGGATACAGTGCATGGGGCTGCAAGAGTTGAACATGACTTAGCAGCTAAACGACCACCACCTGCCTACCCCCAGATCACTGAATTACTGAAGAAACTGGGTCAGTTGTCAATAATTTTGAACTACCTGCTTATGGACAGTTTGCCTTCTCAGCTGGGTATTTCCTGTAAATTGGAAATCTTGTCTAAAAACCTGATTAAAGTTCAACAATTTGGGGTTGGGGCTCAGGAGTATTTTATACTTACTTCATAAGTACTTCATCGTTCTCTATACTTTAATAACCATGATTTTGTTAGGGGAAGCACACTGATTGAAACCGCCCACCCTGGTCAGGTACCATAGTAACCATTTGCATGAGTTGTTTTATGGCAGGAGATCCTGATAAGGAATACGGAACTAATAGGCCACCACCAGCCGGAAGAGTTCGGGAAAGATCCAGAGGAGACACTACCTATCCGTCCACTTCCCAGAATCCCTCTTGCTAGCATCCATCTTGGCTGAGCGATGCGTGCGCCACCAGGAAAGACTCTGAATTAGAATGATTGGCCAAAGACCACCCGGAAACTAATCCCATCACCATAAAACCCAAGACTGCGAGCCACGCGGCAGAGCAGTTCTCCTGGGTTCCCTTACCTACTGCTCTCCACCCGGGTGCCCTTTCCCAATAAAATCTCTTGCTTTGTCAGCATGTGTCTCCTCGGACAATTCATTTCCGAGTGTTAGACAAGAGCCCAGTTTCGGGCCCTGGAAGGGGTCCCCCTTCCTGCAACAATTTTATGATCACTTTTTTTTCATTGAGTATATATACAATAATATTATACTTAAGTTGTCTTTTATTATTGCATATTTAATGTTTTCATTTTGAACTTTATTTACAGTATTGTGTTAACTATCTCTATGAATAGAGATTTTTCTAATCCTAAGGTATTTCTTTAAGATACATGACCAAGAAAGGAAATTCTATATTGAAGCTAGTAATAGTTTTATGATTCTTGATATATATTATTTAATTATTTTTCAAAAGAATTGTCCCAACTGATGCTGCCCCCAGTAATATGTGGGTGCTAGTTTTACTACATCTTCACCATCATTGAGTATTATCATGGAAATGATTATAGTTATTTTTTTTTAAATTGTGCCCTGCAATTTGAATCTGTTTTTTTCTCCAGTCCTTCTTATTCCCTCATGTCTTGGGCAGGCTCACAGCAAAGAAACCCTTCTTCCAACCCGGTACAGTTTTTAACATCTTAGATTTGAAAGCAAGATACATCAGGAGACTTTGCCCTGGGCCCTTCCTGCCTAGATCCTTTGGGCTAATAATCCCTTTTCTCTCTTTGTGATTCATTCTGAGCAGGCTTAGTGGTTAATCTCCTATTTCCAGTTTTATGCTCTGTTCCTCCCCCTCGCCTAGATCTGAAGCATCCTTTCCTTCAACAATTCAAATGTCTTGGCTATTCATTTTCCCCTTTGGTTCAGAAAGCTTTAGTTGTCGATTCTATTCCCTTGTCAGCAACAATTTTTATTCTCACTGGCTTAGTCAGGCTGTCTGCCCTGGCTTTCTTTATAAGTGTTTTTGTGTAGAATTTTTGCCTCCTAGGAAGCCCACTGTAGCATAACATAATTAAGTGACAATATATGAGGTGCCAGGGCTTTACAAGCAGTTAATGACTGGTCGGAAGATTTATAAAGCAAGAAGTGAAATCAAAGGGAACCAAACGCTCGAGCTCTCTCTAAATAAAAAAATAAAAAATTAATGTGGTTTAAATTGTTGTTTAACAGATATTTGAAAAGAACTATGTGAAGACATGCATATTAAGAAATCTTGAAATGCCCTTGTGCATCCACTAACACAATTCCATCTGTGCCTTGTCTTTCTTTTTCAGCCTCCCATATTTGCCTGCCTCCCATAGCCTTCTTCTTTAGCATTTGTTTTCCAGTCTACTGACCTCTGGCCTTTCTTTGATTCTTCATTGCTCCCTCTTACATTTTCAGTAAAAATAAAACAAGTGTGACTGAGGTCAGAATCTGACTCTTTATATAACGCTGTATATATATACATGCAAGATGCGAACAAGTACAGAAAATGTCTATCATGGGAAAGTTAAAATTACAATGAGAAACTTAACTTTGGAATTTCCTGCCTGATCTGTCCCTTCAGTTCATGTTTTAATTCGATGTCCTTATTTGGCTCTAAATGAAGAGTTAGAGCTGAGATAGAAAAGAACAAATCAACAAACAAACAAAAAATACCTACATGTAACTTATTACAGCTGTGATGAAGACAAAAAAACAGCACATGACTCTCAGAGGGTTGTACTGTGTTTACAAAATCTTTATAATGCCCAGACTGTATGACCGAACACTTATAAAAATTCTGCTACACATGGACAAAGTGATTTTTGGATTCCTGAGAGCTGTATCCTGTGACGCCCTTTTCAAATCTTATTTTCTATTTTTTCAGGACCTCAGAAATAAATATATGGGAAATTCTGCTTAGAGAACACTATACACAGAAACAAATATCAATCCAAGAAAATATCCCCAGCCCACTCCAAATAAACTTAAAGTGGTTGAACATGTTATCCTAGGTTGAAGAAAAGGGTTTTATGGTTATATAATCATCTATTTTCTTCTAAAGGCATCACCTGCCACAAAATTATTAGTTGTAAATGCCTGATGAGTGAATATAGAATCTGGGCTATTGGAGGAGGTACAACTCATTTATACTATTCTAGCGTTCATCCTTTTGTGTTTTTGATGATGAAATTTTAATCAACTCAGAAATGAAACTAAGTTTTTGAGAAAATTTCACATTTTCTTTTAGAAGGTTGGGAAAGCCAAGCCTTTGACTGTTGGGTGAGGGAATTGGGGTCTGTGAGTTTCAAAACTGTGATTAATTGTGTTTAGTCTTTTGGCCTGTTCTTGGCATAACCTCCGAGGCTTTTATTGCTCTAAGGCTGTTTTCAAGATGGCATTCCAGCAGGTTCCATTTACCTTTCCTTCCCAAAAGCTCCTGAGGATATGTTGTGAAGGACCAGTAAGCCTGACTGCTAGATGTGGGTCATTCTGCTGTTTTCTTTGCAGATGTTTCTGCAGAAACAGGGACTCTGTTGCTAACTCTACTAGTGATTTACTAAAAAAACAAAACAAAACAAAAAAACCCCCACCAAAATCTGACTTTTCTAATGTGTAAGTGGAGACACATCTGACCTTGGGGCAAGGTCTTACCTCATACTAAGCGAGGATTTAGCTAGAGCCGAAAACATTAGGGTGTCTTTAGAGGGAGTTACCTTATTACAGACTACATGTTCTCCTTCTCACCATTGACATTCTGGGTCCTGAAGAAGTTGGGAAAATCCTCTAGAAGCAGAAACACCTTATAGCTAGTGTTGAGGATGTTGACCATTTCCTAGTATGAAACAGTCTGTGTTTTTGTTTTTCAGGTATTGAGTCATGGTAGTTTCCTCCTATTAAAACACTGCCTGGGACTTCCCTGGTGGTCCAGTGGTTAAGACTGCCCTGCTTCCACTATAGGGGGCGTGGGTTCAATCCCTGATGGGGAAAGATCCCTTATGCCTTGCAGTGCAGCCAAAAAAAAAAAAAGCAAACAGAATAAAAGCCATTGCCTCATCAGTAGCATACGGACAGCTGAGAACTGCCCCCTGTCCCCTAGACTGGATTGGATGGGGCAAGGGCAGGAGATCAGTGGGTGAGTGTCATGAGGGCATAGCCAAGGCAGAGGACTGCCTAGACATCACCTCCTTGGGAAATCCCAGAGACTCAGATGGGCATGAGCTCCGTGATGTTCGGGCATTCCAGGGGCAAGCATGGTCAAGGTATCTGCCTCTCTATCTTTATTCTCCTGTTGAATACCTGGGGTGGGGGTGTGGTCTCAGCTGCACGAGGACACTAGTGGGGAGTCGACTTCCATCCGAGGCCGCCTTCTGCGCTCCGTCGGCACCTGATAACCTCTCAGAGGCTCCTTTGCACTTTTGTTTATGACCCTCCTTATGGAGCTTGTTTCCCCAGCTTCCCTGGGAAGTTAGGCACACATTTATTCTTTTTTTAGATTCCCTGCACCCCACCAAAGACTTGTCTGGGGTTTTCATGACCCCCCTCTCCTGGGCACACAGCATCGATGTTTTCTGTCCTAGAGATTCACCAGTCCTCTTCACTCACTGACTCAGGCTATGATCTTCAGATTCACACCTCCGACTCCTCTCTTCCACCCCACAGCAGTTACATCAATTGTTCCAGTTTTCTTTATAAATTATATATCATTTTAATTGTTTCATACAATTCTCATTGTATGTAAGCTCCATGGAAGCATATAATAGCTTTTTAATTTATTCCTGAATCCCCAGAAGTACAGTTTATGTACAAAAAAATTGTTGACTGAATTCCTGAATGGATCTTCAATTGTTGAACTTAATAGTTTTTTCCTCTTTTATTGTACTTTGTGTGGATATCTTTGCAGCTTTCTCTTAGTACCCAGTTTAGCTAAGTGTAAACTCCTAGAAAGAATTGGTAAATTAAAATATGTGCATATTGAAAAAAATTGATGTGTATTAACAAATTTCCTTCAAAAAGTTTACATCAAATTATACTTAAATTAATACTATTTGGAAATGCTAATCTTTCTGGTTTCTTGGCAATATTGGGTGCACCCTTTCAAAATTTTACCAATGTGTTACTTGAAAAAAAAAAAGAATCTGATTATTTTCATTTTGGTTGATGTATTTTTGATATTATTAATTCAGAATAAAATGTCCTGATTCTGTTGTTAAATTCTGGGTGAACTGGGATCGTATCATTCACTACAGAATATAAATACAAGGGGGGAACTTCATTATTGCATATTAGTTAAAGAGATAATAAAAATGAAACAATTACTCCTCCCAAAATAGAACTTCACCACATCAGTTCTGGAGATTGCCCCCAAGTGATCCTATACTTCTGTTTATCTATGAGTTTTCGAAAAGCTTTTGTAGAGCTTTATTCACTTAATCCTTCATGCTTAAAAAAAAAAAAACTAATAAATAATAAAGATACATGTGTTTTACTGTAAGAAAGCTCCGTATATGAGCACCTTAATGCTTCAATTTTGGAGAAAGAGAATAATTATCTTATAAAGAGTTCCTATACCTAGTAACATGGATCTTAAGGGAAAGAAGAAGTTTATAGACAATGTTTTAATTGTAATGGATATAATGAGGTGAGCCTGGCCTTTGTGCTGAGTGTGGGAGCTCTCCTTCCTGGATAGTAAAAAAAAAACATAATTTGTTTTGTAATGGGACAGAGGCATTGTAAGGCATCCTCTTGTGTCTTGCTCTGCAGATTTATGTACTTTGGGCTAATAAATGTGTCCTTATAAACCAACAGACGATTTCCATTTTCTGTGCCTGTAGCTCATGAAGAGAAGTCCTCTGTCTCTAGCTGTATGAACTTTCAAACCTTTGAAGCAGGTGCTAACCTACCCCTTTCCTCTCTATGATTTGCTGTTCTCTCTAAAAGTGTAAGAAGTAGCCGCTTCAGCTAGCATGGTAGGTATATATGTTTGTGTCTGTAAGATTTAGGTTGGAAAAACTGAAGAGTCCAAGTAAAAAAGACAGCATTTCAACCACATTTTATGGATTAAATGGTTTCTATAATGACTAGACTGCAAACACCTAAACACTGTTGTGATGTTGGTTGCCTATAAACAGTCAGACATTTTCCTGGTTTTATTTGACCAAGAAGTAGTTCAGCATTCAATAAACTTGCACCAGCACCTGTTCATATATCGTCAAATTAATAGTTCTTGAAAGAAAGAGCAGGTCATGTAGCTCTCATTTACCTTTTTTGGTTTGTACATGGATTTTCATAGACTGAAGTGGGAATACTGTGAACTAGGATTATCTCTTCAGGCTTAGGTGTAAACACTAGAGCTTACTATAATAACTTGGATCATGCACCATCCTAGGAGCAGGGGTTATTTCCTTGAGACACTCGAGTGGATGGATCAGTTGCCAAGCAACTGGCATTCTTATGGGGCCAGGCTGGGGAACAAAAGGGTGCCAGGTGGTCATACAGAGGAGGGAAATGACAAAGACACATGGAAAAATAAAGCCTCCATCTGGGAACTGTAGTGCATAACCATTTAGAAATTTGGAATATGTTCCCCCTTAATAATTCATTTCAACAGCTATTAATCAATGGTTGTCTTTAATATCTATGCCTATCTCTCCATCCATCCATTTATCCATCCTGGCAGACTGATTCTGAGATTACAAATTACAAGTAGTCAGTTGACTTGTATATCTTTTTATTAACTACTTTGCCAGTAATTATTCTTCATAATTATTTTTCGTTCATTCACATAATTTCCCCTGTTCTTTTCCGCCCTCTATGTCTTTTACATTTTCACTTTTCATCTCCTTGTCACAGGCCTTCTCTTTCTTTTTTCTCAGGACTGATTTTATGGATGAGACCATTGCTTCACTGCTAATGGATACTTAGATACTTAACTAAGGTGGAAATACAGATTCCTGTAGAAGATTGTCAGAGCAACCTCACATCTCCACACTGTATGAAACTTCTTTTCTAGACACCTACGTGCTGAAACTTTGCATCCTGCTGTCCGAGTGGAAAACAATGTTAATAGTCCAAAATGTCAGGAGTTACCATGTGTAATCATACAAGAAATCAGCTTTATATATTTTTAAATGTAAGTCACTTCTATTTGTTCAAATACACTATAAAAGCAAACTTTTTCTCATTTTAGAAACTGAGATTAAAGAAAAGTTATAAGTCCTTTTCTTTGTCAGATTTGCCAGGATTATATCACATTGCACTCCTCAGGCTTTACCTTTTTTTGTTGTTTTTTTAAATAAGTTAGGGCCACTACATCAGGAATTCAGCTGTCTTCAAGAATTTCAGGGAAAAAAAAGTACAGTCTAATTTGGAGACTCATTTGAAGTAAGAAAGAAGCTATTAGTTATTTGGTGCTTGTCGTATGCCTGGCTTTGTGCTAGTCATTTCTTGATAGACTTAAAAACTTAGTCTATAAAAATCTTTGTATTATGGGTATTATTATCCACATTAAAAAATATGTAATTAAGGTATGAAGAGGTTAAATAACTTGCACAAGACCACTCAGCTCCCGAAAACCAGGGTTTCTGCTATGCTCCTGAGGAAATGTTTCCTCTTGAGATGCAAGTAAACCAATAAAACATGTTTAATGGGATGATATAGTGTGGGTGCTTGTTGAATTGGTAGTCCTTCTAAGGTGGAGAGTGTGTGTGTGGGAGGGAGTGGGCAGGGGCGTATCTGTAGCTGTTGAAAGGGGAGATGGGAATGTTCTGGACTGTTGAGATCCTATCTCACTTCTCCTTTGGTCTTGGTCATCTGTTTACACTAAACTTAGCATACCCTATTTTAACTTTTCCTTTCCACTAGACTTTAAAATTTTTTACAAAAAATGTATTTGGCTGCACCAGGTCTTAGTTGTGGCATGTGGGATCTAGTTCCCTGACCAGGGGTGGAACCCAGGCTCTCTGCATCTTAGCCCCTGGACCACCAGGCAGGTCCTAGACTATTGTCCTTTTTATCCCTTTTAGCTTTTATTGCCCTTTGGCCATTGTCTGCCCATTTAACTCCGGTAATGGCTATGGTTCCTGTTTCTCCAGAGCCTCTTGCTGTTTGTTATCTTTATCTGTGTACCACCCTCCCTGGCCTGCTGTGTGTTGGCTGTGAGCAAGCCATGTCTGCAGCTCTCTTCAGAAGACTGCCACGAAACCCCCACTTCTGGAGAGCCAGAAGTGCCCAGAAGTTTACACTGACCCTCTTACTCCTGCTAAGCAGTGATGGACTGATGTAGGAATATGAAAGACCAGCTCCCTCGCCTCCCAGCTGGACAACCCACTCTTAGCATTTTCGCCTGTTAGATTAGTCCCAGGCTGGGATTTTGCCTGCAATGACACATTTCCTCCACGTCTTCCTTTTATTCATTCTACTTCTCCCAATCCCTTTGCATTTCTTCCTAAGGGCACTTTTTAATTTTTTTAAAAAAATTTTTAAAGGCTGTTTTCCATTTACAGTTATTATAACATATTGGCTACATTCCCTGTGTTTTACAAAATATCTTTGAGCTTGTCTTACACCCAACTGTTTGTACTTCTCACTCCTCATCCCTTTATTGTCCCCTGTGCCTACTGGTAACCATTAGGTTGTTCTCTATACCTGTGAGTCTGCTTCTTTTATGTTATATTCACCAGTTTGTTGTAATTTTTAGATCCCACATTTAAGTGGTATCTATATTTGTCTTTCTCTTTCTGACTTACCTCACTTGGTATGATAATTTCTAGCTCCATCCTTGTTGCTGCCAGTGGCAATATTCATTTTCTTTTATGACTGAGTAATATTCCAATTCCATGTTAATGTAATGGGATGTTACTCAGTCATAAAAGAGAATGAAATATTGCCATTTGAAGCAACAGGAATGGACCTAGAGATGATCATATATGATATCTATATAATGGAATATCCATAATATATGTATATGTATATATATATATGCATACACACTGTATCTTCTTTTTGTTTCCATTTTTTGGCTATGCTGTGTGGCATGTAGGGTCTCATTTCCCTGACTAAGGATCAAACACATGTCCCAAGCAGTGGAAGCATGATCTCTTCACCACTGGACCACTAGGGAAGTCCCCACCACATGTTCTTTATCCATTTTTCTGTCGATGGACGTTTTGGTTGTTTTCACGTCTTGGCTATTGTAAATAGCGCTGCTTTGAATGTTGGGTTGTGTGTATGTTTTTAAATTAGTGTTTTTGTTTTTTTCATATGTACATACCCAGGAGTGGAATCTGAGGGCACCTTCTTACTAGGCTATTTGCTCATGAATGTTTGTTTCAGGTTCTGGAGAATACACACATTTTAATGAGCTGATGGCTAGAGGACCTGATCTGAATGACATGGTTCTTGGGAAAACTGAACACTCTCATGGTTTCTCTGTTAGAGTGTGGGAGAATAGAGGTCAGGTGGTCAATGAAGTTCTGGCTTGGACCCATGTCAGATTGGGTCCAGTGGGCCTCTGAACTCACCTGGTAGTCATTTTCCAATTTCCTGACTGAATAATCAGAGTGGACATATTTAGCGTCTGGCAGAATACTCACATTAGCTCCCTAACCTGTGGAGTAAGAGCTGTTGAAACAGGAAAGACCAAGTGGAGGTCACTCAGGTCCAGATGCTAAATCAAAAATAATTCGGTCCCCCAACTCCTGTGTGAATGGCAGTGATTAGCACCATCCTTAAAGACTTCAAACCCACCTAGATGGTCAACCCCGTTATATCCCCATGTAATACATCATTTTACTTCTCGCATAAATCAGATGAATCATGGCAGGTGACCATGGACTAGCAGAAATGTAACTTGGTGGTATTCCCAATGTGGCTAGTCTGCTGCATGAGGTACTTTTACTAGAACAAATTACCATGGCTTCTCATTTGTCGTATGAGGCTATTGAACAGGCAAGTGTGTTCTTTTCAATACCTGCTATGAATGAAGATCAGAAGCAGTTCACCAGAGTAGATAACAGGATATAGTCACAGACTTTCCCTGGGACCAACTTAACTCTCCTGTAGCTTGAAGGGACCTTGATCTTCTGACCACTCCACAAAATATTAATATCACTTTGGTCCACTATATTTGTGGCAGCATGTTAATCATGCATAAGCAAGAAATGGCAAGTACTTTGAATGCCCTGGTAAGACCCATGTACTCCAGACACTGAGAGAAACTCTACAGAGATTCAGGAGCCTGTTATACCAGTGAAAGTCTTAAGGCTCCACTAGTCTAGGACATGCTAGATCTTGACTTCACAGCAAACAAACTACAGCATTGGGCCCATGTTCATGGAATTCATTGGTCTTACCATGTTCCTTGCCATCTTGTAGCAGTTGGTTTGAAAGAATGATGAAATGGCCTTTTGAAGACTCTATTCCAGCATGAGCTAGGTGACAATACTTTTCAGGGCTGGGGCAAGGTCCCCTGGAAGGCCATAAAGCTCTGAATCAGTGTCCAGTATATGCTACTGTTTCTCTAGTAGCAAGACTCATGGGTCCAGGAATCAACGAGTGGAAATGAGGGTGGTACCACTTCCTATTATACCTAGTGACCTACTAGCAAGATTTTTGCTTCCTGTTTCTGCAACTTTATGCTCTGCTGGCCTAGAGTGCTTAGTCCCTGAGGGAGGAATGATTCTAGCAGAAGACACAACAATGATTCTACTGAACTGTAAGTTAAGACTGCTGCCCAGCCACTCTGGGCTCCTGATGCCTCTAAATCAACCGGCAAAGAAAGGAGTTACTGTGCTGGCTGGTGGTATCGATCCTGGTTACCAGAAGAAATTGGATGACCACTCCACAGTGAAGGCGAGGAAGAGTGTGTCTGGGATACAGGGGGTCCCTTAGGACTTCTCTCAGTAATCACATCATGCCTAGTGATCAAGGTCAATGGAAAACTATAGTAACCCAACCCAGGCAGGGCTACCAATAGCCCAGATCTTTCAGGAATGACGGCTTGAGTCACCCTACTTGGTAAAGAACTATGACCAGCTCAGGTGGTTGCTGAAATCAAAAGGAATACAGAATGGATAGTGGAAGAAGGCAGTTATAAATACCAGCTGCAAGCTTTGTTTTCTTTCCTCTCTTATTCCTTTATTATGTAGCATGAGATGTATCAATTTAATATCACAGTATTTGTAAGTATTGTTCATTTTACATCATAACATTTCAGTTACAGGATATCAAGGAAATACTAAACATTACTCAAGAACTTCATGTCTTCTTTTAGTGAAGAGTTTAGTATGTTCTTGGTTGTATGCAGGAATGTGCAACTTGTCAGCAGGAGAAACCTCTAATGTAATATGATGTGAGCCCCTAATATAATACTATCCCTCAAGGAGACCAACCAACCCCTTACTGGCAAGTTATTTACATTGGACACTTAGTGTCATGGAGAGAGCAGTGATTTGTCATGATTAGGATTTGCGTATATTTCCAGGTATGACATTCTTTCCTGTTTGCAATTTACTTAGCTTTTCTGTTGTCTAAGGGCTCACAGAGTATCTGATTTATCAATATGATATCTGGCATGACATTTCTTTGAACCAAGGGGCCCCACTGTACAGCAAAGGAGGTGTAGTAAAGGATAAATGACCATGGGGCCCCATCCTACCACATACTACACCATCCATCACCCACAAGCTGTGGCATGATAAAGCTTTGGACTCGTCTGTTATACATACAACTAAGGCATCAGCTTTGAAATGATACTCTGTGAGTCTGAACCTCTGCCTTTCAGGATGCAGTATGTACTTTGTAATGGTTAATTTTATGTGTCAGTTTGCCTAGTTCATGGTTCCAGATATTTAGTCAAACATTTTTCTGAATTTTTCCGTGAGGATGTTTTTGAATGAGATGAAAATTTAAATGGGTAGTTTTTTGAGTAAAGCAGATTGCTTTCCATAACATGGGTGGGCCTCCTCCAATCAGCTGAAGGCCTGGGTAGAACAACTCAGCTTTTTGAAAGATTCCAAATCAGTGGACTACATTAGACCCATCCTGTCTGAGTGGCCATGTTCTTTTTTTGGTCACAGAGCCCATTAAAAATCTGATGAAAGTGCTAGATGTTCACACTAGTAAATTGTATAGATGAGCCATACATAGTTTATTTTGCATATAAATTCCAGGATGGATTCTAAAGGAAATCCTTCATTTATCTGTCATGCTAAAAACCCTCTTCCATATCTTCCTTCAGTAAAGAAGGATCTTGGTTTTGTTGTGGAAGCCAAAATGTGCATGAGAAAGCAACAGATGAAATTAGTTAACAATGTAGGATCAAGCTTTGGACTAAGACATAAGCCTCCCCGCAAGTCACCCTAGTAAGTCTTCCAGAAGACTGAGAGATTTAACATGTATCAGAAATATTTTATTTGACTTTTAAGTAGTCACTGAGAGCCCCAAACAGCGTGAGGTTTACCATCGATGGAATGCTTCCAGTTTGTTTAGTTTCAGAACTGTTTCCTTATCGAGCAAATCCCTTCTTAAATGTTATTCAGGGGAGGGGTTCTTAAACACCCATTATCTGAAGATACTCCTTGATCTCTATTGTAATAACCTCTTAATTTTCTTTTTATCATATTTGACACTAACAGCTGTATTGCTGGTTGATTTACTTGTGTTTATTGACTGTCTCCCCATAGAATTTAAGCTCTGTCAAGGCAAAGACCTTGCATATCGCTGCATCTCTAGGGTATTGTACAGAATTGCACATAAGTTAGGGGCTGAGAAATATTTGTTAAATGAAGGAATATTATGTTTGCAGGGTTCATGGTAAGACTCATGATTAAATAATTATCCTGAGAGAGTCCTTAGGAAGAGATCCGGGCCATTAATTGTGTTTGTAACCAGTTCTTTTCTTGATGATGAAGACTGTTGTGATGATGAAGATGATAACATCATATGCTTTTCCTGCTGCTGTAGGGTAACTGAAGTGGGTTGACCAGTGGGTAGACATTGAGAAATGCAGCTTCAAACAGTATCCTTTAATCTATGACTGCTGGGAAGACCAGCCACAGATAATCCTATCTGGGGGCCAGGATCTCAAGGGAGCAAACTATGTGCAAAGTCAGTTCTTTTTCTTTTTTTTTTTGACCACACCATGTGGCATGCAGGATCTTTGTTTCTTTACTGGGGATTGAACCCATGCCACCTGCAGTGGAAATGTGAAGTGCTAACTACTGGACCACCAGGGAAGTCCCATAAAGTCAGTTCTTAAAGAAAGAAAGGCCAAGTCACCAGTGGCAACAAGAATTGCAATCAGTGGTCACAGTTGCTACCATTGGATGGACTGGCATCTATTCCAGGCTCAAAGCCCTGCTGTCTTCTCCCAGGCTCTCCAACTTGTCTTTACAACTGACCTACCTTGGAAAGCAGCTCTTCCAAAGGGGAAGACCATATGTCATCCATACTCATTTCTACCTCTAGCTTATCAAGAAAGACATACAGAGACATTTATTACAATTATCATTAATACCTTTTCCTGCATACTTCAACATTTATTTTATAGAAGTTGAAGTTTGTATCATGTAAACAATCTTTTCACATGTCCAGCATTATATGGTAAATCTCAGTTTGTTATTTGTTGGCATGTTCATCTTGAGCGTTAGGAAATATGCCTATTTCCTGCTATTTACAATTTTAAACAGAACCAAACTCGAATTAAAAGAAAATGTAGACACATTTGTGAAGTCTGCCCTACACTTTTGTAAGCAAATAAACATCAGTACCCTTATGAACACTCATACACAAAGACAAGAAAAAAAAGAAAGGAATTCAGCCCAAAACTTCTCACTGCATTTCACTGTGACTTGATACTGTTTTTCCTGGTCCACATCTAGAACTGGGAAGTGGTGGCTAATTGCATCAGAGGCTAAGCTTGTGACTTTTATTTCCTACTTTCTCTAGAACCAAGATATCCAAAGGGCGTGTTTGAAAGGACTTATGTTTTCATGATTTCTAGTCCAGTGTCTCAGTCACAGAGTATGGAGGAGTTTGGGTCCACTCCAAAAAGTGACTTCAAGGCTGAGAACCTCAAACCATGAGCTCCCATTTATATGTATTTCCATGGAAGAGGAGGCAAATTCTTAAGATAATCTTGTTTGTGAGATACATACAAGTATTTCTAGGACGTTTTTATAGCCAGCTTATACAGTAATTAGCTTCAGCATTGGAGTTCTCTAGAAATTACCAAGCCATGTTTACTACTAAGTGATGATTAAATTTGGTGTAAAGGAAAGTGCGACTGGTATCCACTGTACAGTTAAAAATAAAAAGTGGGCACCAAGAGAGGGCTTGCTCTGCCCTTTCTTCACCCACTGCGTTTTCTTTTCCTCTTCCTCCAACCCAGAGCTCTAGTGATGGACTCTATCTTCCCATACTCAACAGAGCTTCATTTGTAGTGATGTGATGGTGAACCTACAGTCTGTCTTCACTCACAGAGTGAAGTGAGTCAGAAAGAGACAAACAACTATTGTGTATTAGCACATACATATGGAATTGAGACGAATGATACAGATGAACCTGTTTGTGGGACAGGAATAGAGACAAAGGTGTAGAGAATGACTTGTGGACGCAGCGGGGGAAGGAGAGGGGAGAACGAATGGAGAGAGTGGGATTGACATACATACAGTGCCGCTGTGCTGCGCTTAGTCGCATAGTCACGTCCAACTCTCCGCGACCCCATGGACTGTAGTCCACCAGGCTCTTCTGTCCATGGGGATTCTCTAGGCAAGAATACTGGAGTGGGTTGCCATGCCCTCCTCCAGGGGATCTTCCCAACCCAGGGATCGAACCTAGGTCTCCCACATTACAGGTGGATTCTTTACCATCTGAGCCGCCAGGGAAGCCCTGGAATACTGGAGTGGGTAGCTTTTCCCTTCTCCAGGGGATCTTCCTGACCCAGGAATGGAACTGGGGTCTCCTGCATTGCAGGTGGATTCTTTACCAGCTGAGCTACCAGGGAAGCCCATATATGCACTAGCCTGTATAAAATCGATAGCTAATGGAAAGCCGCTATATAACACAGGGAGCTCAGCCCAGCTCTGTCAGGACCTAGAGGGGTGGGATGAAGGGTGGGCTAGGAGGGAGGCTCAAGAGGGAGGGGATATATGTATACTTATAGCTGATTCAGGTTGATTAGAAACCAACACAACATTGGGAAGTGATTATATTTCAATGAAAAAAATAAGTAAAAAAAATATTCATTCAGAGTATAAAATTGTAGTTGGAATTTGGGGTTTGGTTTTCTTTTAGGTTTAACTAGACTTACTAGGTTCAGCGTACTTTGTAATAGATCCCGGAAATCACAGGATCCAGAGGGCAAATTCCCCTGGGGGCAAGTGGCCTTGAGAGCTGATCATTGCGGCTTGCCTGCTTGCTCCCTCCCTTCTGCTCAGGTATTAGTTGTTCAGACAGTGGAGCTTGTGCCTGCTTCCTGGGTCCCTTGCTTTATTTTCAGTGATGCACAGTCCCCAGCTCGGCCTGTCAGAACTTGATAGCTCTGTAAACATTGAAATCTCTGTTGCCATAACAGCAGGAAAAATAATATGGGATCCTGCACATAAATATAGTGAAGGCCTTGGGGAATAGGAGCATTCTAAATGCCTTGAAGCTCTGTCACGGCATAATCTCTTATAAATAAATGTCAGCTAGTCCCTGAATGCAGACTGGATTTTTGCCTGCCCTGGTGCTCAGGCTTCTAGACAATAGTTATGTTAAGGGATTATCTTTTAACATAGTGCAGTTATCTCCTTTGTTTGTTTTCTTTTTTCATTATTCTCATAAGCCAGGGGAAATGAAAAGCATCTTATTTCAGGCAAAAGGGCCTGTGAATGATTAACTCTGGTTCCATGCATTGGGACTCTGCATAGCAACCCCTTGGCTTATGACTAGTCAAAACCTCAAGGCAGTAACAGCAACAGCCTAGGGACCTGAGACCAACACTCTCAGTCGAAGGTGGTGAGGAACGGATTAGGTGTAAGCACTGTGTTATGAGGAGAGTTCTCTGTAGCTGGCTCATTTAATTTTGCATTGATTTTATTGGACTTTTCTTGGTGGAGATGTGTGTTGCTGACCTTTCCTTTCACATGCACTCATGCTTTTTGGAGCACTCTAGAGGCTCCAAGTGAAACTTGGCTATGAGTACGGCCTAATCTGGTTAATGCCTCCATAGTGTATGTGTTTTCTCCCTAGTACTGTACAAAACTGGGTAACACTGGCTAAATGTTACATTAAAGAATGGAATTAACAGCTTCATCATGACCTTGAGTTTTAATTTTAGCTCAACAAAAATTTTGTTGGTAAATTTTGGCTGTCTTAGAATTAGATGTACCACAAAGTATTAGGAGAATGAAAGAGAAGCAGATGGTCTGATGACATGGTTCCAATGAAAAGGACATGAGTATACTAAGGACCCACACTGTGCAAATATAGAGATGAAATCAAAACCAATTTCGTATCTTTTTATGGACATTTGGTGTTTAAACATTTATATAACGGGGTCTATTTTCATGGAAAACAAGACCTGAGTTAAAAGAGTCACAAGAAAATGAAGTGTAAGCTACGGACCAAAGAAACATTGGAAAATTTAGGAAAATGCAGCATCGTTATAATAGAGCCAAAATATTTAGGACACTTAAATTTAGGCTGCAAGTCAATCCAGATGTTTATTTATTAACGTTAATAATGTTTCCAGTCTTGTTTTAGAACACCAAATCCCGGGGGTTCTGCTTCTGAGTTTAAAGACAAAATGCATGGTCTTTATTCTTTTCCAGCTCTGTTTGAATTTCAGAGGTTTTCTACATCTATGATTTTCCTGTAAAAGTGTTTGCAAAATCCTGAGCAGCTCCCGATGCCTAGCAGAAGGTCTGAGTGAAACACAGGTCTTGCAGAGCTTTCCCTTTTCTGCATTTCTCTTTTTGCTTCCATGGCAATAAAGAGAGAAACTTGGCATAAGAATATAATCTGTTGCTGCCTGTTTCTCATCTGAAGTCATAAACCTCTGCCATCCCACCCAAGACTAGAATTTCAGCTGGCATGAAGCAGCTGTCTGCTTACAGGTTTTTTCCGGTAGTAACCAAAGACAGAACTATTTTAATTGAAGGCCTTAGGCTGTTCTCCAAACCCTCACAATCTCTGGGTCATCCCCAAGAGGAAACCATTGAGGAAAAGGTGCAAGGTACCTCCTTTCTTATCGTTTTTTGACATACTGTGTGTTTATGAAGTTTGAGAACATTTTTACCACTCTGATTTCTCTGGGTTGAATGCCTTGGAAAAAAGGAGGGCTGGGGGTGTCACCAGCTCAAAAGCCCTAGGGCTCTGGTGCACAAGCTAAGTCAGCCAAGAGTGGGCTGTGGTCTCGGGGAGGGGAGTGGAGTGGTCTGTTCAAAACAGCATCCGCTGCTCAGCTGCCCCCAAAGTTACCACGTGGGAATGTGTAGAGTTGCCAGATATTCTGACTTGTCACTGGAAGTTCCCAGATCCTGATCTTGTGTAAATTCTGCAGAGCTTTAAAGGTTGGCTTTTTTTTTTTTTTCTAACTTTTGTTTGTAATATTATCATTTGGGTTTTATTTTAAGTTAATTTTTATTGGAGTACAGTTGCTTTATAATCTCATGTTAGTTCCTACTGTACAGCAAAATGAATCAGCTGTGCATATATATATATATCCTCTCTTTTTGGGATTTCCTTCCCATTTAGGTTACCACAGAGGGCTGAGTAGAGAAACCATAATTTAGAAAGACTCATGCACCTCAGTGTTTATTGCAGCACAATTTCCAATAGCTCAGACATGGAAGTAACCTAATATCCATCGGCACAGGAATGCATAAAGAAGATGTGGTACATATATGCAATGGAATGTTATTCAGCCTTAAAAAGGAACAAAATGTGGTTATTTGTAGAGACATGGATGGACCTAAATGATGGCAATTTTTAATTTGAATTGAAGTCAAACAGTGTGAAGATCAATATAAGCATGGCTCTCGAATGTTTGGGTCCGCTAGGATCCAAACCCCAGGCTTTACCCAGGATTTACTGTGGGTAGGCTTGGCATTTCTCAGCTTCTTAGGTTCTAAAACTGTCAGGTGGCATCCTATTTACACATTTTACTTTTTATTCTAGGAAGTTTGGCAGGAAGAGAAGAACACAGGTTTGGAGCCAGGGAAGTATAGATTTTACTAGTTCCAGATTTTACAAATTGTGACCTGCAGTAGCTTAATGAATCTCTTGAAGTCTCTTTTGTAATCTGTGGAAATGAAAACCTATTTTACAGGGTATTCGAACGAGTGAATTTACCACTAGATACAACATGCTTAGCCTGGTCCAGATAGCTGTCCTTTGCATTGGTGTTTTTATGCTGATCAACACCAGTAGGTAATCCTCTTGGAAGACACAGCGGCCTCACCCCAATGAGTTTCACTCAGGATAGGCAGAAGAGCCTCTTTGAAGATGTACTATGCTCTGTAATACAGAGAAATCGTAGCAAGAGTCATTTCTCAGGCCTTCACGAAGTTTAGAATTTTAAAACTAGGAGAAACCTTGGGGAAATAAACTAATAGTTAAGAATGATTAAAAATATCAACTTTACCTTACACACTAATATTTTAAACCATACAAATGAATGCTGAATGCTGTCACTGATATGTAGTTAAGAGCATTCTATTTATAAAAAAAATAAAAACAAAGACCATATCTGGAACCATGTTGTGAAGTAAAATAATGTAGGTTAACTTTTTTCCTCCCAATTTCTGTGGGATTATTTATTTGGAGATAAATGGATGAATTCCACTTATATTAATAATATTCCTTCTTTTGTATCCAGGTGGGTCTGCTATTAGGGAGATTTCTTTTCTGCTAACTGTAGGTCCATGATCTGTGGATGATGGTGGCAAGGGGTCGTTCAGATGGGGTGCACTGACCTGGAGTTTGAGAAGATAACTGGTGTCTTCTCACTTTTTGTTCAAAATTAGGTGCAAGTTAAAGTTTCAGCTTTTAAAGGAAGAGGCTTGCTTCCTTTCTTTTCCTGGACCAGCTGCAAGTAATAACAGAAAATAAAACAAAGCATTCAGTCTGATGAACAGTTCAGTGTGAAAATAAAACAGGGTAGTCTTGTAAGATGCTTCAGTGTATCTGATGTCTTTTCCGTGACTTACCCTCTTGCTTGATAAGAGCTCTTTAACAGCATGATAGGGAGGGATGTGGTTGTGTGAAGGATTTTTGAAGTGTTCATTGATGAGCCGTTGATCCATTTCCTCACAAAACTCTTTTATTCCTACAACATAATGAATGGCACATGGTGCTGGTCCTGTAGGAGTCTCCAAGACTCTTGCTGACACTTCAGGGTTGTAGAAAATAATAATAATATTGCCATCTATTAAATACCTTGAGATAGGAACTTGTTGGACACTAAGGTGCTTCATGGATATTGTATAAAATTCTCGTCACTCTTTATGTGGGTCTTTATCTGCCCTTTTTTGGGTAATTTATTATTTTTTAAAATCACTTTTATTGATTTATTTAAAATTTTGGCCACACCCTGCAGTATTTGGGATCTTAGTTCCCCAGCCAGGGATCAAACTCACACCCCTCTGCATCGGAAAGCAGAGTCTTAACCACTGGACCACTGGGCAAGTCCTATTACCTGCATTTTATAGAGGGGTCAATTGAGTCTCAAGCACATGGGGCTTTCCTTGGGTCACATAGATGATTAGATGAGGCGAGGATTAAACCAGATTTGTTGTTCTAAGCCTTCCTACCCCATATATTTTCGGGAGTAACTCGCTCAACTTGTGGGGAATGTAAGTTACCTAGAAATCATTAGCAGTGTCAGACTCCCCAGCCATCCAATAGCCAAACTCAAAACAAAACAAGATTACCTGACACATTGCAGGCATTGTTAATGAGATCCCTGGTTATTTCTTAAAAGAGAAAGGCCCTCCCTCTTTTGCTTTCTACATTTACAGCGGAGAAATATATTGATAAAAATGGGTGTGATAAGGAGGAGAATAATGAGAAACTGGGCCTGATGAAAACAAAGGACACAGGTCTCCATTTTGCTTTCTCTCTCATAAAGCCAGGTTCCTAAAAATGAGGGCTGGTAAGTCTGACTGTGGAAAATGTCAGGGGCTCCCTGTGTCTGACATTCCCTGATGTTTGTGGTTGTATGCTCCATGTTGTGTGAGACCTTTAGGTCTTTGGCGACTTTCTTCTCTTTCAATCTCTCTGGAGACAAGAGAGGAATACTCATATTCCCCCCAATACATATGCATTCATGGTTCAGCCATCCCAAGGAATAAGTCCAAGGTTCAGGCTTTCCTGGTGGCTCAGACACTAAAGAATCTGCCTGCAATGCAGGAGACCTGGGTTCAATCCCTCAGTCGGGAAGATCCCCTGGGGAAGGAAATGACAACCCACTCCAGTATTCTTGCCTGGAGAATTCCACGGACTAAAGGAGCCCGGCGCGCTACAGTCCGTGGGATCGCAAAGAGTCAGACACGACTGAGCAACTAAAAACACATGCACACACAAGTCCAAGGTCCATCCTGGATGCAGAAAGAAATCGTCACACATCCCAGGAAATACACTCAGGTGACGAAGCACAGTGTAAACGTGGAGCATGAACACCCCCCTCCACCCTTTCTTTTCCTTTAGCAAAGGGTAGTAGGTCATTTACTCACATCTAAAACATTAATGACTTTGGAACGTCAGGCTGGGACTTGAAAGGAGTGGGAAAAAAACATGTGAAGTGCATTTCTTGGAAGAGAGGCAGCAGAAGGGCAAAGTAGTCACAGGAGGTGCATCTTAGCACCGATGTTAGTTCACAGAGATGGAGCCCCTTCACTGTGGCCGCTGATGCCACTCTCTTAGGCATTACTTTCTTCAGTGGCTCCAGGTTCCCCAAGGTGCTCCAGAGTGTGAATCCCTGAGAGGAGGGAGAGGCAGAGCCTTTTCATCTTACAAATGATCCGCAGGTAGTTCTGATGCACAAGCTGGGCCAGACAGCAGACTTTGACCCTTTAGGTAACTCCGTCTAGGGTTCCAGGGTTGGTTTGTTTTTCTTTATTCCTGACAAATATGTGTGACTACAGTATATTTACACCAAGTACCCAGATCATAGTAATTAAAGTACAGCAAAGGGACTCTCAAGAAAAATTGCATCAAATATACTTTCCTTCAAAACACTGGGATTTATTGAACTAGATGAGATAAAATGGAAATATGATCTTTAAAAACACGTGTGTGTGTGTGTGCCCGCGTGCACACTCAGTCACTCAGTAGTGTCTGACTCTTTAGGACCCCTATGGACTATAGTCTGCCAGGCTCCTCTGTCCATGGGATTTTTCAGGTGAGAATACTGGAGTGGGTTGCCTTTTCTTCCTCCAGGAGGAATCTTGGATCTTCCCCACCCAGGGATGGAACTTGTGTCTCCTGCAGTTGACAGGTGGATTCTTTACCACTGACCCATCAGGGAAGCCGTAAAGAACACATGTAATTAAGGTCAAAACAGTATTAGTACAGTCAGATTCCTGCTCAGAATTCAGGAGTGGGATTGGTTGAAAGTTCATTATGCTAATGTGTCTGTTTTGACCCTGATGACTTTCACCCAAGAGGTTAAGGAGTCTGGCATCAGAGTTGCAAATAAGCATGAAGGTTTTAGGACAAATAAAAATTTGAGGGAGAAGGAAAAATTGAAGTGAGAAAGAGAGAGGAATTGCCAGTATGAGCTGATGGAAAGTGAATATATCTCTTTTGAAAAGAAGAACAAAAGTCAGAAGGCAGCCGGGGTGAACTAATAAATGTGGATGCTCCTAAGTATATATGATCTGAGAAGGACAGTTATGACCTAAGGCTGAGCAGCAAGTGACCTTTAACTCAAGGCAGAAAAGGACCCAACAATTCCAGGGGAATGGCAAGCCCGGTAGCAGGGAGTGAACATAGAAGAAACCAGTGGAGATGGTGAGGGCCAAGGATCAGGGCTGAGGAGAGTTGCCTGTGACAAGAAATGGTGGAAACACAAGGAGGGCTTGGAAGAGACTAATGCTGTCAGTCTCTGCCAAGCCAAGTCACACGGAACTCTATACTTGTAACTTCACTCATCTGGATATAGTTTGTATGCTAACAGTCCTTTTTATTGTAGTAAAAATAGTTGCACACTTGAAAGGGCTATGCGTGCTGGATCCTAGTGGAAGTGCTGGTTGTGGTGAATGGCCAGAGTGAAAGGGAAAAGGCATGGTTTTTTCCTAGGAGAAAACTACCCCCCATAAATAGATGTTGTTTGGTGGCTGACTGGAATTTATACAAGACAAGGAGTATCTGAGAACCATCTATCAGGGGAGACTGCCTGCAGGCTAGATCAGCAGTTCAAGAGCCCAGGGGACAGAATTATGGGAAGATAAGAGGGTATGTCAGGGCTTCCCAGGTGGTGCTAGTGGTAAAGAGCCCACCTGTCAATGCAGGAGACACAAGAGACGTGGGTTTGATCCCTGTGTTGGGGAGATCCCCTGGAGAAGGGCATTGCAACAACCCACTCCAGTATTCTTGCTCAGAGAATCCCATGGACGGAGGAGCCTGGCGGACTACAGTCCATGGGGTCACAAAGAGTCAGACACTACTGAAGCTGCTTAGCACGCATGCATGCAAGAAGGCAGGTCAGTGAAACCTAGAGGAAGATGCTTGAGAGATGGGGGATCATCCCTAATGGAAGGTGGATTATAAACAGAAATCAAGAAAAGGAGCATGAGGGAAACAGAATTTGGAGGGAGGAAAACTGAATGTAGGGCTTCGTGCTCAGAAGCACATGAAAGGCTAATCAAAGCCTCCTTGAAAAGATATCAGGAAGATGCTGGTTGAGACAGTGGAGGTGAGCTGCTCTGACACTGTTTTGACTTTAAGTGAAGTGGTAGCCCTGGGGCCAAATGGCTAAAGACCCCTGGCTCACTACCTGTCAAATCTCAGAGTGAAATATCAGTTTGGACTTAGGGAAGGTGGGAAACGAGACTAAGTTAGAAGTCTACAAAGAAGAGCCGTTGGGGACATAAAATAAAATAGTACATGAGAGCCCCTTGTGGAACTTCTGAATACTCAAGACTGTTGCCAACTAGGGACTCTCTTTCAACTCAGATTTCCTCATAAAATAGAAAGGTTATGTGCATGTTAGCTATCTGCCTCTATTGGACTGCAGCTAGGGTGGAGGAGGGGATAATACATAGGAATACCAGAAAGTGGTAAAAGGCCATAACCCTAGGGATGTAATCCCTAGAAGAGAGATTTTTCCCTTACTGACTGTGAGATGACCATGCTAATTAAGTCAGATTTAGTGCAGAGGAAGAACAGAGAAGCCTTTGCTATGAAGTTGAGGGCTTCCCAGTTGGCACTAGTGGTAAAGAATTCACCTGCCAATGCAGGAGATGCAAGAGAAGTGGGTTTGATCTGTGGGTCAGGAAGATCCCCTGAAGGAGGAAATGGTAACCCACTCCAGTAGTCTTGCCTGAAAAATTCCATGGACAGAGGAGCCTAGTGAACTATAGTCCATGGTGCCGCAAAAAGCTGGACTGCGACTTAGTGTGTGCATACATGCACACAAACGTATACACACACAGGTCTTGACAACAAGAATATTTTAAATGAATTGGTTAAAGAGCATAAGAAATTGTGTAATCAGCAAAGAAAGAGAATGTGTGCATATGGTTAGTTTAATCTAAGGGTATAACATAAAAATATTTTTTAAAATTAGGTCAAAATTTCCAGAAGTAATAGTTGAATACCATGGGGGTTGCCAGTAAAAGGAAGAACTTGCGTTGAAAACACCAACTTCACATAGTGTAGAAAAATTGTTTAGAACTCTTCATTGTTACAGGTAGGTACACTCTGTCAAAGATGGTATATCCCCAGCAAGAAGAGTTTTTGGAAGTTTGAATCAAGAAGACACTATATCTTGTTCATAAGTTGTGCTCAATATGCATTTATTGAGTAGACAAAATGGTATATGTTGAGTAATTAAACAAATTGGTGAATGAAGATCCAATTGCATGTTCCATTTGGGAAGTTCTCCAAGATGGGTTAACTGCTCTTCCATTGTCATGTAATCCCCTATCTTATCCTACTGTATACTGTATCTTATCCTACTGTATCCTACTATAAACTGTAAGTTACTTGAGAGTAGGAGTTAATTCTTATTCTTCAGACTAACTCTGGCTCTGACCACAGTACCCTGTACATAGTAGATATTCAAGAATTAGCTGTATTATAAACAAATGACTTTATTTATTGGAGTACTTGCTTAAGCCAAACGTAAAATGTGTTATCTATGGGAGAGCAAAAGATGTACTTTAAAAAAATGCTTAAATAATATTAGAAAGTCCATTAAAGAGATATAAGTGACAGAAGAACAATTTGGACAGTGTTGTTACCATAATTTGAACATGTGCTTAGGCTAGAAAATGGATTATAACAATGCAGAGTGAACAACTCCTTTCTTGGAAATGAAGGACTAAAGAATTGAGGGTGGAGATGAGATTTTTCTGAAAACCCTGGAGAATGTCCTCCCCGCCATGCCCAAATCATTTAGACTGTAGATTAAATTTAGATTATTTCTTGAAAAGAAATTTCAGAGGAAATACAGCATCTATCTCCCCCTACTGGTGTCATATTAAGAGTGATGTCTACATTTTTTTTTTCTTTTAACGTAGAGACATTTTAATTAAGATGAAAATTTTCATTTGTTGTTTGGAAAAAAATGTTATACTTGATATAGAATTTAAGCATCCTACATTGGTTTGTGTTGCAGTGAGCTTTACCAAGATTTGGGGTACAAATTGGAGTATAGATGGTCTCAACACAGATGGGGATTGGTTAAATATTTCTGCTAGTTCATATGTAATTAACAAATTTTATATGACAGTGGATTATAATTGGCTGACACAATGAAAAATTTAAGATTTGAATTATTGAAAGTTTCAAACATACAAAGGTAGAGAGAAAAGCATAATGAGCTTCTATGTACCCATTGTTCAGCTCCAGCAAAGTCACAGCTAATTTTGTTTTAGTTATCACTTCCCCCAGGTCCCACATCCAGATCATCTGAAGCAAAGTCCAAGCACTCTATCACTTCATCTGTAAGTGCTTCAGGGTGTACCTAAAAGGTAAGGTTGCTTAAAATATCCCCATTTTTAAGCCTGGCCAAAATTAGCAAACAGTTCCTTAATATCAGGAAGTATCCAGTCAGTGTTCAAATTTCCACAATTGTTTCAAAATTTGTCATTATTTATTTTACAGCCTGTTTGAATCAGGCTTTTAATATGAGCTATGAGTTGTAATTTTGTTTGGTATGTTCCTTACATTTCATGGAATTTATGAGATTTAAGTTGCGTCCTCCGTCACTTTTTTGAGTGTTATTTTTGTTAAGAAAAGTGCTTTGTTTGTTCTGAGCAGTGTTTCACAATCTGGAATTTGCCGACTGGATCCCCATAGTGTTGTGTAACATAGTCCTCTGTCTCTTGTATTTCCTGTAAATACAGGAAATTGGTAGTTAGATCCAGAGGTTTCATTTTATTCTTTTTTCTTTTTGACAAGGTGCTGTTGTGTACTTCCGCCCCTCAGTGTTTGGTGGCAGTTGAAGTTCATTGTCTAGAGTAGACTTTATACAATAGCATTTGCCAACAGAAATTCCTGTGGTAACAGAAGTGTTTTGTATCAGTATGTATATATTCTGTATCTGCATTAAATGTTCCATAGCTGTCCTGTATCTTAACATGCTAACCATCAGCCACATGTAGCTCTTCAATATGAATAATGTGATGGAGAAACTGAATTTTTAACTTTTTAAAATTTAATTACTGAAATTTCAATGTGGGTAGCCACGTGTCTAGTGACTACCATATTGCATAGTATAGTTACAGACCCATTCATTCATTAAAAGCTGCAAAATGCTCTTACTCTGTTTTTTTCTTATTAGTTGGAATATTTTTATAGAGAGAAACTTCCTCTTAACAACTATGTTGCTACTGTGAGGTTCAGTTTATAAAGAAAAGACAAGAAAATTGCTTAATTCTTATTCTCTGTTTGTCAGCTGTCAAAATAATAAGTTAGTTCCTTAGCATTCTTCAAAAGTATGCATCTTCATCTTCATTTTTTTGTTGTTGTGGTTATGTAGTCATAATTTGCATTTTGGTTTATTGTATTCTTGTTGAGGCTCAAACTGGTCCATCCTTGGCCAGAGAGGGTTTATTCAAACTCTCTCCTGAGAACTCTTGCTCTGATCCTACAAGTCTCTGATAGTTCTCTGGTTTTCTGGTGTGTGATAAGGTATTTCATAATCATTGTGTAAATATCCCACCTCTTATCTGAAATTTGCCATTTCCCAAGATGCTCTGGTTCCATTTACTGGTCAGCGGTATTTTGGAATCATATAATCTGGGTACTAGGGTGATCACTGCTATTTGGTCTGTCATTATTTCTAGCCTTTATAAAAACAATAGTTAGAAATCGATCTTAAAAAAAAAAAACTACATTGTGAATTCATTGTGATGCATGCAATTTAAAATCAGTACTATGATACTGCCTCTGATTTTTTTGTTTTTAAGAAATGTTGAAAATCTAGTTTCTTCTCAATGATACCAGTATAACTACCAGTTTCCTTTATTCCACAATACACACATAATAATTTGAGGATAACAATACCTACTTACCAGCAATGAAGTTATTATAGTGAAAAGGTATATTTATCTTTGGGTTCATTTTTTCATGTTTGTTTATCCCTAGAGTCTCCCTCATTGATGATATATTATTGTGTTTCAGGGTTGTTTGAAATATTGATAGTTTCTTTATGTGGTTTTGCCAGAAAAAATAGATGCAGATTTCTATTTATTTATTTCCCTTTATTTTTTAGGGATTTTTTTTAAAACTATAGTTTTATTTTATAATTATGTAAAGTATTTATGTGGTCCTAGAGAGTCATAGCCACAAAACACAGTAGATCAAAAAAATCTAGCTTCTTACCCCATCTTCTGAACCCTATTCCCTTTCTGGTTCTTTCATCGTTTTTCTTTTTTAAAAATTGTAATTTAAACATTCACTTATTATTTCATAGATATGAACATATTTATATCCACCCTTTCTTAGATAAACAATAATATACTGTATGTACTTTTCTCCTTTTTTAAAAATTTTACTTAATAATGTATTCTGGAAATCACTAACTAATAATATGCAGAGATAAACTTCATTGCTTTCTGTAGCTGCATAGTATTCCTTTGAATCGATGGTCCATAGCTGTTCAGTAAATTCTCTGTTGATAGACATTTAGTTTGTGGAACGCTCTCTAAGAACATTTAAAATATTGGGGGAAAACGGATACATGTATATGGACGGCTGAGTCCCTTTACTGTTCACTTGAAACTTCACAATATTGTTAATCAGCTACACCCCAATGCAAAATGGTTTTGGTATCAAAAAGAATTAAAAAAAAGAAAGAACATTTAAAATAATTACAGCAAGAGCATAAACAAATGCATTACCTTTCTTTGTAATTTTTCAGTATTCACTAGGCTCTATAGATATTCATAAAGGGTAACATGAAATTATTCAACCATTCATCAGTAAATTATATTTGTGAACTAAGATAAATATCAGGGTGAAATTAAGTTAAATTTACAGAAAGTTACAGGTATCTCCAAATAAAATATTTTAGTTTTAATTTCTTATTTCTTTAGGGGACTGATGACTATTTTTTTGATCTTCAGACTTCTTAGGACAGACCTTAGTAAGGTTGAAAAAGTAGGGAGGATTGAACTTGAGAGCTATGCATGATAGAAGAATCATCTTTTAGGAGGTGAAACGGTAATTGTTTTCAAAGAAAATTTTGTTTTACTTTCCACTCTTTACCTATAAGCTTTGCAGGGAATTTGTGTTATAGTAATGAAATACAAGATAATTATTATTCCATTCTTTGGATTTGTGGTTGAACAAGAGGTTGGAAGATAGCTATGGACAATAATTATATATACTCCAGCCACTTTGTTATTCAACTACCTCTTTCATCAGGTACTTTCAGATAATTCAGAAGGTAAAAAACAAATGGCAACTTAATAAGCATCAATAAATCCATAAATAAAAAGATACAGTGTCTTATTTAAGACATGTTCACTTTTTCTCTTCTGCTGGGACAACATGTGGGGTTTCAATCCTATCTCCTCTAACACTGTTCCCGTTAACTCTCCCTCAAGTCTGTTTAGAGATGAAGGTTTCTGTAGGTTATTATACATGCTTCTTTGTTCACCAGAAGCTATTATAATTTTGATCATAATGCTTTACTGCTTGCAATTCCAACAGGAGTTGATTTTGTTTATGCAATAAGTAACTACTAATTCAAGCTGCTTTCTTTAACTTGAACTGTACATCAGGGCAGTTGTACCTATGGTGAAAAAAGTGAAAGTGGAAGTGCTGGTTGCTTCATCATGTCTGACTCTTTGTGACCCCAAGGACTGTAGCCCACCAGGCTCCTCTGTCCATGAGATTTTCCAGGCAAGAATACTGGAGTGGGTAGCCATTCCCTTCTCCAGGAGATCTTCCTGACCCAGGGGTTGAACCTGTGTCTCCTGCGTTGCAGGCAGATTCTTTGCCATGTGAGCCAACAGGAAGCTCTATACCTGTGGTAGATGAATTAAAAGCAGGAGATGCCAGTGGGTAGGCTACCCACTCAGTATTCTTGGGCTTCCCTTGTGGCTCAGCTGGTAAAGAATCTGCCTGCAATGAGGGAGACCTGGGCTCAGTCCCTGGGTTGGGAAGATCCCCTGGAGAAGGGAGAGGCTATCCACTCCGGTATTCTGGCCTAGAGAATTCCATGGACTGTATAGTCCATGGGGTTGCAAAGAGTCGGACACAACTGAGCGACTTTCACATTCACATCACATCACATATATACATATATGCAGTGTTCTCAAGTACTCTATTTCTCACGTCTCACAAACCCCCATGCTTCCCCATCCTTCCAGTGCCAACAGGACCCTCCCTCATTAGGCCTTTGAGTTCATGCCTTACTGGCTTTCAAGGGGCCCAGTTTCCCAGGGATGGCCTGTGAGACAGGCCTGTGAGGGCAGGAAAGCCAGCTCTGGACAGAAGCAAAACCAGGGAAACCAGGTATTTTTAAGGAAGTCAAGGAGAGGTTTGCCTTTTATGAAAGGCCAGAAATTCAACTTATGATATATTTGAAACAATTTGTGCCTTTCTTAGCATTCTATTCTCAGCATACTGTAAGAAAAAAATTATAAAACAACAAGAACCCTAACTCAATAAAGTTGAGAGACCAGAACAAGGGACTCTCACACCCTGTGATGATAGCAGAGCCCAACAAGAAGAAGCTAGACTCCTCTTCTTTCTTGGCAAGGACTCAGCCAATGAAAAGCCATGGACTCGATTTTACTATAACCCTCCCAACTTCCTTTTCTTCCCCATGAAAGCATTCTCCTGTCCTTGCCATGTGGGGACTTGCACGTGGCTTGCTATGGTTGCAGACCCTGAATTTCAATTCTCTGCTGATCCCAAATAAACCCATCTTGCTGGAGCTATATCAACAGTCTCTTTATTTATAAGAAGTAGGTGGAAACCGAGGTGTCTCAGTCTGCATTTTCTGACACTCAAAGATTTGGCTATGAAATGGAATGGCCAGACTAAACATGGTCCAGTCACACCACAAGGGCAAGAAAACCAAACTCTAGCTTCTGGATTTGTCAGTGTTTTATTAATAATTTTTTTTCACATATTACCACCCTGCCTGTAGAGATAATTTTCCTGTTTTGAGCTTTTTTAGTATTAGGCTGCTTGTGGAATTTGTTGTTTAAAATAAAGTGTACATCTATAACCTATTAAAACTACTTGCTGGCCAGTGATTTCAATAATTTATCATGTATGCATTGGATATTTTTCCTGTTATTTTTAGGCATTGTTAGAGTCTTGAAGGGCTAGATTTAAGGTAAAGTGAGTGAGGTATTCATTTCAGGCACAGAATTTAAGGGAGTTGCAAAAACTTTAGTAAAAAAGATAAATGCTATGTTAAAAAAAATCAGAATTAGTCAAAAAAACCCCTTGATAAAGACTGTATGGAAATTTTAAATAAAGACAGAATTTGATCTTGTATTTGAACAATTCTGCCTCACTCACCTCATCCTAATCCTGGCCCCAATTCCAATAAAACTTTATTTAAAAAATAGGCAAGTATTCTCTGGGGCATAGTTTGTTCATTAAAAAAAAAATCACATTAAACTGTTTTATCTTGATTATTGCATTTTTGGGGCACTCACTTACATTTTACCTCCTAGTCCCTGTTTTGAGCTAGACTTGGAGTTGATTAAATCTCAGTCTATTACTTTTACAAGTAAAGCTAATGTGAAGGCCACAGAGGTGACATGACAAGACTAAAGTCAGACAAGGATAACAGGGTTGAGCTCTATCATGGTTTTATATAATCTCTCTCTCCAGTTAAATTCCTTGAGTATAAGATTCTTGACTCCTATTTCTTGTTTATTATATAGTTCTATGGGGCAAATAGTCTCTCTCACCACTATACTTGCTGTTGTCTTGCTGTATGATTTCTATCAGTTATCTGTGTGACTTTAAAAAAGATACTTACTTTTTATTGTCTTAATCTGTGTCTTCACGACACTCAATTCTGGGTCAATTCAGTGAAAAAGAAAATGAAGAAAAGATAAATGAGGAGAAAAGAACTGTCTCCTGAAGCCAGAAAAACATTTGCATGCCACTACATGGATGAAATTCTTGCTGTTGCTGAGTCGCTCAGTCGTATCAGACTCTTTTTGACCCCGTGGACTGCAGCACACCAGGCTTCACTGTCCTTCACTATCTACAGAGTGGCTCAAACTCATGTCCATTGAGTCAATGATGCCATCCAATCATCTCATCCTCTGTCACCCCCTTCTCTTGTCCTCAGTCTTTCCCAGCATCAGGGTCTTTTCCAATGAGTCAGCTCTTCACACCAGGTGGCCAAAGGACTGTAGCTTCAGCTTCATCATTAGTCCTTCCAATGAATATTCAAGGTTGATTTCCTTTAGGATTGGTTGGTTTGACTGCCTTGCTGTCCAAGGGACTCTCAAGAATCTTTAACACCACAGTTCGAAATCGTTTTTAAGTGTTTGAATTTTCCTATTAACTGGTTTGTGGTGTTGTGCAGATACAGGCAAAATTTGATAATGTTCAAGAAAAAGTAATATCAAGTAGGTGTTGATAGAATTAATCAATAATTGCATGGTCTCTGCAAAGGATATCATGCTTTGGAACTGGTCATTATTAGACCAGGTGGTTAGTGCTTCCTCATTTTCTCCAAAGGGGAGAAAGAGGTAAGAATTTTTAGTCTAGTAGCAATCACATAAAACAGCAGGGGTGTCATGGTGCTGGTGGGCAGGGAACGGAGGAGCTGGAGGGAAGGAGAGCACAGTCATCTAATTTGACTTTTTTGGTTAAAACTAGGAGAGGGTTTGGAGACGGCAATGGCACCCCACTCCAGTACTCTTGCCTGGAAAATCCCATGAACGGAGGAGCCTGGTAGGTTGCAGTCCATGGGGTCGCTAAGAGTCGGACACGACTGAGCGACTTGACTTTCACTTTTCACTTTCATGCATTGGGGAAGGAAATGGCAACCCACTCCAGTGTTCTTGCCTGGAGAATCCCAGGGATGGGGGAGCCTGGTGGGCTGCCGTCTCTGGGGTCGCACAGATTCGGACACGACTGAAGCGACTTAGCAGCAGCAGCAGCAGCAGCAGCAGGAGAGATTTGTGGGTTTCACATCAATCAACTTTCATTATTCTGGTTCCCATCATCTTTGATTCACATGATTTCAGTTTCTTTGCAAATGTCTTTGGTTTGAGCTTTATGATCATGAAACAGAGCAATTGAAAAATGTTGATAAAAAGTTTTGGAAGCATTCACTGAATTTTGCAGAAATTTACCAGCAGCTATTTTTAGTGTGAAAAATGGTACTTCTCCATAATAAATGTGGGTTAGGAAGTTTATGTCATTATTATGTAGCCACTTAGAGAAATAAGACCACAATATTTGCAGAAAATAGAACTTATTGGAAAACTAGATGAAGTGAACTAAGTATATATATTCTTTAAGGTATGGAGGCATATTTTATTGTGTGGAAAATAGGATTTGTTTAAACTATTGGAGAGGTAGCTATTTTGCATGCCAATCATTGACATTTGATATTAGATTTTAAAAATAGTGACTTTAAAAGGTTTAGAATATTTCTGAAGCCTGGGCATAATTTTCATAGTTATATGAAATAGAATAAAACATGAAAGGTATTGGGAGATGGCATTGACTTTTAAAAAATAAATAAATAGTGTGTTTTCTTGTGGAATCATATTTACATGGATAGCATAAAATTAATCTTCTGACTTAAGCCATCTGCCAGTCCATTATAGATAATAAATTCATAATTGAGTTCATTTCATGCATTGTATATACTAACTCATTCAAAGAAAATGAGCTATCATCATAATCCAGAAGTATTTATGGGGTGACTATAATTTCACAGCGCTGGCTTTTACAGAGTTAGTAGACAGACTTTCTACTTCTAGGAATCTTAAACTAAAAAAAAAAAAACGAAAATTGGAAGAAGAATAAATAGACAAAAAGAATCATGCAAGACCATACAGGACACAATAGAAACTAGACAATCAGTTGTTCACAGTTCATTAATAAATGCCTACTGAAGGGAAAAAAGGCAAGAAAATGTATCTAGTGCCCACTATTGCCAGACACTGTCATAAATACTTTAATTATATTCTCTCAGTTATGGTCAAATGGAAGGCACGAGGCAGAGGCATCTGACAGAAACATGTCCATACAAAAGAGGACACTGGCTTTTATTCGGGGGAATGGTGCATTGGACAGAAGTGGAAGATTTTTAAAAGGCAGTTTTGGAAAGTTGGCTAAATTGAGTACCCTTTAGGATAAGCTAAGGCATGCTTGCTTTTTCATGTAGGTAAAGGAAACCTGAAATGTTTTTGAGCAGAGTGACCGAACCAAGAGCTGTGAGCAAAGAGCACATGGAACATGAAAAACAGTGGGGCCACTTGATCAAACAGTGAGAGGCAGAGCTGGCTCAGCTGTGAAGGTGACATTCTTTTAAGGCTGTATGTTACCAAGTTTTCCAGGATCGATCCGAATAGTAGTGATTTTATTGACTTAATTATCAATGATTCAGAACCATATTTTCTCAGTTTGCTGCCCATCTAAACGTATCTGAGAAAATTGGTATAAACAATCTTATTTACAAAGCAGAAATAGAGACATGGATGCAGAGAATCTTGATAAAAGTGAAAGAGGAGAGTGAAAAAGCTGGCTTAAAACTCAACATTAAAAAACTAAGATCATGCCATCTGGTCCTGTCACTTCATGGCAAATAGATGGAGAAACAATGGAAACAGCGACAGACTTTATTTTCTTGGGCTCCAAAATCACTGCAGACGGTGACTGCAGCCGTGAAATTAAAATACGCTTGTTCCTTGGAAGAAAAGCTATGACCAACCTAGATTGCATATTAAAAATCAGAGACATTACTTTACCAATAAAGGTCTGTATAATCAAAGCTATGGTTTTTCCAGTAGTCATGTACGGATGTGAGAATTGGAGCAGAAAGAAATTGATGCTTTTGAACTGTGATGGTGAAGACTCTTGAGAGTCCCTTGAACTGCAAGGAGATTAAACCAATCAATCCTAAAGGCAATCAGTCCTCAATATTCATTGGAAGGACTGATGATGAAGCTGAAGCTCCAATACTTTGGCCACCTGATGTGAAGAGCCCACATATTGGAAAAGACCCTGATGCTGGGAAAGATTGAAGGCAAGAGGAGAAGTGGGGCACAGAGGATGAGATAGTTGGATGGCATCACTGACTCGATGGACCTGAGTTTGAGCAAGCTCCCGGAGATAGTGATGCACAGGGAAGCCTGGCATGCTGCAGTCTGTGGGGTTGCAAAGAGTCGTACGTGACTCAACTGAACTGAACTGAAAGCAGAGAATAAACGTGGATACCAAGGGGGAAGGGGAAGAAGTGGATGAACTGGGAGATTGGGATTGACATATATACACTACAGTGTATGAAATAGATAACTAATGAGAACCTACTGAATATCACAGGGAACTCCACTTGGTGCTCTGTGGCTCAATGAGAAGGAAATCCAAAAAAGAGGGGATGTATGTGTACATATAGCTGATGCACTTTGCTGTACAATAGAAACTACTCCAACATTGTGAAGCAACTCTACTACAATAAAAGTTCAAAAAATAAAAGCATCTGATTGTGTGAAATAAATACTGAGTAAACAAGATGTTAAATTTTTAGAATATGTTGATGTTTAGTGAGAGTTTGTGATGATGTTTGAGGAAAAGTAAAGAAGAGTGTTCCTCATGTCTTCTTCCTATTAAAAATAATTTCTTGAAGACAGTAGGATTTTAGGTCATTGAAGTGTGGCAGGGTGAACACGTACAACAACTTTGCAAGAGTCAAGCTATTTGTTGGCTCCCTCCGTTTCCAGTCCACCTGAGCCTTTTATAAGCCCTTACAATCACACCACCCCTCCACCCTCTTGAAGATCTCCAACACACTCTTTTTTCTCTTTCCTTATTCTTAACCCCCCTGGAAGCATTTCTTACTCTTGTTCACCTCCTCCATCTCTCCAGCCACATTCTTCTGTCTCTCTGTATCAACTTCGTCATCTTACCTCCTAACAGGGGTCTAAGTCATCAGCCCTCAGCTATTCCCCTGTCATCAACATTTTTGAGGGATAAATAGTTCTAGAACTTTGAGAATCCTTAAATTTGCAAAGATTTCTAAACTACACTACTTTCTCCATGAAGTATAACTGTGGAACTGACTTGGCATTTGCTGAAACAAGTTGATGACTACCTCTTATTTCCATTTGGAGTATGGGTCTTGGCTTCAATGTCGCCCATTCAGGTAGGTTTGCTCTGAGCTGCAGGACAATGGCAGGCTCCTTTGTGAAATGGTCCTGAGACACCTTGTACTCTTCTTTTTGAAAAGGCATCTTTTTGGTAAATTGATTATTTGTAATTCATTGAATTACAATTGAATTATGTCTTAAGTATTGATAGCTGTACCCCTAAGACTTATTAGTCCAGTCATGTATTAGGAACTCGAAGAATACTTTTTGTTGGTTAATTGATTGAATGATTATAGGCCTGTTCATTTCAAGTTCAACAATATGTACTTTACCTCATATTTCATCTAGGGGGCATAATTTTTTTGACTGTACCATGCACATGTGGGATTTTAGTTCCCTGACCAGGGATCAAACCTGCATCCCCTGTAGTGGAAGTGCAGAGTCTTAACCACTGGACCAGCAGGGAAGTCCCAGGAACATCATTTTTAAAGATATACTTGCTTTTGGTTTGTTTTCTCGTTCACACCTCTAGTTGACTTTCTCTTCTTAAAAAAAAAAACACATTATGCACCTTACTTTTGGTGGAGAAGAAATGTAGGACAATAAAGTTCTGCTGAGGTATGTATGCTAGGCTTGAGGTGAGGCTCACAGACCAGTTAATCTTCCAATCTTGGCAAAATTTGAAATCACCATGTATCTTGGGCCTTCAGATTTATTCGCAGATGCTCAAAACTACAATTTTAAGTATAGTCTTTTTCACAATAAATATATCCTAGTCACATTTTCTCTTTTGGGGAAGTCAGTGGCTACAGAATTCATTTGGTGTGTCTCTTAACTTCTACCTCTAATTCAGTCCTTTCATGTGAGTCCTGTCCTATACCTAATTGCAACCGGAAATCTACTCTGACTTGCCATATTTAGCACCTAAGGGTCATACTGTAATATAAACATGATAAAGGGAGATGAGAGAACTGGGCTTTCCAGCTGGTGCTGCCATTAACCCTTGAAGGGAACTAGAGCAGGCTTTCTGGAGAAACCCAGAAGACTCCCCAAACATAGTTCTAACTAACCTGCTGAAAGAATTCTGAACTCTGCTTAGTATTTTGGCTTGCTTTGTGGTTCTATCCCTACCAATCCAACATGGTAATAAAACAAAATGTGGATGAAACTTTGGTTCCGGCTGAACCAAGCAAAACTGAGATAATTCTCAGATTTACAAAAGCTGGTGCTGCTGCCAGAAACATTCATAACACGTTTCTCTTCAACTCAGGCCCCTTGAGAGACTAGCCTAGTTCAAGCCATATTAATTGAACATGAATAAAGGAAAAACGAATCCCAACAGCTCTCTTTTCTACGCCCACAAAAGAAACAGTCACTGGATTTCTCTAGAGAAGGATAAGGTGCCTCCCAGATGTGCCCAGAAATTGGGTGGAGTTTGGCGACAGCTAGGAACTTAAGTGGTCATTTGAGGAATTTTCATTCAAAGTGTGGCTTGAGCTTACTAAGGCATCCCTTATAGGAACAGAACTCTGAAGAGAGCTTCAAACACAAAGGCAAAGATAGTACCACACTGGGCAGCAGAATAACTGTTTTCTTGGTTAAGTACACAGAACAGAGAGATTTATGCTGTAGGCAAGTTTCTTCTTTTCATGCTTGGGGGGAAAATCAGTATTCCATATTCATGGTCTCTGACATAACGCTTTGCTAGGGTGGTCAAAAGGGATTTATATGATTTGTTGCAAAATATCACGATGTTATTTTTATAAGGATCAACCAGAGTGGGGATGGGATTCTTAAGTGCCACCTGGTTTTCACACTTTTGGCAAAGTAAAATTTAATTGAGTTTTCAAAGACAGGAAAATATTCTGTTGCTGGGAAATATAGCATAAAGGATTTCTGCAAGCTTCCTTTGGGTTTTTCTTGCAAGCTTTAAATGAGAATTTTCTGCCAATTTTCTGGCAGAAGCAGAGGAGACATAGCAGTTTTGCTGGTGGTTTTGATTATGGATTGTCTATATGGCATCAATAAAAATAACTAGACCTAGGTCTGATGGGCACTGAACTTGCTTAAGTGCTAATAAAATTATAAGAGATGGGAATAAATCTTAAATTTTGAATATTTTTTCTTATAATACATATGGAAAGACAATTTCTCAGTGTTTTAATGTGTTAAAAGTACAATAACTAGAGAAGAATATGTTCTCTTCAAAGTGCCAATAAAAATGCAAAATGTCATTTTCCAGTGCAATTCGGCCTGAAATCAACCTGTTTCATGGTAATTATGGGCTCTGGCACCAGAATATAGCAGAGCTTTAGAAAGATTGAATGAGTGATTGAGTCCAGCCTCCTTAAATATGAAACATATGAAATGATTTGTGGAGAGTGAAAACCAGAGAGCGTTGTCGCCCTCCTTACTCTGAACTATGCATAAAGCTTCACTAATGCCCTGTGGTGGTCATATCACAGAGTGGGTGAGAAACATAATTTTCAGGACAGTAGGAATAGTGTAGGAATAGCCTCTTCTGTGGTAGAAGGGAAGTTTCATACAAAGGCATAAACTGTGAGAAAGAGATGATGATGCCCAAAGTGGGCGAAAAGTGCCTTTCCTTGGCAAGAGTCTGGCACATCACAATGAAAGGAAAACCATGTATATTTCTCAGGAGCATTGTGGTGTCAGGAGTAGGGCCCCAGCAATGCATTATCCTGTTCTTCACGGCAGTGTGGCAGGAGGGGGCTGCTCAGACCAAGAGTAAGGTGGCAGCATTTCATATTTTCCTCCTTTTTTCCAGAGTGATAAGCTCCTTGTGATACAGGTGTCCTGGCATAGGGGTTGCCTTTGATTGGTTTTATTCTATAAAGTAGAAGAAGAATTAAAGTACTTAAATCTTAAAGTGTTTGGGTGTCCTGTATAACAGGCCCAAATAGAATAGTGGACAAAATCTTCCTGAGTTTTATTTTTTCATCAAAGTTATGATGTTTAATGCTGGAGAAGGAAATGGCAACCCATTTCAGTATTCTTGCCTGGGAAATTCCATGGACAGAGAAGTCTGGTGGGCTACAGTCCATAGGGTCGCAAAGAGTCTGACATGACTGAGCAACCCAGACACACACATGATGCTTAAAGAGTTCATTTTTCTATGAATTTTGTTACACAAAACCATTGGACTTTCCTCCAGTTTTTCTTTCCTCAGAGGTCATTGTTCATTGTTTTCAATAAAGTAAACTGATTCTTTGTATTTTTCCCACATCTTCAAATGATACGTTTCTAATGCTGCTTCTTAATATTGAAGGTTTTGATCTTGTTTATTACTTACGTCTAAGAGTAAGAAGACTTTAGCACTCTCTTGCAAACCCCCACCACACACACACACACAGACACACACAGATACACACAGACACACAGACACACACACACTTGGGTCCTGTATTTTTTTTTTTTTTCAATACAGTTATAGAAAATTTTGCTTTGGTCAATGTCAGGAGTTTATGTTCTTAGGAATATGTAAATGCTATTTCTAACTGAGCCATGTAGTATTTTTTTTTTTATTACATTCTGTTGTACAACTTTCTGTTTTCTTTGGAGTTAACAATTGTGTTGGTTTTTCTGACTACTTGATTGGTTTTCTGTGTTCTTATCAACTGCACACTCGAGACATTTTTCTAATCCCTCTTTCTATATCATCTAACATATGAATTATTCTGTGGAGTTCATCTTCTTGGCCAACATCTCTGGACCTATGGCACTGCACTTATTTGCACTTGCTTACCATCATACCGTGGGTTTCCTGGATGGCTCCATGGGTGAAGAATCCACGTACAATGCAGGAGACACAGGAGATGCGGGTTTGATCCCTGGGTTTCCAAGATTCCCTGGAGGAAGAAATGGCAACCCGCTCCATTCTTGCCTGAAATTATTCTTGCCTGAAAAATCCCATGGACAGAGGAGCCTGGTGGGCTACAGTCTATAGGGTTGTAAAGAGGGACACAACTGAGCGACTTAGCACAGAGCAAGTGCTATCCTAGTAGCAAACACCATCCTACTGTGAATTCTCTGCTTCTTTATGACATTAGACCTATTGTTTCCTGGAAACCTTATCTTCCTCTTTGTTGGTTTACTTCCTTGTTTGGGTTAAAACTCTTTTCAGTACCTATTTAAAAAGGATGCCCAAAAGGTACATGTTTTGAGGCCCTGTATGTGTGAAAACATTTTTATTCCATCATCATACATGAGAGTTTAGTATACACCTCTATGTGCTAAGCTGCGTCAGTCGTGTCTGACTCTTTGTGACCCTACAAACTGTAGCCCACCAGACTCTTCTGTTCATGGGGTTCTCCAGGCAAAAATACTGGAGTGGGTTGCCATTTCCAACTCCAGGGGATCTTCTTGACTCAAGAGTTGAACCCGAGTCTCCCCTTTTCAGAAATTTGATGCCATTGTTCCATTTTCTTTTTGCTTCCAATGTTACAGCAGAGAATTCTGAAGCTATTATAACTCCAGAATTCTTTGTTTTTGACATGTCTTGCCCTCTCTTCTGCCAAATCTTTGTCCTCAGTATGCTAAAATTTTATAACATATGTATTCATATGTTATAAATTTCAGAATGAACTGAAAAACTGACTTAATAAGAGACCAAACTTGGAATAATACCATAACCATTAAAGATAAACCAGTAGCTAAAAATCTTTCTACAAATGAATCTCAGGGACACACTTTTTTTCTCCTTTCAGTTTTACTGAGATATAATTGACAGGCAACATTGTTATAGTTGTAAGGTATACAGAATAATGATTGGATTTACATGCATCAGGAAGTGATCATCACAGTAAGTTTAGTGAATGTCTATGTCATATAGATGCAAAATTAAAGAAATAGAAAAAAAATTTCCTTATGATGAGAACTCATCTTTTATTCTGAACAACTTTCACATATGACATACAGCAGTGTTAATTATATATATCATGTTGTACATTACATCCTTAGTATTTATGTATAAATGGAAGTTTGTGCCTTTTGACTGTTTTAATTCAATTCCCCTTTGCCTCTAGAAACCACAAATCTGATCTCTTTTTAAATGAGTTTGTTCATTTTTGAAGTATAATTGATCCACAACACTGAAATATCAGAAAGAAATTAGGGAAATAATCCCACTTAGAATCACATCAGAAAGAGGAAAATACCTAGGAATAAATCTTAGGGGATATACTACCTGTACTCGGAAAACTATAAGATACTAATGAAAGAAATTGTAGAGAACACAAATAGATGGAAAGTTACACTGTGCTCAAGGATTAGAAAATTTAATATTAAAATGACTATGTTACTTATAGTAATGTACAGATTCCATGCAATCCTTATCAAAATACACCAAGATAATTTTTCATAGAACTAGAACAAAGACTTATAAAATTTCTATGGAAACACAAAAGACTCCAAATAGTCAAAACAGCCTTGAAAAGAAGAATGAGGCTGGAGATATCACAATCCCTGATTTCAAACCATATTACAGAGCTACGATAATCAAAACAGAATGATACTGGCACTAAAATAGACACATAGATCAATGAAACAGAATAGACAGTTCAGAGATGAACTCACACTTAAAATGATAGGAATGAGAATAGAAAACTGCTATTATTTGAAAATGATTTAATTGTGTATTTAGAAAATTCCCAAGAATCCACAGCTGAATTTAAGTTTATATGAAAGTATTTCAAGATTGCTGCATATAAAATCAATTTAAAGATACACTGCTTTTTAATAAATCAATGATAAGCATTTAATAAATAAAATTTTAAAATGTCATTTATAACTATGTGAAAGTATCAAGTACCTAGAAATAAGCTGTACAGTCTTTGTGCAATATCTTCATGGAAATTTTATAAAATTATAAATTTTATAACAGAAAAACTCTCAATAAAATGAGACATTTATCATGCTCAAGATTAGAAGAATCAAGCTTCCAATAGGTTTCTTTTTTTTTGGAATTTGACAGGCTGGTTTTAATATTTTTGTACAAGTGTCAAGGTCTAGAATAGCCAAGATATTTTTGATGAAGAATAATGTGCAGTAACTGCCTTGCTATATACCAAACTTACCATAGTAGTTAAATCAGTTTGGCCACATAAATAAGCAGATCAATGGAACAAAGAGAGCTCAAAAACACACATCTATGGATTCTTGATTTATGCTAACAGTGGATTGGCCCCTATTTTTTTCATAATTGTGTTGCGATGGTTGGTTATAAAAATGAAAAAAAAAAAAAAGAAATATTACCTCACACCATCACAAAAATCCATTCCAGGTAGATTAAAGTTTTTAGGAGAAAAGGTGGGATAATTCTCACTCTTCTACTCTCTTTTTCTCATTTTCTTTCTGAATTCTGTGTACAGAATTCTGGGTTGGTGGTCTTTTCTTTCATAATTTTGAGTCTATTCTATTGTTTCTGTTGAGAATTCTGCTTTCATTCTAATTGTTATTTGCAGGTACTGTTTTTTATTTTTTCTTTGCTTGCTTTAAATTTTTCTAGGCCTAGGATAATGTTAGCTTACTCCTAAAAGTGTTTATTCTTCTTCTAAGCATTTGTGGCCAGTAGCACTCCAGGATCACCTCAATTCAATTTGTAAATTAAAATTGTCTAAAATTACTTTCTTTGAGGCCCTGTTTACTTCTGATCCACCCTAATTCTCAAGATGTAGTCCTTCAACAGTGCAATCAACAAGAGGGAGGCTCACTGGAATCCATACCCATTTATCACTAAGAACTTTTAAAAGAAGATTGTATTTATTTATTTATTTGGCTGCATCACATCTTCACTGTGTCACGTGGGGTCTTTCGTTGTAGGGCTTGGCTTTTCTAGTTGTGGCACACAGCCTCAGTGTATGTGGTGCTCAGGCTTAGTTGCTCCATGGCATGTAGGACCTTAGTTCCCTGAACAGGGATCGAATTTGCAGCCCCTGCATTTTGTAAGGCAGATTCTTAACCCCTGGACCACCAGGAACGTTCTGATCACTAAGCTTTTTGATCTCTCTTCTTAGCCCTTCATACTGTCAAAAATAGTCCCGTCTCTACATTCTAATTGCTTATTTTAAGTATATCATGCTATGGCTGTTGTTTATTATTGTATACTTTACAGGTAAGTCTACAAAACATTTTTTCTCAATTATGACATTCAAACATATTAATTTGTGATTTTTTTTGTCTGTGTGATATCCCACCTTTTAGTATTTCATTAACTCTTCCCTGATAGTCAAACATTTGCAATTTTAAGATTCTTTGTGTCTCACTAAAATAAACTATACTACTTCAAACTTTTAATTTAAAAAAGTCACATATCTCTTTACTATTTTCTTGGATAGACTCTTAGAAACAAAATCACTGAATATTTTAGGGATCATGAACACATTGTCAGTTTGCATTCCAGGCAGATTTTACTAATTTGTGTCCCAGGTCAGCATTGCATGGGAGTGCCAGCCCCAACACACATAGAGCAGCATTTAAACATTTGAAAAGGTTTGACCAATCTAAATGGCCAATCTAAGAGGCTCAAAGACCTCTCATTTCACTCTATTTGGCTTTTCTGTGATTATTAATGAGGTTGAACCCTTTTTCATAAGTTTATTGCTATTTGAATTTCCTTTTCTGTGGATTTTCTTTATGTCCTTTGCTCCTTTTGTTTGGTTTCATTTCTATTATGATGTTTGTGTTTTTCATCTTCTCATTTTCTAATGGGGAATATAGCTACCAGATGGTTTACTAATAGCAGCACATCCTCCCTCCCTTACCGGATACTCACATTGCATTAAATGGCAGGATACCAGCTATGGGGAAAAAATGGACTATTTTTACTTCCACTGCATATGGTCCTAGGACATTTTTTTTCGTGTTAAGAGTATTTTCTAATTATGCTGTACTACCTAAGTCACAGGAAGGAGTCTGGATTTTAAGGAGACTTTGAATTTTTAAGGAGAGCTATAGAAGGTGCCCATTAGGCATCCTGAGTCTTTGCATCATTAAAAACCTTCAATTGTTATTCATGTTCTTTGAATGTCCTCTGAACTCCTTAGCACATGACCCCAGCCCCGCCTTTCCATGCTTCTGTATCAACCTCTCTCTTGCTCACCGTGACTCAATAGCACATACCTTCACTGAATTCTTAAAGCATACCTCTTTTCAAGCTCACAACCCTTGTACATACAACTCCTGCTGCCTGCATTTTTACTCACCTCTCTTTTTTACTTACTCTTTGCCCAGCGAGGGGCTTCCCTGGTGGCTCAGATGGTAAAGAATCTGCCTGTAATGCAGGAGACCCAGTTTTGATCCATGGGTCAGGAAGATCCCTTGGAGAAGGGAATGGTTATCCACTTCAGTATTGCCTGGAGAATTTTATGGGCAGAGGAGCCGGGCAGGCAGGCAATAGTCCATGGGATTACCAAGGGTCTATTTTTATTATTATAATTATTTTTTTGCCTAAGTAACTCCTCATATCAAGTTTCAAATTAAGCATCACTTCCTCACCTGCCTCCTTTTCTCTTCCTCTTGTCTATGTTTTACTGATCACATATTCATTGATGATATTGTTTTTTTGATGTGCACCTCTCTCTGCTCAAACTGTTTGTTGGCTACATCAGAGAGGGGCTGCTTTGGTTTTGTTCTCCAGAATTTCTGTTATTTTGAATGGCATCACATTTTAGGCATCCAATAAGTGGATAGTTGCATTTCTGACTGACTAGCTGATTGAGTTAAAAGATAAAACCAGTATATCTGGTTAAAGTTCCCAGTTACAGTTCCCAGTATATCTCAAATCATTGTTCTTACCACTAACAAATTAGTCTTTTTTATGCACAAAATAAAATATTGGAAAATATTTTAAACTTTTCCTTTTACCTTGTACTCCTCTTGGTAACATGCATTAGAGAAGTAAATTTTGAGATATATTTATATATATGTATACACTTTTCTCTTGAGGATTAGATTCAGGTCTCTCTCTTCTACATTAAGAAATTATTTTGTTAAAGGCCGTCACCAACATGTTTACTTTCTTTCTCTCCTTCTTCTCTTTTTTTCACTAGCAAAAAGATCTGTGCAGAGATACACATATCACTCTTGGATGAAATCTCTTGCAGACTAGAAATTGTACTTTTCCACTTTTCTTAGACTAAAAAAGAAAGAAGAAGTCTGAAGAAAAGGCATGGAATACAGTAAAATGATGCTTGACCAGGAAGAAAGGAATATAAATTTCAGGTTTATTTCATCTGTCTGGGTACACTTACCAGAAATCTGAATTCAACATAAACTTGAGAATTTGGAGCTCTAACTGTGTCAGTTGTTTGGCCTGAAATCTCAGTGTCCTCCTAAACTCAATGAAATCATGATGCCAGAAAGTCCTTGGTAATACATTGATTAAGGAATCCAAAGATTTAAGAGTGTTTATCATGTGTGACCTACTCATTCACTTCCTGACTACATATCCTAGGAGAGCCCAGAGTACATTTTCTATACCAAACAGTTGAGAAATAGTGTGATAAGGGCGCATAACTGGAGCAGTGGAAGCCTCAGCTTTATAGTGACTGCTGTCCAGGAAGGAAGGTGTGAGATGCTGCCATTGAAATGGTTCAACTGATTGAAATGGTTCACTTGACTTTAATGGGAATGAAGGAAGGAATCATTGTGCTAGAGGCTATGAGGCAGTGTGTGGATTGGAATAGCTTATGGGATGGTTTGATCTGGAGGGTTTTTGGCAATCACTAATTCTGGTACCTATAGTACTGGAGTAGATGAACAGCATAGTGAAGTCCAATCTGAATTATATAACCGCAAGTAGCCTAGGTTTGGGGAACAGTACTTCACCATAATCAACGGTCATAGCTCCTCACCTATTTCCATATTTGTAATAGTCTGCCCCGAACCCCTTTATTCAGAGTCTCTGCAAATGAAAAGAGAGCCAGATATTCTTGAGGCATATTCCTTGATTTTTTTGTATGTGCAAAATTGCTTTTTGTCTTTATCAAATGACAGTTTGTCTGGGTGGCAAATCTTAGGGTGATTTGATGATTTTCTGGATGTAGCTACCTTCTAGATATGGAATAGCTACATCTTTACCATCTTCTGCTGTAAATGAGGGAGAAAACAATGGCACCCCACTCCAGTACTCTTGCCTGGAAAATCCCATGGATGGAGGAGCCTGGTGGGCTGCAGTCCATGGGGTAGCTAAGAGTCAGACATGACTGAGTGACTTCACTTTCACTTATCACTTTCCTGCATTGGAGGAGGAAATGGCAACCCACTCCAGTGTTCTTGCCTGGAGAATCCCAGGGACAGGGGAGCCTGGTGGGCTGTCGTCTATGGGGTCGCATAGAGTCAGACACGACTGAAGTGACTTAGCAGCAGCAGCAGCTATAAATGAGTATCTTTTAGCTGTATCTTGCTTTTGAGAAATACACCCAGATTGACATTCTCTCCTTTAAAGTCACATGGTATTTTTATCTGGCCTCCCAATGCCTGCTTTTATTTTTTTCTTTAAATTTTACTAGTTGCTATTTCCTAATGGACCAGTTTTTCTTGGGACATATTGTATGTACCCTTTAGCATCTTGATCCAAATTCTCTTTTATTTCAGAAAGGTTTCTTGAATTATATATATATGTGTGATTCCATTATTTTAGTTTTTTTCTTGGGGTTGTGAAACATTTATTTTTGCTATTAAATCATTTTTTCCTAACCATCTTTATCTCTCTAGATCCATTTTTTGGCAGTTGATTTCCTCTTTTTATCTTCTATGTCCCTAGTGTACTTTAGCAATGTCTGTTTTCCTTTGCACATCTTCTGATTTCACCTTCATTTTTGTGGTAATCTTATTTTTTCCTGTATTCCTTGCTTGAGCTCTAAGCTCATGTTTCACTTCCTCTAGCAGTCTCACTGCTTTTTGAGTTCATGCATCTCGTATCTACAGTTTTGTATTCTAGCATCATAGATGCTATGACCTCCTTGAGGTTTCCAGATTAATGGTGAAAATGTTTAGCACACTATTTATCTCCTCAGTGCCAATTTTTTCTGGAGACTGGTCTGTATCTGTCATTTGTATTTCCTGCTTCTTTTCTCCTTTTCTGTGAAGTATGTCTGAGTCGATACTGTGAATGTTTTTTTCTGATAAACTGTCTTGGAATGAAGTGAGTTTTCCTGGGGCCAGCTATCTATAGGAGGCTCCCCTAGAGGCGTGATCAGGGCTGGTTTCAGGACAACTGAGTTTGTGTTATAACTCAGGTCCTTGTGTATAACTGTGGTTAACCTTTGCTTTTCTTAGAGAGATAGGAAGCTATTTGTGGAGGTCCTTGGAGTGTGTGTATGTTTGCCTCTACGGTTCAGTTTCCCTTCTTTTCTTGCTCTTTGCAAATATAGCCTGTTTGTGTGGCCTCTTATTGATCCCCATCTTCTTTGCTTTTTGGAACCAAACCACAGAGAAATTCTAGAGACCAGATACAACATACTCTCCCAACTCCTGTCAAAAAAACTGAATTTAGGTTTTTCATGGATGAATATGCTTCTCACCACTGGAAAGTCTACTTAGTGGGCTCTTTCTGTGACCTTAGAGTCCTCAGCATGCCTCCTCACCTTCTCTTGCTCCACCACCACACATGTTTTGTGATTTGGGCTTTAGCTATCTCCAAGTGGTACTAAAAATGGATTTTGTATTTTGGATATCATTCTTTTAAAAATCACTTTTGTGTCTTAGCTTAATTTATCTATTAATCAGTGATAGTCACTGAGCATTCACTATGTGCCAGGTGCTGGAACATGGGGGATTTAAAGACAAATTCCTTGTTTTGGAGGACTTTTTAATATAGTGGGGCACTAGAAATAAACATTAACAATGATTGAAGGGGGAAAAAAAATCACACCAGAAAAGGTAGTGTATGTTAAGTGTCAAAGCTGAGGTTCAAAGCGGTGGTTTAGACGAACTTGGGAAACAGGAAAGGGTGTCAGTCTATAACAACACTTGCAGGCTAGGGGCTCAGGACTCAGCATGTAATCAGTAGTCAAGAAATAGTTAATGGATCTACAAGATTACTTTTCAATGGAAAGACCAGGGATCTCTAAAAATCCTGATTTTGGTACAATTTTAGGAGGAAGCTGTACACATTAAGATATTCTGGTTCGCCTTTAGTCTTAGGGTCCGCAGGTTAGCCAGCAGGCACTCTAAGGGTGTGGAGTATTGGGGGTCGGGTTTGGAGGCTGTTGATCCCATGGCGACCACGGGGTGTGGAGGCAACCCCTGCTGTCCGAACGTCTTCGGACGAGTCAAGGGGAGCCGGAGGTCTGTGTAGTCACGGGGAACGTCTTCCTCACGACCGCAGGGACCCGGAAAGGCCGAAGCCAGAGGTCTACTCAGCCGCTGGGGAGTTCTCCCCACCAGCTGGTGACCGGGAGGGCCCAATTTCACTCCTGAGGAGTGGGAATGCCTGGACCCTGCCCAGAGGACCTTGTACAAGGACGTGATGGTGGAGACCCTCAGGAACCTGCTGTCTGTGGGCACAGTTGACCTTCAAGGATGTGTTCAAAAATTCCACTCCCAAGGAGTGGGAATGTCTGGACCCTGCCCAGAGGACTTTGTACAAGGACATGATGGTGGAGACCCTCAGGAACCTGCTGTCGTGATTACTGAGAGTTCAATCCCTGCATCAGAAAGATCCCTGGAGAAGTAAATGGCAACCCACTTCAGTATTCTTGCCTGGAGAATCCCATGGACGGAGGAGCTGGCAGGCTACAGTCCATGGGTTTGCAAAGAGTCATACATGCCTGAAGCGACTTAGCACACACATAGGCACTGATTACTGATAATTTCCTCTCATAGAGAAACTAAAGAGATTTTGGATTATTAATGAATATGTTTGCTGCTACCCTGAGATGTTCTCCATAAGAAAGCAAGTGTTTTTAGAAGTTATCACTGGTATTTATGGTCAGCAGTCCAAAAAATGCTAATATAAAGGACAGTTCATGGTTGCTTAAGGAAAGTAGGATCCGTGTTTTAGTAACAAAAGCTATGAGAAAGGAAATTGATTTGGAATGCTCAAAGAAGTGAGTGGGAGCGAGCGGAAGCTGGAAGCAAGTTCTTAATTTCCCAGATCGAGACTCCTAACCCCTGGACCACAGGAGCCAACATTTAGGGCTACGGGCCCTAGTCTGGCCTGCCTCGTCAAGAACAAATTCAGATGATGAGGCAGAAGATAAAGAGTAAAGAAAAAAGTTTATTGAAAGGAAAAGTACATGTGGCAAGGCACATGGGCAACCTCAGGGAGAGAGAGAGACGCCTTTGGGAAGTGTAAATTCTTTACAAAGGTGCAGTTTTCCGGGTCTTCATCTTCCCTCAGGCCAGTCACCTTGTTTATTTGCCCTGGTTCATTAGTCTCAGGACCCTCCCTGGAGTGTGCATGCACACCTTAGCCAAGTTGGATCTCAAAGTGAAGGCTTCTGGGAGGAGCAAGACTCATTATGGCCTGGAATAATCCTGTGAGTTTTGGCTCCAAACAGCCTTTCTGGGCGTGTATAGTGTCTCCCTTAACAAACAGGGTTTTATCCTTTCTTTGTCCTTGCCATAATTATTCCCTGAGATTAGAGAATGACTGTCTATTTACCCTGTTTTTGTTGGGTGTAAATTCCTCAACTGGAGCCCACATATCTCTTATCTCAGGGAATGCAAAGGGGAAGATGACACCATTCAAGACATTTAACATGGAGCCCATCAGTCTCCTCCCAGAAAATTACGTTTTATTATATCATGAGAAACGCTGGGCTGGAAGAAGCACAAGCTGGAATCAAGATTGCTGGGAGAAATATCAATAACCTCAGATATGCAGATGATACCACCCTTATGGCAGAAAGTGAAGAGGAACTAAAAACCTACTGATGAAAGTGAAAGAGGAGAGTGAGAAAGTTGGCTTAAAGCTTAACATTCAGAAAACTAATAACATGGCATCTGGTCGCATCACCTCATGGGAAATAGATGGGGAGACAGTGGGAACAGTGTCAGACTTTATTTTTTTGGGCTCCAAAATCACTGCAGGTGGTGACTGCAGCCATGAAATTAAAAGATGCTTACTCCTTGGAAGGAAACTTATGACCAACCTAGAGAGCATGTTAAAAAGCAGAGACATTACTTTGCCGACAAAGGTCCATCTGGTCAAGGCCATGGTTTTTCCAGTGGTCATGTATGGATGTGAGAGTTGGACTGTGAAGAAAGCTGAGCACAGAAAAATTGATGCTTATGAACTGTGGTGTTGGAGAAGACTCTTGAGAGTCCCTTGGACTTCAACTAGATCCAACCAGTCCATCCTAAAGAAGATCAGTGCTGGGTGTTCATTGGAAGGACTGACGGTGAAGCTGAAACTCCAGTACTTTGGCCACCTCATGCAAAGAGTTGACTCGTTGGAAAAGACCCTGATACTGGGAGGGGCTGGGGGCAGGAGGAGAAGGGGACGACAGAGCATGAGATGGCTGGATGGCACCACCGACTGATGGGCATGAGTTTGAGTAAATCCGGGAATTTGTGATGGATAGGGAGGCCTGGCGTGCTGCGATTCATGGGGTCGCAAAGAGTCAGACACGACTAGTGACTGAACTGAGTGACTGAGGGAGAAAGAAAGTAGGTCTGACTTACAGGTGACTGTTTCTCAATGAGGACAATGATTTGATTAGGTGGAAAAAAAGAAAGCGTTTTTATTCAAAGTGGACCCCCAAGAAAAGAGGTCCCAAAAGGCAAAGTCTTTATGTGATCTGTAACAATCTGTCATTTGACTCCTGTCAGTGTTGTTGCTTGACTATGGCAAGCATGTGATGAGGTGTTTCAAAGGGATCTATTTCCTCTTTGTCCCCTTTCTGGTCTGGATTCCATTGGATGCCTGCTTTTTGGTCCACGTGTAAGAGCGCTGACACATCCAGAGATTATTTCGGACCCAGCCTGGTTCTCTTTCTATTTGCTGCACTTGAAAGACCTCATTGGAAGAAGGGAAAAGACTGGCAGCTCTTCGATTGCATTTGGTGTCTCAGATCCTACACAGAGCTGTCTTCAGCCTGTCTTCTTGTTCAGAGCCCTCAGCTGTTCCTGTTGTGACTTCTTTTGCCACATCCTTCAGGGGTGTGTGTAACAGGAATGCGGTTTGGATGTTCTGTGATTGTAACTCAGGAAACCTGGAAGGACAGTGGACATTGAGGTCCTCTCTTGGACAGGACCTGAATTGATGTGTTGTTGGTGCCTTGGAAACCATTTCCAGGAGTAAGACAGTTACACAGGTCAGTTCTGCGTCTGATCTGAAGTTTCCTTTTTACACTCCTGGAGTTCACTGTAACTTTTTGTCCTCTGTTCTGCCCTGGTGGGCCCTGGTGGTTCAGAGCATGTATGAATCTGTAAGTCTCGGTTTCAGTCCTGCTTTTGCTCATTTACTTTCATGTTCCATGGAGCTGTGTTCAGGAACCCTGTGCATCCACTATCTTTATTTATAAAATTGAGGTAATTAGTGCTGTTAGGTGGCATAGAATGTTGCCTGTTTTAAGGGCTGAAGTTACTGTTTTGGGTTTTTTTTTTCCTGTGCCATGAGGCAGGTGGTATCTTAGTTCCCCATTCCTGGATGGGATCTGTGCCCCCTCCAGTGTATGTACATGGTCCTAACGACTGGACCACCAAGGAATTTGCCTCAAAGATTACTTTTGCTTGAAGAATGTATTTACTTCCTGTCTTGCTTATTGTGACATCTCTTTGTCTACTTTACATCTTGTATGTTTTTATTTTACTTTTCATTTTTATGAGTGTTGTTTCTGACTCTGATTAATACGTTTTCAACTAATATTGGTTTTTCTTCATACTAATACATTACATTTTTAAAGTGTTTTTTTTGTTGTTGTTGTTTGTTTGCACTGAGTCTTTGTTGCTTCAGGGGCTTTTCACTCCTTGTGGCAGGCAAAGGCGACTCTCTACTTGCAGTGCACGGGCTTCTCATTCTAATGCCTTCTCTTGTTACAGTGTATGGGCTCTCTGCCTGTGCTCAGTAGTTGTGACTCCCGAACTCTGGAACACGGAGTTGTGGCCTACAGGCTTAGCTCCTCCAAGGTATGTGGGAACTTCCCGGATGAGGGATGGAACCCTTGTGCCCTGCGTTAATTACCAGGTGGATTCTTTACCTCTGAGCCAGAAGGGAGGCCCCAAAGCTTGTTCCTTGACATGTATCTTGGAACGAATGAACTGAGTAAGGTAAAGTTGCTGTATAGATAGGGACTTGATGTACTGAATGACTGTCCTTTAAGTAGAGAATGTTTCATTTATGAATATTTTGTTATTTAAAGATGATGGTCTTTATGTATTACACAATGTAACTGACATGAACCACTTGTCAATGTCATAAAATGCCCATATGTTTATCTACTGATAGATTTATAAGAGGTATTTAGAAAAGTTTTCTTTTCTTCCCCCCATTATTGTAGGGAATTTCCTGAACAGTTGTCAACTGCTATTTATGTTTTCCATTATTCATTAAAGTGCTTCTTTTGGATTATTTAAAAAAAAAAAAAAAGATATTCTGGTTCATATAATCATTGCTCATTCTTTCTTTAGCTAGATTTGGTCATCTGTCTCACAGCTGACATTCTTTTCATTAACCCTGAGATAGACTTTGGAGAACGGGTCTAATGTTGACAGATGCATACAGAGGAAAGAATGTTCTACATAAAACAAAGGACAGGGTCAAAACTACATGAATCAGAAATCAGGGAACCAAAGGAAATAAGTCTGGAAAAGTTGTGTGGGGCTATATTATTAAGCATGTAGGATGCCAACCAAAATACCATTTAGTTTTTGGATAAAGGAATTCTGTTTCAAATAGGATCAAAGAAAACCAGATAAATTTCCCCTGAAATTCCCCATTTTCTACACCTATCTTAAAAGATAGAGTATGACATATAATTATGTCAATGTGTTTTACCAATACAAAATTTTACCAATTTTACCAAAAAATTGACAATGTGAAGTTTAGTTTTATGAGGTAATAACTTTCTAATAGATAGAAGTGAACTATTTAGTCGTTAATTGTTGCTGCGTGCTGTGCTAACTCACTTCAGTCATGTCTGACTCTTTGTGATCCTATGGTCTGTGGCCTGCCAGGCTCCTCTGTCCATAGAATTCTCCAGACAAGAATACTGGAGTGGGTTGCCATGCCCTCCTCTGGGGATCTTTGCTACCAAGGAATTGAACCTGTGGCTCTTATGTATCCTACATTGGCAGGCAGGTTCTTTACCACTAGCGTCCCTGGGAGGCCCCTTAATTGTTGGCAATCAGTGTTATTTATTCTTTTATTCTTTCTGTTTTCTTGATTAACTATCAATGATTATAAATATTACTTGACTGATTTTACAATAATAACCTTTAGTACACTCTCTTCTTTCTTTCCTCCCTCTACACTCCCTTTCAGTCTTCTTTTCTTTTTTTCTGCTCAATTGATTAGCAATTAGTCAGTTATTCATGTGGGCAGAGCCTAGCAATGATTATTTTTTTCAATGAGGTGTGTGAATTTTTACCAATTTTGGCACAATGCTATGTTTTCCTACCATGTGGTCTTTGAAATATTTATAATACTTTCTTTTGGTAAAAAAGATTTGTTTACAGATGTCAGAAAATCAAACATCACTCTTGGCTCATATAATCATAATCATCACCAATACCACAAGAGTAACAGTAACCTTTGGGTTCAATCGATGAATCAGTTTTATAATCTATTAGACTTGTCTTCTGACCTTCACTATCATGGCTTTTATGCATTTGTGAAAGAAGTAGAGAATGAGAGCTTAGTAGTTTACATGCTGTAAAAATTAAGAGGACATGATTTAGGATTAAAAGAGGTAGTGATTTAATTTTGGAGTTGCTGAGCTGAGCTCTGGTGGTCTGGAGAACTCTGGGGGAAATCCAGACATTGCGGTGACAGATTTGGGTTGGAATACTTTGTGACTGCAATAGCAGATGCACTTATGGAAGTCTTTTCATTTCAGGATGTTGCCTCATGCGACCTTAGGACATGATGGTTCTCCCAAGGCTCTAGATTTGACCAGGAGTTTTCTGTTTAACCAAACCTTGAAAATGGTTCCCTTTCACAACATTATTTAAAGGGTCATGTAAAATTACATTGTTTGCTAAAAATATAAACAGGATATAAATGTATGGTCTTTAAGCCAGTAAAATCTATTCTGTCTTTAGACAGCTTGAATTAAGGTAAATATCCTTTATAATCATTTTCTTGGGGCTATAAATATGGCATATATGTCTCTGTTGTCTTTGCTTCCACTGATGGACTTGAAATAACAGTAACTGGGCCTTTTTGAGACTCTTAGAGATTTCTGTGTCTTCTACCTGTTTGTTAAAACTGCATACCTTGGAAATTTTCAAGGATTCAGTCAGGTGTTAGTAGTTAGGATTCAGTTCAGTTCATTTCAGTCGCTCAGTCGTGTCCGACTCTTTGTGACCCCGCGAATTGCAGCACGCCAGGCCTCCCTGTCCATCACCAACTCCTGGAGTTTACTCAAACTCATGTCCATGGAGTTGGTGATGCCATCCAGCCATCTCATCCTCTGTCGTCCCCTTCTCCTCCTGCCCCCAATCCCTCCCAGCATCAGGGTCTTTTCCAGTGAGTCAACTCTTCGCATGAGGTGGCCAAAGTCTTGGAGCTTCAGCTTCAGCATCAGTCCTTCCAGTGAACACCCAGGACTGATCTCCTTTAGAATGGACTGGTTAGATCTTGCAGTCCAAGGGACTCTCAAGAGTCTTCTCCAACACCACAGTTCAAAAGCATCAATTCTTTGGCGCTCAGCTTTCTTCACAGTCCAACTCTCACATCCATACATGACCACTGGAAAAACCATAGCCTTGACTAGACGGACCTTTGTTGGCAAAGTAATGTCTCTGCTTTTTAATATGCTATCTAGGTTGGTCATAGCTTTCCTTCTGAGGAGTAAGCATCTTTTAATGTCATGGCTGCAATCACCATCTGCAGTGATTTTGGAGCCCCCAAAAATAAAGTCTGACACTGTTTCCACTGTTTCCCCATCCGTTTGCCATGAAGTGATGGGACCAGATGCCATGATCTTAGTTCTCTGAATGTTGAGCTTTAAGCCAACTTTTTCACTCTCCTCTTTCACATTCATCAAGAGGTTTTTTAGTTCCTCTTCACTTTCTGCCATAAGGGTGGTGTCATCTGCATATCTGAGGTTATCGATATTTCTCCCGGCAATCTTGATTCCAGCTTGTGCTTCTTCCAGCCCAGCGTTTCTCATGATGTACTCTGCACAGAAGTTAAATAAGCAGGGTGACAACATACAGCCTTGACGTACTCCTTTTCCTATCTAGAACCAGTCTGTTGTTCCATGTCCAGTTCTAACTGTTGCTTCCTGACCTGCATATAGGTTTCTCAAGAGGCAGGTCAGGTGGTCTGGTGTACCCATCTCTTTCAGAATTTTCCACAGTTTATTGGATTAATATATTCCAAAGTGTGAAAATTTGTACTTTTGGTCTTTGATCTCTTGAATCCTTGATACCGAGCCACCACTGATTATCTTTGTACACTGTACGTTTGCTTGTACTTTTTTTTTTTTTTTACTTCCAGGCACCGCTAATAAATAATATATGGCATTTTCATGACCATGTGTTACTTGGCCCAGTCCAGATTAACCTTCAGGAACTCTTGCTATGTGATAAATATAATCAAATACCATGAACATATCTTACTAACCTCTGTCCTCTTTAAAACCATGTAATAAATCATATGACTTGCAAAGATCTTTACATCTCATCCTACACTGTCACTTAAATCCCTGTTCAATAATGGATTTAAATAACATGACAATTCTAAACATTAAAAAATTAAGTAGATTATTTGATTATTTGTTTGAATCATGGGAGCTGCACATTGACAGTGAGTATTTGTCCTTTGTACCAAGATCCTAATTTGACATGATGACATGTTTTCATTTTGTTTGGATTTACTGTCAAACCCTAAAAACATTAGTAAATGGTACCCGTACTTTTAAATCATAAAAAGAAACCTAGATTTGTTTGCAGTTTTTTAATCTGTTGTTAATATACTTGAAAGAACACAGCCCTGTCTAATAAACACATCAAACTAATGGGTACCAGAGCAGTTCAGAAGAGTGTTTGTTGTTTGGTGTTTAGATTTCAGTCAGAATTAATCAACAATGGATGGGGCCTGCTGTATTTATTAGCAACTCAAATCCGTGTGATTTAATGCCAGGTTCCTTTGACTCATTCCAGCGAATTCTGGCAAGGTTACAACACTGATACATACTTACATCCTCGGGTCTTAAAAAGAAAAGGAAAAATAGAGCCTAAAATCAGACCACAGGATTGGCAAGAATTTCCCGAGAGCCATTTTGAATTTGGCCCTATACAGAGGGCCTGTGAAAAGGAAGCAATTGATTCAAGAACAGTAGAGCTTTTTTTTTTTTTTTTTCTGAAGAAGCCTTCAGCTGTGCAGATGGCTGGCTGGCGTAATCCAGTCGGCTTTTGTCTTTTATTTTACATATTAGGCCACTTTCTTCTCACACTCTATATTGCTTTTATTTTCTCTTTTTAAGCCTCCACATTTCTGGGGCCAAGGAGAGGTTGCAGGGGCTTAGTGGGGGTGACTGCGGGGTATGCACACCTCATCCCACAGATTTATGAGTTTGCTGGCAATGCTGTCTGCTTGTCACAGTCTGCATCAGGGTGTTCTTTGTACAAAAGTGTCAACTTTTGAATGAAGCCCCTGGAAACAGAAGTAAAGATTAATCTCGAGACTGCATTTTTTTTTTTTTTTTTCTTTCCAATGCTCTGAAAACGTGCCACCTTGTGCAATAGTCCTGGTTCTAGACATTTTTTTTTTTTTTCCTCAATGTGATGTTATTTCTCAATTACAAAGGCTTACATTCTTTACTGTTCATGTTCAAAAATTCCACAGCCCTTAGCCACCCCTTCTGCTTCCTGTGTCTGGGGGCTGCCTTTCGAGAGCAAATTATTTGTGGGAAGACATTATTTATCTAGAAACTCTTCAGTACAAACTTGATTGGGTCATCGTTACTCTGGGGACTGTCTGTCTCCTTTAGAAGGTAAGATTGGCCAGTGCTCCCCTCCTACCACTTCCTATGGGAAGACAGTCGACTTTTGGCCTGATAAAAAGTTTAGCTTTGAATGAGGCCTTGCTGTCGGGATGGGCATCATCCTTACATGTCTGTCTCCCAAAAATGTTCTGTCTTGATCTAGGTCATATTGTCTTTTTTCTAATACTTGGAGGTGAATTCTGAAGAAAAGAACACATGCCAAAATGAGCATGTGTTCAAGTGTTTCCATGTTAAATGTTAGGATAGATCTCAAAGTGTTCTGAAACGAATCTGTATTAAAAAAAAAAAAAAAACAACCCAGAGAATGTTAATTACATACCTCCACTGTCGAATGACATTTCCTTTCAGCAAATAGAAGACTTTGTGGGAATAGTATGGGCCCCTTCCCTTCCCCCGCCACCCCAATTATCAATGTTCCACACACAGAATAAACACCACAGGATTCACTATGGAATGACTTGACTGTCCTTGTTTTCCCTCCTTAAAAAGTTGTCTCTTCCATATATATGGGAAACATATGTAAAGAGTTCTTCCTTTCTTATCGTTGAACAATGTGTATAATGCATTTCAGCTGAAGATTAAAAAAAAACCTCTGTTTTTTTGAACATTTGCATACAATCAGCAAATGTCCTAACACAGATGATTTTTTTTTTCACTTTTGTAATCTTTCTCTATATACTCAGCACCTTCTTTGGGGAGGGACATTTATTTTGGTACTTTTATACTTGATATTCTTATGGTACCTCTTTAAGATTATGTATCTCAAGGGCATTGCTTGTCAAGAGAAACATGGCTATCAAGGGAGAAATGTTTAAGACCAAATACAGATATTTGACGAAAGATGCTAGAGGAAATGTGTTTGTAGCCCAGTTTATTCCTTGAAACATTAAGAAACAACAAGGCAAAACAAATAAGAAATCATGTGTTTGATGAAATCAGGCACGGGCAAACTAGACGGCAAAGTATAGGTGCCAACAACAGTGAAATTAGGAGTGAACTGAGATGGCTTCAGTCTGTTGGCATGGACATCTCTGATCTCTGGTGGTAAACATAGCACTTTATAAGCTGGGGGCCCAGTTCTGAAAGGCCCAACCAAGGATTTTCCCCTGAAATCCCTGGAATCCCATAATTTGGGGGTTTGGCTACAGGAAGGTCAGTGAATTCAGGTTTACACAGCTGAAGAGGAGCAGGGTCATGGTTAAACAGATTTACCATTTTATCAGACATGCCATTTTATTGAGCTGCCCAGGTGGCTCCGCGGTAAAGAATGCACCAATGCAGGAGACTCGGGTTCGATCCCTGGGTCAAGAAGATCCCCTGGAGAAGGGAGTGGCTACCCACTCCAGTATTTTTGCCTGGATACTCCCATGGACAGTGTTGCCTGGTGGGCTACAGTCCTTGGGATCACAAAGAATCAGACATGACTTAGCAACTGACCAACAACCGCAACCATTTTATCAGAAGCAGGCTGACCACTAGGAAAAGGGAAGATGTTAGAAGACCAACAAAGTTTATAAGAAATTACAGGCAGCTGAAGACATGTATGGTGTGCTGGAGCCAGTTCATGTCTGCTCTCTAGAGCCAATTAATAAATTTTTGAAATTTTGCAAGTTGATTGTTATACATAGTACTATTAAAAATTAAATTATAAATGTATGATACATTATATTTAAAAAGTAATAAGTACCCAAACTTTGTCACTCATTAATTACTATAATTTACTATTGTCTTTGTTCATAAGGTTGTTTACATTGATTGTAGCTGGTTGGTGAGAGGATTATATAAGTGTCTACTGTGTATTTCTTCCTAACCCTGTGGCCAGAGATATCACAGGTATGATGGTTTGAAATTAGCCATGGTGGGAGTAATTATACCATGAAAATCTGCAAATGCTACAGATCAGCCCTTGATTTATAGCCTTATTTATTATTTAGTCTTAAAATGATGGAAAACATTTTAATCATGCTGATTAACATTAACAGTGTTTTGTGTCTCTAGCACAAAAAATTGAGCATGTATTTTTCTAGTGTTTGTCTGTTACCTGGTTCAACAAATAAGTTGCTCAGGTCCTTGACAAAGGAGTGAGGTTCCCAGATGCACGTCTTTGCTGTTTCACTTTCATTTGAATTATTAACATAAGGGAAAATGTCATCCAACATTCATGTTGAACCACACTTGTTTATGAGTTACTACCATGGGTTGGGTGAAAGTTTGGCAAACTCAATGAAAGCATTCTGGGAGAATCTTGAGAAATGATATCAAAGCTCCCTATACACTGTTTGGAACTGAGTAGAGAAATGCTACCATTTTATTTTTGCAAAGCTACCACACTTTGAAACAAGATCCTGAAAAAGAGATTTCACATCTTGGTTGATAACTGGAAATAACCCAAAGTAAAGTTAAATGCCACTGGAATATTATGTAGCCATCAAAAGGGAATGTATAGCTATCCTTATGCAGATATGGAAAGAGCTTCAAATATATTATTAAATAAAAACGAAAGGTTCAGAACAATGTAAATAATATATGTCCATTTGAATAAAAATATATACAGATTTTTGATGGAACATTTGATGAAGAAATTGTTGATGGTGGTAAGTGACATTAAGAGTGGGAGAAGCTATCAGTTTTCATTGTATCCCCCTTTGAATACTATTTTTACTTTATTACTTTCATTAAATCATTCATCTTATTCTTAACAACAAACTAGAATTTGCATAGTCAGTAAATTTTTCTGCTACTCCTCTTAGATTATACAACTGGCCTAGAATTGCAAACATGGCATTACTTTTACCAATGTGTTTTCATAACATAGCATATCAAGTAAAGTTTTTCCTTTCATTCTTTATTAGTTGGAATTTCCAAGTGGAATCACTGCTTGATATTCTATGGAAAATTTAATCCTTCAACCAGGTCATGAGATATTAAGTGCACTAACAGTTTTATCAGATATTTTCATTATTTTAAAGGAATATGAAGAATTCAATTTTCATCATATATTTCTAGTTTTCTTTTTAACTACTTAAAGAAAGTAACTATTGTACTGTACTCTGGAACAAAACAGCATCAAGAGGTCTTTTTTTTTTTTTTTAACCCTTAACAATTTAGAATTCTTGACCTTCCTTTAACATTTCAATAACATGCAGTTTCTTAAAATCTTAGTTATCTGGCAGCTATACATTTATGTTAACATTTTAGGCTGGTGTGTTTGTTCAGTCTAATAGGTACTATGTGCATCAGGAAAAATTTATAAAGGAGATTTGGTTCTCCTGCAGAAACCTATGGAAACAGATGACCTGTGCTAATAACAGCATCTTCAGGAAGATGATACTGCTTTTCATGAAGAAAGAATGTTTTGAACTGTTGTACTGGAATTTCAGTGCCTGCAATGTTGAAGGTGTACTATGAACTGTTGGATTAAGTGGTGTACAAGCTATAGGAATTCTAGTAGAAAGAAAAGACCAAGAAGTTATTGTAAAAATCTTAAGTGGATGGCAAAGTTTCGTTGTTAGTTAAGGATTTTGGATTCACATGTAGCCAAAGTGGTCCTAGGCCTGATGTCTATTTTCATGTATTTTCAAAGATCTGTATATGAGATATCTGGATATTAAAATTTGTCTTACCTTGCTATATTTTTCTAGCTGACACCAGCTCTAGAACTCAGGTATGTATTATTTGGGGGTCACAAATGATCTTTGGAGCATTTATAAAAGTGGTAAGAAAAATGGAAGAATCTCTTAGTTTTAGTCTGGGGATGCTTCCGAGGTCCAGGACTCTTTTCCAGCATTCTTGAGCCCTGGCTAATGAAGTGCTAATGAAGTGTTAGTACTGGCTACTAGACCAAGGCGTCCAAAAGATAGAAGAGTAAACACTCTTTGAAGTGTGTGCTTAATCCTTTGAAAGTGTGCTTCTTCTGGGAAGATAAGTACTTTTCCTGTCTTAGAGATCCTTGGTTTGATGTCCTATACCTTATGGTATAGATACATTTGCTCTTTTTAGGTAGAAACTTTTGGAAGAAACTGCATTAGAGAGGTGGTTCTTGGGCTTGGGTGTCTAGTGTTTGATCTGGCTAACAGTGCCTCATATGGGAAACCTCTAAATAATTGTTAACTGGTTTTGGTGGCTTTTCTAATTCTTTATTTCCAAGAGACAAATAAAATATAAGGCATGTCAGACCTGGGGAATATAAGCCCAAATGTCACTCTGTAAACTTTTTTGCTGTTTGACTTCACCTCACTCTCCCTTCCCCTCTTTGGTACTTTAATCAAATGAGTCAGAACTGTCTCTTACTGTCTTTTTTGTCCCCAGTTTCCAGCACAGTAGTTTCTAAACATAAGTACTGAATCTGATTAATTAATACATATGAATGAACTGGTTTGTTACATGGACTAAAACCCTGAAGAAGATGCTTTACTACTTGGTTCTTAAAACCAAAAAGATTCTCAACTTGGCAGAAAGCCATATATAAGGAAGCTGTATATAGGACAATATAGTACTTTTTACCCTTTAAGTGTTTAGATCTTGTACATATTTTGTTAGGTTTATACCTAAGCACTTCATTTTCTAGGGGGGTTGGTAAATGGAATTTTATTTTAAATTTGAAATCCCATTGTTTACTGCTATTATACAAGAAAGTGATTGACTTTAGTGTATTAACTTTATATCCTTCAGCCTTTCTATAGTTTCTTCTTCGTTCCAAGAGTTTTTCTGTCAATTCTTTCAGACTTTCTGCATTAATAGTCATGTCATCTGAGGACAAAGACAATTAATTTCTTTCTTCCAAATTTTTTATTTCCTCTTCTTGTCTTATTTCATTAGCTCTAACTTCCAGTATAAAGATGAAAGGAGTGGCGAGAAGGGAATTCCATGACTTATTTCTGATCATAGTGGGAAGCTTCCAGTTTACCTGCTAAATATAATGCTAGCTGTAGGTTTTTTGTAGATGTTCTTTATATCAACTTGAGGACATTCGCTTCTTTATTTTTCTTTTTAAAAAAAATTTATTTATTTTAATTGGAGGCTAATTACTTTACAACACTGTAGTGGCTTTTGCCATACACTGACATGAATCAGCTATGGGTGTACATATGTTCCCCAACCTTTACCCCCCTTCCCCCCTTCCACCTCCCTCCCCATCCCACCCCTCAGGGTCGTCCCAGTGCACCGGCCCTGAGCGCCCTCTCTCAGGCATCGAACCTGGACTGGCGATCTATTTCACTTATGGTAATATACATGTTTCAATACTATTCTCTCAAATCATCTCACCCTCGCCTTCTCCCACAGAGTCCAAAAGTCTCTTCTTTATCTCCATGTCTCTTTTGCTGTCTTGCATATAGGGTCATTGTTACCATCTTTTTAAATTCCATATATATGCATTAATATACTGTATTATTTTTCTTTCTGACTTACTTCACTCTGTATAATAGGCTCCAGTTTCATCCATCTCATTAGAACTGATTCAAATGCATTCTTTTTAATGGCCAAGTAATATTCCACAGCTTTCTTATCCATTCATCTGTCAATGCACATCTAGGTTGCTTCCGTATCCTGGCTATTGTAAACAGTGCTGTGATGAACTTTGGGGTACACGTGACTCTTTCAACTCTGGTTTCCTTGGTGTGTATGCCCAGCAGTAGGATTGCTGGGTCATACGGCAGTTCTATGTCCAGTTTTTTAAGGAATCTCCACACTGTTCCATAGTGGCTGTACTAGTTTGCTTTCCCACCAACAGTGTAAGAGGGTTCCCTTTTCTCCTCTCCCTTTCTAGCATTTATTGTTTGTAGATTTTTGGATAACAGCCGTTCTGACTGTTGTGAGATGGTACCTCATTGTGGTTTTGATTTGTATTCCTCTGATAATGAGTGATGTTGAGCATCTTTTCATGTGTTTGTTAGCCATCTGTATGTCTTCTTTGCAGAAATGTCTGTTTAGTTCTTTGCCCCATTTTTTGATTGGGTCATTTATTTTTCTGGAATTGAGCTGCAGGAGCTGCTTGTATATTTTTGAGATTAATTCTTTGCCAGTTGCTTCATTTGCTATTATTTTCTTCCATCCTGAAGGCTGGAGGACATTCACTTCTATCCATAGTGTACTGAAGGTTTTATCATGAATGGGTGTTGAATTTTGTCAACTGCACTATCTGTTAATATGATTATGTGATCTTGCTTTTTTTAGCTTGTTGATGTGATTGCTTATATTAACTGGTTTTTGGATGTTGTACCAGCTTTGCATACCTGGGATAAAACCCAGTTGGTCACAATGTGTAATTCTTTTTATACATTATTAAATTCAACTTGTTAGTATTTGATGAGGAGTTTTGTATCCATATTCAAAAGAGATATTGATCTGTGGTTTTCTTGCAATGTCTTTGTCTGTTTTTGGTATTAATGTAATGCTGACCTCATAAAATGAGTTAGGAACTATTCCCTTTGCTTATGTTTCCTGGGAGAGATCATAGAGTACTGGTTGCTGCTGCTGCTAAGTCACTTCAGCTGTGTCCGACTCTGTGTGACCCCATAGACGGCAGCCCACCAGGCTCCCCTGTCCCTGGGATTCTCCAGGCGAGAACACTGGAGTAGGTTGCCATTTCCTTCTCCAATGTGTGAAAGTGAAAGTGAAGTCGCTCAGTCGTGTCCGACTCTTAGCGACCCCATGGACCGCAGCCTACTAGGCTCCTCCATCCATGGGATTTTCCAGGCAAGAGTACTGGAGTGGGGTGCCATTGCCTTCTCCGAGAGTACTGGTATGTTGGTGCAAATGTAATTGTGGCTTCTGATGGTGAATTTTAAATCATTGTAACTAGGCTCAAATACATCTTTATTGAGTAAATAGGAACCATTACAATCAATGCATTTTTGCCAAAGAGAAATAAGTTTGTTTATTCCTGTAGCATAAAAATCTGTGCTTTGGGATTCAATAATCTCTTGGAAAGCGTTTTCTGCCTCTTGCTGTTTATGGAAGTGTTTTCCGTGCAAAAAGTTGTCAAGATGCTTGAAGAAGTAGTAGTCCATTGGTGAGAGGTCAGGTGAAAATGGCAGATGAGGCAAAACTCCATTGTCCAATTTGTTCAACTTTTGAAACGCTAGTTGTGTGATGTGTGGTTAGACATTTGTCTTGGTGAAGTATTGGGCCCTTTCTGTTGACCAATGCCAGCTGCAGTCATTGCAGTTTTTGGTGCATCTCATTGATTTGCTGAGCATACTTCTAAGATGTAATGGTTTCTCTCAGATTCAGAAAGCTATAGTGGATCAGACAGGCAGCAGACCACCAAACAGTGACCATAACCTGTTTTTCGTGCAAGTGTGGTGTTGGGAAGTGCTTTGTAGCTTATTCACAGTCCAACTGTGTCACCAGTTGTCATATAAAATCCACTTTTTGCTGCACATCATAATCTGATTGAGAAATGGTTCATTGTTGTTGTGTAGAATAAGAGAAGACACTTTAAAATGATGATTTTTTTTTTTTTTGTTTGGTCAGCTCATGAGGCACTGACTTACCAAGCTTTTTCACCTTTCTAGTTTGCTTCAAATGCCAAATGACCATAGAATGGTCGACGTTAAGTTTTACTCGGCAACTTCTCCTGTAGCTGTAAGAGGATCAGCTTCAATGATCTTCTCAGTTGATTGTTCTCAACTTCCAGTGGCCTGCTACTGCGCTCCTCATCTTCAAGGGTCTTGTCTCCCGTGCAAAACTTCTCAAACCACTGCTGCTCTGTATATTCGATAGCAGTTCCTGGACCAGATGTGTTGTTGATGTTGTGAGTTTTTGCATTGTTGAAATCTGCCATTTGATATTGGAATACAGTATTTGGGCCTGGTGCTTTCTCTTTGGTAAGGTTATTAATTATTGATTCAATTTATTTAATAGCTATAGACCTATTCAGATTGTCTATTTCTTCTTATGTAAGTACGGCAGACCGTGCCTTTTAAGAAATTGATTTGCTTCAACTATGTTACCAAATTTATAGGCATAGAGTTGTTCATGGTATTTATTTACTAGCCTTTTAATATCCATAGGATCTGTAATGATGCCCCCCTTTCATTTTTGATATTAATAATTTTTGTTTTCTCTCTTTTTTCTTGGTTATTCTGATTAGAGGCTTATCAATTTTGTCTTTTCAAAGAACCAGATTTTAGTTTCACAAATTTTCTCTGTTGATTTCCTATTTTCAATTTCATTCATTTCAGCTCTAATTTTTATTGTTTCATTTTTTTTCTGCTTAATATAGATTTAATTTGCTTTACTTTTTCTTGTTTCCTAAAGTTGAAGCTTAGTTTATTGATTTTAGATCTTTATTCTTTTCTTCAATTTCCTTCTAAGTACTGTTTTAACAGTATCCCACGTTTTGATAAGTTGTATTTTCATTTAGTTAAATATATTTTTAAATTTTCTTGATATTTCTTCCTTGATGTCTACTATTTAGGAGTGTGTTGTGTAATTCCAAGTATTTGGAGATTTTCCAGCTGTGTTTCTGTTAAATTTTTAGTATAAGCCATAACCAATCTGGATTCTTTTCTCTACTTCCCCGTGTACTTTTGTGTGGGAAATAGAATATCACCATACAATTTTTCAGGTATCTTTTGAATGAATCCATCTGAACTACCCATGGATACCTCATAGTTAACAAGCTTTAATCAACTCATTTTCTTCCACCTCAAATATAATACCTCAATTATGCTTAATATATACCTTACTGGCAATTCTGTATGCCCTTCTCTAAATCAGAAATCTAGAGAGCCTCCCAAGTTCTTCTTGGGAGCAAGAAGGCCCACACATGCAATTGATAATCAAGATTTATCAGTTAAACATTTGATGCATTTTTAAAATCCGTTTCTTTCAATTTCAATTTTCAGTAAGTTCAAGTCCCCCACATCTCTTACTTGAAATACTGGAGTAGTCTCCTAATTCATCTTCCTGCTTTTAGCATGATTTCTCCCATCCGTCTTGCACTGATTTGCCAGAGTACTTATGTATATATGTAATTAATTCAACATTAATTATAGCACTAAAATAATATTAAATAGAGATAACATAAATATCCATCTGTTTACTACATGTATACAAATAAATGTAATATACATATGTATATACATTCATTTTGTTTAACCTTCTTCAGTAGCTTAATATTCCACCTCATGCCTAGGGGTTAAAGTATGAATCCCTTTATAGGGCATATTTAACTCTTTTAAATTTGACTCTGTGAACTCTGGCTCTTGCCTTCATTCCAAGAAATTTGGTTACTGTTCCGTAGGAAAAGGGCAAGCATTCTTCCAGATGCTCCCAGAGGTCACCTTCTTGTGACGCCTCCCTGAACTATTTCTCTCTCCCCCTCCTCCATTTAAATGCTCTCTCCCTCGTTTGTCCACAGCACTGTTCCCCACCTCAGTGCCTCTCTCGTTTCACTTGTTACACTTGTTAGAAGTGCATTCCTTAAAGCAAAGGGCTGTATTTTGTCTCTCTCTATATCTGTTAGCCCAGAGACTTGCCTATAGTGTGTGTGCACTCACTTGCCCAGCTGTGTTCAGCTCTTTTTGGCCCCAATGAACTGTAGCCTGCCAGGCTCCTCTGTCCATGGAGTTTTCCGGGCAAGAATACTGGAGTTGGGTACTCATAAATGTTTGTTGAATGAAGGCTGAATGTGGTAGAACTTTGTAAGAATCAGGTGAAGGCCTTTTCTGAGTATATGCCTAGGAGAGGGATTACTGGGTCATATGCTAGCTGTATTTTTAGATTTGTAAGGAATCTCCATACTATTCTGCGTAATGGCTATACTAATTTACATTCCCACCACCAGTGTAGGAGGTTTTCTTTTTCTCCGTACCCTCTTCAGTATTTATTGTTTGGAGATTTTTTTGATGATGGGCTTTCTGACTGGTGTGACTTCTCATTGTAGTCTTGATTTGCATTTATATAATGATTAGTAATGTGAGCATCTTTTCATGTGCTTATTAGCCATCTGTATGTTTTCTTTGGAGAAATGTCTATAATTTGAAAAGATACGTGCACCCCAGTATTCATTACAGCACTATTTACAATAGCCAGGACATGGAAGCAACATAAATGTTCATCAACAGAGGAATGGATAAAGAAGATGTGGTACATATATATATAGTAGAATATTACTAAGCCATAAAAAGAACAAAATATTGCCACGTGCAGCAACATAGATGGATTTAGAGATTGTCATACTGAGTGAAGTGAGTCAGACAGAAAAAGACAAATATCATATGATATCTCTTCTATATGAAATCTAAAAAAAAGGGGGGGTTACAAATGAACTTATTTACAAAACAGAAGTAAAGTCATAGATACAGAAGTTAAGTCATTGATACAGAGAACAAGCTTATGGTTACCAAGGGATAAGGGAGTAAATTGGGAGATTACACGTTACTATATACAAAATAGGTAACTAATAAGAACATGTTGTATGGCACAGGGAACTCTACTCTATACTCTGTAACGGCCTATATGGGAAAAGAATCTAAAAAAGAGTGGATATCTGTGTATGTATAACTGATTTACTTTACTGTACGCCTGAAATAAGTGCATCATTGTAAATCAGTGTTTTTATAAGTCAATAAAAATTTTAAAAAAGAGAGAATATATTAAAGATCTCTTCATGGCTTAATTAAATTTGAGCCAAAAGAAGGGACAGTGTAGATTGTTACAATGAGTGGAAATAAGCTAGAGAGAAGTTCCAGTCTCATCCAGGTCCCTGGGGACACATAGTTGATGTCTGTCAATGAATATTTTTTAAAACCTGATGTATATAAGTCTTTATTCTATTTCTCGGGGATTTCCCTCCGAGCTGTAAACACTCAGGTATTGTTATTAAAAAAACAAAAAGAATGCCAATTTGTATTTTAGTTGTTTGAAACTGTGGTCTCGTTTTACTTCATTCAGTACTTTTTGATCTTTCAGTTAGCTGGATCTCAAAGTATCAATGAAACCTTTCCTTGATGATGTCAACAACTCCTAGTCTTTTCCTGCCCCTTCACCATTCCCTCTGCCTTTTGTTTTCCCTCTGGTCGGTGCTCCAGGAGTATTTCCTTGTCTATGTAGGTCTATGTAGGTTTGCATCCACCTCCTCTGGACTCTATGAGTCCCCAGAGGACAGTCAAGTTCTCATTTCGTAAGTTTTCTACCACAGGGCCTAGTAAAGTGACTAGCATAATATAGATGCTCAGTAAGTACTGAGTAAATATATAATTTAGTAATGACAGTGGCCTAATCAAGTTTTTGTAGGTGGACACTTAGTAACTTTAATTCAGTGACTTCCCTGGCAGCCCAGTGATGAAGACTTTGCCTTCCAATGCAGGGGGTGTGACTTTGATCCCTGGTTGGAAAGCTAAGATCCCACACGCCTCGTGGCTGAAAAAACAAACTGTAAAAGCAGAAGCAGTGTTACAGGAGATTCAGTAAAGACCTTAAAAACAAATGCTCCATATAAATTTAAAAAATCTTTAAAAAATAAAAGCAATCAGGAACATCTTTGTTTGGAAACATTTGAGGAGGTAATGTTGCTTAGACATTATATCCTCTAAAGACTCAATCTTCTATGGCACCCATGTAAGGTGAGGAGGACAGAGTTCTGTGCGGTTTAGCCACTTGAGGGAAATCACAGATGGAAAGGGGAAGGGAACCAGTGTTTGGAGGGGGCAGTGGAACAAGATAGGAAATCCTCAAATGTGGTTGCCCACTTGTACTCCTGGAAAGAACAAGGCTATGGAGGAGAGGTGGGCAGAAGGCAAAGAACTCAACTGGCCAGCCACTCGGAGCTAGCCACAGTGTTTGTGTAGGAAGGGTGATTTCTGATAAAAATAGAGGAGGACTTTTTAAGTTCCAGCACTTTAAAAGCAACTGTGGGAAGTTTGAATCATAGGGTGGTTCTTTCTTTTCTGGAAGAAGAAAAAGACATGTCAGTTTTAAATTCAGGGGGTTGAAATGATTGTGTCATTTCAGTGACAGTAGAGCATGTCAACAAGTGGACTTGTTTTCATTGTGGAAAACATGACTTGAAATTTGAAATTAAAAAAAGCAAATAATTTCTGTCGTGGGTTTTCTTCCTCCACGGGAACACTTAGAACTTTGCTGCATTTAGAAATAGAAAGTAAAAATATCAGGTGTCATATTCACCACTGTTTTAGAAATAGAAATCTTATTATGTGGTCTGGATTTCTTAATATGGTTGAGATACACCGAAAAGAGAACAAAGGTTATCCATGGGAGAGGTATTGTGAAAGATTAGCCTACAAGTTTATTTAAATATTTATGCTGTGATTATGGAAGTTGTTAGGTTAAAAGAAGTGCTGACTACATGGTAAGGTCCTTGATTTCCAGTTCAGTTGAATATCTTTGCTCAGGAATATCTTTGTTTGAAAAGATTTGAGGAAGTAGTGTTGTTTAAACATTATATCATCTAAAAACTCAATTTTCTTTGGCACCCATGTAAGGTGAGGAGGACGTTCTGTGCAGTTCAGCCACTCGAGGCTGAACTTAAAACACCCTCTCTTGTACCTATTGGGTATTTGACAGACTTGAATGAATCTTAAGAAGTTTGGAATATAAGTATCCATTAATCGTTTAATGATATCATCAGCCACCAACAAGTACTAACAGTGATAATAAAGGTATTATTCATTAAAAGGATTACTATTGTTAAAAGGATTGATACAGACATTGTTACTGTTCTTGTTCATCACTAAGTTGTGTCTGAATCCTTGTGACCCCATGAACTGTAGCACGCCAGGCTTCCCTGTCCTTCACTATCTCCCTGAGTTTGCTCAAACTAATGTCCACTGAATCAGTGATGCCATCCAACCATCTCATCCTCTGTTGCCCTCTTCTCCTCTTGCCCTCAATCTTTCCTAGCATCAGGGTCCTTCCCAATGAGTTGGTTCTTTGCATCAGGTGGCCAAAGTATTGCAGCTTCAGCTTCAGCATCAGTCCTTCCAATGAATAGTCAGGGTTGATTTCCTTTAGGATTGACTAGTTTGATCTCCTTGCTATTAGAGACATTCAGTTCGGTTCAGTCGCTCAGTTGTGTCCGAGTCTTTGTGACCCCATGAACCTCAGCACGCCAGCCCTCCCTGTCCATCACCAACTCCCAGAGTCCACCCAAATCCATGTCCATTGAGTCAGTGATGCCATCCAGCCATCTCATCTTCTGTCGTCCCCTTCTCCTACTGCCCTCAATCTTTCCAAGCATCAGGGTCTTTTCAAGTGAGTCAGCTCTTCACATCAGGTGGCCAAAGGATTGGAGTTTCAGCTTCAACATCAGTCCTTCCAATGAACACCCAGGACTGGTCTCCTTTAGAATGGACTGGTTGGATCTCCTTGCAGTCCAAGGGACTCTCAAGAGTCTTCTCCAACACCATGGTTCAAAAGCATCAATTTTTTGGCACTCAGCTTTCTTTATAGTCCAACTCTTACATCCATACAAGGTTACTGAAAAAAACCATAACCTTGACTAGACAGACCTTTGTTGACAAAGTAATGTCTCTGCTTTTTAATATGCTGTCTAGGTTGGTCATAGCTTTCCTTCCAAGGAGTAAGCGTCTTTTAATTTCATGGCTACAGTCACCATCTGCAGTGATTTTGGAGCCCCCCAAAAATAAAGTCAGCCACTGTTTCCACTGTTTTCCCATCTATTTGCCATGAAGTAATGGGACCAGATGCTATGATCTTAGTTTTCTGAATGTTGAGCTTTAAGCCAACTTTTTCACTCTTCTCTTTCACTTTCATCAAGAGGCTCTTTAGTTCTTCTTCACTTTCTGCCATAAGGGTGGTGTCATCTGCATATCTGAGGTTATTGATATTTCTCCCGGCAATCTTGATTCCAGCTTGTGCTTCCTCCAGCCCAGCATTTTTCATGATGTACTCTGCATGTAAGTTAAATAAGCAGGGTGACAATATACAGCCTTGATGTACTCGTTTTCCCACTTGGAACCAGTCTGTTGTTCCATGTCCAGTTCTAACTGTTATAGACATTCAGTTCAGTTCAGTTCAGTTATAGACATTAGAAGTGTAAAAATGATAATTTAGGTCAACATTATTGCATATTTGAAATAAACTATAGTTGGTGTAATATAGCACTATTTATGACATTGTCCTTTTATAGAGAAATCAGACCAGATGAACTCTACTCAAATATGATTAACATTCAGAAACATGAAGCTGTAGAGATTATCAGGTTTGAATGAAGAGTATTGAATAAATAAACTCCTGGTCAGGGTAATTGGTTATTCTCTCTATTTAGCTAATTGCAGATAAAGCTAATTAGGTATTTATTTTACTGACTAGAGATCTTCTCCAAAGTGATTTTTCCACTTGCTCTGTCATAACTTTAGGCAAATTCTTTTCTTTTGTACCAGATTTCACATGCATGCCATTTTTTTTTTTTCAGATGAGAGAATGTGTCTATGAACATAAAGAAAAAAGAAGTGTATAGCTTCTTTATAGATATGCAAAATTTTTTTTTCCCCTGTGGAATTTTTGTATACAAACCGAGATGGTTTGTTATTAGTAACAAGTTATTTACACTTCATAGCTGATGGTAGTACGTAGGTTTGGAGAACGGTGGAAAACAGCACAGATGTCAATGTTTTTTATTGTAGATATTCTGAAAAGAATTAAAACTAGCATTTTTCTTTTTCATAGCATGTTTAGGGAAGCCTTTTGGGGGTTATTATTTGGGGTCAAATTGCTTCCGTGAATCCATGGTTTCTACCTGGAGTTTTTCTCCTTGGTAGAGCAACCCCTTTTCACTTAGGGGGCCTGCATTCTGACCCCTGGTTTCCAACTTCAGTTCTGCCATTTATTTCCAGAACGACTTTCATTTAGTGACTCTGCTATTCAGCCTTTCTGAGCCTTAGTCTCCTCATTCATAAAATGGGGCAAATAGCAGTAAGGCTGTTTGAAGATTTAATGAGATGCAATTAAGACCCTTAGCAGGGTATCCTGAGTAGCCCATTGTAACATTCACTGGAGACGCTTGAGTATTGTAGCTGGAGTTTGTGTTTCTACTCTTGTGTTCAGTCATCCTTCTTCTTATGTTTTTCTTTTTCTCAGATCAGCCTGTCACTCAACTTTCCCAAGTGCACTTGTTTGTCCTTTTCTGGTTAATTTATTTTTTATACATGGCTATAGAGCATAGCCTATAAAATAGTGGGACTGGTTTCACGTGACGATTTTGGAATAGATCTCATAATAATTACACCTCCTACAATATGTACATAAATCACTTATTTAAGCATGAAAACATTATTTTATGTGTGGTACAAACTCTCTTACCATAATTTCAATGTTCATCTATGTGTTCCTGAATATTCACCATCTCATACCTGCACATTTTGACACATGCCTGCTCCTATATATTCTTGTTTAATCATTTTTTTCTCTGGTTTCTAGCTCTTAATATATTTTCTCCTTGTATTGTATTAGAATTAATATTTCTTCTAATATTGCTTGTTTTTGATGCTCATTAATTTTTATTCTGTGTCCCCATTACCCTTCAATCCAGTGAGGTACAAAGGGAAGAGAGTTAACATTATTGAGAGATGGCGGCAGGAAGAGAAAGAACACACTTGTACCTCTCCTCCCCTCCCCTCCTGCCCACACTTTCTGAGGTGATGGATTGAAGACTGTCCTGTGTGCTGGTGACAGGGGAGAGACAATGAAGGGACTGGAGGAGTTTTATTTTCCAGGTGCTTCCCAATTGTTGTTCAGTCGCTAAATTGTGTCTGACTCTTTGCGATCCCATGGACTGCAGCATCCCAGGCTTCTCTGTCCTTCGCCATCTCCCAGAACTTGCTCAAACTCATGTCCGTTGAGTCAATGATGCCATCCAATCATCTCATCCTCTGTTGTCCCCTTCTCCTCCTCCCTTCAATCTTTCCTAGCATCTGGGTCTTTTCCAGTGAGTTGACTCTCCACATCAGCTGGCCCAAGTATTAGAGCTTCAGCTTCCCAATACCCACTGGATAATATCAAAGCTCCTCAGTGTGGGTCACATGTTCTCTGAGGCATGGGTCCTTGCACCCTCTTCAACCTTAACTTTTAAAATGTATACCTGCTATATTTTAAATTTATACCCTGGTACCGTGGTTTGCAGTTGCCCACATATCCCACCCTACTTAGAAAGTATGTATCTTTTTTCACATTCTTTGTGACTTGTAATGTTCCCCTGCTCTTCTTCACCTTGCTGACTGCACATCTCCAGCCCATCTTTCAAAGCTCAGTCTAGGGATTGTCTCCTCCAGGAAGCCTCCCTGAACAGCCTTTGCCTTCTTCATACTGGACCAAGTGCCTGCCTCTTGCGCAGATGCCTCTGCACACTGGAAATGACTGCCATTATGTCCTCCCTTACTTTGGAATGATCTGTTCGTGGGTCTCTTTCCTCTGCTGGACTAAAGTCTATGACCGCTGGAATCGGTCATTCATTTGCACATTCATTTGTCTCCCCACCGTGTAGCTTAGTGTTTGGTGCAGTGTACCCAAGCCAGACTTATTAATGTGCGTACAACTTTTAACACTGACCTCACTGGGGTCTGGGGGGATGAAGACAGTGATGTGCTAACCCATACTTCCTTTCATGGGGCTGCCTAACTGTGGCCTCAACGTTGGAATTCCTTCCAAACAACCGAACTGGCTGGATAACTCAATCCTTCTCTGTTCTGTGGTGTTACTCCAGCAGTGACTGTTTTCCTAACTTCAAATTCATATCTTTACATTATTTGTAGACTTTCTTCTTTATGTTGTAACATAGCTTGTTTGCCGACAACATGTATTTCCCATTTAGTCATTTCTTTTCTAGGATGCTTATGAAGATGAAGGACTTTCTAAACACAAGAGACAATTGGCTATGAAATACCTGAAAGAAAATGAGCCACGCGGTAGAATTTCTCCTAGAAGAAGCCCGTAGGCACATGATGGCATGCCTCTCAGTACAAACACAAACAAGCAATTACCTGAACTGCTTCCTGTGGGAAACTCAGCACCCTACCACCCAGGGTGATGAATCCTGTGATTTTTTTTGGAGGGGTTGCATCATTGTAAGGAAATTCATTCATGTGTTTCTCAACAAATGCACATTTTATTTTCATCTAGACATACTGTGTGTCTTTGTTTGAACTTATCTTCGTCTTTCTACTTTGCTTCATTTGTTTTTTAAAAATAAATATGAAGTATGCAATTTGAAAGACAATACAAAAAACTGTGTGGTGGTTGTCACAGGCTTGATAAGTGGGGAGAGAATCGTGGCTTCAAGAAACATCTGGAATGTTTGGGATGTGGCGGTTGCCTGCGTTGTCTTCTGGCCTTCATCACTAATCAGTGACTTCTAGAATTTAATTGATTCAGGATATATTTAAATTTCAGATAGTTATTGTTGTTAGTCTGGTTCAAATAATATCAAATAAATATATGCTTGTTTTTTTCTCTTTGTATTACAATAGTTCTTCCTTTCTTATATTAAACTAAAATTTTCAAGGATATTATAAGAATGGAACCTTGGAATAAATCATGTTTGGAAATATTAGTGAGACTAATATTAATTGGTAATATTGCTAATTGGTAATAGGTCTTACCAATTCATCAACTGAAATAATGGTATATCTAGTCCTAGCAGATAAAAATCTACTGTGTGAATTGGTAACTCATTATAATTTTTAGAGTATTAAGAGTTCTGATTTTGTATTTTCCACTTTATATTAGATAAAATATTAGTCATTCTTTTGTAGTTTGTATACCCGGGAAGTTCATGTTAAAATTTTGACATTAGCTTCTTCATGTAAGAGAATTATTTTTTGTAAAAAACATTATTTGAATTAAAAACCCTTAAGTTGTACTTTTCCCTGAAAACTGGTAATATTTTTATTTTAGTTATTGTTGTTCACTCAGTCATTTTGACTCTCTTATTTTAGTAATGGCAGTTCAGTCAATAGTTTCATGAAATTTGAAGTTTAAGAAAGAATTGCTAACTTCAAAAAGTAGATGTATGTAAAATTTTAAATACATGGATTAGAGACAAATTGTAAAATGTTATTTTTCCATCCTGAAGTAACTAAGATTTTAATAGAAAGTCTGTTTCATTTCATAATTTTTTTCCCCAGGTAGTTACAGAAAACGTATTGTCCTAATGCTGAGAAGCAAACACTTTAAGAGGTTTGTGATTATTATTATTCTCTAGTATATAGTTTGTTTCTCATCCCTTTTTGATGTTTGACGGTGGAAATAAGGTGTTTCTTTAAATATGAATATGTTAATCATCTACACCCCAATACAAAATATAAAGATTAAAGAAAGAGAGACGATGTTTTACTTGGAGAGTTAGTGTCTAATACAGATGGGGTGTCCAAAAACAGCCACTTCGAATTTAAAATTGAAGATTGTTGGATTGGCATTTCTGTCCCCTTCGGTTGAGTATCTGAAAGCAGTTCCACATTTCTTCATCAGGAAGTGAGGCTGACTTGTGATGAAAGATGATGAAGACAAATCCTAAACAGGGCTTCCTGTTTGTTTAAACCTCCAACCCAAGAGAAAATCGCTTCCAGTTTCCCTGTACAATCATGGTAATATATTTTCTTTTTAGATTGTTAGCAGACTGTTTAGTTTGTACTTGGCATTTCAATCATAGTGAAAGAGGTGAAACCCAAAAGACTCAGTGAATTCTCGTTATAAATCTAAAATCGGATGACCTTTAAAATTAACCTCTGCTTCTTGTCCCTATCTCATTCCTAACATATTATTCAAATTCATATGTATTGATTATCTGCTCTATGGACAAGTTTGAAATAGCTACTTAGAAGTATATAAAAGAAGCTGAAGCTTCTGTCCTCAGAGCTCACACTTATAAAAACAATCATGTTAGAATATAGATGTAAATTTAAATTTAAAGATGGTAACTCCTCTGAAAGAATGATTAGATTATTCTCCTTGTAATATGAGTGCTTGTGCAAAGTGAGATTTTTAGTTTTGTGAATGATCTTTTGAAAACAAAACAGTAGGAAAGAAAATCAGTTGGGGTAGAGTATAAACATATTTTGGAGGAAGACTTAGTTGTTTTTCTTAGAATCCTGGGACATCCAAATCACGTTTAGGCAGGGGGTTAAAAAATAGGAAATTGACCTCAGCATTATTTATACAGAGAAAATTTGATTTAAAGTTAGCTAAAGATAATTATTATATCTTAGGAACATATTTGACTGTTACTAATTTTTTCTAATATTCTTTACATTATAAACTTTATGATCAGTATTAAACATTTTTTTTAAAAAGGGAGGAATGGCAAGATTTGACACCTAGAACAATTGATTATTAGAAGATGAAATCATGCTAAAATAGTAATGTAAGTTCTGTGAATACAAATGGTCATGATACTCTTAATGTGAATTACCCTAACTCATGCTAATTGCTGGGCATCCCTGGTGCCCTAGACGGTAAAGAATCCACCTGCAATGCAAGAGACCTGGGTTTGATCCCTGGGTGGGGAAGATCTCCTGGAGAAGGGAATGGCTACCTACTCCAGTATTCTGGCCTGGAGAATTCCATGGCCTAAAGGAGCCTGGTGGGCTACAGTCTTTGGGGTCACAAAGACTCAGACACGACTGAGTGACTAACACTTACTTAGTGTGAAAGTGTTAGCCTTTCAGTCCTGTCTGACTCTTTGATATTCTATGGACTGTAGCTGGCTCCTTTGTCCATGGGATTCTCCAGGCAAGAATACTGGAGTGGATTGCCATTCCCTTCTCCAGGGGATACATACTAATAGCTAATACATACTAATAGAATATACTGACAAAGTTCTGTCTAGTCAAAGCTATAATTTTTCCAGTATTCATCTATGGATGCAAGAGCTGGACCATAATGAAAGCTGAGAGCCGAAGAATTGATGCTTTTGAGCTATGGTGTTGGAGAAAACTCTTGAGAGTCCTTTGGGCTGCAAGGAGATCAAACCAGCCCATCCTAAAGGAAATCAGTCCTGAATATTCATTGGAAGGACTGATGCTGAAGCTGAGGCTCCAATACTTTGGTCACCTGATGTGAAGAACTGACTCACTGGAAAAGACCTTGATGCTGGGAAAAGATTGAAGTCAGAAAGAGAAGGGGGCGACAGAGGATGAGATGGTTGGATGGCATCACTGACTCAATGGACATGAGTTTGAGCAAGCTCCAGGAGTTGGTGATGGACAAGGAAGCCTGGCATGCTGCAGTCCATGGGGTGGCAAAGAGTTGGACAGGACTGAGCGACTGACTGAACTGAACTGAATTGAACATCTACTTCACTTTATTTTGCTAAATACTGTACCTGCATTTTCTCATTTACTCCTGGGAATGACTCTATAGTATAAGTCAGATGCATTTTAGAAGAAGAAATTGGGACAAAGGTTATGCATTTTTTCCATTATCAGCCTCATTATCTATGTGTTAAACTTCTGCTCAAGGGACATTTTGATTTCATCCTTATTTTACAAATTTTCATCTGATTTCATTTCTTTTTCCTTTCCAAAAATAGGACAGAAATGTCAACCCAACAATCTCCAACTTTAAATTCAAAGTGACTATTTTCAAACATCCCATCTCCATCAGACCCCAATTCTCCAAGTAATTAGAAATAATCATCTAATTTACTCCCTTGATTTCTTCAGTCCCCTTTCACTGTTTCATAACACATCCCTGATCTGTCATGGATTTTCTCATTTGACAGATGGTTCACCAAATATTTCCGTTTATATTGTACTCAAAGTCAAATGTACAGATGATAGCATTTTTCACTTTTACAGCCTAATGTAGACATGAATATGCTGGGTACATGTGTTTTGTTTGATTAGAAATTTAAGTAAATATCAACTGAAATCTGACATAATTTTTGTCCTTCAAGGGGGCAAGAAAGATATGAAGAAATAAGACATTTATTGCTCAAAGTATTTGTCTGTAAACACACACACACACACACAAACACCTGTTTTTTTTGGGAAACAAATCATAGAGGTTCTCTCCATAAAGGGTGGGCAGCATGTTTGGTCATATTATAAAGAAGCCCAGCAAATTCTACATACCACAAGTTGTCTGTTAAAACAAAAGGGTTCCATGTTCTTTTCCATCAACTTGTGTCAATGTCTGACTTCTGTTGTGGCAGAAATCATCTGAATTCTTAGCTTATAAAGATGTACATATATTCTATCAGAAAAATCTCTTTAGAACATGGCACCATCTTTACAATTTGCAGTACTGATGTAACTTGGTCATTAGTCAGTTACTCAGACTTTTAAACTAAGATGTTCTATAGGAAAGCCATTGTTACTTAACGATGTTCTTTATTTTCAAATGGAACCATGACCAGGATGAAGGGCAGGCTGCCACTGGAGCAAATGTGCCAAGTTACAATTTCACTGGGAAATTATGCTCTGCAAGGTGGTCGCACAGGTAATTCAAAACATGAATTGCCCTGATCAGACAAAAGAAAATCTCAAAATGTATCTTAAAAAATTGCTCTAATTATTTCCTAGTGCTTCTAAAGTCTTGTTATTTTAATAATTACATAACAGTTTGGCATACGTGAATTCTCTGACAAGGTCCAGGATCTCAAACTGTAAAAATACTTTTGCTCAGACTCCCCCATGAAACAGGTTGGCAGAACAAGTATTTTCACATCACGCCTGACCCTGGCCACTTAGTCATTAATGACTTTGTTCACTATGGAATTCTGAGCCTAATGATTTTCCTCTTGAGAATCCGAATAATTTACCTAAAGAGGTTAAAAAAAGAAGTGCAAGAATTTTTTTTACAAGAATATTTTAAAATTGAACAGTAAGCAATATTTAATGCCATATGTTTGTTACAAACGATGCAGCAGAAGGTTTTTTTTTTTTTTTTTCTTTATTAACCTATATTCTGTTGTCTTTCCTGGACAGTATATGAGTTAAGGATGGGGCAGGACCCCATGTATGGGATTATAAAACATAGGCATGATGTTATTGGGGCTTCCCAGGTGGTACTAGTAGTAAAGAATCTGCCTATCAAGGCAGAAGATGCAAGAAACGTGGGTTTGATCCCTGGGTTGGGAAGATCCCCTGGAGTAGGAAATGGCACCCCACTCCAGTATTCTTGCCTGGAAAATTCCATGGGCAGAGGAGCCTGGTGAGCTACAGTCCATGGGGCTGCAAAGTGTAGGACAACTGAGCAACTAAATACACACATGATGTTATTAGAATATGGCTAAGCTCTTACTGGGCTTCCCTTGTGGCTCAGCTGGTAACAAATCTGCCTGCAATACAGGAGACCTGGGTTCGATCCCTGGGTTGGGAAGATCCGCTGGAGAATTCCAAGGACTGTATAACCCACGGGGTCGCAAAGAGTCAGACATGACTGAGCAACTTTCACTCACTCAAGCTCTTACTAATTTTTTGTATTCTAGGGTCCACATACATTTTGATTGAAAAAAATAATCCTACTGCCAAAATGGTTTAAAAAATTGCTATAGTAAATGAATATTTGATACCATGGAAAGTGTCCATTGTATATAATCTGAAAAAAAAGCTTATTATAAAACTAGAAGTTAAAATTATTTCTGTAAAAGAGAAAAAAAAACGTGAAGCAAAACAAAGGAAAAAGAAAAAGCTAAAAGGCTGTCTGTATTTACAAGATTTTTTTGTGTGTAGGTTAAAAACTGAAAAAATAGACACACAAAAATGTGAGTAATATGTTTGTACTGCTTCATTTGGCAAGTTCTTAAAGGTTACAGGAAGAGAGTGTATTATTGCTTAAGATGATGAGAATTTATATTAAAAAATAAATCCAGCATGCGAGCAGGAAGGGGAAATTGCCTCATTAATTACCTGGTTATCTTATCAGGGCTCTCACTCTTTGGTTTTCTGGAATGCAGAGCAGCCTTCATGAGCATTGCTCAGAGCGGCTGGGGCAGCAGTTCTCCAGGCTGAGAGATTTTACACTCTTTGTTCACTCTGCATTTATATTTTATGCAGCAAGCAGCTGCCTGGGTGGGTTTGGTGTCAGAGTGAGAGACCCATTCTTTCAGTGGGGGTCCATCCAGGAAGGAGGGGGCCAGGCTTCCTCCCTCTGTGCTTTCAGTTAGCTCCCTGGGGCCAGCTTCCATCCTTAGGATTAGGGCAGTGCCTGACTCCATCCTATGCCATCAGGCAAGTTCTCGAATCCAGAGAAACTGAAGGGGAATGTAGGAATGTGGATGAGATGAAATTGGATGAAACCATTTTCCTCAAAAGATCATTTTGAATGCTGTGATTTCTAAGTGGTCAAGGGCCCTTCCTTCTGTCCAAAGAGTTACATGCTGGTTCCCTCTCAGGGGTAGATTTTATTCTCTTTGTTTATCCTTAGCGAAAATAAGCATGTAGAAATTTATAATTCTGGTAAAAAGTCCACAGAATCTGTATTTAAAAAGAGAAGCAAATAATGCTAAAATGCAGTTCCTTGTAAGTAATTTAACATATTTCTATTCCTTTGAACTTGAAGAAAGTAAATCATTGTGTGGAGAATTTTTTCCCCTAATTTTTCTGCATATTTGAACCTTAGTTTCATCATTATTTCTCCTGAAATCTCTGTGTTCAAATATAATTACTGCTTCTTGATTTTTCGAGTTCATGATATTTGCAGGCACAATTTGCATAACTTCTGAATGATGCAACTGGTAGCCCAAACTAATATAATAAATTATGACAATTATTTTGATGTCTTATAAGTCTTCCCTTGATCTTAAAGGATGAGGCTTTAGATCATTTAGGTTAATGGCCAGAAAGGAAAATAATCTGTATATCACAATAAAAATAATCAGCATGGTAATAAAAATAGTAACAATATCATATATCATAATAATAGTAATAACAATAATACTACTACTAAAATACTCCAAATTTTGTGTTCTTTGAATAAAATATAAGAGAGGATTACTATGTTTCTAATTCTACCCTTCCATGTGAGTTTCATAAAAAACATATTTCTCATGAATTTCTATGATGTTGATTTAGCCTAATGTTGATTTGGGCTACCTGTGCCAATATTTTAACACAGAATGACAAATGCGATCAGATCTCACCCATAGGCACTTTCCAAGATGTTTGTGCTTTAGAAAACTGACGTAAAGTTGATGCTAGATAATCCTGGTATGATTGATTTGTGGTACATTTAGTAAAATCTACACTGGATGAACTGTTTACACTGGATGTCTCCTTGATGTTGCTGACCAATAAAGTAGGAGGGATCACCTGATAATAAATGTTATATATTTTGTATAACCATTTTACATGATTTCACATATATTACCTCATTGCAATCACCTGTGAGATGGATGGAGCCAAAATTACCCAGTTTTATACAGATTAGTAAAATGAAACCTAAATGAGTTAGACAGTTTGACTAAGATCAGCATTCTAGGAGTTATGCAGAGCTGGGATTCGGACAAGGTTATTAGACTTCAGTCCCAAGCACTGTGGTACCTGGCTACCTTTCACTGAGCTGATGGGGCTCTGTCTGCCTCCCCTGTCCTGTTCTCAGTAGCTGTGATGTTACCTGCAGCCCCTGTCCAGCACTGTGCCCTTCTCTTCTCTGTCCAATAGTCTCAAATTTGATGGAAGGTTTTTTGTTTTTTTTTTTTAATTGAAGTTTAGTTGATTTATAATGTGCTAGTTTCAGGTGTAGAGCACAGTAATTCAATTATTCATCCATCCATATATATATTATCTATCTATTCTTTTTTGGAGTCTTTTCCATTATAGAAGGAAATGGCAACCCACTCCAGTATGCTTGCCTGGAAAATCCCATGGACAGAGGAACCTGGTAGGCTATAGTCCATGGGATCGCAAAGAGTCTGGCACAACTGAATGACTTCACTTTCTTTCACTTTCCATTAAAGGTTATTACAAGATATTGAATATAGTTCACTGTGCTATACAGTAGGTCCTTGTTGTTTTCCTATTATATAGGTAGTAGTATGTATCTGTTCATCTCAAACTCATTTTTCCCTCTTCCCCTTTCCCCTTTGGTAACCATAAGGTGTTTTTATCTTTCCTGTGTCTTTTGAAAGTGAAAGTGAAGTCGCTCAGTCATGTCCGAGTCTTTGTGACCCATGGACTGTAGCCTCCCAGGCTCCTCTATCCATGGGATTTTCCAGGCAAGAGTACTGGAGTGGGTTGCCATTTCCTTCTCCAGGGGATCTTCCCGACTCAGGGATTGAACCCGGGTCTCCCGCATTGCATGCGGACGCTTTACCCTCTAAGCCACCAAGGAAGCCCAATGGGAGCCTGTAAGAAGCTTCTCCCCATGACTAAGTTCAGAATCCATTCTTTTCTGAGCCCTTTCTTCTTCAACTAGGAAGCAGATCCAGATGCAAAGCAGGACTGGGCAGCAGACCAAGTGCTCTTTCTGCCCCACCACATTAGTTGACATCAGTGAGGCAAAGAGAAAAAGAATGTTACTTAAAAATACAGCTGATTACAGCTCCATCTTCCTTAAAGAAGGGAAGCACTTACTGACAGGAGGCGGTGACTTTTCATCTAGAAAATGTCCTTGTTGTCTCCTTTGAATGGACATGGTCCAGCCCTCCATCCCTGTCTCCCCTTATGGTGCTGGTGCTGGGAGGTTTGGGCAATGAGGCATCTGGAAAGGGGTTGCTGAGATCTGCCAGCCACTGAGGATGGAGTGGACGGGTGATGGAGTACTTGTAAATCATGTTGTCCTTGTTTAGTTACTAAGTCATGTCTGACTCTTTTGCGACCCCTTGGACTGTGGCCAGCCAGGCTCCTCTGTCCATGGGATTTCCCAGGCGAGAATACTGGAATGGGTTGCCATTTCCTTCTCCAGAGGATCTTCCCAACCCAGGGATCAAACTCGGGTCTCCTGCATTGGTAGATGGATTCCTTACCATTGAGCCACCCAGGAGCCTTGTAAGTCATAATAGGAATTAAGTTAAAGCACTGTGATGCCACCTTCTTTGTTAGAACTTAAGCTTTATTAAAATTCTTCCACATATACATTCCAGTACTTTCAGTGAGTGGTGTCTGGTGGGGAGGGGCATGGAGATGGTACAGTGGCTGACATCTGAGCCTTCATTGGAAAAATAGAAGTAATAGCAGTTAGAAGAGATTTTGATGGAAACAAGAACACTGATGTAAACCATAGGGCATAAGACACACAGGTCTGTAGAGATTATGTAAAGGTCAACAGCCGTCCTCTTCAATGTGAATTTGCCAGTTGGTGGAAATCTCAAAAGTTATGCGGACTTCTTGCTTACAGAAAGAAAAGGCAAAAGTCATTATTGATTCTTCTCAAGAAACGTGAGAAGAGGCCACGCCAGTTAGGTATCTTGGGAAGGCTCTAGGATTTCTAGAACTATTGAAGCTAAGACTGTAAACATCAACTGATTGAACCCTCCTCAACCTTCTTCTCCTTCTCACCCTTTTTGCAATAAAGGAATCTAAACTCAGACACCTTATCCATGTACCCAAGGCTAGATGGCACGTGAGCGGTCACAGATGCAGGACTACAATCTGACTGAAGAGTCAGGGCCAGAAGCCCTGGGTTCGGGTTCCTACTTCATTTCCTTGTTTTTCTGACCTTCTTGAACCTCAGTTACATCTCTGTAAATCAGAGTCAAGGTGGAGGACCAGATACATTTATGTAGGATTTGAAAACTGTCAAAAGAATGTTAAAACATTTATTGGTTTGTTTTAGGAAGTTAGGTATGGTGCGAAAATTATATGGAGAGGATTATCTTGGCTTTCCTGAAAAAGTCTGAGAACTGTAGCCATGACTTCACTGTTCCCAGTATACACATAGGTGTGGATCGAGGCAAGGGGACAGGCAGTGACATTTATAGGGTACCTTCTGGGATAGTGATCTTTTGTCTTCTTGGTAGACCTTCTAAATAATATATATATATGTATTTATATATAAATTCTTTTTTTCTGCAAGAATTAAATCTAAGTATTCTCAGAAGGAAGTTAGGAGTACTTCTTAGTAAATCAAGAAGTTTAATCATACCATCTATAGAAACTACATAAACATGTATTATGTTTATTTATTTATTTTTTTTCTGGAACATCTTTAGTCTTTACGGAATTTGTTACAATATTGCTTCTGTTTTATGTTTTGGTTTTTTGGCCATGAAAAATGCGAGATCTTAGCTCCCCAAGGCGGGATTGAACCACATCCCCTATAACTATCCCCAGCCTGCCCCGATCCTCGCCCTCACACTGGAAAGTCAAAGTGTTAGTCACTCAGTCGTGTCTAACTCTTTGCAACCCCATGGACTGTATCCCACCTGAATCCTCTGTCCATGGGATTCTTTAGGCAAGAATACTGGAGTGGGTTGCCATTCCCTTTTCCAGGGGATCTTCCCAACCCAGGGATTGAACCAGGGTCTCCTGCATTGCAGGCATGTTGTTTACCATCTGAGCCAGCAGGGAATCCATTGGTAGGTACAGTCTTAACCAGTGGATCGCCAGGGAAGTCTCCAACAGTGTTTTTATTTATTTTTATTTATATTTTTTTCCAACAGTGTTTTTAAAGGACACTTGGTGGAATGAGTCATGATGAAAAGCACGGATGCTGCATGCTCCCAGGCCATTGGCACCGTGACTGCCTCCTACTGCCTAATCTCTCCTTGCCTTCATTCTGGCTGAACAGCACCCTTGGGGGAAAAGTCTGGGGGTGCGGGTGGGGAAGGAGAAGACGGTTAGGGAATATCAGCCAATATGGTATGATTCAGGGAGAAAACGACTAGATTCACTTTCTTCTTCCCTAAGTAGTTTTGTATTTAGTGGGGGAAAAAAAATAAGAAAGTTAAAGACATTATTTCTTATGATCATTCTTCAGATTTTATCTTAGATTTTTGGTTTCCAAAACTCTTCTAAAGTAGTCAGTCTTTTTAAGCCTGAGTGTTTTAATAGAAGGAAGGGTTTTTTTTTTGTTTTGTTTTTTTTGTGAGAGGGATACTCCCTACACATGTTTGCCTCTAGGGCTTGAAAAGAAAGGAATCTGTTTTACACCCCACAGCACAGCCTCCCCTGGCTCCCTTCCGCTCAGCCGGGTGTAGGGAGAAGGATCTACTCCTTTAATCTCAGAGGTAAAAAAAATACCAAAGCAGATGACTTTGGCAGGTTTGCTGGAGGCTGGCGGCAGGTTGGCTTCCAGAGTTCAGCCTGACAGGAAGCTGGGGGCTGCTGCTCTGTCTGGTCATTAGGAAGGGCCGGGGTTGTTGATTAGTCCTTGTGGTGCTGAAGAATGTACACTTATCTGGCTCAGGAGCCAGAGAGGTCCCAGAACATCCTAGACATTTGGTCATCAGCCTCTTCAAACCCCCATCAACTCAGGAAGTTAGAAAGAAATTAAAAACCAATCAAACATTTTACCAAGGACCTGAGTTGTTTCTGTCATTTCCCATTTGCTTTTTCAACACAATCTTTCAATGTTCTAATAAAATGCTCTGTCACAGATATGAGGGTGTCGAGAAGTATAATTGCATATTCCACACAAACATTAGCCTCCCTTGTCCGGCAGAAAATTAGGAAATGAATTACATTTTGATTCAACCTTCTCAATAAAATGAATAATATTAAGAAAATATCAGTGACTTCTTGGAGTTCTCAGAAAGGTGAAGAAAAGCTGTGATAGTGTTATTTTGCAACGATAGGGAGAACAGTTGGTAGGGGTGGTGCTATAGGCCTCTGGGTTTTGGGAAGGAACAACAGGACATCAGTGCAGAAATAAGGGTCAGGATACCAGCCTCCTGCACTAGCGGCCACTTCCTTCTGCTGTCTGCTCAGCTGTGCTCCTCAGACACGCAATAATCACCCCAGCGGGTCTAGGGATCGAATGACGGCACTGCTGAAGGATTAAGAGCAATTCTATCCTCTTGGCTTGGACTTTGGAATTTTCATTAAAATGACCTTGGGTGTGGTGAGAAAGGAATTCAGGCAGCAGGGATCAACTCTTACGCATCTTACCTGGGAAAACAACTACAGGGCCCCTTTCAGAAAGAGTCTTCTCTCTGGGCCTCAAGCAGAGCTGTCATACTTGTTTTTCTAAGTGTTTCTCACATGGGATTAGCCTCCAGATTTGTGAAAAGTGAGGAGTTGAAGAGTCTTAGGTAGGCATAAAGAGGGACAAAAACAAACTCCTCACTTCTGCTGGTGGCAGGCCGGATCTCTCGCTTTGTCCAGGACCTGTAATGGTTGACTTGTCTGGAGACTGATTTTCTATCTCCTCTCTGGATCCCTTGGCTTTTGATGGCAGAACTGGTGATCCATCTACGTTTCATGACCCATTCTTGTGAAGAGCCCAGTCTACACCTGTTTCAGGAAGTGGACACCTTCCAGGGCCCAAAAGGGAGCTTTTGTCTAACACTCGGAAATGAATTGTCTGAAGAGGCAAATGTGTTGACAGTGCAACCGACACTTCATTGGGAAGGGGCACCCGGGCAGAGAGTAGTAGGGTGAAGGAACCCCGGAGAACTACTCTGCCACGTGGCTTTATGGTGATGGGATTAGTTTCTGGGTTGTCTCTGGCCAATCATTCTGACTCAGGGTCCTTCCTGGTGGCCCACGCTTTGCTCAGCCAAGATGGATGCCAGTGAAAAGGATTCTGGGAGGTGGTAGGACACACGGTGTCTCCTTTTGACCTTTCCCTAACTCTTCCCATTGGTGGTGACTTATTAGTTTCGTGTTCCTTACCGGGACCTCCCGATAAGCATAACTTACACAAATGGTTACCATGGTGCCTGCCTGGCCAGTGTGGGCAGTTTCAGTCAGTATGTTTCCCCTAACACACCTGGGACTCCACTGGCCTTGCAGAGGCATTTCAGCAGATGTGGGTGCTTGGCTGCAGGCCTGGGACTTAGCATGGTAAATTAGAGAAAAGGTAGAGGCCTCAGGAATTCAATGATACTCCAAATGGGAGGACTTCGGGGAAAGAAAGCACACTGGGGATGACTAACAAAAGTTAGTGAAAAGATAATGAATTTTCTCAGAGTGGCTCATGAGTCATGAGCTGGTGGGGTAAGATAAGCTTCAGGGGGCTAAATCACAGCTGAATCAGGAAAAGAACAACCATCTTTTGTAGAATGTTTATACATTTTTGCACATTTAAATTTCCACTTAAATTTTTTTAAGGCTGTAATTGGCTCTATAAATTAAAATGTTTGTGCTTTTCATGAAATACACAATATGCTTTCCTTACTCTTATTACAAGCATTTTATAATTTTGCATAAATCTCTATTTTCTCTGAACATTTTGCTTTCAGTAAAATGCTTTCCAACTCTGCTTAGTATATTACCAGTGGATTAGTAGAACTGCTTTTTATTGACTAGTAAAACTTATTGCCTATGCTTTTTACCTTATGTTTTTCAAATTAAATAATAATTGTTTACTTATAAAATAAATGATAGGTCCTCTTATAGGGTCACTAAGGAAATCAGCAGACTTAGGCTGGGGAGTAGTGATGACTAGAAATTGGATTAGGGCTAGTCAGTAGAGGCCTGCTAGACAGAACTACAAGGAAGGTTTGCTGGGTTTTGTTCATGCCCACTGTCTTAGTCAGCTCAGGCTGCCATCACAAAATTCCACAGACGGTGAGACTTCAATGACAGAAATTTATTTTTCTCAGTTCTAGAGGTCAAGAGTCTAAGGTCAAGGTTCTGGTTGATTTGTTTACCAATGAGAGCTCTCTTCCCGGCTCACAGATGGCTGCTTTCTCACTATGCCCTCATTATGTCCTTTCCGTAGTATATGTGCAGGCCAGGGATTGGCGGGGAGGGAATTGGTCTTTTTTTTCTGTTCTTATAAAGTTGCTAATCTTATCAGATCAGGGCCACACCCTTATAATCTTATTTAACCTTAATTACCTTCTAAAGGTCCTATTCCAAATATAGTCACATAGGACTTTAGGGCTTTAACATGAATTTGGGGGAGATACAATTCAGTACATAGCACTCACCAAGGGGTGTAGATTTTGACATCTGCCCTTATCTAGGATCTACCATGCTCCTTCTTAAACCAATGGGGCCCAGCTTAATCATGTGAAAAATTTTCTTTTCCCATCAATGGCTGGGGCAGTGAGAGTGTTGGATCTGGTCCTATACTGGTCATCTGAGTGCCAGGGATTAAATTTGACCCTTGAGATGATAGATAATTATGAGTTGTAGATGCATAGCTAATCACTGCTGTCATCATCATCATCATCATCATATCTACCTATATGTTAAATTCTATGCTAGATGAAAATATATATTATCTATAATATTTTCTGATTTGGGAGACCAAGGAAATGAAAGCTCCTCAGATGATTGAAGCTCTATCTCAAGAGTTTTGAGGCCAGATTTTCAGTTGTGTGCTTCAGAGAACTAGAAAAAGTATTTTGTAGAGTATGAGAGAGAAGAAAGCAAATTATAGAGACAGGGGGAAATGGCCAGAGAGTTGAGGGCATTCTGAGCCACAGCCCCAATTTTTCCCATTGTTTTATGAGACACCATTTTCCTTATAATAAAATTTCCTTTTTTGGTTTAAGCTACTTAGATGTTTAAGACTTAAAGGAATCTGAGCTAATATACATTAATTAAGTCAAGTCTTTTTGTAAAGAAAAAGTTACAAAGAAAGAGTAAAGTGATGGTCAAAATGGTTAATAAGAAGACAAGAATAACAGAAAAAATGGCTTACCATTCCGTTCTCACCTAGAGCATTTTCCCAATCTGTGTTGGGATGAGTTAATTGTATCACCAATTGCATATCAAGTTAGGAAGAAACAGGCCTACACCAAATGGCCTTTGACATAGGTAACACTGGAGTATAGTGGGGAAAGGGTGATCTTTTCAATAAATGGTGCTGCCTTAATTGGATATCCATATGGCAAAAATGTATCAAACACAATATATACAGAAACTGATTCCAGATGGACTGTAAATCTAAATGTAAAAGATAAAATAATAAAAAATTAGAGGAAAAAAAAGTGAACATCTTTCTGACTTTGCAGCAGTCAAAATTATTAAGGCAGGAATCAAAAACCCTAACATGGAAGAAAATAGTATACAAGAGAGTATAATACAAATAAGAACTATTTATTCAAAGACATGATTAGAGATTGAAAGAGTTCTTGTAGTACATGTATCTGACAAAGGACTTATATGATAGGAAATCTCATAAATTAGTGAGAGAGTACAACTCAATTTGAGTATGGGCAAAAACATCGCAAAAAAGACTAGTGAAGCATACACTCAGTCATGTTCGATGATTCAGTTCAGTCACTCAGTCAAGTCCGACTCATTGCGACCCCATGAATCGCAGCATGCCAGGCCTCCCTGTCCATCACCACCTCCCGGAGTTTACTCAAACTCATGCCCATTGAGTCAGTGATGCCATCCAGCCATCTCATTCTCTGTTGTCCCCTTCTCCTCCTAGCATCCCTCCCAGCATCAGGTCTTTTCCAGTGAGTCAACTCTTCGCATGAGGTGGCCAAAGTCTTGGAGCTTCAGCTTCAGCATCAGTTCTTCTGATGAACACCCAGGACTGATCTCCTTTAGGATGGATTGGTTAGATCTCCTTGCAGTCCAAGGGACTCTCAAGAGTCTTCTCCAACACCACCGTTCAAAAGCATCAATTTTTCGGTGCTCAGCTTTCCTCACAATCCAACTCTCACATCCATACATGACCACTGGAAAAACCATAACCTTGACCAGACAGACCTTTGTTGGCAAAGTAATGTCTTTGCTTTTTAATATGCTATCTAGGTTGGTCATAACTTTCCTTCCAAGGAGTAAGCGTCTTTTAATTTCTTGGCTGCAATTACCATCTGCAGTGATTTTGGAGTCCTCAAAAATAAAGTCTGACACTGTTTCCACTGTCTCCCCATCTATTTCCCATGAAGTGATGGGACCAGATGCCATGATCTTAGTTCTCTGAATGTTGAGCTTTAAGCCAACTTTTTCACTCTCCTCTTTCACTTTCATCAAGAGGCTTTTTAGTTCCTCCTCACTTTCTGCCATAAGAGTGGTATCATCTGCATATCTGAGGTTGTTGATATTTCTCCCAGCAATCTTGATTCCAGCTTGTGCTTCTTCCAGCCCAGCGTTTCTCATGATGTACTCTGCATAGAAGTTAAATAAGCAGGGTGACAATATACAGCCTTGACGTACTCCTTTTCCTATTTGGAACCAGTCTGTTGGTCCATGTCCAGTTCTAACTGTTGCTTCCTGACCTGCATATAGGTTTCTCAAGAGGCAGATCAGATGGTCTGGTATTCCCATCTCTTTCAGAATTTTCCACAGTTTATTGTGATCCACACAGTCAGAGGCTTTGGAGTAGTCAATAAAGCAGAAATAGATGTTTTTCTGGAACTCTCTTGCTTTTTCGATGATCCAGCAGATGTTGGCAGTTTGATCTCTGGTTTCTCTGCCTTTTCTAAAACCAGCCTGAACATCTGGAAGTTCACAGTCCACGTATTGCTGAAGCCTGGCTTGGAGAATTTTGAGCATTACAAAGTATACACTAAGCATATGAAAATGTGTGAAATGTGAAAGTCACTCAGTCATATCCAAATCTTTGTGACCCCACGGGTCACATGGAATTCTCCAGGCCAGAATACTGGAATGGGTATCCGTTCCCTTCTCCAGGGGAACCTTCCCAATCCAGGGATCGAACCCAGGTCTCCCTCATTACAGGTGGGTTCTTTACAAGATGAACCACCAGGAAAGCCTTAAATATATGACATGGTGTTCAATTGTATTAAATATAAGGAGATTTAAAGTAAAACCACGATGGGCTACCACTACAGTGGCTAGATGAAAATGATGGAAAAAATCCAGCCTTGATGAGGGAACTGGCAACATCTTATCCATTTCAAACTGAAGAATAAATTTGGTATAAACCGCTGAGCAGTGTTCACTAAAGATAAGCTTATGCCTATCTCATGAACTGGTAAATTCCCTCCTAGATATATACCCAACAAAAATGCATTCATATGATCACCAAAAGATATGTGCTAAAAAGTGATTGCAGTCTAGTCACAGGCAAAATTTAAGAAAAAATCCAATGTCCATCACCAGTAACATGAATAAGTAACTTGTGTTATATTCAAATCATAGGTTACTAGGTAGAATGAGTGGTATACACTATACACAGCTATACAGGTGAGTTGTATAGTGTTGAATGAAGTCATAAAAGAATTTTAGTTGAATGATTTATAAAGTATGAAAATAGGTAAAACCAATCTATGGTCTTAGAAGTCAGACTAGTGATATAGTTTGGAGAGGAATAGGCACTGGGGAGAAGCATGGGGTTAATGAAGATTTTGTGATACTAGTAATGATTTGAAAGCTACTTGCAGATCTTGTTTTTAATTAAAAAGTCACATATACTTTTTAAAAAAGGCATGAAGGAAGAAAAATGAATCAATCATATTTCTTTACTTAAAGGAAATGATTGATTGAAATCCAAGTGTTATTTTAGTTATTCTTTGTAAAATTTTTCAAAAAAAATAGTTGCAATCATATTGCAAAAGCAATTTTAAATCGTCTATATTTTCACTTAATATTGTATTCTGACACTTTTTCATATCATTACACTCTTACAGATATAATTTTTGAATAGCAGAACTCATTGCCCTTAAGGGAATTAAACACTCTTCTTAATATTTTCTTGGATTTGTTTGATTTTGATAATTTTGATAAATTGATTCCAATTACTTATAAAATAGGAAGTTGTCATTCAAAAGCCCTGTGAAAAATGTCTTCAATCTATGTGAAATAGTTAATGTCTTGAGTATAAATTTTGTGTCATTAATAGAAAAAAAAAATAAAGAAATACAGGGTGCCTTCTGTAACACTCTCCTACTACTGTTCTAGGGGAACAGACTGACTTCCTTCTTTCATATGCTCCCTGCCACTGCAGAGGTTAAGGAAAAATTACATTATAATTTCTAGATGGAAGTTACGTCACATTTCCAATCACCCTTCTCCTGTTTGTCATTTCTTTTTTTTTGGCCTTAAGTCTCAATACCCTATTCCATTATGATTCTTGTCTCAGCTATCACCCAGGATCAGGACTTGAGCCAGACTAGAGAGGTGCTGAGGGTACAAAAGTTAAGGAGGCATCCTTTCTCTGGGGCATGGTAATGCAGGGTCAACACCTGAGACTGAGCTTCTCTACATTTGGTGCTGTCTGTACCTCCCTTGTTATGATCTCCCCTATTTAGAGATGTGAAATCCCTGGGAAGCAAGACGATGTTAACCTGACCCCTGATCATGAATAATTGTCTGAACTTAGACTTTTGCTACTGAAAGTGTGGATTGTGAATCAGCAGTACCACCTGGGAGATTGTTAGAAATACAGAATCTGGGGCCCCATTTCAAACTCACAAAACAAAAATCTGCATCTTAGGAAGATATTGGTAATTCCCATATGTGTTATATTTTGAGAAGCATTGCTCTCAGGAATTGTCATTGTGACAGAAGTTGCTGTCACAGACAGATGTCTTGGGTATGTGGATATCCCTCACCCTTTTTGGGTGGTAGCAATTGTGATGGGCTTCCCTGGAGGTTCAGACAGTAAAAAATCTGCCTGTAATGCAGAAGACCTGGGTTTGATCCCTGGTTTGGGAAGATCCTCTGGAGAAGGGAATGGCAACCCACTCTAGTATTCTGGCCTGGAGAATCCCATGGACAGAGATGCCTGGTGGGCTACAGTCCATGGGATCACAAAGAGTCAAACACAACTGAGCAACTAACACTTGGACTTTCACTTCAATTGTGGGAGAAGAGGGAGTCCAAAGAGTTTAGAATATTTGCACATTTTTTATGGGTTCATGTAAGTCCTTCATGGAAACAAAACTGGCAGTAGGCCACTCTTCAGCATTAAATACACCCAGCTTTGGAAATGACTCCATTTACCAAGGTGATTTTTTTCTTTCTTCAAATATTTCAGTTTTCTGCCCCCACAAAGTGGACAGTGATATATAGAATGCTTATCAATGATATGTAAAAAGCTTATTTTTACCTGTAATTTCCAGTCACAATGAGGCTAGATTCCCTTTCACCACCAGAATGAATTATATATTCTTATACTTATGTGTAAGAAGCACACAATTGTGCATATAAAAAAACATTCAGAGAGTCAAGGTAGAATAGGTGGTGCTCATTTCCAAATGAGATTTAGTTAGCTCCAGTGTCAGGGGTTTTATCTTTCCCTTTCTCTTGTTCTCATGTATATTTCTAGTAAAATAAATAGTATAGCTTGAGTTATAGTGTTAATCCCATCTCTTGCAATGTTGATTATATTGGGTTGCTTCATCCACTTTATAGATGGCAGATGGGAAGATGTTCACTTCCTTGTATCATTTTTTTGATTTCCATTTATTTGTGATGCACATGCTTTGATAGTTATTTTCTTTGGTGTTTTAGGTAAGAATGGAGTTGAGCTTTGACCCCAGTGATGGTGAAGTAGCTTGTGTCAGACTTACCATCCTACAGAAAACAATCATAAACTCTACACAAAAGAAAAAAGAAAAACATCTCATTATTTGAAAACACTAAAGAGTCACCCAATGCAAGCAGAAATCAAAGGGAATTTTTTCCCCTGAAAGAAGGGCAAGTCACTGAGTGAGATCTACATTTTGTGCATTTTTTGTTGGCTGTTCCTGAGTGCACAACCCAGGCTATAGAATATTGTCTAGGCAACTCGAGATTATTTAAGCAGTAAGGTATACTCTCATTGGCTTGAAGTGTAAGAGCATAGAATTTAGGTCTGTAAAAATGACAAGACATTTTAAGAAGAGATTTTGTAAATACTATGTTTATAAAAATTCATAGAAAGTTATTGATCTGTACTTCATTCTACCCGTATACTCCTAGATAATTGTCTCAGGTTGTATATAATATAGCTTTCTCTCTTCTTGCTGTCAATTCCTTGACATTTGCAACTCTCTTTGCTTGAGTTCCAACCTGAAGTATGAGTGAGAGCCACATACCATTTGTCTGAAAATATAAAAGATAAATTTACCTAAAAATCTTGCCTGCCAGATAGTGTCAAAATTGAAAAATGTGTAAGACTACAGTGTTGCTAATATCCAAGATTATGAAATTCACAATTAGTGTGAATGTCTGGGAATTGTGTGTTGATCAACTGACATTTTTTGGATGAGGAGTAAAATATAAACGTAATTAATAAATTACTATACATTTATTTCATGCAATTTTTCTTTTTTTTTCATTTATTTTTATTAGGTGGAGGCTAATTACTTTACAATATTGTAGTGGTTTTTGCCATACGTTGACATGAATCAGCCATGGATTTACATGTGTTCCCCATCCTGATTCCCCGTCCCACCTCCCTCCCTACCCCATCCCTCTGGGTCTTCCCAGTGCACCAGCCCTGAGCACCCATCTCATGCATCCAACCTGGGCTGGTGATCTGTTTCTCACTTGATAATATACATGTTTCAGTGCTATTCTCTCAGATCATCCCACCCTTGCCTTCTCCCACAGAGTCCAAAAGTCTGTTCTATACATCTGTGTCTCTTTTTCTGTCCTGCATATAGGGTTATCGTTACCATCTTTTAAAAATTCCATATATATGCGTTAGTATACTGTATTGGTCTTTATCTTTCTGGCTTACTTCACTCTGTATAATGGGCTCCAGTTTCATCCATCTCATTAGAATTGATTCAAATGTATTCTTTTTAATGGCTGAGTAATATTCCATTGTGTGTATGTACCACAGCTTCCTTATCCATTCATCTGCTGATGGGCATCTAGGTTGCTTCCATATCCTGGCTATTATAAACAGTGCTACGATGAACATTGGGGTGCACGTGTCTCTTTCAGATCTGGTTTCCTCGGTGTGTATGCCCAGGAGTGGGATTGCTGGGTCACATGGCAGTTCTATTTCCAGTTTTTTAAGAAATCTCCACACTGTTCTCCATAGTGGCTGTACTAGTTTGCATTCCCACCAACAGTGTAAGAGGGTTCCCTTTTCTCCACACCCTCTCCAGCATTTATTGCTTGTAGACTTTTGGATAGCAGCCATCCTGACTGGCATGTAGTGGTACCTCATTGTGGTTTTGATTTGCATTTCTCTGATAATGAGTGATGTTGAGCATCTTTTCATGTGTTTGTGTGTAAATTGTAAAAAAGAAAATGTTCCTCCAGTATTGTTGATTTCAATTCTCTAATGTCACACGTGGCTCAGAGATATGACATGCAGATATGTACTAATGCTTACAGGTTGCCTACTGTGTTATGTTGACAATTACAGCAAGGAGGAAAGGGTTATTGACATAAACAGAAGCAGAGTATTATGGAGCACAAACAAGTGATACAACTCAGCTAAGAGTCTGAAAAAATTTTCCCATAGGCTTTGATAAATGCACTGTGTTGAAGTCAATCAGGTGAGGAGAAGGAGGAAGGACAGAGTGCTTTAGTTGGAAGAGCCAGCATGGCCTTGGGTGGCCAAAAGCCCAGTGTCTCTTAGATTCACTGCCTTTTCACTCTTTTTATTTTCTTATTTTTACTTTATTTTCTTTTGATAAGAACATTTAATGTAAGATCTATCCTCTTAAAAGTTTCAGCGTGTAAAAGAGTATTTTTAATTACAGGGGTAATGTACAGCAATTTTTGAGAATTTCTTCATTCTGCATGATTGAGTCTCCTATCTATTTAAAAAATTTTTTTATTGACATATAGTTGATTTACAATGTTGTGTTAGTTTCAGATATACTGTAAAGTAAATCAGTTATACATGTACATATATCCTTTTTTTTAAAGTTTTTTTTTTTTTTCCATGTAGAGCATTATATGGGAATTCTCCTACTGAATTCCCTGTACTATTCAGTAGGTCCTTATTTGTTATATATTTTATATACAGTAATGTGTATATGTCAATCCCAGTCTCCCGATTTATCCCTCCCCACCCAATTACCCCATGGTATCTCCTTTCTATTTTTAACTTCATTTCTTTTCTTCCTAGTATCTCCTACGTTCCATGTATAGGCACCTTAACCATCTCATTGATCCTTTGTTTTGAAGTGCTTTTGGGGGTATCTGGCCCTTAACATTTTTTATTCTTGGATCTGTTTTACTACTTGGCCTCTGGCTCCATGTATTGATACTTGCTACCCATCCTAGCAGTGAAGTCCTGACTCAAAGAGCCAGTCTGCTTAGGGAGAGTCAGGAGGTAAGGCTGGAGAAATAGCCACCATTGTGGTTCATAAAGTCCCTAGATATTATAATACCATGTTTGAAAGTTATTGACAAGTTTATGGGAACAAGTGAAGTACTTGTAACATTATTGAGTTTATGCTATGTGGAGATTATTATAGGAAGGTTGGAGTTGAGGGGACAAGTATGATGGCAGAAAAAATAAGCACGAGGCTACTATAATTTTCTAGATAAGAAGTACTGAAGGAAGGCCTGAACTAAGGCTGCAGTAGTCGGGAATAGAGGGAAAAGAATGGATGTTAGATTTTTTTTTAGGTAGAACAGAGAGAGCCTAGTCACTGATTACTACCACAGAAGAAATATTTCAATTTGTTTGATGAGTTTAGAGTGACCATTTTGTTTCTGTTCTTTCATTCTTGGTCAGTTACATAAGATTTACATTCTAAGTCTCTAGCAGTGATGAAACTAAAAGAGCCTAGCATGAATCTTGGCATACCCTTTAGTAAATGTTAGCTGTGCAACTGAAGAGGTAGGATAGTCTAATATTTTTATCACATACTTGACTACCTTTGGGAATAATCCCATTTCCTGTCAATTGCAGCCAGAAGATTGTCCAGTTTTAAGAACTTCAGATAGCCTAGATTCTGTTGCATGAAGCTCTTTGTATGACTACATGGAAGATCATATTTCATCTTTGAGAAGCACTAAATCTGGAAGAGATGTTCTGAATCTTTCTCATCTATGTTCTTTTTATGAACAGCTGTTATGTTGTTAGAATTGCTTCTCAACCTTCCTGAATGGGAAAGAGGCAAGATGCTTGAGTAGCACGAAGGACATGCTTTCTTTTGTCCAAGGTGAACTTGACTCAGGTGCTTATTACTTAGTTCAATACCTCTACCTCTCTGTTTTGTTTTCTCCATGTTAAAAATAATGAGGCTCTATCCAGAGGAGTTTGGTACATGTTTCTTAGGAAGCATTTTCATTTGGGAGAGTAGTTTTAAAAGTAAAGTACTGGATTCCTGTAGTTGTCATGATATACTTTTATTCTGTTGTTAATGGTTAAAAAAAAAAAAGGCTTTTTGTTCTATGGTCAGTCACATTGCTAAAAACAAAGCTGGAGAAAAACCCCATAGGCACAGAGCCAGCTTTGAAAGTGGGAACCCACTGCAAACCCACTGATGATGCTCTGCAGGTGGATACCACATGGAGGGATGAAGGAATGTGATTGTGAGGGCCCTGTTGACAGCTCCATGTCCATAATCTATTTCCCTTAAATTTGATCTGTGCATCTGGTCCATATTTATGCATGTATTTTTTTTTTTTTTAACTGCAGGAGCTTAGAGTTCTTTAAGTAGGTCAAGAGTGTCTGTGCTACAGAATCTCCTGTTGGGGAGAGACAGTGAGGTGGTGTGAATGGCTGGCAAGCACTGATGGCCTTGAATTCTGCAGTGTGCTGGAAGAGTATCGGGGGTGCTTGAGGAGCTCCACTTCTGAGAAGAGGATTACTGAGAATGATACATATCATGCACATTATATGCTTCTGAACTGTGGTGCTGGAGAAGACTCTTGAGAGTCCCTTGGACTGCAAGGAGATCAAACCAGTCAATCCTAAAGGAAATCAACCCTGAATATTCATTGGAAGGACTGATGCTAAAACTGAAACTCTAATACTTTGGCCACCAGATTCATAGAGCCAACTCATTGGAAAAGACCCTGATGCTGGGAAAGATTGAAGGCAAGAGGAGAAGGGGGGACAGAGTATAAAATGGTTGGATGGCATCACTGACTCAATAGACATGAGTTTTAGCAAACTCAGGGAAATAATGAAGGGCAGGGAAGCCTGGTGTGCTTCAGTTCATGGGGTCGCAAAGAGTCAGGCATGACTTCACCTTGGACAAAAGAAAGCATGTCCTTTGTGCTAATCAAGCATCTTGTTTCTTTCCCATTCAGGAAGGTTGAGAAGCAATTCTAACAACATAACAGCTGTTCATAAACTAAGTCATGTTGTTCATGACTGAACAACAACAACAATACATACTCCAAAAAGGTCAAGGCATGACCCACTTCCTAGAAGCTGTAAAAGTCAAGGAAAGTTTCATTGATGCAGACTTGACTCAGGACACGGGCTGAAAACCACACTGTTAGTCCTGAGCCGAAGGTCCTCCACTATGACTGACTATAACAACCCAAGAAGAAGTAAGTGGAGACACATGAACTGGATAACTGTTGCTTGCAGAGTGGAATAAGCTCTAATCAAGGACACATTTTAGCATTAGAGTCTTAGTCTGTATAATTCATGTCTCAACAAGTGCATCATGATAGTAACTTCTCAAGAGCATGACAATTACAGACTTGTCCATGTTTTCATCTTCCTTATGGTGAAGAAGCCCCTTAGGAGAGCTGCTACATTTCTTATATTTCATAGTAGGAATTATGGTTTAGAGTGTTATGGAAGGAGATGTGGCTTGGGTTTAGATAGTGTGACCCAGAGCAAGAGGAGTTCATAATGGTTCTTCAAGTCAGGTTGGACCACCATCAGAATTTCAAGGAAGTGATTGGATTGTTTCAACAGTTTTTTAAGTTCCTTTCCTCACACTGAGTCCTTTCAACATCCTCCTGTCATCATCCAGTTACATTGATGGGGGTCTGCTTTGTGTTAGAATATGTCATGAGTCTCTATCTTTTCTTAGTCTGTGTTTTCTTTCAGTGACAAGCTCTCTAAAGTTGTAGTTCAGGATTCTTTAAACTGTTTTGTCACTCAGTTCTGCCATTTTGTGGCTATTGACCTCAGGCAATTTACTAATGTCTTTCGTGCCTTAATTTTCTCATCTGAGACATGGGGAAAATAAATGCCTTGTCATTCTATTTTGAGGATTACATGAGCAAATATATGTAGTGCCCTTAGAATAGCACCTAAACATATTGCTATATAGGTATTACCTCTTGCTTCTCCTTCTCCTGTTGAACTGAAAAGCTATGTTGCAATTTTTGTATCAACAAATTTGTTGTGGCTCTTCTATGATTTCACCAAGGTTTTAGTTTTACTACCTTGAAACAGCCAAGCCCAACAGCAGATAACATTTCAAGCTGTTAATTAAGTTCAGTAACTCAGTTGTGTCCAACTCTTTGCAACCCCATGGACTGCAGCACACCAGGCTTCCCTGTCCAATACCAACTCTTGGAGCTTACTCAAACTCATGTCCATCAAGTCGGTGATGCCATCCAGACATCATCTTCTGTGGTCACCTTCTCCTTCTGCCTTCAATCTTCCCCAGTATCAGGGTCTTTTCCAATGAGTCAGTTCTTCACATCAGGTGACCAAAGTATTGGAGTTTCATCATCAGTACTCCCAATAAATATTTAGGACTGATTTCCTTTAGGATTGACTGGTTGGACTAATAGGGTTTTATTAGTCATCTGCCATCTGTGCTACAGAACATGAGATACTCAGAACTATCTCGAAATAAGATTTACACCTATGTACACAGTGGTTCTAGGTGGACATATGAAAACGACTGTGTTGATGTAGCCAAGTCTTATGGTTTCTGGAACTTGAAGGTTGCCTGGTAGTCCTGATTGGTGATTTCCTACCTTATGGAGTCAAGTCTCACTTAGACTTGAGGGCATATCAGTGCCCTGTGAGCACCACCACATCTAAGCCCTGGGTGAAATTGGGAGTGGAAAGTGTGTCCCTGGCATTGTGAGAAAGGGACTTAGACCGCTCTGGTCACCCTGGAGGCCATAAGCAAACACCTCCAAAGTGCCTGATAGTCCCTGGACTGCCACTAGAGGGAGCAGCATGGACATAGCTATGAGTTGTGCTCCGACTGTGTGACAGTGATTCTTAATCTAAGGCTGGATTTGGAAGCTCTTTGAGGAACTTCCAATCATTCCCCAGTCATTCCTGTGAAGAACAGGAATGATTAGGGAACCTAGAATGGAAAATTCTTCAAGAGAAATAATAGCGATAGCAGCTACCGTTTATTGAGCACTTATTAAGAGGCAGGTATGATTGAATCCTCACAATTCCCAGTGAAGGGCTCTATTGTTTCCTTCATTGGCCAGATGAGGAAATGGAGGAACTTGATCAGAGGCACACAGACTTTCTGTGGAGGAGCTGGTGTCTAATCCAAACTTTTGTGACTCTATAGGGGCTGCCCTGGTGGCTCAGATGGTAAAGAGTTCGCCTGCAATGCAGGAGACCTGGGTTCAATCCCTGGGTCAGGAAGATCCCTTGGAGAAGGGCATGGTTACCCACTTCAATATTCTTGCCTGGAAAATCCCATGGACAGAGGAACTTGGTGGGCTACACTCCATCAGTTTGCAAAGAGTTGGACACGATTGAGCAACTAACAATTTCATGTGAATCCAAAGACTTCTTTGCTTGTGTATTAAATCTTAACCCTGGTATGTAAAGCAAGGAAGGACTACAGTTGTTCCTGAAGAAGAGCAACAAATAACAGCAAGCTGGCTGTTGGGAAGGGCTTCAAAAGCCATACAACTATGGAATGTGTCAGCCCTCCTATTCCTGGTGATTAAAGCAACAGGCTTGGGTTAGTTACCTCTCTCCACTTTTGGTCTTTCCTGGTGGCTCAGATGGTAAAGAGTCTGCATGCAATGCGGGAGACCTGAGTTCAGTCCCTGGGTGGGGAAGATCCCCTAGAGAAGGAAATGGCAATCCACTCCAGTGTTCTTGCCTGGAAAATCCCATGGACAGACGAGACTGGTATGCTACAGTCTATGGGGTCACAAAGAGTTAAACATGACTGAGTAACCAACACTTGGGTTACCAACTCTGACGCTGAATCTGTGGTCACAGAATGGGTTTCTGTGGAAACATCCATCTGCAAAAAAGGTCTTTGCTGGGAGAAATAAATTAAACCAAAAACCTAAGAGAGTTGAGCTCCCTCATCTTATCGCTGCGTTTTCATAGACCTGGCAGCAAGGGGAGTGCCTGTGTTGATGGTCACCTCTCTAGGGTTGAGGTTGTAGCCCGTACACTCACTTGAGGACCCTTGATTGAGGGCAGCATCATCTCCACTTTGGGATCTTAAAGACCATTCCTTTTGGGAGTTTCAGGGTTGAGAACCCCAGAACTGTTTCTCTGTGTTGCCTACCATGAAGACTCTGGAAGGGCTGGAGGAGGGCATCAGACAAAGAAAAGGATTTCCTCACTCAATTTATGATGCAGATAATGTTTTTATACTGGGCAGGTGTATCTCTTTTGGGTCAAGTTTCTATCAAGATACTTATTCATTTTGACTGAAACCATTGGCTCGGTTAAGACTCCTAGCAACCTCTCTTAGACCCACAGCCCCCAGTTCAGTACCAATGGTGTGCCCCGACAGCTTGAAGTAAAATAAGGCTCTATAAAGGACATGAATAGGCACTTCACAAAGCTAGAATGAACTTTGTCTTTTTAATCAGATGGCAATGATTGAAAAGAATAACATTCATTGTTGATAGAAGTGTGGGGAAATGGTCACTCATATATTGATGGTGCGGGTTGTAATAGCAGAACTTTTTTGGGAGGTTATTTTTGTAGTGTCTATTAAAAATGTTGATTCCCTATCACTCAGTTATTCCACTTCTAGAAATTAACTTTTTATTTCTTTTCCTTTACTTGTTCCTGATTTTAATGGGAATACTTCTGATGTTTCATCATTCAGTATAACTTTTGCTGATTTTTTTTTTTTTTGTATTTTTTACTGGGTACTCATATCTCTTTAAGGAAATGTTCTTCCATTATAAATACCTGTTATGAATCAAATTTGAACTTCATTTAATGTCTTTCCAATATTTTTTGAGATGGCCATACTTTTCTCCCCCTAAATCTATTAAAGTAATGAGTTTTGTTGATAGAATTTCTAGACAAATCATTCTAGCGTTTCTGGGGTAAACTGAACTTAGTAAAGCATATCATTTTTATTAATTACTGGATTTGGGTTGCTAATATTTGGTTCAGCATTTTGCATCAATATTCATACCTGGGATTAGCATGTCACATTCCTTCTTGTATGTCCTTTAGTTTTGGAATCAAGAGTGTAACAGTTTCATAAAATGAGTTGAAAATTTTTGTTTCTTAATTATTTTTGAAAGAGTTTGTATGATATTGGAATTATTTGTTTCTTGAATGTTTTGAAAGAACTTACTTATAAAATACTCAGATCTCAGTTATTTTATTTTTCCTTCATGGAAAACTTTTACCTATTATTTTTTAATTTTAATTTTTTGCTTAATTTATTTAATGTGATAGGACTATTTAGGTTTTTTTCTTTAAAATAAAGCAATTCTGGTAAAATATGCTTTTCCATGAATTTGTTTATTTTAAGTAACAGCCTTTTTTTCTTAGTATTTTATGTATTTTCTGCTGTACACAATAATGTTGTCCACTTTTCATTCTTTTTTTAAATTTATTTTTAATTTATTTATTTTTCCTTTATTTATTTATTTATTTATTCAGTGGGTTTTGTCATACATTGACATGAATCAGCAATAGATTTACACGTATTCCCCATCCCCATCCCCCCTCCCACCTCCCTCTCCACCCGATTCCTCTGGGTCTTCCCAGTGCACCAGCCCCGAGCACTTGTCTCATGCATCCCACCTGGGCTGGTGATCTGTTTCACCATAGATAATATACATGCTGTTCTTTCGAAACATCCCACCCTCACCTTCTCCCACAGAGTTCAAAAGTCTGTTCTGTACTTCTGTGTCTCTTTTTCTGTTTTGCATATAAGGTTGTCGTTACCATCTTTCTAAATTTCATATATATGTGTTAATATGCTGTAATGTTCTTTATCTTTCTGGCTTACTTCACTCTGTATAATGGGCTCCAGTTTCATCCATCTCATTAGAACTTGTTCAAATGTATTCTTTTTAACGGCTGAGTAATAGTCCATGGTGTATATGTACCACAGCTTCCTTATCCATTCATCTGCTGATGGGCATCTAGGTTGCTTCCATGTCCTGGCTATTATAAACAGTGCTGCGATGAACATTGGGGTGCACGTGTCTCTTTCAGATCTGGTTTCCTCAGTGTGTATGCCCAGAAGTGGGATTGCTGGGTCATATGGCAGTTCTATTTCCAGTTTTTTAAGAAATCTCCACACTGTTTTCCATAGCGGCTGTACTAGTTTGCATTCCCACCAACAGTGTAAGAGGGTTCCCTTTTCTCCACACCCTCTCCAGCATTTCTTGCTTGTAGACTTTTGGATAGCAGCCATCCTGACTGGCGTGTAATGGTACCTCATTGTGGTTTTGATTTGCATTTCTCTGATAATGAGTGATGTTGAGCATCTTTTCATGTGTTTGTTAGCCATCTGTATGTCTTCTTTGGAGAAATGTCTGTTTTGTTCTTTGGCCCATTTTTTGATTGGGTCATTTATTTTTCTGGAATTGAGCTGCAGGAGTTGCTTGTATATTTTTGAGATTAATCCTTTGTCTGTTTCTTCATTTGCTATTATTTTCTCCCAATCTGAGGGCTGTCTTTTCACCTTACTTATAGTTTCCTTTGTAGTGCAAAAGCTTTTAAGTTTCATTAGGTCCCATTTGTTTAGTTTTGCTTTTATTTCCAATATTCTGGGAGGTGGGTCATAGAGGATCTTGCTGTGATTTATGTCGGAGAGTGTTTTGCCTATGTTCTCCTCTAGGAGTTTTATAGTTTCTGGTCTTACATTTAGATCTTTAATCCATTTTGAGTTTATTTTTGTGTATGGTGTTAGAAAGTGTTCTAGTTTCATTCTTTTACAAGTGGTTGACCAGCTTTCCCAGCACCACTTGTTAAAGAGGTTGTCTTTTTTCCATTGTATATCCTTGCCTCCTTTGTCAAAGATAAGGTGTCCATAAGTTCGTGGATTCATCTCTGGGCTTTCTATTCTGTTCCATTGATCTATATTTCTGTCTTTGTGCCAGTGCCATACTGTCTTGATGACTGTGGCTTTGTAGTAGAGTCTGAAGTCAGGCAGGTTGATTCCTCCAGTTCCATTCTTCTTTCTCAAGATTACTTTGGCTATTGGAGGTTTTTTGTATTTCCATACAAATTGTGAAATTATTTGTTCTAGTTCTGTGAAAAATACCATTGGTAGCTTGATAGGGATTGCACTTTTCATTCTTAATGTTGTTTATATGGAGTTCTCTCTCTTTCTTCTCTATTTCTATGTCTCATTTTTGTCTTGTTTAGTATTACTGAATAATTTTCACACTTCAGAACTTCCCTACTGTTTGTGGGTCCCATTGTGAAAGTATGAATGGAGAGCCACATATCATATGTCTAAATATTTTTAAATTGTAAGTTAAAGTAATAGATTGTTAAGTAAAATATGTTCTATCCTCCTACTTTGACAAATGTACCTTCATAATGGCTGGGTAAGTACATTGAAATTTAGAATTCTTGGAATCTTTAAAGTTCTGTGCAGTAATATGGCAGCACAGGATTTGGCCCCTGGCTTTCCCATCTCCAGCTCCATTAAAAGTTGTTTATAAACTAAAAGACATAAGTAAGAAATGTTTAAATTTGTTGTTCAGTTGGTAAGTTGTGTCTGACTCTGTGACCTCATGGACTGCAGCACGCCAGGTTTCCCTTTACTTCACTATCTCCTGGAGTTTGTTCAAACTCATGTCCATCAAGTCGGTGATGCCATCCAACCATCTCATCCTCTGTCCTCCCCTTCTCCTCCCGCCCCCAGTCCTTCCCAGCATCAGAGTCTTTTCCAGTGAGTCAGCTCTTTACATCAGGTGGCCAAAGTGTTGGAGCTTCAGCTTCATCATCAGTCCTTCCAATGAATATTCAGGGTTGATTTCCTTTAGGATTGACTGGTTTGAATTTATGACACATCTATACTGTAGAAATGTATTAGTCTGTCTTAAAAAGATGAGTCAAATCTATAAATACTGACCTGGAAATACATTCATGACATATTGTATGAATAACCATACTGAAGACTGATATGTATTGCATAATCCCATTTTGTTAAAAACAGAATTCTATACAGAGTATATATGTAAAATTATGAAAGATATACATAGGTGAAAATGGAGGAAAATATCACACTGTTCATATTAGTTTCCTCTGGAGAGCAGATTTTAAATGATAAAGGGGATTTATACTATTCACATTTTAAGTCAAAAATTCTGGATGGGGAAAGTAGGAGAAACATACATTTATTCAGTGATTCAAACATGTGGATTTTTGCAATGGGCATGTATAACTAACATAATGAGAAGGAAATTCAAGATTTTATACATACATTTATATTTATATCTGCATAGTATAGATAGGTTTGCATATATATATATATATATGAATAATATATGACTTTGCTATTCTAAGTCACCGAATGTCCTCAGAGGTGATAAAATTTGCAGATAGGTTCCTAGAATGCATAGAGAGAGAAGGGAGATGTACTTCAGTGGTAATAGTGTTTCCTGCATTGTACATCTTCCCTTTATGTCCATGGAAACACAACTTTTCAAGTTAGATGAAAAAAGGGGATATTTTAGCTTGATTACATTATAAGACTGTCTTGGAAGGAGCTCTCCCTGGAGTGGTAGGGCCATGTAGCACTGGAAGCAAATATATTAACCAGATAGGTTCTTCAGGGCAAAAGCATGAAAAGAAGACACCCTAAGGCACTCTTTGGAAAATGACCACCCATCAAAGACACAATCTCTCATACAAACTTGCATAAGAATAGCAAAATAAATTGTCCATTATTTTATTTTCTCTCCCTTTTGTTTGACAATATTACGCTTCATTTCAAATTTCCCAAAACAGTCTTTGAGCATGTACCGAAGGCCAGGCATGTTGCCATGTGCTTGTATGTGGAAGCAAACACATTGAACCCCCTGGCTGCAAGGGGGTTCAGTCGGGGAGGTCATGGGAAACAAGCCAGGACAATGTAGTGTGGACAGTACCCTGATAGCCGTGTCCAGGCCCTGTGGGAGCACTGCTGTAGGTAGTCCACACCATGGCACTGGGCTCAGTCCCCGTGCAGCTCTGGACATCCGCTGGTGACCTAGAATTCCCCACCAGTGGCACCTCCCCAGAGCCCATGTGAATGGTGTTTTCTGGAGTTGGGTAATCGGAGGGCCTGGACTGTCAGTCATCTAGAACAGGTACTAAATGAGTACTAAAAAATGAATAGAAAATCATCAGGGAAGGGACTGCATGGAGGGAAGGACATTCTACATGAGCGACTGCACACGTTTCCATGAATCAAAGAAAGCTCTAATCAGTGCATGAAGGTTCCCATGTGTGGTATTGAATGGGCTTAGATTTGACCTCACAGTGAAGGGAAGATTTTTGTTGTTGTTCTTTAGTTGCTAGGTCTAGGTCAACTCTTTTGCAACTCCATCAACCTAGCCCAGCAGGCTCCTCTGTCCATGGGATTTTGCAGGCAAGGATACTGGAGTGGGTTGCCATTTCCCTCTCCAGGGCATCTTCCCGACCCAGGGATCAAACCCACATCTCCTGCATTGAAGACAGATTCTTCACCACTGAGCCGATGGGGAAGACCAAAGGGAAGATTGTGAGGGATATTTAGTGTGGGAGCGACTGGAATCCAATTTACATTTTAGGAGACTGGATGGTGTAATTGGTGAGAAATAAATATTTATGCTATTGCTTAGCTACCGTGAAATTATGAGACTTCAAGGGAACACACGTGTGTTATAGAGGAGAGGAAGGAGGTGGGCAGAACCAAGAAGACTCACCCTCAGACTTAGCTTAATGTGACTTCTTCAAAGCCCAAGGTAGTTTTCCTTACTTCATACCATACTTCTGCCTCAGTAAATTTATAACAATCTATAACATGAACACATTTGTGTGGGAGTTTATTTAACCTGTTTTGTCACTGTGGTAGGAGTTTATTCATTTTGCTCACTATCCTAGCCGAGTATGTTGCATTGTGTTAAAATAGGGAAGATGCAAATATAGAGTTTTTGAGTGAGTGAATGTATGAATAAAAGAAGAGGCAAGCATTCTCAGATTTCTAGCTTGAGAATCTGGATAAATGCTGGGCCATTTGCTACAAAGGATGCCTTATAACCTTATGAGACATGAAGTTCTGAACATGTTGAGTTTTAATAGTGGGTGCAACTTCTGGCAGGCATTGTAAAAGAGGAACTGAAAGTTATGGGGAAGAGCTAAGCCAAAGACATTGGTCTAATACCCATTGGGATGTGAGCATGGCTAATAGTACAAGCTGAAGAATTGATGCTTTTGAACTGTGGTGTTGGAGAAAACTCTTGAGAGTCCCTTGGATTACAAGGAGATCAATCCTAAAGGAAATCCTAAAGGAAATCCAGTCAATCCTAAGGGAAATCAGTCCTGAATATTCATTGGAAGGACTGGTGCTGAAGCTAAAGCTCCAATACTTTGGCCACCTGATATGAAGGACTGACGCCTTGGAAAAGACCCTGATGCTGGGAAAGATGGAAGACAGGAGGAGAAGGGGGCAACAGAGAATGAGACGGTTGGATGGTATCACCAACTAGATGGACATGAGTTTGAGTAAGCTCCGGGAGTTGGTGATGGACAGGGAGGCCTGGTGTGCTGCAGTCCATTGGGTTGCAAAGAGTCGGACATGACTGGGTGACTGAACTGAACTGAATAATATGGGAGGAAGAGGGCTGGCTGAGGGAGGGCAAGGAGATGGGATGAAGAGAAGAGAGGGCTGCCTGGACAGGAATCTTGGGGATCATGAACATTTAAAAGGCAGGCAAGGAGATGCCTTGAAGGAAATCTGGAAGGTGCTTCCTGAGAAGTGGAAGAATAAGTAATGTTACCAGATAGAAGAAAGCATGGTAGTTGAACAAGGCCAAGAAGTTTGCTGAGATATGAACCAGAAACTGTTCATTAGATTTGTCAACTCAGGTTATGGCAAGAACAGTTCTAATGGTGTGAACAAAAGCCAGATTATCCTGGGTTGAGGTGGCATGTAGGGCAAGGAAATGATGAGTATAGATGGCTTTTTCTGGACACTCCTTTGTGAAATCATAGGATCTATGGGTATGTAGTGTGAGAATATGTATGTTGCGAGCAGAGTACCTCTTGAAGGTTTTACAGCTAAATTTTGTAGGGGTTTCCCAGATGGCTCAGTGGTGAAGGATCCACCTACCAGTGCAGGAGATATGGGTTAGATCCCTGGGTCAGGAAGATCCCCTGGAGAAGGAAATGGCAACTCACTCCAGTATTCTTGCCTGGGAAATCCCATGGACAGAGGAGCCTGGCAGCCGCCTGCAGTTCATAGGGTCACAAAGAGCCAGACACGACTGAGCACACACTCATAACTCATAAGTCTCAAAAACTGGGGTAGAAGGAAATTATGAAGTGCTCCTGTCAATGTTATATCCAGCTTAGGACCTCACTGTTTATAAAAAAAACTTGGGAATGGTTCTGAGGAGAGGCGCACAGATGGTTATTTGGTCATAAAATAAGACCTTGAAAATATTAAGTGGGACAGCTATCTTAAATAGGAGGAGTGCTGTTACTCAGAAGAGGGATTATCTGTATGCTCTCTCCCTGAGGAGAGAACATGCAAAAGGACTTTGGTTGCAACCTGAGGAATTTAATTTAGAAATCACAGTGATGTGACATTGTGATTAAATGTTCCAACAGGTTAGAGAAGTTGCAGTGATATCTCTTCTTAGAAGTCTCAGAAATTTGACGTTAAATGGTTTTGAAATAAGACCTTGAGGAAGAAACATTGGTGATTGTGATTGAATCATTTCTGAGAAGAGTTGGCCGAGGGTTCCAGTAGCCAGAGGACTGACTCGTATGTACCTCCCCGCAGCTGCAGGGTGAGACTCTTTCCAGCTTTGTCGAGCTGACTAGATGCAAAGCAATGATTTGTTATCCCCCTGAGAGCCCTCTCAGCATCTCAGGCCCTGAGCCTGCTCACAGTGCTTCCTATGGGCTTCAGGTTCAGATCTCTATAAACTTGAAGCATCCATCTGGTGTTGGCTGAGTCTAGAATTCTGGAACGTAAGATAATTTGGACAAAAGCAGGAGCTAAGTGGAAATCTCAGAGTACTATAAGTCCTCGTGAAGTTTGGAAGCCTAAAACCCTCATTTCCCCCCCCCGCCCCTCAAATGGAGCTGAATGGATGACAGCTCATTGTGGGTGGTTTGTGTGGTTTATATATTATTAGTCATCTTGCAGTGCTGTGAGACCCAGGCCACTCCCACCACCAATTATGTTTTTTTTTTGGTGGGAAAAGAATATAAACCAACCACACTATCTTCACCCAATCTTCTGTTTATTTCTCTTAAAAATGTATCCTTATGGAGGAAACATTTTGTTACTTTTTTAAAGGAAGGATTTCATAAATTATCTTTACAATGACATTGACATCATATTTTAAAGCTTTCATTGGTATTATGATTATTGTGTCTATAAAGATCTGTGTGAAAAATGTATTGACATAAAGGTTATTAAAGTCAAAACAAGAAAAGAAGAGAAACTTTTACTTAATGTCTGTTTTGGTATCATGATGGTCCCCAAGTTTAAAATTACAGTCAGCTTAGGAAGAATGTTGATTTTTCTTTTACCTAATATAAATTGTTATTTAACCAGTAATAAACAAGATAAGTAGCTATTTCCACAGCTAATTATGTTTATGTGTTTATCTTTGCATATGTTTTCTATTCCATTTCTCTTTTTAGATTGATTGGATGTGCTTAAATTAGTTACCTTAGAACCTAAAACAGTTGACCAATGGCCAGAGTAAAAATATAGGATGCCACTGAATAGAATAAGTAGTTATTAGTGTAGATTAATTGGTTCATGTTATATTCACTTAGCTCATTCATTTCCTCTATTTATTCATTTAAAGGCTACTCTGTGCCAGGAATCTTGCTTTGCACTGGGGATAAACAACACATATCCCATGCATTCCAGAAGTTTGCAGTCTGTTCAAGGGAAACAGACATATGAAAAAAAAATGACAATTATTGAGTTAGAACTCTCTGGGTGACATGTGACAGAGACCCACCTTGTTAGTTTAATAAAAATGGCTATACATTGGCCTACAGAGTCTAGTGAAGTTCTGAACAAAGCATGAAAGACAGGGATGCAGCCAGACTTTGGGGATGACTGGCAGTGGTAACTTCTCCAAGCACTGGATTTCTCTCTTCTACCTGTCTTTTTCTTCACAGTGACACCCTCATTGTCCCTCATTGCAGGCCAGATTCATTCCCTATGGTGATATCTCACTTCTGCAACTCTTGGCCATCCACTCTCTGCTTTTCTCCAAGAAGACAGATCAATTAACTTTCACAGCTTCAGTTCAGTTCAGTTGCTCAGTCGTGTCTGACTCTTTGTGATCCAATGGACTAAAGCACGCCAGGCTTCCCTGTCCATCACCCACTCCCAGAGCTTGCTCAAACTCATGTCCACCGAGTTGGTGATGCCATCCAACCATCTCATCCTCTGTTGTCACCTTCTCCTCCTGCCTGCAATCTTTCCCAGCATCAGGGTCTTTTCCAAAGAGTTCAAAGCTTTGGTGCAAAAAAAAATTATTGAGAAGTTCTCTGATCATCCTGACTTAGACCATGGGCCCAATTCTAGATCAGTCAAGTGTGGCCTTTGGGAGAGAGTCAGGTAAAAATGTGGCAGCTCTGGAAATAGATACATGGATTAAGATGGAGAGGACAATTGTGGAAGAAGAGTTAGCTCCAGAATGCCAAACCGTATGTATCCTGGTTATTATAAGTGCTGTTATAGAAATCTGATCAGATATCACTGAGGACATAAAATGGGGCTTATTCTACTCAGGGAAGTCAGTCAGCTTTTATCTATGATCCATGAAAATGTGATCCTTGAGCTTGGCTTTGAAACACATCTATTTATTTTTTAAGCAGTTTATAAGGTTTGGGTTTGGACAGTGGACATGGGCATAGTTGGTGAAGAAGAAAGTCTGGAAAGACAGGTTGGGGCCAGAACATTGAAAGTCATATATTTCATGTTCTGTCCTGTAGACAAATACTAAGCGATATTTTTTTAAAAAGAAACATCTAAAAAAAAAAAAAGAAACATCTAAAAGTTCCTTTAGAATGTTTTCCAGCTGAGAGAACAATACCATACATCTCACTGGTTTTCTTCTCAATATGAATATAAAAGATAATTTTCTTAAGACTGGCATTTTGAAAGAAGACTTATGCATGTGTACTTAAAAGAAGTATATGTGGAATTTTATAGATTTTTAATAAGGTATATTCATGTATAAACTTTGTAATGTTGGTGAGTACTGTGAAAGATACTAGAAATGTGGTCTTGACACATTTGGGGAGAGAGGTGAAGGACTGAAAGAATGGACTAGAAGGTGGGGAAAGTAGGAAAAGCAAGTTAGATTTAGAGGGGAATTGGAAAAGATGGGCAGAAGATAAAGATCCAGCATTAAACTGGAAATGGAACCACTTTCAGGAAGAAGTGGTTCTAGGAACAGAAAAAATGGTTCCACATGTAGGTAGAAATTTTGAGTAGTAACAGTAAGGTATATCAATATAAGCATATACAGTAATTTTAGAATCCTATTTTTTGAATCAATTGAGCTTGAGAACTGGAAATGATAATCAATGGTATTCAAAATTTTATTTTGGTCATACCACACGGCATGTGGGATCTTAGTTCCCCAGCCAGGGATTGAACTTGCTCCCCCTGCCTTGGAAGGTCAGAGCCTTAACCATGGGATCTTCAGGGAAGTCCCTGAATTATTTCATTCTTACTAAGCTTTTAGAGTTGGGGTTTGCAAATATTAATAATTGCCCAATTAGGCAGCAATCATGAAAACAGGAGGTTTGACCTTTATGTCTTTCAGTGTGGCTGCCTCAGTAGTAAGCACATAGGAAAAGTGACCTTTTGATTGATTTCCAGCAATTTGGTGAGTATATCTTACAGGGCACAGTAGGTGTGTACTTAGCTAAGATATATTCAAAGTGACTTCTCAACTGGAAAACTAAATTTAAATAACCAGGATTTTCTCTAAATAATGGACTGATTTCTTACCTTTACAATCAGTGCAGTGAACCAAGACCAATAACATAGTGTGTGATTTGTTTCTGATTTAGGGAAGATTTGCTTAAAGTGGAACAGATTTCAGAATGACAAAACAAGTTTCCCTGGCAAGTTTGGTATCAAGCTTTTGTTTTGTTATACTTGATTATGTACTTTGGCTGCATAAACCAAACATATGTTCCAATCCAATTTAGTCTCTGTTCAGAGTGATTCTCCTTATTTGTCCAAAAGTTTCAGAACTTTTTTTTGCCCTCACTCTGAGCATTCAGTCCCTCATGTAGTTCAGGAACAACAGGCTCCCCAGGGATCTGGGTTTGACTCACGACTTTTATAGTTAAGAAACATGACATGCTATTTTAGCCATTTTCAGTCGTGGCAAGTTGGATGCCAGATGTTTAAAAGGATAAAGTATCCTACTCTTGGGCTTTGCAGGTGGCTCAGTGGTAAAGAACCCACCTGCAAAGCTGAAGACTTCAGTTTGATCCCTGGTCTGAGAAGATCCCCTGGAGAAGGAAATGGCAACCTACTCCAGTATTCTTGCCTTGGAAATCCCATGGACAGAGGAGCCTGGTGGGCTACAGTCCATGGATCAAATATGAAGTGACTAAACAACAGGAACAATCCTATTCTTAGGGGAGCCACATTGATGACTTTCTAACACTGATGAAAGAAAAGTTGCTCAGACTCCTGTATGCTATAGTTGAAGCAAAATGCTTCTTGTTCATTGTCTATGCTTCCAAAAATCATCTTGTCTCTAATGTGAAAGTCTTTAGCATATTCGATGTTTTCCCAAAGAGAAAAATGGGATTAAAATCTCAGGTTATAAATTTATGGAAATGGAAAAACGATCCAATTTTTCCCTTCTGCTGTAGGGAAAAACCCTGTTTTCCCTCCTATGTTTTTATTCCTGGTGTGTCTCTTTTTTCACTCACAAAACACTTCACTCCTGACGCCTCTGTTCACCAACTGTGTGGAGGTTTTTCCCCCACAACGAGCAATTGTGACACCAGCTGGGTGTCTTAGAACTTAAGTAGATTCTAATATAATCTATCTGGAGACTGTCAGATTCTGCAAGCCAAGGGCTCAGTCCCACAAGATCTACTTCCTCCTTCCCTCCATCAGATGCCAGTCAAAAACTCAAGTTGTCATCTGTTCTTTTGACCAATTCACTATAGATGGGAGGTTCCAATGACCCCTTCCTTGGGTTGGACGAATTTGCTAGAGTGGCTCACAGAACTCAGGGAAACACGCGTACCAGTTTATTAAAAGATATGATAAGAGATACAGAGAAACAGCCAGATGAAGAGATATACAGGGTGCAGTCCCAGAGGGTCCTGAGCATAGGCACTTCTGCCCCTGTGGAGTTAGGGTACATTGCCCTTCCAGGGTGATGTGTAGACCGACCTGGAAGCTCTCTGAACTCTGTGTATTTGGAATTTTCTGGATGCTTCATAAAGGCATGATTGAGTATTAACTCTATTTTCAGTCCTTCTCTCTTCTCAAGAGAATGAGGGCAGGGCTGAGAATTCTAAGCTTCTGATCATGTCTTAGTCTTTCTGTGAGCACCACCCCCTCCAGGAGCCGGCCAGTAGATCCCCTCCCACCCAGAGTTGCCTCATTAAACAGAAGACACTTCCCCCAGCAAATTCAGGAACCTTGTAAGGAACCAAGGTCAAAGATCAAATATTAGAACAAAAGGTGCTCCCAGCCTCTTTATCACATAAGAAATTACAAAAATTTTAGGAGCTGAGTGCCAGGAACCAGGGACATAGACCATTATATATATTTTCTATTATCTCACACATTTAATACAGCTCATGGGTTCAAACGTTTGACATAGTGACATGGTAAGCTAAAAATAATTTTCACAAAAGAGAATTGCATTTATGCTTATTTTATAAAACTGTTTCAGAGAATCATACCATTACGGCAACAATTTTTTGGCATGAATTCCTTCTGCACTTGTTAAATGGTTTTCTCAATACTCCCGCTGGTTATATGAATCATGAGATTCCCAATTATTTGATGTTTGTGGAACATGAAGTTGAGTGTACTTAGACTTGACAAAAGTCATCCAACAAGTGAGTCACAAGTGAGAAATATCCAATACAAATATACGATTTCCCCTAAATTCTGATTAAGAAAAAAAGAAACGTGTTTACCCTTTTTTGCAAATGTTTTAACAAAGGGTCATAATGCCATGCTAATTGAATATGAGTTAGACAAGTTGGACAGACAGTTTCTAGAAATTCTTTGGTTTAAGTCTTTCATTTTCAGATGAGAAAATCAGAACTAGAGAATTGACCTACTCATCTTTCCAGGGACATCAGCTACTTGTGTCCCAGAGTAGCCCTGTTATAGCTCATCACCAGAACTCATAACCACAACTACTGTAATCTCTGCACTGGGTGTTGTTATGTTGCTGTAACTATATGTGTGATTCAGTCATATCAGTTGTGTCCAACTCTGCAACCCCATGGACTGTAGCCCTCTGCAAGCTCCTCTGTCCATGGGATTTTTCCAGGCAAGAATACTGGAGTGGGGTGCCATGCCCTCCTCCAGGGAATTTTCCCCAACCAGGGATTGAACCCATGTCTCTGACATCTTATGCATTGACAGGTAGGTTCTTTACCACTAGTGCCACATGGGAAGCCCTCCAGACAACATGCTAGTGTCTTATTTGATGCTTGTAATAATCCAACGAAGTCCTTAATACTATCATCTCAGTTAAATAGGAAAAGAGAGAGAGAAAAAGGAGAGTTAGAGGGTGAATTCATTTCCTCAACTGAGCGATGAAAGAGCTTTGTACCCTTGTCTCCCTGACTTCAAGACCCAGTCTCTTTTCAACCACTTCACCATTAAATCATGGTGCTATGGTAAACCAGTTGCCATGTTTGGAAGGTTTAAAGCAAGTGAGTGACAAGATCAATGCAGAAATTTTGGTGGAAAAAAAAATCTAAACTGGGTGTGAGATTCTGGAGGGGAAAACACTATATTCATGTCTGCTGGCGTTCCTTTGAGTAGAAAATGGAAACAATTTCCTGCTTGATTAAGTGCCTTCCCTGATGCCTGTCCTCAGAGTCTTTCTCATTCTCTTCCCTGCTGTGAAGCCAGGTTTAGGAGGAGATGGAAGAGATAAGCAGATGAATAAAAATAAGCAGACCAGATAATGTTGGCTGATTCAGTCTATAAATAGTTATTGAGTAAATATATGTGCCAGATAGTCTTCCTCTTTCTAGCCTCATAAAGCTTACACTTTTCAAAGTAGTAGCTCATATGAGTGAACATGTTTGGGGATTACTGATTAATATTTAGATGTATTTAGAACATTTTTTTCCCAATAAGTTTCTAATGCTAAGTTCCAAGGCTGAGCATTTGATTCTAGAAGATATCAATGCTGATCTCTGAACTCATAGTTGATCAGTGGCCTTGCAGTACAGAAATGGCTGTTCTCAAAAAAGTGTTTTCAAAGTTCTCTGAAGCTCTGTGAACACTTCAGTTTTTGTGTGTGTTGTAATTATTTGCTGAAAAAAACCCATCCTATGGATGGTTAAAAACTCCACAGTATAGACTGGGTGAGAAAAGTGAAATAGGATGTGGTATGAGAGAAACTGGCAAAACAAGGGAGAAGAAAAAAAGTCCCTAGTTTTTCTTCTGCTTGGAAATAAATATGCGGGAAACTGTTATGTCAATGGCAGCCTTTGATTCTCTTTTTTGCTTTTTTTTTTTTTTTTTAAGCTATGGAGATACTTAAAAAACAAAAACAAACTGCATCTGGAAACATTTCTAGCTGAGGCACTGTAAAAAATGTGTTGGATGATATATTGGGAGGAGAGTTGGTTTAAAGTAACACTAAAACTTAAAATGAGATAGTTTATGTCTCTGTTGTATGTCTGGAGAAAAGAAGTTCAATGCTATTAGCAAGGCTGTGCTCCCTGAAGCCTTCAGGGATCTAGCTGCCTCCTAGCTTAATGTTTCATCACCTGTGACCTCTCTTCATAAGGTCACCCCATGGTCTAAGAATGCTGCTTAAGCTCCAGCCATCTTGCCACTCTTCAGGTAGCAGGTAGAAGGAGAAGAAAGGGAAGTGCACCCTCTCCCTTTAGGGATATTTATCATAAGATCCACACATTACTTCTATTAAGATCCCTCAGGCAAGAATTTAAACAAATGGCTATACCTAAATGCAAAATGGCTGGGAAAAAGAGTCTTTATTCTAGGTGGCCAAATGCCCAACTAGCTCAGGAATTCTATGACTACAGAAAACAAAAGGTTAGCAAGGGATAACTATACCCATTTCTATCACAAGATGACTCTTGCTCTTTTCTCTGCACCAGGTTCCACATAGCTATAATTTTAAATCCACAATGAGCACGCTTTCAATGAAATCTGTTCTTTCCCAATTGCTTCTGAAATGTAAAAGTGAAGTCGTTCAGTCGTGTCTGACTCTTTGAGACCCCATGGACTGTAGCCTACCAGGCTCCTCTGTGCATGGGATTTTCCAGGCAAGAGTAGTGGAGTTGGGTTGCCATTTCTTTCTCCAGGGGATCTTCCCAACCCAGGGATCGAACCCAGGTCTCCTGCATTGTAGGTAGATGCTTTACTGTCTGAGCCACTAGGGAAGTCTGACACGTGAAAAACACCTTTTAATGCCCTGAGATACAGTGTGGGCTGTGGCTGGTATTAGGAGAAAAGGAATGCCAAATAGATTGGCAGCAGGCTCTGGACCCCACTTGGGCTTCCCAGGTAGCTCAGTGGTAAAGAATCTGCCTGCCAGTGCAGGAGACATGGGTTCAATCCTGGGTTGGGAAGATCTCTTGGAGTAGAAAATGGCAACCCACTCCAGTATTCTTGCCTGGAGAATTCCATGGAGAGTGGAGCCTGACAAGCTATCATTCATGGGGTCGCAAAGAGTCGGACACAACTGAGCACATATGATGTGGGTCCCACTAAAATTTCTCAGAAACAGTAGCATCATCTCTGCATGACCCCTCTTTTCAGTAGGATGCCTTTAAAGTTGCAAAATAATTCATGTTCCTCAGGCACCTGGAACCCTGGTGTGCCGTTGCCAGACTCAGTTCAGGTAGAGAAACAGTGGGGACCTGGGACCGAAACTCCTGCTGCCTGACCTCTGGAGGATTGTCCTTTTTGGAGTTTTAATAGGTGTCATCAGCCCAGCAGGGGAGACTCTTGGCAAACTCGAGGTTTTCTCCTTCCAGAAGCTCACTGATCCTGCCTCTGTGAAAGGGCCAAATTTGTCAGTGGGAAAAGAATTTTAAGAGGTATCATGAAGTAAACTATTTTGCCATGCTCTGGATATTGACCCTTACTAATAAAGCTTCTTACATTTTCAAACACGGTACTGAATCCTCTCTTTAAATAATTAATGAGTAGGGAGACAAGAGGAGTTCACTCAGCTCTTTGAAAGGGAAAAGTCGAGTAGACTTAAGGTACATTAGGAAAAAGTGAGTCAAATGGAATTGCATTCATGTTTGCAGAGTTAAATACTGGGATTATTTTTTTCAAGGATTTTTATATGTGGCTATCTGCATAGAGGAGATTTATTCTTAGGCCTCTTTCAAGTTAGATATTTGTTACCATTAGAGAGGAAACCTGTTCTTCAATTATTTTCTTTCTCAGTCTCTTCCCTCATCTATTTAAAAAATGATCCAAACCTTCCATTCATTGAGTGCAGGACAGCACAGAGCAGAAGGAGGGAAAAAATGATAGAAACTCAGTGAAGGCCATCAGGAAGTTCTGCCAAGAGACATTTTGAAAATGTTAATAGTGCTTAGATGTCAATAACACTTTTATCTTGAAGTCATCCAACTACTCTGTGGAGTTTAAATTATCTATCTGAAAGTGGCGATTCAGAGTTTAATTGTCTACTCGTAATACATAGAAATATTTGGATGAACCAAGTTCATTCGTGGATGTTGGTCAGTTTTCTGAGCTCTAAAAAGTGTTGCTCATTATACCATGTGGAGCCTGTGTTTTTCATCCTTTCCAGCCAGAGTTATATCGGTTTCCAAATTCAGAACTGTGACAACATTCCAGCAAAAGTTGTTTTTACGGTCTTTGACCGAGGAGAAAAGAAAACGTATTGGGTAAAGTATGGGAGAATTCTTCTTCTCCTAAATTTCCTCCCACCAGAAAGAAACAAAATGGAAAAAAAAAAAAAAAAGGGAATCAGAAAACAAATGGGTGTCTGGGAATCCAAAGGATACATTTCCTCATAATATACCTGTCTCAGGGAAAACTTGCAGGGGAAATGTTTGCCTGTTCCTCAAATGTCATAGCTTTCCTTTGGTCTCTCTCGGTGGATCTGATTTCTCAGCCATACAAGGTATTCCTAGTTGTTTCTAGTATTTTCTGTGGACAAGAATCATCTGGTACATAATCCGTGGCTGGGCCAGAGGCTGAGCGCAGCTGGCCACAGCTGTGCTGGGGTAGCCTGAGAACCGAGCTGTTCATAGAAGGTGGTTTAAGGAGGCATTTGCAAGCAGACCAGACGGCGGGCTCTGTGCCAGCCTCAGCTGGTGGTGGGGGTCAACCTTCTGCGGGAATAACACTGGTCATTGGTGGTCACAGATATGGAGCTGAACAGAAAGTGGGGCCTTTGCTACCCTGAAGGCTGCTGTCACAGCTGACTGTCCACCTCTGTGGGGTCAAGTCACAGGCCTTGTAGAATGAAAGGCCGTGCCCTTTTCATTCCCATCTTTTCAGGCTTTTTTTCACCATGAATTCTTCTCTGGAGAAATCTTAGCAGTGGCACTGCATTTTCTTTAAAATCTAAGTGTGTATTTATAGGGACTCTTTAAATAATTTGTGTGTGATGAATTCTGAAAAGCATGTCTTGTTCAGGGAGTGCTGGTCCTCAGAGTGTGCAAATTTGTGGCAAATTGTCACTCCAGGGCAGCAGTAGGTCAGCAAGTAGGAAGAGGAACAGGACGAAGAGTCACGAATTGGTGGGAGGGGCTTGGTTGAGTTTAAGACAGATAAGGGAAGGAGTTGGGACTCATAGAGTAAGATACCCCTGGATATCATAGATTAGAATGAGCAAAGGTCAAACCCAGAGAAAAAGTATCAATAGCAAGAACTTTTCATTCCTGAGATATCAAAATAGATGGTGTCCAGGCTTTAGGAGGTGTTGGGGGTACAGCACATAGGAAATGCTGAGACAGACTTTTGGCAAAGCAGAGGCTCTTTCACTTTTTCCTTTTATGTACTTCTGACTACATGTGGGCGCTTGTTGCCAAAGGGAGACTCGTGGGCTGACCCCTCCTGATTTAGCAATGCCAGAGGTAGTCAACCTTATGGGAATCACTAACACACATGTATCTGAAGTTAGTCATGGCTTTGTGACCATCACTTATTTTGAAAGTTCCCTGCCAAGTGAAGTTACTTTGGAAACAAAAATCCTTTCTTAATATAAGCAGGGGACAATTGAAAATCATTTTACAAATTCAAAGAAATAGTTAAATTGTTACCCTATTGTTCATTGCTTCCGGGAGGGTTGAATAAGAAAGTTTCATGGTAAAAAATGAAGGACCTAAATGTTGGAGGACTTTCCATGAAGTTTAATGTCTTCTGTGGTATGGTAACATAGCATTTTCCTGAGACAACTGAATATATCTTACAGAATTGGTATGTGAAATAAAAAAGTAACAGGATATTATAGTTAAGAAAAAAAAGCCATGAAGATAAAGGCTGTTTAAGGTTGAAATTTCTTGGTGGCATTAATGAAGATGGTGCAGTGTCAGCGAAATCTCACACCAAATGGGGAGATCTGGGCTGCGCTATTTGTGTGCATTGGAGGGATGGAGGCCAGCCGCTTTCTTTTTTTCCATGCATGTGTTTGTCCATATTTTCAGGGCTATTGGCAAATGAGTACAATGCACATGAGCTGAAACTTGCTCTGTGGTTCTGGGGGTCTAAGGAAAGGGATGCCAACCCAGGTACAGCTTTCAGCCTCTTTCCCGTTTAGGTTAAAGCCAACAGAGGTAAGAGCCAAGGCTACCACTCCTCTATTAAGGGTTGCCTGGAGGGTTGAGGGCCTCAGGTAGCGCAGCCCAGAATTTCCTATCTGTGTCCCTCATGCATATGCATGTAGTTAGATGATGTGGGCTGGCCCCTGCTATCCACTGTCAGCAGTATTTTTATGCTTCACCATACTTTATCCTCCATCTCCACCCAAAGAACAGTTTAACCTTCCTTTTCAGTTCTTGCTACAAATGATTGGAGGGTTTCATCCATTTTAATAAATGAGTACTCACTGAGTGCTTTTGTGTACATTGTACCAAACTTGAAGCTGTGGCAATAGGAAGAGTTTATTTCTTGTTTTTTTTTTTTTTTTTTTTATTTCTTGTTTTTTTAATTGAAGTATAGTTGATTTACAATGCTGTGTTAGTTTCAGATGTATAGCAAAGTACACACACATATATACACTTTCAGTTCAGTTTAGTGGCTCAGTCGTGTCCAACTTTTTGCAACCCCCATGGACTGCAGCACGCCAGTCTTCCCTGTCCATCACCTACTCCCAGAACTTGCTCAAACTCACGTCTGTTGAGTCGGTGACGCCATCCAACCATCTCATCCTCTGTCGTCCCTTTCTCCTCCTGCCTTCAATCTTTTGCAACATCAGGGTCTTTTCCAAGAAGTCAGTTCTTTGCATCAGGTGTCCAAAGCATTGGTGTTTCAGCTTTAGCATCAGTCCTTTCAATGAATATTCAGGACTGATTGCCTTTAGGATGGACTGGTTGGATCTCCTTGCAGTCCAAGGGACTCTCGTGAGTATTCTCTACCACCACAGTTTAAAAGTATCAATTCTTCAGTGCTCAGCTTTCTTTATGGTCCAACTCTCACATCCATATATGACTATTGGAAAAACCACAGTTTTGACTAGACAGACCTTTGTCGGCACAATAATGTCTCTGCTTTTCAATATGCTGTCTAGGTTGGTCATAGCTTTTATTCCAAAGAGCAAGCGTCTTTCAATTTCATGGCTGCAGTCACCATCTGCAGTGATTTTGGAGCCCCCCCAAATAAAGTCTGTCACTGTTTCCATTGTTTCCTCAACTATTTGCCATGAAGTGATGGGACCAAATGCCATGATCTTGGTTTTTTAAATGTTGAGTTTTAAGCCAGCTTTTCCACTCTCTTCTTTCAACTGCATCAAGAGGCTCTTCAGTTCCTCTTTACTTTCTGCCATAAGGGTGGTATCATCTGCATATCTGAGGTTATTGCTACTTCTCCTGGCAATCTTGATTCCAGCTTGTGCTTCATCCAGTTTGGCATCTAGAATGATGTACTCTGCATAAAAGTTAAATAACCAGGGTGACAATATACAACATTGACATACTCCTTTCCCAATTTTGAACCCAATTTCTGTTCCATGTCTGGTTCAAACTGTTGCTTCTTGACCTACATACAGATTTCTCAGGAGGCAGGTAAGGTGGTCTGGTATTCCCAGCTCTAAGAATTTTCCACAATTTGTTGTGATCTACACATACAAAGGCTTTGATGTAATCAATAAGGCAGAAGTATATGTTTTTCTGGAATTCTCTTGCTTTTTTGATGATCCAGCAGATGTTGGCAATTTGATCACTGGTTCCTCTTCCTTTTCTAAATCCAGCTTGAACATCTGGAAGTTCACGGTTTATGTACTGTTGAAGCCTGGCTTGGAGAAGTTTGATCATTACATTGCTATCATGTGAGATAAAGGCAGAGTGACAGTAGAAGTATTAGTCACTCAGTTGTGTCCGACTCTTTGTGGCCCCATGGACTGTATGTAGCCTGCTAGGCTCCTCTGTCCATGGAATTCTCCAGGCAAGAATACTGGAATGGGTTGCCTTTCCCTTCTCCAGGTGATCTGCCTGACCCAGGGATTGAACCTGGGTCTCCCGCATTACAGGCAGATTCTTTAGTGTATGAACTGCCCAGGTAAGTCCCATATAAATATTAGGAAGAGTTTAAAAGACATTATCCTTGCCCAGTGAATGCCCACTGAGTGTTCTTACACATAACACTTGAATAGGGTGTGGAGGAGGAGTACTTGTAGTAGAGCTAGAGTTAGGGAAATTACAAAGACAAGTTGTATGAGAACCAAACATTATACAGATCAATTTTTCATGGGTTCCAGTACCTGTGTTTTTCTATAAACCTTTCCTGATATTTTTGTCAACCTTAGGAATGCAGGCATGAGTTGACATACACACTTACTCCTTTCCCACAGTTGTTTTTTCTTAATTTCACGAGGACATCAAAGTTAGTGGGAAAAGGCCAATGAGGAAATTTTGTTGTGTGTGGGGAGAACCCACACATAATATTTGCATTTCAGATGAGAAAACCCAAGGGGAACAAAGGTACTTGATACACAGGATGCTGGCAAAATATTTTACCAGGATGTGGTTTTGACCAGGTTGCTATTTCTGCTGGGATAGAATGTGCTTTACTTTATAAAAATTATCTCTTGATCTCTCTTAAACACTCTCCATTATGGCCCCTTTTCTGTTCATTGAAAGCTTATGTAGAATTATACACTACCTGTTATTCTGCATTCATTCTAGGCTAGCTTGCAGAATTTCAGGGAGAAGACATGCAATTCTTCAATCAGGCTTAGCAGTTGTGATCACAGGAATTCTTTTTCTTTGCCCCCTCTGTGAGCCTGAAGGCTAGAACCCTGACTGTTGGCACATGACTAGCTTTCATGGCCAAAATAGTCCCTACAAATGAAAGAAATGTGTTTCTGTAGTCCCATGAATCAAACAGGACTGAGTTCTATCCCTTGCTTTGGAATAACTTGACAATTTTTTTCATTCTAGGTGATGTGGTGACTTATATGTAGTGCCAGTACATTCATTTTCACCTCTCATCCTCATTTTCCTACCTGCCTAAGTATAAAAGGAACATAATAAAACGATATGTTACTGGCTATAGATAACAAGATTCTCTCTGTGTATCTTTGCCATGGGAAGGCCTGCTAAAGAATTAGGCTTGGTGTTTTTTTGTCATTTGGAGCAATTATGTTGAATGGCCCTTGCTTTAGTTTTGGCTTTGTAATGAAATGCATAGCCAAGGTGTCAATACGGCAGCTATGTGGAGTCTAGGTCTCATTCTGCTATAATGACTATACCATGGGGTGAATGTGGAAACCAGAAAGTTCAGTTTCGAAGTCTGAAAGCAGCAGAGAACAGATGAAGGTAACAGAACAAAACTTACTTCCAGCCTTGACTGTTTCTGCCAGTACATTCTTGTCTCGTTACTTCACATGGACCAGATAGGAAACAAGGTGATCTGCAGATACCCTCAGGAGTCCTGCTAATCAGAAGAGCGGGAGTCCTGCTTACACACCATAGGTGACCACACATCATCTCTTCAAGACTCGCTGGCCATGTTCAGCTCTTAGATTATAGCAGTTCCTCAAACTTTACGTGTCTGCATATCCTTGGGGATTCTGTGGGTCTAAGATGGTGCCAGCTATTTCTCATATTTAATAAGATCCCAGGAGATGCTAATGCTGCTGGTCTGTGGACCACACTTGGGTACCAAGGCCCTAGGCCATGAGGCTACAGTGGCCTAGATGTCAGGTCTGATAGCAATACCAACAGGTTAATTTATCTCTAATCCATGAATTGGACTGCTCTCTGGGCCTTAGTTAACCTCCTTTTAAATATTTGCTGTTGGTCAGGAAGAGAATTGAGTGTTGACTGAAGAATGACAGACCTAGGGCTGGAGGGTGTATGGAATGGTCTCAGGATACTGGGGGAGCCCTCATACCCCCGTTCCCCCCTAATTGCTTAAGCTCTCTTTGTTAGAGGGTCATTTGTGTTAACAAATAGTGCCTTTAAAATGTTAGATCTCAGTACGAATCAGTTTCACTAGCTGGTTTATTTCCAGCTGGAAATTGCTGATGGGAGAGATGGGTCATTGAGGGAAACCTGGGATGAGAATAGAAGTTTAAAGATTTGTACAGTCTTTAACACTCTTGTGTGTTTCCTTGGTGCTGGGCGATGCTACGATGCTTCATTCTTGTCCGATTCTGTGTGACTCTATGGATTGCAGCCTCTCAGGCTCTTCTGTCCATGGGATTCTCGAGGCAAGAATACTGGAGTGGGTTGAAATTCCTCATCATCTTCCCAACCCAGGGACTGAACCCACATCTCTAATGTCTCCTGCATTGGTGGCGGGGTCTTTACCACTAGTGCCACCTGGGAAGCCTGTGTTTCCTTGTTTCCTTTACTTTCACCTTACTACCGGACTTCACTTTACTTCTGATACTTACGGTCACCAAATTTTGGGTATTTTTTTCCCCCCTTTGTTGTTGTTCAGTCGCTCAGTTGTGTCCAACTCTTTGCAACCCCACAGACTGCAATGCCAGACTTGTCTGTCCCTCACCATCTCCCGGAGCTTGCACAAACTTATGTCCATTGAGTCAGTAATGCCATCCAACCATCTCGTCCTGTGTCATCCTCTTCTCCTCCTGCCTTCAGTCTTCCCAGCATCAGTCTAGGTTAAAAAACAAAACAGAAACTCTGAAGGAAACATTCTCCACCTTGTTTTTGTTTTTGTTTTTTTCCAGATGTATTTCTCCAGGTTTGGCTACAAAGAAAAGACTTCTTACAGAGTTTATACCTGCTAGGAAATCAGGATATTCCAGAAATCTCACAGTGTCCAGGCCAGTTTTCTTTCCAAATCTGAGGTGAAGCATTCTCTTTTCAAATTTCAAAAGGTGAGTTATCAGATTTGTGCATTTATACTGGTTTTATATCAATAGTACCAGTGTGACTGGAATGCTTGAAAAGAATGCTGTTCCCTAGAAACTTTTGAAAGAAAAACACTTAAAAATAATTTGACCATTGTATGGTTGGGATTTTTAGCCTCAGTGGCTCTGGTGTACTTAGTGGGCATGGAATTATTCCAATTGCATCATAATCTTCCACTTCAGATTAAGTTGATTTTTTTCTTTAAACAACAAATTGTGAGAATGAGAATCTTGGGAGGGACAGTAGGGAAATGACAGGTGCTATGAGTCTCTTAACTTATGTTTAATACTTATAATTACATTAGTGCATAACTCCCTTAGGGTCAAAGATTAGGCAATCTAATGGAATAAGATTTAGGAAATCAGGGCCCTGATGACTACATTAAGTCCCCCACACATGAATGAGTTCCCTTCTGAGCGTGCGTTCGTAAGCCCAACAAAGTAAGCCTAGGTACCCAACTAACACAATCAGCTATATAGTACTGTGCTGTAATAGATTGATAATACTTTTCACATAAATGATACATAAAAAACAAGCAAACACAAACATTTAAAATATTACAGTGCAGTACCATGAAAAGTGTAGTAGTACAGTACAATAGCTAGCATACAGGGGCCAGTAGCAATACCAGCTACGTTACCACGGCTTATATGCTCGCCTCTGAACATCCTGGGCTTGAAATAAGGATACAGTACTATACTCTGCAGCTCTATACAGTGAAGTTCACAAAAGCCCAACCACCTGCAGAGAATGCACACACGTGACAATGTATGCCAGATACATGAACTGACTTATGTGATTGGACATGCAAATGCATATTTGCATCTTGGAAAGTTTAAAACTTGAAGGTTTGTATGTAAGGGTCTTACTGTACAGGATTTGAATTTCTACAATTTAATTACATCAACTGTGTCATAAAACATTAATGCTTAAAAAAAAAATTAATGCTTGGTGAACATGATCCATAATCCTTAGTTCAGTTCAGTTGCTCAGTCATGTCCGACTCTTTGCAACGCCATGGACTGCAGCACACCAGGCTTCTCTGTCCATCACTAACTCCTGGAACTTGCTCAAGCTCATGTCCATGGAGTTGGTGATGCCAACTCCCAACCTGGGGACCCAGCAAAGGGACTGAGAACCCTGAGGGAATTTGACTTTGGAGGCCACTGGGATTTGTTTACAGAACTTCCACAGGTCTGGGGAAACAGACTCTTGGGAGGGCACAAACAAAACCTTGTGTGCACCAGAAGACAGAAGAAAGGAGCAGTGTCCCCACAAGAGACTGAGTCAGGTGCCTGTGAGTGTCCAGGAGTCTCCAGTGGAGGGGTATGTCGACAGTGTGACCTCAGGCTAAACAATAGGGAAGGAACACAGTCCCACACATCAACAGGAAATTTGATTAAAGATTTACTGCGCATGGCCCCGCCCATCAGAACAAGACCCAGTTTCCCCTACAGTCAGTCTCTCCCATCAGGAAGCTTCCATAAACCTCTTATCCTTATCCATCAGAAGGCTCACAGAATGAAAACCATAATCACAGAAAACTAGCCAAACTGATCACATGGACCACAGCCTTGTTTAACTCAATGAAACTATGAGCCATGCCATGTAGGGCCACCCAACACAGACGGGTCATGGTGGAGAGTTCTGACAAAATGCGGTCCACTGGAGAAGGGAATGGCAAACCACTTCAGTATTCTTGCCTTGAGAACCCCATGGATGGTATGAAAAGGCAAAGAGATAATCCTTAGTAGCTGTGTTTTAATAAATAGTAATTTCAAAGTAACAGGTACTGTTTATTGAAGATAAACTATAGGGCTAGCACTCCTCTAGGTACATTACTACATTACAATCTTAGCTCATTTAGACTTTGTCGATTACCTTTTCCTGGTAAAATGATGATAATGATGGCCGTTGGTTATAGCCTACATGTACGTAGTGTTTTATGACACTTTCTCTACATATTTTCATTAATCTAGTCAGTATTTCATGAAATAATTCTAATTTCCTGATTCAAAATTTTGCTGAGATTTCATAGATGATTGTGTATATGTGAGTGTGTGTGTGCATGTGCTCAGTCGTGTTTGACTCTTTGCAACCCCATGGGCTGTAGTCTTCCAGGCTTCTCTGTCCATGGGATTCTCCAGGCAAGAACACTGGTGTGGGTTGCCATTTCTTACTCTAGGTTATCTTGCCAATCCAGGGTTTGAACCCGTGTCTCCTGCATTGGCAGGAGGATTTTTTTAGTCCTGTGCCATCTGGGAAGCCCATAGAGAATATTGACTGTGAATCAGAACTTTGCATCTCGGGTGAAGAGGAAGTGGAGAGAGCATTTTTTCCTTTCCAATTCCAACTGTGAAGAGTGAGACAGGGGTGTCCGTGTGGAGCTGCTGGACTGAAGATTTTCATCCACAAACCAGGTGTTTGGATTTCCTTCCATATTTTCTCTGTGTCTGCTCTGCCTATGGACTTAAGTTTCCCTCTCTATTGTAATACCTTTTTTCTTTCATCTTGTCTTTTTAAATTTAAGCCATGTTGGTTTAGATCTTCTGGTAGTTGGCTTATCTTGATGCTGACTTTGGCCAGCTTTTAAGAACTCTCCTAATATTGAAGGCAAATGCGGTTACCATTTAAATGATAAATGGAAGAATGTTTCACATAAGGAGGCCTGGTAGATATGTTATTGAAAATTTAATAAAATTACCTGTAATCATATTGGCAAAGCAATTCCTTAGGGCCATCTGCTCATTTATTAAAATGATTTTTTAAAATATATTGAACCAGATGATGGTTTTCTAGTAGCATTTTACCCGTATTGGCTTTTTTTTTTAACTGTAAGTTATACTTTTTATTACCTCCTGTGTATCCCATCCCATTATCAGTTTATGATAGGATCCCCCAGAGTAAAGGTTTTTTTGTTTTATTTTTTTAAAATTAAATCACTCTGTTCAACTTTCTATGCCATTTATGAGTTAACCTTCTACACATAAATGGCAGGGTGGCATTGCTTATGGGCTACCTCTGTCCTCATGAGATGCCTGAAACTTCTCTTCCAATTTTTTTCCTACCATTTTTCTTTCATTAGGATAATACCAAGAATTGCAAGCACCCTGGTAGGCTTATGATCTGGTGCCATTTAAACCAACTATCTGTCCATCATTCATTTATTTCACGGGTTGAAAAGAACCAGATTATGCTTTAATAAAAATCATACGAAATGCTATGTGGCATCCTAGAGATCTTGGAATAGTAAACAAGCATTAGTGGAGAAACTGGTGATTTGAATAAAGTCTGTGGTTTGGTTAATAGTATTGTACGTATGTCCATCTTCAGTACTGACAAATGTAACACGGTTCTGCCAATGTTAACATTCGGCTAAACTGGATGAGGTTATAAAGGAATTCTCTCTACTCTCTTTGTAATTTATCTGCACATCTATAATTATTCCAAAATAAAACATTAAAAAAATTCCAGCCCCTAAATTATATGCCTTTTCTTTCTTCTTTTTGTACTTTTATTTACTTATTTCTTTTTGACTGTGCTAGGTCCTCATTGCTATATGCTTCTCTAGTTTCTTTTCCTCGCAGAGAGCGGGGTCTACTCTCTAGTTGCAGCATCTCACTGCAGTGGCTTCTCTTGTTGCAGAGGATGGGCTCTAGGCTGCGTAGGCTTCAGTAGCTGCAGCGCTCGGGCTCAGTAGTTGCAGTTCCCTGGCTCTAGAGCACAGTTTCAATAGTTGTGGCGCACAGGTTTAGTTGCTCTGCCTCATGTGGGATCTTCCTGGACCAGGGTTGAAATCCATGTCTCCTGAATTGGTAGGTAGATTCTTTACCATTGAGCCACCAGGAAAGCCCCTGTATGCCTTTTCTCTACCTTCAAAATAAGAAATTTTCCTATATGTTTTGAACACAACACAACATTTTAACATCCTTGGAATTTTATTTCACATTTTTTCTGTCATGTATTACGAGAGAATATTCACCAAGGACACTCATTAAATACAGGAGTAGCTTACATGGATCTAATGATAGTCTTGCAGAAAATACCCATGAAGGTTTTCCCCCTACCTTTGGATTATGTCAGCTAAACATTTGCAACATCTTGGCATTTCTTACTCTAGTTTTCTTTTCTGTGATAGTCCAATATCTCAGAAAATATATTAAAAAATTGAACACAGGTAACAGATAAAAAGATATGGGTTGCATATGGAGAAAATTTTAGAAAATATTATAAATGTGTGAAAGCATGGCTTGCAGAGGAAGAACCCTAGTCAGTGTGATCCCTAGTAACTGACAATATTGCTGGGTTTAGGTAATGTGCTTCCCAGCATCTGCATCCCTGGTACATGCTGAGGGGTTAGGAAATTTTGGAACTGTGTGAACTGAGTTCACAATTTTACTTTGTTCTCGTACAAAAAAAAAAAAAAAAAAAAATGTATTTCCTGCTTGGCTCAAGATGATAATTATGGAACTTCACATTTTAACAAACCGATGAGTTAGATATTTATTTTGGTGAGGAGATTTTGAGGTCTTCAAAGCACACCCCCTAGGTGATCTCTCACTCCAGAGGGAGCCTTTATGGAAGATACCAAGTGACAGGTATAGAGAGACCAAGCACTGGTGTTTGTCCGTGGGAGAGACATCTCTTTCCACATTGTGGAGAGTTGTGCCTAGACACACAAAGGTAGGAAGACTCAGACATAACCGCCCATAACACTATCACTAGTTAACAGGGGAAGGGGGCGTTCTCCAGCCAGGCAGCCCTGGATGCAGCTGCTACTGTGTTAGGAACTCACCCAATGACAGCCATACATATCAAATCTTTACTGTCACATACTCTATTTCATATGATGTAGAATTTTATATTCATACAAAAAATATAAACTAGAATGACTGACAAGAGCAGTTATGATATCTGTAATTAACATTGATCATTCTTCAATTGTGAACAAAGGCTTCTGAGTCAATAAGAACTGGACTTTTATCCTGGCTCTACCATTTGCTCTCTCTAGGACCTTGGGCAAGTGGCTTATCCCTCTGTACTTCAGATTCCTTGCTATATAAATTGGAGATAAAAATAATGTCTATTTTATAGGATTGTTTTGTGGGCTTGTGAGAGTAAAGTGCCACAGTCAGCACATAAGACCCCGTGAGAATTGATTACATGTTCACCCACCCCACTCGCTCCAAGCTTTCTCTAGTGTAACTGAGGAACAAAAGGGCTCCCTATGCACATGAACACATGTGCGTGCACAGATAGACAGTGTCCCCAACCTCTGGCCACACATGGAGTTTCCATTCTGCTTCTGATCCTCTCTAAGACCATATTTGTTCACCTCCTCCCCTGACTTCCTTCCTCCTCCGTTGCCAATACCTTCTTTTTCTCCTTTTTCCTTCTTCCTCTTCCCCCTCCTTTCTCCTTCCCAACAGTTTTCTTCTCTCCTCCTCCATGGGCTCCTCCTCTCTTACTCCCATTTCTCTCTGCAAGGATTTCAGACTTCTTAAGAACAGGTACGATGGGGAATGTCCACATGTACAAAGGAACTAGGATCAAACCTCAGTGTTGAATTGCATTGTTGAGAATCCCAGACCTTTCTTTTTCTGTAAAAGCTGCCTAATGCTGCATAAGAAGCAAACTTGGCCCTGGAGCATTCCACTGACTGTAAGATACACAAAAGTAAACAGAACTCTCCTTCCCTCTAAGCAAAGTGGTCATTCAAAAGAGGAAGATGTCTAAAGGGAAAAAAAAATAATATATATATATATATCACTCAGTTATGTCTGACTCTTTGCAACCCCATGGACTGTAGCCCACCAGGCTCCTCTGTCCATGGGGATTCTCCAGGCAAGAATGTTGGAGTGGGTAGCCGTTTCCTTCTCCAGGGAACTTCCCAACCCAGGAATCAAACTGGGGTCTCTTGCATTGGAGGTGAATTCTTTACCAGCTGAAATACTTGGGAAGCCATATATATATATATGGCTTATAGATATATAACTTTATATACATATTATATATATATCAGCTTATATGTATATCTAAGGATATATAACTTAATCACTTTGCTGTATACCTGAAGCTAACATAGCATTGTAAATTATACTTCAATTTAAAAAACGGTTAAAAAACAAAGGAAGAGGATGTCATGTCATTACTACCACACCACCCCTTCTATGGCCACTTGCTGGACTATTTTCAGAAACAGTACAGTAGTTGATAACCTTGATCAGGTTTTTATTTTTATTTTCCCACATAGCTAAGGGCATCCTAATCTCAATCTCAGGGGAATGAGGCAAGTTTCCTGAAATATTCTTCAGTTCAGTTCAGTCGCTCAGTCATGTCCGACTCCTTGTGACCCCATGAATCACAGCACACCAGGCCTCCCTGTCCATCACCAACTCCTGGAGTTTACTCAAACTCATGTCCATTGAGTCGGTGATGCCATCCAGCCATCTCATCCTCTGTCGTCCCCTTCTCCTCCTGCCCCCAATCCCTCCCAGTATCAGGGTCTTTTCCAATGAGTCAACGCTTTGCATGAGATGGCCAAAGTACTGGAGTTTCAGCTTCAGCATCAGTCCTTCCAATGAACACCTAGGACTGATCTCCTTTAGGATGGACTGGTTGGATCTCCTTGCAGTCCAAGGGGCTCTCAAGAGTCTTCTCCAACACCACAGTCCAAAAGCATCAATTCTTCGGCACTCAGCTTTCTTCACAGTCCAACTCTCACATCCATACATGACCACTGGAAAAACCATAGCCTTGACTAGACGGACCTTTGTTGGCAAATATTCTTATCCTCTGATTATTCTTAAGACTTCCATGATCCTCATTTCATTTTTAAGTTAATTTTTGATTACAAAACAAATATCCCTCCCTCCCAACCTCCAAAACTAAACCATAAAAGAGATTACAGGGTTAGGACAAGGTCAGTTAGAGGAGAATTCCCTTTTCACTTTCACCCCATTTATAGAGGGGAAGAGAGCTCAGTGAAAGGGGTCTCATTACGGGGTGACCAGCTGACCCACATCTGAAGGCACTTTAAGGACTACACAGCCTTAACTTCTGCAGGGCTTTTAAAATCCCTGATGTATTCTGAACTCATAAAACTCTGACATTTACTTACTAGAAAAAAGTTTTAGTTCAGAAGAACTCAACTTATTCTCCAATATCCATCATTGATTGCGGCCTGAACTCTGGTTAGAAGTTGTTGCTCCAATAGTGGATAGCTTTCAGATCTTCAGGGAGCAGATACCAGATGTTTGATAAGGGCTGACTAATGATGCCTGCTTCTTGGTGCATACGTTAAAATTTTAAAATATTTTCAAGTGTTAGGTGCAATATTGCTCTTTAAGATCTGTACAGATAACACAAATAGAGATTCAGACCATTCAGATGAGTAAAAATATAGACTACATACATTGGTATAATTGTAGTTGATCTTGTAACCAAGAAAAGATATGAGTGCTTTCAATATGTTGGTGAGCGCAGAGGAAGAAAGTGCTTATTTAGCAGAGGAAGGGAAAGTAGTGAACTATGAGGAAGGGTGTGCTTCCAATGCTAAGATGTGGAGAAGTGAGTCAGCTCTGATAGCCCAGGGCGTGTTGGCTTGGATTGTGACTTGGAGAGAAAGAGGACTCTGTCTAAACTGAAAGGGGACTGCTGACAGGAAGGAAAGAAACTACCTTTTGTTTGCTAATATCATTGGTCAGGCCTTTTGTGATGAATATGGAGAATGGATGCCTAGATCAGCTTCAAATGAGAGTTTGTTGCCCATCCCCTGGGAGAGCTGGTCACATGCAGCCCTCCAGGGTTTCCTCAGCTGCACAGAGTCACCTGAAGGTCACCCTCGAGATCAAGCATCAGGAATAAAATCCAGCCATTTCCGCCTTACCTGGGGAAATTCCAATGGCTCACTTTAGCTCTAAAGCTCCCTGTGGGGTCAGCTGGAGCTGTTGTCAGGTCTGCATTAAAGCTCACACTTCCCTTTGCCCATTCCTTTTTTATCCTCCCTCTTCAGGTGCTGATCCTAAAAGCACTCTCTAATATATGTTCTAGAGTCTAACTCCATCTCAGAGTCTGCCTCTGGGACAACTGACCTGTGACACGCTTTCAATATGCTCTGTTGGTCAATCTTCATAATAACTCCCCAAGGGTGGTTTTTTAGCTCTCTTATAAAGGTGAGACCTAGGTGAAATACCTCACCAGAAGTCACACATGCTTGGCATCCACATGTTGTTCTGTTTAACCACATTATTCATACTCTTTTCAGTGTATCATGAAAAATGAAAATGAAAGTTGCTCAGCTGTGTCTGGCTCTTTGTGACTCCATGGACTGTAGAGTCCATGGAATTCTCCAAGCCAGAATACTGGAGTGGGTTGCCATGCCCTCCTCCAGGGGATCTTCCCAACCCAGGGATCGAACCCAGGTCTCCCTCATTGCAGGCGATTCTTTATCAGCTGAGCCACAAATCACATTGCCTCCTAAAAGGATTAGCTGCAGACACACAGCTTCAGGCATGTACAGTAAAGATTAGATAATTACTTGTGTGCCCTCATTCAGTCAACAGTTATTTACTAAATACTCACCAGTGTACCAGAAATTTTACAGTTAGAAGGAAAAAAAACATAAAGCATGAGATGGATGTCCTATTTCCATAAAGGGTTTGTAGACACTGGACAGGATCTGGTGTCTGCTCTATAATGCCAGTCTACAAGTCAACTTAGACAGTATCTTTGAAGATCAGCCTTTCTCAGCTTTATTTTCTTTTGGAATTATATCATTTAATTAGAGATTTAAGGAACTAATGGCATAGGAAGGTGAAACAAACAACTGTTGTTTTGAAAGAATCTATAAAAACTGATGCTAAAAAGTTGCTGCCAAAATAATTGTAACCAAGACAGCTATAAAATGTTGGAAGATGTATACACTTAGGAAAGTTACATACTTATATTGTTTCTCAAATATATTTAAGTTTTAATTTTAAAAAGCACAAATGGAAATCTTAGATGATGCATTTTGATTATGATTCATTCGGGGAAAAAAAGAATGGATTTGTACTGAAAAAAATCTTGGCCCAACATCAATAGATTGGCAAATGAATATTCATTTATATGTTTTGAGTTAGAACAAAATATTTAAGGTATGTATGCATTTTTTTTTATGATTCCCTGCTTTAACCAACTTTTTCTGTTGGCCAAAGTTACTGTTAAACTGAGGTTCTCCACATGTTTATTAAGAACATGTATTCTCCCCAAATAGTATATCTCATAAAGAATATATCAATAAAAGTTTGTTATATGAGTGAATCACCCAAAAATGTATGAGATGAAAATCACTGTGTGAAATATGTAAGTACCACATGTAGATTTGTGTACTTTGTTTCATTGGGGTCAATATTCAACCTTTGTTCTTCTGGAAGAAAAATCATATCCAGTCGTTCTTTGTTAGTGCCAACTGAATGAATTTTGCTTCTTTACTTCTGTTGTATTGTCTTTTTTTAGTGAGACATTTAAAATAGTTATACAATTGAGGTAACACATTTGCAAAGACCAACTTAGCTAAAATAACAGCTAAAACTTCCTAATTATAAGCTAATGTTGATCAGAACCAAAGCAAAAACCAATTCTTAATTTCATATAAAACTATGACTATTTAACTTTTCCTGTAAATATACTTACCCTTAATCTATAGTTAGCTGCCACTTTACTCTCTCTCTCACCTTGGACTTTTCTCCCAAATCTCTGAATAGTTAACAACCTTCATTTCTGTTGTGGGCTTGTTAGACTTTTCTACACATAATGTCTACTTTACTACATGTAATATCTACTTCTAGAACTGCTCTATTTTTAACATGCAGCCACATAAAGACAATATCCTATCTTGGCTTTCCCTAGGCTTGTATTGATTTTCCACACACAGTGGAGTGAGAAAGTAAACATGAAGGCACAGAACTGTATCTGTTTTGGCGACCAAATGGCTTGGGTTAAGATCTTTAGTTGGAATTCCTTCCTAGATCTGAAATTCTGGAATTTAGCTTTGTTCGGTAAGAAAAGCAAGAATGACTCTGGTAGTAAGAGATAATTCTATTGTACAAAGACAGATTTTTAAAACAAAATAGAGTAAATAAAAGTATAAACTTTGACTATGTTTTTATAATTTAAATCAGGATGAAACTAATCAAATTTCAAGAAACATAATCATTTAGGAATATATTGTTACTACCCCACCAACATCAATGTTGGTATCCTTATTTATCATTTTAAAGTAAAGTAGAAAACCACCTTCATTCATCCTGAATCTTTTCCAAGGTCAGAACTTTTCATGGTTTATGGTTTCATCTTGGTTGGTAACAGAAGAGCTTGGGGTTTCAAAATAATTCAATTCAAAAAACAAAAACAGTTCCAGAGGTAATTTCATTGGACAAATATTGAGTAAAGTTTTTTTCTTTAGGAATTATTAGTCTTTATATAGTAATATGTATTGTAAATTTCCAAGAGAGTAAGGGATGTTGTACATAGTGTTTTATAAACCTATGGAAGGCTCATATAATAAATATCTTGAAAGATAAATTGATGTGTCTTGGTGACTGATTAAATACAAGAAGTAAGAAGGAATGAAACAAAGGTAAAAGATGTTGAAGCTGGGAAATTATAAAAAAAAATCTGCTATTTCATTGCAATCATTTGTCAAATTTCTACTACATGACAGGTACTACAGATGAGGGACTGGGACTTAGAAATTTAAGTAATTTGTCAAGGGTCATATAGATAATATGTGGTTGTCACAATAGTGCAATCACAGTGTACTGAAATGATTGATGGAGAGACACCAAACATAAGTGAAAGGATGTGAAGTTCCTTTCATCACAAAGGATGTGGAAGCTTATGGTACCAATTACACAAAGCAGGAGGCAACACACTGCCCTCCCAGATGGAGGTACAGGTGCAGCCAGTACGTGCTACGCAGTGTGATCGTTCTGCCAGATAAGCTTTGCTTTTTTTGTAAATCCATCTGACCATCTGCAAGTCACTGGTACAAAATAATGCCTCCACATTTAGTGCTTGCTGTGGAACCAATGACTAAAAGGTCAATTTCTCAGAAATGGCATCTCTTAGAAGGCCCAGACTATAGATGTTCCTGAGGTTCATTATTTTTTTTTAATATTTATTTATTTATTTGGCAGTGCTGGGGCTCTTGGATCTTCATTGCAGCACGTGGAATCTTTAGTTGTGGCATGTGAACTCTTAGTTGCAGCATGTAGGATCTAGTTCCCTGACCAAGGTTTGAACTCAGGGCCCCTGCATTGAGAGTGTGGAGTCTTAGCCACTGGACCACCAGGAAAGTTCCTCATTCTTACACATAGTAACTGGTAGAGCCAGGATTTCACTCCAAGTCTACTTTGTTTCAAAGCCCCAGTTTTCTCCCTATTCTTGACTCTTAATTTTGTTTACTGATGAAAGAGTGGTGAAGCCATGGGAACGCGGCTCCCAGTGTTTCCTGTCCATGTAGCGGCCACGAAAAACACACTGTCATTCTCGGGTCTGTCTTGATTTGGTCGCTTTGTCATTTCCTGTTGCTGCTGCTGTTATTTTCTCTGCTTCTTGGAAATCGTATGAGGCTATTTCTGCTATCACTCCCATCTTCATCTGGAGACTTCTTCTTTTATGCTGTTTAACCTGACACCCTTAATTCAATGACAAATCCTGTCTTCATGGCTCCTGTCTTCGGTCAGCACTCTGACGTGTGTGAAGCAGTGTCATCCCCTGTAGTGTTAGGATATTTACCTTTCCTTTTCCTTTTTTAAACCACACACAGGTTATTACAGAGTTTTAAAATAAATATTCCTTTTTCTTCTGTTGAGAAACTTAGACACACCTTACTGGGAAGTGGAAGGCTTTGGTAGACATTCAAAATTATCCAAAATCTTCTCTCCATTAATTGCTTTTATTATGAGTATTTTCCTAATTCTTTAAATTGCAGCTTCCTTTTTCCTTATATAAAAATATCTATCGATCTCCTACTGGATGCTGGGCACTATGCTAGCAACATCAAGATAAATAAGAAAATGTCCTGATCTCTGTGAGTTCAATGTCTCAGAAGATAGATGCATACAAATAAATAACTGATGCAGTATGAAAAATGCAATGCTAAAAGAATGTTAAAAGTACCTGGGGAATAAGGAAGAGCTAGATAAAGAGCATAGCATTCAATCTGGGGATTTGGGAAGTGAGAAGGAATTCACTAGTTGGAAAAGAGAACCAAGGGCTAACTAGGCAAAGTGAGCTGTACATGCAGATACATGGGGTTGTGAAACATACATGGTGCATTGGAGGAATAAATTGACTGTTCTTTTTACAAAAATTAGAGTATAATTGCTTTACAATGTTGTGGTAGTTTTTACTGTACATTGAAGTGAATCAGCTATATGTGTACATATATCCCCTTTCTCTTGGGCCTCCATCCCATCTTCCCCGTCCCTCTCATCAAGATTATCACAGAGCACCGAGCCGAGCCTCCTGTTAGCTATCTGTTGTATACGTGATAGTGTGTATATATCAATGCTGCTCTCCCAGTTCTTCCCACCCTCCTCTTCCCCTGGTGCGTCCAAATGTCCATTCTCTACATCTGTGTCTCTGTTCTTGCTCTGGAAACAGGTTCATCTGTACCACTTTTCTTGGTGCTCAATATCAAAAAAACAAAGAACACAACCAAAAAATGGGCAGAAGACCTAAACAGACATCTCTCCAAATAAGACATACAGATGGCCAAGTGAAAGTGAAAGTGTTAGTCGCTTAGTTATGTCCTACTCTTTGCCATCTCATGGACTGTAGCCCTCCAGACTCCTCTCTCCATGGAATTCTCCAGGCAAGAAAACTGGTGTGGGTAGCTGTTTCCTTCTCCAGGGGGTCTTCCCAATCCAGGGATCGAACCCAGGTTTCCTGCATCGTGGGCAGATTCTTTGCCATCTGAGCCACCAGGGAAGCCTGAGAGGGATGGCCAAGAGGCACAGTGAAAAGATGCTCAACGTCACTAATTATTAGAGAAATGCAAGTCAGAACTACAATGAGGTATCACCTCACACAGGTCAGAATGACCTTCATCAAAAAATCTACAAATGATAAATGCTAGAGAGGGTGTGGAGAAAAGGAGTCCCTTTAGCTCTGTTGGTGGGAATGTAAATAGATAAATTGATTTCTAAAAGTCATGAAACACAATGTATGGAGAAGAACAGAAAGAAGGGATCATAGATCGGCCTTAAATGCCATGCTAAAGAGTCGGGGCTTAAGATTATAGGCCATGGAAACCCCCTATTCCAGGTTCAGTCTTTGTACGAATAACCTTGACTGCTCCAAGATCTTCCCTTAATTTTTGCTCAGTGGTAAAGCTGGGCAATTTAGCAGCCAAAGCAGTTTCAGATTTCAAGGAAAGAAAAAAAAGGAATTTCCTTACTTTTCAATATTAGAAAAATTCCCAGCCTCTACCAAGAAAGCCAGGAGTGATTGTGGTAACATTTGTCAGGCCAGACCGGTTTCTCTACCAATTACACTGCAGTTTTCAGAACCAGTATGACTTCTATACATGGAATACTGGTTTGGTGAAGATGAGAGTTGTATTTTTTTTTTTTTTTTCACTAAAGCCTTTTTCTAAGTGAGCCTCTCTAGGCGACCTTTGAAAGCAGTTTGTTTCATGTGCATTTGAAACATTACTATCATCCTTGGGCTTCCCCAAATCATTAAGTGTCTGAGTGTAACACTGCTCCTGCTTAGAACTTAGGTACATTTTCTGGAAAGGTTGATCATTGTCTTTTCGAATGAATGAATAAACATTTCTGTGATTTTTTTCCCCAAATTTTATCTTGATAGTGTCTTTATAAATTCATTTTATTGCCTGTCTTGCTCACATCCTTTTTTAGGAAAACTTGTCATACCATAGTCCTGGGAAAGCAACAGGACCCTGTGACCTTCACTGAGTTCCCAGTTATTGCATGAACATTTGACCCAAGGACAACCAATTCCTTTGCTCTTCAGTGATAAAGCAAACATCTCTTTTATTTAGATTTTTTTTTTTAAAATTAAGAGAACTTGAATCTGTAGAAAGTAATGCAGATGTTGATTTTTCCCACCCACTCTTATGTTGGAATAATCTTTCTTAGATTTCCTCTATCCTAGCCCTTTTAGACAACTGAGAACACACACATGCACCCACTGTGTTTTTCTGATGTCTATTCATTAATTTAGCGGTTGTTTTTTATTTCCAGTGTGTATAGTACTGAGTTCATTGTCACAAACCCTAATCCTCTAAAGCATGGTGTGGAGAATTTCTAAATAACCTTGATACGATATCTATACCCATTTTTTTTCAGGGTGGTAGCATAAGAACAGATTAAACACTTACCATATCAATTTATATTCACCATGTTTTTAATATGATGACTCTCTATCGTCTGCCTTAAATCAGGCATGATTATTAGCTTTGCATTATGACCAAATAAATGGTGTAGTGGGCTTTCTGCCAGGTGGAAGGGGTATATGTAACACACACACACACACACACACACACACATGCTTGCCTGGACACTTACTATACAGTCTGATTTTTTAAAAGGACAAAATAATAATGACTACAGGAGTTGAAATAAGCACGGCTTGGAGGTATTGCTTAATTTATTTTTCTTACAATGTCTATATATTTATGTAATTCCAAGAAATCAAGTGAACCACAAAGTTGTTAATACCTTGAGGGCTTTTATGTAAACAAGGAATCACATAGGAGGGAGTCAATTCAGTCTTTTCTTGGTGTTCAAATATACCAATCACTGCCGCTGAAATGATTATCTAGCAATTTACACCAGTTGTTCCCATGGGGGCGTCTGCTCCTTCCTTAATTATGGCAGCTACTGCTTGTTCTTTGTAGCACTGAAGGCGAAGCATAAGGGCACCTATGACACAGAGGAGTGATTTTTCTCTTTGCTAAATGGAAGCAAATGATGGAGTGTTCCACTGAGCAATAGCTCAGGGTTAGTTGCTTCTGGCTTTTTTTTGTTTGTTTGTTTGTTTTCTCTGAGATTGCATTTGGGGCATTTTAACCTCAACTTTCCAAACCATTTTCTTTTTGGGATTTATGAGTTCTTTTCCTGTCCTTCGGAGATTCCACTCACAGGAACATGCCGGTCCCTCACAGTCCCATTGAGTTACGGTGAGAGACCGGCAGACAGGCTCTGTGACCTCACCCCGCCATACCGCGAGCTCGCGGTGTAGACTGCACCAATCGCGTGAGATGGCCTACAAGACCACATAATAGGGGGGATTAGACGAGAACAAAAATTTCTTTGCTTTATTTATAGTATCATTGTGGAAGGATGAAAAGCTGTAAGTCAGCTTTGCCTGGGTGTGGACTTGCAATAATCCACTCAAAACTTTGATTGTTCCCTTGACTTTGCCTTGTAAAAGTTTCTGTGGCTCCTGTGGATTATTACTTCATAATGCTTGGACAAACATCAATTAACATACATCAAAACGTTCCCATTTGTGTCCCTCACTGAATGGAGGAGACCCAAAAGACACAACGCTTTAGAAACACTCGCCGTGGAGGTTACAGGAGGCCTGGCTGCGTGGGGGACACAGGTGTGCTGTTCTGAATGTGTTGAAAATACTGCATTTCCTGTGGAGCTTGGAGTAATTATCAAGCCAGACCTCTAAAGAACAGCTTATTGGAAACCTTAGCTATTATAAGAGCTATTTTTTTAAACCCAGGAAATCGGTTGTTGACAATCAGATGAAGCCAGTGAATCTGGCTGTAGAAGTTGGAGACGGCAGAAGTTATATTAGTTTTCCTAGTCACTTGAGAACTTTTAAATTTTTCTCAGAGAGTTTAAGATAGCATTTCTTTCAAACAATATGCATAATAGAAATATACCTAATGTAAATGTTTGAAAATATTTATGTAATAGTCAATGTCCAAGAAAAATATTCCTGTGTTATATTAGAGTTTTAAATATATTACTGTCTGGTTTACTCTTGTAGGGATTTTTTTCTACTCATGTTGTCAATACTACATGTGGCTAGAACAAAGTCATGGATACACTATTGTTTTTATCGTCACTTATACAAAATTGACAACAGATTTTTGTCTACTGTGACAGCATTACATGAATGTCAGCTCCAAATCTTTCTCAATGTATGTTTATCTGATAATAATGAGTATATTTATCTGGAATGTCCTCAGGATGTATTCATGTTGATAATAAACACTGTAAATGATTTGAAAATGTACAATGGAATAAATCAAGAATAACCTTATTTTCAGATTATTTTATGTGTTATTACATAATACCAAAGGGCTTCCCAGGTGGCTCAGTGGTAAAGAATCTGCCTGCCAATGCAGGAGACACGGGTTAGATCCCTAGGTTGGGAAGATCACCTGGAGAAGGAAATGACAACCTACTGTAGTATTCTTGTCTGGAAAATCCCATGGACAGAGGAGCCTGGCAGGCTACAGCCCATGGGGTTGCAAAGAGTCAGACAGGACTTAGTGACTAAACAACAACAAGACTTCCTTTTTCGGGAATTTCATTAACAGGCTTCAATAATCCTACCAGGTCAATTTGCTGTAATTCACAAATCCATGTGGTTAGAGTGGTATTAGGTCTACTCATTTTCTTAGACTGTCTTATAAATCAAACTGATGAGTTCTTTTTCACATTCGTCTCTTTTATTTGTTTTAGCAAAAAATTGTACTAATGGTCTTGTGTTAAGGGGATAAAAAATACAACTGAGTTCTGCTCAGTAAGAAGTAAGAAAACTCTCCTTTTGTATATGAGTAGAACTTTCTGAAACACTAGAGTCATTTACTTGGTCTGCTGAGCTAGGTAAATGGTCAGTTTGTCCACCTGGGAGCACAGGGAGAAATCTTGGTTCTCTGGGAGGGACAGAGCCCTAAAAAGAGCTACCTTTGGTTTATGATAAAGGAAAGGTGGCTCTGACCTTGAAAACACACCTGATTGTGAGGTGGAATGGCATAACATCAGCAACTTGCACATTCATTCTTTCACATCTTTGACATTCTTCATCCCCCAGAACGGTAACCCATGTACTTCCTTCATCATAGGCTGGCCAATGGGGAGACATGATTCAGGCAAAGACTTCTGGGGCTGTGTGTGCACCCTCTGTGTCCTTTCCACATGGATATATCCTGAGACTAGCCTTCTGCTTCTCTATTTGGTACATAATTGCAACCACAGGCAATCTCTTTCCATACGATCCTTTAAATCAATTAGCTTCTATCACCTGTGTGGATGGGCTCCTATTTCGTACAATCATTGGCTCATCTTTGTGTTGAGTACGACTGACCTTTAAGAGATAGGCAACCAAATAGGCAAGAACTTGTCTTTTGATTTTGGTTCTGTTGACTGTGCAAACTTGTTTTGCTCGCTCATTTAATTCTGCTGGAACACTATACCTTTTTGGAGCTCCAACAGAGTGCCCTAAAGGAAGAAAACTTGGCATGGAGGGAAAAACATGGGCTTTGAAGTCACTGCTGTGTCTATCACAAGCTTGTTGGTGACAAGAAGGATTTGTGACAATGCATGATATGTCCAGTGCCATTGGGGCATTTGCTGGAAGCCTAGTAATCAGTAGTTGTTATGCAAAATGTCCCATTTCTCGCATTTCAATTCTCTAATCTTGCAGTTTTAGTTCCTTTTGATCTTGATCTCCCATTTACCTTATTTGACTGTGGGTGTAGAAGGAGCAGAGTGGGAAGAGAATAATAAGGATGAGGAAAAACATGGAAGTCCAGTGAGATAGTGGCCAATTAATAGCCATTTACTTGTAATTCAGATTCTTTTAAGACTTTTCACACTAAGAAAGTACATTTAGTTTAGCATTAACAGGCAATTATGTTTCTTGTGCATGTATTACTCTATTGCATGGATAAGGGGTCACTTTAGCATAAGCTTAGGTGAAACTTTCTTATGCTGCTTGGAGGAGGGAGCCCTGACCTGGTTAAATTTAAAGTTTAATCTATTTTTATAGAAAACTATTTATTAAAAAAGATATTATACTTCCAAGGCCTTTTCCCATCAACTTGCTGTTTTTTGGTTGCCTATCACATGGCTGTATCATTTTTAGATACTAAATGAAAAGCATGTGTAACAGAGCACATAAATGCACTTCTGTCCATGTTACCATGGGTAACGTCCAATATGAAATATGGGTTTTCTTGAAGTAGAACACACTACTTTAATTATTATGTGCAGTTTGGAAGCATGAATATTTATACAATTAGAAACTTGGAAGCATTGCACAAATTCTTTAGAATTGGACTCTGACAGAGGCATTTTTCCCCCCCTGAATATGTTCTATAAATGCAGACCAAAGATGAAATACTGTGGCAGGCTTAAATTCATTGGTTCTAGAAAAAAATGCTACAGATTTGGTCACATGAAATAAAATTGTTTGTTAGCACTGAGCCCCAAAGTTGCTTGAATTGTTTTTTTTTACTGTGTGTCTATTTTTAATTGACTGATGGTAAATGCTTTTGTTATTCATAACTTTTTGTTCTCTTTGGTGTGATGAAAATGAACTTGCACACAGTATCTATGTGGCTTATTAGAATATTTGAACAGTACATTTAAGATTGTAAATCAGGTCTTATAATTCCTTCTTAATTGATTTTTTTTTTCATATTTTTCACTTTGGGTTCTAATTTTTTAGGGCAAAGATAGATCTTCTTATATATTTTCCAAAATTAATTTGACTTATATGGAAATGAATAAAACCTATTCTCTTCACTTAAAATACACACGCACATACATACATAAGCACACACAATTAAAATTCAAAACATAACTCATTCTTAGAATTTTTAGGACATGGAATGACTCTGTCTTGTCTTCATAAAGAATTGTGACTCTGCTAAGGGTTTCATTTTAAAGTTTCCTAGATAAAAGTATTGTTGAGAGGTGTTTACCTGTTTCTCTCTCTCTCTCTCTCTCTCTCTTTTTTTTTTTTGGCTGCTTGGCTTGAATCTGGGCCCTTGGCAGCGACAGCACAGAATCCTGACCACTGGACCGCCAGAAATTCCCTAGTTGAGAGTTTTGATTCTCTGCTAGTTTGATATGTTGTTTATTTATTGATGTTAAAATAAATTTACTTGAGTTCTTGTAATATAAGTTGCTGAGCTTTGTATGGACTGTTGCACCATGCTTTTAGATTTCGAATGAATCTTAATAGCAATTCTGTATTTGACTGAGTACCAGATTGATAGTATTATTTAATAGGAAAAAGAGCTCATGCCAGATCCTGAGCTTTGTGAAGTTTACTAAACACTCTTTTGTACACTATGTGAATAAAGCCCCAAATCACTGGTCCTTAAGGAAATTTTGAGATGATGAATCAGCAAAGGAAAATAATCGTTCTGCTTGAAAATATTATTTAAGTTTATCAGTGATTACAAATACTGAGATCAGATAAGATGCTGTAATTGCCACTCATCTTCATTCTGTTTGAGCTTTTCTGTAGTTGCTTCCTTACTTTCCAGTATCATCAAAGGGAAAAGAGCTTGTGGTTCGGTGAGAAAGTTCATGCAATAAGTTGATTATCATGTGCGGTTCAGTGAACACCAATGAGTCTATGTTGTTTCAAGGATATATTAGTCTAAGTCTGTGAGAGATGTTGCAATCCCCTTCTCTCCATCTTCGCTCACCCGCCTTTAAGCAGAACTGCAACTGCTGACGACCTTAAAAAGACAGGAAAAGGAATTTAGATTTAAGCCAACAGGGGACAACACAAGCTGGCATCTGTGCCCTTAAAAATGTTGTCTTCTGAGTGTATATCCTCAATATTATGAAAAATATGTGTTATCTACACCAAACCTTTTTGCTTTTGACTTAAGACATTAGGGAAATCTGAGATCCTTTAAGGCTTCCAGTTTTAAGCACATGCTTTGAAAAGATTTCAGAAACAATAGATTCAAATAGTTGCTCCAGAGGGCGAGGGCTGCAGCATGGGAGAGTCTTCATGAAACTTCTGTAGTCAGAGGGATTTTTTTATAAGAAGGACTTTTAAGGGGAGCTATGAGTAAAGAGATAGAAAAGGGTCAGTCCTGAGAGGTGTGAAGCCTGCTGAAACCTGTGGCCGTGCATCAATATAGGGAACTGGAGTGGGAGGGAGAATGAGTCCTTCCTTAGACTGAACTTGAAGCCTTCCTCCCTTACCTATGCTCCTGGGAATGTACAACAGCTGCTCACCATCCAGAACATTCCAATATTTAATCTGCCAACTTTTTCTGTGGGTGAAATAATCCTGATTCCTTTAGGCTTTCATCATGGTATCTGTTTTTTTGGCTCTTTAATCATTTTCAGAGTTTTTTCTCCAACTTTCCTCATCACAATTATGACTGGAAGCTCCAGAGGGAGACTCCTCCGGTGGGTGTAATGGGAACATGACTAAAACCACTTTTAAAGCATTCACCATTGGCAAGGCTAAATCACTCTATTGTCTTCCTTTGTTTCTTATATGGTCTACTTTCAGTAACTGGGTTTAGGGGAGGCATTGCCTGGGCAAAGGGGAGCTTGTATTTTTCTAGTTGTCCAGTCTTATGGTCAAAATTATGGTATTCTACTTGTTTTGTGGACTTGTGTGCATGCTAAGTTACTGCAGTCATGTCCAACTCTTTGCCACCCTGTGGACTGTAGCCCATCAGACTCCTCTGTCCATGGGATTCTCCAGGCAAGAATACTGGAGTGAGTGCCATGCCCCCTCCTCCAGGGGATTTTCCCAACCCAGGGATCGAACTGACATCTCTTACACCGCCTTCATTGAAAGGCAGATTCTTTACTACTAGTGCCACCTGGGAAGCCCCCTACTTGTTTTGGTTGGAATTAAAATTATAGTAGTGACTTTTGTGTTAGCAATAATATTCATTTATGTATTCACTCATTCATGTATTCAAGAAATACTTTGAAACACTTTTGAACTCTTAGCACATGGAAAGCTGTGCCACCTAGAATACTAGGTGGCACAGTTAAAACGGTGAACAAAAATACATGTAGTCTCTGCTATGACTATGTCTTTATCTTCAAAATAGAGAAATTAATGAATAATTATATAAGGGATTTTATATTTAAAAATTGAAGAATGTGATATAAAGGGAAGAGCAAGACTGTATGTGAATGGAAAATAAGGAAACCTACTTGAGAAGAGATAAGGCTTCTCAAAAAAGCACTTGACCTGAAATCTGTGTCAAGAGCTACATTCTTTGTGGAGGGAATACTGCGTTCAAAGTATTTTATATTTGTCGTGTAGTCAACAGAATTGAATTTCCTTAAATTTGTGCTGACTCCTTGAAACCCTTTTAGTTTGTGTTGCCTGTTTCCCTTTACCTTATTGTAAGGAGTCCCTCACTTGAGAGTTTCTGCTATATGCTGATCAAGGGATCAGATAAGGGATCAGATAAGAGATCTGGATCTTTTCTGATTGAATAACATTTTGTACTGCTTTATACCATCTTGAATTTCAGAGCTGAGTGAATTGATTTGTAAAATGAAATGGAGAAATCAACATAAGCTTACATATTAGACAATCTAGTGGTGTGTGCTCAGTCGTGTCTGAATCTTTGCTGCCCCATGGACTGTAGCCCACCAGGCTCCTCTGTCCATGGACACTTCCAGGCAAGAATACTGGAGTGGGGTGCCATTTCTTTCTCCAGGGAATCTTCCCCACCCAGGGATCAAACCCACGTCTTTTGCATCTCCTATAGAGGCAGGCAGATTCTTTACCTCTACCTGGAAAGCCAATTTATCTAGCTCAGGTGAATCTAAGTGTGGTTGAAAGTTTAGCTCTGCATTCTTTGTCTAGTGTCTTTTAACAGATACTTCTGGGACTTTGACATATATAGCTCATCAAAAAGAATTGCTTTAAAAATTCATTCTAAGTTTTTAGAGCTCTGCCTTGGCATTCTTGAATCAGAAATAGCATTTAACTTTCACCTTCAATTATAAACTTCATTTTGTTTCACTTACTGAACGCTGTATACCTGTGTAGACATACATTATCAAAAACACTGCCCTTTTTTCTGTTTGTGGAGAATGGAAGCTGAGCTTCCCAGGATTCCCCAAATTCTAAGAAAACTTCATTGAAAAGGACAGCCTCCTTGTAAAATGGCGAGATAGCCATATTTCCTGTTTCTGGCCTTCCTGCACATCCCAGAGGATTTACAGTTCTGCTTTGACCTTTAATGTGTTTCCCTGGTGGCCCAGCGGTAAAGGATCTACCTGCAATGCAGGAGCGGCAAGAGACGCGAGTTCAATCCCTGGGTCAGAAAGATACCCCGGGGAAGAAAAGGGCAAACCACTCCAGTATACTTGCCTGGAGAATCCCATGGACAGTGGAGCCTGGCGGGCTACAGTCCATAGAGTTGCAAAGAGTTGAACAGGACTGAAGCAACTTAGCACACACATTTGACCTCTAATATCTGCCTGATTAATCAAGACTCTTCCAGTTTCTTACTTTTTGTTGATTTCCATAGGTCCTAAAATTTGACTTTATTCACCCTGATTATTGGCTATTGGTTACATAACTTGATCTGAGCCCTAATCAACCATCACTGTGCGGCTATTCTTCGGGTAGAGGGTGACCATTGCAGTCTCCGGTGCCTTGGAACCAGAGTGATCACTTGATGTACATCATCTGTAGGGAGAATAGGCATGAACACAGTAGGAACAGACGAGGGTCAGAGTATCTTTGCACCTGCTGTTTCTTAAGTGTCTTTTTGTTCAGAATAAGAAAAATGGTATCAAAGTGGCATTTTTTGGTGTGACATATCCTGGTTTTCCTCAAGATATTAATATATCTCTCTATATATGTGTAAATCATTTAATGCTTTGAATTAGAAACTTCTAATAATATTTCCTTTTGAGAGAACTTTTGTACATCATATACAGAAAGCTGACAAAGTGAAGTCAAACACTTTTAGAGGTGTAACTATATATAATATAATTTAGCAAACTTACCCTAAAAGCTTGTTTTGTGGCAGAATACCCCCAAATCTTTTGTTTATTTATGGATACATTCTTTTACAATTTAGCATTTATTGAGAATCTAGGGTGTGTCAGGCACTGTGCTATGAATATTGTGAGGAAAATAGCATGGTTCCTGTCTTTGAGGAACTACATTCCATTGTAGGTACAGTAAGAAAAATTATAATACAGTATCATATATGCTGCAGTAGTTGTGAACCAGCTGTGAACTGTGGGTATTAAATTTAAGCATTTTCATTGAAATCATGGATCAGAAATGGCATCCTGAAAACAAATCTGTGTCACATTGTATGTACAGTACTAGACAAATTTCAATGTTAATATCAAAATTTAATCATGTAAGTTGACATGAAGTTCTCCTCTGTGTAGCTGCTAAAACAGAAGTTGCTAGTCTCTTGCAGCCCTTTTAAAAATCATCAAACTGTCTTATTTAACAAAAAACTATGATTATATATATATTTTTATCAGCTGCCAACAAAGACTTCTGTTTGTATCATGTTTCCAAGGAAGTTCATCTTGTTTCTAAATCTGTTTTGAGGACAAATTATGTGAATGGAATTCATTAAGCCCTCATTTTGTCCCTTCTACGTTCTATTCAAGCAATATCTGGATTCCCTTTTCTAGTCATCAATGAAATTCAGGATCTTGTTGGCTTTCTAATCTTGTCTCATTAACTTCCCCCATTACACACAAATTCTCCACAAAACTCTACATTAAGACTGAAATAAGAAGGGAGTCATATATTTTAATATTTGATTAAATGTGGTTAACATTTATCGTATGATATTTATATTGGTGGGGTCTTCCCTGTCGCTCAAACAGTAAAGGATCTGCCTGCAATGCAGGAGTCCTGGGTTTGATCCCTGGGTCAGGAAGATCCTCTGGAGGAGGGAATGACAACCCACTCCAGTATTCTTGCCTGGAGAATCCCATGGACTGAGGAGGCTGGCAGGCTACAGTTCATGGGATGGCAAAGAGTTGGGCATGACTGAACAACTAACACTACACTATTTCTATTGCTTTTATTATTTCTTATGCTAAAACTTTTAACACTTTCAAACCTTACCAGTATGATAAAGTCCTTGAAGGAAAGTATCATATAACTTTGTATGCACAGTAGCTGCTCCGATATTATTGAGTACAGGAATACAAGTGCATTTTATTAAAAATATATCCTCTTAGAAGACTTTCTAAACAAATTACATCAGGATAATGTGAAATTATGACAGAATATTGGAGGGGGTGCTCCTCCAGGGGCTCTTCATGTATTAATTTACTTAATTCTCATAACAGAGAGGTAGGTATTAGTCTTGTAAGATTTTCTTTACAAGGTCTCTAAAATACATGTTTCCCACTCTACTTTGAACTCAACTTTATTCTAAATATTAAGAAAAATTGAAAGTAAGCCAAAAAGATAACGACATGACTTTCATTATTAAGCTATGGCATGGCCTCACAAACTCACCCAAAAGTTATCTATTGTAAGAATGTAATTTTCCTTGACTTGATGTTTACCTGTATCTGTGAGAACGTTTTACAGGTGTAAGCATAAATATTAGCTTGTAGAGAATAAAGAAGATGGACGCTTATTTTTTTCCCATAGTAATGCAATAGTTTTAGCCCTGGAAAGAAGATAATCCAATGTTTATGATGTCCGGCTTTTAAGCAAAATAAATTATTTTGTTGTTGTTGCTGTAATTTAGCAATCTCATTCCAGAGATTTTTCTTTTACCAATTCTACATACATTTGTTAGTATGTGTTAGGATAATGAACCAGAAAGGTAGACTGCCTTTTGTATCCTGCTTATTTCCTTATTGGGCTTCCCTCACAGCTCAATTGGTAAAGAATCTGCCTGTGATGCAGGAGACCCTGGTTGGATTCCTGCATCAGGAAGATCTGCTGGAGAAGGGATAGGCTACCCACTCCAGTATTCTTGGGCTTCCCTTGTAGCTCAGCTGGTAAAGAATCCACATACAAGGCAGGAGACCTAGGTTCAATCCCTGGGTTGGGAAGATCCCCTGGAGAACAGAAAGGCTACCCACTCCAATATTCTGGCCTGGAGAATCCCATGGACTATGGTCCATGGGGTTGCAAAGAGTCAGACACTGAGAGACTTTCACTTTCACTTCACTTCTATTTCCTTATTAATAAGTTCAGCAAAACTTTGTGAATCTGTATGAGAATTATATTGTCTTAAGATTTTGAAGATTATACCTTTGGCAACAATCTTCTTACCTCTTTTGTGAGTTATTGTAATTGATTACCAAAAGTTTTCCTTCCCTGTAATCATTGCTGTAACTCCCTATCAATCTTGCATTTCACTTTTAAACCACCTCTACAGCAAAATAAAATCACTTGCCATCAGAGCGTGCCCAGACTCAGTGTGGCCCTCAAGGTCCTTTTTGTTACTTTAATAGGGCTGTCACAGCAAACTGCCACCAACTGGGTGGATTAAGACAACAGAACTTTATTCCTTCACAGTTCTGGAGGACAGGAGTCTAAAATCAAGGTGTCAGTAAGGCCAAGCTCCCTCTTTGAGTTTTAGTGGAGAATCTGTTTGTTGTCCCATCTAGCTTCTAGTAGATGGTGGCATTTCTTGGTTTCTCATTCAAGATTTCAGTTTTCACATCAGTCTTGCTAATGCCTCTTCTCTGAGCCTGCTCCTCTATGTCAGATATCTTTCTACTTCACCCTTAGAAAGATATTTGTCAGTGGGTGTAAGGCTCACCCAGATCATCCAGTATGATCTTATCTCAAGGTCCTTAACTTAATTACATTTGCCAAGATTCCCGCCCCCGCCCCCCCCCCCAACAGGTTACCTTCACAAGTTCTGGGACTTACTATATAGACATATCTTCTGGAGGGTGCCATTCACCCCATTTATACAATCTGTATCCGGCCCCAGCTCAGCTATCCATCCTTACCTGCCAGTGCTTCTCAACGGTATTTCTATTTCTTGATTCCTCCCACTTCCCCTAGCCCATGAACTCTGCTCATTGCAACTCATTGTTTTTGTTGTTTCTTTGGCTTCTCTACCTAGCATGTCCTCCCTTTTCTTTCTTTCTTTTTTTAAAAAAATCATTTATTTATTTACTTATTTAATTTCTTACAGGGCTGGGTCTTCCTTGCTGCTGGGCTTTTCTCTAGTTGTGAGGAGTGGGGGCTACTCTTTAGTTGCGGTTCACCAGCCTCTCGTTGCTGTGGCTTCTCGTGTTGTGGGAGGCTCTAGGGCACGTGGGCTTCAGTAGTTGTGGCTCCTTGATTCCAGAGCACAGGCTTCAGTAGTTGTGTACCTGGGCTTAGTTGTTCCTTGGCAGGTAGGATCTTCCTGGACTAGGGATCAAACCCATGCCTCCTGCATTGGCAGGCAGATTCTTTACCACTGAGCCACCAGGGAAGCCTTCCCTTTCTTTTTTACATGACTGCTTTGCAAGCTTCCTTCCAGCCAACTTCCCACCCACCCCCATTCCTGACTGAATCTGCTGTCTTCCTTCTGCGCTCACATTGTACCATAAATATGTATCTATTGCTTACTGGATTTTAGTGCCTTTGTCCCTCTGTATATGTTTGTGTCCCCTACAGATTTTTTTTTTTTTGTAAAATGTATGGACTCTGTCATCTTTGACTTTCCACAAGTTCACATCAATAACAGCTAGCACTAAGGGTGGACTTCTCCAAGGGATAACAAGATGGTCAACACCGAAATCAGATTGATTATATTCTTTGCAGCCAAAGATGGAGAAGCTCTATACAGTCAGCAAAAACAAGACCAGGAGCTGACTGTGGCTCAGATTGTGAACTCCTTACTGCCAAATTCAGACTTAAACTGAAGAAAGTAGGGAAATGATTTAGGTATGACCTAAATCAAATCCCTTATGATTTTACAGTGGAAGTGAGAAATAGATTTAAGGGACTAGATCTGATAGGCAGAATGCCTGATGAACTATGGACGGAGGTTTATGACATTGTACAGGAGGCAAGGATCAAGATCATCCCTAGAAAAAGAAATGCAAAAAGGCCAAATAGTTGTCTGAGGAGGCCTTACAAATAGCTGTGAATAGAATAGAAGTGAGAGGCAAAGGAGAAAGGAAAGATATACCCATTTGAATGCAGAGTTCCAAAGAATAGCCAGGAGAGATAAGAAAGCCTTCCTCAGTGATCAATGCAAAGAAATAGAGGAAAACAATAGAATGGGAAAGTCTAGAGATCTCTTCAAGAAAATTAGAGATACCAAAAGAACATCTCCTGCAAAGATGGGCTCAATAAAGGACAAAACTAGTATGGACCTAACAGAAGCAGAAGACATTAAGAAGAGGTGGCAAGAATACACAGAAGAACTATACAAAAAAGATCTTTAAAAAAAATTAATTTATTTATTTTAATTGGAGGCTAATTATTTTACAATATTGTAGTGGTTTTTGCCATACATTGACATGAATCAGCCATGGGTGTACATGTACAAAAAAGATCTTCATGACCCAGATAATCATGATGGTGTGATCACTCACCTAGAGCCAGACATCCTGGAATGCGAAGTCAAGTGGGCCTTAGCATCACAGTGAACAAAGCTAGTGCAGATGATGGAATTCCAGTTGAGCTATTTCAAATCCTGGAAGATGATGCTGTGAAAGTGCTGCACTCAATATGTCAGCAAATTTGGAAACTCAGCAGTGGAAAATTCACAGGCCTGGAAAAGGTCAGTTTTCATTCCAATCCCAAAGAAAGGCAATGCCAAAGAATGCTAAAACTACTACACAATTTCACTCATCTCACACGTGAGTAAAGTAATGCTCAAAATTCTCCAAGCCAGGCTTAAACAGTACGTGAACCATAAACTTCCAGAAGTTCAAGCTGGACTTAGAAAAGGCAGAGGAACCAGAGATCAAATTGCCAACATCCATTGGATCATCAAAAAAGCAAAATTGTTCCAGAAAAATGTCTACTTCTGCTTTATTGACTATGCCAGAGCCTTTGATAGTGTGGACCACAACAAACTCTGGAAAATTCTGAAAGAGATGGGAATACCAGAACACCTGACCTGCCTCTTGAGAAATCTGTATGCAGGTCAGGAGGCAATAATTAGAACTGGACATGGAACTACAGACTGGTTCCAAATCGGGAAAGGAGTACATCAAGGCTGTATATTGTCACCCTACTTATTTAACTTATATGCAGAGTACATAATGAGAAACGCTGGGCTGGAGGAAGCACAAGCTGGAATCGAGATTGCTGGGAGAAATATCAGTAACCTCAGATATGTGGATGACACCACCCTTATGAAAGAAAGTGAAGAAGAACTAAAGAGCCTCTTGATGAAAGTGAAAGAGAGTGAAAAAGTTGGCTTGAAACTCAACATTCAAAAAACTAAGGTCATGGCATCTGGTCCCATCAATTCTTGAGAATTGATGAGAAACAGTGACATTGACAAACTTTATTTTGGGGGGCTTCAAAATCACCACAGATGGTGACTGCAGCCATGAAATTAAAAGATGCTTGCTCCTGGGAAGAAAAGTTATGACCAACCTAGACAGCATATTAAAAAGCAGAGACATCACTTTGCCAAGAAAGGCTCGTCTAGTCAAGGCTATGGTTTTTTCGTAATGTATGGATGTGGTAATTGGACTATAAAGAAAGTTGAGCACCAAAGAATTGATGCTTTTGAACCGTGGTGTTGGAGAAGACTCTTGAGAGTCCCTTGGACTGCAAGGAGATCCAACCAGTCCATCCTAAAGGAGATCAATCCTGGGTGTTCATTGGAAGGATTGATGTTGAAGCTGAAACTCCAATACTTTGGCCACCTGATGTGAAGAACTGACTGATTGGAAAAGACCCTGATGCTGGGAAAGACTGAAGGCAGGAGGAGAAGGGGATGACAGAGGATGAGATGGTTGGATGGCATCACTGACTCAATGGACATGAGTTTGAGTGAACTCCAGGAGTTGGCGATGGACAGGGAGACCTGGTGTGCTTCAGCTCATAGGGTCACAAGGAGTCAGACATGACTGAGCAACGGAACTGAACTGAACTGAAGGGTGGACTAGCAGTCAGTGAGTCTCCAACTCAAGACCTATTTGTTCTTAAAATTTAGCTAACAACTTTAAAAATATTGTCTGAAGCTCTGTTCTGTTCTGTACAGTCTAGCAGTTGGATTATAGATGATTTAGTCTTCTGGAAGCTCTTCATTGATCCTGCCTATGCTTGCTAGGTCCACCTAACTCAAATAATTTGAAGGACAGAATTCCTGTCTTGTGTAGTATATGTATGGGTAATATGGAAATAGCTTGCTAAAGACTTGTTCACTTAATCTTCAGTGGAAACTAGAATATATATATATATATATATATATATATATATATATATATATATATATATATATATTTATATACACACACACATATCTAGAATATAAATGTATCTTGGCAGGAAGATGTTTTGTTTAGTCACTCAGTCATGTCCTGTTCTTTGCGACCCCATGGACTTTAGCCTGTCAGGTTCCACTGTCTATGGATTTCTCCAGGCAAGAATACTGAAGCGGGTTGCTGTTTCCTTCTCCAGGGGCTCTTTCTGAGCTGTGGATCAAACCTATATCTCCTGCATTAGCAAGCAGATTCTTTACCATCTGAGCCACCAGGGAAGCCCTGGGAGGAAGCTAGCCTGGCTTAAACTTATCTTTAACAATTTTTCCCTGGGTAGGTATGTGACTCTACTTCTCAGCAATTTGCTAATGTTTTAGAACTAAGATAAATTATGTTCCCATTGGAATTTCTAGTTTCTGGGTTTTTTTTTTTTAAACTGTTAAGTCTTCATGCAGTCAGTTTATAGAATTTCCTTTTACTTCCCCGCCTTATGTCTTAATAACAATCATAGTATAAATAATTCATTGCTTCAAAATCTCCATTCACTCATACATTTTATTCTTATTGACCTTGGCTTATGAAGCTTGGATGGAAGAAATCACTAAACAAGAAAGAACTAGTTGAACTTCTATTCCATGTTTCAAAGTCTTAACTGAGACCTCAGTCACATGGGAGCATGAAATTATTTTATGCCTACTTGGGGAAACGACTAGTTTAAAATACAAAAGAACTGTACTATAGACAACTTACTCAAAGAAACTTTATTTTCTGTCTTTAAAAATCACCAAGTAAATATTTTGGCAATGGAAAATTTTTGTTTCCTGTAGTTTTGTGAAATTTTAGCATTAAAATCAAATTCACCTGGTCTCAGGTATCACTAAAAACTCTTATATTTGTGCCAGATTAGCTGAAAAATTTGGCTCCATATATAGTGGAGAATTAGGGCCACATTTTAGGCAAACTTAGGCATTTATTTATTTTAGGCTGAAAGAACTTAAAATTCAACCAATTTGGTTATTTTTTTAGATTTTCTATTTTTCTTCAACTATAAAATGTGAACCCAGATTCAAGAGGCATAGAGTGAAGCCTCAGTTTTAGCAATGAAATATTTATGAACTAAAAGAATAATATGAGACTTCTACAGAAACTTGGTGACTGAATAGTAAACTTTAAATTGTAAACAACCAACTTAGAATATGGGTGAGAAGTGAACATCTCATAAAATTTCTCTTATTTTTTTCTCTTTTTTCCCATGTAGTTCTAGCTGTAGAATTCTGCTCAAGTTCTTCATTGCAGTGCTACATTGTTGTTTGTTTGTTTTTATAGGTTCTGTAGATGAACTCCTCTTAATTTATTTCTTTACCTTCAATTTGAATCACTCTTTCTTTCTTTTTTCTCTTTTTAAGGCTCTTCTTTCATAAGAGAACTTAGAAGAATTTGTTTGTGGACTGATTCATAGGACACAGTGAATGGATCCAGCGAAAGTGCACTCTGATCGTTTCTTCCTCTTGAACATTTGGAATCACTATCGTTGGACAGGATGCAGCCTGGTGACATGTCCCTACTAAAGCATGAGCTTCTTATGTTCAATGGCAGCAGGTCCCAAGAGGTGAGGAGGTGGCCTCTGTCCCTCTCCTGTTTCTAGATATCTCACTCTTGAAGCTCACAATCATTTCCAAGGCACTTTCTCACTATTCTTCCCAGGAATGTATAGAACTCTTGTAGAAGTAAAACCTCCAAGATCTGCCTAGACTTATCCCCAAAGTCTCCTAAACATCCTTCATGGAGAGCTTTCCTTCTTCCTTTTTCTTTCTTTTCTCTTCTCTCTTCTTTCTTCTCTTTTCTTTAGCTTTTTGATTTGTATTGGGGTATAGCTGATTAACAATGCTGTGATATTCACGTGAACCGGGAAGGGACTCAACCATACACACACATGTATCCATTCTCCCCCAAACTCCCCTCCCGTCTAGACTGCCACTAACATTGAGCAGGGTTCCCCAAGCTATATGATAACCAACAAGGACTACTCTTTCCTTTTTCAACAATAATCTGTTTGATCCTAACAATGAAGATTTCCATGTTCTAGAACAATATTATCCTCATCTTGAAGAAAGGATAGATGAGTGATGTCCCTCACTGTCTACTATAAAACAATGTCCTATTTTCTTTTTTTTTTGCCACACGGCACACCATGAGGAATCTTTCCCAACTGGCGATCAAACTTGCACCCCCTACAGTGGAAGGGTGGAGTCCTAACCAGTGGACTGCCAGGGAAGTCCAACAATGCCCTGTTTTCTCATGAGTTAGATAAAACATCATTTGAAGTATTTTCTGTCTCCATTATCTTATTCCTTTAAGCCTTTTCCCTCACTGTTGTATTGGTATTTTATACGCTGTACAGTCTAGTTAAATCAGACTCTTAGTTATCATTCATTCATTCCTTCATTCATCAAATATTTATGTTCTAGGCTCCAAAGACATATCAATAAACAAAACAGACACACTCTGTGCTCTCATGGACCTTGTATTCTAACATCTCCGGGTATCCCCCACTTTGTCCATTTGTTCATTTTTCGTGTGCTCCTTACACGTTTGTCCAAACTCTACTTTGTTCAGGATTTTTTCAGCTGGTACATGGATTTCAAAGCCAAATTCAGATTGTCCTTAACCTATAAAGTGCCTTTAAAACTAGACTTGCTGTTAATATTTGCAAACCTAGGACTGAAGTATGAATGAGAGCCACATACCATTTGTCTGAAAATATAAAAGATAAATTTACCTAAAAAGCTTGCTATGATTATCTCAATAGATGCAGAGAAAGCCTTTGACAAAATTCAACACTCATTTATGATTAAAACTCTCCAAAAAGCAGGAATAGAAGGAACATACCTCAACATAATAAAAGCTATATATGACAAACCCACAGCAAGCATCACCCTCAATGGTGAAAAATTGAAGGCATTTCCCTTGAAATCAGGAACAAGACAAGGGTGCCCACTCTCACCACTACTATTCAGCATAGTGTTGGACGTTCTGGCCACAGCAATCAGAGCAGAAAAAGAAGTAAAAGGAATCCAGATAGGAAAAGAAGAAGTAAAACTCTCACTGTTTGCAGATGACATGATCCTCTATATAGAAAACCCTAAAGACTCTACCAGAAAATTACTAGAGCTAATCAATGAATATAGTAAAGTTGCAGGATATAAAATTAACACACAGAAATCCCTTGCATTCCTATATACTAACAATGAAAAAACAGAAAGAGAAATTAAGGAAACAATACCATTCACCATTGCAACAAAAAGAATAAAATACTTAGGAGTATATCTACCTAAAGAAACAAAGGACCTATACATAGAAAACTATAAAACACTGATGAAAGAAATCAAAGAGGACACAAACAGATGGAGAAACATACCGTGTTCATGGATTGGAAGAATTAATATTGTCAAAATGGCTATTCTACCCAAAGCAGTCTATAGATTCAATGCAATCCCTATCAAGCTACCAACGGTATTTTTCACAGAACTAGAACAAATAATTTCACAATTTGTATGGAAATACAAAAAACCTCGAATAGCCTAAGTAATCTTGAGAAAGAAGAATGGAACTGGAGGAATCAACCTGCCTGACTTCAGACTCTACTACAAAGCCACAGTCATCAAGACAGTATGGTACTGGCACAAAGACAGAAATATAGATCAATGGAACAGAATAGAAAGCCCAGAGATAAATCCACGAACCTATGGACACCTTATCTTCGACAAAGGAGGCAAGGATATACAATGGAAAAAAGACAACCTCTTTAACAAGTGGTGCTGGGAAAACTGGTCAACCACTTGTAAAAGAATGAAACTAGAACACTTTCTAACACCATACACAAAAATAAACTCAAAATGGATTAAAGATCTAAATGTAAGACCAGAAACTATAAAACTCCTAGAGGAGAACATAGGCAAAACACTCTCCGACATAAATCACAGCAAGATCCTCTATGACCCACCTCCCAGAATATTGGAAATAAAAGCAAAACTAAACGAATGGGACCTAATGAAACTTAAAAGCTTTTGCACTACAAAGGAAACTATAAGTAAGGTGAAAAGACAGCCCTCAGATTGGGAGAAAATAATAGCAAATGAAGAAACAGACAAAGGATTAATCTCAAAAATATACAAGCAACTCCTGAAGCTCAATTCCAGAAAAATAAATGACCCAATCAAAAAATGGGCCAAAGAACTAAATAGACATTTCTCCAAAGAAGACATGCAGATGGCTAACAAACACATGAAAAGATGCTCAACATCACTCATTATCAGAGAAATGCAAATCAAAACCACAATGAGGTACCATTACACGCCAGTCAGGATGGCTGCTATCCAAAAGTCTACAAGCAATAAATGCTGGAGAGGGTGTGGAGAAAAGGGAACCCTCTTGCACTGTTGGTGGGAATGCAAACTAGTACAGCCGCTATGGAAAACAGTGTGGAGATTTCTTAAAAAACTGGAAATAGAACTGCCATATGACCCAGCAATCCCACTTCTGGGCATACACACTGAGGAAACCAGATCTGAAAGAGACACGTGCACCCCAATGTTCATCGCAGCACTGTTTATAATAGCCAGGACATGGAAGCAACCTAGATGCCCATCAGCAGATGAACGGATAAGGAAGCTGTGGTACATATACACCATGGAATATTACTCAGCCATTAAAAAGAATTCATTTGAACCAGTCCTAATGAGATGGATGAAGCTGGAGCCCATTATACAGAGTGAAGTAAGCCAGAAAGATAAAGAACATTACAGCATACTAACACATATATATGGAATTCAGAAAGGTGATAACGATAACCCTATATGCAAAACAGAAAAAGAGACACAGAAATACAGAACAGACTTTTGAACTTTGTGGGAGAATGTGAGGGTGGGATATTTCAAAAGAACAGCATGTATATTATCTATGGTGAAACAGATCACCAGCCCAGGTGGGATGCATGAGACAAGTGCTCGGGGCTGGTGCACTGGGAAGACCCAGAGGAATCGGGTGGAGAGGGAGGTGGGAGGGGGGATCGGGATTGGGAATACATGTAAATCCATGGCTGATTCATACCAATGTATGACAAAACCCACTGGGGAAAAAAAATAATAATAATAAAAATAAAAAAAAAAAATAAAAAGCTTGCTTGCCAGATAGTGTCAAAATTGAAAAATGTGTAAGACTACAGTGTTGTTAATATCCAAGATTATGAAATTCACAATTAGTGTGAATGTCTGGGAATCCTGTGTTGATCAACTGACATTTTTTGGATGAGGAGTAAAATATAAACATAATTAATAAATTACTATACATTTATTTCATGCAATTTTTCTTTCCTTCACTTCAACAAATCAGTAGTGCTGTTATAATCATGATTTTTTTTATATAACTATGTTATGTTGGCAGTGATGCCAATTTAGAAAGCATTTATTGAATCACCATTGTTCTTAGACTTTTGTATTTTTAATTTCCAATTTGGAGAATTATAATAAACCTAGCATAACTGGAACTGTCAATAGAATTTTTAAAACAATATCTGATTCTAAATCACCGTAAATATTATATATCATGCTTAACCATATTAGTAAGAAGACATGACAAAACAACATCATCACAGTAAATATTTTATGGGTATTTTAACTTTCTTGAATAAAGTATTAGCAATAATGTATTTCTTTGATCACCTTTTAAAACAATATCAAAATTCATATGGTAATATAAAGAATCAGTATACCAGGTAGTGTATTTATATGCTACTTCTACATTTACATGTACTAAAATTTAAGAAAAATTTGAAATGTTTAATATTGCAAATTGTTCTTCAGCTTCCATGCAGACCTATTGCCAATATACTAATTTGCTAAAGTAGGACTATGTAAAGTAGGATACGAAGAGCTGACTCATTTGAAAAGACCCTGATGCTAGGAAAGATTGAAGGCAGGAGGAGAAGGGAACGACAGAAAATGAGATGGTTGGATGGCATCACCGACTCAATGGATGTGAGTTTGAGTAAACTCAGGGAGTTGGTGATGGACAGGGAGGCCTGGCGTGCTGCGATTCATGGGGTCGCAAAGAGCGGACATGACTGAGCGACTGAACTGAGCTGAACTGAGGACTATGTCAGGATGCCACACCTGGAACATAGGGAGAAAAAATGGGTGCTCATCAACAACTGGGGAAAGATCCCTCTTTTGCACGAATCTATTGCATCTGCACTGAGAAGAAGGATGGGACCAGTTACTGCATTTCTGTACTTTCTCTTATTTAACTGATTCTGCTCCTCAAATATCCCCTATATAATGAAGCAGTATCATCTCTGAAGTCCAACGTAGCAAGCAGATGCATTCATCTTTTGCTTGGGAATAGACAGCAAGAGAGTTAAAGGAATGATCATTTGGGAACTGAGAGAAGTTTGATGTAAGAGCCATCATTTAAAATCACATGTTGGGGTGGATCAGCTCTGCCTGCTGGATTCAATTGACAGGGTATCCAGGTATTCTTTTATAAATTCAGTTTCTATGTTTATACTGAGCAGATCTCCCTAAAGAGTGGAACCCAAAGAAAGGTATTCCTCTTACCCAAGTGGAAAAGTTTCTAAAAGAAAGTGTACTCAGTCTAGGAGTGATCTATCATTCTGAAATCTCTAAACACTGTATTTTTTCCTCCTCATGCTTGGAAAGATGTAATAATTTGTCCACATGTTGTATCTCCTCATAGAGAAAACAGGTTCTTTATGACCAATGAGAGATATCTTCTTTGTTTTTTAAATCACCACCTGTGCCTAGTACAGTAGATTCAAGATGGTTCTTGTTCAGTTGCTCAGTTGTGTCTGACTCTTTGCCACCCCACGGATGGTAGCACGCCAGACTTCCCTGTCCTTCACTATCTCCCAGAGTTTGCCCAAACTTGTGTCCATTGATTCGGTAATGCCATCCAACCATCTCATTCTGTGTTACCCTCTTCTCCTCCTGCCCTCAGTCTTTCCCAACATCGGGGTCTTTTCAAATGAGTTGGCTCTTCACATCAGGTGGCCAAAGTATTGGAGCTTGAGCCTTCCAATGAATATACAGGACTGATTTCCTTTAGGATTGTCTGGTTTGATTTCATTGCTGTCCAAGGGACTCTTAAGAGTCTTCTCCAGCACCACAGTTCGAAAGTATCAGTTCTTTGATGCTGTCTTCTTTATGGTCTAATTCTCACATCCATACATGACTACTGGAAAAACCATAGCTTTGACTATAGGTACCTTTGTTGGTAAAGTAATGTCTCTGCTTTTTAATATGCTGTCTAGGTTTGACATAGCTTTTCTTCCAAGGAGCAAGCATCTTTTAATTTCATGGCTGCAGTCACCATCTGCAGTGATTTTGGAGCCCAAGAAAATAGTCTGTCACTATTTCCATTGTTTCTCCATCTATTTGCCATGAAGTGATGGGACTGGATGCCGTGATCTTAGTTTTTTGAATGTTGAGTTTTAAGCCAGCCTTTTTACTCTCCTCTTTCACCTTTATCAAGAGGTTCTTTAGTTCTTCCCTTTCTGCCATTAGGTTGGTATCATCTACATATCTGAGATTATTGATATTTCTCCCAGCAATCTTGATTCCAGCTTGTGCAAAAATACCCAGCCTGGCATTTCACATGATATACCCTGCATATAAGTTAAATGAGCAGGGTGACAATATACAGCCTTGACGTACTCCTTTCTAATTTTGAACCAGTCTGTTGTTCCATGTCTGGTTCTAACTGTTCCTTCTTGACCTGCATACAGGTTTCTCAGGAGACAAATAAAGCAGTCTGGTATTCCCACCTCTTTAAGTATTTTCCACAGTTCGTTGTGAGCCAAGTAGTCAAAGGCTTTCGTGCCATCAATCAATGAAGAGTCAAGATTGTAGAGTCTCAAATTTACTTTAAAAAATTTTGAATAGCTAAACTAAGTAAATAAAAGAAAAATACAACAAACTGTAATTCACTGTGTAGCAATGTAACAAACTGTAACCCTTGTGATTTTTTTGTTTTTGCTTTTTAGTTAGGAATGCATTACACATGCGTGTAATGGGGTAATTAACAAAACCAACACTAGACCAATTGAGGTCTGAGGCTGAATCATTGAGACAGTAATAATAGTGTCACAAACTGAACCGTGACTATTGATTACAGTGTGGGTGGGAGATGAGAGATGGAAAGAAGAGTGGGAATCAGTTTAGTTGAAGGTGAAATTGGTAAATATTAATGAAAGGCTCACAAGGGAATAAGAGATATAGGACTAAAATGTAAGCCAGAGATTGAGGTTAGTGAAAGATTTTTGTCTTGTGATTCAGAAATTATAATGCTAATAGTTGCCTTTTTAATAATAATCAGTATATTTTAGTGTTTACTGTGTGTAAAGTAGTTTTGTTTAATGCTCTATGCATACCAGCTTATTTATTTCTTAAGGCCAAATGAGATTAATATTACCATGATCCTTTTGTTTGAAAGAATATAAAAGAGGCTTTGAGATGGTTACTTGCCAACATTTCATTGCTGGCAAGTAACAGAGTGAGGAAGTCAACCCAGGTATTTCTGACGTCATAGCTTGCTGTTTATCACCAAGGGCATTTGAAGCCATGGAATTGGATTCCAGTTCTTTGGCAGAAGGTAAAGAGAAATATGAGAAGAAAATGACACAGGGAATGGTAACATCTGGCAGAAGGAAAGGGAGCTTTACTAATTAGCCTATTTAACTTACTAGTGAAAGAAATCACCCCTGAGTTGGTTTAAACAAAAGAGAGGATTTTAATGGGAAGATAAGCTGTGAAACATTTGGACAAGCATGACTGGAGAAAGGCCACAAGCTCTTATTACATTGGGAATCAGGAACGAGAGCATCAGGCTTCTTTATTTTTCTCTTAGCTGTGCTTCTCTGTGTCAAGTTCATTCATCTCTCTTTCTGTATGGCTTTATTCATGTGGTAAGAATTCAGGTAGCCATATATCGCAGAATTTCATAGCTTGTGATTTTAGCCAAGAGAGGGACAATGACAAGATTCTCTGGGACTGAAGTCCAGATATTCAGGGCAAGGCTCTAATTGGCCCAACCTAGGTCAAGTGCTATATCAGTTAGGAAATTTGTGCTCTATGACTGAGAAAACCTTTGTTGTTGCTGTTCAGTCACTGAGTTGTGTCTGACTCTTTGCAACCCAATGAGCTGCAGCATGCAAGGCGCCTCTGTCCTCCACTATCTCTCAGAGTTTTGCTCAAATTCATGTTCATTGAGTCAGTAATGCTATCTAACCATTTCATCCTCTGCTGCTCCCTTCTCCTTTGGCCTTCAATCTTCCCCAGCATCAGAGTATTTTCTAATGAGTTGGCTCTTTGCATCACATTGCCAAAGTATTGGAGTTTCAGTTTCAGCATCAGTCCTTCCAATGAATATTCAGGACTGATTTCCTTTAGGATTGACTGGTTTGATCTTCTTGCTGTCCAAGGGACTCTCAAGAGGCTTCTCCAGCACCACAGTTTGAAATCACCAATTCTTCTGTGCTCAGCCCTCTTTATGGTCCAACTCGTACACCTGTACACAACTACTGGAAAAACTATAACTTTGACTATATGAAGTTTTGTCGGCAAAGTGATGTCTCTGCTTTCTGTATGACTTTAAAAACTAAAAACCCCTTTATTGTATATATTTTTTTCATGGAACAAGAGATCTGGAGGGAGTTGGCTCTAGGGATGGTTCAGCAGTAAGTGGTGTCAAGGGTTAGAATATCTAGGATTCTTTCAGCATTCCACTCATGGTAGAAAGATGGCTGCTGTTACTATGATAATCATATCCTCATGGCAGCCTCTGAAGCAGAAGAAAGCGGGCACAAAAGAAGACTCTCTGTAAAACATTCTTTCTGTTAGGAGAGAAATTACTGCATTTAGCTTTGGTGGGGCCTGCATGTGTGCATGCTAAGTCTCTTCAGTCATGTCCGACTCTTTGCAACACTAGAGACAGTAGCCCGCCAGGCTCCTCTATCCATGGGATTCTCCAGGCAAGAATATTGAAGTGGGTTGCCATGCTCTTCTCCAGGGGATCTTCCTGACCCAAGAATTGAACCTGTGTCTCTTACGTCTCCTGCACCACCTGCGAAGCCATTAGTGAGGCCTGAATGGACATAATTCTGGAGATCTTCTTTCAAACAGATCAATATTAAAAATAAAAAATTGGGCAGAAGGTCTTGACTGGGGTCATTGAAAGTATGAGACCCTAAGCTGAAGTTTGTCTAGCTTCCAAGTAAATCGTCTCTGTTGCATTTCCTCTGTTGTCTCCATGGCTGAATTGAGTCATGTGATCGCTCCTGGCTACAAGGAGCTTGGGGAAGTGAGTGTCTGAAACTTGCAGCAGCTAACTTTGGAGATGGGTATCTAAGAGTAGGGAAGATAGGGAGAAGACTGGCTGTTAAATGAGAATTGATTTGTTTCCATGAATGTCTATTCTTGGGATGTTTCTGCATGTCCAGAGCTATAGAGTCATTCTATAAAACATGACTTTTTAATAGTAATTCTGTGAATTGGGGTAGTGGGATGAAAGTTTGCCCCCAAAATTTGTCCACCTAGAATCTCAAAATGTCATCTTATTTGGATGCAGAGTCTCTGCAAATGTCATTAGTTAAGGACTTTGGGATGCATCGTAATGGATTTAGGGTGGGTGGAGGAGAGATGCAGGGTCACGCAGAGAAGAAGGCTGTGTGAAGATGGAGGCAGACTGGAGTTATGCTCTCACAAGCTGTGAACACCTGGGGTCACCAGAGGCTGAAAGAGCCAAGGTAGCCTTCTCCCCTAGAGTCTTCAGAGAGTGCACAGCCCTGCTCACACCTTCACTTGTGATCTTTAGTTTCTAGAATTATGAAAGAACAAATTTCTGTTGTATTAAGCCATCCAGTTTGTGGTTGTTATGGCAGCCCTGGGGAACAAATACAATGGTATAAAGGGTAGTTATCAGAAGAAGGGGATGTGGAGCCATTGTCCATTGAGGGATTTATAAAAGGAGTTACAAGCAAGTCAAGTCACAGATATAGGATGAGAGCCAGGTTGGTGATTGTTTATGTCAATGCTGGGAAGAGGTCGTGTGAAATCCAGACAAGAGGGCAGAGATGATGAGACAGGAGGGCACACACTCTTCCATCCAAACCACTAATCCTTAAGCAGATCTACCTTTTGCTGTCTGTCCATAAATGCTATGTGTTAGAAATGGCCCTGTCCTTACTCTTGCCTGGGTCACTCACTTGCCTAATCCACTGTATCAGTGTCTCTCTGTGAAACCAACATGGAAGGCACCCTCCTCCTTTTAGTCCTTCCTGTCATTAGTGTGGAGTGCTGTGTATCTCTGGGTATGTGTATAGAGTGATGGGTTCATAGCTTTCCATTTGTAGATATTACGTGACAGAAGCAGAATATCTCTCTCTCTTTGGTTCTCTTTTCTGGTAGCATACTCCTGAAGTTATTTAAGAAGTGCTGAAATGAAGCTGATGGCATGTAACATATATCTTGTGGGGTATGAGCATAAGAAAAATAAGAGACACTGATATTAAATCCTTAGAAGTCTTCTGTTTTTAAATCCTGTAGTTAAAAAATCTGTTATTTGGGGAAATATTCCACATTTATTTATTTTGGACATAAAAGAAGTCAGCTCTTTGGAAGGACCACTATTTCTTCTTTTTTTTTTTTATTTGCGTGTGTGTGTATTTTTAAATAGGAGTATAGATGCTTTACAATGTTGTGTTAGTTTCTACTGTATAATGACGTGTATCAGTTATATGTATGCATGTAACCACTCCCTCTTGGACCTCCCATCACTCCCCACCCCACTCCTCTAGGTCATCACAGAACACTGAAGCTGGATGTGACTACGCTGTGAATGTATTAATATATGCACTTCCATGAATTCTTGTATAGCCTGTATCTTTTCCTTGATGACTCAGGTCGCTGTTATGCATGTCCGTTATTGTTCTGTGCTGTAGTGTGATGTTCCAGGGCTTTTTCACCTGAATGCCTGGACAGTCACACTGCTGAAGTGGGGCTCTCTTCTCTTGCTATAGAGCCAGGCAGCTGTGCTACTGGTAGTTGCCAACACACTTTCCTTTACCAGCACTCTGCCTTTCTTTAAGGTACTGTTTCTAATCCATTGTGGCCTGGGAATCCAAGTAACACAGCTTGTTAGAGTTGATCCTAATGTAAGAGTAAATGCCCCCAAGCAAGCATCTGTGCCCCCGAGTGAGTTTCTTTGGGACTCTATTCTTCAAGTTAGGTGTAATCAGTTTTAGTGCGTGGTCGGCCAGAGTAATTTTTTCTCTGCTTCTGAACACTCACAGAGATCCAGCTGGCCAAGGAGGTGGTTGGCAGCATCCAGCAAGCTCTCAGGAGGAGTGTTTTTTTCCCCCCCTTTACATTGTTTTCCAGACCCTAAGTTATTTTTAAATATGATATATGTGGTTTTGTTTCATTTTAGGATATCGACGGGATAATATTCACTGGAGAAATAATTCCTTACTTTCAAAGCCTCCATCTTGGCCAGTTACCTTGGCCGAACTTTGGATAATGGTAATGTGTGGTTTGTTTTGGGCTAAGAGTTAAGAGTCTGTGTTGTTAATGACTGACACACAGCGACCATGTGTGTCAAAGCCGGGAGTTAACTAGAGAGGAAAAGCTGTGTGAGAATAACCTGATTGTGCCAAGAGGTCATATTTTAAACATACAGTCAGCCCTCTGGAACCGCAATTTCCGCATCTGCAAAGTCAACCGACCAGAGCCTGCGGATTCAGATATCCGCTCTACTAGACCATTTTATGTAAAGGGCTTGAGCATCCTTGATCTTCTTTTATTTTTAATCCATGGAAGTCCTGGAACCAATCCCCGCCCTCCTCCCCACCCCAACACACAGACACACACACACACATACACACACAGATACTGAGGGGGAACTGGACTGTACGTAGCAGTAGCTGAAGATATAGGAGGAGAGCCAGCGTTTCCTAGGATGTTATACTGTTTATGAGTCATGTTGTAGATGGTCTTTGCATCTTGAGATGACACAAGTCCAAATGACAAGGGTAGGAATTTTGAGGTCGAAATCAGTAAGGCAGTTGGATTACAGTCTTTTGATTTAGTTTGAGTAAACTCCGGGAGTTGGTGATGGATAGGGAAGCCTGGCGTGCTGCAGTCCATGGGTTCGCAAAGAGTCGGACACCACTGAGTGACTGAACTGAACATTTAATTTAAGAAAAGAGAGCCTTTGAGCAGAACTGGTTTCTCTTAGGTCTTTTCCAACTGTATTACACGCAAACTCTTGCCGTGAGAGAGTAAATGGTGAAGGGCACAGAATATATAGAAGACTTGGAAGAGCCAAGTGTAAATAGTCACAGCCTGGAAAAATAATGCAGGTTTAGGAAAATGAGTGCCTCTATAAATCACTGGAAAACTCGATGATGATTCGCACTGCAGATGGGCTTTTAAACAAGTGTGCAAGTTTGCTGTTGCTTCTCAACTCCCAATTGGATACTTTAAAAAAAGGCTCTTTCTCAATATCCTGTTCTTGTGCCTTATTAAAATCATTCTGGAGCTCTGACCTCCACCCCTTGTTTCTTTCTTCTTTTCACATCTGTGTTTGTGTGGGGAGGATGTGACCCACTGTTCCCAGCCGTGGAGAATGCCTAAAAGTCATGAGGACGAGATGGTGACCCAGCTACAGCGTGTGTGAAATGAGTGATGGGAAGAGAGAGGGAGAGAGCAAGACGCGGTACCGGGTTAGGAGTTGTGCAGTTATTTCTAGCTTTGAATTGTTTCCAAATCTCATACATTCACAGACAGCCTCGCCAAAGCCCACAGCTGTCATGCATTTTCAACAGATTCCACAGGGCCTAGATGAGGTTTGAAGGCATTCCTTTGCCCTTACACATTAGCTCCAAGGAATTACCGTAACATCTGATATTGTGGAAGTGGGATCTTGGCCATCCTGACCTTGCCCAGAGCAGTCCGGAAATAGGGGTCCAAGAATGTATTATCTCATACGGCCTGTAAGGGTCACCGGGGGCCCCCTCGGTGCTGTTCCAACCAAATGCAGAAACCCAATGTGCTCTACTTTTGGGGAAACCGTGCTGCTTCGTATGGACACAGTGGGCAGACACGTGTTCCCATTGCTATTTGTATGTTTGTCATAGGAAAGGCATGTTCCACTGGAGAAATTCCCAGCTGTCGGTAATGTGCTGATACACCACGGCCAATCATCAGAAGGCGAGCCAAATAAACAGGATGTTCACAGAGTGTGTGATTGCATGAGTGTGGAGCAAAACTTCTGCCCATTTCACAGCCTCATAATGGGATTGACATGCATTGCTTCATCTGCATCTGTCTGTTTAGGGTAGAAACACATAAACACCATGGAAACAACGTGTTAGAAAGCCCTTTCTTTGGCTATGTGGGCTGTTGATATGGTGGGATGAAATCTGTGTAAACTGGGAATGAACATTGCTTTAGTGTCATGAATCTACTTGCTGGGAAGTGCCTTCAGGTCATCCAAACACAGAGGAAATGAGCAGGTCATCGGTGGCTATTGTGCGTTGACTGAGGGGGCTGACTGTCTCTGGCTATTTTTACACACGGCTGGAGTCATCTTCATTCTTCCTTCTTGTGAGCCACTAACTAATTATTTATATAAATGTACAGAAATGTCAGAGTTATGTCATTGCCCTTTTCTGTTTGGAAATGCTGCCACTGTTATCTGTGTGCTGGGCTTAGTCGCTCAGTTGTGTCCGACTCTTTGTGACCCCATGGACCGTAGCCCACCAGGCTCCTCTGTCCATGGGGATTCTCCAGGGAAGAATACTGGAGTAGGTTGCCATGCCTTCCTCCAGGGGATCTTCCCAACCCAGGAATCGAACCCAGGTCTCCCGCACTGAAGGCAGAATCTTTACTCTCTGAGCCACCAGGGAAGCCAAGCCCACTGTTAACTATTGAAAGTGAAAGTGAAAGTTGCTCAGTCGCGTCTGACTCTTCGTGACCCCATGGACTCCATAGTCCATGGAATTCTCCAGCCCAAAATACTGGAGTGGGCAGCCTTTCCACTCTCCAGGAGATCTTTCCAACCCAGTGATTGAACCCAGGTCTCCCACATTGCAGGCAGATTCTTTACCAGCTGAGCCTCAAGGGAAGCCCAAGAATACTGGAGTGGGTAGCCTATCCCTTCTCCAGCGGACCTTCCCAACCCAGGAATTGAACTGGGGTCTCCTACATTGCAGGCAGATTCTTTACAAACTGAGCTATGAGGGAAGCCCCGTTAGCTATTAGTGCCTAAATATATTCCTGAGGCAGAGATTTGGGAAGGGAGAGTGGGGAGTTCCTTCAACATTCATGTGCAGAGTTCTTTGAAAAATGACCTTAAATATCCTGTTAGATGTCAAACCTTTTACTCTTCCAGAAATGTAGATCCCTTTGCCCAAGTTGATACATTTATTCATAATAATAACAGTAGGTTATTACTGCAGATTTCCTACATGCCAGTATTGGGTTCAGTCTGTAACGTATGTTAACTCTTTTAATTCTCACAAAAGCATATTGTGTTGATGTTATTATTATTCCTCTTCTAAAGATAAGGAAACTAGGGTTCATGAATGTTAGTAGGCTTGCCTAAGAAAATAGAGCTGCTGAGAGTGAGTTTGAAGCCAGGTCTGTTTGAGTACAGAACCCACGCACTTAACCACTCCTCTGTATGACCCTCATGTGTGTTTGCTTTATGGGAAATCTGATTCTGTTGCAGCCTCTGGTGTTATGTTCCATAGAAATGTGACTCCTTGTTCCTTCTTGAACAAGCTTGAGGGACAAAGATAATATTGGCATTCTCATGCCTATTCATTTAGGATGCTTCACGAGCATAGCAGGTGGAAGGTTGAGGACCACGGTGTGAAGACTCGGTCGTGATTTTTTCAATTTTGATCTTTTAATTATGATTTTTGCACGCGGCTTTTGAAACTTATTGCCCAAGATGCACTGACTTTAGCCCAACCCCATGTCAGGATGCCTTCTTTTAAAAATTTTGACACCCTTTCATAGTTTTTAGGTGATAAGCATAGCTGAAAAAAGAGAGTTTTCTAAATGCACAAAATGTGTGCTTAATTTGGTTTGTTATTACTGTTGTTTAGTCACTCAGTTGTCTGACTCTTTGAGACCCCATGGACTGTAGCCCATCAGGCTCCTCTGTCCATGGGATTTCCCAGGCAAGGATACTGGAGTGGGTTGTCATTTCCTCTTCCAGGGAATCTTCCCAAATCCAGTGACAGAACCCATGTCTTGTGCATTGGCAGGTGGATTCTTTACCACTGAGCCACCATGAAAGCTTAGTTTGGTTAATGAACTTTTAAAAGATTTGTACTATGATATCATCTGGCAGAGGACAGAACTACATAATGGTTAGAACACAAGCTCTGGACTAGCATTACTTACTTTTTCTGTGACCTTGGGAAATATGATTGATGTCTCTGTACCCTTTTCTCCCCACATCTGTGCAACAGGGCACACGGAAATAGCAGTTGTCTTGTAGGATTGTTGTTAAGATGTAATGAGAGGATACATGTAAAATGTGTAGTAAATATTCAGTTGTATGCAATAAATGCCTTTTGGCACATTCTATCACCATCTTTGCATTGTTTTTCTCCAAGGTTCTCACTGCAATCAAATGCACTGGATTATGAAATATTGGCTCCCTGAACTAGAACATAAGCTCTATGGAACCAGGTATGTTTTGTTCTCTGTATCCTCATGGTCTAGGATAGCAGCCCATACCATCTCACAAATGTGTTGAATAAATTAGTTATTATTATTATCATTATTATTATCATCTGTTTCAGACACTATGCTTTTCAAAACTTCTGAAAATACTATTCAGGCTTGCACAGTTACTGAGAGGCTTAAGATAATGTTTGATTTGTAATCATAGAATTTAATAGTTTATAGAAACATCAGCGTATATTGAGTTTAACCTCTTCAATTTATAAGAGAACTTAAAATGTCCTGAGGCCAGGAATATTAAGAGGTGTTCCACCATTTAAGAATTACCCAGTGGCAGATAAGATCTGGCATCAAGGCCTATGACACCCAGTGCAGCATTCCTTCTTCTGTGGCCCACTGACTTCTAATTCAGGAACCAATGGCTCTTGCCTCTCAGTGGGTCAAGCCTCATTCCAGATGAAAACTCAGGTCCTGTTTCATCATTGTGTTTTACTCCAAACTTCTCATCACCTCTGGTTGATTGGTCACTGTTGTCATCCATGTTTCTCACAGTGATAGAATTTATTTGAATAATAAAGTATACTTTAGTCACAAGATATGTCTAGAGATGGCTGAGGATTACAAGGGGTCAGGAAAGCAGATCCTCTCCTGATCATTAAGTGAGAAGTTGTGCATCTTTTATCAGCTCTGTTTGGAGTCCATCCCTGGCTTTTGAGATCGCCAATATATTTCATTTGGGGAGAATATCAAAACAAATAAAAGCTTTAAAGGTTATCATACTTCTGGCTCCAGAGCTGTCTAGGAGAAAAGAAGGTATGAATTCATCTCCAAAATATCATGTACTGTTTCCAGTATGATAAGCAATGTGGCTGGAGTTTACAGATATTTTTAAAGGCACACCTTTTCCTCAAGGAGTTTACACTCTAGCTGAAAAATTCATCCCACAGTACGTAACAGTGACAATAGTTAGAACACGAAGAGTGAAGATGAAGATAAAAATTTGAAGGAGCTTAGAGGAGGGAAAAAAAAATCACTTTCTGGGAGTGAATGGGATGTTGATGTAAGAGGCAACATCTTAAGTAGACTATCACAGCTCAGTGGTATTCTCCAAATTTCATGCATCTTGGCTGAAATACATTTTTAAAGTTGATTGATTACTTAAGGTCTGTTATACTTCATGACATTTTATATTTTCATGTATGCTGTTTAATAGACACATCTATATGCAACCTAGTGCAATCAAAATAGCTTATTTCTCAAAAAGAGGTTTTTGTTGCAGGTATTGCTTTGTATTTGTTTGATACTCACAATTATAAGCATTTACTTCAATTTATGAATGATAATATATTCCTAAGAGAAAAAAAATGTATCTTACACATACACATGTGAAATATTTAGAGTCTCTGTATATAGTTAAGAATTAAACAGGCCCTTTATGGACATTGTGGATTTGACTCATGTAACTGATTACAGAATGGTCGAAACACAAAAGGTTTGCAAACCAAAGTCCATTATGATATAGTAGGGAGTACTGAAGGGACCCCAGAACTGAACCTATGGCTTTTACATTAAAAGTCCCAGAAAACAGTTGCCTCCATAGACTTTTTTTTCCCCTTGTGAGTGTATCTTTCTACTTAAAATAATTTACTGCATTTGTTTTAATAGTTGATCTCTTTCCTGATCCTTATTTACAAAAGTAAATATAATGCTGGTAATTTAAGTATCTTTAGTTTTGCTAAATATTTTACAGTGCATTGAATGTGCCATGGTAACTAGAAACTTGAAAGCTCTTTTTTTTTTTTAAATTGAGGTCTAATTTGCATATAACTATGTCAGTTTCAGTTGTATACCAAAATAATATCTGTATATATTGCAAAATGATGACCACATGATGTCTTGAAAGTTTTGATTAATTTTATTAAACCATATATCATATTTTCCATTTACCCATTAAAAAAACAACAAAAAACAAATATGATTTTTTGAAGCAAGAATGACAGGGATATGATTTGCCTCAGTTTACTGCAGTGACAGCACTTCATTTTCTACTCTTCCCCTCCATTCTGACTTTGCCCTATCCCTGCCCAGCTGAAGAGGCTGTGAGGCTCTTAGCATCCGTGTCCTTAGAATCCGTGCCCTATGTTGGTTGGTTTCCTGCCTGTGGGTTGCTGTAGCTACCCATTCTGTTTGCTGGCTCCTAAAGCTACGGTTGCAGCCTTAGTCTTTTGTTTCTCACATTGAACATGCTGACAGACGTGCTCACTGAACATTTTAACCAGCATACTTAGGCTGGCTTCTTCTGAAGCTGATGAAATTACCAAAACAATTTGCTCCTCTGAAGAGCAAAGGGAAGGAAAAACCAGAAAGATGGATCGTAACGCAGCCACTGTGCAAGATGTCTCAGAGCTTTAACAGAGCATAAGAACAATGGTGTTCAGTGACTTTGGGGGGCCATGTTTTCTCTCATGATGAGAACTGGATTAAAACAGCTTACTCAGACCCTGTGTACTATGTCTTATTATAATTAGCTTTTACACTATTATTGGATTTTAGACCAGATTAGCCATTGCTATTTGTGCAGAGAGGTCAATCAATTTTTTTGTAAGTATCTTAGGACAGGTTTCCTGAGGTCATGAACATGTGACTATACCAAGAAGAATGATTTATTATCAAATATTTGTTGAACTGTTATTATGTGAAGGAGACTTATTTAAAGTGTAAATATTTATGCAGGACACACTCCTTGCTCAAAGGATCTTGTGCACAGTTGTTAAAACTGGTGTGGGACCTTCTATGACTGAAGAACATCAAGGGCATATTCAAGGATAAGAGGACTTTCTAGTGGTTGATAGAATATTAGATCTGAAGCTCTTCGAGAAATCATCTACTCCTCCCATCTTATTCTATGGGTGTGATAACTGTAAGTGTGACTTGCCCAAGATCACTAAGACATTGGGGAAAAGTCAAATATAAACATACTTGTCCTTCCTTTAAATCTGGTAATTTTTTTCATGATATGACATGTATATTTATACTGTTTTAAGCAGATCAAATGCAGTTGAATTTTACTTGTTTTAGTTTAGTACTTATTGTTGATTGTTTTAATCCTAATGTGTTTAATCTGGTTTTCTCTGTGTTGTATATTTTTAGCTGCAGGAGAGAGAATAAGAGAAAAACTTCTCTATTTTGCACTTCAATTTTTCATTTTTTGTTAGTACTAATTTGAAACTTTTCATTATATAAGTAATACCCAGTAATTGAATAAAACTAGAAGATAAGGAAAATGAGAAAACTAAATTCAATGATAAAACTAGGTCCAATCTCCTAGAGAAAACCACTAAATATATATATTTATATATATTTTTCTTTGCAATAAAAATAGGATCATATTTAACCTACTATTTTATACTTCATTTTTTCATGTAACTATTACATGAGCATTTTTTATGTGAGTAAGTATGTTCGGAATAACACTTTTGTTGGAATGACAAAATAGTCTGTTTCATTCATTTTATATTGTGGACATCTTACTTATTGTCAATTTTTGAACACTTTGAGAACATTTTTGTTGTTGTAAATATTCTGTAATGAAGATCCATAAATTGCACATTTATACATAATTATTTCCCTTATATTTTCAGAAGTAGTTTTCCTGGATCAGAGAATACACATACATGCTAGACTTTTGATACACAATGAGTCCATCACCAACACTTTTTATTCCTGATTTCAAAAATTTTTTTTTCATTTATTTTTATTAGTTGGAGGCTAATTACTTTACAATATTCAAGTGGGTTTTGTCATACATTGACATGAATCAGCCATGGAGTTACATGTATTCCCCATCCCGATCCCTCCTCCCACCTCCCTTTCCACCTGATTCCTCTGGGTCTTCCCAGTGCACCAGGCCCGAGCACTTGTCTCATGCATCCAACCTGGGCTGGTGATCTGTTTCACTATAGATAATATACATGTTTCGATGCTGAAATTTGCGGTTTGTATTCAGAGCTGCAGGACTTTAAAATCTGGCTAGGGTAAATAAGTTTATTAAAAAAAAAACCAAAACAACCCTTTCCAGTAGGATATGTTGGGTCACATTGGCTTAATATTCATGCAGCAGGGTTATCATTTCCTGAAATACATTAAATAGGTGATATCAATCAGAGACTGATGATAATTGTTCAAGATAAGGGTCTCCTCATCTCTGTCTTTCAAAGGCAAGAAGATGATGATTCTAAATTTAGCATCAGGAGATGGCTTCTGTCATGTCTTCATACCTCTTTATCAGAGTCCTCTGACTCACACTTGGTACATCTGGGATGTAAACTAAATGTATGGTTCTATGAGATGTGGGAGTGTTCAGATGTTAACTATAAAGCAAACACTGTAACTACCTAGAGGACACTGTGATTCTCTTACTTAGAACTTTTTATTTGGACCATTTTAAAAGTCTTTATTGAATTTGTTGTAATGTTGGTTCTGTTTTACGTTTTGGATTTTCCACTGCAAGGCGTGTGGGATCTTAGCTTCCCAACCAGGGGTGGTAGAACCTGCACCTCATGCATTGGAAGGTAAAGTCCTAACCACTGGACCACTAGGGAAGTCCCTGTGGTTGCTTATTGACATGAGAATATGTAGCAGTCATTTTTAAAACTTGGTTTACTAAAACCTGCTAGATGTGTTTAATGAAACTACTAAATTCAGTGAGATTTGGACACATAGCTTAAAAGTAAAATTATACTTCTTAATAGAAGAACATTTTCAAAGAGAAAAAAAAAACCCACACATTTATTTTTTGCAATGATAATCTTTCACATTTTGGTGCCTAATAGACTACAAAATCCTTGGTTTTCTTGGATAAGAAATAACTGAGCTCATTAAATGCATGTTGCTTTGAGATAATGGTGTTTTGTGATAATGTTTGTAGTTTCAAACATGATGTTTCTGCATAGAAATTAACTATCTTTGTTTTTGAAACAGTCTAAGCACTCAAGGGAAAATATTCTTGCATTTGTTTTATACCATCTGTGATTAAAATCATTCATATTGTAAATTATAAAATATCTCCAAAGGTAAGATTATTTTACAGCTAAATATTTTGTCATTAAGTAAATATTTATATAACTTCAGCTAATGCTGTAACTCAATTTATAATGTTTAAAATTATTTTACCATATTTACCATATATCCCAAGTATGGGTTAGCTCGTTCTTTGGAATGGGCAACTGTTGCTTTCAATTTTTATTTTTTGTTTACAGGTTCTGTTTATTTTGATTAGTGGATTCTGGGATAGTTCTAGAAAAATGTTCAAATTTGATTAATACTTTTGTGGGATAGTGTGGATTTTGTACTTCATACCTACACTCATATAAGTAAATATTATTATGTCAGATGAGCTTGTGTGTGTGTGTGTGTGTTAGATGCTTCAGTCATGTCCTACTCTTTGTGACCCCATGGACTGTAGCCCACCAAGCTACTATGTCCATGAAATTCTCCAGGCAAGAATACTGGAGCGGGTTCAGATGAGCTTAGTCTACTTGAAAAACAAAGAGGAGGGTAATGCAATACTGAAAAGTATTGCAAAGTAGGACAGGTCTACTTTGATGGAATGGAGAGAAATGGGGGGAAAAAGCCTAGAGTATAGATGACCTCCAGCTTAGGGCTGATTCAGGTATTGAGTCTTTGTGACCCCATAGACTGTAGCCCACCAGGCTTCTTTTTTCCATGAAATTCTCCAGGGATTGAACCCTGGTATCCTGCATTGAAGGCAGTTTCTTTACCATCTGAGCCACCAGGGAAGCCTAACTGAGAGTTATGGGTAATTATTAGGAAGAATGAAAGTCCTGAGCACCTGCCTGGGTGGGTGTTTGCCCATGTTAAGAGCCATATTTCACTTGACCTTGATACTCCTTGTCAATCCAAATATTTGCTCAGGATAACTCTTTCCTCTGCTTCATCACTTCCTTTCTCTCTTTCAGATTATAGTTTAAGATGCACTTCTTCCAGGACAATTTCTGTAAAATCCAGTGGCCTCCAAACCACCAACATAATTCTGGATCCTCTCAACTACTCATCACTTTTGTAATCACTGCAGCTCCGCTTTTTATAGGTAGAATATGTGTCTGTGCCATTTTCCTTATTAAATCACAATCATGTAGCTGTGACCAAGTTTAATCTTTACTGTGTTCCCTGAAACACTAAACAAAATAGTTATATAGCTGAACATTTCTAAATAACTGTAGTACCAAGGGGAATTTTATACCGATTTTTTTAACCAGTAAATTGAAAATATTTCTACTGGTTGGATTATAAGGCAGGAGAGGAAGAAGCAGATAAGTCTGAGCATTTAGATAGGTCTTGAAGATTTGCTGAACATTATACTGAACTTTTTTTTTTTTTACACATTACCTCATATAATCCTCATCATTGTTTGTGTGGGAGAGAAACTGTTAAATTCATTTTGGAGATAAAGACATAAAGAGTTCTTTTCTGATGAGGCTCAGAGAATTCAGACACTTGGTCTAGGATACATAATTAGTAAGTGGAAGCATTGGAATAAGAACACAAAAATGTGTGATAGGAAACATTCATTTTCTTAGCAGATTCTAACATCTTAATATCCATTTTCTACTGGCCTGATTCTAATGATGTAAAGTAATGCTTTCAAACCTCTTTTCTTTTTTTTTTTTTTTGATAATTGAGTTTTGAGTTTTTTTAAAATAATTTTATTTTTAAAATGTTAATTTATTTTTTTATTTTTGGCCGTGGTGGGTCTTCATTGCTGCTTGGATTTTTCTCTAGTTGTGGAGAGTGTGGGCTATTCTTCTTTGCAGTGTGTGTATTTCTCATTGTAGTGGCTTCTCTTGTTGTGGAGCATGAGCTCTAGGGTAAAGAGACTTGAGTAGTTGTGGCTGGGGGGCTGAGTGGTTGTGGTTCCCAGGCTCTAGAACACAGGTTCAATAGTTCTGGTGCATGGGCTTAGTTGCTCTGCAGCATGTGGGATCTTCCTGGACCAGGTATTGAAACCATGTCTCCTGTATTGGCAGGTAGATTCTTTACCACTGAGCCACAGGGAAGTCCCATACCTCTTTTTTATTTTAAACTTTCCAAGCTCTGACTGGTGCTGAAATTTGCTGTTTCAGTCATTGATTCTACTGTATGGTTTGAGAATTTTAGGATGTATGATCACATAGTGGGTTCTTTACTCACCTGATCTAAAAATATAGGGCCATTGCCTTTTTAGCCTGGAAAGGACTCTAGGAATCAATGCATTCTTTAAGGCCATAGGCCTTCTCTGCTTCTCACAAAATATCCAATTAAAAACTGTTGTGAAAATCAATACACAGAAATCACTTGCATTCCTATATATTAACAATGAAAAATCAGAAAGAGAAATTAAGGAATCAACCCAATTCACCACTACGACTTTTTGATGATGGCCATTCTGACCAGTGTGAGGTGATATCTCATTGTAGTTTCGATTTGTATTTCTCTAATAATGAGTGATATATGGAATTTTAAAAAGATGGTAACGATAACCCAATATGCAAAACAGAAAATGAGACATAGATGTACAGAACAGACTTTGGGACTCTGTGGGAGAAGGCGAGGGTAGGATGTTCTGAGAGAATAGCATTGAAACAAGTATACTATCAAGGGCGAAACAGACCACCAGCCCAGGTTGGATGCATGAGACAAGTGCTCAGGGCTGGTGCACTGGGAAGACCCAGAGGGATGGGATGGGGAGGGAGGCAGGAGGGGGGATCGGGATGGGGAACATATGTAAATCCATGGCTGATTCATGTCAATGTATGGCAAAAACCACTACAATATTGTAAAGTAATTAGCCTCCAACTAATAAAAATAAATGAAAAAAAAAAAGTCTACAAACAATAAGTGCTGGAGAGGGTGTGGAGAAAAGGGAATGCTCTTGCCCTGTTCGTGGGAATGTAAATTGATACAACCACTATGGAAGATGGTATGGAGATTCCTTAAAAACCTAGGAATAAAACCACCATATGACCCAGCAATCCCACTCCTAGACATATACCCTGAAGAAAACAAAACTGAAAAAGATACATGTATCCCATTGTTCTTTGCAGCTCTATTTACAATAGCCAGAATATAGAAGCAACCTAGATGTCCATCGACAGATGAATGGATTAAGAAGTAGTGGTACATATACACAATGGAATATTACTCAGCCATAAAAAGGAATGCCTTTGAGTCAGTTCTAATGAGGTGTATGAACCCAGAACCTATTATACAGAGTGAAGTAAGTCAGAATGAGAAAGACAAATATCCTATATTAATACATATATACAGAATCTAGAAAGATGGTACCAAATAATTTATTTGTAGGGCAGCAATGGAGAAACAGATATAGAGAATAGACTTATGGACATGGGGAGAGGGGAGGAGAGCTTGAGATGTATGGAGAGAGTAACATGGGAACTTTCATTACCATATGTAAAATAGATAGGCAACAGGAATGTCCTGTATGTCTCAGTGAACTCAGATAGAAGCTCTGTATTAACCTAGAGGGGTGGAATGGGGAGGGAGGTTGGAGAGGGTTTCAGGATGTAGGGGACATATGTATACCTATGGCTGATTCATGTTGAGGTTTGACAGAAAACAACAAAATTCTGTAAAGCAATTATCCTCCAATTAAAAAATAAATAAATTAAACTATTGTGAAAATAAGAGGATTCAAAGGTCTTTCTTCTCAGTGTAGTGCTAAAAATATCAATTTATTATCATTAATATTAATGGTATAGAAATATAATATTATATTGTCTTTTTAGGCATGCTAGCTGATGCAGTAACTTGGTTATTATATCTTAAATGAGGTAGTAGTAACTATTATAAACTATTTTTTTCCTTTACTACATGTCATATTGTTTTTCAAATGAAATATAACTCAGATAGCTTTTTCTAGTTAAGTAATGCCTCAATTGTAATAATTTACAATATTAACCAGTTTCCTACCAGCATTGTTTAGAATGTAATATCAAGTATTTTTGAAATGCTACCCATGGAGAAAAATATTGATGGTTGCAGAAAGATGTCATCAGAGACTGGGCCAAATTAACCGGCACAGTAATTTCCTTCCAAATGCAAACATCCTTAACTTAGAAGAAAGATCTGTTTCATAATGTTATAAACATGTCTATCCCTGGAGCAGGCTTGATAATTAATGCCACATATTCATGATGAGAAAAATATATGAGTTTGGTCATAAATGTTCTCATGCATTTTAGATGTCAATAAAATGAATAGCCTTTATTATTTCCTAATGATAACTTGTTTCTAGACACTGCTACTTTGCAGGAGATGATGACTGCGTTGGCACATAATGAAATATTACAGGAACATGCCCTAAGCATTTGCAGGACACATCCTTAGCTCCAAATCAGTGCAGTTAGAGCAACATATACAGGCATGAGAACACGCTTGAGGAAATCCAACCCCTGCCCTTGCTTCCACCTACACTCTCATAAATCAGTCGAGATGAATATCTTAAGCTCAGTTAGAAAAAAAATTTTTTAAGAAGACAATGTTCCTCTTTCTTTGGTTCACAGGACCAAGTCCTCTATTCATGGTCACCCCTGCTTTCTAGACACAGCATTTGTTTGTTTTTCAGAAAATCTCCAAGGGCTTGACTTCTGTGGGTGATTTTGTTCCACATTAAGAGAGAAGGACTGACATGTATTCTTACTCCATGGCACGTTACAAACATGTGAGGCTGACACAATAGGTATGGATAAGAGCAGTTAGTTCATGTGATGGGAAGAATTATCTATAGGATAGAAAATTAAAATAGGACTGTTGATTTCATTTCCAATATATAAAGGACTTGGAGGTCATTCCTGTCTTTATATTGATGAAGATAAATGCACTTAAAATTGATGATTTTCCATGGACCCATCAGAGAACAGAGACTGCAGGGCAAACTCCCACTTTGAATGTTGGTGAGGCAGGCAAATACAGAGTCACAGCTGAGATTTATTCATGAACTGAAGCGGAAGCTGCTGGTGCCGTAAACCGATAGGGACACTTAAAGGGTGATTTTGAGGAAAAACTGGAGACTGAATATGAACCAGGATGAGAGGGAGAAACGTGTGGAACCACAGCTTTATGGGTCTTCAGTGAGCTTTAAGTTCCTGAAACCCAGCTTGTCTCACAGTGAAGATCCAAGAAAATCCTCTTGTGGCTTTGGCACAGAAAGGGGAAGAGTAATCATTGAGAAATATTCCCAGAGAGTTGTCCATAACAAAGACATATGCTTGAGGGGAAAAGACTTTGTGAAAAAAAGGAAAGTGTTAGTTGCTCAGTCATATCCGACTCTTCACGACCCCATGGGCTGTAGCCCACCAGGCTCCTCAGTCCATGGAATTCTCCAGGCAAGAATACTGGAGTGGGCTACCATTTCCTTCTCCAGAGGGTCTTCCTGACCCACGGATCAAACCCAGGTCTCCTGCATTGCAGGCAGATCCTTTACTGTCTTATCAGAGCCTTATCCCAGGTGAGGGAAGGGCATCCTTACTCCAACCAGTTTTCTGGTCTCACCTAAGGGGAAAAAAGTTATACCATGAAGATGCTCTTATGAGGGTCACAGCCCAGGGACCCAGGCATCCTAAAACCTGAGATTTAATGCTTAGACTACATAATGCCTCCCTTCTACCACACTTTATCACACCAACCAGGCTCCAAAGTAGCAGCCTAGTGGATTATAATGGAAAGAGCTGTAAAATGCAGATTATCTCTGAAGAAGAGTACTTAGGGAAGTCCAAAGTCAATAGGGAAGATAAAAACAAGTATACTAGAGGAAATTGAATTCTCTGGACCCTACATTTATAGCAAACATTAGCACAAAAAATCTGACTTTAAAAAAATTATGAAGCATGCCAAAAAGCAAGAAAAATGGAGTCTAAAGAAACAAAGCAAGAATCAGAATCAAAAGGGTACACACAGATACTGAAATTACCAGGATTTAATATAACAATGATTAATAAGTTAAAGATTAAAGGGACAAGCAGAAAACACATAAGAAGAGATGAGTAATGAAAGTGAAGAGGGGAGGATTCTAGGAAAGAATCAAAAGGAAATATTAGAAATCAGACAGAAAGGCAGAGCGTCTCTGATGCACTCGACAGTAGATTGGACATGCCTGAGTATAGATTTAGTGAGAACAAAGATAGGTCAATAGAATAAATAGGTCAATAGAATATAAATATGTCAATACCAAATTGAAAGGGAAAGGAGAAAAGATTCAAGCACATTCAAGAACTATGAGACAACTGCAAAAATGTAACATATGCTTAATTGAAATACCAGATAAAGAAGAAACAGAAGAAATATATGAAGTCATAATGGCTGAAAACTATCCAAAATTAATCATGCATTAAACCACAGATCTAGGAAGTTCAGAGAATACCAAGAAGGAGAATTACTGCACGTCCTCCTTCAAAAAAAAAAAAAAAAAAAAATCAAGAAACTACACCTAGGCATATAATATTCAAGCTGTAGGAAATCAAAGGCACAGAGAAAAATCTTGAATCTAAAAGGAAAAATATACCATACTTACAGAGGAACAAAGAAAAGAATTATAGTGACCTTCTTATCAGAAATAAGACAGTGGAGGGAAATATTTAAAGTTTTGAGGGAAAATCATCAGTATATAATTCCATAGCCAGTAAAATCATTCTTCAAGAGCAAAGAAAAAATTTTTTTGTTTTTCTCAGATAAAGAAAACTTGAGGTACTTTATCACCAACAGAACTACCCTGAAAGTAACGTGAAAAGATGTTCTTCGGGGAGAAAGAAAATTTTATATAGGATAGAAATTCAGACCTACATGAAGAAAGGAAACATGTTGGCAAAGTAATAAATCAAAGTAAAGTGAAGGCTTTTACTTTTCTCATTTTTAGTTGCACTAAAAGATAACTTTGTTTAAAGCAGTAATAGTAACAATGTATTAGGTTATTATGGCATATGGGTAAGTGAAGTGAATGAATAAGTGAAAATGAGACAGGAGGGAGAAATTGGGAATAGCTCTATTATATATACATGAAGCAGTATAGAGTTATTTGAAAGTGGATTTACATTGGTTTAAAATGCACAATTGAAATTCTGTCAACTACTAAAAATATTTTTAAAAGAAGTATAATTGATATGATAAAAGAGGAAAAAAAAATAGAATCATGAAGTGCTCACCTGAAACTGGAAAGGCACAAAAAGAAAGAAATAAGAAGAAAAAAATAAGTGCAGTGATTAGAACAATAAGCATGGTAGAAATTAATATTTATAATCACTTTAAATACATATATACATCAACTAAAAAGGTAAATTGTTGAAGTGAATAAAAAAATATGTATCAGGAAGATAATGGTCGTTGCTGTGACAAATAGCCTTTACAATTTCAGTGACTTAACACAATAAGAGTTATCTTCTTGCTTACATAAGAGCAGATCAAGGATCCTAGTATTGGGGACCAAGGTCTTCTACACAGTGTCAGAGACTGAAGTCTTTCTATTGCATGGCTTCATCTTCCCTAGTACTTTATAAATTAGGTATCCAGCTGATACAAAAGGAAAAGAGAGCAAAGAGTAAGAATTTATAGATACATAATTCACAAATTTTTCTCCAAACAGCCTTGAGAATGACAACTTAATTAAAAGATATTTATAAATTTTAAATGTGCGATCTGCTAAGTCACTTCAGTTGTGTCCAAGTCTTTTGCGACCCCAAGGACTGTAACCCTCAAGGCTCCTCTGTCCATGGGATTCTCCAGGCAAGAATAAGGAATGGGTTGCCATTTCCTTCTCCAGGGGATCTTCCTGACTCAGGCATCGAACCCACATCTCTTATGTCTCCTGCTTGGCAGGCGGGTTCTTTACCACTAGTGCCCCTTCAAAGGAGAAGTATAACCCGCTAGGGCTTAGAGGGAGTTTATCCTATGAACAACAATTTATTGCACTCTGTTATATAAATGTAAATTTTAATCTCTAAAATGAAAATGTGGCATTTTAGATACATTTGCCAAAGAAAACTTGAGATTTAAAGAAGTGTGGAGGAAACACACTCGAATCGTGCTTCAAAACATTATTTGGACTATTTCTGTAAACCAGTTTTAATAAATTGTTTTTTTTTTAAACTTGGCAAAGACATTTTCTTTTAAATGTTAAAAAGTGAACCAGTTTGGTAAATAGCTAAACCCAAATTGGCTTAAATGAAAAATGCTGTTCTAAAATACTTACCTCTCTTCTAAGTTTATGACCCCTTGTTTCCATTCAGTTACCTCCATGTGAATGGTCTAGAAGATAATTAAACTCATATGTCCAAAATTTAAAAACAAAATAAAACATCGGGGTCTCCACTAAAAGAACTTCCAATATTGTAAAGAGAGAATGAAGATAATTCAATAAATTCACTAGATGCCAGGAAAGGAGAACAAACAAAAACAAAAATGACACAGCACAAAATGGTATAGTAATTCAAGTATATAAAAACATCTCAATGGATGCAAACTGATTAATCATATGGCCAGTTAAAGCACAGAGATTTTCTTAATTTAAACTTATGTACTTTGTGAGAAATGGCATAACAGTGACACAGGAAGGCTGAAAGTAAACAAATGGAAAAGTATGTTAGACATGCTATATTAATATCACACCAAATAGATTTGAAACCAAAAATAGATTACTAGAGAGAAAGATAATCATATTTTAATGATAAATCTATTCCCTGAGAATATGTAGCAGTTTCAACCTGTGTGCAACTAACAACACATCCTCAAATCCATGAGGCAAAATTGAAATAATTTAAGAAGAAGTTAACAAATTCATGTGGAAGATTTTAACACAACTCTGTGTAGTACTGGTATCAAGCATATAAATTTAATACATATACAGACAGAGTGAATAACACAACATATTTGGTCTAATGTATATGTAGAAAATCTCTCAGCCAACAGTACAGAGTAGAGAGATCATTTTTCAAACACTCATGAAACTTATACAAATATTGACCCTAGAACAGGCTACAAAGTCAATCACAACAAATACCAGTAAATCAATAGGATATTGTCTGATCATAGGCAATAACGTTACACAGCAATATATTTTGAATAGATGGATATAACATGTATTTTGAATTTTAAGGCAACATTCTCCAATGTATTTCTTGGATGTCATAATGATGACATTTAGATGATGATGAAGGTAGCAGCAAATTTCAGTAGAATGCTTGACATGGGTCATGTACTGTGTCGTGTACACAATATATATGGCATAAAACCCTAGCAGTAGGTTCTACTCCTGTTATTATTTTGCTGATGAGGAAATTAAAGCATAGAGTTAATGAAGGATAGAGCTAAGCCTGAAAGTCCAGATAATTTGATTTCAGTTACCATGCTTTAAACCATGACAATGTGAAGAAATAAAAATGAAAGTTGCAATTAAGCAACAATGAGACACTACATATCAAAACTTGTGGAAGGCAGCTAAATGGCTTGTAGGGAATCCTGTCTTAAGTTCATATAATAGTGGTGAAGACACTTTGAAAATGAATATTCTTTCTATGAGTTCAGCACTAAAAGTCAGAAAGAGACAAAGTACATTCAAGAAGCAAACTTGGGATATAAACTAAGGAAATAAAGAAGACAGAACAAAAACATTAATTAAATATAAAACAAAGAAGCATAGATTTAAAATCTATTTCTCTAAAAAAAATTCCTTTAACAAAACTGATTTTTAAGAAGGCAGTACAAATATTATTAATAAAAAGGACCATGAGTATCTATAGAATATAACTATTAAAAATAAATATTAAAATATTAAAATTTTCATATAAACACTTGAGTAAACTGGCCAATTTTCCAAAAGACTGTCTGACACCAAAATTGACAGAAAAGAAATTTAAAAAGGATTTAATCTAAAACCATTGTCACTTACCTGGTCAGGAACCTACTCACAAAATGGGCACAAAATGAGACAATTTTTAAGTATAGGTTTCACTAAATTTTCAAAGGATAGATAACATCCGTTTTGGACACATTTTCAAAAATTAAGGAATACAGAAGTTTCTCAACTTACCAAAGCCAGAGAGAGAGAGAGAGAGAGGAAGAAGTGCATACAATATGGGCCAATGTCTTTTGTAAGCAGAGATGCAAAAACTCTAAATAAAACAGTAACACAAATTAACAAATATTATCTATTTCTATAAAATATATAACATCTAATTTTAAAAATGTGCAGATAAGTGTTTTATAATCGACATACTTAACTTGTTTTCACTAACAAAGTTGCATAATGATGAAAACTTTGCCAAACATCTGTTTTCAAAGTTTTCTCTTGATAGCAGGAATTGTTTTCCAAAACAATCATTTTCTCACTTCTTATTCAAAATGCCTCTTTTATATTGGTACATATTAAGGGTGTGAGTGTGTTTAAATACTGCTAAGCAGGCAATCATAATCATAGGAAAGTTAAGAAATTTGGAATAGCTTTTTTTTTTTTTTTTAATAAGAGAAAAACATGAAACTCATCTTCAGATACTCCAGCTTTTTAAAAAACTTTACCATGAGTCAACCAGTCTCCTTATAGTACTTGAGATTTTTATGTCAGCTTCTCATTTTAGTGCAGATTGCAGTAAATATTTTTCCACTCAATGTAATACAATCTCAAAATTTACTATAATAGAATCCCTAAAGCCCTCTGACCTGTAGGCTTAATGATGGAACCAGTTTCAATCTGTATATTAAATGCTAGTAAACCTGGTTGCTTTCCTACTTTTTAAATTAAAAATAAGTATAAAAGGATGACCTGGTGATCCTCTGGAAAGCAAGCACTCCTTATTAGGAACTGCTTTGAGGAGGTAGGGTAGTCAGAAATCTTTCCACATCAGGTATGGCCCAGAGTGGCTAGCTATCAAATGAGGTTTTAGGATGACTGAATCCTGAAAGATGGGAGTAAGAATTCTACCTCTGTTTTCAGGAATCATCATTTCAACCAGAAGAGTCAGCACTGCCACTGTCTATACCACATTATCAACACTAGTTCAGTGCTCTGGTCTCATGATAGATTCTTTGAAAAAAAAAAAAAAATTTATTGGAGGATAATTGCTTTACATTATTGTGTTGGTTTCCGCCATACATCAACATGAATCAGTCACAGGTATACATATGTCCCCTCCTTGCGGAGCCTCCCTCCCACCTCCACCCCATTGCACCCCTCTAGGTTGTCACGGGGCACTGGGCTGAGCTCGCTGTGTCACCGAGCAAATTCCCACTGGCTATCTGTTTTCCATTAGGTAAAGTACCTACTTCCATGCTACTCTGTCAGTTCAAACCACCCGCTCCTTCTCCCACTGTGTCCACAAGGCTGTTCTCTGTATCTGCGTCTCCATTGCCGCCCTGAAGTAGGTTTATCAGTGCCATCTTTCAAGTCATGATAGATTCTTAAAATACATTCTGAAATATTAGATGTTGAGGCTTTTCTTGAAATATTTCTAGACACAGAAATGTATTATGTTCATTCCAACTAATTTAAACACCAACGATAGATTCATTATGAAAAATATAACATACAGCCTTGATTATAGGGCCATATTTTACATAGTAAGGCTGAAACACAGCTTAAGGAAACTGTCTTATTCAAGTTTCTGAGATCTTGCTCAGTGCTAGTTGGAACAGCATGGTCTTTATACACACTAACGGAAATTTCAACTACTGTAACATCAAGACCCTCAAAGGACTTTTTGAAAGAAACATGTTTTTCTATTTTAACAGTAGACTCCCTGAAAATGAGTTATATGTTAGAATGTCAATTACTTTTATTTGCCTTCATTAGTACTGGTATTGCAAACAATTTGTCCTAATGGAAGAAAAGAAAAGACTAAAGTCCTTCAATAACCCCTCTCATTAATTCTTTGTGCAAACAAACTCTAGTTTGGGATAAAGCAAGATAACCTAATGGATGTTTTGTAGAGGATGTGCAGTCACTTTGTTTACCAGTTAAGTTTTATCAAATAAAATGGACCAAGAAAAGCCAAGAAAAGTTTGCAGTTCTATAAATCTCAAGCTATATTTTGAACATTCCTGAAACACCCCATCTCCAGACCTCAGCTTTGAATAGATTTATGAGAGTCAAAGGTCACAGTTCTTGCAAACAGAGGAAACAACACATAGAGTTTTTGTTTATTTTCTGTCTCTTAAAAAAATCAAATATGGCCATCAAGGACATAAAACACTAATACTCAACTACTAGTAGCAGAAGAAGAGCCTGTGGGTGTTTTTGTCTCCTTGGTTACCATGCGTAACAAAAACAGATGCAGAATAACTTTCAGGTTTCCTCTGTCTTGTTGTAACCAAGGTTTTAATACATTTGTTTTAAATAATAGAGGAATTCCACGGAACATCTGCATGGAGGAAGCAAGTCAATTCAGTTGCTTATGAACTTAAGAATATGGACAGGATGGCTTGTGGCCTGTGTAGCAGGAAGATTTCTTTGGCTTCAGACTGAAGGACATTTGTTTTAGTTCTAAAATTTCTATTTATTAGGCCTTGGAACTCTGGAAAAACCTATGCAAGTTTGTGGAGCCTTTTCTTCTTCATCTGTAACATAATTGATTTCCTCTTGGTCTTGTAGTGCTATTGACATGATTATGAGAAATTATCAGGAAACTTTCTTTTCCATTTTATTTATTTTTGCATTTTAAAGTTCAAGAATAATACAAATTTAAGGTCTCACAATGGTGTTCTGTAGCTGTGAGTTCTTCTACTCTCCGAATCTCCTCACCTATATCCCTGCTCTGGGCTGGTTTATCTGCTTTGGCTGGGTGAAATGGGGAAAAAGCTAACACAGTGACATCAAGATGAGCTGTATTTTTCTATTAGCAACATTTATCAGAGTTAACTTTCTATTCTCTTCAAGTATCACATTAGAAGACCCTGTACCAGTGGCAGCAGTGTCTTTCCATGGCCCTATCTGATGAATGGATTTACAATGGCAGTTGCTTTGCTACTAAGCATTTATCTTTTCACATGAATCAAAAGTAGGAAATGAAAAGGTCATCTCTATTCCATATTCAAAATGAATAGAAATAGTTCAAAGTCTCTGGATTCTTAAAAGTATCCATTTTGCTCTTAACTTTAAATTACCAAGTTATTCATAATACCCCCTTATGAGTAACTTTAGAAATAAAGAAAGTGATGTTGCTCAGTCGTGTCTGACTCTTTGTGACCCCACGGACTGTAGCCCACCAGGCTCCTCCATCCATGGGATTCTCCAGGCAAGAATATTGGAGTGGGTTGCCATTTCCCTCTCCAGGGGATCTTCCCAATCCAGGGATTGAACCAGGGTCTCCCTCATTATAGGCAGATGCTTTACCATTTGGTAACTTTAAATCCTCTCTAATTCTTCCCAGTAAGTTGATCCACAAATTTCTTGTGATTCAGTTATTTATAACTAATTTTTTTCAGGTATTTCAGAAAGAGTGATTTGAGGTTCATGTAGCTATTTTTTTTTTTTAACTCAGAACATTAGTATTTTCTAAAGCGTCTGTCTAGACTTAAAACAACTTTTGGTTATAGGTGATTCATTGAAATATCCTACTTTCTCTTTAAATCATCTCCATTTGCCTCTTCCTCTTTTTAAGCTATGTATATAGAAAGCTTCTGTTATTAGTATCCTTAATTAGGGAACTCTATCTTCCATAGTAGCTCAGACGGTAAAGCATCTGCCCGCAATGCAGGAGACCAGGGTTCGACACCTGGGTCAGGAAGATCCCCTGGAGAAGGAAATGGCAACCCACTCCAGTATTCTTGCCTGGAGAATTCAATGGACAGAGGAGCCTGGTGGGCTGCAGTCCATTGGATCTCAAAGAGTCCCTGACACAACTGAGTAACTTTAGTCCATTTCCTTTGGGTCCTACGTAATTGCCAACCGGCCTGGGAGATGGAGATTTGGAAAGTCTGGGCTCTGACTGTAGAGTGGTCCCAGTTGCAAAAATCCCACTCACCCTGTTAAGAGAAATGAACTGCTTTAGGACAGAGGTCCTAGAGCAGATTTCTAAGATTTGCAGCCAAATGCTTAAATCAGTGAGTCCTAGAATGACTTTAATCTTCCTGAACTACAAGTTTCTCAGGTTTAGACTGGCATAGCACAAAGTTCATTGATAATTAATTTCTCTAAGATTATCTCCTATACTATTTTAGTTAGACAACTTCCTATGGGCCACCTTAGCTGGTATTGACTCTCGCCCATCATAATTTCTTAAGATATATCAATGCCTTTGGATTTCTATAGCTCAGGAAGTAAAAATCAATATCTTCATGTAACATTGGATTTAGCACTTAACAGAATTTAAATAATATAATGGTATCATGCTTACATATGTGCTTAGTGGCTTCAGATGTGTCTGTCACTGTGTGACCCCATGGACTGTAACCCACCAGGCTCCTCTGTCCATGGGATTCTCCAGGCAAGAATACAGGAGTGGGTTACCATGCCTTCCTCCAGGGGATCTTCCCAACCCAGAGATTGAACCCATGTCTCCTGCACTGCAGGCAGATTGTTTTAACCACTGAGCCACCAGGGAAGCCCATAATGACATCAACCATCACCATAGCTTCTTAGGTCATTAAGAAAATTGATATTAATTTTGGGAAAAGTCCTAAGTCTCTCAAAATTAATAAACTATATAAGAACGAGGGACCAACAAAACTGAGGACTATTTTATTCATAAAAGGCCACTAGTTGTTGGTGGAATGCCTTGATCCCAGAGGAGGTATCTTCCTAAAACAAGGATTTGTTCCCTAAAAGCCAGAGGTAGTTCTGACTGGTAGGGATTAATTTCTGGACTCAGAGAACATGCTGTAAAACTAAGGGAATTCTGGTTTCTGACCAAGAGACCAGCTCTTTAAGTGGTCTACAATTTTTGTTTTACGTGCCAAAGAATACAAAGTTGAATAAGAAATGGTTCGGGCTCTAAATAGTTTTTAAACTGTGTGGAGGCAGCAAAGCATTAACTTTTCCCCTGGAACTTCCTTCTGGATCTTCAAATAGTCATGGTGATGGTGGGATGTGGGGCAAGTTTTTCCCCATCATTTGGGTAATTCTTGTTGTGGGAGCAATCAGCCATATATTTGGTTATGTTCCTAGCACACAAACGGATGTTCATTCAAGACATTCAGGATTTATTTTTCTCCTGGCCTGAGTCATCTTTTGCTATGGCATCCTCCTCATCCTTGGACTCTGGAAGCTTTGAAACATCTTTGTCATAGCTCTTGTGAGTCAGTATTGCAGTTATTTATGCATGCCCTTTTTCCTCTACTAGATTCTATACTCTTTGGGCATTAAGATCACATATTGTTTGTCTTTGTTTCACTTTGATAGGTTTAATTATATTGTCAAATATACACGCAGAGTTGAATATTTGTAATAAATGAAGGAAGTCTGACTTTATTTTATCCAAGAAAAATTTATGAGGAAACTATAACTGGTTATTCTTTCTTCAAATGTATAGTTATAATAAACAACTAAGTCCTACTGTATAGCACAGGGAACTATATTCAATATCCTGTGATCAACCATAATGGAAAAGAATATGAAAAATAATGTCTATATAACTGAATCACTTTGTTGAACAGCTGAAATTAGCACAACATTGTAAATTAACTGTACTTCAGTAAAATAAATTTTAAGAATGTGTAGCTTTTGATAGTTCATTAGGTGAGGTGGCATTTTCTTAGTGGGAGAAGGTATGGCTTTGGTCTTTTTAAGACTGTATGATATTGAGGTTTTTATCACATAAAATATAAGCACATGTTCCTTGGAAGTTTTCTTAATTAAGTAACTTATTTTTGAATTCTTGGTTTGAATAGTAAAAGATCAATGTGCAACTTTGTATTTGCATTTTATTTTGAAGTCTTGGTTTCCTGATGGTTTTTAGTGAGCATTCCAGTCAGACTGTAATTATTGCATACCAGTCCTTGCTTTACATAGATTTTCGTGCTGACTTTATGACATAGATACAGTTTTAATTCTAATTTTATGGGTGAAGAAACTTTGGGAGATTAAATAATTAGTTGGTCATAGAGCTGGTAAGTGATCTGGGTGGATGCTAACTAACCCAACCCACTGTTTTAAACAATGAACTCTGTCACTTTTGGGTTTTTTTTGGCTTCTCTATTGCTCCCTGTACCCCCTAATGTCTTGACCTCAAATATTGTTCTACCTTGGGACAGAGAGGAGCGAAGGCCTTAGGAGACCTGGGTACACGCGGAGTGCACCAGAGGTTAGCATCACAGACCCTGTTTACTGCTGCACTCAGCCAGGAGTTGTTGGCAGTTTTCAGAACCGTGAAGGCCTCCTCTCAACACGGGAGCCAGTGTAAATACACAGTCAAGGGACCACACCTGAGGAGGGTTTTCTGTCTATTTAAGCGACCTTGTTCATGGCTCTGGGCCACTGGTGATCCTTCTCATCAGTCAGATATTAAATTTCTCTTTCTGAAACTTCCTGTAAGGCTGTTTGAGGTCCCCCCTCCCCTCCCCCGTCCCCCATGTTTTACAGGGTGATAAAGATTTCAAGCTCTTCAAAGACTAAGCTGATATGTACTTTGAAAATGATATTGTCATCCTAATTAATATTTGTTGTGCTAATTAGAATTTCCTTTGAAAGATTTAGTTACCACTGCAGTTCCTACCCTACCTGCCAATTGTCAAAGGATAAGATATATTTAGTGCTGACACTTTGACTTTCACAATCTATGTAACAAGAGGTGGATCATAAATTAGATTACTTTTAAAAATTGAAATATAGTTGATTTATAGTTGATTTAGTATTCTGTAGTTTTAGGTGTATATAGCACAGTAATCCAGTTATATATACATATTCCTTTTCAGATGCTTTTCCCTTATAGATTATTACACAAGGTCTTTGTTGGTTCTATTTTATATGTACTTGTGTGTATGTGATTTTTGATATATGATGTAAGTTGTATGGTAAGGCTGGGCTGGTTCCGATTGAACAAAGATCTTTTCTTCCTGGTTCCATGTTGCCTGACTATCAGTAAATATTGTTGGATGCCACCCAGTACTCATGCTTTGAAGGGTACAAGAAATGAGTGACAAGATCTATGTATACAAGGCATTTAGCATTATTAAGAAAGGATTCCAACAAATTCTGGGTCATCAATAGTTGGGAGGCATATTTTTACTTTTGAAAACTGACTATGAAAAGCTAACAAGAAATAATAGATGGTTGAAGTTTGTATTGAGTAGTGGTGTTTGAAAGATGAAAGCTTGGAACATTTTTACTTTGGTGGACCTACAAAATGCAAATGGGCTTAGCAGAATTGCAAAAATCAAATCTGAAACTTGGTTCTCAGCGAACACACTGCAGGGCTTGAAGATCTGAGATAATTAATAGAAATTAATCTTAAACTTGCTGACAACAGTTTGCAGAGAGGTTGCTGACATGACTTGGTGCTATGGAAGACAAAGTTGACATGTAATAAAACTGAACTTAATTCTACCTGCCAAAACATTAGAAAAGTATGCTTATCAAATAGAGAAACATTACTGAAGTATGTATATAAAAATACCCATAATAGGTTTTTACAAAGAATGAAAGCAAATTAAATAATGAACATTTCATACATGCCCCTTTAAAAAGTACTGGTTAAATATAGATGAAATTCTTTTGCATGCTACCCTGTCTTATCTATTTAATTTGGATATTCACCTACCATATTATGTAGCTTGATTTTGTATTTGACATATGAGAAGATGGATCAACTTTCCTGTATTGCAACATTTTTTGGTTCACATTTTCAACGTGTAATTTCAGTTTAGCTAATTTTTAATTACAGTTTTATTACTTTATTACAGTGTTTTATTCCTAATATCATGTACTTCTATATTGAAAGCTGATACAGTGCACAAATGTTGTTAAACATATAAACTGATGGCATAATTTGCCCTTGACCTTGGATCTTGGTAGTTGCTAGAACACTGAGGGGAGAGAATTTTTTTCTGGCCACTTGGGAGACTACCAAAGGCATTAATTTTAAAACTACACTGGAGTAATTACCATTACATTTATGTTAGAGGTTAACATTTGTGTTATTTCCTCTTATTGCCTGGCTTTACAGAATGTTATGCCCCACTGCTTTTATTAAATCCAGGTAATAGAGGAAATAACAGTGTTATTAACCTCTAACACTGATGAAAAATTAGTCTTAAGTAAAACATGGTTTAAAATCAGAGCAATTGTGCTAGTCGTCTAGCTGGTTCCCCAGTGAAGCACAGTAAGGCTTTGTGTACTTACTGTTTTCATATTTATTATTATAAAAGTAAAAACAGAGTATAATAAGAAATAAATCTCTGGGGCAATAGGAATTAGATTTTAATACATACTATACTCCTACTAATAAATATTATTGGTTTGCATGACACTAAACAACTAAGTATAGATTTTTAACAGTATCACTTTTCTATACTTGAAAAAAGAGTTTTTGATAACTTGACTACTTTCATAGAAAGTACTTAGAAATTTAATATATAATAGTTGACCCTATAGGAAATCTTCAGTGCGATGCTTCTAAACATAAATGTGTTTATGCTGAGTAGCGCTGAGAAAAATTCTCTTTTCCATGAATGTTTTCATTTAAAATATTACCTTTTAAAGTGATTTTTAATCAGAGGAATAGGAATGGGAATTTTTAATCAGAGGCAGAGGAATATTTTGCTTCTCTGGTTGTACTATACATATATATATATATATATATGTATATATATGTATGTATTTATAGTACATGGTCTTGTGGGGATGTTTATTCCATGTGAGATCACAAAGTAACTATCTCAAATAATTTTATTTTCATGCACGTGTGGCAATGTAGACTTAGGTAATAATTTATTAAGCAAAATATTTTTTACAGAAGAGTTTGATATCATAGCTCATTTAGTTATAACCCTAAATGTAATTTATATGTTTTGATTGATAAACATTGTGGTTAAATTTAATATTAAAGCAACACATAAATTTAATCAAATACAACGTATCTGTATCTATGTGAGTAACTTTAAAGGGTTTTTGATAGCTTGATTTTTAAATACATCCTTCTTTTTAACTGTTACTAGTGAATTGCCAAATTATTTGAAGGTAATTTTTTTTCTCTTGTGAAATAAAATGTGTCTTTTAATTGTAAGCATATTGTGTCCTAAACTGCACAATGTATTTTTAAAATAATGATGTATTAAGAGATTTCTTTTTAATCTATTATTTCAGCTTAAATAGTTAACAAAATTGATTAGGACAAGTATCATTTTTGAGAGAGATCATTTTGTTTTATGTATGTATTCAAAGGTTTATGTAGGAGAACATTAATATATTTGAAAGCATTTTTGTGAATTAAATGAAATCATACATATAAATATTTAATAACTATGCAAATATGAAATATAATAATACTGTTGTCATGACTTATAGTGGAAAAGATATATAAACATCACAGAATTCATAGTATTTCTGTGGTATATTTCTGACAGAAATGGTATTTCTAACAGAAAACAATAAAGAAAAGTGAGCACCGTACTTCTTAATCTTTAGGTGAATATACATTCCAGTGGCATGAATAATCCTATGTGAAGACTCAATAACCCATTTATCTTTTATATTAAGAACCACTTCAGAGGTTAAATGAGTATTTCTAAACCAAAAATTACCCTTCAACATTATTGACTAGAAGCTTAGTTAGTACCCACAACAAGCCTGTGGTTAATGAACTTAGTCTCCAACAAAAGGAAAAGGAGGCATCAGATCTCAACTCTGGATGTGTACGGTTCCCTTATTCAAAACACATTAGTGCACTGTATTTTCTCACTTAGAGAAGCTTTTGTGTCCTGAGCATGTGGCTGTTTAAATGCCCCAGCGGGGCATCCAGAGGCTGTGAAAAAAGGAAAAATTATTTGGAACAATTTGCATTCATTCAAGGGCAACGTTCAGCATTTTACAGCTGGTTTATTGCTATTCTTGTGCTGTTTTAAGCCGTCTTTCATGTCAAAAGTCCTTTCCTGCTTACAGATCATCAGGAAGCTTTCTGCTGCGTGCTGTTTGCCCAAGTTCCTCCAGGACTCTGGGCCTTTGATCATGGATACCATTTGCAATCTAGTTAAAAATAGGAGGCTGCTGAGATAAGCCTGAGTCCTGGCAGTGAGGACTCGCACTTTCCTTTTTCTTTTTCAACTTTGTTCTCTTGTTTTTTAATATGGAAACACATGATCCCTCACAGAAGAATCGTGTTCAGGAGTTAGAGCACGCTTTGAGGTGTAAGAGCTTTAAAGGTGAAGAGAGTTTATTAAAGACGTTCACTTCATGAACTGACGCTCACCATTTCAGTAAAAGTTTAAAGAGAAGTTGGTATGTTATTTCCTTTGGGTATAACCTGAGCAACACTTGCTTCTCTTACATTGAAGATACAATGTTGCCCAATTTTCTAGCTTCTCCTTCCAAGTGTGACTTTGAAACTAGGGGAATATCCTTTTAGTGGGGGGAAAAAAAAAAAACTTATGATCAAGATTATTGTTAACAAACCTCACCTAAAAGAGTTAGGATATAATTGAAATTACAATTTGATGATGACCATTATAAAGATCAAGCTAGAAGAAAAATGACTCATATTTTAATTTTCTAGGTTACTTATCATTTATCAGTATTTTCTTAAGTTTGTCTGCTTATTGAAAAGCAAAAGCATGAGGATTCATTATACATGGTTTTTTGTTTAGTTTCCCTAAGAATTTCGATGAGCATAACTTTATTAATTTATGATGTGGGGAGATGGTGTCTTGTTCGTTATTGTTTGCTTAAGCAGTAAATCAAATATGCCACAAGCCATGAAATTAGAGACTTATTTGGAAATGAAACATAATCTAGATGGTAAAAATACAATAACTTTTTGTATTATTTGAATACTAGAATATCAATCTGATACTCAGTGTGAAATATTTAGTATGAAATGAAATGTACTAGAAGGGATCTTGGGAGTTTAATGAATTTCTCTGCCAGCAGGCAGGACCATTTATTTGTTCATTTACCCAAATAGTGATCTGTGCAAAGCCAAATCCTGTAATGTAAAGCAGGATATGAGGGTACTGTCAAAGAGCCTGAAAAGATGTTTGTTTTAATGCCACATCCATTCTTGGCAGTTTGGGAGTCTGTGTGCATATTGCAAGGACAAGGAGGAGTGAGCCAAAGGAAAAACTGTGGAAATAAATTTGGAAAGTGGGGGTGGGGAGTGAGATTTGAGGCAGAGAAATCAGTTTATATGAATTTCAAGACAAAAGAGATTTTGGAGTGTTGTTGAGGCTGCAAGTGACACAGTTATGCTGGTTGGAGTACCACGTGATGGGAAGCGCAGTGGGATGTGTGGGGCTGGGCTGTGAGTGGAGGTGGGGGTGGAGTTTACAGGGCTGGACAGGGGCCAGATCATGGAAGACCATGTGTAATATGTATTGTGAATTATATTAATATTTTTTCTTCAATCACAGTAAAATAGCATTTGCTGCTGGGTTTGCTGTATTAATTCATAGATTTAAAATTCCCATTTGCCTAATTTTCAAAATAAAGCAGAAAACTTTCTAAGTTGTTTTGGTGTTTGTGCTTGAATGTCACCAAGTGGGATAGCTTACACTGTGGGTCCCGGCTAACTCGCTTCAGTCGTGTCCAACTCCTTGCGACCCCGTTGATGGTAGCTGGCCAGGCTCTTCTGTCTATGGGATTCTCCAGGCAAGGATACTGAAGTGGGTTGCCATTCCCTCCTCCAACGGATCTCCCCAACCCAAGGAGCAAACCCACACCTCTTATGTGTCCTGAGCTGGCAAGTGGGTTCTTTCCCACTAGTAAAGAACCACCTGGGAAGTCCCAGCTCACACTCTAGCAGACACGATATGTGTGTGTGTGTGTATTAGTTGCTCAGTCGTGTCCAACTCTTTGTGACCCCATGGACTATAGCCCACCAGGCTCCCCTGTCCATGGCATTCTCCAAGCAAGAATACTGGGAAGAAAGTGAAAGTGAAGTTGCTCAGCTCAGGCGTGTCCGACTCTTTGCGACGCCATGGATGGTAGCCTACCAGACTCTGCGGTCCATGGGATTTTCCAGGCAAGAATACTGGAGTGGGCTGCCACTTCCTTCTCCAGGGGATCTTCCCAACCCAGGGATCGAACCCAGGTCTCCTGCACTGCTTTCCCATCTCTGGCACCAGGGATGCCCCCAGCAGAAACAATACTCTGGTTTAATTAGACAAAGCTTTACAGATCATTTTACATATAACAAGTGTTCCAATCTGTATCTTGAAAATGAGACAGTCATCTCTGAGAGGGACTCTTTCTTCTGGAAAGTCCAGCTCACAGGTTTTTTAAGCTTGATGTTATGATTACTGTGGTTTTGAGTACCTTGACCTGCAGAATATACTCTCTTGTCACTTTGCAGTGTCCTAAGATGGACATTTTATCTCTGTCTAGAAGTGGTAACGGAGGTAGGCATACCAGGTGAAAGGATCGGATTTCCCTGAAAAGGTGGAATATACATTTGCACTAATGTCTGGAAAGTCAGCCTGCTCCTAAATTTAAAAGGACTCTGAGAGGAATCAGTGAAAATTTTGCCACACCATTTTATGATATATTCTGGTAAAGTCATTTGGTCCTTAAGCCTCAGATGGCTAATTGGATTTCTCCTAATGAGTGACTACACCCAGTCACACATGGTTTGGAAATTATTTATTAATTTCAAGATTGGTATTGTTCAGTCAATAACACTGAGGTACTAAATTCAACTGTCTTTTATTGAGGGGGATTTGTCTAAATTTGTTAGTTTTATGGCTTCTGAAATGAAAATTATTAAAAATGGGTATTAAGAACTGACTTACATAAAAATTACCTATGTTGCTCAAATATGTTTTTCATCTACAAGTCTATCAAGTAGCTTTTATGTAAATTTGAACATTCTTTGAGCTTTTGGGGACAAGTATAATAGCACCGTATCACGTATTTCCCATGTACCAGAGATGGCCAATGAGTGGTGATTTTGTTAGCTAAAGGAGTTTCTCTTAATAACAAGAAAGCTGTGAGAATAGCAGGAGGAGGGATGAGGAAGGTAAGCTTGACACCATTGTGTAATTAAGCAAGGGAGAGAAATATTTTGTGAATATAGTTCTGTCTCTCACTTGCCTCTCCTCCTTTTTCCTTTCTTGTTCCCCAGTTTTGCTTGCGCTTTTCTCTTGTTCTCCTTTGCTGTAAAGATATATTTATTGCTTATTTTAGAGCTTAATGTGTTATACATATGTAATTTTCCTTAATGGAACAGCTTATTACTTTTTCTAATGACTAATCTATAAAGGAAAATTTATTTTAAAGAGGCTCTTTGTATAGATGGGTCAGGATTGTGTGATATCTTATGTGGCACTTTTCCAAGAAAGAGGGAGATATATACCAATTAACACTACAGGGCTTCCCAGATGGTGCCAGTTGTAAAGAATCCTTCTGCCAATGCAGGAGACATGAGACGTGGGTTCTATCCCTGGGTCAGGGAAGATCCCCTGGATAAGGGCGTGACATCCCACTACAGTATTCTTGCCTGGGGAATCCTGTGTACAGAGGAGCCTGGCCTGGCTATGGTCCATAGGGTTGCAAAGAGTCAGATACAACTCAAGCGACTTAGCATGCATGCACAGCATATCCATGTACTAAAACAGATTCTGTTATGGGATTAAATCTTCTGCAGAAAAAGAGATAAAGGGATCCTAAGAGTGGCCACTGCTTTAAACCCCACAGTTGTAGAATAGTAATGTCTTTTGCTTTAATTATTTTATAGGCAGTCGTGGCTCAGGCAGTAAAGAACTTGCCTGCAATGCAGGAGACCCAGTTCAATTCCAGGGTCATGAAGATTTCCTCACCTGGAGGAGGAAATAACAACCCACTGCAGTATTCTTGCCTAGAGAATTCCATGGACAGAGGAACCTGGGAGGCTATAATCCATGGGGTTGCAAAGAATCGTACATGACTAAAGCAATTTAGAATGCACCATGCACATTGAAGGAAGAATAATATATATGCAGGATTTTCCCAAGGGGAAAAATGGGTACCTAAAATCTCCTGTGTCAGAGCAATTTCCTTTGAAATAACTATGTGAGAGGTACTAAGAAACAGAAACCTTGGTCCAGTAAATTGAGAAGACTTTTGCAATTATACACCACAAGATATCATTAGAGATTTCCCATGAGTAAAACTGCTGTAAACATTCAACATAAAAAATTCTTAGGTATTAGGTATCCACAGATACTGGAGAATTCACATAGAGAAGCCCTTTAAATGTGAAAAATAAGAGCCTAAGGTGAAGCTCAGATATTGGAAATCATCCCAGTTGACCCAGAGAAGAAACCCTACATTTGTGAATTGTGTTAAGGACTTCAAAATGCAAGGATTCTGGTACAATAATTAGAAACTTAGTTGTTTTCCCACTTGGGGAAATGCTCTGAGATGTTAATATATCTGAAGAGAGCATGTGTCCATCGGGCTTTGCAGGTGGTGCTAATGGTAAAGAACCTGCCTGCCAGTGCAGGAGACTTAAGAGATGCGGGTTCTATCCCCAGTTCGGGAAGATCCCCTGGAGCAGGAAATGGCAACCCACTCTAGTATTCTTGCCTGGAGACTCCAATGGACAGGGGAGCCGGCGAGCTACAGTCCACAGTGATGAACTGAAGCCGCTTAGCGTGACAAGGCATCTGTCCATCAGAAGGGTATGGGTCAGTAATGGATTGGTGGACTTGGGAGAGTTTAGGTTGGCTGTGTCTATCAGAGACATGACATAGAGCATGAGGGAAATGCCTCCCTTGTGGCTCAGTGGTAAAGAATCCACCCTCCTAAGCAGGAGACTTGGGTTCCACCCCTGGGTTGTGAAGATCGCCTGGAGAAGGAAATGGCAACACACCCCAGTATTGCCTAGAAAATCTCATGGACAGAGAAGCCTGGTGGGGCTACAGTCCATAGGGTCGCAGAAGACACAACTGAGCAACTAAACAACAACAACAGAGAAGATCATACTTATGGGAAGAGATACTTGTTACCACTAATATGAAAATCATCTAACTACTTCCATTTAATCTGGTTCTATCATTATCTTCAGATTATAATTTGACTTCCAAGCACTTGCTAGTTTGAAAAGAAAAACTTCAGAAAATGTTGAATATTTAGTCTTTTCGGTAGTTTTATTTTTTTCCTCTTAGCAACTGTAGTGAAAAGCATCAACTGTACACAGTCTCTTGTGAATTATATTAGCCCAAGGTGTTACTGTGTAGTTCAGACAGTTTTTGTCACTGGTGTGATCACTGCACACAACATTTTGAAATAGATCCTGGATTTTGATGATTACTATCTGAAGCTTCATCTGGCACTAAATGAGTGATTTGTGCAAGTTGGAATGTGTTGCCTCTTCCTCCGAGTAGAGTTGGAGATAGTGATGACAAGGGAATTTGGTGGGAAGGAGCGTAGGTTATTTGTGGCCACTGTAACATCACTTAGGTAATAATCAGAGATGATAGGAATATTCCTCCTGGATGTATCTACACAAGGGTCACCCCTTTAAGTACACATATACCAAGAACTCAACTGATGTCCCTTTAGTGGTTCAAGTCTTTGAACTTTCTATCCAGTTTTCAGAAAGCATTTGTTTTCAGACTTGACCATCAGGGAAGCTTAGAGGTTTACCCATGTTTTCTGAATCTTATCATTTCACTAGGCCTTTATTTCCTGAGCTCTATTTTTCTCTGTATATTTCAGTCCTTCCCTGCCTCCCCTCTTTGTTTGAATAAGCAGCAACTTTCAGGCAAAATAGAAAAGAAGATGGAGTATATCCTGCAAAAATATGAATGATACAAGGATGGGACCAGTTTTGGAGCTCTTACTCCCTTCTGGAATTCTTGTTACTCATCAGCATAACTTAGCTTATTCATGCCTGTATTTTCATACACCTTTTCCTTTCATATCCTTTTGTTTTTAGTACATATCTGTTCAGGATTTTCACTCTTTTTAACTGGGTACTGCTTCCTAATCTTACTTCATAAACAACAATATAAGATTCCCACTTAGAAACAAAAATAAAGAAAAAACTTCTTCCAAATTTTCTGATAAAGATAGGTGTGTGTGTATGTGTGTGTGTGTGAGGGCATTGCCCTTATACCTTTGGAAATAATATATTGATTTATGTTGATTAGATCTCTTCAAGAAAATCAGAGATACCAAGGGAACATTTAATGCAAAAATGGGCTCAATAAAGGACAGAAATTGTATGGACCTAACAGAAGCAGAAGATATTAAGAAGAGGTGGCAAGAATACACAGAAGAACTGTACAAAAAAGATCTTCATGGCCCAGATAATCACGATGGTGTGATCACTCATCTAGAGCCAGACATCCTGGAATGCGAAGTCAAGTGGGCCTTAGGAAGAGATGAACTTTTTGTTCATCACTATGAACAAAACTAGTGGAGGTGGTGGAATTCCAGTTGAGCTATTTCAAATCCTAAAAGATGATGCTGTGAAAGTGCTGCACTCAATATGCCAGCACATTTGAAAACTCAGCAGTGGCCACAGGACTGGAAAAGGACAGTTTTCATTCCAATCCCCAAAAAAGGCCATGCCAAAGAAGGCTCAAACTACTGCACAATTGCACTCATCTCACACGCTAGTAAAGTAATGCTCAAAATTCTCCAAGTCAGGTTTCAACAATACGTGAACTGTGATCTTCCAGATGTTCAAGCTGGTTTTAGAAAGGGCAGAGGAACCAGAGATCAAATTGCCAACATCCGTTGGATCATCAAAAAAGCAAGAGAGTTCCAGAAAAACATCTATTTCTGCTTTATTGACTATGCCAAAGCCTTTGACTGTGTGGATCCCCACAAACTGAAAAATTCTGAAAGAGGTGGGAATACCAGACCATCTGATCTGCCTCTTGAGAAATCTGTATACATGTCAGGAAGCAACAGTTGGAACTGGACATGAAACTACAGACTGGTTCCAAATAGGAAAAGGAGTACGTCAAGGCTGTATATTGTCACCCTGCTTATTTAACTTTTATGTAGAGTACATCATGAGAAATGCTGGGTTGGATGAAGCACAAGCTGGAATCAAGATTGCTGGGAGAAATGTCAGTAACCTCAGATATGTAGATGACACCACCCTTATGGCAGAAAGCGAAGAAGAACTAAAGCCCTCTTGATGAAAGTGAAAGAGGAGAGTGAAAAAGTTGGCTTAAAGCTCAACATTCAGAAAACAAAGGTCATGACATCTGGTCCCATCACTTCATGGCAAATAGATGGGGAAACAGTGGATACAGTGTCAGACTTTATTTTTATGTGTTCCAAAATCACTGCAGATGGTGACTACAGCCATGAAATTAAAAGAGGCTTGCTCCTTGGAAGGAAAGTTATGACCAACATAGACAGCATATTAAAAAGCAGAGACATTACTTTGTCAACAAAGGGCTGTCTAGTCAAGGCTATGGTTTTTCCAGTGGTCATGTATGTATGTGAGAGCTGGACTACAAAGAAAGCTGAGCGCTGAATAATTGATGATTTTGAACTGTGGTGTTGGAGAAGACTCTTGAGAGTCCCTTGAACAGCAAGGAGATCCAACCAGTTCTTTCTAAAGGAAATCAGTCCTGAATATTCATTGATAGGACTGATGCTGAAGCTGAAACTCCAATACTTTGGCCACCTGATGTGAAGAACTGATTCATTTGAAAAGACCCTGATGCTGGGAAAGACTGAAGGCAGGAGGAGAAGGGGACGACAGAGGATGAGCTAGTTGGATGGCATCACCGACTCAATGGACATGAATTTGAGTAAATTCTGGGAGTTGGTGATGGACAGGGAGGCCTGGTGTGCTGCAGTCCATGGGGTCGCAAAGAGTCAGACACGACTGAGTGACTGAACTGAACTGAACTGATGTTGATTAAAAGGGAGAGGTGGAATGGAAATAGAAAAAGTAGTAATAGCTTGCTTACAAGAGACTCGGATTAGATGTATGGATTCAACTTGAGCAGGATGAAGGAGCTGTGAGTATTGATGTGGGTAGAGAGCTACTGGTCATGTGCAGGAATGTGAAAGGGGGCTGGCCAGGGAAACATCTCAGTGGGAGACACTAGGAGAGCTAAGACCTCAGTACAAATCTGGGTGACTGCGTCAGAATGTTCACTTGAATGTGCACTGCGTCAGTGTACTCATGTTTAAATCTGTCCACCCAGGTCCTTCGTTTTAGTCAAAAGTACATCCAACTCTTTGGCCACTTGGTGTGAAGAGCTGAGTCATTGGAAAAGGCCCTGATGATGGGTAAGATAGAAGGCAGGAGGAGAAGGGGATGACAGAGGATGAGATGTTAGGATAGAATCACTGACTCAATGGACATGAGTTTGAGCAAGTTCCAGGAGATGTGAAGGACAGAGAAGCCTGGCGTGCTGCAGTCCATGGGGTTGCAAAGAGTCAGACATGATTGGGCAACTGAACAATGCCAATAACATCCAACTCATCCAGTGTAGATTTACTGTTGCATGGTCCACAGACCTATAGACTCCTCAGTAATCTAAAGGTCTCCACTTTTGGGGGAGCTCAGGGGATAGTTAAGAAGGCTTAACATTTTTCTATTAAAAATTACACACTTCAATGGCATGTACAAATTTAGTTAGCTGAATGCAGTTACCCCTGCCACAATGGGTGAAGATGCACTTTTAATAATATAAAGTAGTAAGATTAGCTGGTATTTGCTGTCCCAGATCACTAATTCATCAAGTAAATTCTTGTTTGTTCTAAGTTCCAATCAAGACTCCCCAAATATGGGATTCCATGACACATTCTGTCATGAACTTGGCAATGTCTCTATTCTGTTCTCATTTTGCCTGGCCAAGACTATTGTAGGATCTCCTGACAGAGGTCTAACACCTACGCTATAAACTTTTAGTTTTTGATCTGATATCTTTGATTCGTTCTGCTACTATTCTTCTCTGATATTTCCGAATTCCTTGATTCTTTTCTCCTTTCCTTTACCAGTATCCTCTTCCACCCACATAATCTGCCCGACTTCACTGATGATATTCAACCAGAATGTGCTGGTACTGTACTTGTTTACAATATATTCTTCATTGTAATATAAACTGTTATGGCAATTCAACAATACTCACAGAGTCTAATTTTTAAAAAAGATTTCCCTGGTGGCTCAGTGGTAAAGAATCTGCCTGCCAATGCAGGAGACACGGCTCAGTCCCGGATCCGGGAAGATCCCGCTTGCCATGGGGCAGCTAAGCCCGTTCACCACAAGTATCAAGCCTGTGCTCTGAAGCCTGGGATCTACAACTTCTGAGCCCAAGTGCCACAACTAGCGAAGCCCATGTGCTCTAGAGCCCATGCTCTGCAACAAGAGAAGCCACAAAAGTGAGAAGCCTGCGCACCTCAACCAGAGAGTAGCCCCTGAAGAAAGCCTGAGCACAGGAACGAAGACCCAGCACAGACTTGTGACACTATACTAATTTTTATTTTTAACACGGGCAGGTCTGCCCTATGTAATGTCTCCTCATTCTTGCCAAGGATTTCAGTTTGTTTCGAGAGTTTCTCCATGCCTAAGGACTACCAGAATCAAGGATTTTACATACTGGGATAATAGTAAATACTTTCTGTGTGACATCCTGGCTTTTGAATAGGGACAAAATATGTATCAGGCTATAAGTCTGGTATAATTTTTCTTAAAAACACAGAAGAAAGATGACAAGGTTTTCATTGACACAGATTCTGTGTGTCTTTGCAATTCCCTGGTCAGTTAATTTGATATTTCCCTTTTGCTACATAGTCTCTATTGGATTATTCTGATACAGCTTGAAAGTTGTAAAAAAGCAACTTTCTCCATTTCTGGCAATTATGAATCAGAAAGATTCTTTAGGCATCTTTATGATAGACTTCTTTTCTCTTTGTTCCTAAGCAAAGGAATGGGAATATTACTTTATTAATCATAATATGAAATTATTTAACCATATAAAATAATATTATATGACCCAGCAATTCCATTGCTGGGTGTATACCTTCAATCACTGAAAGCAGAGACTCAAAGAAATATTTGTACATCATTGTTCTTTGACAGCATTATTCACAGTGGCCAAAAGGCGAAAACAGCACAAATGTCTGTTGGTAGATGAAGAGACAAATTGTGTTAAATATTTTTAATGGAATTATTATTCAGCCTTGAAAAGGAACAAAATCCTGACACATGCTAAAATAAGAATGAATCTTGAGGACATTATACTAAGTGAAATAAACTGGTCACAAAAGGAAAATACCATGTAGGTCTACTTACATGAGGAACCCAGAGTAGTCAGATTCATAGTGATGGAAAGTAGATTGGTTGTCAGGGACTGGAGGGGAAGGAGATAAGGAGTTATTGTTTAATAGATAAGAGCTTCAGTTTTGCAAGATGAGAAGAGTTCTTTAGAGGGATGGTGGTACTGGTAGCACAACAACGTAAGTGCATTTAATGCCACCTAACTGTACATTTAATGGTTAAGATGATGAATTTCATGTTGTATTTTATACTTATTAAACTTTTGTTTTAAGACTTTACTTATAACATGTGAAACTAATTATAGGTTGCCTACTATGTGCCAGATTTTGAACTAGATACTTTACATACATTATTACTGATAAATATTATTATCCTCATTTTGCAAGTGAAGAAACAGAAGTTCATAGGAGTTAAAATAATTTCGTGAGATTATGCAATAAAGCAGCAGAAATGAAATCTGAAAACAAGCCCCTGTAGTCTTCATCACCCCACACTGCTGTTAGTTCCTATGTGGAACTAACACACTTGTGAACACACAGAGTTCTCTGTTTTCATCTTGGTATATAATATGTATTATTCATTAACCTAAATTAATTGTGTTAATGACCATAAATACAAATGTTGAGGCTAACCACTTAATCAAAATGGCAAAGTTAATCCACGTAATCACCTCGTCGTTCATGGCATGGACCAATTCTCATTGCTAAACGAATCTGAGAGGAAGAAAGAGCCCAGGTACAAACAGCTTTATTGGTTGTCTCAGGAAGCGGGGAATTAGTCTGATGGCTTAGGCTTCAGGCTTTGTAATTACACTCCTGGCATTTCAGAAATGGCAATTTAAAATCTGTATTCCAAAAAGGCTGAGGACCAGTCCATCATCTGACATTTTTTTCTCCCATGGTTTTGGGCTCACTTTAAAATGATACCTTGTTGAATCACTAGAAGACTTTTCTAAGTTATATATATATATATATATATAGGTCTCTGAATGAACTTAATACATGTTCATCATGTAACAAGAACCGTCTGCCTATAGGCAGAAATTGGGTCCCCGGTAAACGGAATGGACAGCCTTGCTGGCGTGCACACTTTCCGAGTAGTGGGCACAGAGGCAAATGTAATTGCCTGGATCCTGGTTGTTGTGTGTAGGTATGTTCACTGTGGGCCTGAGGGGAACCTCCATTTGGGGTTGGAGTTTCTTATTAGGTGAGGAAATTACTGGACACCTCCAGCTGCCATTAATCAGCCGCAGAGTCAGACTGGAGCCAAGTGAGAAGCCCTTGGGTGGGTTCTGCCTGGTGCTATGGAAATACAAGAAGACAGAGACAAATGTTTTCCAGCCTAGCAGCACTAAACTCTGCCCTTTCACAGTCCTTAACATGCGTGTTCAAATTGATTTAGTTCATTTACCCCCTCAACCTAACCATCTATTTTCCTTGAAGACTGACAGTTTTATGTGTTGCTACCATGTTATTATGTGTTGCTGCTCCGCCGGTAGCTATAGTGTTTCAGAAACATTTACCTCCAGACATAAAGGATGAGTGAGGACGGGGGGGAGTGTGGAGAAGGGGAGCTGAGGTTGCGTCATTTTAATTCCTCTTTTATGAGGTGCAAACATGCCTATCACGGCACTGGCTTTCTCTCTCTCCCCTCCCCCTTTTCTTTATTCCTTTTCTGTGTCAATGATTTCCATGAAAAAGCCTTGAATAAAATTTCCCACTTGAGAAACACATCTGTCAGGTGATGTCAACGCCTGGCTTACTCCTCTTCCTGTTGGGTTGCAAACATGGCATTCTCTCATGGTCCTGGAATGCTGACATGGTCGAGTGGCAAAAGCCAAACACAGGTAGGGTCAAGCTGAAAAAATCGACAGGGGCTTTCTGTCCTCTGCTGAGCTTTTGGCGGGAATGGGAAGACTCTCCAAGCGATTTATTGTCTCTGCTGCCGTGTCAATTCAGAAAAGGGGGATGGTGGAGATAAAAAATGAGACAGCAAACGGCCCTCTGTCAGCTGCAGGGACTTCAGTCAAGACATTCCAAGTGCTCGTCTGGTTGGAGACATTTGCCTGGAGGATAAGCAGGAATTCAGATCTGACCCTCACCCTCAGCATTTTTGGAACTGGATGAAAGTGCCTTATCTGAACATGTAAGAATATTTCTGGCACTGAAGGCCAAAGACTAAAATTCAGAGTTAAAATAAATACTCGGAGAAGGAAAGGAAATAGTGAGGTTAAAGGTTTGATCAGATATGAGCCTCTAAGCTCACTGACTTCACCACAGCCTAGTTTTATTCCATCCGGTTTTCATGTGCTAATCTATGTAACAGTACTCAGAAAGACTCTCTTTTTACTCTTCCTGCTTTTGTGTTGGAGGGTAGAAGATGACAATTCCATCGATTTATGTACACAAATACAAATGAAATAAGCAAAATAAAATTAGATGAGCCAGTTTGAAGTATGTAACCAGATAGGAGCATTTTCCACTCTTTACCGTACACCAGTATTTAGTTATCTATAGTATCGGATTCTATTGACTAGTCCGAATTATTATGCAGTAATAGAAAAGGTTTAAAGTCATGCCTTTAGAATGAATTTGCCATTTTATGATGAAACAGAATCTTGGGGAAGGACACTTAGTGAGGGAGACATATACTTTACACACACACACACATTAAAAAAAAAATCATCACTCTAGCATAGATTAAGCTTAAGTTTCAGGGTTTTAGCCACCTAGTGACTTTCTGGGTGAGCCCTTTTGGGGCAGCTGGAGGTCACAAAGAGGACACGTTCCACCCCCTACCGCCCTCCCCTGACCCCACAGTGCGTGTAGAGGATGGTGTGTGTGGTGATCTTTGAGCCATGAGCATTTGGATGACAGTCTCTTGTGTCCCCACAGTTCTCAGGGCTTGCATGGTTGACTGTTCTTCATTGGAGGTCATCTCAGTGATACATGATCTTCTGAAGCAGGACACCTGTAGGCCCTTAGGGAAATGAAGCATGTGATTACTTTAGCCAGACATTCAGTCTCCATTTGATGATTATGGGATGACTGAGGAAGCCTTACTGACATCCACAGGCCTTTCTTCACTCTTGTGCTCAAGGGTTGTTGTGGGTTGGGTGCTTGGAGCATTGATTCAGCCCTATCTTGCAAGGTCTAGGTGGGCAAATGAATTACACACAGTTGCCATCTGCAGCAACTGAGCTTTCCTTGATGGGAAGCCAAGCACATAGCACTTGACAACACAAATCTGCTCGGTATGAAGAGGAAACAGATCACAAACGTACTGCAGGGAGTTTGTTCTCCTGAGAGTAAGCTCCCAGTTATTTAAAATCTCTTTTTAAAGGGCCCGAGAACGTATGTGCACAAACTACTCATTCATTGAAAAAGTTACCTTTGTTATTTTGGAAATGTGATACAGAAAGGTTTTTTTTTTTTCTTTTTTTACAGAAAGTTTTAATACTACTACTGGGGAATGGAAGATTGTATGACCATTTGTTCAAAATACAATATTGGGATATATGTTGTAAAACATTAGCCCTGTCTTTCTGGTAACCATAACACAGATGTTTGTAATCAACAATGTTCCAGAAAATTGGAATAAGTGATTGCCACAGTAATCGCTTAAATAATTAATATTTTAGTCACTGTTAGTCATATTTTATGAGTCCATCTTTTCCCTAACAAAGTAAAACGAAAATGAATCAGTAAAAACATCTCTACTTGAATCATACCAAGGAGTCTGAGGAGAATCTAGAAAGATAAAGAACTGATAAAACTTGTCATCTTGATCTGCCATTTTCTTCATTGTGGCAGAAAATTAGCAGTCTAGTATGGCTTTCTGGTGTATAAACTAAACTTGAGAATGATCAGCAATGTATAAAAAACAACCTATAATCAAAGCCTTGGACATTTTCTTTATTGGCTTTATCTTTTAAATAAGCATACTGCTTCAACTGAAAACAAAGTCTCTTGGTGGCTGTTTTTATTTGGATAAAATTATGTTTAAAATTGTTTAAAAATGCAAGTTGTCTTTTTTTTTTTTTTTTACATATTAAATTATGATGTGTGTGTGAGGGTGAGTGTGTCCTAAAAGTTATAAAGTATTCCTTCAGGAGATTTGGAGCCATAAACATGTTTGTCGAATGTTATTAAATGCTCTTGGGCTTTCCAGGTGGCTCAGTGATAAAGAATCTACCTGCCAATGCAGGAGACATGAGATCTATCCTTGGGTGGGGAGGATCCCGTGGAGAAGGAAATAGCAACCCACTCCAGTATTCTTGCCTGGGAAATCCCATGGACAGAGGAGCCTGGTGGGCTACAGTCCATGGAGTGTCAAAAGAGTCAGAAATGACTTAGCGACTAAAGAACAACAAAGGGACTTTATGCTACCAAATAAAGATTTGTGTTTCATAGGGGGCAGATGGAGAATAATTGAAAAAGAAAGTTAAATTTTATTCTCAAGTATAAATGATCATAGCACAATATGCTTGTCTCTAATATTCTTTCCAATTTATAATGCTTACTGAAAGGGTCAAAGTTGTCTTTTCTTGTTTTTTGTTTTCCTACAGGAAACTAATAGGTATAGCAGGGGACCTGCTCTATTGACCAAAGGAAAATGGCCCTGGGCTTGTTAGAGTCAGTGAATTCAGAGAGCTAAATGTTGAGGGCGATGTGCTATACTCTGAAGTCCTAAGGGCCAAGGCTTTCTGTTGTAGAACAGTATGCTTCAACTTGGTTATACTGTTTAGCTTGTTGTTTAGTCTCTAAGTCATGTCCAACTCTTCTGCAACCCCATGGACTGTAGCCCGCCAGGCACCTCTGTCCTTGAGATTTCGCAGGCAAGAATACTGGAGTGGGTTGCCATTTCCTTCTCCAGGGGGTCTTCCCCACCCAGGGATTGGACCCCCGTCTCCTGCATTGCAGGTGGATTCTTTACTGCTGAGCCCGAATACAGTAGGTAGTGCAGTTATAAACAAAAGAAAGAGGATCAAGGTAAAGCTGGCACTGCTGAAGAAGATGCAGTCACCTGGATAATTCTTTGTAGTTAAATACTTGTAACTGAGTTACATTTACCCTACAAGAGGAGGGAAGTGATTTGGGAAGACTTTCCCTTCAGACACCCACTATCAGTTATATCAAACAGCATCTGACATAGTAGAAACACACTATAAAAATACAGATTACTCTACAGAATTCCAGAAAATACAACCTAGTGAGAAAATGTAGACAGTGATTACTTTTAGCTATGTTATTCTTAAACCTTACAGCATACTATTCCACATCCTTCAGAATATCAGGCAAATGTAAGAGCTGGCCATCATGATTCCACCTCATTATTTTATTCAGTCTATAGTTCACTGGACTCTATATCTCAGTTTTTATTTTTATTGAGAACCTACATACTTGCTTTTCTATCCAGTTTACTTTTTAAAATTCACTTTGCTTCCCCCCAGTCATTGAGTCATTGTTGCTGCTTAGTCACTAAGTCATGTCTGATTCTTTGGGACCTCATGGACTGCAGCACGCCAGGCTTCCCTGTCCTCCACAACCTCCTGGAGTTTGCTCAAACGCATGTCCATTGAGTCGATGATGCCATCCAACCATCTCATCCTTTGTTGCTCCCTTCTCCTCCTGCCCTTAATCTTTCCCAGTATCAGGGTCTTTACCAATGAGTCAGCTTGTCACATCAGGTGGTCAAAGTATTGAAGCTTCATCATGAGTTCTTCCAGTGAATATTCAGGGTTGATTTCCTTTAGGATTGACTGGTTTGATCTCCTTGCTGACCAAGGGGCTCTCAAGAGTCTTCTCCAGCATCACAGTTAGAAAGCATCAGCTCTTCAGCACTCATCCTTCTTTATGGTCCAGCTGTCACATTCATACATGACTACTGGAAAAACCATAGCTTTGACTATATGGACCTTTGTTGGCAAAGTGATGTCTCTGCTTTTTAATATGCTGTCTAGGTTTGTCATAGCTTTCCTTCCAAGGAAAAAATAAAAAGTATAGATGTAGTTCCTTTCCAAGCCTTCTTGAATGCTTTGGGGGCCTCTTCTACCCTCAGAAGGACTCCTGGAAGGGCTGAGGTATAGTGAAGGAGTTCTTTATTTCTTTGATTTTTGCCTCAGGAATTTAAATCCTGAGCTTTTGTAGTCTGACTATATGCAATACCAAAATATTTATAATTTCAAATATAATATAATAATCATGAACAATTTTAATATAATAATATGTAATATAATAATATATAATATAATAATTTTGAATAATTTCTCCTTTCTAAACCACACAATTTAGGAATGAAAACTTGATAGTTTACTGACAGACCAGTTCAAGATAATAGATATATATATATTTATATTTATTTATTTATATATATATAATGTGTGTATATAACATAAGGCAGTTCTGTATCAATATACACAGATTATATATACTCCTCATTGTATGTGTGCTCAGTCATGTACAACTCTTTGCAACCCTGTGGCCTGTAGTCCCTCAGGCTCTCTGTCCATGGGATTCTCCAGGCAGATATTGGAGTGGGTTTCACTTCTCCAGGGGATCTTCCTGACCCAGGGATCGAACCCCTGTTTCCTATGTCTCCTGTATTGGCAGGCAGACTCCTTACCACCTGTGAAGGAATATATACACATTACATATAAATATATATGTACAATTTACACACACACACACACACCCTCACTTTGCCTTGCTGTGTAACTGTATAATACCAGAAACAGAGTGAAATAGATATCCTTTGTGCTTAAAAGTTACTGTGCTGAATTTTGTGTAATTCAGCAAATATTTAAAGAACAACAACAGTATACTAGATGTTAGCAACAGAAAGAACGTAGGATATATAGATTTTTGTCTTTAAGCTACTTATGGTATCATTTAGGAGACTGGAAAGTAATTAAAACACTTTATCGTGTGGCAAGGTAAACAAGGGAAGTGCTACAAAAACACCATGTCCATGCGGCTTTACTGCGGGTGTGCAAATGGTGCTAGAGGGGTTAAAAATGTACAGAGAATTTGTAAGAGAAGATTTGACCTACCAGGTTGCATTTGATTTGAGCTTTTCTTTGTGGATGCTCATCAGATTTACACAATAACCTTAAAACTCTGCATTGTTTTTCTTATGTTCCTAACTAGATATAAATTTTTTTCCTTTCCAATTCTGACATTTTGCTATCCTGTGATCAGAGAAATTTGATGTAACTGCTGATTTTGTAAGGAGTACAAGATTTAAAGAATACACAAGACTCCACTGATTCCCATCCCTATCTTTTGTTGTTGTTGTCAACTTTGGCAAATTTTATAGAACTTAGTCCTATCTATTTTAGAGAAAGCTTCAGAAATTTTGTGGATCATTTATTAAATTATTACCTTGATATTCAACCTTTTTTTTTTTTTTTTTTAAGGTACTCAACTTTGATGTAGTGATCATTACATAAATGAATGGTTTCAAATCTGCTGAGTTTTGGGTATGTCTAGATTATAACAATGTGAATTATGACACGTTTTATTGTATATTTTAATTATCAAAACCAAAGTGGATTAGCCTGTAGGAAATCTGGTCAATTTTCATGATAAATTGACTTGGCCATATAATGCATAGTTCCTCAACAGCTGTTCAGTCTGCTATGTTCTCTAAGGGATGTATTGTAGCTTGTCTGCTTTACCTGTAGGTTTGCATAACGAAAATCTACCTTGCTAAGTTTCATTTATGTCTCAGATGTATTTTGTTATAAACATGGCACGTAGTTTTTTGTTTCTAAAATTCACATGCCAGGTTTTGAAGAACCTCATGAAACTTTGTGGAATTTTTGTCTGTGTGTGTCTCATTCTTGTAACAAATCCCTTATTTAGAAAAATCCCATTTTCTTTTGGTCATAGTTCAAATAAAAATTTCCTTGGTGGGTATTTAAAGTAAGTGCTGAATTTTTTATTATGAAGAAGCTGGATAGCATAGTGGCTAAGACTATGTATATTGATGTTGTATGTGTTAGTTGCTTAGTTGTGTCCAACTCTCTGCGACCCCATAGACTGTAGCCTGCCAGGCTCCTCTGTCTATGGAATTTTCCAGGCAAGAATATTGGAGTTGGTTGCCATTTTCTTCTCCAGGGGATCTTCCTGACCCAGGGATTGAACCCAGGTCTCCTGCATTGCAGGCAGATTCCTTACCATCTGAGCTATAGGGAAATCCATAGGCTATAAGTATTCTTTTTTCTGTTTTCATAACTACCTGTTGCTATAACATGAATGTGAAGAGAGGGCTTCCCCATAGCTCTGTGAGTACAGAATCTACCTGCAATGCAAGAGACATTGGAGACCTCGGTTTGATCCTTGGGTCAGGAAGATTCCCTGGAGGAGGAAATGACAACAGATTCCAGTATTCTTGCCTGGGAAATCCCATGGACAGGAGGAGCCTGGTGGGCTACAGTCCATGGGAGTCTCAAAGAGTGGGACATGCTAAGCACAAGCACAGACAAATAACATGAACAAAAAACCAATATATACAAATGTATGCTTTCTTTCTTCCCTATCTATGACTGAGATAGTAAAACAAAGGATGTAGAAATCATTCCACTGAAAGTCGCCCAGTCATGTCTGAGTCAGGCTGTAGCCCACCAGGCTCCTCTGTCCATGAGATTTTCCAGGCAAGAATACTGGAGCAGATTGCCATTCCCTTCTCCAGGGGATTTTCGCAACCCAGGGGTCAAATCTGGGTCTCCTGCATTGCAGGCAGATTCTTTACTATCTGAGCCACCACGGAAGCAATCACTTTAGCATGACTCTAATCTCCAGTAAGGTCACCATTTTGGTTTAACTTAGAAACAGAATACATACATACTAATAAGGACAAAGGATTAATTTGAGTCTTAACTGTGTTGAGGATACCTGAGTTTGTGACAACAGATAAAATGACTATGAAACTGGATAGAGGCTGTTTGATGATTAGATTGGTTTCTAGAGCTAAAATAGGTGTGTATTTGGTGGGGGGTGTTCTAAAAATCCATCTCTTCGCCACAAACAGTCAAGGGCATTCTCTGAACTGGAAAAGCCCTGTGTTGATAGAGGGCTTTTCTACATATTCTCTACATATTCTCCAATGTAGAGAATATCTGTTCCACAGTCACTGAAATAAAATTTCTTCATCAAGCTTCAGCAATGTGTAGTTCTTAAGGTTTTAGAAAGGAGGCAAAGGAGTGTTTCCAGATGTTTGAAAAATATCGTTTTAGGCAGGATGTTTAGCAAATAAGTTTTTACTGTGGTTGTGCTTACTTTTGAGGAAGTTCAGAAATTTCAACTAAATAGTAGATGGGGAGCCCATCTTGAAATTCAATTTCAGGTGAGTATTACCTTCTTTTTAATTTCCTCTCTTAAAGGGCTGGTGACATAGAAACATACTCCTAAACCAGCTGGTATGTTTCAGAGACAGTGTTGGACACAGAGCAAGCTAGTTGCTAAATATCGTCAACTTCTTGCTTCTACTGTACTGTCATTATTTATTCGTAATTATCAGAAATAATGAATGGAAATGATGATGAAATTAATACTACATTTTTATTCCTTATTAGAATATTGGATAATTATTTGACAGAGGGAAATTTATGTAAATTAAATGTCTATTATACTTTCAAGATTTTATATACAGATGCTTACTACTATATAATCATTTCTGTGAATTGGAACAAGTTAAGTTTACTGGATAAATGTAAAGTAAAGATTACATTAAACGCTGCTAAACTACTTTATGCACATAGCAATATTATTGAGAAAGAGCTGAACCCCAAATTTTGGTGTGTGATACCATTGGAACATCATCTGGGAAATATTTTACCAAATTTCTTCAGTATTTCAAAGTTTTCAAGTGGATTAATTTTATGAATTCATGGTTATTATATTTATCTAGTAAAATGTTTAAATGTAGCTAATTTACTGAGTTGTAATGAATAATTTTCAGTAATCTCTAATTCAGGCATTTTGGTACATTCTTTCTCTATTTTTCCCAATACTCTAAAATTGAGGAAACTACAGAAGATTACTACCCGTTCATGCAGAAAAACCCAAGCTGGAAAATTAACAGCACAGCTGGAAAGGCTAATGAACTTAAGCATTTAAAATGCTTGGAGATGCTTGCAATCTATCCTTAGATCCCAGAGGTGGCTCTTTTGACATAATCAATCCAATAATGAACTTTCACATGGCTGAGACGTTTGTCCATAGTGCAACTTGCAGGTTTTCCTCATGATCATCTCTCATCAGTCATCATTTGCTTCTGACAAACTGCATTTCTTATACTCTTTTTTCAAAAGACAAGTTACTAATTGACTGGCAAGGTAGCTTGGCCTGGGTTAGAAACTCTGTTATTGAATTCCTGTAGTGGGAGTGAAAACAAAAATACCGATGGATACCCATGTTATGCCTACAATTAACAGAGTAAACATCTTAATAGGCATAGAAGACACAAACAGATGTTCTAATTGCATGTCTGTGAGAACCTGATGTTTACTAGTTCCACTCTAGCTTGGCCTTTGAGACCTCAGGAAGTTTCCCTCCCAGTGGGGATTTCAGTGATTTATTGATTTCAGGACAAGGAATATTTCAGAAACTAGCAGGATTTTGCAGAGGTTAAATACAGCCTTACAAAGGTTACCATTAATTCATGCTTGAAGCAAATGCTTACTCTGCTTTAACTAGGCTAAGAACAGTCACATTTACCACATTCCTGCTTAAGTGGGGAGAAACATGGATGGGGTAATGGAAGGGATTTCTTAAAAGAGAATATGGAAGTAAAACAGTATCAGCTCATTACTCCCCCCCCTAAACTGAACAAAAATGAAGGATGTATGGATAATAGTGAACTCCTGAAAATTCCTGGTTGAAATACTGATTAGTTTTGATCAGAAAGTAAAGATATAGACTGGTGCTGGAGACACTCAGACTTGAGTAATGTAATAAGGCTGAGAAACTTGAAAGGTTTTTAAATACTTAGGAAGTGCTCAATTTACTACTCACCTTCATCTTACAAATATTTTCTGATGTAATTATTTGGCCAGTGTTTACCACAGAGAGTCTAAAAAGTAATTGATGAGTACTCTTGTGTTTTCTTTCTTCCTAGTCATATAAAGGATATTGCTAAACTGATATGTCTTCCTTGGTATAAATAACAATACTCCATACTTATCCAGAATCATGCCAGGTACTGTGTAAATGCCTTAAACAGATGATCTCATTAAAAGAATGGAATTACATCAGATGGAAAATATGAAATCATTGACAGACTGTTATTTTGTAATAATTATCTTCTTAATTTCCTTTTTAAGTCATGTCCAATTATTAGTTATTTGCCATAGAACCTGGTTAAATTTTTTTCTTCTTTAGATTAAAAAATATAGCAGAATTTTATAATGAAACATACCTTCTGCTTGAGACTTTGTGGATGTAGACCTGCATTGGCCACTTGTGACTGCTGGGCATGGAAAGTGTGGTTGGTCTGAATTGCTGAATTGCTGACCTAGGATGCAAAAAAGAATTTAAAATAAAATATTACCTTAATATTTATAGATCAACTGCATGTGAAAATGGTAATATATTTGATATATTAGGTTAAATAAAATGTGCCATTAAACTTAATTTAATCTGTCCTTTTCCCTCTTTTTAAAATATGGATTACTAGAGAATTTGGAATTCCCAGGTGACACTAGTGGTAGAGAGTCTGCCTGCCAATGCAGGAGACACAAGAGCCAAGGGTTCCGTTCCTGGGTCAGGAAGATCCCCTGGAGTGGGAAATGCTAACCCACTCCAGTATTCTTGCCTGGAAAATTCCATGGATAGAGGAGCCTGGCAGACTACAGTCCATGGGGTCACAAAGAGTCGGACACGATTGAGCACGCATGCATATAGAGTTTAAATTTTAATAACTGGAATTACTTATCTGTTGGGCTCTGCACAGTTTTTCAAGTCTTGAATCAAACTGGATATCACCAACTTCATTTCTTATTCCACACTGAGTTTTGCATGTATTTTCCTGTTATCACAACAACCATTAAAAAACCCATCTTCACAAAGATATGACATCATCAAAAAATGTAATGTGATCTGACATTGAAAGTGTGATGTACCTTGACCTAGCAGTTCTCATGATGTCTAGTACATGTTTTGCTATAAATTCCTCAAGCATTGAAATGTTCCTCTGAATGTTAATTGAGGTTTCCTGGCAGGTTTGACACACAGTTTGGGAACCGTGACTATAATCCAATCAGAAATGCTAAGGCAGTCCAAATTCCGGTTGGAAAAGAATTTCCAGACAGAGCATTTCAGAAGGGAGTGAGTTTATTAAGAAAAAAGAGCAGAGATAAAGTAGACAGGGTGAGTACAGCGGGCCAACCTCCTGACAGACCAGGGAGAATTGACAGTTATCATGAGTTCAGAGCCAATGTTTATAGCCTCAAGAAAAAGAAAATTCCTGCTGGAAGGTTGGCCTTAGGTGATTGGTTGGGGCACTATGGGGTGTTTACTGGAGTGGGCATCTTTGCCTCATCTGGAGTCAGGAAGCTTGTTAGTGATCGTCAGGGGGCTTTTGGCAACAGTTACAAAAGGGCTCTGTAGTTTCGAAGGTGACTTTGGTTCTGGACTCTGCTTCTGTGGCCTTGGGGCAGGACTCAACAAGAAACGTGACAATTTGGGGTAGGATTATAAATTCTATGATGTTACCAGAATACATAATCTAATTTCTCTTTAAACCCATCTATCTATCCATTCTTAATCATTTGGGTTTTATTTCAAATATGCACAACACTTGAGTGCTGGGTGCTGGTGATAACAGTGGTGAGAACACAGGCAAAATCTTGGTCTCATGGAGCTTGCATCCTAGTAAACAGAAACAGGGAAACAGAATGAATAATTTCAAGGAAACAAATAAGGTCATTGTAGACAGTTTTGGGTGCTTTGGAAGAAGTGATCCTATAGAGCACAGCTGGGACGGGACTCGGCAATGCTGCTTTCAACAGGGTGACAGAGAAGAGCCCTCTGAATTGTCTAGCACAGGGGGTAGCCGACATGGAACAGAATCTGAAAAGAGCATTCTGGGGAAGCAGCAGCAAAGACCTTGAGAGTGGAAATAACTCGGGTGCTTGCTGAGCAGCAGGAAGGAAATGTTTTTGGCAGAGTAAGGGGAAGGCTGATGTGAGAAGCTGGAAGGGTTGGCAGGAGCCAGATCATGTAACACGTTACATGCTACAGTCATTAGTTTCCATTTTTGTTTTCCAGAAGCCAGGCTTAAGGCACCTAGAAAAGTGCTTTGTATAGAACAGGGGCCAAGTAAATGTTTGTTGTGCTAATGTAAATAGACAAATACTAACTGCCTAAAATGGATACAAAGTCCAGCTTAAAAAATAAAATGAAGAAATCTGGGACACAAAGAACATATTGCATCTTTCAGGCCAAGAATATGCCTAAGTCAGGTTTTTTGGCCTGCCCTACTTATAAAAAAAAAAATCATAGTTATTTTTCTAGTTTTAAATTCTTCCTGCTTTGAGGCTGGCGTTTCTTGTCTACCACAAATTACTTCCCATTTTGACCTTCAATTTCTACTCAGATTAAAGTTATCATTTCTGGTAATCCAAGCAGTATGCTTCTTGTGGTTTCTAGTTTCTATTGAGTTAAAACTATTTTCCTTTCTATATCTCCTTCTTCTTACTCAGTTTTCTCAGTCTTTTTGATCGATTTGATCTTCAACTCTTCCCTAGGTAGACTTCTTTTATTACAGGAAAGATAAACGACAAATTATCTATCTTCTCATTTGAGATTAATCATGATTCATTCATATAAGGTTGTGAGGTTTGAGAGGCTCCATCTGGGGACCAACCAAGACTGAGATCCTGTTGTTTGGAGAGTTACCTTGATTCCGGGGTAGCCTCCAAGTTCACTCTCAGACACATCATTCCAGAGCTCATGAAGCAGAAAGACAGAACAAATGTTAGACTGAATCACAAAGTTTTTAAATAAATTGCAAATGGACAGGGATAGCAAAGGAAAAGGGACTGAGGAAACTGACGCATTTGGAATAGGGAGGAAGCAAATGGAAGGCCATCCTCCCCAAGTCCTAGGTTACGTCGTGTTCACATGCCCGTGTGCGCTCACTCAGTTGTGTCCAACTCTTTGCAACCCAATGGACTGTAGCCCTCCAGTCTCCTGTGTCCACAGGATTTCCGAGACAAGAATACTGGAGTGGGTTGCCATTTCCTACTCCAGGGGATCTTCCCAATCCATGGATCAAACCTGTGTCTCTTGTGTCTCCTGCATTGGCAGGTGGATTCTTTACCACTAAGGCAGACTGACTGTGGCCCTCTCCACTGGTAGTGCAGTTACAGAAACCAGATGTGGTAGCCAGAATAGCCTCCAAAGATGTTCGTGCTCTAATACCCAGAAGCTGCCAATATACTGTTTTACACAGCAAAAGGGATTTTGCAGATGTGAATGTGTTAAGGAACCTGAGGTTCCTTAATTTAGGAATCCTTGGTCAGTAACAGTCCATTGCTGAAGGGTAAGACTTAAATGTATTAGCTGAATTGAATTCATTGAGTCCTTGTTTTCATTTAGAAGTTCTTTTCTTCTTCTTAATTTATATTTGAAGAGTGAAAAAGCATTTTGATATAACAGAAACATATTAACAAGGTATTATGTTCCAATACAGAAAATGGTTTGTTAAGCTCTCTTTGATTATATAGGAACTATCAGAAAAGTCAGTATTTTCAAAAAGTTAGTCCCTAACTAGAAGTTTTCTTAAAGATTTGATCAATGGCTACTATAATATAATTGTTTTTTGTGGGCTGGAAAAGTTCAGTTAAATGGGTCAATTTTATAGGGAGAAAACAATTTTTAAGCAAATTTTATGATAATTGAACTGGATAAATACTGATATGATTCATATTTACTATGATCGGCCAAGTGGACTCTATGTGCTAGTTTGTTACAGTGAAAGCCTAACATTGAGTTTTCGGTTCATGTTGTCACCGGGTTGTAATTTTCTTGGAGCTCAGACCTCAGAGAATTAAATAAAGGCCACTTTAATAATTAGTCCATGAAGGTGTTAAAATTGTCTTATGACCCATTAGTTATACTTTGATGTATAGCATTTATTAAATAGACGAAGGTTAAGGCAGCAGGGAAGAACATAATGGAGACTTTATTGCTACAAAGAATTATAAAAGATGACGACAATTTGTTATAAGGTTATTAAATGCAGCAGTAACACTAAACCTGAAACAATTTAAAATGTCATTTAGCACTTTTTATTATGAGATGATATGGGAAATAGGAAGGAACAGATTGATTTTTAACTCATGGTAAAATCAGTGATGCAGCATGCACAAATGCCCATCCCCACTCCAAATAAGCAACACCCTTAACCAAATACAGTACAATATCTCTACATCATTATAATGTTTGAGACTAGGTTAAAGGATTTTTGGTTTGTGGGAGCCTTAGCTTTAGGTCTCAAATTTGAAATTCTACAATCTAGAATCTATAGTTAGCTCTTTCATTTAAAAAATAGTCAAAGAGCTCAATCTTGCCTAGAGCAATTATAAACTGTATTGAGTTGAACTTCACATAAGGGGCTGCAGGTCTGGCTCCTACTGTGGAACAGTGAAGACAATTGTCAGCCATCCATATGGCTTCCTACTCTCACTCTAGTTTGAGAAGATGTGGGGAGATGGAATTGAAAAAAAAAAGAGAAGTCAACTCACAGAGCTTTTGCACCCTAGTCCTGGCTTCTAGTTCACACTGTATGGACAAATGTATCACTCCTATTCTCTTCCTAATACTTACAACTTCAAACTCTTTTCCTGAGTGAAGCTCCAAGATTATTTTTCTCCTGTTCCAAAAATATCTTCAGTAACTCTTTACCTTGTACTGAATTGATTTAAAAGATTAAATCGATTCCTGGCATTTAAGGCTTCTGTAAGAAGATTTTTTTTCTCCCTAATTTCTAATCTTCATGCCCTTGAAGTGTGCTCTCCAGTCTTCTAGGTATGTGAGGGGAGTGAGTTGGTAGAAAAATCCTCAACATGAATGTGCTGGAATCACTGCTGACATGACCTGTGTGGGGTTACATGGAGATGAATTTCCATCTAAGTTTTTAGTAAACTTTTACATGATATTGTTAATATCAGTTCTGTAGTGTGCTGTCTCTGTAGTGGTGCTTACCTCACACATATAAGGCAACGTCCTCTATTTTGACTATCACTGGCAGCATTGTGGGAAAGCTGTAATTACAGAGGAGATAACTCTTGACTCTGGTTTCTTCTTCATATATTGATTGATCCCATGATGTCTTTAAAATCCATGTGTCTGAGAGTGTCCTAATTGCAGAGACAGCCAGAATCTGTCCTCTAGAGCAGTGGTCCCCAATCTTTTTGACATCAGGGACTGGCTTTATGGAAGATAATTTTTCCATTGACCTGGGGAGGGGGATGATTTTGGGATTATTCAAGTGCATTACATTTATTATGCACTTTCTTTCCATTATTATTACATCAGCTCCACCTCAGATCATGAGGGATTAGATCCCAGAGGTTGGAGACCCTGGCTCCAGAAGGAGAAGAGGGGGTTGGCTAGCACCACACCTGCAGAAGCTTTACTTCTTCTGAAAGAGCACCAAGTGTTTAAAGGGGATATCTGGCCTGATAAACAAGCAACTTTCAGAATGTAAACTCCTTATGTTCTAATATTGCCACTCTGTGCTGTGTGCCTTTGAGCAATTTCTGAATCTCAGCTCTCATCTTTGAAAAAGTAAAATAAAAACCAACATAAAAGAGATATTTGCATAAAAATATTTGGATACTGAAATGAAAAACACTTTGTCTATAGTTTTTCTCTTTTTTTTTTTTTGGAGAACTAAGTCAAACCCAGGGAATGAAAAGTAGCATGGGCTGAAAGAATCATGTATAAAGACAGATGATGATTGAGCCCTCACTAAAAAAAAAAAAAAAAAGTTCTATAAAAAGGCTCTTTATGTAGATTCACAAATGCCTTGTAATCATTTAATTCTACTTCAACATCTTTTCTAGTTTGGAGGAAGTGGCATGGAAAATTTAGTAACAACCGGAAGTTAACAATGGAGGTTATATAAGTGGATGTTTCTGCTTTGAAACTAAAAATATTACTTCTGTCATTCTGAAAATAGGTCAGACATGGCTTTTAAATGTTACCTGATGGGGACTGCCTGATAGATAATGCTTTAATGCCAATACTTACACTTTTCATAAAGACAAATGACAAAAGACAAGCCTCTTTTGGAAGTATCCACTACGTGTTTAGAAATGTGTTACTTTCCTTTTTTTAAAACTAGCTTATCTTCCAGTAGAAATGTTAAATATAAATATTATTTAGCATCAGCCAGGTGTTTGGTATGATACCAGGTGCTGTGAAGGATACAGAGACATTTAAACTTTAACAAATCTAGTAAAAAATGGCATCTAAGCCATTTACCCCAGAAAAGAGAGCCTGTGGTGAATGTTTTCTTGGAGAAGTATAATTCCCGGGGAAGCGAGGAGGAGGGGAAAATGGCGGACGTGAGTCAGCGAAGGGGGGAAAGTAAATAAATACCAATGTTACTTTACCATGCTGGTCGGAGCTTAACAAGGAAAGCCTGCACACATAGGGTGTCTCTGGAGAAGCAACATGGCATGCTGTACACTGAAAGAGTTTCCGAGGAAGCTATAACAGAGAATTTGTCAGCTCCTCATCTTTCCCCTCCCTCCTTCTCCTTCTGTCTCTTGAATTCCCTGCACCTCCAGCTTCTGCTGTCCAGCCCTTCTCTGCAGTCCCCAAATGAGCCAGAATCTCTGTGAGCACCGCTGGGCAGGACTTAGGTGTTGGGGACTGTTGAGTCCCAACTGTCCAGGGGCAAAGGCGACCATCCTGCTGGAAGACGAGGAGATGCTGGGGCCAAGTGCCCAGGCTTTCAACTAAGAGGAAGCAAGAAAAGTGGGCAGAGGCAAGCTGAGGGGCAGGTGAGAATGGTCTCATCTGGGGAGGTGAATAAATTGGGCCTCTAGAAAATAGTGTTTTCTACTGGGTGATGGTTTAAAAAAAATTGCTTTAGGTGTTCAGAGAACTGAGAGATCACTGGCTCTTTTGGAATTGTTTTTGAACCTTTATTTTAAGAAAGAAGAGGAAACAAACATTGAAAGTATGCCTGCGCCATGCCAAGACGAATTTGTTTTAAAAGAAAGTGGGAATAAACACCGGATACACAATCTTTGAAGTGGAGAATACAGCATATTCAAAAAGAAACTAAGGAGCTTGGAAAGGAAGAGTGAAGGGTCATGTGTACCGGATACTAAAATGGATTTAATCACAAGTAAAGAAAGATTTGTACAAATGGTTAGCCAGATAAAATAATTTATGTCTTATAGTTCATATTTCTGGTGTTAAGAAATGATCCTCTTTTATTATTTGACAATCACTCTTATGACACACAAGAGAAAAAATATGGAGTTGACCAAAAATAAATTCCTCGTTTGAAGCATGATGGTGAACAGAAATAGCTAGCCTTTGTTAAGGTTTCTGACTTATTTATGGATTTCTCTACAGCATGGAAAACACTTTAGTTACTTTCTTATTGTTCTGTAAGGAGAGACAAGCACTAATAGATTTATAAGAAGTGTAACTTCAAAGAATTATATAAGATGGCATTTGGTGAAAAAAGATCTAGTGACCCCAGCAACATTACAAGTAAATAATTAATTCAAATGATCCTAAATTATAAAAATAAGGGAAATCATAGGTTTACCTTTTTATTTTAGGCTCATCTTTGTCTTCCCATAAAAATTTGTATTCTAGTCTCTTAAGTAGCACTTCTTTCAGGGTAAGAATGCATTGTTTGATGTTGAAATATGTAGCAAAGTCTGTATGAAAAAGCATTTTGTACAGATAAACAGGAAGTCATTCACCCTTTAAAGAAAACTTGTAAAACTAGTTGCTAATGCCAAAAGGAGTAGAAAAGCTGTGATTTTTGTTAGTTCTGCTTCTATGGAAGTGCCCTTGCAGGTCCAGGAAAGGTTGGGGTGAGCGGGATCATGGGAGGCAGCCTGAAGTCTTCTGTCTTGGTGATAACATAGCAGTCTCTCTGCAGTGAGTTTTGAATAGTGATTATTGATCTAATTATTTGTGGCTTCTGCCTCTCAGGAAATTCTGCTCTTTTAGACTTTGTATAAATCCCCTGTAGGATTGTCTTTACCAAATTGGAAACTGAAGGTCAAAGGTTCTTAAACTACTTCTCTGCCTGCATAATATTTACACAAGCAACACACTCTGGGTGGCGGGGTGGGCGGCATGGTTTCCTTGGAGTGGTTGCTGAGAATCTTGGAACCGCACACTTTACTTGACAAACTGCCTTGAGAGAGTGGTGCGTTCTTTCCAACCCCTTCCTATCGAGTGTGTTTGTTGTAAAAAATCAAAGAAACTCTTCAAGATTGTGCACCATGATCTTGGCCAGTTCTGAATATGAGAAATCTAAATGTCTCAGAAGCTTTCAAATACAAAAACCTCCTCATTTACCTACTGTTTTTTTCAGACAATATGTTTTTTTCAGAAAATATGATATTATTTTCATACTATGGTAGTATCACATTTTTGTCTCATATGAGAAACTAAATGCTGTAATTATAAAAAAGAACCTCACATGTGTCATGCTTTAGGGATTTTCTAGAACACTAGAACTAGATCAGAGCAATTTTCACAGTGGCTATAGATCTAGAACAAACACTCTGGTTCTCTGAAAGCCCAGGAAGCACCCCAGAAATCCAGACTCCAGGCTGCAGATCCCAGTTTTGAACATTATGAAACTTCCTCCTAAACAATAGAAAAATTGATTCTGTGGTCAGAAAGCCTGTGCTGAGAAATAAGGCAGGCTAAAAATTTGAAATTTATGCAGTTTGGAGAAGGCACAGAGATAATGTCAACTTTAATTCCTGTTTTTCTCCAAACACAGAGAATAGGCCAAAGGTCATGGGTGGAAATTAAAGAAAAATGGAAAACAGATGTTAGGAAGCTCAGTATAGAAATGGAAACACAAGCAGCACTGAATATTATTAAAGAAATGAAAAGACTACTGCTTTAAAAAAAACAAAACAGAAAGCAAGGATCTTATGAAAGTCTATTTTCATAATGATATGTTTAAAATAGTTTGACTTTTTAATATTTTACCAAGTGATTTAATTTCATGTATTCTCTTCCTTGGCTTTAGAGACATGATTTGTGAGCAAAAGACAATCTTGAAATCCACCCATTTTAAGCTCCATTTGAAAAGATGATTCCTGAAAAAATCTCTTCATAGCAACTGGAAACACAGGCATTCCTCCCCAACCCTACCTCCAATAACAAACTTCAGCAAAAAAATATTTCTTTTCTTTCAACTGGTAGTGGTTATTACTTTTTAAAAACACATTTATTCTCACATGATCTTTCTATTAGGACACTTAAGTTTCTTTGACATTAATAAGAACCATGCCGATTTACTACGGTGAGAAATAGGTACTTAGACAGAAATTCATTGTAGATTATAAAATCATGATGACTCGCTAATGAATTGTTTACTTTTTTGGTATATAAGGAAGATTATGTGTTTTGACATGTTTTGACTTTTATATATTATCTTCAGTTAAAATAAATGAACATACTGTAAGATCAGCGGAAATATATAAATGTGAGTATGATGTTTTGAAATCTTATAAACAAACACACAATAGATGTCAAGAGTCTGTCCTGCCATTTTTTCCTTTGTTATCTTTAGAAAGTCAGATAAGAATAATAAGAATGAAGAAGAGCTACTGTAAGTTGATTAAAAAACAATTTCCAGGACTTCCCTGGTGGTACAGTGGATGGGACTCTGCCTGTTAATGCTGGGGATATGGGTTCGCTCCCCGATCCATGAAGATCCCACATGCTGCAGAGCAGCTAAGCCTGTGTGCTGCAACTACTGAGCTCACACGCCTAGAGCCGGTGCTCTGCAACAAGAAAAGCCGCTGCAATGAGAAGCCTGTGCACCACAACCAAGAGTAGCACCGCTTGCTGCAACTGGAGAGTGCTTGCGCACAGCCACAAAGACCCAGTGCATCCAACATTTTTTTTTTAAAGCAATTTCCAAAATTTAAAAGCACATAAAAAATGAAAAGGAATTATTAAAAAGACATATTCCTCAGCTTATCTTTTCACCCCAAAACCCCCATGGATGATTTTCTTATGTCTCTATGCATTTTAATATTAACCAATTGACTTAAATGTTGACAAAGGGGGCTTGGCATGAATCTGCAATAGGTATGCAATTAAGAGGATGTAATTAAGGATGACTGTTGGATGCATTTACACTAGAGATGTGATTACAAAGAAAGAAGAATGTGCAAGAGCCAAGGCATGAATGCCCATGGTGGGAAGGTAGACTTGGAAATCCAGAAACTGAGTTCCTTTGAGGGACTTCCACAGTCATCCCAGCCATGCACTCTAAGGGCAGTGAGGGCAGTGGAATAAGGAAGAACCTGGAGCCACCACGTCCAGGCTTTATCAGCCCAGAGCAAAGCATCTTCCCTTGTCCTCTTTTGCTCTCATTCTAGCCCGCCAAGTGAAGTCTGAGGCATACCATTTTTATGTGCATTCTTATTTTCTTATGAATAGACACATTAACATGATGGGTTTAACCACAGTTCATCTTATTTATGAGCCTCCAGTTGAATGTTAATAGCCTGAAGTCAAATATCAAACACAGGAATTTAGAGCAAAAGATTTTGCAAGTCCTACTTACTAACTATCCAGTAGGACCATGGTGCAGCCAGTCTTGTTTCTTTAGCTGTTTTAATTTTATCAACAGTGAACTCTTACCATACCTATGAAATGCCAGGCACTGTACTAAGTACTTTAGATACTTTAACTCATTTAATTCTGATGACAACCACATGAGACAGCTATTATTATTATGTCTCCATTTTAAATTTGAGAAGGTTAGGCACAGAGAGGTTAAGTAATTTGCCCAAGGTCACACAGCTGGTGAGTGGCAGAGCTGGGTATGGACTCTGAAATCTATGCTCTTAACCACCATACTACTGCATGAGGTTTTCCACAGTAGCAAGATAAATCATTTTATGCTCATCTTTTATTGTTGAAAGAGGTCAAGATAATTGGATTGGGAGTATGCTTGAGTTATTTATGTTGTACAAATAGTGATGGGGAGTTTCCCCCCATCTATAAGTCTGTTGCATGTGTTGTATATATATATACATGGCTTGCCTTGTACCACATAGCACTAGACATACTACCTAATATCACTATGTAGCTTCATTGTTATCCTGTCTGTAGTGTGAATAGCACATAGCCTTTAGCAAGATAAACTGATTCTTAATAAAACAAGACAAGATTAAGTTTGAAGACTAATTAAAAAGAAGGAAGCTGATCTCATGTCCATTAAATTTCTGGTGTGGTCTGTTTGGAAAGCATCCAAAAAGTTAATATTCGTGTTTCACTGAAGAGTAATAAAAATTTAGGACTGGTGGGAAATTAGGTAAGGGTAAGGGTGAAAAGAAAGGAGGAGACACCAAATATGTAATCGAGAAGACTACAGAAAAATTTGTTTGCTTCACATTATACAGAGCCTTCCTATAGAGGAAAAGGTTAACCTTAGATTCATCTTTCCTGCATATCAGTAATCTTTATTATTAAGACACAACAACTTTATTTCATAATCATTTTCTTCCGGCCAACCAGCTGTGGTTACTCAAGGCAGATTAACTAGAACCTGATGGATTTCAGCCCCTGTTCGGCAATGCCAGCCAAATGCTATAATTACACAGGATGCAGGCTGAGATAATGTCGACCTTGTACTTAGAGATAGACCTAGATAAGTTGAACTGTCAGATTTGCAGGCCAGGCTTTTCAATCACTGGTATTGTATCTGTGAGGAGAAAGAGACAGAAAGGAAAGGAAAAAAAAGAAAACAAAAACCAAAGTTCTCATCATTTTAGTTGTCCTGAACAAAAGTATCTAGTAACGACTAAGCCTTCAAATGATAGGAGTAGATTCACCGGTTTAGAGCTTAGAGAACTGGGGGAGGGTGTTCCTATCTGAGGTGCCCGGAACCTCTGTCCTTTCTGAGCCCTTATTTTCTGCGGGTAGCATGTGTGCGAGAGCCTTTCCATTTGGCAGTTTGCATGGCCCACTGCTGATGTTATGAAATTTACATTAAGTTGGAAAAACAGTCCTTGTCAGACTTTATCCTTTTGGAGGAAATGGATTTCCTTAATAAGAACACTGCTTTATTTCCCTCGTGAATTCCGATAGAGAACACATTCCTGGATGGCGTTCTACCAAAGAGAGAGGCTGGGAGGGAACGGCTTATTATTCTAAAAATTTTAATGACCCAGAAGCAAAATATTTTTGGTTTTTATATTATGGGCATAAATGCTTAAATTCAGATATCAAGTGCCAAGGCTGCTGAGATATAACTGTTGGAAATCAACCAAAGATGAGGGATCCAGGGGGTATTTGTTAATGATTAATGAATAATTCCCCAAGTCATTTGGTTATTATTAACTAGTTCAAAATGCCTCATGTCTAGGTCCTTGTAAGCATATTAAACTATGCAAAAGTTCCCTTGCTTTAATAAGCTTTAAGTTAAATGTGAAAATATTTCACATATATCAAACGTTCTGCCATGTTTTCCTTTTAGTTTCGTGCTTTCTGAAGCTCTTCATGTTGAGATGTTTGTACCTTTGCCCAGGGACATTCTTTCCAAGGGGTGTGTTTGTCCCCATCCACTTTCTCCTGGTGAACTCCCAATCATCTTTCAGAGCCTGCATCAGGACTCCCCCTCATCTTTGCCACTTTCATTACCATGTTCCTTTTCCTTTTTTCTAGTAATTAATTGCTCCTTCACCTTTGGGTTCATAGTATAATTATCCTGCCTCTATTACCCAATGTACCACATTATTAATAGGACATTGCTTCCAGCTAGACGTTCTTCTTCAAGGACACAGAGGCTTATTTGTCTTTGATCACTAGCACAAAAGCAGCAAGGGTACAGTAGGCTTTTAATAATGTTTATTGACTCTATGGGTGCATGAGTAAACAGTGAAACAAGTCATTCTAAAGAGAGAGGTTGGTAAATGTTCATTAACAGAAGAATGGATAAAGAAGATGTGGTACATACATGTGGTGGAATATTATTCAGCCATTAAAAATGAAATAACACCATCTGCAGCAACATGGGTAGACTAGAGATTGTCATACTGAGTGAAGTAAGTCAGACAGAGAGGGAGAAATATGGCATCCCTTAGACGTGGAATCTAAAAAGAAATGACACAAATGAACTTATTTATAAAACAGAAAGAGATTCACAGACTTAGAGAATGAACTTATGGTTGCTGGGTGGAAGGACAGGGGAAGGGATAGTTAGGGAGTGGGGATGGACATGTACATACTGCTGTATTTAAAACGGATAACCAACAAGGACATACTGTATGTGGCAGCCTGGATGGTAGAGGAGTTTGAGGGAGAATGATACATGCATATATGGCTGTTTACCTGAAAAGATCACGACATTGTTTGTTAATTGTCTATACCCCAATATAAAATAAAAAGTTAAAAAATTGTATGATGATAGGCTTAATCTAATTATATTATAATCAATTGCATGTAAATACACTAATGACAAAGCAGAGATTGTCAGGTTGGATGAAAAAAACAAGATATATGCTATCAACAGGGACAAATTTATATCAAAAGTTTAACCATTTATCTGTGCTGTCCAGTGTGATACTTACTAGTCACAGTAGCTATTGACAAATACAATGTTGCTAATGCAAACTGAAATGTGCTTTAAGTGTAAACATACACACCTAACTTTGAAGATTTAGAATGGACAAAAATGTAGAATATCTCAATAATTAATTTTGTGTTGATTACACTATGAAATTAATGTAATTTTACATATTGGGTTAAGTAAAATATGTTATTAAAATTCAGAAAGAATAAAGAGGTTAGTCTTTAGTATAGCTGCTGACTTTTGATTCTTTTAAAGTATCAATGAAGCAAGACTGTTTTCTCATCTGTAAAGCCCATCATAGAATAAGAGGCACTGGAAAGAAGGTGCTGCTCTTAAGAGTATATGAGACTCTTCTTTCCTGTTCTTCATTTCCTCTTCATAGACAGGAGGAGCATTCCCCTCAGTTCTCCAGAAGAATTTGTAAAAGAAGCATTTCTAGCTTCTCCCCACTCCTTCACTCACTCCCTTCCACAGATGGTTGAAAACGGGGAAGGAACAGGGCAGGGCTGGCTGCTTTCTGGGTCCTCATGATGTTTCTGCTGCTCTGCATTTTACCCTCTGGGAGCACTGCAGGGGAAGCATGCATCTTTTGCGGGGTGGGGCTTGAGTACTTTTAATACAGGGTTATTTGTTAGGCCTGCAGAGGAATGGGGCTTATCAGTAAAAAACTTTTCATCTTCATTGGTAACAAAGGTGCTGTTTGACCTCCATGTTTCTGACTCCTATGTCCATGTTTCCTAAGTTGATATTTATTGCTTTTCCCCCAGATAACTCTAATACAATGTTCATTCCCAGAATATTGTGGAATTATAAAATTTCAGTGAACTCATTATAAACACTCTGAACTTAATTTAAATTTAATATATTAAAATACTGAATCATGGGAGTAATATCAGATAAACTTACTTCCTCAAAAAATTGTTTCAGAATCATTAAAGCATGTCTTTTTTCACAGAGTGACATCAGATTTATAGAGGCCTAAACCCTCATTCATTACAAGTATTGAATCCAGCCCTCCTTCTGGTTGATTAGACCATTTTGTTTCAGTTTGACTATAGAGATGGGAAACTCACTAATCCTTGGACTTCCTGTTTGGTTGTTGGAGAACTCCACAAATTACAGAGTACTTTCTTTTATTAAATAAAAATTTGCTTCTTTGTAAATTTTACTAGTTCTACTCTCTGGTGGGATAAAAGCAAACCTATTTTACATTTTTTTCCATGATACATCTTTAGATCTTTAACATATTTCCTTGAAATCCAGGACCATATGTGTTTTATCTGTGTACCCGCTTCTCTGTTTAATATTAATAAAACAAACATCTTTTGACCACCAGGCACTGTGCCTGGTGTTAGTCACAGAAAAGTAAGTAAGACATGGTTCCTTTCCTCATAAAGCAAAAATATACATGTAAAGAAGTGCTTCCAAATCATTGTGTAAATGGTTGCAATGAAAACATACAAAAAGCAAAGGGACTCAAGAAAGGGAATATCTAATACTGCATAGGAGAAGAGTCTATATAACATAGACAGAGGAGAAAGGGGAATTTCTTAAAAGAGGAATTTTCCAAGTAGAAAAAGAAGGGAAGAATTTTCCAGTCAGTGATACCAGCATGTACAAAGTCACAGAGGAAAGAGAGATTGTAGTGCATGTAGTGAACATGAGTTCAAGGTGACTGAACCATGGTTGAGTGCGTGAAGAAGTGGATGGCTGAAATGAAGGTGCTCAGAGTATGAATGGCATCTGGTATCCTCAAGAGTATGGATGTTTACCTCCAGGTGAAGGAAAGTCACTTTAAGATTTCAAATAAGAAAATGACCATATTAGATACTTTAGGAGGCTCACATAAGCTGTTGTATAATGGAAATGGTATGAAATTAAAAGCGGGAGGGCTATTTAGAAGATTTTTGTTTGTTTCCTCTTATAATTTTTGTAATGGTCCAGCTGACTGCTGAATAAGAATCAGTGACGCTGGAGAGAAAAATAAATGATGCATAGCCTGTGGAATAAACAGGATTTGTGGCTGGATGAAGATGGGGTGGGGGAGGGAAGAGATTTAGGAAATAAGTCTGGCTTGGAATGGATTTGGTTTCTTTGGGGTGTTCAAGTGAAAAAAATCCAGGATACAACAGATACAACGAACCTTGGAAGTGTGTTCTGAGACTGATAATGTCAAGCATTGGAATTCTTTTAGCAGATGAGTAGTGCTTAAACTATGGGACAAGACAATGCTATGATCAAGACCCCAGGGAACCGTAACACTTCAGAGACTGCCAGCAGCGCAGACAGAAGGATTGCTCAGGGAGGTAAGAAGTAAACCAAGAGAAAATAGCTCTACAGAAGCCAAGAGAGAAGAGATTTTTCTGGAAGTAGGGATAAACCATCATTCTCAGAGGCTGCAGAAAGTTCATGTTAAACAAGGATTGAAAACTTCTGGTGGATTTCTTGATCAAATCATTACTGATAATGCTTAAGAGTGATTTGAGCAAGTTGAGCTGTTGAAAAAACAGAGATGCTGTTTTCCAAATAGTGGCTTGGTTATGTGTTATGTAAATAGATATATAAAATACATAAATATTTGAGCTTCTTCAGTTCAGTTCAATTGCTCAGTCGTGTCTGACTCTTTGCGACCCTATGAATCGCAGCACGCCAGGCCTCCCTGTCCATCACAAACTCCAGGAGTTTACTCAAACCCATGCCCATCAAGTCAGTGATGCCATCCAGCCATCTCATCTTCCGTCGTCCCCTTCTCCTCCTGCCCCCAATCCCTCCCAGCATCAGGGTCTTTTCCAATGAGTCAACTTTTCGCATGAGGTGGCCAAAGTATTGGAGTTTCAGCTTCAGCATCAGTCCTTCCAGTGAACACCCAGGACTTACCTCCTTCAGGATGGACTGGTTGGATCTCCTTGCAGTTGAGCTTCTTAGGGGCCTCTATTTGTCTATTTGGTTTATTATTTTGCCTTGTCACCTTTTAAAACAATGTTAAGATCAACAGATTTTCATTAAGATTAAAACAGATTTTAATCTTCATATTAAGAGGGGAATATTTGAATTATGTACCTATAGTAGGGTTTACACTGTAGATCTGTTTTCAACATCTCCTTTTATTGATCCTGGTGACTCACATGGTTAAGAATCCACCTGCAATGCAGGAGACCCGGGTTCTATCCCTGGATCAGAAAGAGCCCCTGGAGAAGGGATTGGATGCCCACTCCAGCCAATCTTGCCTGGAGAATTCCATGGATAGAGGAGCCTGGAGGGCTACAGTCCATGGGGTCGTAAAGAATCTGATATGACTTTATTGATTCTATGGAACTGAGTGATAATTGCCACTGTCCCAGTCCTACTAGAGTCAGTGTGGCCCACCAGAGTCACTGCCCATGGGAGGAAGTGTGAAGATCATGAGCACCTCCATCTTGTTCTGTGGTTTGCATGAAAAGCCACCACTGGCCTCCGACCTGAAAGGTCTCCAAAATGCGAACCACTGAAATATCTTTCCTTAATATAAAAACCATAACATAAAGTATTAGAGTGAAATTTTCTAGCTGCCTGTAAAATTCTTTGTAGAAAAATGCAGGTAAATTAAAGTGGGAAAGTATGATACTGTCTATGAAGTTAAAATTCAGTCTAATAAACTAATGTTACTTTAAAAGCAAAAAATCAAAAAGAAAGAAAGGATTAAGGAATATCTTATTCTTTACTTTCTAGAATTATTTGATGGGTGGATCCTATCAATGGCTTGATAATGGTAACAGAGGTTTCTGCAAATTAACTGTGTTTTAAATAAATACTGATATTTGTTCAAATTGCCAAGTAATGTTCAACTTGTCATGTTTATTTTGGGTTTTGTCAGTTGCGGAAAAAAAAAGAACAAGTTAAATTTCCAGGAAATTAGGTTTTGTTAAAAGTACTGTAATTTAATTATCATTGTGCAGACTGATATTCAAGAAATGGTGCACCATGTAAGATGTTTTCTGGCTATTCTACAACTCAATTACAGCCATCTTTAAAGGCTAAGAGAGATTGGTCAGAAGTAATACTTAATTTCACTTCAACTTTGAATTGTACTTATTTTCAGCCTGATTTTGTAGGAATTGGCTGGAGCTATTTCAATGCAAACGATCCTTATTTTTCTTTTTTTGACCCTATGATCTCTTCTTGAAAATAAATCTCTTCAATGACAGGCTCATTTAGAGTTGGGCTTGAATATTTCCCTATTGCCTTGCTCTTCAATTGGAAATCTGCCTGGATGGCACTGGGGAATAGCTCACTTCTGACTGTATTACAAGGTCACTACTTTTTGGAAAGATATTTTGGTAACCATAGTTTTGATTTCCTATTAAGCATTTGATTTTGCCATTATGTTATATATCTGTTATGCAAAGATTCTATTTTATTTTGTAGAAAAACCCCAAGGCAGGGTTTTAGTAGAACAGGTGTTCATTTCTCAATTATGGAAATGAAATCAGGTAGTAAGCACTTATGGTGAGCAGGATGGCCTGTGTGGTGTTAGAAACCAAGACTCCTTTGTCTTGCCGTTCCATTACCCTCAGCATTCTAGTTCAAGCTTCCACCTCATATTTCAAGAAGGCTCTTGAAATATGCTCTTTGTGCTCTTCCCCTCTTGTCAGTGTTCCAGCCAGCAAGAAGTAGGAAAGGCTGAAGAAAAGGTGGCCCTTTCTGCTAAGGATATTTCCAAGAAATTACACTCAATGGTCTCATATTTATGTTGCTTTGACCAAAGGGCCACACTTAGCTGCAATGGAGTCTGGGAAATGTAGTTTTTTATTACAGATGACCACATACCTAGCAAAACCCTGAGGGTTATGTACTTAAGCAAAAAATGGGAAATATATCTTGCAGAACAACAGTAGTCTCTACAAGTTTTCCTTTTCCTGCTCAGCCTGTCACACGATCCCCTCCATTAAGTCTCAGTTGATGATTCTCCTACTTCACCAAAGCTTTTTTGGATATTAGCCATCTCTTTTCTTCAGCTGTTAGAAAAATGACTTCTGTGCTTTTGTCTTTATATTTCTGTTCATGATGTTTTTCTCATCTACTAAGTAGTATTCCTTACGGACCAGGGTCTCATGTGTCCCCAGTCCAGCGCGCGATTACACACCCTAAAGGTATTCCATAAAACCATGACTGAAAGTCAAGAGGTACAGAAATTGGAGATAAAAATAAATATTAGGTGATATTATTTTTGCCAGAATAAGGTTCTTTAGAAATATAAAACCTATCATGTCTTCCTGGAAAGCTGTTCTGCTCCACTGAATAAGTCTCCTGGGTGATAGACTTGGGGCTTTCCTCTGTCAGAGGCACCGAGGTTTTCCACTTGGTTATGAGATCAGAACAGGTCCTCTGCAGCCTGCAAGGTGAGACCTGAAGGACAGTGTCTCTGGATATAAACCAGGGGAGTGCTTGGGAATATCTGTTCACCATAGCAATGCTGGAACATCACCTTTATGATGGGGTGAATAGTTCTTTATCCTCTCAATGTACCAGGGAAAGATGTGAAAATGAATGTGAATGAGCTGGTAATCTGACTTGTGCGTTTAATAAACTGATAAATGGAGGAACCAGACATCTAAAGGTAATGATGTAGCTAAACAGAAATCACTTTTCTTTTCTTGTTGTTCTCTACTGATAAGCCGTTAATATTAATAAACAGCTCTAAACTCCTGGAAACCTAAACTTTAAAATTTTTTTTTTTTTTGGTACATATATTTTTGGAAATACTTACTAATTCAAAGTTCCTAAATCAAGCTATGATTGTTTTATGTACAAATTAAAAGCCCATATTTGTGGTCAACATTTTAATAATGGCCATTAATTTGTGCTATAAGACAAAATACAGGATGCCAAGTTAAATTTGACATCAGATAAACAATGAGGATTTTAGTATATGTATGTCATATGTAACATCTGGGGCACATTTATACTAAAAATGTGTTGTTTTTCTGAAATTCAGATTTAACTGGGCTGTCTGTATTTTTATTCACTACATCTGGCAACCCTCTCCTTAGTGCCTCAAGTCTCCTTCTGTCCGTGCTCTTTGTCAGATGGCACTGTGGCTCCTCCCTCAAAGGGCAGAGTCTATTTCTCTGCTCTGGTGAACTGGGGTTGACTTTGTAACTTGTATTGATCTGTAAAATGTGGAAGAAGAGACATTGTGAAAGTTGCAGCACCCAGATCTAGACTTCATTCATGGGACTAAGCGATTGTTCAAGGACCATTTATTGAATGCACAGTCTGTTCTCACTCATTTTCGATTACCAAATATTTATAAATGCCTGGGTCTGTTTCTGCATTTTGAATTAAGTTCCACCCTGTCAGCAATAGGATTTAAAGATGGGCTTCCTTGATGGTTCAGACAGTAAAGAATCCATCTGCAATGCAGGAGACCAGGGTTCAATCCCTAGGTCAGGAAGATCCCCTCGAGAAGGGAATGGTGGACAGAGGAGCCGGGTGGACTATGTGGACATGACTGAGCACTAACACTTTCACACATTTAAGCAATATTATGTTGTCTTAAATGATACAGATTTATATCTAACAGAGCCAATACTTCTTGAGTCCCAGACAAGGAGGGCTCTGCCCCATGTCCCATGTTTTAGAAGACTCACTTATCACAAATACTCAAACACAAAGGTATTTTGTTTTGTTTTCATCTTAATGTCCATAAAATCTTTTTTTGAAGGTTGACTAATCACTTGAGCAAAAGAGAATTATGGAAAGGATTCATGAGCCAAAACAATCCCCTAAGGAAGATAAGGGGCCAAAAGCCACAAGTATATGTATGGGAAGGAGAAACTCTGATTTGCTTGAAAACGACAGAACAAGGGTATCCTTTAAAGTTCACTGCTCCAAATCACTCAAAATAGTATCCAAGCAGGGTTCCCCAATTAACTGTACTTATTCCTTCTCTTTTTCTTGGAAAGTAGTTTTGAAAAGCATTAGAAATGTCTGGATACCCTGAAGTGGGACTTGAGAAAGGAATCTGTCTACCTTGTCAAAAACTTTATGATCATTTTTCCAAAGTTTGACCTCCAGGATCTTATTCTAAGATGTACCCTGGATTTGTTTCAATCAGATGTGGTAAGACACAGAGACATGGAAATGATTGTCATGAAGGAAGAAATTTATATTCACATATCCCCAGAAACAGGAGGCATGGCATGCCATGAAAGGTCACACAGGGAAGCACCAGGGCTGGTTAGAAGGCAGAGGAATAAGCAAAAACGTGGACAAGAACTTTCATTGTGGTTTCCATGGGAAGCAATGGGTGAGGCAGGGTAAGCAGGCTAAACAGGTTTTGGAATGTTCAAACTACTGCCCAATTGCACTCATCTCACATGATAGCAAAGCAATGCTCAAAATTCTCCAAGCCAGGCTTCAATAGTACATGGACCATGAAATTCCAGAGGTTCAAGCTGGATTTAGAAATGGCAGAGGAACCAGAAATCAAATTGCCAATATCCATTGGATCATTGAGAAAGCAAGAGAGTTCCAGAAAAACATCTACTTCTGCTTTATTAACTTTGTGTGGATCACAACAAACTGTGAAAAATTCTTCAAGAGATGGGAATACGGACCACCTTACCTACCTCCTGATAAATCTGTATGTCAAGAAGCAACACTTAGAACTGGACATGGAACAATAGACTGGTGCAAAATCAGGAAAGGAGTACGTCAAGGTTATACATTGTCACCCTGCTCATTTAACTTACATGCAGAGTACATCATGCAAAGTGCTGGGCTGGATGAAGCACAAGCTGGAGTCAAGATTGCCAGGAAAAATAATCAGTAACCTTAGATACACAGATGACACCACCCTTATGGCAGAAATTGAAGAACTAAAGAGCCTCTTGATGAAAGTGAAAGAGGAGAGTTTAAAAGCTTGCTTAAAACTTGACGTTCAAAAAACAAAGATCATGGCATCTGGTCCAATCACTTCATGGCAATTAGATGGGGAAACAATGGAAACAGTGACAGTCTTTATTTTTTTGGATTCCAAAATCATGGCAGATGGTGACTGCAGCCATGGAATTAATTAGATACAGCCATGGAATTAATTAGATACATGGAATTAAAAGATACTTGCTCCTTGAAAGAAAAGCTACAACCACCCTAGACAGCATATTAAAAAGCAGAGACATTACTTTGCCAACAAAGGTCCATCTAGTCAAAGCTATGGTTTATCCAGTCATGTATGGATGTGAGAGTTGGACCATAAAGAAGGCTGAGCGCTGAAGGATTGATGCTTTTGAACTGTGGTGTTGGAGAAGACTCTTGAGAGTCCCTTGGACTGCAAGGAGATCCAACCAGTCAAGCCCAAAAGAAATCAGTCCTGGGTGTTCATTGGAAGGACTGATGATGAAGCTGAAAACTCAAATACTTTGGCAACCTGATGGGAAGAACTGACTCATTGGAAGAGACCTTGATGCTGGGAAAGACTGAAGGCAGGAGGAGAAGGAGGCGGCAGAGGAGGAGATGGTTGGATGGCATCACTGACTCAATGGAAATGAGTTTGAGCAAGCTATGGGAGTTGATAGCCAGGGAAGTCTGGCATGCTGCAGTCCATGGGGTCGCAAAGAGTTGGACACGACTGAGCCACTGAACTGAACTTAGTGTGAATAAGTTCAACAGGCTCTGGGGTGGAGGGATAGCCCCTAATTGCCTGGTACCTGGCCCTGAGGTGATGCTGGGGCACAGGGATAGTGGCTCAACCTGTAAAACTTTGATAAAGGAGATAGTAGGAGAGTATGGACTTTGGATTGGTTGATTTACATACTTCAGGGGAGTAATTTGTTAGCTCTAGGAATTAGCTCATCCTGGGAGGGGCAGTCTTTCCAGTGTCTGCAAGGACCAAATTTCAAAGCATTGTAAATTATAGAAAATAAAAAAAATACCATTACTACAATTATGTATGCCATTTTCCCCTGTCAACAAAATCTTACTCTTAAAGCGACATGTTTCACAATTTTTGAACCTGAAATGAGCTTCAAAAGATTATTGGGGAGTTTAAAACTGAACAAATAATTAATCCTTTCTTGGATGAGTTTAGCCCTTTCTATGAAGCAAGTCTCATCCTGAGTGGGTGGAAATTTTAAGAATGATTATGAATGAAAATTTCAATGGATAATTTAAAAAATAATATTCCAAAATAAAGTAACTTTAAACCAAGATTCAAATAACAGCTAATAAAAAATTATTCATTGCCTGTTTATGACTTGCTTTATTGCTACTAATGTGCAAGTTGTATGCACAAAGATAGAATCTGTGCAAAAAATTCATGTGCAAATTGAATGTGATGTTGACTGCAAGTTCAATATGGTACAGATAATTTTGTTTTTGGTATGCTTATAACTTGTTATGACTCTAGTGCACATGTCATTGAAAAATATTCTTAGAGGTAACGTTATTCAACATTAAGGGTCATTATCAGAAAAATTAAGGGTCATTATCAGATTCAACTTTTAGGACTGTTTTGAAGAGTAGAAGCTGGAATCATCTGAAGACTTATTCATTCAAGTATCTGGTTCCTAGGCAAGGAGGACTGGAAAACCAGGAATGCTTATACTTGGCCTCTGCATGTGGCTTGCCTTCATAATAACATGATAGCCTCAGAGTACATACTGTCACTGCAGACCATGACTGCAACCATGAATCAAAAGATACTTGCCCCTTGGAAGAAAAGCTGTGACCAACCTAGAAAGTGTGTTAAAAAGCAGAGACGTCACTTCATCAACAAAGGTCCATATAGTCAAAGCAATGTTTTTTCCAGCAGTCATGTGTGGATGTGAAAGTTGGACCATGAAGAAGGCTGAGCACCAGAGAATTGATGTTTTTGAACTGTGGTGCTGGAGAAGACTCTTGAGACTCCCTTGGACAGCAAGGAGATCAAACCAGTCAATCCCATAAGTTTTGAGTTGTGTTTCCATTATCATTTGTTTCTAGAAATTTTTTTATTTCCTTTTTGATTTTTTCAATAACCTGTTGGTTATTTAGAAATATGTTGTTTAATCTCCATGTGTTTGTGTTTTTTACAGTTTTTTCTTGTAGTTGATATCTAGTCTAATAGTGTTGTGGTCAGAAAAGATGCTTGACATGATTTCAGTTTTCTTAAATTTACTGAGGTTTGATTTGTGACCCTAGATGTGGTCTATCCTGGAGAATGTTCCACATGCACTTGAGAAGAAGGTGTATTCTACATTTGGATGGAATGTCCTGAGATCCATCTTATATAATGTATCATTTAAGACATATGTTTCCTTATTAATTTTCCATTTTGATGATCTGTCCATTGGTGTGGGTGGGGTGCTAACGTCTCCTACTGTTATTGTGTTATTGTAAATTTCTCCTTTTATGTCTGTTAGTGTTTGTCTTATGTACTGAGGTGTTCCTATGTTGGGTGCATAGATATTTACAATTGTTATGTGTTCGTCTTGGATTGATCCCTGGATCATTATGTATTATCCTTCCTTATCTCAAAGAAGAAAAAGAATAAAAGGAATCCAGATCAGAAAATAAGAAGTAAAGTTCTCACTGAAGATGACATAGAAAACACAAAAAACACTATCAGAAAATTACTAGAGTTAATCAGTGAATTTAGCAAAGTTGCAGGATACAAAATCAATACACCAAAATCACTTGCATTTCTATATATTAACAATGAAAATTAAGGAAGAGAAATTAAGGAATCAACCCCATTCACCATTGCAACAAAAAAGAATAAAATACCTAGAATAAACTTACCTAAAAGACAAAAGAACTGTACACAGAAAGTTATAAAGCATTGATGAAAGAAATCAAAGATGAAATAAACAGATGGAGAGATATTCCATGTTCCTAGGTAGGAAGAATCAATATTGTGAAAATAGCTATACTACCAATGCAATCTACAGGTTCAATGTGATCCCTATCAAATTACCAATGTCATTTCTCACAGAACTAGAACAAAAAATTTCACAATTCATATGGAAACACAAAAGACCCAAAAATAGCCAAAGCAGTCTTGAGAAAGAAGAATGGACCTGGAGGAATTAACCTTCCTCTCTTCAGATTATCCAAAAAAACTACAGTCATCAAGACAGTATGGTACTGCACAAAAACAGAAATATAGACCAATGGAACAAGATAGAACGTCCACAAATAAACCCATGCACCAACGGGTACTGTATTTTTGACAAAGGAGGCAGAATATACAATGGGATAAAGACAGCCTCTTCAGTAAATGGTGCTGGGAAAACTGGACAGCTACATGTAAAAGAATGAAATTAGAACACTTCCTAACACCATACACAAAGATAAACTCAAAATGGATTAAAGACTTAAATATAAGATCAGAAACTATAAAACTCTTAGAGGAAAACATAGGCGGAACACTGGATGATACAAATCAAAGCCAGATCCTCTATGACCCACCTCCTAGGGTAACAGAAATAAAAACCAAAGTAAACAAGTGGGACCTGATTAAATTTAAAAGTTTTTTCACAGTAAAGGAAACTATAAGCAAGGAGAAAAGGCAACCCTCAGAATGGGGGAAAATAATAGCAAATGAAACAACTGACAGAGATTAATTTCCAAAATATACAAGCAGCTCATACAACTCAATGCCAAAAAAACAAACAACCCAGTTAAAAAGTGGGAAAAAGACCTAAACAGGCATTTCACCAAAGATGACATACAGATGGCTAACAAACACATGAAAAGATGCTCAACACGGCTCATTATTAGAGAAATGCAAATCAAAACTACAATGAGATATCACCTCACACTGGTCAGAATGGCCATCATCAAAAAGTCTACAAACAATAAATGCTGGAGAGGGAGTGGAGAAAGGGAATGCTCTTGCACTGTTGATGGGAATGTAAATTGATACAACCACTATGGAAGACGGTATGGAGATTCCTTAAAAACCTAGGAATAAAACCACCATATGACCCAGCAATCCCACTCCTAGACACATACCCTGAAGAAAACAAAACTGAAAAAGACACATGTATCCCATTGTTCATTGCAGCACTATTTACAATAGCTAGATCATAGAAGTAACCTAGATGTCTATAGACAGATGAATGGATTAAGAAGTAGTGGTACATATACACAACGGAATATTATTCAGCCATAAAAAGGAATGCCTTTGAGTCATTTCTAATGAGGTGAATGAAACTAGAGCCTATTATACCAAGTGAAATAAGTCAGAAAGAGAAAATAAATATTGTATACTAACACATGACATCACCGACTCGATGGACATGAGTTTGGGCAAACTCCGGGTGTTTGTGATGGACAGGGAGGCATGGCATGCTGCGATTCATGGGGTTGCAAAGAGCCAGACACGACTGAGTGACTGAACTGAACTGAACTGAAAGCTCCCATCGGATTGATATCTGTGCAGTGGCATTTCCTGATAATGTGTGCTGTGCTTAGTCACTCAGTTGTGTCCGACTCTGTGACCCCATGGACAGTCATCCACCAGGCCCTTCTGTCCATCTGGATTCTCCAGGCTAGTATGCTGGAGTGGGTTGCCAGTCCTTCCTCCAGGAGATTTTCCCAACCCAGGGATTGAACCCAGGTCTCCCACATTGCAGGCAGATTCTTTATCATCTGAGCCACCTAGATGGTGTTTTAAAAAGTAGTTGTGCTCAGTTTGTCAGGTAAGACTTCAAGGTAGAAATGGAATTTCAGCTGCCCCTGAAGGGTGTGAAACAGGAATGAAAAGTGCATTCTAGTAATGCACTAGTATATTCATCTAGTAAAGATGAATATAATAAAGACAAAAAAGAGTAGAAACATACAAGATGCATTTGGGAAAATACAAGAACAATCACTAGAATAAAGGAGTATTAAGAGCATAGTAGGAGATAAGACTGGAAAAAAAACAGTACTCTTTAAGTAAAACTCCAATACTTTGGCCACCTGATGCGAAGAGCTGACTCATTTGAAAGGGCCCTGATGATGGGGAGGATTGAGGGCGGGAGGAGAGGGGGACGACAGAGGATAAGATGGTTGGATGGCATCACCGACTCCATGGACGTGAGTTTGGGTAGACTCCGGGAGTTGGTGGTGGACAGGGAGGCCTGGTGTGCTGTGGTTTGTGGGGTCACAGAGAGTCAGACATGACTGAGAGACTGAACTGAACTGAACACATACATGTGGAATCTAGAAAAATGGTACTGAAGAATTTATTTGTAGGGCAATAACAGAGAAACAGCCATAGAGAATAGACTTATAGACATGGGGAGAGGGGAGGAGAGGTTGAAATGTATGGAGAGAGTAACATGCAAACTTATATTACCATATGTAAAATAGATAGCCAACGGGAATTTTCCGTATGTCTCAGGAAACTCATACATGGGCTCTGTGTCAACCTAGAGAGGTGGGATGTGTGAGCACTTTCACATATGGCCTACAAAACCTAAAATATGCTAGACTTTTATGGAAAAATGAGTCATGTAAGGCAAGGCAGCACCATCCATCCAGAAAGGGAAAGCTTAGCTAACTAGACTAGAACCAGTACCCTCTAAGCCAAGCAAGCCCAATTTTATTCCAGGCAAATATTTAGAACTAAGATTTTCTGGGATGACAGGTATTGTCTCAAGTAGAGTGCAGAGAATACATCTGAAAAGTACTTAGAATCGGGAAAAGGCATAGCTCTCACTATGTGATACATGTCCACAAGGCAGAAGCACCTAATTTTGGAAGTGATTTCTGATGTTAGACTCCATCTCTTGTGCAGCAAGAAGTTCAAGTTAGCGGATGCTGCAAAGATGCAAACAGAACTCTCAACCAAACAGCAAGCATAGCTTTTACTTATTAATGACCCAGGTGAGTTAAGCATAGTAAAACAGGATACTATGAAGTTAATTTAAATAAGAGGTTTGTGTGTCATGCTAAACAGTTCAATTTGTCTGTTCAACAAACGAGCCCTAAATTAGCATTGCAAGACGACAACAATTTTATTATTCTTGTGAGTTCTGTGGGTCAGGAATTTGGAAAACGGACGGCACTGAAGGCTTGACTCTGCTCTATGATGTCTGGGTCCTCAGCTAGGAAGACTCAAAAGCAGGGACTGCCCTTAGATGATGAACTCTGGCCAGTGATGATGGAGAAAGGGGGGAAAGGTTCATTTCTGTAGTTAAGGAGGTATTATAGAAAAAAAAAAGCAAGAACCTGGGAAAAGTTTTTCACTTCTTATTTAAAGCACTTTCCTCCTATGGCACCGTTGTAATATGAGCTTATGTAGAAAGGGGACCACCTTTTCCGACCTACCCTCGCAAGTCACACAGCTTATTTTGTGTCTCATTCTGGTGGTTCCATATTCAAGGAGGTGGTTCATAGGCTCCACATTTTGATTAGGGTAAGGGTTATGTGAAGATGAGAACATGAGACAGAATAGATTTTTGGAAAATCCAGTCTGCTACTCTGTATGATTTCTAGTTGTCTGTGAGATCAGCTACTCAGGTTCCATAAGTCAACATGATTCAGAGATACTTAAAATAGAACCTTAGCATTTACCTTCATCATCCTACTTTCATTTTCATCCCTGTGGTCCTTCACTTTAGTAATATTCTATAGTTGTAAGGCTAACAAAGAGTGGAATGTCAGTCTTCATACTCATATAGATTTATGTATGTATTTGTGTGTATATGTGTGCATGTGTGTATTTTATAGCTTTCCAGAACTGAAGAATACAATGTATTGAATATAGAAAAGGTATTATTAATTAAATCAGCATGTTACATTTACTTTGACAGAGAGTTCAATAATCAAGAAATATTTTTCCATCTAATTGAAAATAATAATCATGCTTTAGATTTCAATGAAAACAGGAGTCATAGTAAGACACTTTAAGAAATTATGTAATTTTATGATTATGTTTCAGAATCTGAAAAATGATTTCAGGAGATGTAAAGTGATTTAGTCAGCCAGTGTTCGTTGCAAACCACTTTTCCTTCAGGTGGTGTTAGGTTGGTGGAAACATAATTGCGATTTTGCACTGCTGGCATTTGCATTTGATATTGGTATAAGTTAGGGCCCCCCAGATGGCTCAGATGGTAACGCATCAGCCTGCCAATGCAGGAGACCCAGGTTCGATCCCTGGGTCAGGAAGATCCCCGGGAGAAGGCAATGGCAACCCGCTCCAGTATTCTTGCCTGGAGAATCCCATGGACAGAGGAAGCTGGTAGGCTACAGCCCATGGGGCGCCAAAGAGTCAGACACGACTGAGCTGTAACACTACTAACACTGCTACTATTGGAATACGTTCTTAAATAAATGCAGTTATGGTACACATCATTTTAATGTGCATTTCTTGCTTTATTTTTTTCTGCTAGTGATATTACTTGCTGCTTATTTTATATTTATTTTAGACTATAGAAATGTTAGACAAAAAGCAAATTCAAGTGATTTATTCGTGCTCAAAATAGGTTGTAAGGCAGCAGAGACAACTTGCAACATCAGCAACACATTTGGCCCAGGAGCTGCTAATGAATGCACAGTGGAGTGGTGGTTCAAGAAGTTTTGCAAAGGAGACGAGAGCCTTGAAGACAAGGGAGGTAGTGACTGGCCATCAGAAGTTGACAATGACTACTTGAGAGCAATCATTGAAGCTGATCCTCTTTCAACTATTCAAGAAGTTGCTGAAGAGCCCAACATCAGCCATTCTATGGTCATTCAGCATTTGAAGCAAATTAGAAAGGTGTAAAAGCTTGGTAAGTGGATGTCTCATGAGCTGACCAAACATCAAAAGAAAATTTGTCATTTTGAAGTGTCTTCTCTTATTCTATGCAACAACAATGAACTATTTTTTAATCGGATTGTGATGTGCAATGAAAAGTGGATTTTAGATAACAACAGGTGAAGATCAGCTTGGTGGTTGGACAGAAAAGAAGCTCCAAAGCACTTCCCAATGCCAAACTCTCACCAAAAAAAGGTCATGTTCACTGTTTGGTGGTCTGCTGCCTGTCTGATCCACTACAGCTTTCTGAATCCTGGCGAAACCATTACATCCGAGAAGTATGCTCAGCAAACCAATGAGATGCACCAAAAACTGTGATGCCTGGAACTGGTATTGGTCAACAGAAAGGGCCCAATTCTTCTCCATAACGCCCGGCTGCATGTTGCACAACCAATGCTTCAAAAGTTGAATGAATTGGGCTATGAAGTTTTGCCTCATAGGCCACATTCACCTGGCCACTTGCCGACCAACTACCACTTCTTCAAGCATCTCAAACAACTTTTTGCAGGGAAAATGCTTCCACAACTAGCAGGAGAAAGAAAATGCTTTCCAAGAGTTTATTGAATCCTGAAGCATGGATTTTTATGCTACAGGAATAAGCAAACTTATTTCTAGTTGGCAATAAGGTGTTGATTGTAATGTTCCCTATTATAAAGATGTGTTTGAGTCTAGTTATAGTGATTTAAAATTCATGGTCTGAAACTGCAATTACTTTCTTACCAACCTAACACACTGGGCATTGGGCCTATGATGGTCAATCAAACCTGAAATGATGCCTTTTTTAAGGACGCTTCTAGTCTACCTGGGTAGTAGATGTAGGAATGGGTAATGAGAGTCGTCTTATAAATAAACGCATACGTGGACATACAGTTACAAGTTGTGATAAGTAAAGGAAAACAAAAAGATTGAGGACCCCATAAGAGAGAATTAAAAGAAGGATTCATTTAGATTAGATGAATCAGGGAAGAAATATTTGAGAAACTGACATTTGTTAATATCTGATGATGGTAAATCATCACTACTGTGGCAAATTTAGGAGAAAAAGTTTTTTGATAGAGGGAAGAAGTCTCTGAATCAGATTAAACTTTGATTTTATTTCCCTTTCCTTTATTGTTTTATTTTATTTTACTTTATTTTAGGAACGTAAAATGAGGAAATGCTAATCAGTTTTAAGCAAAGAAGTGAGATCTTCATATTTGCATTTTAAAAAGCTCTCTGGCTGCTGCTGTATAGAAAATAGATCAGAGCAGCACAAGAATGGAACTGCTTTTTTTCTAGTACACTTGTGAGAATAGAAACAAAACAAAACTGGGGGAATAATTTATCAAGAAGAAGAAGAAAAAGAGGACCTTCTCAAATTTATAATTGCTTAGAAATCACTCAATCCATAATCTCATCTGAGAAGTCTGAAGGATAGTATCAGTCTATACCTAAATCCATAACTAGAAATTTCCCCATGCTACTACTTCTTGCAAAGTTTCTGAGTTTTTACCTTCGCATGTATTGTTAATTACAACTCCAGAGAAAGCATTCCTCTCCTTCATTTTTGAAATCTTAACCATCCTTCAAGTTGCAAATTATATGCTTCCTTCTCCAGGAATGCCTGGTGTCCCTAACTGAATATGTCCTCCTTCCTGAATCCAGTTCTCTTGAGCTTACTTTTAAATGTTCCCTATGTCATTTTTCTATTGAGTGCAGACTTAAATTTGCTTGTAGAGTACACTATTCTGGGTTATATCCACTATTGGAGACCCCAGTACCTACACAGTGTCTGGAGGAGAGGTGATATTCAACAAATGAATTAATATACAACTGAAGTTTACATCCTGAAATTGATCATAAAGAAACATGATTTTCTATTTTTTTCAGGACTGAATTATATTATGATTTCTTTTTCATCAGTCATCTCCTACAATCAATTTCCTAACATGTATCTTCAACAGTGTTTCTATAAATGTTTACTAATTTAAATTTAAACATGACATTTTCAATTTCTCTTAAGAGTGATTAACTAGGATTTACTTAGTAATATGCACTATTTTCTTACCATTATTCTAAAGAAAAATTTATATGGCACTAAAAATGACACAAACTCACAAAACAAGTGAAAATTAATCTTAAATATTATTTTCTATTCTTAGATACCACCTAGCTAAGTAAATTGTTTACACTGGTGCCCTTTTATGAGTTCAGGTTATCATCCTATTATATGACTCTTAAGTCTGTTTGTATCATTTAGATTTCCAGTTCAACTGAATCACTAGGGGATTACTTGCAAGTCTAGAATTATGAAGTATTGTATAATATTATTTGGTGTTTAGAATTAAATCAATACACATTTGAGATTAAAAAGTAAAAAAAAAACAAATCAAGTAGTGCTTATGCAATAGAAACAATACAAAATATATTCTATTTAAAATAAAATAAGAAACTTAATTCAGGAACATGTAAAGTTCACATCCTTGCAAGCTCTTTATATGGTCCATAAGGAGCTATGACTAAATGACACATCTGCAGAGAATCTTATTAATGTTTGTTCAGGGCTTGTTCAGTATAATCTAAGCCCCACAAAATCTCTTATAGATACTACCTTGAAGTCTACTGTTTTAAGTGTTATAATTTACAGTATACTTACAGTACTGACATTTGTTTCTAAATTTATTAAACTTAAATAGAAAAGAGACAGTGCTCATTTTTGTGCAACAGTATGTAAGGAAATAAACAACAGGGTCATTAAATTCTCCTTAGAATTTCTTCTTTTTGCATAAGTATTGTTTGTATTAAATAGGTATCCAGCTCATAATTTCTGGTTATGGCCATTTCCACAGTTCAACTTCGTGATTTTATAATGGCTTAAACATAGCAGTACTCAGTATGGTATAAAAACAAACAGTTATTTAGTGGAATAAGGGTTGAAAAAAAGCAATGCAATAAGTCACAGTGCTTTGAATCTCTTCCTGGTTCCCTCACTCCCAATTACATCATCTTTTTTTTTTTTTTTTTCTATAATAAAGAAAAAACACAACATAAGAAAACCTGTTTTCTTCTTTTCTCAGTAATCATGTTGGTGGATCAATTAAGCTTGTTGTTTTGTTCCCTCCTCTCTTTCCATAGATTGCTTCCAAGTATAAGAGATGATAAAATCAGTATTCCACTGGGTCACTAGCAATGCCTCAAGACTTAAGTCAGTGAACTTATTAGGTGATTTGCTTTAAAATTATGGTTATTATTCAGTTTTATTTTTGTCTAGGCCAATTGCAAATTAACATGTGGAGGAAGGATTAAGTATTTTACCTGCTTGCATCAGAAGTACGTAAAGAGAACTCCTGGATAATATCAGGTAATAGATAATTAGTTTGGCACTCGACCAGAGTGAGGTCCAGCCATGAGTATTTTATTACTTTCAAACACAAGTGAGCATTCAGCTGTTGGGTCAACTCAGATACCTGAAAAACAACTACTCTGGCACATTTACAACCTTGTGAACAAATTTATGCAATTTTACATCCTTTTGCTGATTTACCTGGAAAGACCATTATGTATGATAATGAATTTAACAGATGAAAATCAGTAAATGCTTTTGCATACTGTCACTTTATATCATAAGGAAAGATTTGGCATTTTCTCACTTAGGCGTGTCCAGCCTCATGTGATACATATTAGAGATGTAACCTTTCTTTGGATGAAAACTTCCCTTGATTAGTTTTCCTTTGAATATTGTACATATTGAACCAGAATATTTCTATCCTGAGTCAAGCATAGATATTAACCAGATATCTTTGAATAGTCAGGCTAAAATGGTGATGCAGAAGTTATTTCTTTTTTTCTTGCACTTGAAATTTGAAGGATAGCTGAAGCTCTAATTAGACATTCTCTACATGAGGTTAGGATTGGGGTGAATAGAGGAGTTGGAGTGAATAAGGAAAGTTGCAAATAGAGGATCTTTTCTTTTTTCAGTATCTTGTATACTTCTGGAATGAATTCCAGGTTATTCATTTAGACATTCTAAGATTCACCAGTAAATCTAAAGTAGCTAAACAAACCCACTTATTAAGAAGGAGATCACTGAAACAAACTGCAGAGAAGACTAAGAAATAAATGAAGAAGAATCAAATAATAAAACTTCCAGAAGAAAATAAAACAACATATATCCATAGCAATTGAAAATCCTCATGTACAAATGACAAGAGTAGGAACATAGAAGAAAGTTGAAACATACACTTGAAAAACCCCACTGGGACAGTAGGAAAGAAGAAGGTGAAGACCAAAGGAGGAATGAAACAAAAAAAGCTGGAATTTCATGATAAGTTCAAGTTACTCTGTTAAAGAGTGACTTTGTCACACCATTGGGATTGTTAGCTCTTTGGTTCTTTAGCTACCTTGTTGATATACAAAAAATGAGATGAGATTTAGAAATCACTTGGATATCATTTATGTTAAAATACTTCCTGAATGTCATTCTTTTTGTACTTTTTAAACCATCACAAATAAGCATTAAGATGAGTGGTCAAGAAGACAAACCGTTGGATTTGAATCTTGACTTTACAGCTTACCTTCTCAAGATATCTAAGCTTGAATGCCCTAGTTTGCACTTCCCTGGTGCCTTAGTTGGTAAAGAATGCGCCTGCAGTGCAGGAGATGCACGTTCCATTCCTTGGTTGGGAAGATCCCCTGGAGGAGGGTATGGCAGCCTACTCCAGTATTCTTGTCTGGAGAATCCCTGGACAGAGGAGCCTAGTGGGCTTCAGTCCAGGGGTCGCGAACAGTTGAACATGACTGAAGCGATGGAGCACACATGCACGCCCCAGGTTTCTCATCTGAAAAATAAGAAAAAAAGGGGTATAGTAATATCATCTCTCTCTTAGAATTACTGTGTGCCTTAAATGAGTTAATACATGTTAAACTCTTGAAAATAGTGCTTACAACACGGTATTATCTTAATTGGATTATTTTGGCATGAAATATTATAAGACAGTATATATTGCTGTTCCCATCTTCAGACTCATATAAATGATTTTTTCTTTATAAGGAATCTCAAGGAACTTACAGGTTGTAAGGTATTCCCTTGATATTTTTGGTCCTGTTTGTATTTGACCTGAAGGGAAGGGCTTCCCTGGTGGCTCAGAGGGTAAAGTGTCTGCCTACAATGCAGGAGACCTGGGTTCAATCCCTGGGTCGGGAAGATCCCCTGGAGAAGGAAATGGCAACCCACTCCAGTACTCTTGCCTGAAAAATCCCATTGACGGCAAAGCCTGATAGGCTACAGTGCATGGGGTCACAAAGAGTCGGACATGACTGAGCGACTTCACTCACTTTATATTTGACCTGAAGGGAGGATGGTTTTTTAAAAAGCATTTAAATTATGAAGATGGTGAGACAATCATTTAGAGTTTTCTTGTACATAACTAGAAACAAAAGGAAATAGTTTGGTATTGTCAGCATAAAATTTTCATGTATTACATTCTCTGAATTCAATTTTCCTTATTTTAAATCTCTTTGCACAAGAGTGGTCAGGGAAAATGCTTGGAATGAGTTTGATTAGAAATTGAAATAAATCTGCTGAAAATCTAAAATTCATGTTGGTTTATCACATTCTTTCTGTAATCTAACATGCCTCAAGGAGTGATACTGGGTGATTAGAATGGCTGGTTTATGAAAGCAGCTGGTGTGGGTTTAACAGTTTAAAACTGCACTGAGAGCAGAAACCAATACCACATATGTTTTAGCTTAATCACATATGAGTTAGCTTAATCTCTTGATATGAATTGAACTTATTTGGAAAGAGTTAATCAGACGTCACAATGCATTCATGTATGCAACAGTGATTGGCCATAGCATTAACTGACAAAGAAAAGTACATTATTGAGAAAGAATGTTATATGCAGTTTTTGTTTCTAGAATTCTCTGTGTGCCTAGCAACAAAAAAGTTTTGCTTTTGCTTTTTTTCCCACAACAGTAGGAAAAAAAAAAGCATGATTGTTAATACTATTATCTTTGCTTCTATTACTTCCACCCAATCAACACTATAACAATAATAGCCTTGATTACATGGCTACTGTGACAGGCCCATGTTAAGAGCTTTCAAATATATTCTCACATAATCCTTACAAGAATTTTCTAATGTAGTCACTTAACATGCTCATTTTGAGTGATAAAATTAAGTAGAGCTGTGAAGTTATTAAATCAAAGTTACCCAAATAATAAGGAATAGGGTTGGGAGTTGAATCCAGTCTTACACAGTTACAAAATCACATGCACTTTCAATTGTATGAAAGATTCCCATAATTTTGTATTTCACATGGCTTTCATTATAGAGTTGATCAAGATGGCAGAATAGGAAGATGTAGGACTGCCCCCACCACCACCCCCCATGAAAACATCAAAAATATATCTACATGTGGAACAATTCTCACTGAAAATTAACTGGAGACTGGTAAAAAAGATTCCTATAAAAACAGAGTTGGGGAAAAATATTTGCAAATGATATGACCAATAAGAGGTCACTATCCAAAATATATAATTGGCTCATACAATTTGATATCAAAAAAATAACCTGATTAAACAATAGGCAGTAGATCTGAACTGACATTTCCGAAGGCATGTTGATGGCCGACATGCGCATGAAATGATGCTCAACATTGCTAATTATTAGAGAAATGCAATTTAAAACCATGAGATATTCACTTACACCTGTCAGAATGACTAGCATCTAAAAGTCTACAAATAACAGTTGCTGGTGAAGGTGTAGAGAAAAGGGAACTTTTGTGTGCTGTTGGTGGGGATGTAAATTGGTGCAGCCGCTATGGAAAGCAGTATGGAGGTTCCTCAAAAAATGAAAAACTGAAAATTAATGATTACATGATCCAGTAGTTTGAATCCTGAGTGTATATCCAAAGAAAATGAAAACACTATTTTGAAAAAAGAGAGACACAGATGTAGCAAACAAACTTATGGTTACCAGGAGATAAGTGGGAGAGGGATAAATGGGGAGGTTGGAATGGATACATGCATACTACTATACATAAAGTAGATAACTAATAAGAACCTGCTGTATAGTACAGGGAACTCAATACTCTGTTATGCCTATTCAGTATTCTATAATGGTCTATATGGGAAAAGAATCTTTAAAAAAGAGTAGATGTATTACTGATTCCCAGGAGGTGTTAGTGGTAAAGAACCCACCTGCCAATACAGGTTAGATGGAGGAGACACGGGTTTGATCCCTGGGTGAGGAAGGTCTCCTGGAGGGGGGCACAGTAACTCACCCCACTATTCCTGCCTGCAGAACCCCACGGACGAGGGAGCCTGGCAGGCTGCAGCAGTCCCTGTGGTCGCACAGAGTGGGACATGATTGAAGTGACTTAGCACACTTGCATTACTGACTCACTTTGGGGTATACCTGAAGCTAACAATATTGTAAATCAACTAGACTCTAGTTTAAAAAAAATAAAAAATAAAGGTACCTCAGTGGAAGCAACCCAGTGTTCATTAACACATGAATGGATAAAGACGACGTGTTTTGTGAATATATAAAGTGGAATATTTTTCAGTCAGAAAAAAAATGAAAATTTTCCATTTGCAACAGTATGGATGGACCTAGAGGGTTTTATACTTAGTGAAATAAGTCAGATAGACAAAAACAAACACTGTATGTTATCACTTACATGTGGAATATAAAAAATGAAAAACATATAGTGGATCTAGTTTGTTTTCTGTGAGTCAGTTTCTGTTTTGTTATATATATTTTTCATTTTTTATATTCCACATGTAACTGATAACATACAGTACAGGGAGAGATAAGAGGGGGAGGCAAGATAGGGCTAAGGGAATAAGAGATATGATTATTATATATAAAATAGATAAGCACCAAGGATATATTATAGAACCCAGGGTAATATAAATAATATTTTTTCATAACTTTAAATGGAGTATAATATATATAAATATTAAATCTTTTTGTTTTACACTTGAAACTAATATAACACTTTAAATCAACTATACTTCAATTAAAAAAACAATTGTCTAATATTAAGAGTATTATAAAGGTAATTTTTAAATGACCCAGAATAAGTCTATTGATCATTAATTACCAGCTTAGTGATAAATCAATTAATAAAGTAATCACTAAGTTCCAGATTAAGAAAAGATTTGAGGTTATCTTACATATGAGTCTGCTAATAAGACTCTAAATGAAAAAAAAAATTCAACATTGTACACATATATGAAGTGTTTCCCAAAATGCTCTCTCTATATATAAAGCTATATAGATAAAGTACATTTTATGATTTTGCTTTTCTGGTTTGTTCTTAGATTTTCAATATAGCATCTCTAAGTTCCCTTCTACCATCAAATATTACTACATGGAGTCAGCTAAATAACTGGTCTTTCTCAGAAGAGAGCAGTAAAAGGACTAGGCTGTGCCTACCAGGTTAAGGACAGTAATATATATGATTTAAATACTCTTAATCTCTCCTTAGGAGAAGACAATAGCACCTCACTCCAGTACTCTTGCCTGGAAAATCCCATGGACGGAGGAGCCTTGTAGGCTGCAGTCCATGGGGTCGCTAGGAGTCGGACACGACTGAGCGACTTCACTTTCACTTTTCACTTTCATGCACTGGAGAAGGAAATGGCAACACACTCCAGTGTTCTTGCCTGGAGAATCCCAGGGACGGAGGAGCCTGGTGGGCTGCTGTCTATGGGGTCGCACAGAGTCGGACATGACTGATGTGACTTAGCAGCAGCAATCTCTCCTTAATACACTCCTGTGTGGACCGGATGGTTTTGCTCACCCCCCAAAATCCATATTGAATCCTTAACCCCTGATGTAATGAAATTTGGAGATGGAGCCTTTGCGAGGTAATTAGAGTTGGATGAGGTCATGGGATAACAGCTCTCATAAGAAGTGACACCAGAGAGTTTATTCATTCTCTTTCTTTCTCTCTCCCCCATCCCACCAAATATGGGGACACATGCAAGCCAGGAAGAGAACTCTCACCAGAAATCTGTCCACCCTAGCACTTTGATATCCATTCCAGCCTCCCAAACTGTGGGACGATAAACTCCTGTTTGTGATATTTTGTTATGGTGGCCTGAGCCGGCTAAGACAATTGCTAAAATCTGGCTCCTTTCGCCAGTATTTGAATATTCATTAAACTACCCTAAATCTGGGAATAAAAAATGTTAAAAGAAACACTGCCAAGGAAGGGTCTTAAGATAGCACAGGGGCATCTTAGTGTTTTAAGATGGAAACTTAAGAACTGGAGTGTTTACCTCCAGCTGTGATACCAGCAAAGTTACCCTTTTAGCCAAAGCTGAGCAGTTAGGCAGCAAACCTGCTTAAAGCTTATATTTCCATCTTTTAAAATCTATCCATTAGGAAAGAAATGGGTAGTATTTGTTCAAAGAGAATCTTAAGAATATCCGAAAAGCCGAAAAAAAATCTGAAAAAATTCTGAAAAAGGTTTATCTTATTTTATTAATTTGGATAGTGGTATAGTTTAATGGCTAACAGTAAGCCTTAGGAAAGTTCAGGCAAAAACCAAAGTAGATTTCCATATCATCTAGTATATGAAAATGGTCTTGGTATGTCCTTAATCAATTTTTAAAATGAAAAGATGTCTAATTTTTTTAAAAATGCAAGGCAATTTAAATAACAGGTAGCACATAGTTCATACGATGTTCTAGGTATTGTTCTAGAAATTCATATATATTTACTTTTCACAATAACTCTAAGAAGTAGGTATTATTACTATTTCCAGAGACCCAGAGAAATTAAGGAAATTGTGCAAGGTCATGTGTACTGCTAGTGGTGGAGTCGTAGTCTGACCCTGGGCAGCCTGGCATTAGATTCTGTCACAGATCTGTCTTTGTTGGCTTTTCCTTGTGCTAAGCTATGCTCTGCCAGGCAAGAGATGCTTAGTGGGGATTCCTCATATTTCCTTTGAACATGTTCTATTTGGCAACAGCGTCTTAAGTCTATTTTTTCTATCATGCTGCTTCAATTTCTTAAAAATATTGATTTTATTATTAAAATTTCTAAATGTTAAATAGACTCTTAACTTTGTTTCTGTTTATCACTCACTTCCCATAAATTATTAATTGATAATAAGTATTGCAGGACAGTATTGACGGATTGCCAGGAGAAATATCAAGCTTCCCTGGTAGCTCAGACGGTAAAGCATCTGCCTGCAATGCGGGAGACCTGGGTTTGATCCCCGGGTCAGGAAGATCCCCTGGAGAAGGAAATGGCAAGCCACTCCAGTACTCTTGCCTGGAAAATTCCATGGATGGAGGAGCCTGGTAGGCTACAGTCCACGAGATCGCAAAGAGTCGTACACGACTGAGCAACTTCACTGGTTCACTGGTTCAGATACACAGATGACACCACCCTTACGGCAGAAAGTGAAGAAGAACTAAAGAGCCTCTTGATGAAAGTGAAAGAGGAGAGTGAAAAAGTTGGCTTAAAACTCAACATTCAGAAAACTAAGATCATGGCATCTGGTCTCATCACTTCATGACAAATATATGGGGAAATAATGGAAACAGTGAGAGACTTTACTTTTGGGGGCTCCAAAATCACAGCAGATGGTGACTGCAGCCATGACATTAAAAGACACTTCTTGGAAGAAAAGCTATGACCAAGCTAGACAGCATATTAAAAAGCAGAGACATTACTTTGCCAACAAAGGTCCATCTAGTCAAAGCTATGGTTTTTCCAATAGTCATGTATAGATATGAGAGTTGGACTATAAAGAAAGCTGAGTGCCAAAGAATTGTCATACACTGTCAGTGTACAGTTGTATGCTTTTGAACTGTGGTGTTGGAGAAGACTCTTGAGAGTCTCTTGCACTGCAAGGAGATCCAACCAGTCAATCCTAAAGGAAATCAGTCCTGAATATTCATTGGAAAGACTCATGCTGAAGCTGAAACTCTGATACTTTGGCCACCTGATGCGAAGAAGTGACTCATTTGAAAAGACCCTGATGCTGGGAAAGATTGAAGGTGGGAGGAGAAAGGGACGACAGGGGATGAGATGGTTGGATGACATCACTGACACGATGGACATGAGTTTGAGTACGCTCTGGGAGTTGGTGATGGCCAGGGAAGTCTGGCATGCTGCAGTCCATGGGGTCGCAAAGAGTCGGACATGACTGAGTGGCTGAACTGAATTGATTGAAGGACAAAGCCATCCCTACTGTAAAAATAAATGTGGAAACAGACTTCAAATATTCTACTCTCATTGGTAAGACTTTATTGTGAGTTAGATGGACCAGGGCATCTTTTCTTTTTGCTGTTAAATCATTAGAACTGTCTATGTTCTGTTACAGTCATCACTTGCCAATTTTTGGCTAACTGTTTAGCAAGACTGGATCAGGTCTTACTGCTCTCTGCCTAAGGAAAGAGGATGCCACACTGACAGTGTAAGACAGTGTAAGACAGTTCATGTTGTGGTTGCTTATTATTATAAACTAATTTAAAAATTACCTGATGATGATACGAATTTCCAAGTAGATGTGCCTAATAACAAAAACTATAGTAGTAACCAAGTCATGGGTTATTGTGAAGACTGAGTTAATCTATATGAAGTTCTAGGCAATTTGTGACATAGTGGTGTGTGAGTGCTCGGTCACGTCCAACTCTTTGAGACCCTGTGGACTGTCACCCGCCAGTGTCCTCTTTCTGTGGGATTGTCCTGTCAAGAATATTGAAGTGGGTTGCCATTACCTCCTCCAGGGGGTCTTCCCATGCCAGGGGTCAAACCTGTATCTTCTGCAGCTCCTGCATTGGCAGGTAGATTTTTTACCACTGAGCCACCTAGGAAGCTCAATAAATACTCAGTGTTGTTCCTATTATTGTTGTTGTTTTGGGGAGAATAGCTGGTCCAGTGACTTTGAGTATGTTGTTGCATTTGACAACTTTTTTTTTTTTTTTTAAACAATGCAATATATATATTGCTATATATGGCTTCTAAAATATTTTTAAAAATAACATTTAATTTTTATAATAGCATATAGGCTATATTCTAGGTAGGTTATCAAGATCTTTTAAGACCTGGGTATCATCATTACAGACATTTCAGTAACATTCAAAGAAGATATAACAAACTCATATGAATAATAAACACTATATAAAAAAGATTATAATTAAATTATCTTTTGTGGTCTAAGGATTATGTGTGTTCAGATGAGATAAAGTTCAACTGGGTTTGAAAAATTCATAAAGATCTAAGTCATGGTAGTGCTAGAATATGAGTTTTTCTTTAAAGAAAAAGAACTGTCTAGTAGAGAAGGAAAATATTGGCATAAATTTCTACATAGAAATAAATGTAGTATATACTTGTGGAATATTTGTAGTATTAACTAGTAAATCATCATTGATTCTTATGCCTTTTTTCTTCTTTATTTTTAACAGGCACTAGGCAAGACTTTTCCCCATGAATGAGAACATAATTTTCAAATAAATCCCAGATCATTGTTTCTGTCAGAGTCAATGTTACTTTCTAAGTAAATGCTGAAACTAATGGCTTTATAACGATATTTTTACAGACTTTACTTATTTAAATAATCTCATGCCTATTAAATTACTACATTGGATCTGGCAGATGAAAGTATCTGTGTTTTGCTTTGCAAATTTGTTTATATCAAAGGCTGCCTCTTCAGAAAAGAACAATAACCTTAGGGTGGGTGATCATGTCATCCTATTCTAGATAGGTCTGTGCTTCTCACATACAAATTGAAAGGGCAGGGTTATGGACTTAGATGCAGAAAAAGTCATAGTTCATTCTGGAACATCTAGGCTAGCATTCATCTGGGGAAAATACACAGGGAAAAACTATACAGAAACATTAATAAGTGAGGGAAGTGCTTATACAGAGGGGTGGTGTAGGTTGGGTAGTACAGATAGATTTCCTCTCTCTCCTCCTCTTCTCTTTTTCCTCTTGGCTCCTTCCTCCTTGTCATTCTTCTTTGTGTCTAATCTAAGTTACTATTACCTGAACATCTACTAGTTTTATTGTGATCAGAGGTTAACGCTATAAAACGTCCCCATTAGATCTGAGAATTCCTCAGGCTGTGGCTTTATCTGTGCTCAAAAACAGCCTTCTAACCTGCTATGCTTCTGCCATCTTGCCTTACCATTCTTCTAAGTAGCCAACTGGAAAAGCTATCTTCCATCATTAACACCAGCATGACAACCATCTTGGTTTTGGAGAAAGAAACACTGTTATCCTCTGGAATAGTTTTTGTTTCTGTAGTCTCCCACACATTGAGACCAGATCTAATTTTTCAGAAGGTTTATGGAAGATTAGGGCTTCCCTGGTAGCTCAGCTGGTAAAAAATCTGCCTGTAAAGCAAGACACCCTGGTTCGATTCCTAGGCTCGGAGATCCCTTGGAGAAGGGATAGGCTACCCACTCCAGTATTCTTAGGCTTCCCTGATGGCTCAGACAGTAAAGAATCTGCCTACAATGCAGGAGACCTGGGTTCGATCCCTGGGTTGGGAAGATCCCCTGGAGAAGGGAAAGGCTCTGGTATACTGGCCTGGAGAAGTCCATGGACAGTCCATGGGGTTGCAAAGAGTCGGACAGGACTGAGCGACCTTCACTTTCACTTTCTAAGACTTGATCTACAATAGTAAGAATGAGTTTTAAAAATAAAACACAAAGCTAGAGTACTTACTCTATTAAGGCCTCCTGTGGGAGCATGTGTGCATGCGTGCTAAGTTGCTTCAGTCATGTCCAACTCTTTGCAACCCCATGGACTGTAGCCCTTCAGGCTCCTCTGTCCAGGCAAGAATACTGGAGTGGGTTGCCATGCCCTCCTCCAGGGGGATCTTCCCTATCCAGGGATCGAGCCCATGTCTTCTGTGTCTCCTGTATTGCAGGCAGATTCTTTACCACTGAGCCACCACTGGAAGCCCAAGACCTACTATATTCCTATACTAATCAGTGGTGTGTGGTATTGGCATCAAGACAGAAAAGAGAGCAGGAATGAACTCTCACATAGATATTTAAATGACTTTTAGAAAAAAATCACCGGTGAAATTCAATAAAAACAATGGTATTTTTAACAAATACTGCCAGAACAACTGGCTATCAAAATGGAAAAACATAAATCTTAGCTGCTATCTAACTTTTGACTCCCCAGTTTGGTGCATAGATCTAAACATAAAATTCATAACCATAAATCTTACAGAGGAAAATATAGGAGAGTATCTTTGTGACCTTGGGAAAGGCAAACATTTCCTCAACAAACAAACACCGCCCCCCCACCCAAAATCACTAACTTAAAAAAATGATACACTGAAAATTATGCTCAACAAAACATCACTAAGAAAATCAACAGATGCTACAGATGGGAAAAATAACAGCACATGTGTCTGAAGAAATTGTATATCCACAACAAATATTTTAATTACATCTATAAATCAACAAATAAAATAGCCCAATATAAAATGCATAAAATATTTGAATAGGTATCTATAAAAGGATATATGTGAATGGACAGTAAACATGAAAATGTGCTCACCATGACTAGTCATCAGGGAAATTAAAATTACAACAAGCACTTCGTCTTTTCCCTTCTTGAAAAGATTAGCCCTAAAGCCATTAGATTGGGCAGAGCAGAGGCAAACAGCAGACGGTAGGGAGAGCCACTGTATCCCAGAGCAGGGTCAGAGTCCGGGCAGGGTGATGAGGCAATTGTGTAATAAGATGACCTGGCACAAGAACCCAAGCAGGGTGAAGAGGGCATCTACAGGAAGGGAGGCATAGCTGGAGATAACGCAGCGTGAGTGCAATGACCATGTGGAGATAACCTGCGTGTTAAGGGAGCTGGGAGCCCAAGGGAGGTGAGGAGGGCATCTTTTTGAGGGAAGACGTGTTGGCAGATGGATGACTGGTTACATACAGGGGCATTACTCAAACAAGAAAATTTATTTAGTAAATGAGAGCCAGGTTCCCCACTGCCGGAGAAGGGATCTGTAAATACAGCTCATGGCTGTGAATGTGTATATACAATTTAAAAATTAATTGAATGGAACAATTAAGATCTTTTTAATTTTGTTTGTATTTTAGCTTTGCCCATTAATATTTTTTTGTAACTACTTAAATCAAAGCCTGTGAGTGATCTAGAGAAGTCTCAAAATAGGCTATCTATACCTTTTACTAATTGTCCAGAAGTCATTTTTTACATTATCTCTATAGAGAGAGCATAAAGTAAGATTATACAATCAAAACACAAGATCATGTCATAATATGCCCTAAATTACAAAGATCCAAAGAAGAATTCTCTTCTGCTCTTTCAAAGGCTTAGCTGGTAATGCCAAAGGAAGTAAGAATTCAGGAAGGTGACTTTAAAATAGTTCAATGATCTCAATTGATAGCAAAATCTATTTTTGTTAATAAATACCAATTTCATACCAAAGACATGTCTTAAGGCTTAGTGTGGACTTTGCTTCAGAAAGTGGGAACGTGAAATGGATATCAAATAAATCAAACCAGGTTCGGAAGATCTTTAAGGTTAGAATTAAAGTTAACATGTCATGCAAGTTTTAGTGTTCATCCTAAATGGAAGCCAGGCAAAGAATGATGGCCAGCGCTACCCACCTCCTAGCACTTCCCTGTGTGTTTCCTATTTGCTGTATGATGGGGCTCTTGGTACCAGTCAGTAACTGTGACTTCTGCTGTCTTGTGGAAGGATGTTCAGGAGCATCCTTATATGCTCTGCACAGAGACTCACTCATTACTGCCACCCCAACATAACCACGTGGAGCTGGGCACATGTTAGGCACTTCATACATACATGTGAAATGACTGGCTGAGAAATTGCATATTAATAAATAATAACGAAAGGTAGTGACTTTTGAAAAGTTGAAGTTACTCTACTAGTTTAAAAACACAGAGTTATTTGAATATTATTGTTAATGATTGGAGACCATTATTGTACTTCTGCCACTGGCTTGCAGTATTATCTCACGTAAGACACCAAAGTCAGACAAGAGAGAGCTATAGTGTTCTGTTTTTTTTTTTAAATAAGCATCTTTATTTTTCTTTGCAGTTCTAAAATTTTATAACTCCCTTCCCTCATTTGACCTCCTTTTGGGAATTTTAATATGTTTAGATTTAAAGGCTTATTTACTCTGTCTTTAGATAGATAGGAACTATTTTAATGATCTTGTCATTTTACATTTGTAAAGACAGAGAAGTTAAATAACTTGACCAGATTAATCATGGTAAATATATATATGATCAGAGTAAAAAGAAACATATTGTCTGTAAGCAAGGAATTTCTGAATATATTCAAGTCATTTAAGTCCCTTCAGGAAAATGTTACTATTTCCTTCTTATAAAGGATAAAGTGAAGTCGCTCAGTCGTGTCTGATTCTTTGCAACCCCATGGACTGTAGCCTACCACGTTCTTCTGTCCATGGGATTCTCCAGGAGAGAATACTTATAAATAAATTATTAATAATTTTCAATTATACTATAAATGGCTCTGTGAATACTAGATGCCAAACACTGTACTGTTTACTTGACTGACCTCACTTAATCCTCACAACAACCATTTAAAGAAGGAACAGGCATTATCCCAGATACAGAGATGGGGAAAGTGAGACTTGAAGAAATTTTGTATCTTGTCCAGGGTAATAAATCTAGTAAACACTGGAAGATTTTGAAACCAAATCATTTGGAAATTTTTAAATAATTTTAAAAGGTTAAATCTTAACATATGTAGAGAAGTGTTCAAAATAATAATAAATGTATAGCTCAATGAATTTCTACAAAATAAACACACTCAGGTAATGTCCATCCTGATAAAGGCAGAAAATATTACCAGCACTCCAGATGCCTGTTCCCAGGCCCCCTTACAGTCCTTAAGTCCCTTTAGGGTACCCACTATTCTAACATTTCCCATCATAAACTAGATTGCCTGATTTTGAAGGTCATACTGATTTTGAGGTTCATGTAGCTGGAATCAGAAAGCATATACATTTCTAAGCCTGGCTTTAAAAAAATAATTTTAATTGGATGATAATTGCTTTATAGTATTGTGTTGGTTCCTGCCATATAGCAGCATGAATTAGGCATAGGCATACACATGTCCCCTCTATCTTGAACCTCTCTCCCACCTCCCACCCCACCCCACCTGCCTAGGTTGTCAGAGAGCACTGATTTGAGCCCCCTGAGTCATACGGCAAATTCCCACCAGCTATCCGTTACACACATGGGGATGCATATGTGTTTATGCCACCCTCTCAATTTGTCCTACCTTCCCCTTCCCCCACTGTGTCCAGAAGTGTGTTCTCTGTGTCTCCAATGCTGCCCTGCAAATAAGTTCATCAGTGCTGTCTTTCTGGATTCCATATATATGTATTAATATGCAATTTTTTTTTCTGGCTCACTTCACTCTGTATAACAGGCTCTAGTTTCATCCACCTCATTAAGACTGACTCAAATGCATTCCATTTTATGCCCTTATTTCATTGAATATATGTACTACAGCATCTTTAGTTATTCATCTGTTGTTGGACATCTAGGTCACTTCCATGTCCTAACTATTGTAAATCATGCTGCAATGAACATCGGGGTACATGTGTCTTTTTCAATTATGGTTTTCTCAGGGTATATGCCCAGAAGTGGAATTGCTTGGTCATATGGTGGTTTTATTCCTAGTTTTTTAAGGAATCTCCATAGTGGCTGTATCAATTTACATTTTCACCAGCAGTGCAAGAGGTTTCCCTTTTCTCCACACCTTCTCCAACATTTATTGTTTGTAGATTTTATGATGATGGCCATTTTGCCCATTGTGAAGTGATACCTAATTGGAGTTTTGACTCGTGTTTCTCATAATGAGCAATGTTGAGCATCTTTTCATGTGTTTAAAGCCATCTGTATGTATTCTCTGGAGAAATGTCTGTTTAGGTCTTCGGCCCATTTTTTGATTGGGTTGTTTGTTTTTCTGGTATTAAGTTGCATGAGCTGCTAGTATGTTTTGGAGATTAATCTTTTATCAATTGTTTCACTTGTTATTATTTTCTCCCATTTTGAGGGTTGTCTTTTTCACCTTGTAATAGTTTCCATTGCTGTGCAAAAGCTCTGAAGTTTAATTAGGTCCCACTTGTTTATTTTTGTTTTTATTTCTATTACTCTAGAAGGTGGGTCATTGAGGATCTTGCTGTAATTTATGTCAAAGAGAGTTCTGCCTATATTTTCTTTTAAAAGTTTTATAGTTTTTGGTCTTACACTTAGGTCTTTACCCCATTTTGGGTTTATCTTTGTGTATAGTGTTAGAAAGTGTTCTAATTTCATTCTTTTACACAAAGCTGTCCAGTTTTCCCAACATCACTTGTTGAAAAGACTGTCTTTTTTGCATTGTATATTCTAGCCTCCTTTGTCAAAGATAAGGTGCCCAAAGTTGTGTGAGTTTATCTCTGGGTTTTCTCTCTTATTGCATCAGTCTATATTTCTGTTTTTGTACTGGTACCATATGTCTTGATGACTATAGCTAATCAGTGAATTTAGTAAAGTCACAGGATACAAAATGAGTTCACAGAAATCACTTACATTCCTACACACTAACAATGAAAAATCAGAAAGAGAAATTAAGGAATCAATCCCATTTGCCATTGCAACAAAAAGAATAAAATACTTAGGAATAAACCTACCTAAGGAAACAAAAGAGATGTATACAGAAAACTATAATACACTCATTAAAGAAATCAAAGATGACATAAACAGATGGAGAGATATACCATGTTCTTGGATTGGAAGAATCAATATTGTGAAAATGACTATACTACCAAAACCAATCTACACATTCAATGCAATCCCTATCAAATTACCAGTGGCATTTTTCACAGAACTAAAAAAAAAAAATTTTCACAGTTTGTATGGAAACACAGACTGTTTAGAGAAGGAAATGGCAACCCACTCCAGTATTCTTGCCTGGAGAATCTCATGGACTGACGAGCCTGGGGAACTACAGTCCATGGGGTCACAAAGAGTCGGACATGACTGAAGTGACTGAGCATGCATGGAAACACAGAAGGCCACAAATAGCCAAAGCAAACTTGAGAAAGAAGAATGGAGCTGGAGTAATCAACCTTCTTGACTTCAGAATATACTACAAATACAATATATGTAGTTTCTCCCAACATATATTTCTGCTTTGTCATCAGGTTGGGCAACAGTTCTTTTTAATTGTACAAAATTCCATTTTACTCTATAAATCACAGTTTATGTGTTCTACAGTAGGTGGAATTTGGCTTGTATTCAGTTTGGGGCTATTATAAATAATGTTGCTCTAAACATACTTTTATATGTTGCTTGGTGTATAGATTTCTGTTAGCTCTGCATTTAAGAGTGGAATTGCTGGGAATGTGTATGCTCACGTTCACATATATCCCAGATTTCCAGTGATTTCCCATTTTCCATGTTTAACTACAATTTATAAGAGTTTCTATTGCTCTGTAACTTTTATCCTTGTGTTTCTAAACTGACAGTTGCTAGTAGAAACATATTTTTTCCTGTGTTTGTTCATCATATATATTCTGCTTTATAATTATTATTCTGTTTTATAATTTAAAAAATGCTCTGCAGCTCTACTTATGTCTCTGCTTTTATTTCTTATTTTATGGTTTTTTTTTACATTTAAATTTTTTATTGCTATTTATATTTTACATTTTTATTACTATTACACCCATAGTTTTGTCTATTACTGGTTTGATTCCTAGCAAAATGTACATGCATATTATTTATCATCCTATTTTTTGAAGTTTAAACCAGTCAGTTTTCTTTCTTTCATCCTTATTCATTCTTAGTCTTTCTGAAGTTTATTTTGTTTTATTTTCCTAACTTCATTAGCAGAATGCTTACTTTATTTTTATTGTATAATAGTAAGTTGTCTCTGCTGATGGAGTGAACAAGATGAAGAGAATTCTGCTGGAGGGATCCTGATCATAAAAGACTTTTTCAGTTAAAAAGAAAAGAGAGAGAGATGAATAAGGAATTAATTATCCCTTTCCTTTCCCAGGACATTGCCCTGTCTGCATGTGTGGATGATAAGTGTGATTTTGATCTTGCAACCAGGAGGGGATTTAGCCACAGGGGAAATTGCAGAGTAGAAGATTAAGGATACCTTGGTCTCTTCTGACATCACAAAGTCACTGCATTTCTTTCAGTCTTCCTCTTATCAAAGATTAAGAAAAAAAGAAATGTTTTCCCTGATTTTTATACTGTCTTGAGTTCTGTTTTCTGTTATTGGCCAAAGCATCCTAAGTGATTCTCTGTGTCAGTCGTGTCTGACTCTTTGTGATCCCATGAACTGTAGCCCTCCAGGCTCCTCTGTCCATGGGGATTTTCAGGCAAGAATACTGGAGTGGGTAGACATTCCCCTCTCTAGGGGATCTTTCCGACCCAGGGATCGAACCCATGTCTTTTGCATCTTCTGCATTGGAAGGCAGATACTTTACCACTCGTGCCACCTGGGAAGTGGTTTTCTACCCATGTATTTATTCATTTTTGTTTTGCTTAAGTTAACAGGGACTGAGAGGTATGATGAAGTGTCCTACTGGTGTTGTTACTTTCATTTCTTTTTTTGAAACAAGTTTTGGTTTCAAAATAAAATGTGGAAAGTACTTCCACATTTTATTATTCAGCTAGAAGTTTTATGAGTTATAATTTCATCTCATAAACTTATATTGTTCTCTCCTATTATATCCTTTAAAATATAATCTAGGATTCTGTTCCCAGCTTCTTAAAGTGTTATTTTCCTATTATGTGAGGATTCAATGACTTCTCTTTCAAATATTGTTAAGATGTACATTCTAATATAATAGTTATGTTTTGATGTTTAACAAATGTAATACTTCTGTTCTAACACCATCCTTCTCCCATTCTTGTGTACAGAAATATCTTGACAGAATCCTTTCTTATGTGGTTTGTTTGGCTGTTTTTTTCCCCAGGATAAACATATGGATAATATCCATTCAGTTATTGTTTTACATGAAGCAAAACTTGGCTGCATATTGTGGTGGTGGTTTAGTTGCTAAGTCGTGTCCAACTCTTGCGGCCCCATGGATTGTAGCCTGCCAGGCTCCTCTATCCATGGGGTTTCCCAGACAAGAATACTAGAGTGGGTTGCCATTTTCTTCTCCAGGGGAATCTTCTCAACCCAGGAATCAAACCCAGGTCTCCTGCATTGCAGGCAGATTCTTTACCCATAGGTTAAAGTTTGCTCCCCTGGTGCATTTGTTGTTATGTTCTCCCACTTAATATGGTAGATAAGGGGTCCTAGTTTAGTTTAATTTTTCTTCATTGTAGATTGCATTTTTTCCAGCCTCCACTCTGTTGCCTTCTTATTCTGACCACCAGTGTATAGCCCTGTATTGGTATGTTACCTCTCAGATGTTATCTCTTTAAATATTTAGATTCAACTCCATTTTTTCCTACTAATGTTTCTTTTCAGTATTTTTTTCTGTTCTCTTTTAAAGGATCATTTATCAAATTTAGGTCCCAGTGTGCTGTCCTCCCCACTGGAGGAGGGCATGACAACCCACTCCAGTATTCTTTCTTGGAGAATCCTATAGACAGAGGAACCTGGCAGGCTACAGTCCATAGGGCTGCAAAGAGTCAGTCATGACTGAAGTGACTTAGCACACATGCACGCACATGCTGCCCTCCAATTGATTACCTTCTCTGTTGTTTCATCTCCACTTTCTTTCTTCTGCTATCTGGCCGAGATCTCCTAAGCGGTTCATCAGGCATCGAATTTAATTTTCTACATTAACGAGTTTTCCTTGTATATTATAATTTATATTAAATTATTTTATACCACTTATAATTATAGCACTTTTTCTTTTCCTGCTCCATTTTAATTTTCTTCTGTTTGCCAGCCCTTCTTTTTCTTATTCTTTTGTGCATATCAACCATATAATGAAAAGAAGCATTATAGATGCATATTTTCAAACTTATATAAAGATTTAAAGGGATTATATATAAAGAATAAGACACTAACATCTGGATCTACCACAGAGGAAAGAGAAAAAAGATAATGTCTTTTTATCTTCTGATTTTAGAGCTGTTACTTTAATTTTCTTGAAAGAAAGTTGATAGACTGTATTATTGTTTTCAATTCTTTACTCCTTCTTGCCTCTATTCCCTTGCCATGGCCTCATTATCATAGATAGCATATACTTCCTCCTTCTCATCACTAGGCCTAGCTAGGTGACCTGCTTTGGCCAATGATATATGTATGAAAGTCACAGTGTATATTTCAAGAGCAGGCCTTGAAAACCTCACGATTCTGTTTTTCCTCTTCATCTCTGCCAGTGCCATGGAAAGACTATATCATGGGTATTCTTGGATATCCTGTTGGTCCCCTGAGGAGGATAAAAGAAAGATGTAGAACAGAGGGACTCCAGTTAAATAATAGACACAGCATGACAAAAAGATCTTTCCAAATGAGCACAGCTTAGGCCAGTCAGATTCTGGTGGATTTGCAGATGCATGGACAATAAGAGTATTATTCTTATGGGATAATTTGTTAAACAGCAATAGCTAACCAATACAATGATTTTTCTTCTATTTCCTCCAATGAATTATTTTAAAAGTAACACAAATAAGTGTTGGCAGGGATCTGCAGAAAAGGGAACCCACATATTCTATTGGTGGGAATGTAAACTAGTGCACCCACTGTGGAAAAGAATATGGAGAACTACCATATGATCTAGCAATTCCACTCCTGGGTATCTATACAAAATATCCCAAACCACAAATTTAAAAAGATACATGCACTCCAATTTCACAGCAGCATTATTTCCAACTGCCAAGATATGGAAGTAATCTAAGTCTCTATCAGTGACAAACAGATAAAGATGTTGCATATACATGGTCTATGGCCATACCACCCTGAAGGCACCCAATTTCGTCTGATCTCGGAAGCATATACATGTATATGTGTGTGTGTATATATATACACACACACACACACACACATATATATATATATATATATATGAATGTTATTCAGTCACTAAAATATATGAAAATTTGCTATTTCCAACAACATGGTTGCACTTGCAGAGTATTATGCTAAGTGAGGTAAGTCAGACAGAGAAGGGTAAATACTGTATGATCTCACTTATATGTGAAATCTAAAAAGCAAACTAGTAAATATAGGAAAAAAGAAACAGAAAACAAACTAGTGGTTGCCAGTGGTGGGGAGGGAAGGAGGGAGGGACAAGCATGGGATATGGGATGAGGTACAAATTATTATCTATAAAACAAATAAGCTACAAGGATATATTATACAGCTTAGGGAATATAGCCAATCTTTCATAATAATTTTAAATGGAGTATAACCTTTAAACATTGTGAATCACTCTGTTTTACAGCTGTAACTTATATATTGTACATCAACTATACTTCAAAATATTCAAAAAGTAATTCTACCTACACTTCTTGCTTAATTTTTTTTTCATAGATTCCACTTCAAAAGTATATTCTTTATCAGCTTGAAATCCTTATTGCTAAGAAGATTAATAGATTTTTTCCTAAACTGTCTCCCTTTTCTTATAGGTGAGGTCTGCTCTCGTAGACCTCAAGTGAGATTAGGTGCTTTCCCAGCACTCTGGCAATCTATAGAGAGACCAGAGGTTTCAAGAGAACTTCAGTGGAACTTCATCCCTGCATAGTTACTTCTGCTTATTTGCAAGCCTGCTCTGCCAATAGGCAGACCCAGTGAGGTCTTATCTTCTTGTGCTTCCTCTTCATGCTCTCAGGGAAGACATCTTTAGGTTTTTGTTTTGTGCTTGGACTCTTGAAAAGCAAATGCCCTCTTTCTAACTGTCCTCATTACTGCTTTTGCTACTTATTCTCCTAAAGAACAGCACTGCTGCTCTGGGGAAAGCCCTCAGCCCCACTGCCAGTCATCGTATTTGCTCCACCTTTGTGGAAGAGACTGACTCTCTGCTCGCAAATCTCACTTTGTCTCCCCCTTGGAACTCCAGCTGGACTGTACTTATCAAGTTCCTTGGTCTGTGGTCACATGTTTGATTTCTTGGGAATAGCATGTGAATACAAGTGACACTCATTTCTTACCAAAACTTTCCATTTTCCATTCCTCATGTTCTTCCCCCTTCTGCCAGCAAGATGCAGAAGATTCAAGTGGCCTAAATGAGTACAGATCCACAAAATGGATGAAGTCTTGGTTCCTGAATGGCCCTGAGCAAGGCTGCCCCTTGAGTGAAACTACCTCTGTGACTGCAAGACTGAGAAATAAACTCTTGTGCAGAGTCACTGAGATTTGGGAGATCATCTCCAACAGTGTTAGCATGACTCAACTAACTCAGAAGTCAGCAGATTGAAGTGGAGTGCTAGGATAAATAATAAAAACTCTAAAATTTTAAAAATTGGATTAGTTGTCAGCTTCCAAAGATGAAGATGTAGCGAGCAGGACTACTTGAGAATGCTCTGAGTTCCATGGAAAAACATGTGGTAAAAGTGTTGCCTGTGGATAACTTAGAAAATAGACCATGTGCCTGGTAGGAGATCCTATTTTTAGTAGTTATAGTAATGCCTATTGCTGGCTGCCTTTGGTGATTTGTGATAAGAAAGAACTGGCTGGTTTTCAAATAGAGATTAAAAGGAAAATGGAGATGGTCTGGTGGTCAAGGATTACTTTTGATCTACTGTAGTAAGAAATACATATTAAAAATTATGAAAAGAAAGAGATTTAGTAAGATTTTTAGTTAAACAAAGTGAGGATCCTTGCTGTGAAGATCAGATTAAGGGAGGTCTAGAGGCAGTGAGATGTTTCAAGAGCTACAGAGGCACGTAAGAAGGTGTGGCATCCCCTACTGTGTTCACTACTATTTCCTGGGTACTTAGAACAGAGCCTGGCATCTAGTAATTGCTCAGTAAAGCAGAAGACTGGAGACGGGCTGCTTCAGACAGGGGCTTCAGAGAAGGCCTCTCCAAAGAGGTGACACCTTTGAGTTGAGCCTTAAATTGACGGAAGGAGTCATGCATGATGATCTGGAGAGAAGCAGTCCAGGCCTAGTGATCCACTAGTGACAAGGTCATGAGGTGGGAGAGAGCTGGTTCTTCCAACAACTGTGAGGAGGTCAGTGTGACAGGAGAACAGCCCCAGGAGAGGTTAGTCGGGTGGCCAGGGCCAAATCATTCGGGACCTGGGAGGCCACAGCCACAAGCAATGGGATGTCATCAGAAGGTTTTAGGCAGAGAAGGACACAATTCCAGTCCACATTTTGCAAAGACGACTGGAGATTGTGGGCAGGATGAGCCATAAGGGCAAGTATGGAAATAGGGAAGCCTGTTAGGAACCGATTAGTTGCTCAGTCCAGAGGTGATGGAGGCTTGGATGAGGCAAAGTTGGTGAAGATGGAGAAACACAAACAGACTAAGAATGCCATTTGCAGGTAGAACCTATGGGATTCACTCAGAACCTGTACTGAGTGTCAATGATATACCACGCCTGGTTCTAGGCCCTTTGCATATTCACTCATTGGGTCATTCAACAAATGTTAGCCCTGCCTGCTCTTACATGTTCTTTCTCTGGGTGGGGAAGATTCCCTGGGGGAGGAAATGGCAACCCACCCCAGTATCTTTGCCTGGAAAATCCCACGGACAGAGGTGTCTAGTGGACTACAGTCCATGGGGTCACAAAGAGTCGGACACGACTAAAGTGATTGAGCACGTAGAGGTTTATAGGTTGTAGCAGGAATTATATATCACTTACCCTAATATGCCCAGTGTACATTAAGTCTTTCAACATAATCATCCTTGAATTTAACCGAAATGTTTCCGTTACTTGCTAGGTGCTGCATCAAGGTAGTTCCTACTACTTTTGTGTAATGTTCCTTCCACTTACTTACCCTCCTACATCACACTGAATTCAGGTTCCAGTGTCTTTGGATTAACAACTGTTAAAGGAGAGGTGGGGAAAGCAGGATTGGGCAGAGGAAGAAATACAACTCTGATGCACCAAATGGCAAGGTGCTCAGGAGTAAGAATTGTCATCCAGACACTCTCTTGTCTAGGGCCAAAATGCCTTGGCTTTTTTCCCCTATTGGGGCTGAAAAGTATGCCTTTGTATTTCTGCCTCACTCCACTATCCCAGTGGCTGCTCTGAAAAGGGAGTGATCATGGCCAAGGCATGTCTCTCCTGAAGAAGGGTGTACAGAAGCCAACAGCTGGAAGCTATCTGCTGATCTCACCACTAGGGACTGGGCAGTGACTTCTACCAAATTCGTCTCCTTAAATTTCCATTTCCTCACACACACCTTTTTCTTTTCCCCCTCTCAATCTTTCCTACCTTCTAATATGCCATTTTTTCCTTCCTATAGTAAGTATCTGGCATGACTCCAAACAGTTCTATTTTCCCTTTTGTTAAAAGAAACTGGCAGTGCTCAAAGTCTGTGCAGAGTAGAAGAGGTGCTTTGGACAAATGGCTTTTGATAATCAAAAAATTATTTAAAGGAGTGGTTCCCTTTAGTATTCAAATTTCATTGGCATACCTAATGTATATGACATTAGGTATGTATTAGAATTGTTTTTTCACATCCCCTTCTCTGTTTAATAAAATTACTTTTAATACATTTTACAAATGAAATAAAAAACTTTTAATTTTCATTTTTTTAATTTGAAATATAGCTGATGTGCAATATTATGTTAGTTTCAGATGTTCTACATAGTAAGTTGGCATTTGCTTATATTATGATCACCTTGATATGTCTAATAGCCATTATTAGTGGACAGATTTTTAAATTGAACTTCATATGTATAACCACATCAGCTTAAAATATAAAAATAAAACAAAGATAAACCAAAACAAAGTAAAAAGTAAAAGTAAAGGTAGAAGGAAAAACAAAGAAGAGAAAATGAATGAATAAACTATAAAGTATAAATATGAACAAAAGCAAATTAATTTTTCAGTAGTTTTCATAGTTACAAAGCAGTTGAACTTTAAACTTTTAGTTACCTCTTACATAATAATTATTTGGTAACTAATAAAGGAATTATAATTTTAAAAATCTCTAAAATTTAGACAAGTCCTTAAGTCATGCTCCTGATGTAACATTTTATGATTTATTCATTATTCTGAAAACAAAAAATACAATTTCTTAAAAAGCTAAAAATAGGGATAAGAAGAGTTGCCATGAAAAAGTATTCAGAATTCTGAAAAAGGAAACTAATAACAAGGACCTAGTCTTACTGTTTCTAAAATATGTATAGTAAAGCTACCACAGGTAAAATTTCTTAGTTTTTATGAACAGACAGTAGCAAAACACAATCCAGGAACAGTCTCAGAAAATTAAGTATTTAGAAAAAAAAATTTAAGGAAATTTGGATCTTAGTCTTAATCCTCACACCAAATATTTAAACATTTAAAAGAAAAACACAAAATTTCTAGAAGAAAACAATAATAACTTTATTACTTTAGAGTAAGAAGTGTTCTTAAGTATTCTTAAACCTAGAATTCATAAAATGTCCATGAGAATCTAAAGAAAATCATTCATCTAAACAAAATAAACTTCTGTCTAATGAGAAGAATTAGCAACAAAGAAATTACAACGGACTTTTTTTTTGGGAAAAATTGCAATACATATGGCAGAAAAAAAAAAAAACAGTCCAATTTCCTTGATTTACAAAGAACTCAAACAAATGTCATCGTTGCAAACAAATTCAGATCATTTAAATCAGCAAAAAATTAGAGGTATGCATTCAATAAAGAAAAAAAAAATGGACAATGACAAAAGAAGGCCCCTAAAATTGTTTATAATGATCATTTTCATTGTTTTCACTTTTGTGTGGCCTATTACGCACCACAGATTTCACCCTGTGCCTCAGAATGCTTTCCTTAAAATGTCCCTGCTTCTTTAATTTTTTGTTGCTACTTTCTCATTTTTGTTGGTGGTTACAAAACAACTGAAGGATAAGAAACACATGTTTTCTCTTTAACTGTTTTTAATTAAACTTTTGGTAAAACAGAGCTGATTGTACTTACTCTTCTATTATCTTTAAGAATCTTCTCAAAGTTCCTTAGTTTCTCAGATCATTCTTGGGCAGCAAATGAACAAGGAACAGAAACATTATTAACTAATAGCTGGCTGGCTGACTGATTAGGTGCTGCCTGGTTTCTGACTACAGGGGATTGTTTAAAGAACAGATGCTAAATCCATTATTTTCAAAGAAACATCCCCAATCTATTTGCCATTGCCTTATCTTCATAGTCCATCTCTGAAATCTCCACTGGTAGGGTAAGGAGTATTTGCTCATAAAGACTCAAAGATGTCCTTCAGGAGACCTAGTATCCTACATTTTTATGTAAACATTCAGTGCTCTTACTTTCTGTTCATTTCGTTTCTTCAGGGCAAAGGACTCTAAGACTTTTATCAGTTTCCTACCGTTGTCTTTAACATTCACCCCACCCCACACCCAGCACCCCGAATGTATTTAAGAATACTACTTTGAAGTTTGAATCATGGATTTCCCTGGTTGTCCGGTAGTTAAGAATCCACTTGCCAATGCAGGGGGCATGGGTTTGATCCCTGATCCGGGAATATCCCACATGCTGGGGGGCAACTAAGCTCGTGCTCTGCAACAAGAGAATCCGCTGCAGTAGGAATCCCCAGCACCACAATGAAGAGCAGCCCCGACTTGCAGCAACTAGAGAAAGCCTGTCCACAGCAGCAAAGATCCGGTGCAGTCAAAAACAAAACAAAACAAAAATCGAATTAGAAGTTTGGCTCTGGAGTGTGTTAATACCTTACAGGCCACTGGGTCCTACCTAGGGAAATAAAGTCTTCAAAGTGGGAATTTGGAAAGTTTGGGAAGAGTTTTTTTTACATATATACATAGATTATTTTTTATGTTTTTAATTATATATTGAATATATGAAGAATGTAGCTGCATTTGTTTTTGTGGCATGACCAATTGCCATACACTTAGTAGTCCATAGCACATATATTTATTATCTCATATAATAAGGTGAAATAATAAATGTATTTCCTGGGTCATGGATCAATAGTCTGGACACATTTAGCAGAGTCCTCTGCTCAGGTTCACAAGCCTGAAGTTAAAATGTTGGCCAATCTAAATATGGGCTTCCCAGGCAGTGTTAGTGGTAAGAACCTGCTGGCCAATGCAGGAGATATAAGAGACCCGGGTTCGATCCCTGGTTTGGGAAGATCCCTTGGAGAAGGGCTTGGCAACCCACTCCAGTATTCTGGCCTGGAGAATCCCATGGACAGAGGAGTCTGGCAGGCTACAGTCCATGAGGTCGCAAAGAGTTGGACATCACTGAGCAACTAACACTTTCACTTTCAAAAGCAGCATTACAAAATACATATTTAAAAAGGAAAGGGTGCATCTAGTCAGGTTGAAATGCATTGTGACAAATAGTTATAGTTGAAAATCTTTTTTACATGAATTAACTGAGACTCCATGACCCTGACCCATTAGTATGGAATCATGTGTCAGATTAATTTGAAGGCTTGGAATGTCTGCCCTTGAATATGTGTGTATGCTTAGTCGCTCAGTCTTATTTGACTTTTTGCGACCCACTGGACTATAGGCCGCCAGGCTCCTCTGTCCATGGAATTTTCCAGGCAAGAATACTAGAGTGGGTTGCCATTTCTTCCTCCTGGAGATCTTCTTGACCCAGGGATCAAGCCTGCGTCTCCTGCATTGGCAGACGGGTTCTTTACCACTGAGCCACCTGGGAAGTCTGCCCTTGAATGGATGCCCTTAAATCCAATAAACGCCCTTAAGTAAAATAGCTAAAATTTGAAACTGGAAAAGGAAGACAGAAATGCATAGCTAGGTAGAGATGGCAAAAGAGCCAGACAGCCAGGGGCTTCTTACTCTGCCCATTAAGACAAAGGAAGCCGGGAAGTGAACCCCAGATGTTGGACAAAAGACAAAAGAGTGGGCTTTGTTTTTTTTTTTTTTAAGCACAGAATGACTCCAATTAAAACAAGACTAATTCTGTATTATGAAATGTTGTAGTTATTGAATTTCTTGATAACCACTCTTTCTGAAACTAAACAGATTACTTGCATACTGATGCTAATTGACCAGGATTATTAAAAGGCTTTTGTTGTGCAAGCTTTGAAAGTGAAGTTGCTCAGTCATGTCCGACTCTTTGCGACCCCATAGACTGTAGCCTACCAGGCTCCTCTGTCCATGGAATTTTGCAGGCAAGAGTACTGGAGTGGGTTGCCATTTCCTTCTTCAGGGGATCTTCCCAAACCAGGAACCTTGGTCTCCTGCATCGCAGACAGACACTTTACCATCTGAGCCACCAGGGAAAGGCTGTTCCCCCTCAAATAACAAAGAATCTCTCTTTCTTTCTCCCACTCCCTCCTCTATCTTCAGAAAAAATCAACAGAGTGCAGTCATAAGTGACATTCACACCACACCAGATAGTAGCCCATCACCTGCATAAAATAGGACTGTCAATGATTTGCCCAGTGGGCAGACAGTGTAACCAGGAGTGACTCTGAAAGAAGCAGTTACTCATTACTGCATTGCTTTAGGGCTCATCTCTGCCTGCCCAAAGTTCTGGGGAGCCTGAGGGAGTGGCTTCTTTTTATCCTGTTCAGAAAGTCCAGAAAGTCCATGTGTCTGGACTGTAGTATTGTCTGTCTCACTGGTTGAGGACACTGGCTTTGGTGGGGGAAAACTTGGTTATTCTTAGTTAGAGAAAAGGGTTCAATACTTTAGGAAGAAGTAGGTTCATTAACTTCAGGATCAAAGCAAGGGTTTGGAAAGTTTCAAGGGTAAGAGGGAACACTGGGAGTTTTCTGTCACAAATTCCTATGTTTAACTTGAATGCAACCTAAGCAAGGGTGACAAGATGGTAGTAGACTTTTGAAATAGACACTCAAATCTCATTTCTTGAGACTTGGGTAGCTTATCAGAAAGTGATTAATATGAATGGAGAGAGTAGTTCAACTTGGCTGTGACATGTAGCCTATTGGTTAGAAGATTCTGCATTGGAAGAGCCTTCTTACTGACATTTTATGTATTTAAAAGGCTAACAAACTCCTACAAAACCAAATATTCTAGTTACTTTCCAAACATAAGCTTAGGTTCTGAATGTTAATTTTTACATTTATAAATTCACATTAATAAACATAAATACCATAAATTTGGGAAGGAGAACTCAAGGCAACTGCATTTGAGAGAGTTATTTTTGTTTATGTGCAGTTTTCATATTAGGAAATCATTGCAGCTGAGCATGAATGTCTTCACTTCCAACTTCTCCTGTTAGCTTCTCTGGGTGATGATCTTTTTTTCTCTGCTCCTTATCTTCCTAAAGAAAATAATTTAGAAGGTAAAAAAGAGACATAGACTTTGCAGGGAACTTTCTGTATTACAGCTTCTTGATGGTGGGTTTGGGCCTGGCTTATGAGTTTCTGTCTGCCTGTGGTACTGAGCTTGGCTGCAGTTGTGTGTACAGTCATCTGACTTAGTAGACCTACTAAACATCTTTGGGAATAGGATCAAACGAAACGATAAAAGACAGTCTGTGTGATGATAAATTCAAAGATTGGAAAATTGTGTAAATAAAGTCAGCAACAGTACTGGCAGAAACCAATGGAAATTAGGATAAGTAGTGTGAGTGTGTGTGTGTGTGTGTGTGTGTGTGTGTGTGTGTGTGTGTACACATGTCACTCATAAAACTTAAGCAGTTCTTGAGTTTTATGAGGCCACATACTCTTTGAATTCCCTCAGAGTAAGGAAGCTGAAGGGATCTCAGCATGGTTGCCTATGACCCTTGTGTAGGAGATACTTGTAACAGCCTCCAATATGGCCTGTGCAATTCACATTTAGATTACCTTACCAAAAACCCATTCACCAAACAACCAAGCTCCAATTCCATCTCCTCTCTTAAGTGATCTGGCCCATCATTACCTCTCTGACCCCACCACTCTGCTCCAGCATTCCCAGCCTCCTCACGACTCCTGACACACACCAGGCACATTCTGTCTTCAAAGAGTCTATGCTTCTGTTTTCTCTGCCGGCAATGTTCTTTCTCAAGATACCTACTTTTTAACCTCCCTCACTTCCTCAACTCTTTTCTAAAATGTCACCATCTCAGGGAGCATTTCTCTGATATCTTGTTGTTATATTTTTCATCCTTGACTCCACATTCCCTATTCCCTTCTATGCTTACTTTTTTCTCTGTAGCATTGTTCTAATTGTATCTATGCCAATAAAACCTATCTATGTACCTAACTTCTATGCCTGTTTGTATTTATCTACATTTGACTATTTAGTTTATTGTATGACTTAAAGCTGAGTGCTGAAAAATTGATGCTTTTGAACTGTGGTGTTGGAGGAGACTCTTGAGAGTCCCTTGGACTGCAAGGAGATCCAACCAGTCCATCCTAAAGGAGATCAGTCCTGGCTGTTCATTGGAAGGATTGATGCTGAAGCTGAAACTCCAATACTTTGGCCACCTCATGCAAAGAGTTGACTCATTGGAAAAGACCCTGGTGCTGAAAGGGATTGGGGGCAGGAGGAGAAGGGGACGACAGAGGATGAGATGGTTGGATGGCATCACTGACTCGATGGACATGAGTTTGAGTAAACTCCGGAAGTTGGTGATGGACGGGGAGGCCTGGTGTGCTGCAACTCATGGGGTCGCAAAGAGTCGGACACGACTGAGTGACTGAACTGAACTGAACTGATGACTTCCTCAGAAGATTGAAATTTTCTTGGGAAGCTATTTATTTAGTTGTTCATTTCAATATAACCAGGGGCTTCCCCAGTGGCTCAATGGTAAAGAATCTGCCTGCAATGCAGGAGCTGCAGAAGACATGGGTTCGATCCCTGGGTTGGGAAGATCCTCTGGAGGAGGAAATGGCAACCCACTCCAGTATTCTTGCCTGTGAAACCCCGTGGACAGAGGAGCCTGGCAGGCTAGAATCCATGGGGTCTCCAAGAGTCAGACATGACTGAGCACACACACACACCCCACCCAGTAAAATGCCCAATTACCCTTCATTAAAGGAAGAAATTGCTTAAACATCTATTAGCAGCCCTGTGGATTTAACTGGTTTCTCAGTTTTATTTTTCATTCCGTGATACAGGATTTTCAACTTCTGCTTCTCTCGGTCATTTTTCAGAATCAATTCCTTTACTTGGTTTAAGCAAAGAAGTTTAGAGATCATTTCACTGCTTGAGAATTCTTAACCCCAACTTCAAAGCACGATTTTCAAGCTGATCGTTAAAGCAAAGATCGTGTCTCCCTAAGAAAGATGAACCTTCTCTCTTTCATCAGTATCAGTTCAGTCACTCAGTTGTGTCTGACTCTTTGCAACCCCATGGACTGCAGGATGTCAGGCTTCCCTGTCCATTACTAACTCCTGGAGCTTGCTCAAACTCATGCCCATCAAGTATGTGATGCTATCCAACCATCTCACCTGCTGTCGTTCCCTTTTCCTCCTGCCTTCAATCTTTCCCAGCATCAGGTTCTTTTCAAATGAGTCAGTTCTTTGCATCAGGTGGCCAAAGTATTGGAGCTTCAACTTAAGTATCAGTCCTTCCAAAGAATATTCAGGACTGATTTCCTTTAGGATTGACTGGTATGATCTTTTTGCAGTCCAAGGGACTCTCAAGAGTCTTCTCCAACATCACAGTTCAAAAGCATCAATTTTTTGGTGCTCAGCTTTCTTTATAGTCCAACTCTCACATCCATACATGACTACTGGAAAAACCATAGTCTTGACTTGATGGACCTTTGTCAGCAAAGTAATGTCTCTGCTTTTTAATATGCTGTCTATGTTGGTCATGGCTTTTCTTTCAGGAAGCAAATGTCTTTTAATTTCATGGCTGCAGTCACCATCTGCAGTGATTTTGGAGCCCAAGAAAATAAACCTTGTCACTGTTTCCATTGTTTCTCCATCTATTTGCCATGAAATGATGGGACCAGATGCCATGATCTTTGTTTTCTAAATGTTGAGCTTTAAGCCAACTTTTTCACTCTCCTCTTCCAACTTCATCAAGAGGCTCTTCAGTTCCTCTTAGCTTTCTGCCATAAGGCTGGTGTCATCTGCATATCTGAGGTTATTGATATTTCTCCTGGCAATCTTGATTCTAGCTTGTGCTTCATCCAGCCCAGAATTTTGCATGATGTACTCTGCATATGAGTTAAATAAGCAAGGTGACAATATACAGCCTTGATGTACTCCTTTCCCAATTTTGAACCAGTCCAGTGTTCTATGTCTGGCTCTATCTGTTGCTTATTGACCTGCATACAGATTTCTCAGAAGGCAGGTTAGGTGGTGGTCTGATATTCCTATCTCTTGAAGAATTTTCCACAGTTTGTTGTGATTCACACAGTAAATATAAAAAATTAAATATAAATAAGTAGGTAGGTTCAACCAAGTCAAACAATAGTGAGAAGTAAGTGAAAGTCACTCAGTCCTGTCTGACTTTTTGCGACCCTATACTGTATGGTCCATGGATCTCTCCAGGCCAGAGTACTGGAGTGGATAGCCTTTCCCTTCTCCAGGGGATCTTCCAACCCAGGGGTCTAACCCAGATCTCCTGCATTGCTGGTGATTCTTTACCAGCTGAGCCACAAGGGAAGCCCAGAGAGAAGTAAGGATTGTATTAATTTCCAGATTATAGGTTAGGCCTCTAAATAAATTTTTTTCCAAAAATCTTTCTGTATATGTATTTTAGGAAAGTATGCCATAGCCCTTCACAACATTTTATGAGATCATATCAAATAAGTTCAGCTATGATAGTTTAAAATAGAATAACTAGTAGAATGTATTCCAAGAGACTATTAAGACCCATTTCCAGATTATGCAAAAATAGGATTATCTGAGGGAAGATAAAGTAGCACATAAGTGGATTTAAAGGATTCTCCTACGGCTCAGTGGTAAATAATCTACCTGCCAAGCAGGAGATGCAGGTTCAATCCCTGGGTCAGGAAGAGCCCTTTTAGAAGGAAATGGAAACCCACTCCATGAGCCTTGCCTGGGAAAATCCCATTGACAGAGCAGCCTGGTAGGTGGGCTACAGTCCATGGGGTCGTGAAGAGCTGGACAGGACTGTGCAACTAAACAACAAGTGGATTTAACAAATGGTATTAAATTGTGAGGAGAAGGAAATGGCAACCCACTCCAGTATCCTTGTCTGGAAAATCTCATAGACAGAGAAGGCTGGTGGGCTGCAGTCCATGGAGTCGCAGAGTCGGCCATGACTGAGTGACTAATACACACACACATTAAATATCACAGAGACCTAGTCAGAGATCTAAGGTAAATGGATTTTAGAAAACTGGAATACAGACAGGAAATTTATACTTCAACATGGACAAAATGCAGATAGAACTAAAGGGATAAAAGTCATACAAATGGCATCTATTTGAAAATTAGTGCACAGAATATATTGTGAACTTACTGATATGATATAGGGAGATCTTAAACTCATAACTTTACCGTGAACTAGAAATGAATTTTCAATGAAAGTGCTCTGTATAGCGGGGAAAATAGGACAGTTCTACCTACAAAACAAAAAAGAATATTTTCATCTATACTTATTAAAATGCACACTAATAGAATTTTTTAAATTTACCTAAATTATGAATTTTATACAATGAAGAAAAACATCACTTTGACTTCTCAAGTCTTCTTCAAAGGCTAACATGCAGTGAATTGTATGGTAACTGTTAATCTTTTAAATAGAAATTGTAGGAAAATATAGGTTGACTTCATTGAACATGTTTTTCATAAAAATGTTTTTAGTCTGCTACAGATGTATTTTCTGAAGGGAAAACAGAGTGATAATTATGCCCGTGGCCTCAACTCTGTTCTTTTATTAGAGTAACAATTCTTTCTAAATGTCCTGATAACAAATTGGATTTAATTTGGGGCTAGAATAGATGTGGGAAGAACTACAAATTTAGATGGAAAATCAGGTAATCTGAATTATATAAGCCAATATTTATACAGTAATCTGACAACAATTGCAGGAACAATGTGCTTAAGGTAAACCTTGTCACATAGTAATTCTGGGTTAGAAGAAGTCTTTTTTTTTTTTTTCATAGAAACCAAAACCACGAGAATTCCTAGTTCCAAATTCTTTCTTTTTCTTTTGTGGATAATACTGATTGAAGAAGTCCAAGGAATGCAGAAAATGCTATTTCCTGAATAGGCTTATTTCTTTGTTATTTTAAAGAAATATTTATTTTTTATGTAGATACATATCCAAAAGATCAGAATAAAGAGTTTTAAAAATGGATTATTAACAGCAAATGTGACTTTTTGCCTCTGATTTCAAATATAAGATGGAGATGAATGACACCAAAATATAGTATTGTTAAATTCAAGGGTGTATTCTGTGTAAGTCTTTTGTTTTCAAAAATTTTTTGTTTATAAATCTTTCCATGATTCCTAAATGTGATGTTTTTCACACAGTACACAATTTGCCTTCCTTCATGCTTAACTAGAAATGTGTTTGACTAACATAATAACATTAAAAGGCATTGTTCTTTCTTTGCCCCACATTGAGGATGCAATTAGTGAATATTTAATTCATGAGCTCTTAGATTCATTTAGGAAAGACTGAATCTCATAACCACATTAATATCTGGTGAATGTGCCTTATCACAGTGTGTCTGTGATTTTGCTGTTCATTTCCTTGTGATAAGATTCTTGGGCAGAGCAAGTCTTCGGAAGTAAGCCCACAGGGCTGCCTGGCAAGTTTATTTTGGGAAGGAAATAATCAATTTAGAGCTATTACTGCAAGAGTCCTTATCGAGCTCATTTCCTCATCTAATGCTTCACAAGCTAATATTACATGTTTAGTAGCAACTTCAAAGGAACAGAACTGTGCTTTGTAGGTTTTATTAATGTGAAATTTCTCTGAGGGCACCAAGTGTTTGCCATTAACGTGACTACAATCCACAGACTTGCAAACATAGGTCATAAAAGCTGTACCAAAAACCTGCGCCGCTGTAGCCCAGGACACTATTAATGCGGTTCTGTTACTGTTAAATTACTGGGGTTAGCGGCATAGTATTGTGCTCACAGTCCTGTTTTTTCTGTACTCCTTCTTCTCCATTATGGGTCAGTGTGTTGAAAATAGTGATTTAGCCTGAAAGCAATATAGTCAAAACAATGTACTGAGAGTGTCTCGTGCGCACCCAGGTAACAATAGTAGAATTGTTTTTTTTTTTTTTTTAGTATGACACATTGAAATGTAAACTCTTATCCACACAGAGAACCATTTAATGTTCCACAATAGAATAGCAGGAAAGAGAAGAAAGCATTCAGGCACGACATGTGAGGTGCTTGAAAGAAGAGAGCTGGTTTCAAGGAGAGAGCCTTGATCTTCCCCAAAAGTTCTTAATTAGAACCATGAGTGATTATATATTCCTGCCAAATCAAGGTATCTTGGTCCCCGTTTCAGGGCATTGCAATATAATTGCCTTTTGACCCTAAATTTGAGAACATTTTCCTGTGTTACATATTTGACTAGGCTCTTAGAGCAGACTAATCTCTTTGTCAGCCAATAGTAAACCCTAGTGGAACAGAAGGAACTCATTTAATTAAATGTTATCTTTACTTGTCTTACATAATTACCTACTTGAACACAATTTCTTTTCCATTCCAAACTACTACCATTCGGTTCCATTACAACCACCTCCGGAGGGTTGTTTTAGTTTTATTTTTTATTATTTTTATTTATTAATTTTTAAAAAAATCACATGCTGATTAAATGAGTACCAGAAAAGTCACGGAGGAGAAGTACCCGTTCTTAGGGTGGGTTAGCTGTGGGGACACTCCCTCAGTAAATGAACTGCAGCTGCACATGCTAGAACTTGTTCTAATGGCCAGAGTGGGAAAACCAAAACATCCCCTGGAATTTGGCTAGCACTTTAGGAAAAATAGGGTAAAAATACGGAAATTATAGGAAAATCATTAGCAGTTGTTTGGTTATTTTTCTGTGTCAATAGACTTTTGTTTAATATTTTAGATATTTGAGCAGTACTGTAAGAGTCTTTGTTTAGTTTCCGTCACATTAAAAATAGCAAGTTGAGCAGCCGGCTTTTCAGAGTAGGGTTATAAATTAGGAAGAGAAGAGAGAAGAAAATGATATAGAACCTCTAAGTTAAATAAACCCTCATATCCAGTTTAAAGTTTGTAAAGGGAAGAGATACATTATAAAGGAGGCTTTTTTTTTTTTGGTGTTACAGTTAGCTACCAAAATACCTCTATAATGGATATTTGTTTAGAACTCATATTGAAAAGGGGAATATTTTTACAGGGGAATCTTCCTTCCAGTTAAAACAAAAATTGCAAAACCCTAAACAAAGTCTATGACAGGAAAAGATAGGAAAGCAATTTTTTTACAAGTCATTATTTTCAAATTCCATATGATCCTTTGAAGGAGGTATTGGGGATAGTTGTTCTGAAACTCAGATGCATACAACTGTAGCATTTTACAAATGAGATCAAGTTATTTTTACTGTAAAAGTCAAGTGAAGGACAATTATTGGTTAAGAAATATAAAAAATGACCTTATGCTTTTCAATTTTTCAATAATTTTTTTCATTTCCCTAATGAAACACAAATCTAATGCAATATTTAATTTAGCACAGAAAAGCTTTTAGTTTAATAATTATTTGATTTAATAATCCACATTTTATCAGTTCAGTTTAGTTCAGTCACTCAGTCCGACTCTTTACGACCCCATGAACTGCAGCATGCCAGGCCTCGCTGACCATCACCAACTGGCGGAATTGACTCAAACTCATTTCATTGAGTCTGTGATGCCATCCAACCATCTCATCCTCTGTTGTCCCCTTCTACTCCTGCCTTCAATCTTTCCCAGCATCAGGATCTTTTCAAATGAGTCACTTCTTCGCATCAGGTGGCCAAAGTATTGGAGTTTCAGCTTTAGCACCAGTCCTTTCAATGAATATTCAGGACTGATTTCCTTTAGGATGGACTGGTTGGATCTCCTTGCTGTCCAAGGGACTCTCAAGAGTCTTCTCCAACACCACAGTTCAAAAGCATTAATTCTTTGGCGCTCAGCTTTCTTTATGGTCCAACTCTCACATCCATACATGACTACTGGAAAAACCATAGCTTTGACTAGACGGACCTTTGTTGGCAAAGTAATGTCTCTGCTTTTTAATATGCTGTCTATGTTGGTCATAACTTTCTTTCCAAGGAGTAAGTGCCTTTTAATTTCATGGCTGCAGTGACCATCTGCAGTGATTTTGGAGCCCCCAAAATTAAAGTCTGCCACTGTTTCCACTGTTCCTGCATCTATTTGCCATGAAGTGATGGGACCAGATGCCATGATCTTAGTTTTCCAAATGTTGAGTTTTAAGCCAACTTTTTCACTCTCCTCTTCCAAGTTCATCAAGAGGCTCTTCAGTTCCTCTTAGCTTTCTGCCATAAGGGTGGTGTTATCTGCATATCTGAGGTTATTGATATTTCTCCTGGCAATCTTGATTCTAGCTTGTGGTTCACCCAGCCCAGCGTTTCTCATGATGTACTCTCAGTTCATTTCAGTCACTCAGTTGTGTCTGACTCTTTGTGATCCCATGAACTGCAGCACGCCAGGCCTCCCTGTCCATCACCAAGTGCCGGAGTCTACCCAAATCCATGTCCATTGAGTTGGTAATGCCATCCAACCATCTCATCTGCATATAAGTTAAATAATCAGGGTGACAATATACAGCCTTAACGTACTCCTTTTCCTATTTGGAACCAGTCTGTTGTTCCGTGTCCAGTTCTAACTGTTGCTTCCTGACCTGCATACAGATTTCTCAAGAGGCAGGTCAGGTGATCTGGTATTCCCATTTCTTGAAGAATTTTCCAGTTTCTTGTGATCCACACAGTCAAAGGCATTGACATAGTCAATAAAGCAGAAGTAGATGTTTTCTGAAACTCTCTTGCTTTTTCAATGATTGAACGGATGTTGACAATTTGATCTCTGGTTTCTCTTCCTTTTCTAAATCCAGCTTGAACATCTGGAAGTTCACGGTTCACGTATTGTTGAAGCCTGGCTTGGAGAGTTTTGAGCATTACTTTACTAGCGTGTGAGATGAGTGCAATTGTGCGGTAGTTTGATCATTCATGGCTCACAACGTCCAGGTGCTTCTTCACCTGAATGCGACTAGGAAATGAGTGCATATGCTCATCTCTCAGGCTATCTGTTTCTTGGGCTCCACTGTATTTTAATCTCATGGGGACTGTAAAGAAATAATAGCCTTAAATCACAAATTCTCAAATCCTCTAGAGACAAGCAGAGCAGAGTTTGAAAAGAACCACCATCCACTAGCTCGTTTGATCCTAAATGTTCCCTAGTTCTTTCAAAGTTTTTGACTTCTGCTTGAGTTTACTTTAAATCTGGTATCACTACCACTCGTGAGCTCTTCCTTTTTTTATATTTTTTAAAGCATATATATATTTAAGATGTAGTTATTTTTCAGAAACTCTTCTCCTTTAGTATTCTTGTTCCCATTCTCATCCTTTTCTGTATTCTTATGCTTTATGTTGGCACTAGTAAAATGCTTGTAACTCTTATCCTATTTTGCTACAGGATGAGAGATTTATCCCCACCTAGTGCTTCCATAGGTGCTAGGTACAGGAGAGATGATCCACAATTTCCATCAAATATGGAAAGAATATATACTTTTCAGAAGTGGGTGTGAAGGTCATTTTCTAAATGTGTAAAAGGCATTGTAGGAGATATTAGGCTGCTATAAAAATTGCCTTTTTAAGGGAAAAAATAGACAAATATTGCCAGTTTTACTAGCCTCATTAATTATAATATCACACCTGCATTTATCTGAGATACAATTTGAATTCAATTGTTTTTCACTTTAATGAACTCAAAAAGTATTAGCGTCTATTTTTACAGCAAATAGTAATAACACTCTCCATCCTGGCTTCCTGAGAAAAGCACACTAAATATAATTAACATCATTTTAGTTTTAGTTCCCTGATGCATCATTTCACAATTACATATGGTTTTTCTAAAACTTCTATTGCTTTCAGTTGTGCCCGCAATGGTTGGAAATTCATAACATCACTTAGTGATTTTAACTAAAGTTTGGCACTAAAGATACTTGAGAAAAAAGTGTATATATTTCACAATGATATAACTGTGAATGCTTTAGCATCATAGACTGGCTGGCCTGATGATGCCACATTTTCAGCAACTTAATGAGAAAAATCCAGTTTTCTCCCCTGTGGTTGATGATTCATAGGTTCCTTCCTGCCTCTGGATCAAGGCCATATTTTACCAAGAGTCCTGTTATACATTCCCCTCTTCAGTAGTGAATTGTTTCCAGCAATATTCTTTTTCCTGACAACACTTGTACCAAACTGTTGGGGAAATAGTTTATAAAACCATCCTTGAGAAAAGATTTTTGTCTCTTTAACTGAATGGAAGGTACATTTCATCCAAACTGGATAAACACTGTTTATAAAGCCAAACTTACTCATTATTGCATCTATTATACATATTTAGTTACTTACTATGCGCTTTCCTAGTGGTTCAGATGCTGAAGAACCTGCCTGCAATGCAGGAGATCTGGGTTCAATTCCTGGGTCAGGAAGATCCCCTGGAGAAGAGAATGGCTTCCCACTCTTGTATTCTTGCCTGAAAAATTCCATGGACAGAGGAGCTTAGTGGGCTACAGTCCATGATGTCCCAAAGAGTCAGACATGACTAAGCTACTAACACTACTAACTATAGTGAAAATTTTTCATGTGTATAGCACACTGAAAATTGAACCCATGGGTCAATATATCTTATATCCATGTCATTTATCACAATTTATACATGAGTCCATATATTTCCTACACTTAAAGGAAAAAAAAAACTTTATATTGGTATCCAGATTTGTATTTTTTTTTTTTTTATTAGTTGGAGGCCAATCACTTCACAACATTTCAGTGGGTTTTGTCATACATTGATATGAATCAGCCATTGATTTACACGTGCCAGATTATTATGAATACCTTCACCTTGGAGAATGGTCAAAAGTAACTTGTAAAAGTATACTACATCTATTCATCCATCCATCCATCCATCTCTTCCATCCATCCATAATCTATACTTTATTGTGAGGTTCTCTATGTGGAGATATTTGACACAGCATTTGGAGGGAACATATCACATTTCCTGCAGTTGAAGAAAAGACAAGGAGATTGGCATTAGACTGGTAAATGGAGGTTGAAACATAGTTCTACATTTGTCCCTTGAAGGATGTGGTCATTAAAAGGCAGGAAAGGAGAAACAGAAAAAAACACATCATTTGTTGAAGGAAAAAGTCCACTTAAAAATGAGAATTACTCTGATTTTACTTTTGCAAACAGATGTGAAATGCATTACAAAGGTACTCAATAATTATTTCCCTCCAGAAATAGCCAGTATACAATACAGAAACCCTCGTACATCTGTCCCTGCTTTTATAATAGGAAATAAATCTTAGCAACAGCTAGGAGATAAAGGCGGAATTATCAGATGAGACTAAATCCCCAAACTAAGGTCTATAGAATAAAAAAAAAAGTAAAAAATAAGAAGCTTTTCTGGTGAAAAGAAAGAAAACAAATGGAAAAGGCACCAACATTTTTAAATGACAATAAATTTGAGATTGATTCAAGAAGGAATAATATAGAATTTGAACTTAGAACTGGGTAATAAATATCTAACTTTGTCTACATTTGTACACTCAGGTAAACTACTTCAATGTATTCTCACATACATAGTTTCAGTTGTCAAGTGGACCTAAGCATTTTCTTGTGAGTTAAATGAGATAATTTATGAAAAGTAATCAGGATTTTGTCTGAAAAGGTACTCAGTATTTATTAGATTTCTTCCTTGCATTATTTTTCTTGAGAATGTCGTGACTCAATAAACTTTGGTCAACATGACTGAACTATTAAGAACTCTTCATAAAATCTTTGAATCCTCAGGTTTGGTTTGCCATCTAAGTTTAGATTTTAAAGACAAACTCAAGTACACCAATAGTTTCCTTCCCTAACTTCTTTCCTGGTCAGCTTTTCCAATTAAGGGTATATATGTGTATGTCAGACATACATGATCTGTTGCTCAGTTATGTTCAACTCTTTATGACCTCATGGACTATAGCCGGCCAGGCTTCTCTGTCCATGAGATTTTCCAGACAAGAGTACTGGGTTGCCACTTCCTTCTGCAGTGGATCTTCCCAACCCAGAGATCCAACCTGGGTCTCCTGTATGGCAGGTGGATTCTTTAACTGGGAACCCCTTATGTCAGACATAGGTTGAGAATTCTGAGTACTTTCCCTTATTACATTCCATTCTCTCAAGGGACGTGAGAGAATCCTTTCTTGAAACCTCTAACGGAGGCTGGTTAAGGAAAAGCTAAGATTTTAACATCTTCCCATTAAACTCAGCTGAGTCAGAGATAGCTGAATAGAACCTTTCTAATCTTTGGTGTCCTCTTGTTCCTGCATCCTCTTTACCTCAAGTCCCAGTTCATCTCTGACTGTGGGCTCTGATACTTTTTTGATCACGCCTCTGTTTTCTTCCCCAACTCAAAAGCTACTGACTACTGCAACACATGGGGCTTCCCAGGTGGCACGAGTGGTAAAGAACCCACCTGCCAATGTAGGAGACATAAGAAACTTGGGTTTGATCCCTGGGTCAGGAAGATCCCCTGGAGGATGGCATAGCAACCTATTCCAGCATTCTTGCCTGGAGAATTCCATGAACATATTTTTTCTTTTAACAATAACTTGAATTCTCCATTACATTTTGTGTGTGCTCAACCTCTCAGTCGTGCCCACTTTTTGCAAACGCATAAACTATAGCCCACCAGGCTCCTCTGTCCATGGGATTTTCCAGGCAAGAGTACTGGAGTGGGGTGCCATTTCCTTCTACATGGTATCTTCCAGACTCAGGGATGCAACATGAGTCTCCAGTGGCTCCTGTATTGGCAGGCGGATTCCTTACCACTGAGTCACCAGAAAAGCCCGTTTATATTTATGGAAATTCTTTTCCTAAATAAAAAGAATGTCTTTCCAGGCTTCATTCACACAGTGTTCTGTGCACTGTGTGAAAATATAAATGTTATTCACAGTCTATTTATTCATTCTAACTTGACAATATACATATATGCATCTTTTTCTCATTTTTGATATAATTTGGATTTTCCTTCTTGATCATATTTGGCATTTTACAATTTATCAACATTTTAATTTATTATTTATTTTGTCGTGCTTCCTTGAAATTTACTTATTGTGGCTTTTAAAGTTTCTAAAATTGATTGCTGAGAGACTTATATTCATTCTTTCTCTTTTAATCATGAATGATTTTAAAACTGTGGCTTTGTCCTTAAGACCAGCTGGGCCCTGTCCCCTTAAGTTTCCTAAAAGTAGTCTTACTTTTGTTATGTTTTAGCTTTGGTTTTCTCTTTTATTTGTTTAGTTTTGGTTTTGTCATTTACTGCACTGTGGCCAGAGCAGAAAGTGTGCAAATTCCACTTTCAGTCATTTTTTTGAGATTACATTTCTGTCCTTCATGTATATTTGCTATATGTGCATGTTCTATCCATGTTCACCAGATTCTTGGCATTCTCTTATTCGGTATTTATGGTCTTGACATTTATGAGTGGCCCTGCAGTTGCATAACATTTATTATTTTCCAATTTCTCTGAGACCTAAATTTGAACTTAATGTATTATGAAACTACAGGACAGGGAGAGGGGAACTAGGAAGTAAATAGACCTAGTTGTTCATGGAATATCCTGACTTTAAAAGACATGGTAGCTTTCCCAGGGCTGTTGGGAACACCATAGATCTCCTTAACTGTAAAGAGTTATAAAATATTCACTGTTCTGCAATAGTATAGCTTGTGAAGGAAATTATATTCTGTGGGGCCTTTTTTTTTCAAGTCGAGAGAGTAAGAACACTGTTGAAATTGTATATGTGTTTGTAAAATAAATCTTACCAGTTTATTATCATTTTCTAAGTTTATATTTGACTTTTTATTTGCATTACAATGGTTTAGATTTTTCAGACCTCTCTCAACAAATAGTACAATTGTCAATTTTTCCTTATTTTCAAATTTATTTTGTTCTATGGATAAAGCCCTGTATAATCTATGAACACATGTATATAATGTTTTGTTACTTGACACTTTGCTTCCTGATTTTTTTGGGGATTATGCCCTATGAGTGAGTGAGTGAAAGTTGCTGAGTTGTGTCTGGCTCTTTGTGATCCCATGGACTATACAGTCCATGGAATTCTCCAAGCCAGAATACTGGAGTGGGTAGCCTTTCCCTTCTCCAGGGGATCTTCCCAACCTAGGGATCTAACACAGGTCTCCTGCATTGCAGGTGGATTCTTTACCAGCTGAGCCACAAGGACAGCCCAAGAATACTGGAGTGGGTAGGCTATTCCTTCACCAGAAGATCTTCCCAACCCAGGAATCAAACCAGGGTCTCCTGTATTGCAGGTAGATTCTTTACCAACTGAGCTATCAGGGAATCCCCTATATTAACAACATAAAATAACTCTTTTATTGTAGATCTTGGAATTTGTCCCTTAAATTCTACTCTGTCTGATGTAATAGTGCCTCTTGGTTTTCTTCTTTTTCAAATTTTTTTAACCTCATAAATACACTAGTGTACTTTTCTTGGTAATGGCTTGTATTTATTTTCAAGATATAATTATTTTAAGTAATTGATAGTTGCACTTTCAAACTACCACGCAATTGCACTCATCTCACATGCTAGCAAAGTAATGCTCTAAATTCTCCAAGCCAGGCTTCAACATATGCGAATGTGAACTTCCAGATGTTCAAGCTCAAGATGGATTTAGAAAAGGCAGAGGAACCAGAGATCAAATTGCCAACATCCGTTCGATCATTGAAAAAGCAAGAGAGTTTCAGAAAAACATCTACTTCTGCTTTATTGACTATGCCAGTGCCTTTGACTGTGTGGATCACAAGAAACTGTGGAAAATTCTGAAAGAGATGGGAATACCATATCACCTGACTTGCTTCCTAAGATCTCTGTATGCAGGAAAAGAAGCAACAATTAGAAATGGATGGAACAACAGACTGGTTCCAAATCAGGAAAGGAGTACATCAAGGCTGTATTTTCTCACCCTGCTTATTTAACTTATATGCAGAGTACATCATGTGAAATGCCAGGCTGGATGAAGCACAAGCTAGAATCAAGATTGCCAGGGGAAATATCAATAACCTCAGATATGTGAATGACACCACACTTATGGCAGAAAGTGAAGAACTAAAGAGCCTCTCGATGAAAGTGAAAGAGGAGAGTGAAAAAGTTGGCTTAAAACTCAACATTCAGAAAACTAAGATCATGGTGTCTGATCCCATCACTTCATGGCAATTAGATGGGGAAACAATGGAAACAGTGAGAGACTTTATTTTTTTGGGCTCCAAAATCACTGCAGATGGTGACTGCAAACATGAAATTAAAAGACACTTGCTCCTTGGAATAAAAGCTATGACCAACCTAGAGAGCATATTAAAAAGCAGAGACATTACTTTGCTAACAAAGGTCCGTCTGTCTAGTCAAAGCTATGGTTTTTCCAGTAGTCATGTGTGGATGTGAGAGTTGGACTATAAAGAAATATGAGTGCTGAAGAATTGATGCTTTTGGACTGTGGTGTTGGAGAAGACTCTTGAGAGTCCCTTGGACTGTAAGGAGATCCAACCAGCCCATCCTAAAGGAAACCAATCCTGAATATTCATTGGAAGGACTGATGCTGAAGCTGAAGCTCCAATACTTTGGCCACCTGATGTGCAGAACTGACTCATTTGAAAAGACCCTGATGCTGGGAAAGATTGAAGGCAGGAGGAGAAGGGGATAACAGAGGATGAGATGGTTGGATGGCATCACTGACTCAACAGACATGAGTTTGAGTAGGCTCCAGGAGTTGGTGATGGACAGGGAAGCCTGACTTGCTGCAATCCATGTGGTTGCAAAGAGTCAGACATAGCTGAGTGACCGAATTGAACTGAACTTTGTTTTAAAGATTAATCTGAGTGTTCTTTTTTTTTTTAATTTTAAATTAAAATATTTTTAACTGAGCAATGCATTCAAATGGCACAAAATCTAAAATGTGCACTATGGTATATAGTGAAGTGCCTTCTTCCTAATACTATCTTCTAGATCTAGTTTTCCATTAACACATGGTTATCAATTTTCCTTGAATCTTTTCAGAGATAAACTATGAGTATATAAGCCAGTGTACAGACATATAGTACTTCACACACATTATCCCTGGGCCTTGCCTTTTTTACTTAAAATTATCCTTATAGATTGTTGCGTATGAGTGCATTATGAGTTAGGTGTGAAACTGGAGTGCATCTTACCATCGAGTGTTCTTAAAAATCAGTTCTTCTGGAGAGGAGTTGTATTGGTTTCCACCAGTCACCTGAGGTGATAACTATCTGAGAGTACTTTAAATTAAATTATCCACTTAAAACTGTTTGGTTTTTTGAATCACATGGATGATGTGAACTCAGTCTATAAATCCTGCATGAATACTGGCTTGTGGTTCTGGAGGATAATCTTTTTCTCTCTCCCACTAGTGTCAAGTTTGAGACACGCTAGTTTTCCTGCTCTTTCTCTGTCTAGTGGGTTTACTTTTAAATTACCCTTTAGCAAGGATGTAGCAATTTGGTGACTCAGCTCTATGTGTGTCATCAATTAGATTCTCAGTCTTGATTGTTTATTTTTCCTCCTTATATGAATTGCAAATTGCAATTGACAGTCTCTTAGATTTGATGAGATGTATTGTGTAAGAATTTCACAAAAAGATGTGTGTTTTCTTCTGTGCCGCAGTCTCTGGGGATCAAAAGGTTTTCTAAGCTGTTGGCTAAAGAGAGATAGCATAAGTTCATTCTCTGTGGGGAAGAATCAGGGAAGGATTAGCTAGGGAGTTTGGGAGGGACACTGCTATACTTAAAATAGATACCCAATAAGGAGCTACTGTATAGACATGGAACTCTGCTCAGTGTTATGTGGCAGCCTGATTGGGAGGGGAGTTTGGAGAAGAATGGATACATGTATATGTATGGCTGAGTCCCTTCCCTGTTCACTTGAAACTATCCCAGCATTGTTTGTTAATCTGCTATGCTCCAATACAAAAGAAAAAGTTAGGGAAAAAAAGAGAAGGAGATAGCAGACATCACTGCAACCATTGAAGTTAGCAACAGTCTTTATTCTCCACTGTTTAATCTCAGATATTGGCCATCATCAGTATGAATCTTATCAATGGCAATGAGGACTATTTTCTTCCATGTACTTGAATGTTGGCACATGTGAGCAGGGTGAGAGACTTTGCCATGAAATCAGACTTGTTACCCTCTTCAGAACCATCCTGAGCACTCCCTTTCATTAGCACTCCTGTCTTGTATCTGTGTTTACCATTGCTCTTGTATTAACACTTCTCTTTTGTGCTCAATTTCATTTGGTGGAGCATCCCACTGATGCTTACTGGGAGAGGAAGGTGAGACCTCTCAAAGATAATTTAAGGCTCAGAATGTCTTTATCCTAATCTTCCTCTATTTGATTGCTATTTGGAATGTGTATAGGAATCTAGGTTGGAAACAAATTTCCTTTTGTATTTTCAAAGTATTGCTGCATAGTTGTTAGTTCCTGGTGGTGAGGGTAGGGTGTAGAAGCCACACGGATTCCTGATCCTTTAAATGAGACCTGCTTTTTTGTTTGCTAGTTTTTTTTCTTTTTTCTCTGGAAGTTAAGTTCTTGTCTGCATTTTTGTACAGTTTTATAGTGATGTGCTTTGCTATGGTCTGCTTTCTTATATTGTGTTAGAGATTAAGTGGACCCATCCATTTTAGAAACACATGTCTTTCAATACTGTAGTATTAGAATATTTTATTAATAACTTTCTTTGTCACATCACTCCGTCTCTCTACATTCCTTTGGTTACTTTGCAACCCCTATTCAGGTGTTGCATCTCATTCCAATTTTCTTATATTCCTCTCCTTTTTTTTTTATATCTCTAAGTCATTTTGCTCTATGTTTTGGGATAATTTCCTTAACTTTATATTATTTAATTATTTTTAAAATAAATTTTTTAAAATTTATTGTTTTGTTTATATACTATATTTTAAAATATCTTTCTACAGTGCTTTACCTTATAAGAGCCTGTTTTTATTCTCTAAACATTTCTTGGAGGTTGTCCATTTTGCTTTTTGGATATACTTTGCTGTCTTATCTCTTGGCTAGTGTCAATAATAGTTTGTTTTTTTTTTTCTCAGAAGAACTATCTTAAAAATATTCCTGCATAGTTTCCATTTCTTCCAAATTTATTTTATTCTTTTTGATTGGTTTAATCTGTGTTGGAGAAGTTCTTCTCAAATGGTAATTCCAGGATATCTGGTCATGATTATGAGCAGGGGAGTAAAAAGTGATTGGAAGCATTGGGTATGTGAATGAAACTGCCAGCTTCAAACTTCTTTGCAGTGAGAGCTAGAAGGGCTAATGACAGTGTGCATGTCAGATAATTCCGTATTTTCATTAGGTGCTCAAGTGTTTATACCTGGAGTCATCCTACCCAAATAATTTCTATTTTACCTTTTCCAAACGTTAAAACTTGGGATTTCTTCACTACCTAAAGTCATGGAGTAGGAGAATGCATCTTGAGCTTTAAGGAATCAACTAACCTTTCTTCCAACTTTCATTTTATTTTAACTCTACATCCTTCACTCCAGTTTTGAAGTTACCAGATTATGCTGCATCCAAAAGCTTTTCAGAGACTTTCCAGTTTAAATTGTGTTATTCTTGAGTGATCCTCAGTGCTGGCTTTGCTCCTTATTGTCTTGAATCTCTTATATAAAGTTCCATCAGTCTTCTGATTTCTTGATTCTAAAAACTTGGTTTACCTTTTCCCCCATTCTTTCATTCCATGTGGATTTATTTCTTAAGAAGCAAATCACTTTAATAAAGTTTTATTTTTAAAGAGAAATTAATTTAATTTGATACCAGCTTGAAACTTGCTTTTCTTTTTTTCTTTTAATGAATGGAATTTTACTCTTTACTTTCACGGTAGTGTGGCAGATTTATAATGATACCCAAAGTTATGGCCATGTCCTAAAATATTGATACTAAATATTTAATTTTGACTCAACTTTCAGTTAGCAATAATGTGCCTTCAAGTAATATTTCCTTAAGGGTTGGTGGATAATATATTTTTAAACACTTATATATTTTATTATTTTCTTTTCAGTTATGAAATACAATTAATTATTAATAACCTCAGTTAAGAGATTAAGATATTTTCCCCTAAAATCCTCTAAAATGTTAATCTATTGCCTTTGGCATTACATGTAACAGATAAAAGGTATGATACTCCACCAATTTTTGTTTATTGATAGCTTATAATTTTATATTATCTTGGATTATTGAGAATTTTTTCTTAATCTTCAAAATCCAAATATTTTGTTTTTTCCTCTCTGCAGTTTAGAAGGACTTTTCAGTTTTGTCCGCCATGTCATTGATTTAGCTTTTTATAAGACAAATATAAACTCCAAAGAGTGCATGTGTGCTAAGTTGCTTCAGTTGTGTCTGACTCTTGGTGCCCTAGTGGACTATAGCCTGCCAGGCTCCTCTGTCCATGGGATTCTCCAGACAAGAATACTGGAGTGGGTTGCCATGGATCAAACTGGGATCGAAGTAGCCTTCCGGGGATCAAACCCACATCTCTTATGTCTACTGCATTGATAGGCAGGTTCTTTGCCACTAGTGTCACCTGGGAAGTCCCATAGATTCCAGTACGCATTTTATTTAAATATTGCTTTTTTTCAGCTTTGATGAGATATACTTGACATATAACATTGGGTAAGTTTAAGCTACACAAAATATATTGATTTGATACATTTATATGTCTCAGAATGATTACTAACATAGCACTAACATCTGCATCATGTCACATAATTACCATTCCTTTTTTATGGTGAGAACATTTAATGGTTGCTCTCTTAACAACTTTCAAGTGTATAATACCATATTATTAGCTATAATCTCTATGCTATGTATTTACCAGAATTTATTCATTTTATAGCTGAAAGTTTGTACCTTTTGACCAACATCTTCCCTTTCTCCAAACCTCTCAGCCTTTCTAGTCTCTGCTTCTATGAGTTTGACTTTTTTAGATTCCACATGTAAGTGATAGACAGTAGCTGTCTTCCTCTAACCTATTTCATTTACTATAATGCCCTTAAGATCCATCCATGTTGCCAAAAATGGCTGGATTTTCTTTTCTTTTCTTTTTTAAGCAGAATGATATTGCATTGTACACATATCATATCTTCTATATCCATTCATCTATTGATGGACACAGCTTGTTTCCACAGCTTGGCTCTAGTGAATAATACTGCAATAAACATGGGAGTGCATTTATCTCTTTGAGATTCTGTTTTCATTTCATTTGGTTATATACCCAGAAGTGGGATTGCTGGGTCATATAGTGGTTCTATTTTTATCCTTTTGAGGAAACTGCATATCATTTTCCATAATAGCTACACCAATGTACTTCCCACCAACAGTGCACAAGGGTTGTCTTTTCACCACATTCTCACTGTTACTTATTATCTCTGGTTTTTGATGACAACCAGTTTAACAGGTGTGAGGTGATAGCTCATTGTGCATTTTGATTGCATTTTCCTGATGATAGGTACTATTGAGCACCTTCTCGTGTATCTGTTGGCCATTTGTATGTCTTCTTTGGAAAAATGTTTTTTAAGTACCTCTGCCCATTTTGTAATTGAAAGTTATTTTTGTTTGTTTGTTTGTTTGTTGCTTTTGAGTCGTATGAGCTCCTTATTTTGGGTGTTAACCCTTCATCAGATATAAAATTTGTAAGTATTTTCTCCCGTTCCGTAGGCTGCCTTTTCATTTTGTTGATGGTGTCCTTTGGCGTGCAGAAGCTTTTTAGATTGATGTAGTACCCCTTGTTTATTTTTGCTTGTATTGCTCTGGCTTTTGGTGTCATATCTAAAACATTATTGCCAAGGCCACTGTCAAGGAGGATACCTCTTATGTTTTATTCTAGGACGTTTATGGTTTCAGATCTTATGTTCAAGTCTTCCCTCCAGTTTGAGTTGATTTTTGTGTGATATATAAGATATAGGTCCAGTTTCATTCTTTTGCATGTGGATGTGCAGTTTTCCTGATCCACTTATTGAAAAGACTTTTTCCATTTTTGAATATTCCATTTTTTTGTTTCTTTGCAATCTCTTCTCACCTCATTCTCTTTAATGTCTCTTAATTTCTTCTTATTCTCTTCTCACAGTATTATCATTTCAGTCTCTCCTCTCTATAGTTTTAAGCATTTGTCACATACCAGTTATATATATTTTTCCTATTAACATTGAAGAAAATTCTCTGAAATTTTCTACTGGTTGGATTCCTTCAGTTAGTCATTTTCAGAGTTTGGCTAATCTTTTTTATATTTTCTTCTCCTTAACCAATTTTTTCATTATCCTCAGGTACATATTTTAATTTTATTCTTTCTCAATTAATATATGCCAGTATTAATTTGCCGTCAATGAACGTGTGTGATCTATTCTTGGCCTTACTCAGTTTTCTTTTGAGTTCTGAGTATGTCATTTTTCACAATTCATAAATAGATGATACACTCCAAGATCAGTTACCCATACTTCTAGACTTTAACAGTGTTTTTCAAATGAATGGGAGCTTCTGATACCCTCACTGCTCTGCTTGGATAAAGTTAGTATAAAAAAAAGAAACATAATATTTGTCATCATAGCTCTTCTTTTCTCTATTCCTCTGGATAGCTCTTTAATGGCAAGATCTGGACATGAATGTCAGTATGTCATGTTCCTGTCAAACTCCTTACCCTGTTACTCTTTGGGTTTCCAGTTTCTTGTGGAAGAGATATAAAGAAAGAGATACTCAAGGTGGTATGTAGTAGCAGTACTCTAGCAATCTCAAGGAGCAAGACACATCCCTGCATTTTTTGCTTAGTTCTGCTGTTTCATTTCTGACACCAAGGACTGTCAGTGTGGCAAGGATGAAGGATTTCTACCTACTTGAAGCAATGTAAGCTAAGTGAGCTGTATTATTATTTTTTCAATCTAGTTCTATCAAGCTTATCAATAGAAATTCTGCTTATAATCTGTTAGCTATTTGATTGCTGGTCCTACGTTTTAATTCCATTAATTTCATAGTATAGAAAGATAATTTTATGAGAAGTTGGGAGATGTTTTACCAGGAACTGGTAAGTAAATTCTATTATAAACAGGTAGTTAGGCTCCTTGCGTACAAGTTCATTAAATTGAGTACTTTCCCCCTAATTCTGTCACCACTCCATGCCTCTAACAGGAGCATATCCCTCATGTTATTGGGCACATGGAATGTACTGGTACAGAACCAAAGTGAACCCCAATGAGAAGGCTTGTTAACATTCCAGAAATAAATACTGATGTATAGTTTGGTCTTAGATGTCTTCAGCTCCTTTGTACCAATGCTATTGAATCACTGAACTACATAAAAGTAGATTTTGAGGCACATCCTTGTTTGATCAATATATAAACTGAAGTTAAGAAAGTTTTAAAGAAAGATGGACCCTCTCCCATAGGGGACATATCATATATAAATATGTATACACACACACACACACACACACACACACTTATGGCTGATTCATGTTGATGTATGGCAGAAACCACAAAATATTATAAAGCAATTATCCTTTGATTATCCTTCAATTTAAAAATAAATAAATGAAAAAGAGAAAAGACAAAAAAATAAAAAACACAATTTAAAAAAAGATTCTGGTAAGAGAAAGACGGAAGGAAGGTCTTTGTCTAGCTTGACATGGAGGAGACCAGAAGTTAGAGTCCTTCACTGCCTGTCTAATATTCCTTTCCCAGTGAGATGGTATCCTTTGTAGCATGGGAAACAGAGGGGGGAAAGTCTTGCTTGAGCTTTCTTTGGGATCGAAGAGACTTCTTATTCATCAACTCACCTAGCATGGGATTCTCTTTTCAAGTGGATGAAGATAACTAGAGGATAACAGTCCAGAGTTGGAGACCTCTTTACTGAAGAAGTGAAATCTGAGGGCTTTATACTCTTTTCTGGCGGGAAGCCCTTGAAGACAGTTCAGGGATGCCTGGTACATGTCTAAAAGAACAGTCATGGGGGCTAAGCTTATGGATCTCTGGGTTGGAAACTTATCTCATATTTTTCCCCCTTTTAGTCTGCCATCCAATCAACATATTCAGAGCGTTGTAAATGACATCCTGCTTTGCTCAAAACACCAGGAATCTTCCAGTTGGACCTCATTCCTAAATTCTCAGCTGAGCTTCAATATATTGTTTGTGAAAGAAAGTCAGTTCCAATTTATCCTGATTTACCTTTGAATAAACTTCAAAATTGCCAAAGCAAACCACGATAATTTCACTACAGATCATGCATGGAGATTGCCAAAGCAGAGAGTCTAAAAATTAGATTCATCCCGTTTGACTTGTGCATTGGTTTGTTTTGGTCGTCATGAAAATCTGCCCATCATGTTCAAGATTTAGAAATAAAAATTGATTTCTCTTTTAGGAGAGGAAACAATAAAAAAAAAAGGAAGCAATTAGATTGTGTGATATAGGGAACATAGTAAGTAATTACCAGGAAACAGAATGGAAAGGTTACAGTTTCTGGTGCTGTTATTTGTTTGTTTACTTTAACCTTAAGGCCATTTGACTTGGATAGAAAGGTTTGCAGATTTGAATGACTGAAAAATGAATTTGGCAAATACAATTTTTAGGTGAAGTTCTTTAACTAATTCTCTTTTCCTCTACATGTTATATTCCAAGGCATCCAATTTCTTAAGGTCAGCAGTCTATGCATTGTAATAGGCCAAATCTTGATTCCATTCCATTCATGGTTTTTAACGAAATACGCATTCTTACATTCATTTTAACAAACGTGTATCCTGATGGAGTACCTCATCATATGGGCCATGCACTTTTCTTGGCATATAAATTTGGCCAATATGCAGCTCCTCCCTCAACAAATTTATAGTCCAGCCAGGGAGACCACAGATGAACAGATATGATATATACAGACCTCTGTTCTGTTACAACTTTAGTTGTCTATCACTGAAGGTGGCTTAAGTGTAAAATGTCATTTTTTGGCTAATGTAAATGAAATGTTCTAAGTTATGTCTCCTCTTCATTGTGACATTTCACATGAGGTCACCATCTTTTGGCCACAGAGTTGTCCTGGCTTTTGCTGGGTTCACATCATCATCCTAGCACATCCATAGAAAAATAGAGACTCTGCTTTCCTGTAGCCCAAATAGGAATCAAATATCATCATCTTGAATTGGTCTGATTTTTTTGTGAATGCCTCCCTTAATCTAGCATTTCAGTTGTGCCCAAGCACTGTAATAGTGCCGTAAGAATACTAGTGTGCCTTGAATGAGCTGTATGTGTGCTGGACATAGTAGCAAGGCAGGACTTGGGCAGCCAGAAACCCAGGCTAGTCATCTCTGGCGATGGGTAGCTTCATTTTTTGTCTCAGTGTGGCATGATTATATATATATATGGCTTCCCTGGTGGCTCAGATGGTAAATTGTCTGCCTACAATGCGGAATACCTAGGTTCAATCCCTGGGTCGGGAAGATCTCCTGGAGAAGGAAATGGCAACCCAATCCAGTACTCTTGCCTGGAAAATCCCATGGATGGAGGAGCCTGGTAGGCTACAGTCCATAGAATCACAAAGAGTCGGACATGACTGAGCTTCACTTTCACTTTCTTTCATGTATACATATATGAAAGAAAAAAATATATATATTTTATGATATATATGGAAAATATATGTATATTTTATGAACCCTACTATGGATAAAGATGGAGAAGTGGTGACTTAAATGCATTTTTATCACTAGTGAGATACAGTGCTTTGTTCAGACCATCCTTGAGACCGGATGATGTCAATATTTTTGTGAATTCTGTGGATGGAGAGTGGGGGAAGGGATATGATTCATCTAGGACACATTTGAGAGGTTGTTAGCAGAATTAGGGAGCATAAAACAATAAATGTGCACTTATAGCAGTGGTGGAGATCTGATTCTGTGTTTTCTTGTCAGAAAACTGGAGCTTTGCTTGTGCTCTAGAAATAAAATACCACACATTTGAAGTCTGAAATGTTTTTCTATGCATATATTGGCAAAATATCCATAAAACTTCTGTCTTCTCAATGGTATACTAATTAAATCTTAGGATAGTCTTCAATAATATATGAGTTCTTACAAAAAAATCACCAATTTGCATTAAAAAATAAGGGGAAGATAAAGAGAATGGAGGTGGAAATTTTTTCAATGAAAGGTCATTGAAAACGCCTCTGTGCAGGCGTTTGCTCCATGGGCATGACAAATACCTCATGATTTCTGCATTGCCTGCATTTACAGGTCTGGGACATGCTTTGAACTATCTGAGGAACTGCTAAGAAATTGGCTCCTTAGGGTTATAGCAAATAAGAAGGTCTGATTAGTCAATTATCCCTTGGTCTGGAAAAGGCCATTAAATTTGAAGAAGGAAGCTGTCGATGCATTAAAAGGTATGACTGAGTGAAAGGCGAGAACAAATGCTGACAAGTATGGTAAACACAGGACATGCCTGACAAGACACAGGAGAAGCTGAGCAAATGGCTCATAAAGCTGATTTAGCAGAAGGACAGTAAAAATCCTTCCTTTCAAGTGATCTGACTTTTTACTAAGCATTTATATGGAGACAGGGTCTACAAAGGAAGGTGGATGACATGTTTTCACCAGATTTTGCAGGTATCAGTCTTGTATAATCATTATTTATTGTAGCATTAAATCTGCTAAATTCTTCAGTATTATTTTAACTAAAATCAGATATTAACTGTCTTAACTCTAATCATTGCTTTTGACAGGTTCTCTTCTGTATCTTTTTTTAAAAAGTCATGCAGAATTGAGTTTATCTTGTAGTGAAGGCTGGTATGAGGTAAATCTTTAGAACTAATTACAAAGAGGAGGAAGACCCAACAACTTCTCCCTCTACTGAGAAATTTTACAGCTACTGCTTTATAACTCCTCTTGCTACAGATGATTTCATCTCATGACCACTATATTAACACAGTCCTTATTAACACAAAGGCCTCAAGAGGGTTAGAGATTTATTTTGTTTCTAAAGAAGCACCCTGACATTTAGATGTTTATTCAAAGTTTATCTGAACCTCATTGGTCTGGAACATGCTTAAATTTGTGAATATTTAGTTGCAAGCTTTGTAGTTGCAGATTGCATTGGAAGACAATAAAACCCAAATACTTGGTAACTTTTCACAGTAGCCTGATACTTTCTCATCGAACCATCTAATGAGACATCTACATGCCCATTGCTTTTTTAAGGCTGTGTTCAAATGTTGAGTTATGCCTGTGGCTTGGCCACCGTTGTGACTGGGCAAGCGCTGCTCTCTAATTTATACCCTTTTATTAGTAATGTAATGCTAGCTGCTGAAACAAATAAAGCCCAGATTCTTTGCGGCTTAGCATAATAGAAATTTATGTCTTGCTCATATCAGGTCTAAGTTGTGGCTGGGGATCTACTCCCTGCAGCACATAAGGATCAGGCTTAGGAAATAGTTGGTGTCCACGGTCACACTCAGTCTCAAATTCAGCCTGCAGGCAGGAGAAGAGAGAGAGAGGGCAGAGTCTCTCGGCAGAATTTTTTTTTTTTGAATATCGCTTTGTCCACTTTCCACTCGGTGGAACTGGGTCTCAGGGTCTCACCCAAGGTAAAAGGTGTTGGAAAATGTAGTTTCTTATTGGACAGGGGCTTCTCAGACACAACTGCACACAAGGGAAGTATAAGCACAGATATTTGGTGGGTAGTTAGCGGTCTCCCCACAACCGCTGCAGGACACAACTCTGGAGCTACAGGTGCTTGTGACGTATGTGTCTGAATGACGAACTCCCTTGAAAATAAATCTTCCCCACCTTCAGTTTAGAGAGCCAGAAAAAGTCCCCTCCAAAATTCTTTTTATTCCCCCAAGTTAGGTACAATGGTAAGAAACTCTTCAAAGTCCCAGTTGCCTAATGGTCTTAGGATTCTGTACAACCTCTGAAAATATTCTTTCGTATTGATCAGTCTATATGGCGATGACCACAGTCCCTGTCCACAAGATGGTCCATCCACAGTTTGAGAGGTTTTTTTTGGTTTTTCAGTGGCATAACATTCTCTCTGAATCCTAGCTTTTGGCTGGCATGTGCTGAAGACCCATGTTAAAGAAATTACTTTTGCCAACAAAACTAACATCATAAATTTCAAAAATGGAAAAGGCTCCTATGGAACAAGATTTGTGCTTTTTCTGCCTATGTGTAAGCCATAGGACTATTTTTCCAAGCTCACTCAGTAATAAGACTGATGTTATTAATAGTAGTATTATGACCACTTATCCAGGGCCCTGCTCAAAGTACATTAGAGGCATTAAATAATTTAATACTCCCAATCAAACTGTGAGGTACCATTATTATCTCCATCTGACAGATGAGAGCATTGAGGTGTGGAGATCTGCCCAGCGTCAGGTCTCCAGGAAGTGGGATAGCCCACATTCTAAGCCCAGGAGTCTGGCTCCGGAGTCCTGGCTACTGACTGCCACAATGGGCTGCCTTTCCCTCACTTCCTTTGTGAGCTGGTTAGATCAAACCCATTGTTATAGTGAACATTTATTTTCTATCTTATCTGAAAAAAGAAATAAGTGTGCTGAACTGGTCCCATAACTAATAGAAGGTACTAACATTTCATTCTGGGGTCATAATTACCATTTAAAGGATTTGGGAATCTGGGAGTGGAAGCTGCTTTGAACATTTGGCTGGAGATAAGGAAGATTATGTCAATACACTGCCGGGAAAGGTCAGCTGACATATATGTGCGTATACCATAGAAACAAAGCAATCACTGGCAGGAGGCTGTAATTCCCTAAAGCTAAGGTCTGGCTAAGAGTACATGATTCTTATCCCGGAAGCACCAGCCTTTACATCAGTAGGATCCCAGCCTACCTATCCCCTCTCTGCCCCTTTATCCACACCTTACCATGGAAAAAGCTTCTCTCCCTGCTTTACACTCCAGCCCCTTCACAAAGCACTCTATACCACTTAGGTGTCTCTTTCTGTTGAACACCTCTATGATTTATTTAGAAACTATTATTCAGATGTTATTGTATGTAAGATATAAATATTCATGTTGTTTCTCTCAAACGAGATTCTAAACGCACCCAGAGTAGTGAATGCAACTTTTATTTCCTTTTTATCTTCCTACTTCACTTATGTGACACTTAATTCCTAAATTAATTAAAACCATGATTTACAGAGAACCATGTAGGGTGAAAAACATTTCCTGGGTTTGAGCCTTATAAAGATGTTTAGTTTACCAGTCAGTTCTTTCTAAAATCCTTCCTAGATTATAGTTTCCCTGGATTCCCTATGGTCAGTGCCTTTCTCAGAGGCCTGAACCTAGAAAAGCATACATCTCAGACCAGAAAAGTTTTCTAAGTCAAATTGCTTCACTATTGTTTACTTTGTTGACTGGAAAATGTTCTGATTCAACCATGAGGGCATCTCTAATTGTCACAGCTGTTAGAAGCAGAGTAAGTGAATAAGATCAAGATGCTTGGACTTTTTGCAGGATCTTGGAGAGGACAGGGTATGGTAGAGCAGTGCCTAAGTGACCACATGTGTGCTGGGAGGTCACAGGCTCTCCCTGCCACACGGCAACTGGTGTGACTGAGTCATCACCACCAGCTTTGTCCCAAACTTGGGATGCGATTCAAACACTTGTTTAAAATTATAGTAGATTGTCCTATTTAAATTTATTTGTATACTTACGGTTCAGAATGTTATTTGACATGGAAAATAGCTATACATATATATACATAGCTATACATATATATACATATATATATATATATATATATATATATACACATACATATATATGTATTATTTTTAGTCAAGTAAACAAACTATTGTAGAAAGATGCAACACCCTGGAAAACATTTGTGAGTGTGTTTTTCCTACTGGGTGGCTACAGGACACAAATCCAATGCACTTATTACAGAGACTATCTAGAGAATGTTTTGGAAATACTATACTGATCTAGGACTTAGCAGATGACAACCATTCCGGGAAACCTGGGACACTAGTTGGGGGATTTGTCATGACACATTTATAACATCACTGGTTCTATACGTCTTGAACCTCTTCTGTTTTTTGATAGCATGGGATTCTGAAACAGAGCTACACTTTGACATATGTCACAATTCCTTAAGAAAAGTTCATCTTCTACCACAAGTTTTATTTTGTATTTGGAGTTAATTTGAATAACTATGAATGTCAATATTGCTTATTTTTAGAAATTATTTCTGTGAATACTTTTGCATGTATATTTATAAAATTGTCTGTAATTCTATAAATTATAAAGTTAAGTCAAGAGTTACTTGGGCAACAAAGTTTAACTTGCTTAAGCTCTAAGGTCATGTCTTTTTTTTCCCCCAAAGTGTGGGTTTTTTCCATACATTCATTCATTCAACAAATATTTATCGAGTACCTACTATGTGCTAGGAACTGTTCTAGTTACATGGAGTTGTTGTTGTTTAGTTGCTAGGTCATGTCCAAATCTTTGAGAGCCCATAGACTGTAGTCCATCATGCTCCTCTGTCCATAGGATTTTCTAGGCAAGAATACTGGAGTGGGTTGCCATTTCCTTCTCCAGGGGATCTTCCTGACTCAGGGATTGAACCTGCATCTCCTACTTGGCAGGTAGATTTTTTGCCACTGAAAGCAAAAGCCTCAGTCCTTGTTGGGTTGATCTGGAGGCCAGGAGAGTTTGACTATAAACAACAAGTGCTCAGGGCTGGTGCACTGGGAAGACCCAGAGGGATGGGATGGGGAGGGAAGCGGGAGGGGCGATCGGGATGGGGAACACGTGTAAATCCATGGCTGATTCATGTCAATGTATGGCAAAAACCACTACAATATTGTAAAGTAATTAGCCTCCAACTAATAAAAATAAATGAAAAAAAAAAGATTAAAAAAAAAACAATTATCAATTGCAAATTGTGTAGTCTGTTAGAGGGTGATATATGCTATGGAAAAAATAAATGAGTAGAGAAGGTAAGAGGAATCGAGAGTGAATCGCTGGGTGAGCAGTGTTACAATTTTAATAGTTAAGGGTGTTCTAAGCAGAGGTTTTAAGCAGAAACTTGCTTGGCAAGTTCAAAGGGAAGCAAGAATTCTTTTGTTTCTGAGACCAAGTGAGGAGAGAGAGGTCGGAGAAGTAATAGGGAGGGTTGTGAGGGAAAAGGGCAGCTCAGGAAGGGCCTTTTCCAGTGCTGTGAGAACCTGCTTTGGCTCCAAATGAAATGGGCAGCCAAGGTGGTTCTCATGTTAGCCTCACACAGCCACCTGGTGCACGTGTATGAAGTATCACTTCATCTTATGAATGAAAAAATGAAATGCTGAAAGTTGAGGTAACGTGAAACAATCTGCTCTTAATAATTTGATTTCTTATAGAAAATAAAGGAAAACATTTGTAGAAGACCACCTTTGGACAGACATTATATTTTGAGCTTATCTTTCCTATTTTCACTTCCTTTTAATTCTTACAAATAATCACAAAATAGGTAATAAGGTTCCTGTTCAATAAGTGAAAAAATGGAGGTTTAGAAAGTGTGTAAGTTTCAGAAAGCTTACACAGCTAGTGAACATGGATTTGAGGTTGAGTCTCTGAATCCTCAGACAAAATGTTTTGTAAAGCTATATTAAAATGACTTTAAATTTTTGACTAAAAATTACTTCAAAATCAGAAATCAAGACAATATAAAAGCTATATATTATAAAAGGAGATGTCCCCAGACATCTCCATGATCCAAAGATAGTAATCTTTACCCATGTAAATATTACCCATGTTTGCTATAGGTCATGTTTTCTGTAATTTGAAAAATAAAACATTTAGAGTTTTTCCCATTTGATTGAGCCAAAATGCTATATTGTTATTATATTAATTGGAATTTTTTGATTATTCAGTTCAGTTCAGTTCAGCCGCTCAGTTGAGTCCGACTTTTTGCAACCCCATGGACTGCAGCTTGCCAGGCCTCCCTGTCCATCACCAACTCCCAGAGTTGACTCAAACGCATGTCCATTGAGTCGGTGATGCCATCCAACCATCTCATCCTCTGTTGTCCCCTTCTACTCCTGCTTCAATCTTTCCCAGCATCAGGGTCTTTTCAAATGAGTCAGTTCTGCACATCAGGTGGCCAAAGTATTGGAGTTTCAGCTTCAGCATCAGTCCTTCCAATGAATATTCAGGACTGATTTCCTTTAGGATGGACTTGCAGTCCAAGGGACTCTCAAGAGTCTTCTCCAACACCACAGTTCAAAAAAAAGGCATCAATTCTTCAGTGCTCAGCTTTCTTTGTAGTCCAACTCTCACATCCATACATGACTACTGGAAAAACCATAGCTCTGACTAGATGGACCTTTGTTGGCAAAGTAATGTCTCTGCTTTTTAATATACTGTCAGGGTTGGTCATAGCTTTTCTTCCAAGGAGCAAGTGTCTTTTAATTTCATGGCTGCAGTGACCATCTGCAGTGATTTTGGAGCCCAAGAAAATAAAGTTTGTCACTGTTTCCATTGTTTCCCCATCTATTTGCCATGAAGTGATGGGACCAGATGCCATGATCTTAGTTTTATGAATGTTGAGTTTTAAGCCAACTTTTTCACTCTCCTCTTTCACTTTCGTCAAGAGGCTCTTTAATTTGATTGAAGTGAAAAATGTTTAAGTGTTTTTATTAACCACTCAGTTTACTTATTTTCTGTATTGCCTGTTTATATTATTAGTCTATTTTTCTATTTATTACCTTTTACTTATTCACTTGAAGAGCTCTTTATGTGTCCTAGTTAATATTCATTTATCTGTCCTAGTCCCTGCAAATATTTTCATGCAATCTACATCTGATTTTTTCATAATTTATTATAAAATATACAAAAGGTTCAATAAAATATACATGTATGCTTAAATAATTTTTCTGATCACAGAGACAGTATATCAATTTTTCCTCATTAGAGTATATTACCTTTAGGTGTCTGGTCAATAGTATTTATTATATTCACTAAGAAGGTTTCTAAAATGGATGTGACATATCATCAAATGTATTTTTTGCTTTTATTGAGGTGATTAATACATTGATATGGTGACTTATACTAACTGCTTTTCTAATGTTCCAACAATTCAGCATTCCTGGAATAAGCCCAGGTTGTTAATTTTTGTTTTAATACATTTTCCTATTACTTTTTTCCCCCACTTTGTTTGTTTAGTATTTTGCATCAGTATTCCTGAATGAAATGTCTAGTAATCTTCTAACTTCCTTTCCAGACTTTCTATCATAAAATAACTTGGCGGGCGTTCCTCCTGTTTTTGTTCTCTGGAGAAGTATTTGTGTATCACTGGAATTACTTGATCCTTGTTTGTTTCGTGAAACTTGCTATTGAAGCCAGCTGGACCTGGAGATTTATTTATGGGAAGGTTTGTGATTATATTCAGTGTTTTTAATGGACATTCTGTTTTTTATTTCCTCATGAGTCCGTTTGATACGTTATTTTTTTAAAGGGATCATTTCATGGAAATGTTCCACTTTTTTTGAACATGAATCTTTGTTCATAATATCATCTCATTTTTTAATATGCATATCAATAATAATGGTGTTCACTTTTGTATTATTGATATTGATTGTTTTGCGCCTTCTCTGTTTTGCTTGATTAATCTTATCAGAAGTTAATTCTATAAGTTATTTTTAAAAGCCAACTTTTGACTTTGCTGAACCTCTCTAGGGCATCCTTATTTTCTGTTTCTTTAACTTTTGCTTTATACTTCATTTTTATTCATTCATTTACTTATTTATTTATATCTGTTATACTGCCTTTTTCCTACTGCCCTGAGATGGATGAATATTCACTAAGTTTTATTCTACTTAAAAAAAAAAACAACATCTAGTATGCTATCAATTTTTCTTTAAGTCTTGCTTTGGGTGCATTCATAGGTTGGCTTGTATTTCTGTACAAAATATTTCTGATTTTAATATGAGTTTTAGGGTCCATTAAAAAGGAAATGTGTTTTTAAATTTCTAACATTAGGCATATTTAGGTTTTTTTGTTTTGTTTTTTTTTCCATTCATTTTTAATTTCTAGTCATAGAAAGTGACATGTGATTTAAGTTACATGAAATTTGTTGAATATACTTTTAGTCTAGGATGTGATCAGTTTTTATAAGTGTGCACATTGCAAAAGAACATGCAGTATAAGGTTGCTGAATGGAGTGGTCTGTAAAAATCTACTATATCAAAAATTTTTAGATCAAATTTTTAAGTTGAGCTATTTGAGTTTTCTATATCCTTGTTTTTTCTTTTTAATAATCCTTATAAAGGAAATTGTGTTAATCTCCCACTCTGTTTTTAATTTATATATTTTTCTAGTTTTATCAGTTTTTTATTATATACAGCAAAATTTAAAATATTGTAAGTTATTAGTGACCTGTAACAGACACATTTTCTCATTTGAAGTGGCCCTGTTGAAATAAAGTAATATTTTTTGCCACAACATCTCTTTTTCTGCTATAAGCTGTCATTTTTTAAGGAGGATTAATATTTACAAAGTATTCTGTTTCCAGTTTTTAAATTTTTATTCTTTCTTCATTTCTATTTTTAGTATGCATCTTTAATAAAGAGTTTGATTTTGCATTTTTAATTTATTTTTGCCTTTTAATTATCACATATAGCTCATTTATATTTAATATAATTGCTAATGTTAAATTTTACCATCTTTCTTGTGCTATTTGTCCAACCTGTTGTGTATTGCTTTTTCTTATTTTTTCTGTTTTCGTTTGTGATTGTGTTATTTCTTATTGCTGCATTTTTTTCCATTCCCTAGTTGGAATTTGTAACTTTTTATTCTTTAGTGACTGCTCTGCAAAATATCTAACACTTCATCTATCAAATACAGCATTATTGAATGCATTTTTTTCTGAGGGAGTGTAGGGATTAACATCATACAGCTTCTAGAGTCTGTTCTCCTACCACCTTCCCATTTATGTGACATATTGAGAAAGTAAGTTCACATAATATAGATGAAGTTGAACCATGCTTTTTTGGTAACATAGGTCAGGTATATTCCTCAATAAGCTAGAACTTACCCTAGAAGCCTCACGAAATCATGAGAATAAAATCCATTACTTTAGGTTTCAAGAGGTTCAAAATCTCTGATTTGATTCATTATAGAATTACTTCAGAATCCCATATGTTGTTTTGTTCGAGTAAAATCTGAAATATATTAAAAAAAATTACCTACTGCTGCGTTGCCTGTTTGCTTTTCTCTTTTTAAAAGTCCTATTGAGAAGTGCTGCAGAAATTTTGTCTTGACATGTGGGGGCCCAACCATTTCCTGCCACACTCAGCTTGGGGGACATAGCCTCTGGGTTATACTCTTTTGAAATTGTCCTGCTGAAATGCATGTTTTGATTTTCGGATTTTCCAGATGCTTCATAAGCAGGTCCCATGTGTTAAAATTTGTGGCAATTCAGGCTGTTTCTGAATATGAGACATCTAAGTAGTTCACAAATTTAGGACAGTTAGTCTACTAGCTGTGATGAGAGGACTGCTATTTAATTTTATTTCATTCTATTGTTTACATATTATATGCTTATTCTATGCTTTATTTTTTATTTTGTCTGCATTTTTAAAGAAGTCTCTACATTTAACATTTTAAACAATTTGATTTTTACATATAATTATATCCTCTGGCTACTTAAATTGAAGACACATTATAAATATAAAGCAAATTAATATCAATAAATGAACAATGCATTCACACATGACAGGAGCTTATTCCTATACTAAGATTTTCTGCTTATTTTAATTCTCAGAATTATAGCACCACATAATATTAAAAGCGGGAAAGAAATTTACATGCCATATCCACAGATTTTCTCACTTAACTGATGAGGAAACTGAGACCAAAAATGTTTAACACATGGGTAATAACTGAATTAGTCCTCAAACCCTCATTCCTTATATCAATCCCAGAAACACGTCTTATGTCTTAAACATATTGGTTTCAAACCTTAATGAAGTTTAATTCTAAAATATCATGATGTTCATGCAAATCTAAAATTTCAGTCTTTGCACAGCTATTTAAAGGGTTTCCCTGGTGGCTCAGATGGCAAAGAATCTGCCTGCAGTGCAGGAGACCTGGGTTCAATCCCAGTTTTGGAAGATCCCCTGGAGAAGGGAATGGAAACCCACTCCAGTATTCTTACCTGGAGAATTTCATGGACAGAGGAGCCTAGTGGGTTACAGTCCATGGGATCGCAAAGAGTAGGACATACCTGAGCAACTAATACACACACACTTGCTATTCAAAAGGTAATATTGTTGTCTTAAAGTTTCTTACTGGGGCTAAAGCACCTGCCAATCACTTTGATAGGTACCAGGGATTTAACAGTGAAAAAGATAGATATGATCTCAGCCTTCAAAAGGTAACATCATAGAAATGAATGTGAAATTGCAACTGATGCTAATATTCACCGTCTCTTTTTATCTCATTACAATTACCTCTTCCAGATCTTTCAAACCTCAATGTGGATTTCCTTTCTTGAGAGAACTTTTCAGACTAGTCTACGTCTCCAGTCACCCACTCTCCTGTTACTGTACCTGTTTTTGCTCACTCTTAGGGAGGCCACATTTATTTGGGGTGTGTGAAGAAGACCTTGGAAGGTCTTACAGTAATCTGTAGTAAGGACTTGGATTTTTAACCTTACATAATTGAAACCTTTTCAAAGACTTATTCATAATATCTATGCATTAAAATAAGTTGCTTGACTGCATTCTTGAAAGGTAGGAAGCAAACTTAAATGGAGTCTAGTTAGAAAGCTGCCACAGCAGTCCCATGGGAGATGATGGTAGTTTATTCTGAGGAATCTTCCTGAATAAAGAGATGGACGAATTTGAGAGTGGCTCAGACAGTAAAGAATCTGCCAAGAATGCAGGAGACCCTGGTTCGATCCCTGGGTCTGGAAGATCCCTTGGAAAAGGGAATGGCTAAACACTCCAGTATTCCTGGCTGGAGAATCCCATGGACAGAGTCTGGTGGGCTATGGTCACGACAGAGCACACATATCATATGAGGATTCCTAAAGTATGTTTATTGTTGTTTAGTTGCTAAGTGAAGTGAAAGTGAAGTGAAGTCGTTCAGTCGTGTCCAACTCTTTGCGATCCCGTAGACTGTAACCTATTGGGCTCCTCCGTCCATGGGATTCTCCAGGCAAGAATACTGGAGTGGGTTGCCATTTCCTTCTCTAGGGGATCTTCCCAACCCAGGGATCGAACCCAGGTCTCCTGCATTGCAGGCAGACGCTTTATCGTCTGAGCCACCACGGAAGTCGTTTAGTTGCTAAGTCCCGCCCAATTCATTATGACTCCATGGACTAACACTCTGGGCTCCTCTGTTCATGAGGATTTCCCAGACAAGAATACTGGAGTGGGTTACCATTTCCTTCTCCAGTTGATCTTCCTGACCCAGAGATTGAACTCATGTCTCCTGCATCGGCAGGTGAGTTCTTTACCAACAAGCCATCAGGGAAGCCAAAAGCATAAGCCTAGAAAGCATAAAAAAAAATCAGATGTAAATATCAATGATTGGAAATATGGAAAATGCCTTCAATGTAAATAATATATGTTCAAGCAACTTGGAATTTTACTGTTGGAAAGATTTGATGTGGGAATCCTTGATTCATATTGTTGTTAATTAAAACATCTATTTATAAATGAACAGTGAAATACAACTGCTTGACATGATTAGAACTTCTGAAAATGTTAGGGATGCTTCCTGTATCTACATGTAAGAAAAGTCTTTATGCTCATTTTAGCATTCAAATTACTTTCAGATCCCACATGAAGCAGAGCAGATTTGGGGTCATATTGGTTAGCTGTTTTGTCTGAGATAAGTGAATGGTTTATTTTCATATACAACAAGATGTAGCAGGAGAAAATATTACATATCAATATGAGTATTTATTTATTTTTTTTTCTTTTTCTTTTTTTTTTATTATTATTATTTTTTTTTCCAGTGGGTTTTGTCATACATTGATATGAATCAGCCATGGATTTACATGTATTCCCAATCCCGATCCCCCCTCCCACCTCCCTCTCCACCCGATTCCTCTGGGTCTTCCCAGTGCACCAGGCCGGAGCACTTGTCTCATGCATCCCACCTGGGCTGGTGATCTGTTTCACCATAGATAGTATACATGCTGTTCTTTTGAAATATCCCACCCTCACATTCTCCCACAAAGTTCAAAAGTCTGTTCTGTATTTCTGTGTCTCTTTTTCTGTTTTGCATATAGGGTTATCGTTATCACCTTTCTAAATTCCATATATATGTGTTAGTATGCTGTAATGTTCTTTATCTTTCTGGCTTACTTCACTCTGTATAATGGGCTCCAGCTTCATCCATCTCATTAGGACTGGTTCAAATGAATTCTTTTTAATGGCTGAGTAATATTCCATGGTGTATATGTACCACAGCTTCCTTATCCATTCATCTGCTGATGGGCATCTAGGTTGCTTCCATGTCCTGGCTATTATAAACAGTGCTGCGATGAACATTGCGGTGCATGTGTCTCTTTCAGATCTGGTTTCCTCAGTGTGTATATGTTACCACTTTTGTATGAGGTAGGAAAGTTTTCTTCATTACCATAGAAAGCCAACCTGATTATTTTGGGACACATTAATAAGTTATCAAATTGCTATTTCTTTTTAGTGATATGTATATTTTTCAGCCCTTTGTGAAAAAAAAAAAAAAAACTTTGGAAAGGAATCTGGCTATCAGATATGCCTTAATTTCTTTGTGATTTTTTAAGATCTGCAATAATAACCTTGTTGATAACTCATAGTATTAAGCATATATACATAGTGTATTCCTAACTGAATCACTTCAGTGATTCCTGATTCAGTGATTCAGTACAATTCCTACTGTACACTCTGACTAACAAGACATTGTAAAATTAACTATACTTCAATTTTTAAAAGTCTAATTGAAAAATCCATCAAAGGTTTTTAAAATTTTCTTTGGCTCTAAAGGTAATACTACACCTGAAGTATATAATTCACCTCCTCACTCCAGAAATGGTTAAACCAAACTATGCATTTAATGTAGATATCAATGTGACAGAGCTTAACTTACCTTCAAGTGACAAGACACCTCTAGAGTCTTATTTATTAAACCTGGCCTTAAATTTGCTAACTGGCAAAGTTTGGATTATATATGGGGTCTGGTTATTCTGAACACAAGAATACATTCTTGATGTTCTTAAGGTTATTCTGGTTAAAAATGGCCTCTGCCAATTAAAAAATGTATAGCAGAAACCAACAACACATTGTAAAGCAATTACATTCCAATGAGAAATGGTCTGTGAAACCATCTTCCATATAGATACTTTCATTAAAAACTTCACATTATGCATCATACTAAATAAAGTTTGAATTTTGGGAATTATGTGGTTTTGAAAAAAAATACCGATGGCAACAATAGTTTTCATTTACTGAATGATATATAAATATATTTATATATACTTAGTATATATATATTAAATTTCACAACCTGTATGCTCGATTCCACTATTATAGATGAAGCACATGTTGGCTAAGTAGCACATCTGAAGTGACACAGCCAGTGAGTATTGGAAGTGGAATCACACCCAGGAATGCTGACACTTTGGCATGGTTCTCACTTTGAAAGATCATTACAATTTATAGTAAGTGACACTATATTCTCTGTCTAGTCTGGAGTTGAAGAAACTAGAGGCATGCAAAGTTTTTACTTTGCTTTATGGTACATTATTATTTATGCACATATTTAAGTTCCATTATAACAAAAATAGTTTAAATCAACATGGGGGGTGGTGGGGTGTGAACTTAAATCACTTTTTCCTTTAAAAGTCCCCATATATTACTCAGGTTTGACACACACTGTACTGGTCCCATCCAAGTTCAATATTCTATGATTATGTGATTTCGTTGGCTGTGGGTTTTGGTCTTATAGGAACCATTTCAAATTACTTCAATGGATGTTGTGCAATCCTGCTCTACTAGGAAAGAGTTATGCTCTTTATACACCGGAGACTGGGTTTATTAAACCCATCCACACCCTGTGGTGTGTTTTTATGCACACTCCCTTTGTCTTCCGAAGGAAGTTTCTGCATGTGGGAGACGGGTGTAAAGGAAAACAAAATCCTGGACTCTGTCTGTATGATGAATACAGCTGAGACACAAAAACATCTGCTGGGTTAAAGATACCAGCTGTTGGCCGTGCAGAGCAATCCCATACAATGCCGTTGGTCAGGAAATTAAGAAAGCCATGGTGTCAGTGGATCAAACTGTGAAGAATCTTGGAAAGACTAAATATTACTATACACACTGACATTTGACCAACACAAAGGGCTTAAATAAAATATACTTATTTTAAGACCTTTTCCTTCTCATTCCCTCTATTTTCATCACTGATTTTAGCCAAGTAATTTTGAGTCACTCTCAGAAAGGAATGAGCTTATTGCTGTGTAAAAACTCTGACCTGCAATGAAAGAGGGGTTTTATATCTTTAATTCACCAGGGTTTTGCTTCTCATCTCCAAAGGAGCTCTGCTGATATTTCACATCAGAAAACACTTTTGAAACTGATATAACTTTTCTAATGCACGGCTATTGATCTTTCCTTCCTACTTTCTTTTCATCTGTAGCCCTGATTAATGACAATCCAAAGTCTAAATTTCAAAAAAACACATGCACCTATTTATTCTTAGGACTTATCAATAGTATTTTTGTAATGTTGTATTGACAAAATACCGATACCCTTGAAGACTTGTCCTGTATTGTGCCATCATGGTAAATCACATTTGATTGATGACTCAGAGTAGAACAAGTCTCATGATTCCTTGAAATATAGAAGATTTACATTTTATAAAATAAAGGAATGATTCTGGATTTGTTTTTGTTGTTGTTGTGTTAGCTGTACTTAAGTACAAATAGTTATAGCAGAGGGAATTCTTATAATTGACCAACTTCACAGCACTTTAAGCTTCTTACGAGCTCTGGAAAGAGCAAAAATATAATATATTACAGAAAAAATTCTCTAATTAATCAAAAGCAAAGAAACACTTTTTTTTCTGTGTCCTGAGTGTTTGGGTAGAGATACTAAACTCTGATGCCCAATGCTTTTATCCGTTTGGAGGAACATTCATTAGTGTAACACTCCTGGTTGCTGAGCCCACCCTTGCTTCTCCCAGAGAAGTAAAAGGGACTGCCCGATTATCAGGCATCTGCTATTGGTATACTGCTTCTTGGTTCCACGGGGTTGATTACTAAATTCTTGCAAATAGGGGCTCAATATCTTATTTCTCCTTCTCACCCCACCAGATCCTGAGAGAGGCAATGACCTGGGTAAGTTTGTTCTGTCAATTTCAAAATCTCCTTTGGGTAAGTTTTCCAAGACCAAAGCAGTCAAGCTGCCTCACTAACTGGCCTCCTCCAGCTTAACACGTGTAAGAAGAGAGCATGGGTCTTCATCAGCAGGCTATTTTGGCTTATCTCATGATTGGTACAGAAACTGAGTGGGTGAGAAGGAGGCTCTTTGTCAGGCCGCCTTCACCTCCATCTTGGCCTATCTGCTTCATTCATTAGGAACTTCACGAAACAGAAGCCAGGGTATGTTATTTTCGGACGACTTATGAAGAGGCCCAGGGAAGGGTCAGGGCTTTGAGCTTTGGGTTCTGGTAGGAGACTGTGTGCCTTTAGTGTGGACAGCCCCTGTTGCTGCTGTTGTTGTTCAGTTGCTAAGCTGTATGTATTGTGACCCCATAGACTGTAGCCCTCCTCTGGCTCCTCTGTCCACGGGGATTTCCCAGGTGAGAACACTGGACAGCCTCCTATGGTATAAATAGTGGAGTGTGGCTGGGTTTTCAGGTGGTTTTAGGATTTAGGCATAAACCTTATAAGATTTTCCCCCGAGAGATCATTGCAGCTTACAGTTGTTCAATTTCTAAGTCATGTCTGACTCTTTGCGACTCCATAGACTGCAGCATGCCAGGCTTCCCTTATGGTAAGCTTATGGTTAAGTGACACTTTTTTAGAGGCAAATTTTGCCTTATTGTCTACAGAGGTGGTGGGGCTTAAGTGAAGAAGCAGGTGTTAGAGAAAGCTTAAGACTTTGCAAACATAGGTGCGTTTTAAGTGTTTCAGCACACAAAACATGAGCTGAGCAGACTAGAATAGTCTGTGAAAATATGCAAGGACCATAGAGCCCTTAACCAGGATTTAAACTTGGTTTTAAATGTTGTGTGTGAGACTATCCATGAAAAGGCATGGCTTATATAAAGACAGTTTTCATGCACAGGCATTTGGGGGTGGAGCCACTGGTTATTGTGTTTATTGTTTTCAATCACATAGGCGGGACATTGTTAGTGCCAGCTCTAGATAGGAATGTGTTGTTTGCTGCTATTCTGACTTGCCTTTGCAGCCAAGAGAGGGAACAGGGAAAGAGTAACCTGGGAATTCAGGAGACCTGTACGGAAGAATCACTCCCTACTCCGTCTTCCTGCCTTGCTCTGGATTGTTACTTACATAAGCTCTAAGCACTTTGGGAGATTTTTCAAGACCCAAATATTGACTTCTCTCAAATAAGAAAAATACGTTTCATTACCGGGCTTCCCCGATCGCTCAGATGGTAAATAATCCACTTGGAATGTAGGAGACCCTGGTTCAACTGGTCAGGAAGATCTGCTGGAGAAGGGACAGGCTACCCACTCCAGTATTCTTGGGTTTCCTTAGTGGCTCAGCTGGTAAAGAATCCGCCCGCAATGCAGGAGACCTGGGTTCGATCCCTGGGTTGGGAAGATCCCCTGGAGTAGGGAAAGGCTGCCCACTCCAGTATTCTGGCCTGGAGATTTCCATGGACTGTATAGTCCATGTGGTTGCAAAGAGTGGGACTGAGCGACTTTCACCTTTTGGGGCTTCCCTCATAGCCCAATTCGTAAAGAATCCGCCTGCGACGCAGGAGACCTTGGTTTGATTCCTGGGTCAGGAAGATCTGCTGGAGAAGGGATAGGCTAAAAAGAAGAGGACCCTTTATCATGATTTAGAGATTCAATCCATTTTAGAGCTTCCTAGTGGCAGAATCTCCACTGACCCCTGGGGCTCCTGTAGGACATGTATTAGTGGGGATCCCGATGTAGAGTTTTCCCTTCATTGTTCAATTTTCTTTTACCTAAAATGCCTTATATTCTGTCAATATGTGAAACCATCAACTATTTTAACACATTAAAGAAAAATCAGAATTGGGTAAAGAAGTTGCATAACAAGATCAACAGCTTACAGCTTCCTGTATTTTTTAAAATATTATTTTTGGCCCTTTTATTCAGAAAGAGAGCCACAATTATATTGCTGTTTCCAGAATCTAGATTTACAGTTTAGAGGGAGGTGTGCATTAACATTTGGAACTGAATTCTTTCTTTTGTGATGTGACTGAATTTATCCCATGTCTGCAAACAATAACTTAATTAAGTTCCCAAAGTGCCTTTGGGTAAAAGAGGACAAGATTTAATGAATTTTGAGGCATTGCAGAATAACAAAAGAATTTTAGGGCATTGTTCCCCAGCTACCAGGAGGGCCTGTTAGTGTATTCGGCTTTGAGGGGCGCTAACAATAGTGGTGCTCTTCCAGTCCAGAGTTTCTAGTCCTGAGTTTTGTTAGTAGAGACCCAAAGCCAAAAGGCACTAATGACCTCTGCCATCTAGCTTGTCAACAACCAGCTCCAGTGAAGTGTGAAGAAATGCAGTCATATTTATGTATCTTGGCTTTTTGATTCATTGTGATATATTTTCCCACTGTTTCCACTGTTAGTCAAGATCAAGATTTGTCTGTGTCTTCTTGAACATGTCATTTCTGTAAAGGGTTTAGCTTAAGATCATGTTGCAGTTCATTTGCGTAGAAGATTCTTTTCATATGAAACAAATTATGTCTTCTCTTAATTTGGCGGGCTATTTAAAAATGAGCTACTTGAAACATTTCATTAAGTCCCACCATGGTTAAGTTAACGTCTGGATTTAAAATTGGAAATATTTAGAAGCAAGGATAGGCTAAAGTGGTTTATTTATTTTGTAATTTCTAAATTGTACTCAATTTTGGTATGATTGGGATTGATAATCACTTCCTTCTAGATATCTAAAAGCACTCAGAAAATTCACTTTTCTTCTGAAAATTATAGTCTCCTTCTTGGACTGGAATGATTCTAATCAGAAGGTAGGAGATTTTTCTTAACACCACCCACCCCGCCCCCCGCCCTTTTTTTTTTTTTCCAGAAATACTGATCCAAAAACTATCCATAGTTCCTCCTAGATTTCTTTTGCTGGGTACTTCTTTACTAAACTTCCTTTAAACTTGGGCTTTTTTTTTTAAAGGGCAGACCCTCACTTCACATTTCTCTATGAAGAAATAGAGGAACATAGAGGGTAAGCTACTTTCCCAATGTCATACAACTTTTAAGAAGCAGAAGTGAGATCTAAATTGAGGCTTCATGAGGTTCCAGAGTCTTTGATGCTATAATTTCCCAGACACAACCTAGACCCTTTTGAAAGATTTTTATTTAGCAAGTTTGAATAGGGCTGGGGATCTGGTTTTTAAGCAAACAACCCAAATGAGGTGATTTTCCCCATCCGGAAAGTTCGGGAAACTTACTTCAGTGAATAAATGTAAATGCACATATTGCAGAAAATTTTAACAATTTTGGTTTTGCTTAGAAATGAAAATATACCTATGCAAACTTTATGTATGTTCTACTCTGGGTTCCAGATTCTTACACAACTCTTTCTTATGCATAAGTTGGGAATAGTTGCTTTCCATAACAGTTCAGGAAAATAACCTGAGGCTAATAAAAATGGCCTAATAGCAATTAGGCAGTAGGTTTGAAAAAACTGGCCATGGGCAGCTTTGTAAGAAATCACTAACAAAGGAAGCAGCCAAGTTATAAGGATAGACATTTTCCCTTTGTTTAGAAGCTTCTGTGACTTGCTGGGTTGAGCCAAGAACAGGAAATCTGAGTCTCTGTTTTCTTCCAGGACTCTTTGGCCCACTGCATACACAGGAAGTGGTAAAAAGCTGTATGGTGGCTCGGGAGGAATTGGGAGTTTTTGGGCAAATCAATCAGACCTGACTCTCTGCATCAGCAAGCCAGGATAATAATACTGGCTAAATTTATTTGAATCCCATCTGGATTTACTTACTGGCAAGTGTAAAGTGTTTTCAAAATACCAAATAGTATATAGGGCATCCAAGCAGCTTCAGTTTCAGTGGCCCCAACCTTCCCCTTCTTCCATTTCAGTGTACACTGCTTACTGGGATGAGGTATACTGTAGTCAACCCCCAAATCCCTGGACTCCCACTCCCGTGCCTGACACTGTCCTTAGGTGCTCGTGCAGCTCCTGCTGGCCACGACCTGCCTTTGGGCCACCTATTCTGTTTACTTCCCACAGCTACTTTGGTGATCCTAAAGAAAATTTTGTTTTCAGCCTCCTTGATACCCGAATAAAAACATATGGACACTCTGAAAAGTAAAAAAATTGTAATTGCTACTGAAACATTTTAACTTTCCCAATATACAATTTGGGGAACTATTACCCCTACCCACAAGGCCTATCACACCTTGCTAATTAGCATACTCAAGGCTCCTCTGTCCATGGAATTCTCCAGCAAGAATACTGGAGTGTGTGTGGGGGGAGGTTGCCATTCCCTTCTCCGGGGGATCTTCCTGACCCAGGGATTGAACCCAGGTCTCCTGTGCTGCAGGCAGATTCTTTACTGTCTGAGCCACTGGGGAAGCCCTGAGAAATAGGTGTGCCTCTCCTGTTTTAATTTTGGTCCACATGACAAATCATGTAATTAATCTCAGAGCCCTCTTGGCACTGACTCTTAGGAGAGTCAGATCTATGTGTGTGGCTTACATGAGGACTTGACACACATTTATTTGACATATGTACTTCAATCCCAGCTTCATCTTTGATTTCCTACTTTGCATTTCCTTCTTCTCATTCAATTAATATTAACACTGTGTTTTAATGTGTTTTCAAGTTGCCTTAAACACTTCCATGCATAACAAGCATGATTGAAGAAGCATTTACTTTAAAAATTTCTTGGCAAATCCTTGCATCCATCCTCCAGAATTCTGGATGCATAAAAATATTAAAAGACTATCTCTAGCTTTCTTAGAATGTATATATTTTTCATGATATAACACAGAAATCTTTATTTCTCTCCTCTGTCTGAATATACACCATATCTGAGAAAAACAGTTTCATGCATCTGTAATAAATTTCCTCAGACTGGGTCTTCTTGAGACATCTAAAACCTTTTACATGGAATTTCTGATGTTGAGGGACTTGAAACACACTTGATTTCTCTTCTCTGGGAGCAATTCTCCAAATCAGAAGAGCAAAGGTAAAGAAACACTGAATTTTAAAAAGAGCAAGTGAATACAGGTTGAGGGAAATTCTACTTTATGAAGTTCCTCCATTTCATTGCCTCATTCTCAGAGCCTATTCACTACTTGGAAAAATTCATAACCTGGCAAAATAAAAGCATTCATTCTCCTCCAGGCTGTAAGCCAAATCAAACCATTCTTTTTAATTACAGGTGAATAATAACACCCTTAAATTTCTTACAAATAACGTCAGCCTCCTTTTGCTTTTTGACTGATGGAAGGTGATGAATGAAGACCTTTTAATTCGGTACAGCTGGATGTCTTTTGTTGCACTTCCTCTCAAAGGTTGCTGTGCAGATCTGGCCTATTTTGTCAGATGTGCTAAAAACAACCTGCCTGACTGGAGGTGGAAACAGCCTTCAAACAGAAGACATTTGCGTGATTGAGTGCCCTGTCGGGACAGCAGCTGTGGCAGTCAGTGGACGAGGTGGAAGATATGCCATTTGTTTGAGCCCATGTGCTTGTGTGAGCAAGTGTTTTTCAATCTGATGGTTCTCCCAGGACTAGAGAAGGCCCCCTCTAGTCAACCTTTGGAGCTGGTATGAAAGTGACTTTAGTACTGTTGCCAGTTTTGAGGCTGCCCTGTAAAATGAAAAGCTGACTACTTGGACCTACAGTCTTTGTTCCTGTATGGATTTCTGAATACCCAGTAATCCAAGCCTTCCTTGGGCAATTTAAAAGGTCTGTGAGCTGTAGTCGCTCAGTCGTGTCTGACTCTTTGCAACCCCGTGGACTGGAGCCTACCAGGCTCCTCCATCCATGGGATTCTCCAGGCAAGAATGCTGGAGTGGGTTGCCATTTCCTTCTCCAGGGAATCTTCCCAACCGAGAGATCAAACCTGGGTCTCCTGCATTGCAGGCAGACGCTTTACCCTCTGAGCCACCAGGGAAATCCTGGTGAGCTGTAGAACTTAGTGAAATCTGGACAAGGAGTTGACTTGCTGTAGGTTACAGTTTATCCAAACTCTTCCAAGAATGAACTCAAAATCCATTTCCTGGGGAAGATGGGAAAGATGCAGTGACCACCCTTCACCATCACCCTTGCTCACTGTAGGTTTAATTGAAATGAGTGATCTGTGACAGAGTGCATCTGGACCTTATCTCATTAGTGCTGATCTGTGTCTCTGGAGGCACAGGTTCAATTGCTTGTAATAGATAGCTCAGCACAGACTTCAGTTTACCAGGGATACATCCTTCACACACAGGACCCAAGTCACAGGGCTGATAGGCTGGATTCCCAAGCTAGAACGAAGTCTTGGACTGGCTAAATTCTTCTTCTGTGCTAGACTACATATAGAGTGTTTCTTAACTACCTTATGAGATAGGCATTATTTTCATTTTACAGATTAAAAAAATGGTAATATAATGCTTAGAAGAGAGCTGAGAGGACAAGCATTCTGAATTTAGATCCAGAGATTCACATCCAGATCTAATTTGAAATTCTGTGCCCTTTTCTCAACTTCATTATCATTTTTAATCAGTGTGTCTGATAAAGCTGATGGTGATAATTTGAAAAAGAAAAGCACACACTGTACTTGAAGAAATGTGTAATAATTTTTTTTGCAAAAATGTTTAGATTATCAGGGTTTATTTAAAAGGCAAACATAATTTGCTAGATTTGTGTGTCTATTCTTCCTAAGCAAAGATAAACCTTAAAACAATTACTTGGATGATATTTTCATACCAAGAGAGAAAGAAGAAAAAGAAGACAGTTGGTACTGGAGAATTCCTTATTTGGAACTCTGGCTTCTTTCCAGTTGCCTTTAAATTCCTTATGTGGAACCACACAACATAAAATTTAAATCACTCAGCAAACTCAGTGATTGATCATCAGCTAATAAATGCCTTGAATGAGCTTAGGGAGTTTAACGCTTTAAGTTTGAATATAAATGTTATGTTTGGAGGAACTCTGAGTATGGTAAAGGAATGTCCTTAATTAGCTGGAAATGTAAGTAATCAAAGTGAGCTCTATATGTTTAAACTTCATTGCCATAGGCTTATAGATATTTTGCAATGGATAATTAGTTGTGTGTGGGGACTGTTCTGAACAGTGTAAGATTTTCAGTAGCATCTTTGGCCTCTATCCACTAGTTTTCAGCAGCACTCCTCACAGTTGTGAAAATAAAAAATATCTCTAGATATTGCTAAATGTCTCTGGGGAGTCAAAATTGTCTTTGATGGAGTACGGCTGCTTTAAAAGATGTATAAAGACCATATAAAACAAAAATTTAATTTATTTTGGACATGTAGATCTACCTGTATGTATACAGATAGATGGATGGATATAGATATAGATATTTGCATATATATCCAAAAAGCACAGAGAATATGGGGTGTTGAATTGGATTCTTACAAGGCTCCTGTATATTTTATATGAAGTGGTTCAATACTGACTCCACAGAGTTTGCAATAACTTAAAGATATACAGTATAATTCTTTTTAAAAATTGCAAGGAAATACACTAAAAAGAAATAAAAATGGAATACTAGCAATTGATTAACTGAAAATAAGGCAGGAAAGAAGAAATGGATAAGGAAAAGCAACAATAACAACAACGAAATCATTTGAGGGAAAAAATAGACACAAAGTGGCATACTTAGGTCTAAGTATATCAATAGTTACATTAAATGTAAACGGACTATGTTTTACAATTAAAAAGCAAGCATTATTGATCTGTATAAAGCAGCAAGACACAACTATATGCTGTCCCTAAAAAGATGTATTTTAATTATAAAGGCACAAAGAGCTAAAAATTATAAAGGATGAAAAACTATATATCATAGACATACTATTCATAATAGACCTGAATTGCTATATAACAAGGGTGAATACATCAGAAAGAATTTCAATGTGTATGTGTTTTAAAACAGTTTTGACAAAAATGAAGCAACTATTGATAAAAAGAGAAATATAGGCAAAAACCACAAACATACTTGGAAATTTTATCACATTTATCCTGGTAGTTATAAAAAGTAACCAAAAATAATCAGAGTAAGAAAAGAAATAAAGTAATTAATACTATTTTATTAGTAGTGTTCTCCAGAGAAACAAAACCAATAGAATATATATGTATATTACACAGAGCATAGTAGAGTATAGTGAAATTTGCTCAGTTGTGTCCAACTCTGCGACCCCATGGGCTTTAGCCTGCCAGGCTCCTCTGTCCATGGAATTTTCCAGGCAAGAATACCTGGAGTGGGTAGCCGTTCCCTTCCTCAGAGGATCTCCCCAACCCAGGGATCAAACCCAGGTCTCCCTCATTGCAGGTGGATTGTTTACCATCTGAGCCACCAGGGAGGCACATATGTTTTATACTCAGTTCAGTCCAGTTGCTTAGTCATATCCGACTCTCTGTGACCCCATGGACTGCAGCATGCCAAGCTTCCCAGTCCATCACCAACTCCTGGAGCTTACACAAACTCATGTCCACTGAGTCGGTGATGCCATCCAACCAGCTCATCCTCTGTCGTCCCCTTCCCCTCCTGCCTTCAATCTTTCCCGGAATCAGGATCTTTTCCAATGAGTCAGTTCTTCACATCAGGTGGCCAAAGTATTGGAGTTTCAGCTTCAGCATCAGTCCTTCCAATGAATATTTAGGAATGATTTCCTTTAGGATGGACTGGTTGGATCTTCTTACAATCCAAGGAACTCTCAAGAGTCTTCTCCAACACCACAGTTCAAAAGCATCAATTCTTCGGTGCTCAGCTTTCTTTATAGTCCAACTCTCACGTCCATACAAGACTACTGGAAAAACCATAGCTCTGACTAAACTGACATTTGTTGGCAATATGTATATATGGAGATTTATTGTAGGAATTGACTCTCATGGATAGTAATGGAGACCAAGAAATCCTACAATCTGTTATTATAAATCAAAGAACCAGTAAAGATGGTGTTATAACTCAGTCCAAGCCTTTGACTGTGTGGATCACAACTAACTGTGGGAAATTCTTAAAGAGGTGGGAATACCAGACCACCTTACTTGCCTCCTGAGACATCTGTATACAGATCAAGAAGCAACAGTTAGAACCGGACATGGAACAGACTGGTTCAAATTTGGGAAAGGAGTATGTCAAGGCTGTGTATTGTCACTCTGCTTATTTAACTTATATGCAGAGTACATCATGCCAGGCTGGGTGAAGCTCAAGCTGGAATCAAGACTGTCAGGAGAAGTATGAATAATCTCCATGCAGATGATACCATTTTAATGGCAGAAAGCAAAGAAGAACTAAAGAGCCTCTTGATGAAAGTGAAAGAGGAGAGTGAAAAAGCTGTCTTAAAACTCAGCGTTTAAAAAACTAAGATCATGGAATCTAGTCCCATTACTTCATGTCTATTTGACATGAAGTAATGGGACTTCATTATTTTTCATTATTTCTATTTTTGACATGAAAAATAGAAACAGTGACATACTTTATTATCCTGGGCTCCAAAATCACTGTGGACTGTTACTGAAAGCCGTGGAATTAAAAGACACTTGCTCCTTGGAAGAAAAGCTATGGACAAAGCTAGATAGTGTATTAAAAAGCAGAGACATCACTTTGCTGACAAATATCTGTCGAGTCAAAGCTGTGGTTTTCCAGTAGCCACGTATGATGTGAGAGTTAGGCCATAAAGAAGGCTGAGTGCTGAAGAACTAATGCTTTCAAACTGTGGAGAAGACCTTGAAAGTCCCTTGGATTGCAAGGAGATCTAACCAGTCAATCCTAAAGGCAATCATCCCTGAATGTTCATTGGAAAGATTGGTGCTGAAGCTGAAGCTCCAATACTTTGGCCACCTAATGTAAAGAGCTGACTCACTGGAAAAGACCCTGATTCTGGGAAAAATTGAAGGCAGAAGGAGAAGGAGGCGACAGACGATGAGATGGCTAGATGACATCACTGACTCATTGGACGTTAGTCTGAACAAACTCCGGGAGACGGTGAAGGACAAGGAAGCCTGGCATGCAGCAGTCCATGGGGTCACAAGGAATCGGACATGACTGAGTGACTGAACAACTGCAATCTTTACCTTACAGACATTTAACACAAGTTCAGAATCCACATTCTTTAAAGGTGTACATGAACTATGATCCAGGATAAATCATACCGAGCCATAAAATAAGTCTCAGTGAAGTTCAAAAGACAAGACAGTATTAGTAATTATATTCTGTGACCATATGAAATTAAGTTATTGTTCAGTGAGATATCTAGAAAAGTTCCAATATTTGAAAATTTAATAGTCAACTTCTGATTAACACATGGATCATAGAAGAAATCATTAATCAGAAAATATTTTGAACCAAATGCTAATTAAATTGCAACATTCCAAAATTGGTGGCATGAAGCTTATATAGTATATAAGGGAAATTTATACCATTAAATATTTATATTAGAATGAGAGAAAGCCTTAACATTAATAATTAAATTTTCTATTTTAAGGAGCCTTATGATTGTAATTAACTTAAGGTTATCATAAGATTATTTTAAGAGCCTAGATAAATATATAAAAATTTAATTCATAGAAGGAAAGAAATAAGATCAAAACTCAAACAAATAGAGAAGAGACACAACTGAAAAGTTTTGGAAAACCAGGAGTTAGTTTTGTTAAAGGTTAATAAAATGTATAAGTTCTAGCAAGAGTGATAAAGATAAAAAGAGAGAAATCACAAAATTCTGAGATTAGGGTTTGAAAGATAGTATATTACTTCAGATCCTACAGAAATCAAAAGGATTTTAGATACTATGGAAAACTTTTTGTGAATGAATCTGGCATGGTAGATAAAGTTGACAAATTCATTAAAAACATACAACTTACCAAATCTGATACCAGGTGAAACAGGAAATATAAATGCCTTATATCCATCAGAAAAATTGAATCATATACCAGAAACTTCCACATGAAGATAATACTAAGCCTTGATGGTTTTAACGGTGAGTTCTCTCAAATTTAAGGAAGACATAGTATCAATCTTATACAATTTTCCCCCAAAATAGACGAAGCACACTTCCCTACTTGTTTTATGATGACAGCACAATTGTGATATCAAAGACACCACAAGAAAAGAAAATCATAGACCAATCTCCTTCACAAAAATCCTTAAGAAAATATTCACACATCAAATTCCACAATAAAAGCATAATATATAATAACAAAACAGGTATTAATTATCTAGACTATGTTACTTCATGGACTCAGGTTAAATTATTGCTTAGTCTTTTACTATTCAAATTCCCTGGTGTCTGGTCAGGGGCCTTGTGCAACTTTGTCATTGCCAGTAATTCATAGTATTATTCTCTGCTCTTTTAACTCCTTTTTGGTCCATGGCGGAACATCTGCTTTTCATACGAAGTCAAGCTCAGGAAAAATAAAAATGTTCACTAGCTTCATCCTTTCTATTCAAAATGAATAAACTTTATTCAAAATAAAGTGAAAAAGAATGTTTTTCACTTCAGGAAAATGTCTTCTTCTACTATGTAGACTGTCTACTTTATTCAACAGAAAATTTCCAGTGAGAAAACTGGCAAGGCTTTCTAGCATTCTGAATTTCAGCATTTTATTTGAGAAGGAAAACATGAACACAGCTTCCTACTATTCATCCCTCGAATTCCTAGAATGCTGTTTAGATGATAAAATGAATTCTCCCATTTTCTCCTTGATGCTTCTTCTTGTGCAGGCATTATTTTCATCCACACTACTGACTAAAGAAAGTGAAGTTCAGAACAGGGTAAAAGAGGCTCACAGAGGATTACAAAAAAGGCAAATAGCATATTTGCCAAGGGTCTGTTGTGTGTTCAGAACTACACTAGTCTCTGTGAAAGCAGATGATAAGATACAGTGGAATCATGCTCTATTTTCTCTCAACCTTTGAAATTAGTTTTCTAAAACCTATCATCCAATTGAACCATCATTTCCTTTCTTGTTTATTGCTTCTAAGATCATAAGAATTTCCCTCCTGGGTGACTAGCACTTTATTGAATCAGCCAGAACAAATCTAGATTCATGGCAAAATGATTGTCAACAACAAACAGAAAAACATGATGGTCAAATCCAAGGAAAACACATAGTTAGTAAAAATAAATGTAGGCCATAGAATCTTATAACTCAAAGAAATGCAACTTGGATAATGGTTGCAACATAGTAGATAGTCAATAAATACTGATTAAATTAATGAATGAGTAGAACTGTGAGATAAAGTTTTGCCTATTGAATTATAGGTACATAATAGATAGACAGACATAGATAGATAGACTTGTATGTACCCAGCTGTGTCTCACGCTTTGCAAACTATTGGACTATAGCCCTCCAGGCTCCTCCGTCCATGGGATTATCCCTGCAGGAACACTGGAGGGGGTTGCCATTTCCTACCCCAGGTGATCTTCTTGAACCAGGGACCAAACCTGTTTCTCCTGCACCTCCTGCATTGGCAGGCAGATTCTCTGCCACTGAGCTCTCTGGGAAGCCCAGGTGGATAGATAGGCAGACATAAATATAAAAAGAGGCAGTATGACCCAGTACTCTTAAGGATATGTTGAAACTGGCATTCCTCTTTGTTGCCCTTGGCATTATAGATTCAAACAATCATTTTAGAATGAATAAAAAGAGTAATAATGATGTCATATGCTATAAATGAGTAAATTTATTGTGGGTAACATAGCCAAGAGTAACCATCCAAAATAAGGAGGAACTGTATCACCTCACACCTGTCAGAGTAGCTATCATTAAGAAAATGCACAAATAACAAATGTTGGCGAGGATATGGAGAAAAGGGAAACGTCATTCATTGCTGGTGGGAATGTGAACTGGCACAGCACGATGGAAACCAGTGTGAGAGTTTCTTACAAAAACTAACGATAGAACTATCATATGACCCAGTAATTCCGTGCCTGAGTGTATATCCTCAAAGCCCCCGATTCACTCATTCAAAAATATACATTTCCCCCCAGTGTTTACAGGGCTTCCCTGTAGGCTCAGATAGTAAAGAATCTACCTGCCCTCAGGAGACCTGGGTCGATCCCTGGGTTGGGCAGATTCTCTGGAGGAGGAGATGGCAACCCACTCCAGGAGGACCCTGGCGTGCTGCAGTCCATGGGGCTGCAAAGAATCAGACACGACTGAGCAACTAAGCATGACAATGTTTTTAGCAGCATTATTTATAACAGCTAAGATGTGGAAGCAACCTAAGTGTCTATCAAAAGATGACTGGATAAAGAAGATGTGGTCTATGTATACAATGGAATACTAATCAGCTATAAAAAAAATGAAATTTTGTCATTTGCTACAATGTGGATGGACTTGGAGGGTATTATGCTTAGTGAAATAAGTCAGACAGAGAAAGATAAATATTGTTGATATCACTTAAATGTAGAATCCAAAAAAATTAAACAGACTAGGTAATATAATAAAAAAGAAACAGATTCCCAGATATAGAGAATAAATTAGTGGTTACCAGAAGGGAGGGAGAAGGGGGACTAGCAAGATACGGGTAGGGCATTAAGAGGTACAAATTACTATGTACAGAAAAAAATATTGTCCAAGGATATTCCATACAACACAGGGACAATAGCCAATATTTTATAATAACTATACATGGAATATAATCTTTAAAAATTGTGAATCACTGTGTTGTACACCTGAAACATAGAATATTATACATCAACTATGCCTCAATAAAAATGTAAACAAATAGACAAACAAAAACAAAGACAAGCAAACAAAAGCTTTGAAACTATAAAACCTGTTCAAATACATCATTACTATTCTTGGAATTGTATTATTCTGTTCTTATCCTTTTTGTGCATGGGAAGCTAGAATAAAAGTCTTAATATTATAAAAAATAAATAGAATTATATGTTTATAGAAAAGTGTTCAGAGTAGCATAATTTATAATAGATAAAAACTGAAAACAGTTCTTTCTCTTCACTTTGTTTCCTATCCATAATTGTCTTCTTTCTCTTTAAATTCAGTTTTGAAGTTTTGAGTTTAGTTACCTGGGAGGGCCTCAGCCAAACTTGATCTACATAGGTCTTATTGGATGGTCTTCATTCCTTGATAAGAATGCATTGCTTCAGTTTCTTAAAGTATTGCCCACAAATTCAATTCTTGCTCTTCAGAATCAGTTATTAACTTTCCATATCTTTATGTTCTTTCCAAAGAAATCAATTTTGGGTAAAGAGAAGGGTAAGCAACCCTGTCTCTCTAATCCACTCACGTTTTTATTCAGTTTTTCAAAGTTGTTAGAGCTAAATTTCACATTTCATTTTGGGCTGCTATGTAATGAGCAAAAGTGGTGTTGTTTTTGTTGCTGTTCAAAACAATGTTGTATGCATTATCATGAAGGTGTTTACCAAACAAATGTCAATCACAAGTTATCTATTACCCGGTAGGACAAATTGCTTCCCACTATTTGATAGAAGAGGTTTACCTGTTACGTGGTGGGTGTTGTTCTCACCAGATTATGGTTCCAAATGAGAGATGGGTCAGTCTTTATGAAGAGAAGTGTTAAACAGATCAGACTTTTAAAAAATGGACTTTATTATTTAGAGCAGTTTTAGGTTCATAGCAAAACTGAGCAGAAAGTACAGAGTTCCCAGTATATCCCCTACCCCCACATACAGAAGCCTCTGCCCCTAATAACATCCCCTACCACAGCGGTACATGTGCTACAACTGATGGACCTAAATGGACACATCATCATCGTCAGTCACACCAGGGTTCACTCTTGGTATGGGACGGTCTGTGGGTTTCGACAAACATCTAAGGACATGTGACTACCATTATTCTGTAGGAATAGCAAAGATCAGAATCTCGTTGAGCACACAGTGAGGATGGACAGGATGCAGACTGAACACAGGGCACATTGTCCATTTCTGATTATGAACAGCTTCTAGCACAGTGACAGTATTTTGAGGAACATTCCTATGGGGCATGAATACATTAGGCCCATTCTCAGTTATTCCTGTCACCAATTGTCCAGAATCCCTCCTTCCAATTTCCTAATCACTTGCCATATTGTTAGCCAACTGCTTATGACTCAGTTTGGAACTGCACCTTAGGCCATTTCTCCTTTTCCAGGGAAAAAAAGACAATGAAATGTGGTGTTTTATGTTTTTTCCACCTGTGGGGAAAGACTTCTCCCCACCACAGTCCTTTGGGGCCACACTGAATAGATTAACACAGTAATAGTAACCTTATTGCTGGTACCAGCAATCTATAAATCGGGCTTGTATTTTTCCCTTCTCCATCAACTTAGGGCATTTTCTGTGAGGACACAGATGTGGGTTGATGAGGGGTGTATGCGGTGGGGGGGTAGGGGACATGGTAGTACAGCAAGAGTCTGATGGTATTGGCTTTACTGTGTATGTACAGGAGAGTGGCCTAAATTCTGGTTCAGTGACAAAGGGTGGGAGTAAAAGATGTATGTCACCAATTCACTCAACAAATTAATGATAAATGAGTCTTTTTTTAAAAAAAATCAATGAAACAATAGCTTTCCTGAAACCACCACCTAGTATTCTGCTTTCATCTCATTGGCCAGAATTTTGCACATGGATCATATCAACCAAGTGACTAGTTTCAAGGGGACACACTGAAATGCTGAAAAATATTCAGGTTTTATTAGAAAGGAAGAGGGAGAAATAGATGGTTGGCAGCAAGGGCTTCCCTTGGCGGCTGAGATGGGAAAGAATCTGCCTGCAATGCAGGAGATGTGGGTTTGATCCCTGTGTCAGAGAGATCCCCTGGAGAAGGAAATGGCAACCTACTCCAGAATTTGCCATGGACAGAGGACCCTGGTGGGCTACAGTCCATGGGGTTGCGAAGAGTCAGACACAACTGAGCAACTAACACTTTCTTTCACTGGCAACAAGGAGTATCATCAAAGTTACCTCCCTGAAATGGATAGAAAGAAACTGCTACAACTCAGAGATGATAAAAATCATCTGCTTCTATTTTATTAAAAATTAACTTGTAAAAAGTGGCAATGAACAAATTTCAACCATTGTTTCTAAATATTGTAACTAAAAACTAAAAGCATTTTAAAGTTGGAGATAGGCACTATTAGGCACTTGTTTCCTCATCCCTTCTATCGTTTCTTGTAAAGTTATAAACGTTTACAGTCTCTTAATTGTCTAGTGCATTGTTGGTCAGACTGTGTTTGGGGCCTTCTCAGCCTCTGCGCCACAGCAGCTGGACCCACAGCTGGGACTTTGAGAACTACGCTGCCTTAATCTCAGCGGCTCCGCTGCCTGTGTGTCTGTCAGGGCTCTTTGAACAATGGCTGTACCACTAAAAGAACTGAAAAAAACCACCAATTCAAGTCTGACTCCCTAGTTGTACAGAAAAAGAAACCAAACAAAAGTTAAGTGACCAAAAACCTAAAGGAGAACATCAGAAGTGAAGCCTTTTACTGTTTTTAAATTTTTCTTAGTATTTCCACCAGCCATCTTCTAACTCATCCTTAACAGGCTGTTAAAGTTATCCTTGTCACTGTTGGTTAAACAGATGGGCCTATGAAGCATCTGGCAATAGAAATTCACCCTCTGAATTCTAGTCTAATTAATTGCCATGTAATAGATGTTTAGTAAAAAATGAAACAAAACAAATCTTTTTACAACACAGACTCATTATTTCAGATTTTGGTTGTGGTTTTGCTTATGCAAAAAGAAAAAAATATGTACCTACATTTGGCCTGTTTCTCCAAGAATCACTGCATTTTCAAATTAGGGTGTGTGATTTATCTATGTTACACTACATATTGTAAAACTGTAAAAGCAGACACTGTGTTAGGCACTGTGGCTTCCACTCAGGGAGTTCAGAAACTTCTTTTGGGCCTAAAACGGACAGAAAACATTTTTCTGTGTTTTCACTAATTCTCTTCCGGATTTTGGGCTGAAGTGGTGAAGAATTTGTTATGAGGTACTATAATAACAATTGTACTGGTAGGGTTATTTTCCTCTAAGAAGAAAATGATCGCATTCCATATTTTTAAATCTGCAATGGCCAAAAAAATTTCTACTTAAAACCACAATGATGAAGTTAGGAAGTATGACGTTTACAATGTCCCCACCAAAATCAGTTTACAATCTTGTTTTGAATTTGATATATCTTACCATGATGAAATTCTTAATGGTTTTAATTTATTTGGCTTATGCTTTTAATTATAGATTCATTGTTATAACAGCTTTCAACTGTTTAGAATTTTTTCAGGATGGCAAGCAAGAATATGTGTATCTCTTAATAACAGTTGCTCCAAATTCTTTGTTTATTATTTTTAATAACTTCTTGAAAATCTTAATCAGAAAGGAGTTATAGAACAAAGAGCTCCAGCCTCGACCATAACATGAGGAAGTGATTTTAGCACTCTAAAACTATGCTGGAGGATGAGCCCAGCAAAAACAGGGTGGTGCTTACACACACAGTCTCCCTTCTCTAAAAACAACAGCTGGAAGTGCCTGTTGTCACTGGTGGGGGAGGGTATGATGGAAGAAACATTTTTTTTTTTTTTTTTAGTGTTGGAAATTTTTCAGTGAGATCATGATGTCACCAGGATATGTTTTGTCTGTGATTATGATTTGCATAAATTCCTTCCCATGGAACTATGTGAAATATAAAGGAATGTTTTATGGTACATTTTGTGTCTATGGTGCCAATACTTTTAAGAGTCTATGAAGGAGATCTAATGTATGAAGAATTTGTTTTGCAAATTCTCTCAAAGGAAGAACAAATGAAAAAGAAACAGGGCTGGCAAATACTACAACTTCACATTGTACTCCGAGAAAGACTGGGATTGTTTTTCATTCCTGATCACTGACTAATATTTTAACTTTGTACGACATACTTTTGACAAGAGGATCTTCATTTTCTTTCATACTTACAGCTTGAGAGAGCTACTCATTTTATTATTCTTCCTGTTATAATTAACTTGGACTATTTTGTCAAAGTTCTGTGTTTGGAAGATTTTAGTCATCAAGCAAAATGTATTTGGGGCACATTTTAAAAGATTCATTTTGACATCAAGTTAAGGAATATCTTGCTATAGAGCAGAGATATTTGAGTATCAAATAAAATGTCTGGAAATGAAGAGCCATTGAGTTTGCTGCAAAGGGATTTTAATTGCCAAAACATCATTTGAAACTTGTGTATGTGGTTCAAGTTGACTCATCAGTCCCCACGTCGATCAGAGAATATAAATAATGTAGAGGGAGTGTTCTCAGTAATTTTCTCATCTTGTATTCTCCTTTCTTGAGGTTTCCGTCCTGGTTAAATTTTTGTTTGGTTAGAATCCTTTGCCTAGTAATTGCCTCCAATGGAACACACCTTTTTAATATTTTTGAATCCTTGTATATCTACACAGCTCACTTTCTCTGTTTTTTTTTTTTTTTTTTTTTGACACTGGTAAATGATTGAATCCCTTCTTAATTCCTGTGTAGCAGATAAAAGTTCAATCCTAAATGTTTTTGCTCTTCCTTGAAAATAACCACTTCTTTTGGAAGCTTAAAATAGCTCCTTGAATGTAGTATTAATTAACATGTGTCTTTTCTGATAGGCTTCCCAGGTGGCACTAGTGGTAAAGAACCTGCCTGCCAATGCAGGAGATATAAGAGACGAGGATTCAGTCCCTGAGTCAGGAAGATCCCCTGGAGAAGGGCATGGCAACCCAGTCCAGTATTCTTGCCTGGACAATCTCACGAACAAAGCAGCCTGATGGGCTGCAGCCCATAGGGTCGCACAGAGTTGGACACTACTGCAGCGACTTAGCTGCCATGCACATCTTTTCTGATAAGCCCTTCCTGAAACTCTCTGAGCCCTTCTAGTCTGAAAATTCAAGTCTTTTCTCTCCTTAGAGAAAAATTTAAAAGTTACGGGCTTAATGATTTCCTTTCCAGCATCTGTTACTTTTCCTCTTTCCGGAACTCCTGTTTTCCCATTTTCAGTTCTCTTGCAGGATGACAGGTGCTATAGTTGGAGTCTCCTAGAAACCCCTGGGAACTGGCTCAGCATTCAAGAAGGTAATTAGATCAAGTTGTGTTAGGCTGTACAGGCTGCAAACATGCCTGACAAGCAAGCTAGAGTATTGAGTATGGTCCTGTAGCCATCATATGGTGCATTATGTACCTCAAGATTAATGAGGTGTATTTGATCCAGGTGAAGAGGTCTCTGGCAGGTCTCCAGACAACACTCCATCCTGGAGCACTCTCGGCTTATGTGTATCAGGCCAGGCTTAGAAGAGGACAAGTATGCTTTCAGACAGTCTGATGGGAACTTGATTGATTTGGATGTTAACTACAACCATATAGGCTTGACTAAGACCTTTGGAGGCCAGGAGATGTGTGTCTTCCTCAGAAAATGGTGATCTTTCTGTTGGGTACTATGACTCCTCTGATGTTCTTCTGAATCCTTTAGATGAGCACAACTGGTTTGATTTACCCAAGCAGTTGTGGCCCTGTCCCTGATCTTCATGTCAGTGATGCTACTTGTGGATATTTATCAATAACGTAGTCATGTTCTCCTGAATCTATCATGGTGTTCTCTTGTCATCCAGTTCTTGTATATCTTTTCATATTTTGCCTTATATTTGTATTTCTTCCTCTGTATTATGAGATCTCACCCTGAATTGATCATTCATTTGTATTGTTATCATTCCCTCTTTAATTCACCATCCTATTTTTTTAATTAAAAAATCATGTTTTGTTTCCTAAGTTCCAGAAAGGGTTTTGTGTATATGTGTGTGTGTGTGTGTGTGTGTGTGTGCGCGCGCACACTCACATACCATCATTCACCTTCTTATATGTTTTGTGTTTTGGGTATTATTTTATGGACCAATTGTGTTTTCTTTCCTCCAAGCAGTTCCTCCAGTGGTGTGAGCACCATGCTGGTGTGTGTTCTTACCCTGGACCTTGAGCGTGTCCTTCCTCTAGCTGTCTACTGGGTCCCCTCAGCTGCATAACAATTGTTTTTTGCCTCTTCAACAGGCTCAGTGCTGGAACCAGGAGTAGCAGCCATTTTGTAAATGGTGGTAAATGTGGTAGCTTCTTCTACTGGGGGGATGCATGCTAAGTCACTTCAGTCATGTCCGACTCTTTGCAACCTCATGGATGGTATAGCCCGCCAGGCTCCTCTGTCCATGGAATTCTCCAGGCAAGAAAACTGGAGTAGGTTGTCATTTCCTTCTCCGGGGGTCTTCCCGATCCAGGGATCAAACCCACGTCTACTGTGGCTCTTGCACTGCAGGTGAATTCTTTACCCCTGAGTCACTACGGAAGCCCTCTATTGGGGGCAGCTGATATATTAGACAAGGAAGAATCTTTGAATTGAAAGATGCAAAGTGAGTTTTTAAGCATCATATAGTTGGTAGTAACTCTTTTGGGACCAGAATTGAACTTTCTAAACTCCAGATCTCACTTTAAAATATACAAACTGTTCCACTTCTTTACTTCTTTTCTGTTGGCTAATGGTCTAACTAATCTGAATAACACACATCTTTCACATAGACAAGACTCTAAAAACTAGAATATTATGACAAAAATGATTTTTTTTTCTGGTCTTAATGAGTAAAATCATCACACTCAAAGTTTAGACTTTAAAAACTAAATTAACCCTAGGATAAATTTAAGATAGATGATAAGCTACAATGACTTATTCCTGAAAAATTGCGACAAATGTTAACAAATAAAACTCCAGTGACAAATGACTACTACCCTTATGAAGGGACTCTTAAAACTCAACAAAAGTGAAAAGTTTTATGACCATGAAAGTACCATTTATTAGCAGATTGCTCACAGCCATATTAAAGTTAATTGTGGTTGCTTTCAGTGAGGGAATTATTTCTTTGGTTAGTGTTCTTTTTATGATAAATGTCTCAGGCTATTCATTCACTGAATATTTTGAACAGTATTTTACTGCCCCATAATCCTTCTCCGTTCAGCTGTGTTTTAAGATACTTTAAAGAAAGTGACAACAAAATCTCACTCCTGGCTTGTAGCTGACTATTCTTCTATTCTTTCCTTTCTGTGCGTAAAATTTCTTAGGTAAATACAACTGAGAGGAAGTGGGTATATCAAAGGGGCCTAATTCTGCTAGTCTGGGGACTTCTGCAAAAGAAGGTTGCTCTCTTTGAAAACAATTGTCTGGAAGACAAGAAGCTTTAGGCAGGGCCACCTGCTGGGCAGTACACATATGAAACAGCCTGACAGTTTCCCATCTCCACTGGCAACCAGAAAAAGCATTTCCTACCCAACGGCCCTCCCTTTGTTATAGCTTTTCAGATGGTAGTAGAACTCTGGTTTCAATAATGGCCACAGCTTGAAAAGCATACCCGTACTTCAAAACAGAAATTCTAGGAGCCTATTTTGAAAAATATATCTTAATTAAAAAAAAAAAAAGATAGCCAAGGCATGGAAAAATATGAGAAATTTGGATGAAATGCTTAGATTGCCAAATATTGATTATTTAACATTAACACAAATCCAAGTCCCTGGCTATTACAATTTATGCCATAGTTATCTCTATATCGAGACGTGTCAAAAAATTCATCCCAAAGGGTGAGGTGGTTGGGTGGCATCACTGACTTAATAGACATGAGTCTGAGCAAACTCTGGGAGATAGTGAAGGACAGGAAAGTCTGGTATGCTACAGTGCATGGGGTCACAAAGAGTCAGACATGACTAGCAACTGAACAATAACAAAAGATTAATTACTGGACAAGGAAACTAAATCCCTAAACAGGGAATCCAATTTTAACATTTAAGTCACCAACCATTTTTCTCATTAATTTCAAATGTAGTTTAAATATTGGTGGGAGCATTAGTTTTCTAGAGCCGCTACAGCAAAATACCACAAAAAGTGTCTTCAACAACAGATTTTTATCTTCTTACACTTCTGGAGGCTGGAAGTTCAATATCAAGGTGTTAGCAGGTTTGGTTTCTCCTGAGTTCTCTATCATTGGCGAGGTACTGGTGGAGAAATGGGGTCCTGGGCCAACAACTAGTACCAATTATCAGGCATGAGAGTCAGTCACATTGGAAATGGAGCTTCTGGCCTCAGACAAGTTTTGAGAAACCTCTTCCAACTGACGTCTGACTGCAATTGATAGATGCCCAAGAAAATCCCCTCAGCCAAGCTCTTACAAAGTCCGGACCCATAGAATCTTTGAGCATAATAAATGGTTGTTTGTTGCCATAAAGTCTGGGCTAATTTTCTGCATAACTTTAGACAACTGAAACAGGTTGAATGTTACAAGTATAGTTGAAATTCATGGTTTTTTAAAGTTATGATCATTACTTTATTTAAAAATTACTAATTTTTTTTCTATGTTTTAAGGGCACTGATTTATTATACCCTGAATATTTCCCTGTATTTTATTTTTCAATGTGTCTCAAAATATTCTTTATCTCCCTTTTTTCCCCTTCTTTGTCACTTTCTCATCTTTTTTTCTCTTTGTTCTCTTCCTCCATTTACTAATCCTTTTCTTTGTTCTACATATATTGATTTAATATCTATAATGATTTAGAATGAACACATTATAACTCCCCCTATCAAGACATAGAGTCTACTTCACCGTGTTCTTAACTCTGGGCTGGTCTTAAGTCTTGTTTTGCAGATAGAATGTTCTAGAATGACTAGCCAGTTCTGATATTAAGCTTTGAGACACCTTGTAGCTCCTATTTTTTTCTCTTGCTGCTTTGAGGTCACTATGTGAGGAAGTCTAGGCCAGCCTTCTGGAGGATAAAATTGGGAAATGAGCCATCCCTGATCAGACTCCTACACCAACCAGCCCTACACAACCCACAGATGGACTGTAGCATCATGAGTGACCTCATTAATTAGCTAGAAAAGACTCAAAAGACTTTCCAGATGGACTCACTGAATTATGAGCATGTGGAATGACTGATTATTTTAAACTCACTATGTTTTGGCACGATTTCTTGTCATTGTTGTTCAGTCACTAAATTGTGTCTGACTCTTTGTGACCCCATAGACTGAAGCACAGCAGGCTTCCCTTCACTATCTCCCAAGTTTGCTCAAACTCATGTCCATCTGACAAAATGTGGTCCACTGGAGAAGGGAATGGCAAACCACTTCAGTATTCTTGCCTTGAGAAACCCATGAACAGTACGGCAAGGAAAAAAGATAGGATACTGAAAGATGAACTCCCCAGGTCGGTAGGTGCCCAATATACTGCTGGAGATCAGTGGAGAAATAACTCCAGAAAGAATGAAGAGACGGAGCCAAAGTAAAAACAACACCCAGTTGTGGATGTGACTGGTGATGGAAGTGAAGTCTGATGCTGTAAAGAGCAATATTGCATAGGAACCTGGAATGTTAGGTCCATGAATCAAGGCACATTGGAAGTGGTCAAATAGGAGATGGCAAGAGTGAACACTGACATTTTAGTGAACTAAAATGGACTGGAATGGGTGAATTTAACTCAGATGACCATTATACCTACTACTGTAGGCAAGAATCCCTTAGAAGAAATGGAGTAGCCATCATAGTCAACAAAAGAGTCCAAAATGCAGCACTTGGATGAAATCTCAAAAATGACAGAATGATCTCTGTTCATTTACAAGGCAAACCATTCAATATTATGGTAATCCAAGTCTATGCCCTGACCACTAATGCTGAAGAAGTTGAAGTTGAATGGCTCTATGAAGACCTACAAGACCTTCTAGAACTAATACCAAAAAAAGATATCTTTTCATTATAGGGGACTGGAATGAAAAAAGAAGGAAGTCAAGAGATCCCTGGAGTAACAGGAAAATTTGACCTTGGAGCACAAAACGAAGCAGGTCAAAGGCTAACAGAGTTTTGCCAAAAGAATGCATTAGTTATAGCAAACACCTTCCTCCAACAACACAAGAGAAGACTCTACACATGGACATCACCAGATGGTCGACATTGAAGTCAGATTGATTATATTCTTTGCAGCCAAAGATGGAGAAGCTCTATACAGTCAGCAAAAACAAGACCAGGAGCTGACTGTGGCTGAGATCATGAACTCCTTATTGCCAAATTCAGACTTAAATTAAAGAAAGTATGGAAAGCACTGGACCATTCAGGTATGACCTAAATCAAATCCCTTATGATTATACAGTGGAAGTGAGAAATAGGTTCAAGGGATTAAATCTGATAGACAGAGTGCATGAAGAATGATGGATGGCAGTGATCAAGACCATCCCCAAGAAATAGAAATGCAAAAAGGCAAAATAGTTGTCTGAGGAGGCCTAACAAATAGCTGAGAAAAGAAAAGAAGCTAAAGGCAAAGGAGAAAATGAAAGATATACCCATTTGAATGCAGAGTTCCAAAGAATAGCAAGGAGAGATAAGAAAGCCTTCCTCAGTGATCAATGCAAAGATATAGAAGAAAACAATAGAATGGGAAAGACTAGAGATCTCTTCAAGAAAATTACAGCTACCAAGGGAATATTATCATGCAAAGATGGGCACAATTAAGGACAGAAATAGTATGGACCTAACAGAAGCAGAAGATATGAAGAAGAGGTGGCGAGAATACACAGAAGAACTATACCAAAAAGATCTTCATGACCCAGATAATCATGATGGTGTTTTCACTCACCTAGAGCCAGACATCTTGGAATGCAAAGTCAAGTGGTCCTTAGGAAGCATCCTTATGAACAAAGCTAGTGGAGGTGATGCAATTCCAGTTGAGCTATTTCAAATTCTAAAAGATGATGCTGCAAAAGTGCTGCACTCAATACGCCAGCAAATTTGGAAAACTCAATAGCGGCCACAGGACTGGAAAAGGTCAGTTTTCCCTCCAATCCCAAAGAAAGGCAATGCCAAAGAATGTTCAAACTACTGCACAACTGCACACATCAAAGTAATGCTCAAAATTCTCCAAGTCAGGCTTCAACTGTACATGAATCAGGAACTTCCATATGTTCAAGCTGGATTTAGAAAAGGCAGAGGAACCAGAGATCAAATTGCCAACATCTGTTGGATCATCAAAAAAGCAAGACAGTTTCTGAAAAAGCATCTACTTCTGCTTTATTGACTATGCCTAAGCCTTTGACTGTGTGGATTGCAACAAACTATGGAAAATTCTGAAAGAGATGGGAATGCCACACCACCTGACCTGCCTCCTGAGAAATCTGTATGCAGGTAAAGGAGCAAAAGTTAGAACTTGACATGGAACAACAGACAGGTTCCAAATCGGGAAAGGAGCACGTCAAGGCTGTATAGAGTCACCCTGCTTATTTAACTCATATGCAGAGTACGTCATTTGAAATACCTGGCTGGATGAAGCACAAGCTGGAATCAAGATTGCAGGGAGAAATATCAATAACCTCAGATATGCAGATAACACCACCCTTATGGCAGAAAGTGAAGAGGAACTAAAGAGCCTCTTGATGAAAGTGAAAGAGGAGAGTGAAAAAATTGGCTTAAAAGTCAACATTGAGAACGCTAAGATCATGGCATCTGGTCCCATCATTTCATGGCAAATAGGTGGGGAAACAGTGGAAACAGTGACAGACTTTATTTTGGGGGGCTCCAAAATCACTGCAGATGGTGACTGCAGCCATGAAATGAAAAGATGCTTGCTCCTTGGAAGAAAAGTTATGACTAACTTAGACAGCATATTAAAAAGCAGAGACATCACTTTGCCAACAAAGGTCCATCTAGTCAAGGCTATGGTTTTTCCAGTAGTCATGTATGGATGTTAGAGTTAGACTATGAAGACAGCTGTGTGCCGAAGAACTGATGCTTTTGACTGTGGTGTTGGAGAAGACTCTGGAGAGTCCCTTGGACTCTGAGGAGATCCAACCAGTCCATCCTAAAGGAAATTATTCCTAAATATTCACTGGAATGACTGATGCTGAAGCTGAAACTCCAATAATTTGGCCAGCTAATGTGAAGAACTGACTGACTGGAAAAGACCCTGGTTTTGGGAAAGATTGAAGGTGGAGGAGAAGGGGATGACAGAGGATGAGATGGTTGAATGGCATCACTGACTTGAAGGACATGAGTTTGAGTAAGCTCTGGGAATTGGTGATGGCCAGGGAAGCCTGACATGCTGCAGTCCAAGGTGTTGCAAAGAGTCAGACACGACTGGGTGACTGTACAGAACTGAACTGAATGGCTTTAGAGTCAGTGATGCCATCCAACCATCTCATCCTCTGTTGTCTCCTTTTCCTCCTGTCTTCAATACTTCCCAGCATCAGAGTCTTTTCTAATGAGTCAGCTCTTCTCATCATGCGACCAAAGTATTGGAACTTCATCAGCTTCAACATCAGTCCTTCCAATGAATATTCAGGGTTGATGGGATGATTTGCTCTGCAGAGAATGATACTAGCTAAAACTAACACTCATAGCAGTCATGGTTAGTTTTCAACACTAGCATCTATTCTTTCTTCTTCCTAAGTAAAATAATTTCACTTTTTTTCCCCTGGATATTGATTGTCACCTAGAATAGAAGGTCCTGTAAGAACTGCCAGCAGCCATGGCATTAGGGAAAAGAGTAGGGAAGATTCATTATGTCATGGTGGAGCAAAGTTATATGCAAAGAAAGGAACTCAAGTCACAGTAACCACTCAGCAAACAGAAATAGAAGACGTGATTTTGCTGGGGGTAGGGGACAGGCTGTATCTGACTCTGCTTGATGTCTAAATGGCTCAAGTGTCCTGTAATTTGACATCTTGTTGGGCCAAAAAATTCAACTGTTTCTGTACCCCAACTTAAAGCAGGCATAAACAATGAGTTTAAAAGGGAGGAGATCAATGTAAGCTATAAGCAATCTACTGGCAGAGATTAAATTAACTATATTGCCTCTCCATGCAAAGTCATTATTTCAGAAAGTCTCGAATCAGTAGCGGTTCTATGGAGCAGCTGGGAGAATGAGAGCTAAGAGGCCATTAAATGAAAGAAAAGAGACTTTGTGTTTTAATTCCACTTCTAGAAAGACACTTGGCTTTAGTTATCCAAACAAGGGATTGAATCAAAGCCAATTTAAAAGAAGTGTACTGAGTTTTAAGGAGGATCACAGTGCCAAACAAAACCAACCAAACACACACAACAAACAAGCCTAGAACCTGGCTGAGAGTAGCTGGACTCCAAGCCTAAAGCTGCAGGAAGGAGGTTTAAGAGGTGAGCAGCTTCCAGACCCTGAGCTTCACCCAGTTCACACCACACTTATGGAGAAGCAAGAATCTTCCTGAGGGCAGAACCACTGGTCTCAAGGACAATTGATAAAGGGGTGTGCATTAGTTTTCAATGCTGTATAACAAATTGCTGTGAACTTAGTGACTTAGAGTGACAGACATGTATTACTTGGGCTTCCCAGGTGGCTCAATGGGTAAAGAATCCACCTGCCATGCAGGAGACATGGGTTCGAATCCTGGATTGGGAAGATCCCCTGGAGAAGAGCATGGCAACCCACTCCAGTATTGTTGCCTGGAGAATCCCATGGACAGAGGAGCCTGATGACAGGCTACTGTCTATAGGGTTGCAAAGAATCAGACAGGACTGAAGTGACTGAGCAGGCACACATGTGTATTACTCACCGTTTCTGTGATTCAGGGGACCAGGCGTGACTTTGCTGATCCATGGCTCAGAGTCTCTGAAAGGGAAGCTGGACTGTGTCCTCATATGGAGACTCGACTTGGGGAGAATCTGCTCCTGGGCTCCTTCAGATTGTTGGCAGAATCCATTTCTCTGTGGCTGCAAGACTGATGGTTTCAGTTTATTGCTGAAGCCAGTCTCAGCTTCTAGAGACTGCTCATGATTCCTTGACCTGCAGGCTTCTCCAAGTGGCCATTTATTTCATGACAGCTTGTAGTGGAGGGAGAGAGAACTGAGAGGACAAGTCAGTCGGCTAGCAAGACGGAGTCTTATAGAATGAATGGAACTACAAGAATGACATCCCGTCACACTTTCCATATTCTTCTGGTTTGAATCAAATTGCAGGTCCTACCCACACTCTAGCAGTGAGGACTACACCAGGGTCTGAGCACCCAGATTCCAGATTATGGGGGCCACTTAAAAACTTATTTGCCATAGAGAAACTTTGCAGAGAAAGTAAACCGGGGCTTCTAGGTGGGGAGTTTATGCCTCCATTAGGGGTTAGAGTCTTTGCTTTCCTGTCTAGCAAGATTTGTTAGTTTTTATGGATCAGAAGCCATGGCACCTACAACCTTACTGAATTTAGAGAGTGTCTTTACTAAGGTAATTTTGTTCTTTCTTCAGTGTTTTGTATGGGTATATTGGAGACAGATATCTTGCATATTAGTTTATATATCATCAAACCACAAGAAGCACTTTAAGACTGGAGATCTCCAGACTGGAGCTGAATGGAATCACAGATAGACTTCAGGGTTGCTTCCTGGGCATGGAGGAAGGGTGTGTTCTATGGATGGGAAGAATATAAGTGTCTGTTTGGGTAGCCAAAGAGGCAGATTTTGTCAAAGAATATTATTTCTATGCCTTCAGATCCATTCCTGTCACACTTTCCTCTCAATTTTCAGGTGGGTCCATAGAATTTGTCATGAGGCAATGAGTAGTCAATAAGATATTAATCAGGTTTGCTAGATATCCTGCAAACACAGGGCTGTACTGCAAAATGAAAACTTGTTCCATAGCACTCATGACTTTCAAATGTCTTCCCCTGTATTTGTGGATATGAAAAACCTGTTTACAACTACCTGAGCCTGATAGCTCAGAGAAGGCAATGGCAACCCACTCCAGTACTCTTGCTTGGAAAATCCCATGGGCAGAGGAGCCTGGTATGCTGCAGTCCATGGAGTTGCGAAAAGTCGGACATGACTGACCGACTTCACTTTCACTTTTCACTTTCATGCACTGGAGAAGGAAATGGCAACCCACTCCAGTACTCTTTCCTGGAGAATCCCAGGGATGGTGGAGCCTGGTGGGCTGCTGTCTATGGGGTCGCACAAAGTTGGACACGACTGAAATGACTTAGCAGCAGTAGCAGCAGAGCCTGATAGCTAGCCCTAGCTAAAAATAATGACTATTTTTGCATGTCTTTCATATATTTTATGTTATCCAGAAATGCAACAACTGTATAAACTGAGAAAAGACTGTATTTTGTTTTGTTTAGAACTCTACCAAGAAAGAGTAGGTCATCATTTCAGAAAATCACATCACTGACATTGGGGCCCCTTATGTGTTAATGTTGCCAGCACCACTTCAGTCAGTAATTCTTCCTGATGTGTTTATATTATTCTAAGCAGAGAACTGGGCTGTGGTAAAGAACCTGCTTGCCAATGCAGGAGTCATAAGAGACTTGGGTTCAATCTCTGGGTTGGGAAGATCCCCTGGAAGAGGGCATGGGAACTCACTCCAGTATTCTTGCCTGGAGAATCCCATGGACAGAGGAACCTGGTGAGCTATAGTCTAGTAGGGTCACAAAGAGTCAGACACAACTGAAGCAACTTAGCAAGGACGCGTACAAGCAGAGAAACAATATTCGACTATTTCATCATGGCTTCTGGTGTAGCCATAATCACATTGAAATCTATAACATGGGTTATTTCTTCTTCACATTTCAGGTTGCATTGAAATTATTTCTGAAGATATATTATCTAGGAAGATCACTTCAGAATAGAAAAGGTATTATAAAGTATTTGTTATAAAAAGGGAACATTAGGCCTGACAGAGTTGTACTATCCTGATTGAAATACAGTGAGAGCCCAAATGCTTCTGGCATTTAATCTCCATGGCCATCTGAGACAAGATCATCTTTTGGAAAAAACAAAGTCAGAATTCCTGTAAACACAAAAGTCGCTACAGAGCATTAGTGCACACTTTGTGTGGGGTACTCTGCTTTACACACGTTTTTCTCAAGTAATCCTTACCCCAACATTGTTAGAAGGTATGTGGCACCAAGTTGTTAATCAAAAGACTCCAGTGTAAGTTCTAGTTCTGTCACTTACTATCTGTCATTTAGGGAAGTCATTTTTTTCCCCAAGTCTCAGATTTTTGGTAATAAAATGGAGGAAAACAATACATTTATCTCAAATGGAGAAAAAAATAAATTGATGTGAGGATTAAATGAGGTGCCACTTTGAGGATGGCATATCTTGGGGGTTACTTTAGATAAAGATAACTTGAAAGGTAACATATAACATTTTTTTTAAAGTCACTCAGTCATGTCCAACTCTTTGCAACCCCATGGACTGTACAGTCCAGGGAATTCTCCAGGCCAGAATACTGGAGTGGGTAGCTTTTCCCTTCTCCAGGGAACCTTTCCAACCCAGAGATCAAACCCAGGTCTCCTGCATTGCAGGCAGATTCTTTACCAGTTGAGCCCCAAGGGAAGTCCAAGAATACTAGAGTGGGTAGCCTATCCCTTCTCCAGCAGATCTTTTCGACCAGGAATCGAACCGGGGTCTAGATATAATATATCTTCTATTGTCCGACAAATCCTTATTTCTCAAAGTGCTATTTGAAATCTCTGGACTTGAAAATGAATATATAAGCATTTCACAAAGTTTCTGAAAATTTGAAGTGGATAATATATAAGAAAATTAAATATTGAAAAAGATAGAAATATCTTATTATTCAGTATTGAGATACTGTTACCAGTGAGATACAAATCTGTTGGCTTGTAGCTTTGGGGTAAAATGAAATAATATATCAGAATACATTTGGATTAAACATCATATTTATGACTAAGTTATGGGGTAAAATGATTACACAATGGAAATATTAAAACAATTTTGAATTGAATGATCATGAAAATACCCCATGTTGAAATTTATAGGAATAGCTAAAGTAGAGACTAGAGGGAAATGTAAAGCTTTAGATGCTTCTATTAGAAAAGAGCAAGGTTTAAAAAAATTAATTAAGCTTTCACTTCAGGAAGCTGGAAAAGGAAGTATAAACCAAAGATAGATGTAGATAGATGTAGTTAGATGTAGATAAGATATTAATATATTAAGATATTAATAAAAGTAAAAGTAGAAATCAATAAAATAGAATACAGATATGCAATAAGAAAATCAACAAGGTTAAGAACTTACCTTTCAAACTTTTATAAAGTTGATAAATCCCAAACAAAATTGACTAACAAAATAAGAGAAACCCCCCGCCCAGAATTTACCAAAAATATTAGTGAGATAAAGACATTATTCTAAATCCTTAAGCTATAGATAATATAAGGCTATTATTAGTAACAATGCTATTGCCTGGTGACTGACATAAAATTGAAAATTTCTTTGATGAATATTTATTAAAACTGACACAAGAATATACATAAAATCTAAGTAGATGTACATGTATTACAGAAATCAAATCCATAGTTAAAAACTTTCCTACAAAAAAATCCCCTCTAGGCACAAGTAGTTTTACAGGTTAATTCTAATATACATTTACAGAAGTAATTACCTCATCCAAAATTGTTGAAAGAAATAAAAAAGAGAGGGAATAATTTTAGTTCATTTCATTAGTCCAGTATAAACCCAATAACAAACTCAAGAAAAAATATTAAAAAAGGGGAAAATGTATACTAATATCCCTCATAGACACACATAGAAAAAATTTAAGCAAGATATTAATAAATCAGGTCCAGTTACATTAAAGGAGTAAAAGTACATCATGAAGTGATGAAGTGGGTTTTATCCAGTGGTACATTGGTAAATGGTCTTCCCTAGTAGCTCAGACAGTAAAAAATCCCCCTGTAATGCAGGAGACCTGGGTTCAATCCCTGGATCAGGAAGAAACACCTGCAGAAGGGAATAGCAACCCACTCCAGTATTCTTGCCTGGAGATTTACATGGACAGAGGAGCATGGTAGGCTATAGTTCTTGGGTTGCAAAGAGTTGGACACGACTGAGTAACTAAACTTGAGGGTGTGATGCTGGTAAACACTTAACAATTGCCTTTCCAAATTTAAAAAAAGGATTTATAGATATATGGAGATTAATACACACACACACACACACACACACACACACAGAGGCTTCCTAGGTGGCTCTAGTGGTGAAGAACCTGCCTGCCAGTGCAGGTAGATATAAGATATGCAGGTTTGATCCCTGGGTCGGGAAGATCCCCTGAAGGAGGGCATGGCAACCCACTCCAGTATTCTTGCCTGGAGAATCTCATGGACAGTGGAGCCTCGTGGGCTATAGTCCATGGGATCACAAAGAGTCAAACATGACTGACCCAAGTAACATTTTCAGACATATATACACACACACAAGTTCATTACAAATTTACTGAAATAAAGGATATTTGCTATATGATCTACAAATTATAATAAAATATAAATGATTTTTATTGTAAAGTCTCATTGATTTTGTTGACTTCTGTTGAATCATATTTGTATACAACTGATGTCACAACTAATGAATAAGTGCAGTTTCAATATATGTTGGTTGATATTTTAGTTTATGTTGGTAAGTAAAAGAAAAGCTAACAACAAGGAAAGAAATATAGTAGGACTTCACTAATTCATCAATAATAAGATCAAATTCTTTGCTGAATTGGTTAATGGTTTTCAAATAATTGAATTTAGTCAAATTTTCCTGGAAGTTAATAAATTTTCCTATTTTCAAATATGAAAGTTATACACTATAATGGCTACAAACAAACATGTTGTTGCTGTAAGTATAGACAATCAATAAAATGATAAGTCAAGCTTTGATTTGTAGCTTTTATTTATTTTCATGGTATAAATTCTAGTATGGGAGTTTAAGCTAGCAATGTGACTTCACTGAACCCAAATAGAGAAGCAGACTATTACACAGTATTTCCATCATATAGATGAAAAAGATTATAAGTAGTTTCAAGAGCATAAGTAATAGTAGAATGCAATAAAGTAATTAGGAAGTGATGAGTTTTGAGTACAAAGTTCATTTGCTTTTAATATAATATCTTTATAAGTTTATATAATTTGATACTTAGATATCTGTATTTAAAAACTGGCTATCAGAATTCCAGAAAATTGAACAATCAGCTCTTACAGGTTGGTATACACTGACTCTAGCACAACAGTTGTTTTATCCTAGGAATGCAAGACTGATAAAACATTGAGAAACGATCACTGTAATATACAGCATTAATAGAATAAAAAAGAAAGTTATATAGTCTTCAATAAATTAGGAAAAATGTTTGATACAATTCAATACTCATTGATAACAAAACCTCTAAGTAAAGAGGAACTGAAGAGCCTCTTCATGGACGCGAAAGAGGAGAGTGAAAAAAGCTGGCTTACAACTCAACATTCAAAATGCTAAGATCATGGCATCCAGTCCTATCACTTCATCACAAATAGACAGGGGAAAAATGGAAACAGTAACAGACTTTATTTCCCTGGGCTCCAAAATCACTGTGGATGGTGAATGCAGCCATGAAATTAAAAGACACTTGCTCCTTGTTGGAAAAGCTATGACAAACCTAGACAGTGTATTAAAAAGCAGAGACATTATTTTGCCAAAAAAGGTCCATATAGTTCAAGTTATGGTTTTTACATTAGTCATGTACAGATGTGAGACCCGAACTATAAAGAAGGTTGAGCACCGAAGAATTGATGCATTCTAACTGTGGTGCTGAAGACTCTTGAGAGTCTCTAGGAGAGTCAGGAGATCAAACCAGTCAATCCTACAGGAAATCAACCCTGAATATTCTTTGGAAGGACTGATGCTGAAGATGAAGCTCCAATATTTTGGCCACTTGATGCAAAGAGCTGATTCACTGGAGAAGATCCTAATGCTGGGAACGATTGAAGGCGGGAGGAGAAGGGGACAGCAGAGGATGAGATGGTTGGATGGCATCACCACCTCAATGGACATGTGTTTGAGCAAACTTGGGAGATAGTGAAGGACAGCAAAGCTTGGTGTGCTGTAGTCCATGGGGTTGCAAAGAGCTGAACACGACTAAGCGACTGAATAGCAACAACAAGATCTACAAAACCCATACACCCTCGCATCACAGTCAATGATGAAATACAGATAAAACATGGTTCTTGTGTGTGCTTAGTCAGGTCCAACTCTTTGTGACCCAATGGGGTGCAGCCTACCAGGCTCCTCTGTGCACAGAATTTTCTAGGCAAGAATACTGTGATGGGTTGCCATTTCCTATTGCAAGGCATTTTCCCAAACCAGGCATCAAACCTGTATCTCCTGCATTGGCAGGCAGATTTTTTTTTTACCACTGCCCAACCTGGGAAGCCCAAAGATATGGGTAAGTTTGCAATAACCTAACTAATCAGGCCAATATTGCATAGTGAAAGTGAAATGAAAGTGAAAGTTGCTCAGTCGTGTCTGACTCTGTGACTCCATGGACTTTACAGTCTATGGAATTCTCCAGACCAGAATACTGGAGTGGGTAGCCTTTCGCTTCTCCAGGGGATCTGCCCAACCCAGGGGTCGAACCCAGGTCTCCCGCATTGCAGGCAGATTTGTTACCAGCTGAACCACAAGCCTAAGAATTGAGCCAGGGTCTCTTGCATTGCAGGCAGATTCTTTACCAACTCTCAGGGAGCCCCAGTGTAGCATAAGGGCAGAACAATGAGTTAGTTGATGGTAGTCATACAAAAGTCAAAAGTTACAACAACACTTAGGAAGACTCAAGCTTCATAAAATTAAAATTTATGTGAAAGGCATGGACTTGGAAGTCCTATGAGGTAGCACTAGAGACTTCCTTATAAAACAAGATGGTACTTAAGAGCTAAGAAGCTCAGACATGAATTACCTCAGACTGTGCAGTCAACTTTCTGTCCCAACCAAGAATCAACAAGTTGGCATTTCAGATTCTGCTACCTCTACTAATCTGAGATGGTATTATTCTTCTTCTGAGTCTTGTAGAATTACTGCATTGTTAGGAAGGCAACTCCAGGAAATTGTAAAAGCAAATGTTAGCAAGAAGAATTGAAATGATGCATAAGAAAATTAAATCCATAACATTCATAAGTTTGTAACTTCTATGTAATAAAACTTCTTTCTTCTAATTATGGTGTTTAAGCATTTAAGAGAAAAGGGAAATGCTGGATTTGAAGGTTTAGTTGGATGTTTTGAATAACTTTATTAAGTAGTTCTGCAGACAATGGGAAAATTTAATTTGTTAAATCCATGAATCTTTATTTGTTAATTGTATAAATATCATGGCTATATAGAGGAAAGTTACTCATTTAATGTTAATCAAGTGCTCATATTTAAGTAATAAGATAAATATATATATTATGCATTATATATGAATGGGAGTGGCAAATGTCTATATCAATACAAAGAAGTTCATTCAGACATTAATTCCATCCAGAATATGGACAAACATTTAAATTCAAGAATGCTCATTCAGAATTATTCATAATGGTAAGTATTATCTAAAGATCTAATTTAGGACTCTGGTTGAACAGATTATCATGTAGTCATTGGGCATGAATAAAATAATTTGTAGAAATGAGATACAAAATATTCAGCATAAAGAACTATGTAAAAAGAACAGAGGAGAAAATAGTGTATAATATTTAAATTTTTATCATATACAGATGTTCAAGTGAATTTTTATTTCTCAAAGACCAGCATCCTTTGTAAGAATCTGTCAATTCAGAGAATAGACTCTAAAGATCTAATAACAAAGTTTTATACGTCTAATTTTTAAAAGCCTGTGCTCATGACAGAAGTCTGGAAATGAGTGAGAAATGCAAAATTCATTTACTAGGAATTTTTTACCTTGAAAATATTCATTTATGGTACAAACTCCTCCAAACTAAAATTTCTGATAATTTTATGTTATGTGTGTGTGCATAAACCTATATATATACAAAATATGTTTATAGTACATATGCATATGTATGCAAGCAAATGAATAATGAAAAGTTATACAAAAAATATTAATAGAAATGATTTTGAATTTTGGGAATAAGTATGATTTAAATGGGCTTCCCTGGTGGCTCAGATAGTAATGATTCTGTCTGCAATGAGGGGGACCTGGGTGGGGTTCCTGGGTTAGGAAGATCCCCTGGAGGAGGGCGTGGCAATCCACTCCAGTATTCTTCCCTGGAGAATCCCCAAGGACAGAGGAGCCTGGTCGACCCCAGTCCTTGGGGTCGTAAAGAGTCAGACATGACTGAGCGACTAAGCAGAGCACAGCACATGATTTAAATATTTTTGTTTAAGCTTTTCATTTTTCTTCAATGTGAGCTATTCTTTTGTAATTTGAAAAATGTGGTTTATTAAAATCAATCGAATCAAAAAAAGTTATGTATTTTTGCAATTTTGTTTAAGTATACAATCTATTTATTGAAGCATAGAAAAACACTGGAAAAGAATCTTAAAAATCCAATAATAGAGAAAGGATTTAATAAATTTGGTAAAACTTTGTTAAACTTTGTGCCATCATTAAAATGTTAGGAATTAAAATGCTAATGATATACTTTTAAGTAAAGATGACAAATTCACCATCATAAATATTTCATGATTTTAATTTTATAAAAGTTATTTTTGCATTACTTTCAACTGTGTGCATTACCCATAATGTCCAGGAAGATAATACTCACAGTGACTTTTAGTGTTTTTGAAGATATATTTTAGAAATATGACTTTGTACTAACCTCAAGTATTTTTCTTATTTTCTCTGAGAGTCACCTTCCTACTTACTTCAGATTCTCTAGCAGCTGATCAAAATTTACTTGGGCTTTTCACATATGCACAATTCTATGAACGTAGTGTTTGTTTACATTGCTATGCAATGAAACAAAATATAAGACAGAATAGCCTAGATATTATGAAAGACAGTCAGTCAGTTCAGTCGCTCAGTCGTGTCCGACTCTTTGCAACCCCATGAATCGCAGCACTCCAGGCCTCCCTGTCCACTACAAACTCCCGGAGTTTACCCAAAGTCATGCCCATCATGTTGGTGATGCCATCCAGCCATCTCATCCTCTGTCATCCCCTTCTCCTCCTGCCCCCAATCCCTCCCAGCATCAGGGTCTTTTCCAATGAGTCAACTCTTCACATGAGGTGGCCAAAGTATTGGAGTTTCAGCTTCAGCATCAGTCCTTCCAATGAACACCCAGGACTGATTTCCTTCAGGATGGACTGGTTGTATCTCCTTGCAGTCCAAGGGACTCTCAAGAGTCTTCTCCAACACCACAGTTCAAAAAGCATCAATTTTTCGGCACTCAGCTTTCTTCACATTCCAACTCTCACATCCATACATGACCACTGGAAAAACCATAGCCTTGACCAGATGGACCTTTGTTGGCAAAATAATGTCTCTGCTTTTTAATATGCTATCTAGGTTGGTCATAACTTTCCTTCCAAGGAATAAGCGTCTTTGAATTTCATGGCTGCAGTCACCATCTGCAGTGATTTTGGAGCCCCCCAAAATAAAGTCTGACACTGTTTCTACTGTCTCCCCATCTATTTCCCATGAGGTGATGGGACCAGATGCCATGATCTTAGTTTTCTTAATGTTAAGCTTTAGGCCAACTTTTTCGCTCTCCTCTTTCACTTTCATCAAGAGGCTTTTTAGTTCCTCTTCACTTTCTGCACCAATACTCAATTATATATTATTTGACTGTCAGGTCTGTTGGGCAAAATGAGGATTTTCACTGAGGATTATCATGGTACATGCCTAACCCTTGGATAGGAACTTTGGGTACTTTTGAACTGAGGGAAGGACAAAGTTACTTTGGGGTATGAATGTCTAAACTCTAAAGCATGTAGGTCACCTACATCTTTAGGTTCAGTATCCTCAACTATAAATTGAGAGGGGCTATAGCAAATAATCTATAACATCTCTATGCCCTCAAACTCTCCAAGATTTTACTACAAGACTGAGAGCTAAATGGATAAAAATATAGGAACACATCATTTGTACAGTAATTATTTATTTATACTATTAGCTCTGTCTTCATCAATAAGCATGATATAAATATGACCAAGATGTTGAAAATAGTTTTATAATATTGAGTGACCCATACCCATTACCTTTTTAATAAGATTTTTTTCTTTTCCTTCTTTCCTTCTTCTCTCCCTCTCTTCCACCCTCCATCCCTCCCTTCCTTCCTTCCTGTTTTTCATTTTCTCCCATCTTGCCACCTTTACTTTGGACTGCCTATTGGTTAAATCATCCATTAGTCCATAACTACCTATTGGTTAAATCATCCATTAGTTAGGTGATCCATAACAAGATGCCAGGTTTTCTGCACAAAGAATTTTTATATAGACTTTAGAAAATATTCTTAATAAATACATGTTGCACATAGTTATTTCCAGAGTGACACTTCTCCTATGAATACAGAATTTTATGATATAAAATTATGTATGCATGATTTGAATATTTTGTTCCTTGTACTATTGTACTGGTGGATCATCATAGCCTTTTCTCTGACACAACTAGACTGTTTCAATAGGTTTGTATTTTATTTTAGTGTGTTTTGACTTAAACCATCGAATAACAGTCTCTTTGAAAATCTAGTCTGTCTTGAGGGAATCACTCACTGGCCAACAAAGGCTCCACTGCCTTAGTATTATTTATATGTTAGAGAGATCTTGAGACTTTTCATTTTATTTATTTAAACTCACCTGAAGCATTTCAGCCTTAGGAAATTATTTTACACTCTAAAAACTAGTTGAATTGTAAAGAATTTAAGAAGGTCTAGGAGAGAAAATGAGGACCATTAAAAGTGATGCTGTCCTGCTCTCTGCCCCCATAATTACGTCCTTCCATCCACAATAAACTAACATTTTCTAAAATTGCTCCTAACAGCTGATGTGTAATGGCTTATTATGTGTCTTTTCACTGGTTGAATGTCAATTTTTCCATCTAAACTGTAAGGTTCATGAGAGCAGAGACTGTTTCAGCAGCACTGTATATAGACTGTACCTAGCACAGTTCTTACCACACAAGAGAAAATCAAGTAATATTCATTAAACCAATGAAAGAAAACATGAAAATATTAGACAAGATTCTTTTTTGAAGAAATGGAAAAGGGTGTTGGTTATAACAACTGGAAAAGACAAAGAAGCCACTATAATAACTTAAAATTAAATGGATAGCAAAAGTTATTATATATTTTTGGCTAACTTTTGGGATGTTATAATTTGTTTTATTTAGTTCTCAGAAAGGCTTTCCAATGTTCAGTTTTATTGGTTCTACCTTAAAGAAAGTGAAAGTGAAGTCGCTCAGTCGTGACCCCATGGACTGTAGCCTGCCACGCTCCTCTGTACATGGGATTTTCCAGTCAAGACTACTGGAGTGGGTTGCCATTTCCTTCCCCAGAGGATCTTCCTGACCCAGGTATCAAACCCGGGTCTCCTGCATTGAAGGCAAATACTTTACCATCTGAGCCACCCAGGAAGTCCCTACCTTAAAGAACCAGGACCTAAAGGTAAAAGCGTTGGACCTTTTGCCTGAAGTTACAGAGCCAGCAGGAATTTGGATATTTGATTACAGAAGTGTTAAGGACCATGTTGTATCTCCTAAAACTCATAGGGTGAAGCCTAATCCCCAATGTGACAGTGTCTGGACACACGCTCTTAAGGGAGCAATTTAAGTTGAATAAGACCATAAGTGAGATCCTGATCCAATTAGACTGTTGTTCTTATAAGAAAAGGAAGAGATACCAGAATGCTCTCTCTGTCTCTCTCACACACACATACACACACATGCACAAGCAGGCCAGGCCATGTGAGGACACACCAGTCATCTACAAGCTAGGAAAAGAGGTTTCACCAGAAACCAGCATTGACAGCACCTTGATCTTGGACTTCTAGCCTCCAGGGCTTTGAGAAAATCAATTTTTGTTGTGTAAGCTACCAGTCTGGGGTACTTTGCTATGAGCAGGTTAATACAAGTGGAGAGAGAGGAGAGACAGAATCAGGGGTGGGGGGGGGGGGGGAAAGGAGGAAGCAAGCAAGAGAGGAAGAGAAAGAAGAGTAGAATTTAAGCTAACAGCAAGAAATAAGTTCCTTATATGAATTTGGAGACAGAAAATTGTGGAATCTCTTCCTTTGGACAATTTTAAGAATAGACTAGGCTATTATTTATATTGTATGGTTTAGATTTTCTTCTTCTTGGAGACAGTGGCATGAATTAGATCATCCATTAAGATAAATGCTGGTCTCTGTTTCCAGAGACTCAACAACAAAAAAAATTTAAACGGTACTAATGAGAATCAGACATCAATCTTGGAGGAAAGACACTATTTTTCTTTTTTTCTTTCTCCCCTTTTTGGTTCCCCATCCTTTCTTCCCCTCACCTTTCTAAATCCTGTTTTGGTGATGAACTTCAGCACAGCAAAACTAGAAACAAGGTTTGCTGAATAAAAATATACATATATTTCATGAGAATAAAAAAAGTTTGTAATGAGGAAGAAGAGAACTAAGCTATTTATAACGTGAGCAGTGTGAAAAGAAATAATAACGACTGAACTCTCCAGTCCTTGGACTTTGAAGGATTGTTCTGAGTTCCCAGATGGTAACTGCAAAGCACTGTCCTAGAGGGAACCCACTTTCTTTGCAGCCCCCCAAACTTTCAGGAATATGTAGACACTGGAGCTTTATAACATGCAATTATTATTATCTTAGTTGAGGAGTGGAGGTGTTTAGAGGATTAAGATTCTTCTAGCTCTATTTGGGTATTTTTGTTACTAATCAGAAAACTATCTTAAGCATAGTAGGGAAAATGGTTTCAGCAGTCACGGTGAACTGGGCGCCCTGGCCATAGGTAGAAAGGTTGTATCTTAACAAAGCCATACATATCTTGCAGTCGTCTCTCAGGTTTTACCTAGATTAGCTTAGACCAAAGTTTATCTGATGCTTTAGGTTCCCTATAAAGGCTACATAAAGTGGCATAATCATTCATTCACTACTTTTTGTACTTTTGTGTTCATTTAACAAATACATTTTTGCATACTTACTGTACCTCCTATGCATTAGACATGTACTGGGCAGTGGGAATACAGTGATCAATTAACAAGAAGATAGAGTCTCTGCCATCAAGCAGTTTCCCTTCTTGTAGGGAAAAGAGAAAATACAAGAACAGCCAAGTCTAAATACTTCCAGATTAGAAAAAAGCTGGGAAGAAGTAAAGGGGGTACTAACTACATAGAAAATAATGCCAAGAGCTGTCTCTAGTTAAATAGGATAGAGTTCTGATAAAACATCTTAGAAAAGCCAAATACTTCAACATTCTAACATTTTTCTAGCAAGTCTAGACACCAGGCTTGGTGACCCTACTGTATAAATCATAGCTAAATATAAGTCGTCATTTAACTAACTACATCATTGCCACATTCTTTCAAATAACAGCTAGAAATTTTTGCCTTGTAGACAATGCATCTTGGCCATTTGATCTGCAGTAATTTTTGCTCATCTGGGAAAAGGTGCTTGATAAACTTTTGCTATATATATATATATATATATATATATATATATATATATATAAACTTTTTGCTATATATATATAGAGAGAGCTTGGTACCAAAGTAATCTAAGGATTGCCATTATCTTCCATGTTTCAGATCTCCACTTCATCCCACCACATATTAGCCCAGCCATTTTCATATTTTAGGGTCTCCCATAAGCAGTAGCAGAATTCAATGACTGTTTTCAATATTAGAGCACTGAATTAGAATAGGCCAGAATTAGTTAGGGTAACAAAAAACCCCAAATCTCAGTGACTTAACAAAGTTACATGTCTCACTTAGGTGCCCTCCAATTCAAGCCTTTGGTCATTATCCTTCAAGTAATCACTCTGACATCTGTCTCCTTCCTTCTGGTGATGTCACTGGTTTAATTAAGTGGTCCCAAAGAAGGGTATGAAAGAACATGAATGGAGCTTTATGACCAAGACAGAAAGCGATGTACATTATTTCTGTTCATGTCCCATTGGCCAGAACTGTCAGATAGCCCTGATATACCTGGAAAGGAGGCTCAGAGATGTAACCTTCTCATGTTCCCTGGAGGAGAAATGGAATCAGTGCATGCTTAGCTTCTACTACAGTTCCTCCTTCAGGTCATCAAATAACCATTTTACTTTCCCTTCCATGTGATTGTGGAAGTTGGTTTAGTCCAAAATCTGATAGTGAAGCCCAGTAGGCTGGAGACTCAGAGAGGAGTTCAAGTTTGAATCCAAAAGCAGTCTGCTGGCAGAATTCCTTTCTGCCTGGGGGAGATCAATTTTTGTGCTATTAAGGCCCTCAACTGCTTGGATGAAGTTGATCCACATTATGAAGGTAATCTGCATCCTTCTAAATTCATGGATTTAAATGTTACTCTCATTTAAAGAACACCTTCACAGAAACATTTAGAAAAATTTTTGATCAAATACTCTGGCACTGTCACTTAGTCAAGTTGACACATGAAATGAAGCATCACTTTCCTGGTAGCTCAGGTGGTAAAGAATTCACATGCAATGTAGGAGACCTTGGTTCAATTCCTGGGTTGGGAAAATCCACTGGAGAAGGGATAGGTTACCCTCTCCAGTATTCTTGGACTTCGCTGGTGGCTCAGATGGTAAAGAATCTGCCTGCAGTGCAGGAAACTTGGGTTCAATCTCTGGATTGGGAAGAACCCTGGAGAAGGGAATGGCAACCCACTCCAGTATCCTTGCCTGGAGAATCCCATGGACAGAGGAACCTGGTAGGCTACAGTCCATGGGGTCACAAAGAGTTGGACACCACTGAGAGACTAAGCGCAAGTAATAAGCCACTCTATCACTGGGTTGAGAGATGGTACCTTTCAATGAAGTCACCTAGAAATTAAAAGACAAGCTATTCAGCTTGTCCCATTGCCTTTTTGCCTATAAGCCTCTCCCTTTCAACTTAGGACAGCTACTGCTGCTTATCTGGAAACAAAACAGAAAAATAGAGTATACCCTAAATCTCATGTTTTCTTTGTTGTTCAGTCGCTCAGTCACGTTCAACTCTTTGTGACCCCCTGGACTGCAGCATGCCAGGTCTTCCTGTTCTTCCCTATCTCCCAGAGTTTGCTCAAACTCATGTCCATTGAGTTGAAGATACCATCCAACCATCTCATTCTCCATTGCCCCCTTCTCTTCCTACCCTCAGTCTTTTCTAGCATCAGGGTCTGGTTTCACTTTATTATTCATTCATGAAGTCTTATTTTGCTTTGTTTTGGACCACTGTTGCTTATAGCCTCCATGAAATCCACATCCATCCCTGTGAGTTTGGAAGCAGCTAGTTTTTCTAAATCTACAGTGTCCCAAGCCCTTTACCCTAAGATAATCATTTGCGAACTAGACAAACTCATCCTTTTCCTGTAATAACTTGTTAAACACAGCCAATAATAATCAAAACACACTAATAGGGTATTTCCCAGGCTTTCCCCCAGAGCTTTTCACTCAGCAGGCACATGGACTGCCTCTCAAGTTATTGCACGAGACAGCTTATCCAAATATTTTGCCACTGTGCAGCATAGATTGTCAACTGTTAAGCCTCTCACATCAGTTTCTCTGCTTGTTCCACCTGTGTGTGAAGTCAATGCCCTGGAATTTTAGGTTTGTAACATCACCACTCTACCATAGGTATCAGTTTTGGGGATAGATGTGATAGAATAACTATGCTCCAATAACAAACAAATCCTCCGGTCTTGGTAGCTTAATACAAGAAAGGTTTACTGCTTGCTCATGTCACAGTTTGAAGCGTCTCAGGAAGTTCTTTTTGGCGGCTCTTCTCTAAGCAGTGACTCCAGGCTTCCTCTATCTTGAAGTGTTGCCATCCTAAACATACAGCTTTCAAGATTGTCATGGGGTGCGAAGACAGTGCAACAGGGAGAGACAGAGAGAGGGAGAGAGAGCGAGGGAGAGGGAGGGGTAGGAGAGAGAATTCATAGAATTTTCTCTAATTCTTAAGTCTCTTCTGAAGTTTTAAACTGAAAATGTGTGCTAAGTGACCAAACCCTTAAAGAAAGTGATGGACACTCCCTACCAGACCAGTGATGGGGCAGTCTGCTCACTGGGCTATCCAGCTTCATCATCCATGGTCAGTCTGAATGGCAGACACTTCGAGATCCTTGAGAAGAGGACATGAGGAGATTCGTGGGAAGGACGCAGTATGATGGAGTAGAGTGGACATGCTTTCCATTTTATCCTTCAAAGCCAAGGAAAGGTCATCACAGGAGAATTCCTTGGAAGGATCAGGGGAGACTGGCATTTTACTTCCTGTCTGCCTCCTTGTTGAGCTGCAAATACATGTGGGCTTGCTGGGGAATAGGACTTTGGAGTAGCTGGCTTCTTGTGGGACGTGAAGGCAGATGTAGACCTCTGCCTGGAAACGTCGCAGGTGGCAGGATGGCTGCACTGGGCAGAGTGAGGAGATAGGGATCGTCCCTGCACGTTTGTAGTCTAGCAGATTTTGTGCTCAGTTCCTCAATCGTGTGTGACTCTTTGCGACCCCATGGACTGTAGCCTGCCAGGCTCCTCTGTCCATGGGATTTTCCAGGCAAGAATACTGGAGTGGGTTGCCATTTCCTCATCCAGGAGATCTTCCCGACATGGGGATCTAACCCATGTCTCCTGTGTCTCCTGCATTTGCAGGCGGATTCTTTTCTGCTGAGCCATCTGGGAAGCCCCAGTCTATCAGGCTTAAGATGCATGAATTGCCCTGGGACCACATGGAAGATGGAAGACATGGCTTATTTTGAAAAGGGCCAGCAGCCAAAGGAGTCAGGGAAAGGCACTGAACTGAGGGCAAAACATCCCATGAATGAGAGAGAGAGAGAGCCAATGGCTAGTAGCCTGGCATAGCAAAGGGCATCAGAGGTTCTATAGACTCCATTGGCCAAATAAAGGACCTTGTCCTCTTCACCTCTCACCCTTCCTTCTCCTTGGCTTCCAGAAGATCCAGAAGTGGCCCGATGGGGTTGGAGGTCATGGAGCAGGTGCTGAGAACAGCACATGTGCTACTCTGCTCATGCCAACAACAGTCTCTTGGAATCACTGCTCAGGCTGCAGCTGGGAGTGAGGAGTTAGTGCATGTTTTGATTTATATCAGTCAAGAGTACTTGATATATAAAAATGAGGTTCTGCCAATATGTGAGACTGACTGGATAAGTTGTGGGGTTTTCTTGACATGATATCCAGGAGTGGTAAAAGAAGATCCAGGCAAGTTGAAAAAAACAAACTCACCTCTGGCCACTTAGTTGAGACCAGTCAATAAAGTGATTGCATTTTCAGTTATATTATTGTGAAATAAAGATATACCTGACATTTAAATCAACACAAAGTGTGAAGGAAACTGAATCTTCTGTAAATATTCCTTCATGAAATTATTCAAAATTTCTTCTTTGGAAATGAATGAAAGGAAAACAAACCTTTTACACTGTAGAAAGTAAAATTTTCATGAATGTGGTTTCACATTATCTTAATTATATCAATAATTTCAAAGATAGAGGGGAATTTTTCAAACAGCAGACTCTTCACCCAAGTGTCTCTTTTACATCAGAGATAGGTATTTTTAGGAGGCAAATCCATTCTTTCAGGCTGGTAGGTCTCCCTTTAAAACACTTTCATAAAGCCCCTAATGTGATCTGAAACAGATGAGAACTCAAAGCTGAACATTTCTCAGCTAGTTTCAGAGAGATCACCTTAGAACTCCTCATCAGAAACACCCTTGACATTATGTTGTCTCTTAGTCGGCTGCATCCTCTCAAAATCACACTGGGATACTTATTGGAATTATATTAATTTACAGGCTAATTTGAGCAGAAGTGGCACCTTTATGACAGGTTTTCTGACTTAGGAACAAAATATATGCCTCCATTTAATCTGCAAAGTCAAACTGACACAGTTAAAGAAATGACTCTAATGATGCACCCTTAAATATATTCTTTCCTGGGGGCTGGTGAACACTTACTTGTAAGATAAGGAAATTGACTTCCTAAGTGTCTTTTAAAGTCCTAACTTGCTAAGGATCTGTTATATAGGACAAACATTGCCTTTTCCTGTCATTTCAGCATCCACTGATAAGGTTTTATCCATTAACACGGCTTTCTTATATATTATTACCAATTGTTTCTCAATGTGTAAAGACTCACGAATGACTTTTTCCAGATAGATTATGTCTGGTAACATTATTAAGGCCCAGATTTATCCAGCTATCTCTGTCTATACTATCTCTCTGTATCTCTCTACCTATTTTTTTTCCCCTTGACTTTGACCGTGGGAGGTTCTGGCGGGCCTCCTGTTCTGAACACATGAATCCACACATTGACTTCCTCCAGCTGTACAGAGAAAGTAGAGGTGTGTGGACAGTGAACCTGAGTTTGGATTGTACAAACAGGAAACAAGATGACAGACAGCATAGTGATCTCTTCAAATGAGAAACAGGGAAGGACTTATCCAGGAGATAAGGAGATTTAGTGAATTTTACTGCTCTGCTGAGTCGCTTTCCCTTATTTAGTTTTAGATTTTTATTTATCTCACTGCCGCAGGCCTTAGTTGTGCCATTCGGGAGCTTTGACCCTAGCTGTGGTGTGTGGATCTTTTAGTGGCAGCATGCAAATTCTTAGTTGTGGCACCTGGGTTCTAGTTTCCTGACCATGTGGGATCTACTTTTCTGAGAATGTGGGATCTACTTTCCTGACCAGGGATGGAACTTAGGCCCTCTTCATTGGGAGCACAGAGTCTTAGCTTACATACCTCAGTTGAAAACCAACTTGTCATTTTCTGTGCAAGGTTCCTTTCATTTGTGGGTGTGTGCATGTATGTTATTTATATGTCTATGTTATCTTTTTATTTCATTTAAAGGCCCACACCCATGGGTCAGTAGTAAAGAATTTGCCTGCAATGCAGGAGATGTTCAGGAGACTAGGGTTTGATCTCTGGATTGGGAAGATCCCCTGGAGGAGGGCATGGCAACCCACTCCAGTATTCTTGCCTGGAGAATCCCCATGGACAGAGGAGCCTGGCGGGCTACATATAGTCCATGGGGTTACAAAGAGTTGGACGTGACTGAGTGACTAAACAAACAAAAAAAGAAAAAAACAAAACCCATTTTATACCTATCATTGATGGCACCTACCAGAATTTCTTTTATTTTATGGAGGAAGAGGGTTTTATTTTTATGGTCATTAACATGAATTATACTTTCTCGCATTTTTGACCCTTCTAGTATTGGGTCGTAGGGAAAGGGCCACAGTATTTTATTATTTTGTCAGAAACAGTATATAGGAAAAATGTTTACATCAATATAAACAGCTATATAACTTAATTATTTTGACCGTGAGCTTGCTATAGTGTTGCTTCCCCAAAGATATTGTTCATTTAATAGTGTGTTTCCAAGACATGTTTAAGAAAAATATACTTTTTTTATTAAGCTGAAAGTCATTTATTTGATATGTTCCAAAGAAGCCTCTAGAAAGCAAATTTTAGTAATTTTGTTCTAGCTTATGAAAGAAAACATTCCAAGAAATGACAACTCGATGATCACTAGGGAATACATTCTCTGAGGCTGTCACCATTCTGGATGCTGTAGAACAAAAGCTGTGCAGAAATCTTATTGAACTTGTGATTTTAGTTCTGTATTTTTAAAAACTATGTAGATATTTTTTGACACAAATTTAAACCTCACACATGGTGTTGGCACTTTGCATTTTATGAGCTCAGAAATATCCAGAGATGATTTCATGAAGAATGTTTACTCTGACTCTATTCTTAATGAGCCAAGAGGCTGACTACAGGGTCCATCACATGAGGTATTACATTATCAAAGTCTACAGCAGCAATTTACTAAACAGTGCCTAAGGGACATAAGTAAATGAATCTCTCCAGTGACTAATTTGCTAGTCTATCTACACTATCTATCTATCTATACTAGGTAAACTCTAGTTTACCCAGTATACTACTATGCTAGTTACTAGCATACTAGGTAAACTCTATCTATACTAGGTAAATACTATGTCCTTGGAGTCCTAAAGTGACTTGTTTGATTCTTCTATCTATAGAGCCAGAAAGTTCCTTAGAATTTGTTCATTAGCTTCAGTTGAAAGTACATATAAAACTGAAACGCCTACTAACAGGTCTGATTAGGTATTTTAAAATTTCTATTTGAAAAAAACAAGTGTGTATTTCTCCATCTTACCCATGATCTTCAGGCTGACAGAATTTCTAGAAATTTTACCTTTGTCTGGATTGGGCTGACAAATAAGTTTCATTCAAATACTGCAATATGAATTCACAACTTTCATAAGTACTTAGTATTTGATGGCCTTGGATATCAGGCAGAAAAATAAATCTATCCCCAGAACTATAAGGTGATTTTCCTCTTAGCATTGGGATTACTTTTCTTATTGTCCCATGGCGCTCTCACAGTCACAACAAAAAAGAAAAATCCTTGATTAGATTAATCAACAAAATTATTGGTTTGAATCACTGCAGTTAGTTCATCTTTAAGTTTCTTACAGAATCTACGGAATCTATAAACCTGTTTTATATATCACTACTTTATGTTCTTTTTCATTTGCCACCAACCTTCTTTTAAGATAAACACTGCAATAAAGGCATATAGAATTTGTGATTGACAAGTATTTTAACCCCGTCAGAATTAAGTAATAAACTTGAATTCAAAAAGAACACAGACTAGCTCTTCTTAACCCCCAGCAACCCCCGAAGCTTTCTTTCTTCCATTTCCTCCATTTTCTATTCTGTTTCTTCCTGTCTTCCTTCCCTTTCTTTGTTCCTTTCTTAACTCTTCCTCCTCCCTCTTTTCCCTTTCCCCCCCTCTTTCTCTATTTCTTCTTTTCCTTTCTCCCTATCTTTTTTCTTAAATAAAAAAGTGCCCCCCAAAGCAGGGTCAGCTGCCCTGGTAGTCCTGGCACGAGCATGCCCATTGCCCTCAGCAGCCTTGCTCGAGGAGGAGTTGATGTCCTTCATGATCTGTTTCTCCTGCAGGGTCCCAGTTGGTTACTGGAGGCTTGGCTCCCGGGCAAGGGACACGGTGGAGGCTGAAGCAAATGGGCAATTCACTTAACGGCCTGAGCCTGGCGGTGACCTCACAGTTTCAGAGAGAAATTGGGAGGAACTGTGCTGTCAACAACAGGAAGTTGGTGAAAAATGAGAGATGCCCTTGGGGAGTGAAATGAAGAGCAGATGGCTTTAATTGTTAGCCTTTCTGTGACAACTGACAAGAGAAATTCTGCTCTCTTGACATTTAAAAGATACCAGAAATACCAGTGAGCACATTCCATGGCTTATTGAAGGTTTCCATGTCAGGGAGTTCAAACTCCTCTCTATTTTTATTACTGAACAGTCCATAAAAACTGCAGGTGATAAGATTCCTGATGGACTAACCCTCTAATAGTTTGATAAGTCTCTGAAATGCCCACAGTGTAAGGGAGTGGGAATTCGTAGGTGAAGGGAGGTGCCCGTGCAGGGAAGTTCTGAAGGATTTATACGCTGCTGCAAGTGGAAAATAAGTCTACAACTCAGGTGGAAAACAAGATCCATTTCTATGGGATTTTTTTATTTCTATGACTTTGTAGAAGTACAGTTAAAATTTTTATTTGTCATATTGTCATATAGACCTCCTCCTAAAAAAGAAGGAAAGGATTTTTGTGGAACCTCTGAAAAAAAGAGATATAAGAAAAATGAATGTTAGCTCAGATATATGCTGCCTTATTTACACAGTCAATTTCTGTGTAAGAATGAGAATGTTGAAGTGCAGAAAATAGTGAATGTAGCTCCAGATAGAAGGTATTTTGAGAAACAGGAAAGTAAAAAAATACACTCAATACTGAGAAATAGAGACTCTTTTCCATCAATATACAATTACTGGATTGAAGGTTCCTGATGCATTCTTAGTATTAATAAATCTCTTCCTGAATGATATGAAATAAGAACATTTAACCATCACTGAAATTTTATTGTAAGGGCTATTTCAAAGTAAGAGTTACACTCGAAAAATTTTTCAAGCAGAGACTATGGCACCTCTGTGACAACTATGACAACCTGATTTTCTAATTTTTCATTGGGATTTGGTGTATAAATCTCGCAGCAATCTCAACCAGGGGTGGAATAATGCTATAGCATCCTTTCTACACTGGCTCTTAGAGGACCCCAGCAGAATTCAGTTCCAGTTACCCACATTGATAACTGGCTTGAAAATGAATGCTTCATTGGCCTTCCTTTCTTCCCTGTCTCAAATCCCCATTTCCTTACATTGTGTTTACTGACCTCAAATTCTACTTGGACTGGAATCTTTGTGTCAGCCTTGATTCGGAAAGAACCCAAAATAAAGCACCCGTCCTGACTCCATACCCATCCTGAACAGTGCTTTTTCACTGTGTTGCCACATTCCCTGTGAGGTCATTCACATCACACTCTATTTGAATCATTTGTTGATTTGTTCTCATTTTTTATCCTGCTTTTTGAAGTTGAGAACTGTGATTTAACTCTCCATATTTGGATCCAAGAAATGGCTGGCCTATAGGTAGTCCTTATAAACGTTGTTGAATGAGTGCAAAGTTCTTCCAACTCTGTTGTTTCTCTGATCTACTTAGGTACAAGCTTTAGCATTTCTTCTCTCATATATTCTGCCCAAATTTTCCACTACCTTCACCATCACCCCAGCTCAGGCTCCTATCATTTTTTTTTTGCATAAATTATTGTAATTGTTTCCCTCCTGTTCTCCTAGACTCAGATTTCAGGTCTCTCTATTTTAGAGCACACTCCAAACCACAGGACAACAATCATTCTGAAAATGCCCCTTTCACTTTCTCTCTCCTTTCCATAAAATATCTAGTAGTTCCCACCAGCCTTTTATGTTCATCTAATATTTTATTAGGGACTTCCCTGGTGGCTCAGATGGTAAAGAATCCACCTGCAACGTGAGAGACCTGGGTTTAATCCCTGGGTTGGGAAGATCCCCTGGAGGAGGTTAAGGTTCTCATTCATTGTATTTTCTCTCTAACATTATATCCTGGAGACATAATATCACAATAGTTAAGAGCAAAGGCTCTGGAGGCAGACTACCTATTCAGATCTTAGATATAATCCTGCTAATCCTAGAGCTAATCTAATTCCTATTAGAGGGAATGATGGTCCTAATCAAAGGAACCCGTGAATGTTACCTAATATCATAGAGTTTTTGCAGAATGATTAAATCATACATCTTGAAATGAGGAAATTATATTGGATTATCTGAATGGGTCCTAAATGCCATCATGAGTATCTTTTTAAGAGAGATGCAAAGGGAGATTCGATCCAAACACACAGAAGAGAAAGTACTATGAAGACCGACCAATGAGAGATTTGAAGATGATGGCCTTGAAGATTGAACAGAAGCATCCACGAGCCAAGAAATGTTAGGAGCCACAGGAAACAGAGTCAAGGAAGAGATTCTCCTTGAAGAAACTCTGGGGGGAGCACAGTCCTGAGAACAGCTCGATTTCAGCCGAGTGATACTTATTTCAGACTTCTCAAACTATGAGAGGAGATGTTTTTGTTGTTTTAAGCCTCCAGGTTTGTGATATTTGCTACATCAGCTACAAGAAGCTAATACACACCCCTTAGGAGATGTGATCTTGGGCAACTTCTTTAAGCCCCCCAAGTTTCAGTTTTCTCATCTGAAAAATGGTTTGTTATCTCCCAAGGTGATCTGACGACTGAATAACTTAATGCTTCCAAAGTCCTTAGTAGTATGACTGGTACACCCTGAACACCTAAAAACAGTTACTTACATTTTAAGAGTACTTTTAGTGTTTGTCTACTCATTTCATTCTCTCTTTTGAAGAAGATCAAAGACTTCTACATATTCTTTAACATTTCAAAGCATTTCTTAGCATTGTATACCTTATGATTAAACCTTAACAAATATTTATTGAACAGCATTTATTTATAAGACTAGATTCCAAGGATACAGTGCAGGGTAAAATGTGGTGACTGAAATCAATGACTCTAATATCATGACCATTTTCACTGATTTAGGGTGAAAGAAAAAAAAGTTACTACTTTTCCCCCCAGATTTCAGAACTTAAATGCTTAATTAACTTATGAGATGTGTTTCTTCTTCTCTAAATATCAATGAATTGACTAAATTTATACATTTGAAACACTTTTATCCTTGCAAAGGGAAAACAAATATTCTACTTAGTCTTCTTTTATTTGTGGACATTCTACAGTAGAAAGGAATAAGGAAGATCAAGCACCTTTATCAATTACCCTGCAATTTCCTGTTTAGTTGCTGTGTTCATCATTGTAGGTGAACTTCAAGGCTTCACACTGGTGGTGTGTGCATGCGTGCTAAGCTGCTTCAGTTATATGTGATTCTTTGCAACCCTATGAACCATAGTCTGCCAGGCTCCTCTGTTCATGGGGGTTCTCCAAGCAAGAATAATGCAGCAGGTTGCCATGCCCTCCTCCAGGAGATCTTCCAGACCCAGTGATCAAACCTATGTCTCTTATGACTCTTGCATTGGCAAGCAGGTTCCTTACCACTAGCACCACCTGGGAAGCCCGGGCGTGGTGCATTCTTGCTTTTAATATTTATTGCATGAACAATGCTCTTCAGTACCCCTGGCTTGGTGTGTTATAACTTCGCAGACCCTGGTCAACGAATACCAATGGTAGATGCAGTTGTCCCAAGTGGATTTTAATAAAAATGCACACTTTCCTATTGATTGCTTGGTGGGCCTTTTGATATGACATTCAAACTTTATAAACAATAACTTTGAGGAAAGAGAAGTTGAAGATCTTGGTCCTGACCTAAAAACACTATGCCCTAGCATTCCTAAAGTTTAATGTTGGTGACTATCAGGAAAGCAAATATTTCACGCAAGGGTAAGCCCTTTAATTGCGTTTGTGTTGAATGCCTGCCAGCTCCACATGTAGAGGGTTCTACAGGTATTTTTCTGATCTCAGTCTCCCATCTGTGGCCACGTCAAAAGTGCCTGTGGGTAGAAGGAAAGAGAAGGAAAGTCAAAAGCACAGGAAGAAACGCAAGGGGGTCAAAGGAATGGAGGCAAGAAGGGGAGCAAGTGAAACCCTCTTGGGAGGGGAAGCTGTGTTTCATTTTAGTTGCTTGGTTTGGAAGGAAGCCTGTAATATTGAATAACATAAGAAAACACACTGCGGCCCTCTCCAGTTTCCCTGAGTGTGTGTAGAACCACATTAGTAAAACCCAAAATGAAAACTCTCGTGAAATTGTATTAATGCTCTATTTAATTATTTGTAATTAGTAAAGAAAAGTTAATTAAAAAGCCATATAATTTTACCTCTGGGGAATGAAGTACTAAATTAATTTAAATTTGTTAGCAAAGATTCATTTAAGTTAGTTGTTAGTAATTTCTCTTCCTTCCTGTAAGTATATTAGACAAGGATTTGGAAAAACACATTCATAAAAAGAAAAATGCAAGAACATTATTCATGCGTCTTTTTTAAGTTTTCACTTATATAAGATAATAAAAACAAAAGAATAAATACTGAGAAGTGCTTTACCCCCTGGACAGTTTTAAATGAGCTCTTCAAATCTTGCTTGATAATTGGATTATGTGAAGTTGGACATGTTTGTTTGCTAAGCCTCATTTTACTGATTGCCAAATTGAGAGTAAAAATTGTACCAATTTTATAAAGTTTTTGTGAATTATTAGGTGCATGCACTTAGAGTGCAGGCACATAGTAAGTACTCAACAAATATTAGCCTCATCTATTATTTTTGAGTGGCTTCAACCTAACTGGGGGAAAAGAATCAAGAGTAAAGATAAAGAGCAGACACTATAGATTCAGTCATACATACTAGTTATAGATATATCTGATGGACAAGCGATGGGTTTTTAGATAAATGTTTCATTTGTTAGTTCAATGAACTCATTCAATATTTATCAAGCAACTGTTATATGCTGAGCATTGTTCTAGGGGCTCCAGTTCTAGTGAGAGATAAAATAGAAATACTTCCATTTCCATAGAGTTAACATTTCAGTGCTAGAACAAAGACAATGACCCAGTAAAAAATGAATGAACAGTGTAACACCAGACTATATCATAAGTGCCAAGAAGACAAAAATAGGATAAGGGGCTAGTTGGGAGAGGTGTATTATAGTATGGGAAAGCTAGATTTAGCAGAGGGAAAAAATTACAAGACTGTGCATTAAATTTGATTTTCAAATAAGTATCAAAAACTTTTTAGTATAAGTATGGTATATATTGTACTAAAAAAATTCTTTGTTGTTTAATGTGAAATTCAAATTTAGCTAGGCATCCTCTATTTTTATCTGGCAACCCTAGAGAGGAGTAAGGATCTGACGATGAGATGGGTTCTATTTTTCTTCCAGACTTATTGAAATAAAATTGTAATATATTTAAACTTTACAATGTGATGATTTGATATATGTATACTTCATGAAATGACTCCCTCAATAAGTTAATTAATATATGGTTAATTCCATCAACCCATATAGTTATCTTCTTTTTTTGGAAGACCACTGGAGGAAGAAATGGCAATCCATTCCAGTATTTTTACCTGGAAAATCCCATGGACAGAGGAGCCTGGTGGGCTACAGTCCATAGGGTCATAGAATCAGACATGACTGAGATACTGAGTGTGCACACACACACACACACACACTCTGAAGATCTACTGTTTGAGCAAATTGCAAGTATACAATATAGTGTTATTGGTTATAGTCACCAGGCTATACATTAGATCCTCAGAACCTATTCATCTCATAAATGAAAATTTATAGATAGTTTAACACAGATCTGCCTTTCATCCAGTTTTTGTTGAAGGGATTGAGGTGTGTACTTCAGCTCTCACTATTTTCCCCTGTTCACATCTAAGGAAACTGATGCTGTGCCATGGTCATACTAATCCAGTATTTTTCTCCCTGGTGGGACAGCTATAGTGTAAAGAAAAATTTCCATATTGGCTGTAAACACAGACCCTGTGTCTTCCTATACTGAGAAAATACAGCACAATACTGAAGGAAAAATGTATTAAACGCTTTGTGAAAGTTTAAAGACTTCTATGAAGATTTGATTTTTTTTGTCAAGAGTAACATCATTTCGATGTTATATTCAATGACGATTTTATATTAGAAGCCACTGCTAGTCACAACAGACTGTTAAAGGTATAATCTTTGGTATCTTTGAGTTTCTCTGGTTTGAGAGTTAAAATAACATACAGTGAAATGTACATAGCTTCAGGCTGGAATGAGTCTGGAACTCCTAACCCTCCCTATGTATTCTGTTCAGTTCATTATTGCAGCGAATGGTTAGGTCTACGTTGAGTTCTGTAGAAGCACCTCCTCCAAATTAGAACTTCTAATGAAGGTCTAGGGAAGCACTGAATTCTAGAGAAATCCAACAGGACTAACACAAGAGTTGGATTTGTGTGATCGTGGCCTGAAATCTATGTTTCTAAGTGTGGAGAAAAAGTCAGTTGAGGAGGCAGGCAGGCAGAAGAGCTAGGGTCTAATTCTATCTATATAGTTTGGGAGTTAGGGTTGTTTTGCTATTTTTTAAAATTTTTATCCTCTATATTTCTAAGAGAAATACTACAATATAAATGTCTCTGATTTGAGGAAATGCAGGCTGTTTAGAATACAAACCCTGGGGAGAGAGAAAAAGAAGTAAGTAGGGGCAAGGGATGAAGAGAAGGAAGGGAAAGAAAAAATGAGAGAAGAGAAATAAAAAGAGTGGACAGAAGAAGGAAGGAAGACGTAAAGGGAAAGAATAATAAGTTACATTTGTCTGCTCATTAAAATATTTAAAACGAGACTACTAATGATTTATTTTAAATTGGAGTTTTTAATTTTTTGAAAGCAAAATTAGAAATCAAAAGTGGTGTCTAGGGCCAGGTGATGGGAATTTCCAGGCAAACTTTTTATTCTGCTTTATGTTGCTTAATATAAGTAATTCCCGTTTAGGAATTCAAGATTTTTATTTTGGCAGTAGCTTTTAGAAACGACTTCACTATGTTAAACAATCTTTTTTCGTTTATCTTTTTGAATGACAGACATTCTTGATGGTTTCCTTTAGAAAATAATACATTTAAGTTCTTTGCCAGTATCTCGTATCTACCACATGTGTCTGCGCTCAGTTGCTCCAGGCCTGTTTGACTCTTTGGGACACCCATGGACTGTAGTCCTCCTGGCAAGAATATTGGAGTGAGTTTCCCTGAGCTCCTCCAGGGGACCTTCAGGGATCGAACTCCGGTCTCCTGAGTCTCCTGCTTTGCAGGTAGATATTTTACTGCTGATCCCCTAGGGAAGCCCCTATCTACTGCACTTATACTGAAATGCTCAGATTTAAAAAAAAAAAAAAATTCTTCCTTTCTTCAGTAGTCTTCTAATTATTTTCAAATCTCACTATAGTCATCATTTATCATCATCCTCCTTATCATTATCATCCAATCTTACTCTCAAAACTCCATTGGATGCCTGACAGTGTGACAGGAGATAAAGAAAGGAGCTCTTTGGCTGAGTTGGATGACCCTGCCCTAACTTCCTCTCCCAAGATAGACTTTTATGTTATGTTTCTCAGGCCGACTGTTAGGATACTGAATTAGTCAGTTGCCATGGCTGTTAACATAGAGAAACTGTCTTTCTTTCTCAGGGTAGAACCTAGGTTGGTTTCAAAACTCTACAATATCACAGCCTAGTGACAGGAAAGCCTGTTTTCCAGCAGCCTCTGCCCTTTGCTTATTTCTTTCACTCCCACCAATTTATCTTTGCAGTTCTAGGGAATATTGCCAAGTCCCCTCTAGATGGGGGTAAGCACTGTAAATCCCTAATTCCCAAACTAATCTTATAGCAGGGGACATGTTCTGGGCAGCCTTCCCATTCTGCTAACACCACACGTATTTTTTTTCTTCCTGAAGTGCGTCCTATATCCTGCATGCTTCCTTATCCAAAAGTTAATTATCAAATTTACTGCATACTTTTAAAAATTCAGAACACCTGAACCTGGGACAGCACACCTTATTTTTCTTATATGAACTGAGAAATCAACTTGAATTTTTACTTAAGCAGTAGAGTTTAAGTTTCCCTAAAACTGGAGACCATTTGAAAGAGTTGGTTTCAAAGACAAACGAGTCCCTCTAGATCATTCAGAAAATGTTGTGGACAAGTGCCAACCCTCAGTTATTCAGGAATAGATGATCCAGTGTTTTGCTATTTTACAATTTTCGTTTGCATCTAGATGTTTTATTTTTGACCACTTGCTACTGGTTATAGTTTCTATCAAAAGAATAGAGAAAAGGAAGGTAATATTCAAAGACCAGCATATTATCATATGATAGTATTTACAGACATGAAGAACAAATTCCCACATAATTTGAACAAGAAATAGAAATTTAAAAAAAACACAATAAAAATCCACCCTAATATCAAAACCAGATCAGGTTATTACACAAAATGATTGTAGGCCAACATAGCCAACATCACTGATGAACACGGATGCAAAATCCTCAGCAAAATACAGCAAACTGAAGTCAACAATACATTAAAATAATCATACACTGTGATCAAAAGGGATTTATCCCAGGGACACAAGGATTTTTCAATATCTACAAATCAATCAATATGATATGCCATATTAACAAATTGAAGAACAAAAACCATATGATCATCTCAATAGATGCAAAAGGCTTTTGACAAAATTCAAAACCCATTTATGATAAAAACTCTCCAGAAAGTGGGCATAGAGGAAATATACCTGAACATAATAAAGGTCATATATGACAAACCTATAGCTAACATCATGCTCAATGGTTAAAAGCTGAAAGCATTCCCTTTAAGGTCAGGAACAAGACAAGGATGCCCACTCTCACTATTTTTATTCAACCTGATTTTGGAAATCCTAGCCAGAGCAATCAGAGAAGAAAAAGAAATAAAAAGGATCCAAAGGCAAAGGAAGAAGTAAAACTGTCACTGTTACAGATGACAGGATACTATACATAGAAAATCCTAAAGATGCCACCAGAAAACTACTAAAACTCATCAATGAATGTGGTACAGTTGCAGGACACAAAATTAATACACAGAAATCTGTTGCATTTCTATACACTAACAACAGGAATTTAAAACATTTGTCTTGTTGCTATATTATCATATTACTATACTATTAGTACTGTAAAAGATTGATCAAGTATAGCTCATTATGTAAATATGCTGTTAAATATTGCAATTATTGCCATAATGACTATTTTCTGGCATCTTACAACCAGAATTTAAAATTTTTTGTTACTTCTAAAATGAAAGATTGCTTTATAATTTAGAAATTTTATGTTAAGTGATATTTAGGAGATAACATGATGCATACTGTAATAATTTGGAAATGACATGGTGCTCTGAGAATAAAACTTTAAATAATAGAACAGATCCATTTAAAGTCTTTTAAGTACATTAAGAATGGTTTCTAGGATAGAAGGGCTACAAAGTAACATACCTTCTGTAAAAAGATGGGATGTCAATCAGAATGGTTTTGGTCAGTCATAGAAGACTTGAAAAAAAAAAAAAACAGCCATATACAGCCACAGAAACAGAGACAGCTATGCCAATCTAAAATATATATATATATATATATATCATATGATATATATATATCTATCTTATGAGATCAGTTAGCATGTATTTGTCATGTTGTAAAGGAGCCATCTAACATTCATTGTGGGCTTCCCTGGTAGCTCAGATGGTAAAGAATCCTCCTGCAATGTGGGAGACCTGGGCTCAATCCCTGGGTTGGGAAGATCCCCTAGAGGAGGGCATGGCAACCCGCTCCAGTATTCTTGCCTGGAGAATCCCCGTGGACAGAGGAGCCTGGTGGGCTGCACACTCCATGGGGTCACAAAGAGTTGGACATGACTGAGAGGGTAAGCATAGCATAGCACACAGCATTTATTACACAGTGATGACTCTCATTATATGATGGGATTAAGGAATCACTCCTCATTTTGTTCTGCTATTTCTGACTACATTGTGACCAAACAACTTTGGGAAAATAATGACAGAGCTGGTGGCTAGATAGTGATATTGCTCATCATATGAGTGAACCAGTCTTCTGCTTTTATAAATCATTCTCTGTTTGAAAATATCCATCCAAGACTAAATATTGTGCAGTGACAGTCTTTCAGTTGAAGCTTAGCTTGTGTCTTGGATAATGACACAAATTTGGAAACTGATAGTTCGGTCACTATTGTGAAAAATTTTTGGTAATAAGTGATAAAACTTTTGGATTTTAAGTAGGTACCTACTCACAGGTCTTTTGCTTGATTGACAATAACAATTAGATTAAAGCATAAAGCCATCTGGGAAAAATCTCTGTAAGTAATCCTTTTTCTTTCACTCTTCTCTCAATCATTGTCTTTCTCTTTCTTTCCTCTTTCTTTCTTCTGTATCTACACATTATTCTGTAACAAATTACTTTGTTAACAGACACTGTTTCTTGCCCACCAAAATTTAAGAAAACGTATATTCTGAATGCAATGGGCTTCCCAGATGGTGCTAGTGGTAAAGAACCCACTTGCCAATGCAGACTTAACAAATGCAGATTTGATCCCTGGGTTGGGAAGATCCCCTGGAGGAGGGCATGGCAACCCACTCCAGTATTCTTGCCCAGAGAATCCCATGGACAGAGGAGCCTGGTGAGCTAAAGTCCATAGGGTTCCACAGAGTTGGACATAAATGAAGCGATTTAGCACACACACACATATTCTGTGTACAGTACAGAATAAATACTGCAGTCTTCGATAAAGAAGCATATAATATAAAGAGAGAATTCCATTCATGAAAATGATAAATACTATATTTATATTCACACATGCATGTGTGCATTTATTCACATTGTAAATGAAAGTCTAGGAATATTATCTATATTAATATAATTTAAAACATGTAAAATACAAAGAGTTTAATATCAGTGATATACAAATATAATAACCATAAGAAATTAAGAACAGAAGTAAACACTAAATAGAATAAAGTACATAGAGTTTGGGCAATTTCTCAAGCAGGTAAAAACAAATAATCACTAACATCTAAAAATTTTTCTAATTTGACTAAAAATCAAATAAATGCAATAACATTAAAAACAAAATATCATCTTTTACCCATCCAATTAGAAAAAGTTAATACCCAGTGATGGCAAAAGTGTAGTGAGATTGGCATGTTTATGATTCAAATATCAAAATGAATAATGTAGTTCTATTTTATAGACATGCAAAAATATTAAATGAAATAAAAGATTAGATGCTTTATCATCATCAAGCTTCTACTAAACTTTGTCTATCTGTGTACCTGTAGCATGGATAAGACGTAAATGAACAGGCTTAGACTGTATATAGAGAAAAGTCTAGTTAGGTGTTTTCTCAAACACCTAAAATTTATTTCTGCTTATTCCTTGGTGACAGGGTGTCAGGTATTTTTATTTCCCTTTTTAACTTGTCTATAGTGTATAAGTTTTTATACCGAATATTCATTTTAAAACTATGTGTTAAAATATAAAACAAAAGTAAATATACACATAAATACATGGGAAGAAGGTGGGGAACAGGTACTTATTTCAAGGAGGACCTGGGTTTTGTGTTCTTCATTTTGCATAAAAGACTCAAACAGATAAATCTCTAATTAGTGTAAAAGAATAGGCTCCTTTTACTCAAAGAGTGGTTTTATATTTGCTGTTTTGTTTTTTTTAATGACATATGAGTGTTTTCTTTTGTGATGCCCTGTCTCTGGGAGGGATTTTCAAATTGCCTTCTTTAGAGATGGAAACTTGTTAAGCTTGAGTCAGCAGAAATTACTTTAAAATGCTTATAAAAGTTTAAATTCTACTCTAAACAAACAAAACTTTGTTAAGATCAGATACAATTTTACTAGAAAAGAAAATTCTAAGAATATGGCTTTTTTTTTTTTTTGAGAACTTGTTGAAAACAAGGTAAATAAAATGTCCAGTCATGGATTATGAATTCAACTCAGTTTTGGTAGAATGAGTCACTTGTCCACAGATAACTATTTGAAGAGAGAATTAAAATGACCCAAACTAACTTCATAGAATGAGTCCTATGCTTGCTACCCCAAAAGGAGTCAGTTTTTTTTATGTCAGGTCAATCTTGCAATGATAGTTAAACACATTTTTAATTCCTTTCCTTTCTCAGTTGAGTTTAACTGTCCAAAACCTTAAGCCACTGGAAACTCTTCCTATTAGCATATCCTGTGTCGCTTCCTAGTTGCATTATTTCATCCCCACAGGTTCTAAGAACTTTCTTGGAGCCTGTGTTTTCCTCAGTCAGCATTCAAAGCAAGCAGGTGCTAGTCCTTTGCATGTTCTATGGGGAATGGGCTAGAAGGAAGTAACTAAGTGAACAATCCTAGTGGGAAATTCATTCAGGCAGCAGCTGTGGAATGGAAACCCACAGAAACGTGCAATGCTTCTGTCAGGATCCAGAGGTTGTGGCAAGTGGCCACTTTACCGGATGGTCTCCATTCTACGATGACACCATAGCTGCATGATGCCTCTGCTCTGAAGATGGGATATTTGGCCTTTGGATAAATATCATTCCCAGAACTTTGAGGAGACAAAGCTACTTTTATTGCATGGAATGTTTTCCTTATGTGTAATTAGGGAAGAACCAGAGGCTCGACCATACTTTTTAACATAGCACTCAAACATTACTGTCAGGATAAACTGTTTTCAAAGTGTATAGGGTTAAATACTGCTTTTACTTGTATAAGTGCAATGATGGAGGTGGGAGCAAGAGGAAGTACGGTAGGAAAGATCAAGGGAAAAGAATATATAATGAATGTCGGACATATTTGTTTGTTTTCCAGCTCTTTAGTCTGTTAATGTCATCCTGAAAATTCCTTAAGCATTGTTAGGCAGGAGATTGATGGTTGAGATACTGTTTTGGGCTTCCATAATCCAATGCTCATGGTTGTTGGCATTTTTTAGATTACTGACCATGATTCCCCACCAGCAGTGGCTCGGGGGTATCTCTGATATTAGTTGGAATTCTCTCATATTTATCAGAACTGGGCTATCACCAAATAGTTGTGGAATATAAAACTCCTCATGGAGTCATACTCAAGTTCCGGTTTATGTGACTTACTGTACAGATTAGATTACCCAGTCCTCAAACTCTGTTACTCATTCTGTAGATAATTTCTAAATACCACCAAGTGTCAGGTTGCTATATGGGAATATAGTGAGGATTCTTATAGATTATTCCTTGTTCTCTTTTTTAACTCCTCATAAGATCTCTCTCTTTTCAAATTCCCCTGCATTCTGACCAGATTAATCATATTATAAATTATTTTCAGTTGATTTATATACAACATATAATTTGCCTGTGCCAAATCTGTTTTTTAATGTCATCATGATACTAACATGTTACTAGCAGCAGACACATAGGAAATATCTGGCAAAAAATTGAGATAAGTTCTTAAGTACTGTCATTGAAAGTAAGTGTGTATGAAAAGTCTAAACAAGAAAAAGGAAATTAAAAATTGCCATATCATATACATCATGTTAACCAAAATCTATTTCAGCAACACTGTGGGTTGTGCTCTTAACACTGAGCACATATATAAATTTATATCAGTGAAAGTCAGATAGAGAGAATTGGCAAAAGTTGCCTTTCATCTTTTTATCATTTGCTTCTCATTAAAATAAATTGGACAAGGGTTTTCCTTGGGGTGTTCTGTCACCTATTCCAAGACTATGTTTGTGCATTTATAGTACCAGGCATTTGGATAAAAAGTGAGAAGCACAGATCTTTTCATTAAACATTTGAGTAACTGGTACTCTCAGATCATGGACTAGACTTCTCCTTTTTCCTTTAGAGCTAGCGGAAAAATACCTTGGTGCTGGTAGGAATTAGAGGAAATGCCTATGAAAATATACCCCTAGAGTGGTCTCTCTTGAACTCTTATAAGAAGAGGGGAAAAGAGATTTTTAGCTGGGAAAAAAATGCATACATGTATAATCTAGTTTCTTCATATATTGCCTTTTAGGCAATAGAAGAAAACTAAATTCACTTGAGTCACTTTAGTAAGGCTTCCTAGCTACATATTTTGTTTCTAAACTTTTATGTGCTTTTGGAAAACATGCTTTAAAATTTCTTTCCTATGGAAATTCAATTGTGATAGTATGTGTGCTCAGTCCCTCAGGCCTGTGCAATTCTGCGGCCCCATGGACTTTAGACCTCCAGGCACCTCTGTGGAATTTCCCAGGAAAGAATACTGGACTGAAATGTTGTTTTCTACTTGAGGGAATCTTCCTGACTCAGGGATCAAAACTGCATCTCTTGTGTCTCCTGCATTGACAGGCAAACTCTATTACTGGTGCCACCTAGAAAGCCCTAATTGTGATAGTACTCTTGCCAAATTTATGGAAAGTTGGCATAAATTTGGCATAAATAATTTTGGCAAATTATTTTGCTGAGCTAGAGGAAAAAACAGCATTACAAGTAAAATGGCTGCTTGATTATAACAAAAATGGCCAACTCTTATAAGGTTATACCTTACTTATATAAGGCAATAGGTACGATGTATTGTCACTTGCTATTGCCTGGTATTTTGACTTTTAAGACAATTTCAGAGGTTTAAATGAAAAAAAATTTTTTTTCTGAACTATTACCCAGGATATGACAAGATTTTTCTTGGAAATTTGTTGGGTGTTGGCTGAGCTAATTTTTTCTCTAACCAAATCATTTTTACCTAGTCCATTTTTAGGATTCAGAGTGATCTGATTTTTTCTTTGTTCTTTTCCAGGTAGATATTTTGGTGGAAAACCACTTGGAGATGAAATTGTCAAAAGCTTAGCAAGAAGAAAAAAAATATAAGTAAAATAAAGAGAGAAGGCAGAGGTCTGTTTAATTTTCAAATTTAATAATAGTCTGTGGATAATTGAGAGTTGGCAGATATAATGTTTCCAGTCAAGCTTTGCCATCTAGAGAGAAGTATTTCGTATCTACAACATCTACAAAGCACAAACACTGTCCAGGGATGCTGCATGGAATTCATCTCTTTCCAGGATTTCAAAGGTACATAAATCCATAGTGTTTGGAATGGGTGTGTTTATATTGAATTTTCCCCTCCCTCTTTCTGGAAGAGAGTCAGTCAACCCTATCTTCATCCTTTGCCTTCATGCTTGGCTGGAGTATGAGTCAAAACTGAAACATGCACTTAAGTGATTATCTGTGATCTCAGAGTATGCTTATTTTAAGGTCGAAAAGAGAAAACATAAAAAATTAGAAAAGTGGGAAATAGAAACACTTCATGGTGAATTATAAATACCTTTTTCCTCACTGGAGATGTTCTAAATCAAACACTTCTAAATATGAAGTTAAAAATCATATTTAACTAAGTATTAAACTCATAAATGTATTTAACAGATAAACTTGTGCATGGATTGAATCTATGTTGTCCTCAAACTGAGTTTAAATAAAAATAGGCATAGGAGTTGGACCTAATTTTAAGGTTCTTTAACGGAAAAAAAATCAACTGTGTAAATTGTTTTGCACAGCTGCTACCTATACTAAACAGCTCAATAATAGTACTTTAAACATCTTATAAAATCAATTGCCTTGATTCATCCGTTTGTTCAACAAAATTATACTTTTAAATAAGCCAGAGGTTGCCTATTATGAGGGCTTCCTATTCTGATCAGACTAAATGAACCCTGCATACTATTATTTTTCTTTTCAGGCTGTAGTATGTTGAATTTTTAATAGCACTGAATAAAAAACAGAAAAACAGCTTTTAATTAAAACTGTATACTTAAAAACATAAAATGAATTAGTGTCATACTGCAAGTGTTTTACTGAAATAATTGAGAAATTCACCATTCACAGTGTTATAGTACAAATAAGTCATAATGCATATTTAACTTCCAATGAATGTATTTTTTATGTTAACAGTATATGGATTTTGTTTGCTTCAACACACCAAAAAACCTGGTGATAGTCCATAAAACAAATGGACAAAATACACTGAAAATATTTCAAGATGCACTTATTTTATGTTTTGTTGTTGTTACTGTTGTTCAGAAGAAAGATATTTATATTCAAAATAAGATTGCCAAATCAGATCTCCTAATAACTAAGTGTCCTAATTTAATTTTCTCAATCAGTTAAATGAGGGGTATTTTTGGTAAACCTTTATTTACTTCCTTGGTTCCGACTATATAGAATTCTCAGGGTTAATGTAACTGCTCCCCACGAGGAGGAATTACATATCCTGTGGTCTCTTTTTTGGTGTTTCCTTGAATGGTAAGTAAGGTGTTGTTATTGTGGTTTATGCTGAAAACAGTTACCTGAGCTTTCCCTGCCATCTATATTCATGTTTGGTTTTTTGAGCCTGGTTTTTCACTTTTCCAGTGTAGTATTTACTTACAGACACTTTAAATTTTCATCTTGTTGTATAGTAGAAGGATATATTTTTTGGAAGAATAATGTACAATAAATTTTTGAAGGATAATTCACATTCAGAGAAACCACTGATGCCAGAGTCTGGCAACTGGAGAAACTATCTTACAGGACACAGTGTCTACAAGACATTCATTCCATCTGGTGCTGAAACTTACAGTGTACAGACCGCTTCTAATGGCATCTGTGCTACAAGTGACTTTTCATGTAAGTGTAGTGAATGCCAGATAGCTTGTCACAACAGCCTGGAAAGCAGCAGATGTAATGTGAAGCACAGCCTTTCAGTCATCCTCTGATTGATTACAATGCTTAGAAATCAGCATCCTAACATTTGGTACTATCACAAATCTAAACATAGTATAAAAATGAAGAGACATCACTTTGCCAACAAAGGTCTGTCTAGTCGAAGCTATGGTTTTTCCAGTAGTCATGTATGGAGAATTGATGTTTTTGAATTGTGGTATTGGAGAAGACTCTTTAGAGTCCCTTGGACTGGTAAGGAGAGCCAACCAGTCAATCCTAAAGAAAATCAACCCTGAATGTTCATTGAAAGGACTGATGCTAAAGCTGAAGCTCCAATACTTTGGCCCTTGATGTGCAGAGCCTACTCATTGGAAAAGACCTTGATGCTGGGAAAGATTGAAGGCAGGGAGAGAAGGGGATGACAGAGGATGAAATGGTTGGATGGCATCAAGGACTCGATGGACATGATTTTGAGCAAGCTCCGGGAGATAGTGATGAACAGGGAAGCCTGGCATGCTTGCAGCCCATGGGGTCACAAAGAGTTGGACAGGACTGAGTGGCTGAATAATAATAACAACATTTGCTACCCAGTAGTTTACTCAAAATACATTAGATTGATTATATAGCCATCAAAACCTGGAAGGCTATGCATATAAACAAAATATAAATGTCAGCAGCATAAAACTATATCATTTTCAGTCTTCATGAGTTTATAGGTACACCTTTAGGAATTTAACTGCTTAATAACTTTGAAGAAAACTTTTAATAGTTTTCTATTATGTTAAAATTGGTAGTGTTAAAATCTATAGAATGCTTACATATGAATATATATGGATCATTTAATTGTTAAAATGTAGAATTTAGAGCTGACATAATAAATGAGACATGCTAAACTTTCAATAGGAATTGTGAGATCTTACAGGAAATATTAGAACAAAATCACAATTTATTTCCCATACTTTGTAATACTATGCAAAAGTAAAGCATATGAGTGAACATGTTTGTAGGCCATCTTGATTCTGAAAAGACTATCCTAAAATATTGTCTGCAATACTGTACCCTCATTCGTTAAAAGGAGCAGTCAGTTGGTGGGACAGTTGAGAAAAACTGTGAAGGATTAAGACAACGCGAAGGTACCGAAATAACAGACAAATTTCAAGGAAACAAATTTCTTCAGGCAATCAGATATGAAGGGTCAGGACTCGCAGAAACCAGATCCCATTTTCCAGCAAAGAAACTATGACCGAACATAGTAGCCGCAGTCCGTACATCCTGTACAATGAAGCACATACGCAAACGGACAGTGAGACTGCTGACAAAAAGTGCCTCGTGTCTGTGTCTATAACCAGATTGTTTCTGGAAGAATACTGGGGGAAGAAATAACTGATAAACTAAATATCTGATATGTAAACATTCATTCAAAATGCTTCTGCTTTTTTTTTTTTTTTTATTTTTTATTAGTTGGAGGCTAATTACTTCACATTTCAGTGGGTTTTGTCATACATTGATATGAATCAGCCATAGACTCACACGTATTCCCCATCCCGATCCCCCCTCCCACCTCCCTCTCCACCCGATTCCTCTGGGTCTTCCCAGTGCACCAGGCCCGAGCACTTGTCTCATGCATCCCACCTGGGCTGGTGATCTGTTTCACCATAGATAATATACATGCTGTTCTTTCGAAACATCCCACCCTCACCTTCTCCCACAGAGTTCAAAAGTCTGTTCTGTATTTCTGTGTCTCTTTTTCTGTTCTGCATATAAGGTTATCGTTACCATCTTTCTAAATTCCATATACATGTATTAGTATGCTGTAATGTTCTTTATCTTTCTGGCTGACTTCACTCTGTATAATGCTTCTTCTTCTTGATTCATCAGAGAGGGTACCAATGAGGAGAGGGGAAGGCTAAGCTTTCATTGTTTACAGGGGATTGAATGTTACACAGCAAGAGGAAACAAAGGATATTCTTGGAATAGTCTGTTAAAAAAAGTCTTCTATGAGAATACCAGGGCAGCCAGGATGTTAAACAGATGCATTATTTTCCAGACTTAGAGTAAGAAGGAACAACAATTGCTGATCATATATGCAGAATACTTTGTCTTAATATTTATTGTTTTCCCAGTAAAAGGTATAGAAATAAAGGACCATGGTAACACTGTGTTTGAGATAATAGAGTAGTCAGCAGCTTATTAAACTTTAAATCTTGAGTTCTGACTAAATTATTCAATTTCGTGGTTTTTTTTAAGTGTCATCTTCATATCTGAGATTCCTAATACATATTTAATGAGTCAGGCTGAAAGCATATTTTTCTTATGTCTATTTAATCTCTCTTCAAAATCCAATTATTTCCCATGGAAATGGATATCATATAGTTTTAACATAACTCTGAATTAACTAATCCATATAGCAATTTACAGAGTTGTGATTTCAAAATAGAATGAATATGGGAGTCCAGATATCTCTTTGAGATCCTAATATAAATTCTTTCAGATATATGTAAACATACACAGAAATGGGATTGCTGTATCATATGGTAGTTCTATTTCTTTCTTTTTTTTAAATTTCTTTTTAAAAATATTTTTTTTGGGAATTTCCATATTGTTTTCCATAGCACTAAACTGCTTTATGACAACCATAAAAATGCATATTAGCTAGATTTTTCCCCCAAGGTGTTTGGTTGAAGGAATTGTCACATTTTCCCATTCTTTGCTCCAAGATTTGTTAAGTATATTGAACAAACATACAACAGTTTTTATTCAGTTCAGTCACTTAGTCGTATCCAACTATTTGCGATCCCATGAAGTGCAGCACGCCAGTCTTCTCTGTCCATCACCAGTTCTCAGAGCCTGCTTAAACTCATGTCTATTGAGTCAGTGATGCCATCCAACCATCTCATCCTCTATCGTCCCCTTCTCTTCCTGCCTTCAATCTTTCCCAGCAATCAGGGTCTTTTCAAATGAGGCAGCTCTTTACATCAGGTGGCCAAAGTATTGGAGCTTCAGCTTCAGCATCAGTCCTTTCAAGGAACACCCAGGACTGATCTCCTTTAGTGTGGACTGGTTGGATCTCCTTGCAGTCCAAAGGACTCTCAAGAGTCTTCTCCAATACCCCAGTTCAAAAGCATCAATTCTTCAGTGCTCAACTTTCTTTATAGTCCAACTCTCACAACCATACATGACTACTAGAAAAACCATAGCTGTGACTAGATGGAATTTTGTTGGCAAAGTAATGTCTCTGCTTTTTAATATGCTGTCTAGGTTGGTCTTACCTTTTCTTCCAAGGAGCAAGCGTCTTTTAATTTCATGGCTGCAGTCACCATCTGAAGTGATTTTGGAGCCCAAGAAAATAAAGTCTCTTACTGCTTCCATTGTTTCCCCCTCTATTTGCCATGAAGTGATGGGATCTGATGCCGTGTTCTTAGTTTTTTTGAATGTTGAGTTTTAAGCCTGCTTTGTCCCTCTCATGTCCGACTCTTTATGACCCCACGGACTGTAGCCCACCAGGCTCCTCTGTCTATCAGGATTCTCCAGGCAAGGATACTGGAGTTGATTGTCATGCCCTCCTCCAGGGGATCTTCCCAACCCAGGGACTGAAACCAGGTCTCCCACATTACAGACAGATTCTTTACTGTCTGAACTACCAGTGAAGCTAGTTTTCATTCAGTGACTAGGAAAATTTCTTTTTCCTCAGGTTGCCAAATTCTACCCCCCTCCCCCCCCACACACACTGGAGGTGGAATATTTAAATAAATAAAACAATTTTTACTGAGACACAGTTGATTTGCAATATTATCTAAGTTACAGGCATACAACTCATTGGTTCATAATTTTTAAAGTTATTCTCCATTTTATAGTTACTACAAAATATTAGCTATATTCCTTATGCTGTGAAATATATTCTTGTATCTTACTTATTTTATACATATTAGTTTGTACCTTTTAATTTCCTACCCCTATCTCACCCCTCCCCACTTTCCTTTTACCACTGGTAAACACTAGTTTGTTCTCTATATCTTGAGAGTCTGTTCTTTTTTGTTGTATTTACTAGTTTGTTGTATTTGTATTCCACATCTAAGTGATATCATTCAGTGTTTGTTTTTCTTTGTCTGATGTATTTCACTAAGCATAATATCCTCTAAGCCGATCCACGTTGCTGAAAATTGCAAAAATCTGTTCTTTTTTATGGCTCAGTAGTATTCTACTCTGTGTGTGTGTGTGTGTGTGTGTATGTGTGTGTGTGGGTCAGTGGGTGACATCTTTATCCATCTATCAGCTGATGACCACTGAGGCTGCTTCCATACTTCGTCTACTGTAATCAATGCTGCTATGCACACTGGGGTGCATGTATCTTTTCAGATTGGTATTTTCATTTTCTTCAGATATATACTTTGTAGTGGAATTGTTAGATCATATGGTAGTTTTCTGTGACGTCACAGACTCTGTAGTTCTATTTTAAGTTTTTGGAGGAAGCGTCATAGTGTTCTCTATGTAGCTAAATTAGTATGTAGTAAACTAGTAGCTGTACTAATTTACATTCCCACCAACAATGTACAAGGACTTCCTTCCCTCTGCATCCTTGCCAACATTTGTCATTTGTGTTCTTTTTGATGATACCCATTATAGGTGTGAGGTAATATCTCGTTGTGGTTTTGGTTTGCGTTTCTCTGATGATTAACAACGTTGATCATCTTTTCATGTCCACCGTCTATGTGCCTTCTTTGGAAAAATGTCTATTCAGTTCTTCTGCCCATTTTTCAGTTGAGTTGTTTTTGTTTTGATGTTGAGCTGTATGAACTGTTTATGTATTCTGGATATTAACTCTTTAATGGTCATATCATTTGCAAATATTTTCCTCTGTTCTATAGGTTGTCTTTTTGTTTTGTTGATGGTTTCCTTTGCTGTGCAAAAACTTTTACACTTAATTAGGTCTCGTTTATTTCTGCTTTTGTTTCCTTTGTCTTAGGAAATAGATCCAAAAAATATTGTTATGACTGATGTCAAAGAGTGTTCTATCTATGTTTTCTTCCAGGAATTTTATGGTTTCTAGCCTTACATTTAGGTCTTTAATCCATTTTGAGTTAATTTTTGTATATGGTGTTAGAAAGTGTTCTAATTTTATTCTTTTATGTGTAGCTGTCCAGTTATCCCATCACCACTTGTTGAAGGGACTATTTTTTTCTCCATTACATATTTTTGCCTCATTTGTCATAGATCAATTGACTGGATGTGCATGGGTTTATTTCTAGGCTCTCTATTCTGTTCCATTGATCTCTGGGTCTGTTTTTGTGCCCTAGGTTGCCAAATTTCTGATGGCTGAACTTTTATATAGCTAAACAGGGGATTTATAGTGCTGTTGAGGAAGGGCAGCCTGAAGAAAGTGTCTTTCCCTTTAGGCTTCTGCGATGTGTTATATCCTAAATGTCTTGTTATTGTCCCATGGGGTTACTCTTTTCATTTTTTTGAAAACTCTGAAATCGCTGCCAAACCTAGCAAGTTCATCACGGGGTGCATAGGTTTTCTCTTTCCGATTACCATTTTCTTTCTCTCCTTCCATGATGTCTACTTTTCACACTGAACTGCCATCCAATATCATGTTCGGCATCTTGTGGAAGCTCTCCTATCCTAGGTTTACCATCTACAGTGCACACTCACTGATTTTCTGTTTACTGTCTTATCATCAGAAAAATTTTCCTAAGGGTATCTTTAGATTGTGTGTGTTCATTTATCTGCTTTAACAATTTTGGACACCGAAGATGTCTATGTTGTTAGTAACTAGTGTTTAACTTGCCAAATAAAATAGGAAAAATAAAATGAAGACAATTACTTGAAATTTTAATCAAAGCCTTAGACTTACTGAAAATGCAGTTTGGCAAGTGAAGTGACTTAGGTCATGCTGCGCATGTCTATGCTTAGGCCGCACAACCTGAGTTTTCACTGTACATAGCAACACCACTGGAACAGAAGGTTCCAGAGAACAAATTATTCTTAAACAAAAACTTTTAATACTTCCAAACAGGTTTGTGCCTTTAGTAGTGGTTGCAAGTTATCTTTCAACACACTAACTTTAAGAGAACATGTTACAACTTAACCCATTCATCTCCAACAGAACCACAAAACAGCCTTTTTTTTCACTGCAGTGTTATTTATTTTTTAATTTTTTTATCGGAGGGTAATTGCTTTATGACAATTGATCTACTTCTCTTTTGGTTAATTCTGTCCCTTATGATCCATAAGCTTCTAATTCACTAGTTATTGCTGCATGATTAAGGAGTGACTCCAAAGTCAAGAAGAAGATTTGCTAAGGAAAACTTCCTGACCATCTATTGTACATTGAGGATATATAGACAATGTGGTATTGTTGAGATTCATGAAAATTAAAAGACATAATTGCTCACTTTGAAAAATTTATAATTGTTATGATAATAAAACTAAATAATAATATAGGAAGAATTGGTTATAAATCTGTATAGTCAATGGTTAAGAAAACAAAGAAAAGTCTTCTGAGATAGTTCGCCCTGTTCTCAGTTTTGGATGAGAAAAAGGAAATTAAACTTTTTCTGGTTGGTTACTTAACTTTTCATTTTGCTTCCACATCATCTCTGAAGACACATTCAAGGATAACTTGATATGGCTGGAGTAAATGTTGGGGGGTGTGATTCTGTTTGTGATTAGAGAATGCCTTCTGCTTTTTCCATCTCCTTAGGTTCTTCATATTAACTGAGAATAGTAATCCTCCGTGCAGCATACCCAGTTATTACAGGCTTTGTTTAGGTTCTAGTTTTTAAGGATTGCTGTCTAATTGGTTTTCCTACCCTGGGTACTATTATAGAATGGTGATAGCAAACATCAGTAGAGCTCACTTAATCAAGGTACTTTTCCTTAATCTGATAAAAGATGAACTATTAAATCAAGACCTATAAAAGCAACAAAAGATTTAATTGATAATATGTGTACCCACTTTATGGAATAAGTGTGGTTTATCATGTAACTAATAAGCATAAACAAATATGTGACCCAAGTTCTCTACTCCTTATAGATCACCCTTTGATACTTCTCAAATTGTGATTTGAGGCCCTATTCCATATTGAGAGTGGGATGTTGTGGAGATTTTTTTCCCTCAGCTGATTCTCTGGAAGTGTTACATGGTTCATGAATACAAGTTGTTCTCAATCCCAGCTGTGCCAAAGCTCTGCGGAGGTCCTGTCTTCTGCCCCACAAGCAACTTCTACAGGAAGTTTAGCTTCCCATATCTCTTCACTATGAGCATGGATACAGCTAAATTCTTCAATTCCTCAAGGCAAAAACAAAGACAAACAAAACTGCACTAAAGGTGAATTAATAACCTTATTTCTAGAGAAAGAAATCATATTTTCCTAGGTTTCTAAACAATGTAGCAATGTTCTTTTTAGAACTTTCCTTTTCCTAAATATAATATATATATTGTGTATAGCTACACAGTTACAGTGGCACTTGTTATCAGTTTTTCTGCCACCAGATTCTTGCTAAAATCTTTGGTTTGATATGTTTTAACAAAAGTGTCTTTATCTTCGTTCTGCCTAAATATTGTGTTTCTTCCATTTTCCTTATTCTCCAATATCTGCCAGTTCCTTTGTCTGAGGAATCCCTTGCAAATTCATGTGGAATATTCATGAATACCAACAAAAGCTATAAGACATTCTCCATATCTCCATCGGCAGTTGCCTAAATTTCAGTGTTTATGATACAGAAACGACATTAGCTACCCTTTAATTCATACTGCTGTTTATTCTGTGTCCGCTGGTTGCAACCTAATGGTTGAGTTGACGCAGTGCCTCTCAAGATGTGTACTTGAGCACGGTGCCCAGTCCAGCTACCCAGAGTTATATTTTTTCTTCATGATGGGAGCCAGGGAAAGAAGGACAAAGAGAGAAAGTAATCAAATTCCTTAGCTTGTGATTTCAAAAAAGTTTCAAAAAGTAAAAATCTTATTTAGAGAATCTTATTTTGTGATGATTTCTTGATCCACACCATCCAATTTGACCCTAAACTTGTATTGTCAGAGGCTCTGCTCTCTGTCATTATATATATATATATATAGTCATTATATATGTGTATATATATATATATAGTCATTACACGGGGTCCACAATATTATTTGTCAAGAGGTAGTGGATGATTCTTAAAATAGTCCTTGAACTAAATATGTAACACTGGAAAGACTACAGTTTTTCTTAATTATAATAATAATTGACTATCTAAGCTATTGCTCTAATAGAGTTAAAATTGGTTTCTGCTTATCCATTCATTAAGTGAAAGTTTATTGAGTGTGTTTTCTACAGTGCCCTGCTGGGTTTTGTGGATGTAAAAAATGGAACCAGGTCTTTCTCTTCAGAGACCTTACAGTCTAGTGGAGAATAAAAACTTAAAAACTAATGGTTATTATTTATAGATATTATACTAGAGTAGCTATTCTTACTCAGGGATGCACAACAAAAACACATAGGCATTTCTATTATCTTTTTTTTCCCCAAAAATACATGGCTGTGCCCTTTAGGTATGTAAGTTTTAAAAAACATTATTTTAATTGTGACTTGCATGTTTATTAGAGCCCCAGAAAGAGAAAGGAAACGCTAGCATTTAGCAGAGGGAATGATTAACCCAGGCTGGGAGGTAACATGTGGTGTAGGGCAATTTTAATCTGGATATTGAAGAGAATGTGAGCGTTCAGTAGGTAAAGAAAATGGGAAGGGCAGAATCAGAGAAACAGTAGAAGAAAAGGCATATAGGCATGCGTATAAATAGAAGGAGGTCATCACATTTAAGGACAGCATGGCAGGGCAATGACTTATGAAAACTTATGGTAAAAAAAAAACACACACACAAAACTTTAGACCTATGTTGACTAATCACAAAATAAAGTGTTTTAGAAGTCAACATGTCAACCAGAATTTGAATCAAAATCAATGCCTGTGCCTGGGTAAGGGCCAACTTAATTTTCTGGCAAGGAAGGAACCAGTGCAAATGGCTGTGAGCAAGGATGACGGCATGAGAACCGGCTCCCCTTTGAAAGAAAGTTGGCTCAAAACATTTGTTCTCTAGGCAGGATCCTTCTCAATGCATGTCATAGATGAAATTATGCCTTTTCTTGATTAGTCTTCTTTCTAGTTCTTAATAGATCAGAAATGGAGTAGGAGTAGGCATGTGAGATCAATGAGTCTATAAATCATAACCCTTTATTTGAGACATGCATTGGACTAAGCACTTGCAAAATATTGCTTTATTTAGTCTTCATGGCTATAGGACTTATCAACTCCATTTCACCAGTGAGAAAGCTAAGACTTTGATAGTTGAATAGTTTGTCTACAATAGCTTGATATTCAAACTCAGACTTTAAAGACTTCAAAAGCCCCTGCTATACTGTCTTATTTTATGATTTTTTTTTCTTTCTTTTTTTTTTTTTTTATTAATTGGAGGCTAATTACTTCACAACATTTCAGTGGGTTTTGTCATACATTGATATGAATCAGCCATAGATTTACACGTATTCCCCATCCCGATCAATGCTGGTCTAATAAATCTTCTGCTCATAAGGAGGAATGTAGTGGACAACACACTGAACAAAGTACAGTGTACTATATGTATGACATAGAAAGAACTGTCAAACAATTAAGTTTTCACTTGCTAGCATAAATTAATTTTGTCACCTTGAGAACATGAATAATTGATAACTACCATGACTTATTAGTCAAAGTTTGAATGAATTGTCTTCAAATTGAACATTTAGATGAAACATACTCTATACCAGGAAGAAATATTTAAAGGGAAGTTAAAGGAGAGATCAGCATAGCTCTTAAGTGTTTATTACTCTTTCTTCCGCAGGTCAGGAAATAGGCACGATGTCTTCCTTTCTCACATTTTTACAAGGTTAGACCGCTTTCTTTCATGAGTATGTAAACCTTCCTGTACAGTTTCAAACGTCAGCTGTATTACACACTCACCCTCTGGAATCTATGATTTACTGACTCCCTGTCAGTCTTTCCCATTCACTGAAGGATTTGACGTAATCTACCTCTTTGCCCCCTGGGAGCTTCCCTTGTAGCTCAGTCAGTAAAGAATCTCCCTGCAGTGCAGGAGCCCCAGGTTCGATCCCTGGGTTGGGAAGATCCCCTGGAGAAGGAAATGGCAACCCATTCCAGTATCCTTGCCTGGAAAATCTCATGGACAGAAGAGCCTGGTGGGCTGCAGTCCATGGGTCGCAAAGAGTCGGGCATGACTGAGCAACTAACACTAACACTTACTTACCTCTTTGCCCCAAATTTTGTACATTGTCAAGATGGCTTCATCATTTATTGAATTGACCAGTATTCTATAAATAGCTTCTCATTTCTGTATTTCCTCTACTCCAATCTTGAAACCTGGACTCACAGGTTCAAATCCCCAACCTCACCACTTCAACTTTCCAGTCTTACCATTCCACTGAAAATGGAGTGACCACTTCATCACTAAGCCCACAGACATTATTGTGTTCTTGTTAATTGATTTGTTTCTCAGCATCTTCATCTTGTGAAATGGTCTTTTCAAGCTTGATGAAATCACACTATCCTTGCTTTTGTTTCTTTAATCTTTCTGTGTTTGTGCTCAGTCGATCAGTTGTGTTCGACTCTCTGCAAGCCATGAACTGTAGCCTTTAGGCACCTCTGTCCATGGGATTTTCCAGGTAAGAATACTGGAGTGGATGTGATCTCCTCCTCCAGGGAATCTTTCTAACACTACTTTTTAAATCCCCTTGATGAGTTCATTGTCCTCTCCATTCTTTTAATTGTCAGCGTTCTTTAGATTTTCATTCACAACCTCTCACTGCAAATACATCTATAAGTAATCTCATCTGTTGCCATCTTTTTAAGCCCACTTTCTACCTAGATGACTCCAACTTAGTTCATCCCCTGGACACTTTGGAGACCCATATATCCAATCACACACTAAACTTTTTATTTTGGAGAAGTAGTTTCAAGCACTGAGAATCTATGCAGAGGACAAAAGCAACAGTGAATTTACAGAAGCTGAGAATGTTTCATTTTGAGTAAACTGGAGAATGGAACATGAAATAGAAAAAAATGACAGATATTGTTCATGGAGATCTTTATAAAACATACTAAGAGGTGTTGTTGTTTAGTCACTAAGTTGTGTCCGACTCTTTTGTGACTCCATGGACTACTGCCCACCAGGCTCCTCTGTCCGTGGAATCCCCAGGCAAGAATACTGGAGTGGGTTGCCATTTCCTTCTCCAGGATATCTTCCTGACCCAGGGATCAAAGCTGGGTCTCATACATTGCGGCAGATTCTTTGCTGTCTGAGCCAACAGGGAAGAAATACAGAGCGATTTGAAATTTCTAACCACTGTGATTAGAAAGATCACTCTGAAAATAGAGTAGAAAACTGATGATTAAAGAAAAGGCAGGGGAGGGAGGAGCCAAGATGGCAGAGGAGTAGGAGGGGGAGACCACTTTCTCTCCTACAAATTCATCAAAAGAATAACTGAATGCAGAACAAACTTCACAAAACAACTTCTGATCGCTAGCTGAGGTCATCAGGCGCCCAGAAAAGCAGCCCATTGTCTTCGAAAGGAGGTAGGACAAAATATAAAGATAAAAAGTGAGACAGAAGAGCTAAGGACGGAGATCCGTCCCGGGAAGGGAGTCTTAGGTGGCATTGCTTGGGGTAGGGTCCGGGCCTGAGTGCCCTGAGGACAATTGGAGGGAGCTTCTGTGAGTTGCCAACTTGAACTGTGGGAGACCAAAAGAGAGAGAGAAAATTAACCGGCCCGAACACACTGCCGGCCGTTCGCAGAACAAAGGGACCGAGAAAGTCCAGAGAAGAGCTCGCAGGCTACGGACCAGCCAGGCCCCGCCGGAGGCAGGAGGCAGGGGGGAGGGGAAGGTCGCGGCGAGACACAGGGCGCAGGCACCCGACCGGCGCGGGCGGGGACTGGGGCTGGGGACCGGGAGGGCAGAAGGCGCACACACCCAACTGGCGCCAGCGGAAACTGAAACTGGGTCCGCGGAAGGGAGTGGGCGCGCCACACCTGGGGAGAGTGCGCCCACCAAGCCCCTGGCTGCCTGGACCGCTCTGACGGGGAAGGCACGGAGAGCAGGCGCAGCTTTTCCTTCCGCGCTTTTGTGGAACACCCGAGGGCTGGAACCTCGCGCAGCGCGGGGCGCGCTCCATATAGAACAGCCGGGGGCCTGAGCAGCGCAGACGGAGAAAGCAGCGTCAGCCCCTCCCTGCAGCGCCAGCCCCTCCCTGCAGAGCGACGGAACTAGCTACCTAAATAAATGTCCACCTCCGCCCGCCTGTGTCAGGGCGGAAATGAGGCTCTGAAGAGACCGGCAAACAAGCCAAATAAACAAAGGGAACCGCTTCAGAAGGGACTGGTGCAACAGATTAAAATCCCCGTAGAAAACATGGACTACACCGGAAGGGCCCTACAGATATCGAGAAGTGTAAGCTGGAACGAGGAGCTATCTGAAACTGAGCCGAACCCACACTGACCGCAACAGCTCCAGAGAAATTCCTAGATATATTTTTACTTTTTTTTTTTTTTCTAAGTAAGGAAGAAAAAAAAATTTTTTTTTCTTTTTTTCTTTTTTATTTTTTCTCTTTTATTTTCCTGTAAAATTCCCTATTACTCCCCCATTACTCCTTCACTTTCATTTTCATAGATTTTTACGATTTTTTTAATTAGAAAAAAAAATTTTTTTTCTCTTTCTTTTTTTTCTTTTTTCTTCTTTTTTTTCCTTTCCTTTTTCTCTTCTTTCTTCTATTTTTCTTTTTCTCTTATTTCTTTTAAAGTCCTCTAGTACTCCTCTACTACTCCTTAATTTTCATTTTCAATACACTATAACCTTGCAAAAAAAAAAGAAGAGAAGCCCTATTTTTAAACCGAAGATTATTCTCTCCCAATCTTGACTCTCTGTTTTCTACCTCAGGACACCTCTATTTCCTCCTTTCCCCTTCTCTTCCCAATCCAATTCTGTGAATCTTTGTAGGTGTCTGAGATACGGAGAACACTCTGGGAACAGACAACTACGTAGATCTGTCTCTCTCCTCTTGAGTCCCCCTTTTTCTCCTCCTGCTCATCTCTATCTCCCTCCTCCCTTTTCTCCTCTTCATGTAACTCTGTGAACCTCTCTGGGTGTCCCTAACGGGGGAGAATCTTTTCACCATTAACATAGAAGTTTTATTATCAGTGCTGTATAGTTGATGAAGTCCTGAGACTACAGGAAGAATAAAACTGAAATCCAGAGGGAGGAAACTTAAGCCCAAAACCTGAGAACACCAGAAAACTCCTGACTACATGGAACTTTAAGTAATAAGTGACTGTCCAAAAGCCTCCATACCTACACTGAAACCAACCACCACCCAAGAGCCAATAAGTTTTAGAGCAAGACATACCACGCAAATTCTCCAGCAACGCAGGAACATAGCCATGAACGTCAACATACAGGCTGCCCAAGGTCACACTTAACACATAGACCCATCTCAAAACTCATTACTAGGCATGCCATTGGACTCCAGAGAGAAGAAATCTAGTTCCACGCACCAGAACACCGATGCAAGATTCCCAAACCAGGAGACCTAGACAAGCCAATCGTCCAACCCCACCCACTGGGTAAAACCTCCACAATAAAAAGAAACCACAGACCTCCAGAATACAGAAAGCCCACTCCAGACACAGCAATCTAAACAAGATGAAAAGGCAGAGAAATACCCAACAGGTAAAGGAACATGAAAAATGCCCTCCAAGTCAAACAAAAGAGGAGGAGATAGGGAATCTACCTGAAAAAGAATTTAGAATAATGATAATAAAAATGATCCAAAATCTTGAAAACAAAATGGAGTTACAGATAAATAGCCTGGAGACAAAGATTGAAAAGATGCAAGAAATTTTTAATAAAGACCTAGAAGAAATAAAAAAGAGTCAATTAAAAAGGAATAATGCAATAAATGAGATCAAAAACACTCTGGAGGGAACCAAGAGTAGAATAACGGAGACAGAAGATAGGATAAGTGAGGTAGAAGATAAAATAGTGGAAATAAATGAAGCAGAGAGGAAAAAAGAAAAAAGGATCAAAAGAAATGAGGACAACCTCAGGGACCTCTGGGACAATGTGAAACACCCCAACATTCGAATCATAGGAGTCCCAGAAGAAGAAGACAAAAAGAAAGGCCATGAGAAAATACTCGAGGAGATAATAGCTGAAAACTTCCCTAAAATGGGGAAGGAAATAGCCACCCAAGTCCAAGAAACCCAGAGAGTCCCAAACAGGATAAACCCAAGGCGAAACACCCCAAGACACATATTAATCAAATTAACAAAGATCAAACACAAAGAACAAATATTAAAAGCAGCAAGGGAGAAACAACAAATAACACACAAAGGGATTCCCATAAGGATAACAGCTGATCTATCAATAGAAACCCTCCAGGCCAGAAGGGAATGGCTGGACGTTCTGAAAGTAATGAAAGAGAATAACCTACAACCTAGATTACTGTATCCAGCAAGGATCTCATTCAGATATGAAGGAGAATTCAAAAACTTTACAGATAAGCAAAAGCTGAGAGATTTCAGCACCACCAAACCAGCTCTTCAACAAATGCTAAAGGATCTTCTCTAGACAGGAAATGCAGAAAGGTTGTATAAATGTGAACCCAAAACAACAAAGTAAATGGCAACAGGACCACACCTATCAATAATTACCTTAAATGTAAATGGGTTGAATGCCCCAACCAAAAGACAAAGATTGGCTGAATGGATACAAAAACAGGACCCCTATATATGCTGTCTACAAGAGACCCACCTCAAAACAAGAGACACATACAGACTAAAAGTGAAGGGCTGGAAAAAAATATTTCATGCAAATGGAGACCAAAAGAAAGGAGGAGTCACAATACTCATATCAGATAAAATAGACTTTCAAATAAAGGCTGTGAAAAGAGACAAAGAAGGACACTACATAATGACCAAAGGATCAATCCAAGAAGAAGATATAACAATTATAAATATATATGCACCCAACATAGGAGCACCACAATATATACGGCAAACACTAACGAGTATGAAAGAGGAAATTAATAGTAACACAATAATAGTGGGAGACTTTAATACCCCACTCACAACTATGGATAGATCAACTAAACAGAAAATTAACAAGGAAACACAAACCTTAAATGACACAATGGACCAGCTAGACCTAATTGATATCTATAGGACATTTCACCCCAAAACAATCAACTTCACCTTTTCCTCAAGTGCACACGGAACCTTCTCCAGGATAGATCACATCCTGGGCCATAAATCTAGTCTGGGAAAATTCAAAAAAATTGAAATCATTCCAGTCATCTTTTCTGACCACAGTGCAGTAAGATTAGATCTCAATTACAGGAAAAAAAATTGTTAAAAATTCAAACACATGGAGGCTAAATAACACACTTCTGAATAACCAACAAATCATAGAAGAAATCAAAAAAGAAATCAAAATATGTATAGAAACGAATGAAAATGAAAACACAACAACCCAAAACCTATGGGACACTGTAAAAGCAGTGCTAAGGGGAAGGTTCATAGCATTACAGGCTTACATCAAGAAACAAGAAAAAAGCCAAATAAATAACCTAACTCTACACCTAAAGCAATTAGAGAAGGAAGAAATGAAGAACCCCAGGGTTAGCAGAAGGAAAGAAATGTTAAAAATTAAGGCAGAAATAAATGCAATAGAAACTAAAGAGACCATAGCAAAAATCAACAAAGCTAAAAGCTGGTTTTTTGAAAAAATAAACAAAATTGACAAACCATTAGCAAGACTCATTAAGAAACAAAGAGAGAAGAACCAAATTAGCAAAATTAGAAATGAAAATGGAGAGATCACAACAAACAACACTGAAATACAAAGGATCATAAGAGACTACTACCAGCAGCTCTATGCCAATAAAATGGACAACTTGGATGAAATGGACAAATTCTTAGAAAAGTATACCTTTCCAAAACTGAACCAGGAAGAAATAGAAGATCTTAACAGACCCATCACAGGCAAGGAAATCGAAACTGTCATCAAAAATCTTCCAGCAAACAAAAGCCCAGGACCAGATGGCTTCACAGCTGAATTCTACCAAAAATTTAGAGAAGAGCTAACACCTATCTTACTCAAACTCTTCCAGAAAATTGCAGAAGAAGGTAAACTTCCAAACTCATTCTATGAGGCCAACATCACCCTAATTCCAAAACCAGACAAAGATGCCACAAAAAAAAGAAAACTACAGGCCAATATCACTGATGAACATAGATGCAAAAATCCTTAACAAAATTCTAGCAAACAGAATCCAACAACATATTAAAAAAAATCATACACCACGACCAAGTGGGCTTTATCCCAGGAATGCAAGGATTCTTCAATATCCGCAAATCAATCAATGTAATACACCACATTAACAAATTGAAAGATAAAAGCCATAGGATTATCTCAATAGATGCAGAGAAAGCCTTTGACAAAATTCAACACTCATTTATGATTAAAACTCTCCAAAAAGCAGGAATAGAAGGAACATACCTCAACATAATAAAAGCTATATATGACAAACCCACAGCAAGCATCACCCTCAATGGTGAAAAATTGAAAGCATTTCCCCTGAAATCAGGAACAAGACAAGGGTGCCCACTCTCACCACTACTATTCAACATAGTGTTGGAAGTTTTGGCCACAGCAATCAGAGCAGAAAAAGAAGTAAAAGGAATCCAGATAGGAAAAGAAGAAGTGAAACTCTCACTGTTTGCAGATGACATGATCCTCTACATAGAAAACCCTAAAGACTCTACCAGAAAATTACTAGAGCTAATCAATGAATATAGTAAAGTTGCAGGATATAAAATTAACACACAGAAATCCCTTGCATTCCTATATACTAACAATGAAAAAACAGAAAGAGAAATTAAGGAAACAATACCATTCACCATTGCAACAAAAAGAATAAAATACTTAGGAGTATATCTACCTAAAGAAACAAAAGACCTATACATAGAAAACTATAAAACACTGATGAAAGAAATCAAAGAGGACACAAGCAGATGGAGAAACATACCGTGTTCATGGATTGGAAGAATCAATATTTTCAAAATGGCTATTCTACCCAAAGCAGTCTATAGATTCGATGCAATCCCTATCAAGCTACCAACGGTATTTTTCACAGAACTAGACCAAAGAATTTCACAATTTGTATGGAAATACAAAAAACCTCGAATAGCCAAAGTAATCTTGAGAAAGAAGGATGGAACTGGAGGAATCAACCTGCCTGACTTCAGACTCTACTACAAAGCCACAGTCATCAAGACAGTATGGTACTGGCACAAAGACAGAAATATAGATCAATGGAACAGAATAGAAAGCCCAGAGATAAATCCACGAACCTATGGACACCTTATCTTCGACAAAGGAGGCAAGGATATACAATGGAAAAAAGACAACCTCTTTAACAAGTGGTGCTGGGAAAACTGGTCAACCACTTGTAAAAGAATGAAACTAGAACACTTTCTAACACCATACACAAAAATAAACTCAAAATGGATTAAAGATCTAAATGTAAGAACAGAAACTATAAAACTCCTAGAGGAGAACATAGGCAAAACCCTCTCCGACATAAATCACAGCAAGATCCTCTATGACCCACCTCCCAGAATATTGGAAATAAAAGCAAAAATAAACAAATGGGACCTAATGAAACTTAAAAGCTTTTGCACTACAAAGGAAACTATAAGTAAGGTGAAAAGACAGCCCTCAGATTGGGAGAAAATAATAGCAAATGAAGAAACAGACAAAGGATTAATCTCAAAAATATACAAGCAACTCCTGCAGCTCAATTCCAGAAAAATAAATGACCCAATCAAAAAATGGGCCAAAGAACTAAACAGACATTTCTCCAAAGAAGACATACAGATGGCTAACAAACACATGAAAAGATGCTCAACATCACTCATTATCAGAGAAATGCAAATCAAAACCACAATGAGGTACCATTACACGTCAGTCAGGATGGCTGCTATCCAAAAGTCTACAAGCAATAAATGCTGGAGAGGGTGTGGAGAAAAGGGAACCCTCTTACACTGTTGGTGGGAATGCAAACTAGTACAGCCCCTATGGAAAACAGTATGGAGATTCCTTAAAAAACTGGAAATAGAACTGCCATATGACCCAGCAATCCCACTTCTGGGCATACACACTGAGGAAACCAGATCTGAAAGAGACACGTGCACCCCAATGTTCATCGCAGCACTGTTTATAATAGCCAGGACATGGAAGCAACCTAGATGCCCATCAGCAGATGAATGGATAAGGAAGCTGTGGTACATATACACTATGGAATATTACTCAGCCATTATAAAGAATTCATTTGAATCAGTCCTAATGAGATGGATGAAACTGGAGCCCCTTATACAGAGTGAAGTAAGCCAGAAAGATAAAGAACATTACAGCATACTAACACATATATATGGAATTTAGAAAGATGGTAACGATAACCCTATATGCAAAATAGAAAAAGAGACACAGAAATACAGAACAGACTTTTGAACTCTGTGGGAGAAGGTGAGGGTGGGATGTTTCAAAAGAACAGCATGTATACTATCTATGGTGAAACAGATCGCCAGCCCAGGTGGGATGCATGAGACAAGTGCTCGGGCCTGGTGCACTGGGAAGACCCAGAGGAATCGGGTGGAGAGGGAGGTGGGAGGGGGGATCGGGATGGGGAATACGTGTGAGTCTATGGCTGATTCATATCAATGTATGACAAAACCCACTGAAATGTTGTGAAGAATTAGCCTCCAACTAATAAAAAAATTAAAAAAATAAAAGAAAAGGCAGTAGAAAATAACAAGTTGGGAGACTTTTAAAGTAAACCCTGTGAGAATCTGTGAGAGTCTGAAATGAAATAAAGTAAATGGAGAGACATATTTTAAAAATGTCTACTAAAATAAAGAATGTTTCAGTCTAAGTATGAGTGCTTCACTTGATATGTAATGAACTCCTTTCACGTTAAATTTAGTATAGTGTCTGAAAATCAATTTTGGTATGTGACAAGTAAAATATTTTATATACATGTATGATATTTATCAGATATAAATGAAATTTGTAAAATTTATTAACTCTGGAGGCTTTACTCAATCCCAATACAATTGATTGATAAATGAATACATTTTAAAAACAAACAAGCAAGTAAAATAAAAAGAGCAAAACCAACAACAGAAACATGGATTATCTTTCAGTGTATTGCCGGAAAAAAGGATTGTTTTCTGCATCTTGGATCTAGATGGTTCTAAACAGTTAAGCAGTATCCTCCAGCTTCAGTTGTACCCTGGCCACTTCCCTCCACTTTCTGTGGTATTAATAGAAATAAATACTGGAGTTCTGCATGTGACTGTTACCTTTCCACCTAACTGATAAGGGTGCATTGTCATGTTGAGGAAATAATAAATTGGTTTGCACAGCTGGGCCCTCTAAATGCCACAACATACTGGCAAGACGTCCAGAATTAAACTCCTTGGGTTGGTTCTGGATGATTCCCAAGTGCAGGCAAGTGTGATAAGCAGAAGCATGAAACATTTCCCAAAAGTGATTCTCAGATAATTCAAGTTGGTTTCTCTTACTTGCAAGCAAAAGATTCAAATTAATAGTTTCCATGGAGCTTGGGAAGGGAAACATCTTTGATGTGCTTTCCTGGTGGAAGATTTTTGTTCAGATCACTCAGGTGGCCAAACAGAAAGCATCCTGTGCCCACAGGAGAACAGTCTGGATGAAGAGATCAAGTCCTGAGCCTTTGGAGTGGAAGTACTGACTCTAAGATCCTAGAGTACCAGAGAACTAATCCTCAGTTCAGTTCAGTCGCTCAGTCGTGTCTGACTTTTTGAGACCCCATGAATCGCAGCACGCCAGGCCTCCCTGTCCATCACCAACTCCCAGAGTTTACTCAAACTCATGCCTATCGAGTCGGTGATGCCATCCAGCCATCTCATCCTCTATCGTCACCTTCTCCTCCTGCCCCCAATCCCTCCCAGCATCAGGGTCTTTTCTAATGAGTCAACTCTTTGCATGAGGTGGCCAAAGTACTGGAGTTTCAGCTTCATCATCAGTCCTTCCAATGAACACCCAGCACTTATCTCCTTCAGGATGGACTGGTTGGATCTCCTTGCAGTCCAAGGGACTCTCAAGAGTCTTCTCCAACACCACAGTTCAAAAGCATCAATTTTTCGGTGCTCAGCTCTCTTCATAGTCCAACTCTCACATCCATACATGACCACTGGAAAAAGCATAGCCTTGACCAGACGAACCTTTGTTGGCAAAGTAATGTCTCTGCTTTTTAATATGCTATCTAGGTTGGTCATAACTTTCCTTTCAAGGAGTAAGTGTCTTTTAATTTCATGGCTGCAGTCACCATCTGCAGTGATTTTGGAGCCCCCAAAAATAAAGTCTGACACTGTTTCCACTGTCTCCCCATCTATTTCCCATGAAGTGATGAGACCAGATGCAATGATCTTAGTTTTCTGAATGGTGAGCTTTAAGCCAACTTTTTCACTCTCCTCGTTCACTTTCATCAAGAGGCTTTTTAGTTCCTCTTCACTTTCTGCCATAAGGTTGGTGTCATCTGCATATCTGAGGTTATTGATATTTCTCCCGGCAATCTTAATTCCAGCTTGTGCTTCTTCCAGCCCAGCGTTTCTCATGATGTACTCTGCATATAAGTTAAATAAGCAGGGTGACAATATACAGGCTTGATGTACTCCTTTTCCTATTTGGAACCAGTCTGTTGTCCCATGTCCAGTTCTAACTGTTGCTTCCTGACCTGCATATAGGTTTCTCAAGAGGCAGGTCAGGTGGTCTGCTATTCCCATCTCCTTCAGAATTTTCCACAGTTTATTGTGATCCACACACTTGAACACTTTGGAGTAGTCAATAAAGCAGAAATAGATGTTTTTCTGGAACTCTCTTGCTTTTTCGATGACCCAGTGGATGTTGGCAATTTGATCTCTGGTTCCTCTGCCTTTTCTAACACCAGCTTGAACATCTGGAAATTCTCGGTTCACGTATTGCTGAAGCCTGGCTTGGAGAATTTTGAGCATTACTTTACTAGCATGTGAGATGAGTGCAATTGTGTGGTAGCTTGAGCCTTCTTTGGGATTGCCCTTCTTAGGGATTGGAATGAAAACTGACCTTTTCCAGTCCTGTGGCCACTGCTGAGTTTTCCAAATTTGGTGGCATATTGAGTGCAGCACTTTCACAGCATCATCTTTCAGGATTTGAAATAGATCAACTGGAATTACATCACATCCACTAGCTTTTTTCGTAGTGATGCTTTCTAAGGCCCACTTGACTTCACATTCCAGGATGTCTGGCTCTAGGTGAGTGATCACACCATTGTGATTATCTGGGTCGTGAAGATCTTTTTTGTACAGTTCTTCTGTGTATTCTTGCCACCTCTTAATATCTTCTGCTTCTGTTAGGTCCATATCATTTCTGTCCTTTATTGAGCCCATTTTTGCAAGAAATGTTACCTTGGAATCTCTAATTTTCTTCAAGAGATCTCTAGTCTTTCCCATTCTGTTGTTTTCCTCTATTTCTTTGCATTGATCACTGAGGAAGGCTTTCTTATCTCTCCTGGGTATTCTTTGGAACTCTGCATTCAAACGGGAATATCTTTCCTTTTCTTCTTTCCTTTTCACTCTTCTTCGTTTCACAGCTATTTGTAAGGCCTCCTCTGACAACCATTTTGCCTTTTTGCATTTCTTTTCCATGGGGATGTTCTTGATCCCTGTCTCCTGTACAATGTCATGAACCTCCGTCCATAGTTCATCAGGCTGTCTGTCTATCAGATCTAGTCCCTTAAATCTATTTCTCACTTCCACTGTATAGTCATAAGGGATTTGATTTAGGTCGTACCTGAATGGTCTAGTGGTTTTCCCTACTGTCTTCAGTTTAAGTCTGAATTTGGCAATAAGGAGTTCATGATCTGAGCCGTAGTCAGCTCCCAGTGTTGTTTTTGCTGACTGTATAGAGCTTCTCCATCTTTGGCTGCAAAGAATATAATCAATTTGATTTCGGTGTTGACCATCTGGTGATGTCCATGTGTAGAGTCTTCTCTTGTGTTGTTGGAAGAGGGTGTTTGCTATGACCAGTGTGTTCTCTTGACAAAACTCTATTAGCCTTTGCCCTGCTTCATTCTGTACTCCAAGGCCAAATTTGCCTGTTACTCCAGGTGTTTCTTGACTTCCTACTTTTGCATTTCAGTCCCCTATAATGAAAAGGACATCTTTTTTGGATCCTAGAGAGTATCAAATAGTGAGAACTCACAGAAAGGAAACCACTTGAATACAAAACCTAGCATCACCCAACCACCAGTAGCACCCTGTGCATCTAAACAACAAACAAAACAAAAATATAAACCCAATCTACAGCACACAGGATTACCACCTCACTCAGCCTTGCCCATCAGAGGGAAAACGAACAAACAAACCAACAAAAAAACTCAGCACAAATCTCAGCTTATAGGAAGCTTACACAAACCACTGGACCAAACTTAGGAGGGCAGAAACCAAAAATAAGAAAGAATTCAGCCTTAAAGCCTGGGAAAAGAAAACCTCAAACACAATAAGTTAAAAAAGAATAATGAAAAGGCAGAGAAATACTACATAAATGAAGGAACAAACTAGAAAAACAGAAGTCCAAATAAATGAAGAGGAAATAGGCACACTACCTGAAAAAGAATTCAGAATAATGATAGTAAAGATAATCAAAAACCTTGAAAACAAAATGGAGAAAATGCAAGAATCAATTAACAAAGACCTAGAAGAATTAAAGAATAAACATACAGAGACAAACAACACAATTACTGAAATTAAAAATACTCTAGAAGGAATCAATAGTAGAATATCTGAAGCAGAAGAATGAATCAGTGAGCTGGAAGATAAAATGGTGGAAATAACTTCAGAAGAGCAGAATAAAATACAAAGAATGAAGAGAACTGAGGATAGTCTCAGAGATATCAAATGCACCAACATTTCAATTATAGGGGTCTGAGAAGAAGAGAAAAAGAAAGGATATGAGAAAATGTTTGAAGAGATTATAGTTGAAACTTTCCCCAACATGGAAAAGGAAACAGTCAATCAGGTCCAAGAGGCACAAAGAATCCCATATAGGATAAACCCAAGGAGAAACAGGCCAACACACATACTAATGAAACTAACAAAGACTAAACACAAAGAGAGAGTATTAAAAGCAGCAAGGGAGAAGCAACAAGTAACATACAAGGGAAACTCCCTACATTTAACAGCTAATCTTTCAGCAGAAACTCTGCAGGCCAGAAGGGAATGGCAGGATATATTTAAAGTGCTGAAAAGGGAAAATCTACAACCAAGATTATTGTACCTGGCAAGGATCTCATTCAAAATTGGTGGATAAATAAGTAACTTTTCAGACAAGCAAAAGTTAAGAGAATTCAGTACCACCAAACCAGCTCTACAACAAATGTTAAACAGACTTATATAGTCAAGAAATACAAGAGAAGAAAAAAGATCTGCAAAATCATCCCCAAACAATTAAGAAAATGGCAATAGGAACACATATATCAATTGAACTTCCCTGGTGGCTCAGACCGTAAAGCATCTGCCTACAGTGTGGGAGACCTGGGTTCGATCCCTGGGTCAGGAAGATCCTCTGGAGAAGGAAATGGCAACCCACTCCAGTACTCTTGCCTGGAAAATCCCATGGATGGAGAAGCATGGTAGTCTATGGGGTCGATGGATTAAATGCTCCAACCAAAACATACGGACTGGCTGAATGGATACAAAAACAAGACCCACATACATGCTGTATACAAGAAACCCACTTCAGACCTAAAGACACATATAGACTGAAAGTGAGAGGATGGAAAAATATACTCCATGCAAATGGGAAGCAAAAGAAAGCTGAAGTAGCAATACTCATATCAGACAAAGTAGACCTTAAAATAAAGAAGATTACAAGAGATAAGGAAGGATGCTACATAGTGATCAAGGGATCAATCCAAGAGGAAGACATAACAATTATAAATATCTATGCACCCAATATAGGAGCATCCCAATACATAAGACAAACATTAACAGACATAAAAGGAGAAATTGATAGTAACAAATAATAGCAGGAGATTTTAACATCCCACTCACACCAATGGACAGGTCATCATAACAGAAAATTAATAAGGAAACACAAGTCTTAAATGAGATGGATCTCACTAATATCTTCAGGACATTCCTTTTGAATGCAGAATACACCTTCTTTTCAAGTGCACATGGAAAGTTCTCCAGAATAGAACACATTTTTGGTCACAAATAAAACCTCAGTAAATTTAAGATGATTGAAATCGTATCAAGCATCTTTTTTGACCACAACGCTATCAGACTAGATATCAATTACAAGAAAAAAACTGTAAGAAACACAAACACATGGAGATTAAGCAACCCGTTCCTAAATTACCAACAGGTTACTGAAGAAATCAAATGGGAAATAAAAAAATTTCTAAAAACAAATGACAAGGAAAACACAACAACTCAAAACCTATGGGATGCAGCAAAAGCAGTTCTAAGAATATAGCAATACAATACAATCCTACCTTAAGAAACAAGAAAAAAATCAAATAGACAATATAACTACAACTAAAAAACTGGAAAAAGAACAACAACAACAACAAAAAAAACTCAAAATTAATATGAAATCATAAAGATCCAAGCAGAAATAAATGAAAAATAAATGAAAGAAACTAGTAAAGATTAATAAAACTAAAAGCTTGTTTTTTGAGATGATAAACAAAATTGACAAATCTTTAGCCAGACTCATCAAGAAAAAGAAGAATCAAATTAACAAAATTAGAAATGAAAAAGGAGAGGTTATAACAGATAATGCAGAATAACAAAGTATTAAAAGAGACTATTATGAACAACTATATGGCAAAAAAATGGATAACCTGGAAGAAATGGACAGATTCTTAGAAAAGTTCAATCTTCTAGGACTGAACTAGGAAGAAATAGAAATTATGAACAACCCAATTACAAGCACTGAAATTGAAGCTGTGATTAAAAAATCACCCCAAAACCAAAACCCCACAACCAGATGGCTGCACAGGAGAATTCTATCAAACATTTAGAGAAGTAGGCTAATGCCTACCCTTCTCAAATTCTTTCGAAATTGCAGAGGAAGGAACACCTCCAAACTCATTATATGAGGCCACCATCACCCTGATACCAAAACCAGACAAAGACAACACAAAAAAAGAAAACTACAGGCCAATATCACTGATGAACATAGATGCAAAAATCCTCAACAAAATTTTAGCAAACAGAATTCAGCAACACATCAAAAAGCCATTATTCCAGGAATGCAAGAATTTCAATATATGCAAATCAATCAATGTGATATACCATATTAACAAATTGAAAGATAAAAACCATATGATCATCTCAATAGAAGCAGAAAAAGCCTTTGACAAAATTCAGCACCAATTATGGTTAAAACTCTTCAAAAAATGGGCATAAAAAGAATCTACCTCAACATAGTAAATGCCATATATGATAAGCCTACAGCAAATTTTATTCTCAAAGGTGAAAACCTGAAAACATTTCCCCTAAGATCAGGAATAAGACAAGGGTGTCCACTTTGACCACTTTTATTCAACATAGTTCTGGAAGTCCTAGCTTCAGCAGTAAGAGAAGGAAAAGAAAAAAAAAAAGGAATCCAAATCAGAAAAGAAGAATTAAAGCTCTCCCTGTTTGCAGATGTCATGACACTGTACACAGAAAACCCTAAAGATAGGATCAGAAAATTACTAGAGCTAATCAGTGAATTCAGCAAAGTTGCAGGATACAAAATCAATATTCAGAAATCACTTGCATTTCTATACACTGATAATGAAAAATCAGAAAGAGAAATTAAGGAATGACTCCTATCCTCCATTTCAACAAAAATAATTAAATATCTAGGAATAAACTTACCTAAGGAGACAAAAGAAATGTACACAGAAAATTACAAGACACAAATGAAAGAAATCAAAGACAACATAAACAGATGAAGAGACAGTCCATATTCCTGGGTAGGAAGAATCAATATTGTGAAAATGACTGTACTACCAAATGCAATCTACAGATTCAGTGTGATTCCTATCAAATTACCAACGGTATTTTTCACAGAACTAGAACAAAAATGTTCACAATTCATATGGAAACACAAAAGACCCTGAATAGCCAAAGCAGTCCTAAGAAAGAAGAATGGAACTGAAGGAATCAACCTTCCTGACTTCAGATTATACTACAAAGATACAGTCTTTGAACTACAAAGATATAAGAGAGTATGGTACTGGCACAGAAACAGAAATATAGACCAACAGAACAAGATAGAAAGCTCAGAAATAAACCCATGCACCTATGGGTACCTTATTTTTGACAAAAGAGGCAAGAATATACAATGGGACAAAGATAACCTGTTCAATAAATGGTGCTGGGAAAACTGGGAAAACCAGCTACATGTAAAAGAATGAAATTAGAACACTTCCTAACACCATAAACAAAGATAAACTCAAAATGGGTCAAAGACCTAAATGTAAGACCAGAAGCTATAAAACTCTTAGAGGAAAACATAGGCAGAACACTGGATGACATAAATTAAAGCAAGATCCTCTATGACCCACCTCCTAGAGTAACAGAAATAAAAACAAAAGTAAACAAGCGGGACATGATTAAATTTAAAAGCTTTTGCACAGAAAAGAAAACTATAAGCAAGGTGAAAAAACCCTCAGAATGGGAGAAAATGAGACAACTGACAAAGGATTAGTTTCATAATATATAAGCGGCTCATACAACTCAATGCCAGAAAAACAAACAACCCAATCAAAAAGTGGGAAAAAGAACTAAACAGACATTTCTCCAAAGAAGACATACAGATAGATGGCTAACAAACACAAGAAAAGATGCTCAACATTGCTCATTATTAGAGAAATGTAAATCAAAACCACAATGAGATATCACCTTGCACTGGTCAGAATGGCCATCATCAGAATGTCTACAAACAATAAATGCTGGAGAGGGTGTGGAGAAAAGGGAGTGCTCTTGCACTGTTGATGGGAATGTAAATTGATATAGCCACTATGGAAGACGGTATAGAGATTCCTTAAAAACCTAGGAATAAAACCACCATATGACCCAGCAATCCCACTCCTAGGCATATACCCTGAGGAAACAAAAATTGAAAAAGACACATGTATCCCATTGTTCACTGCAGCACTATTTATAATAGTTAGAATACAGAAGCAACCTAGATGTCCATTGACAGATGAATGGGTAAAGAAGTTGTGGTACATATATGCAGTACAATGGAATATTACTCAGCCATAAGAAGAAACACATTTCAGTCAGTTCTGATGAGGTGTATGAACCTAGAACCTATTATACAGAGTGAAGTTAAGTCAGAAAGAGAAGGAAAAGTATTGTATTCTAACACACATATATGGAATCTAGAAAAGTGGTACTGAATAATTTATTTATAGGGCAGCAACAGAGAAACAGATATAAAGAATAGACTTATGGACATGGGGAGAGGGGAGGAGAGGGTGAAATATATGGAAAGAGTAACATGAAACTTACATTACCATATGTAAAATAGATAGCCAACGGGAATTTGCTGTATGTCTCAGGAAACTCAAACAGGGGCTCTGTATCAACTTAGCGGGGTTCAAAAGGGAGGGGATATATGTATACCTATGGCTGATTCATGTTGAGGTTTGACAGAAAGCAACAAAATTCTGTAAAGCAATTATCCTTCAATAACAAAATAAATAAATAAAAGTGTTTTCTGTTAATGAAATTAATTGAAGTTGAGTTTAAATTTGTTGGTCTTATTATTTAAATGAGTTTATTTATGTGGTATTTTAAATTATCTCATTGCTAATTAAACTTAATTGTTTCCCAGGAAATTTTTATTTAACAAGTTATGGAAAAGTTATCCATCAACTTTGCAGTATTATTTTAATTTTGTACACACGTTCTCCTATGTTCTATTAGGTAAAATGTGTGATTTGGAGGACTTTCAAGGGATATATATATATATATATATATATATATATACACACACACACATTCAGTTTTACATTAAAACTCTTGTATGTTTCTTTAGTGTGATCTGGCAGAAAAATTTTTTTGACATTATGATATTATCATTTTCTAGATTGACATATTATGAAGGTAAATAGTATTTTATATTTAAATAAAACTGTCTTTAAATGTTATTCTTTTCTCAAACACTGTATTGCATAAACAGGGGCAACATCTCAGAATACAATGTTGAGAATCAGACCTTGGCTAAGTGATTTGTGGTGATCTCAGAGAGCAACTAAGTGTGAAAACACACAGGGTGCTTATTCTACTGTACTAGCAGATCACAATTGTGTATGGTATACCGGTTTCCTACTATTGCTGTGACAAACCATTACAGCCTGAGCAGCACAAATGTATTTTTCTTACAGTTCAGAGGTCAGAGATCCTAAATAGATTTCTCTGGGCTGAAATCAAGGTGTCAATAACACTGGATCCTCTCCAGAGTTTCTGGGAGAAAATCTGTTTACTTGTCTTTTCCAGGACTCTGCATTTCTTGAATTATGGCCTCATCTTTGTTCTACAAAGCTAGTGATGTAGATTGTTCTCTTTCTGACTTTGCTGACCTTGGCTTTCATCATATGTGTGTGTGTGTGTGTGTGTGTGTGTATCTTCCTTCTCTCTATAGTCAAATCACCATTTATCTCCCTCTTAAAAGGAGAATTCTAAGGATTCTTCTTTAGATAATTCAAGATTCCAAGAGTTTTAACCATACCTGCAAACTCTGCTTAGTCATGTAAACTAACACAGTTTCCAAACATTGAGACCTGGCTACATTTGGGACCAGGTCAGAGGATGAGATGGATGGACGGCCATCCATCTCCAATGCAATAAACATGAACTTGGGCAAACTCTGGGAGATGGTGAGGGACAGGGAGGCCTGGTGTACTGCAGTCCATAAAGAGTCAGACATGACAGGGTGATTCAACAACAACAACTTTTGGGGCCATTACTAAACTTGCACATATAATAATACTATAATATCAGTACTATTGTTTTTCCCCCCTTTGGGCATTTTACTTTCACCTTTTCCATTGTTAGAAGCAGAGTAAGAGATGAGTTTTGCTTCATGCACAGATCCACTGAATACTATGTGTTTTTTGTTTTGGGGCCCTAGATAGAGGAAGCAGACAGTAAAGCTGCATTAGAAAAATGGTTCTCCAGCAAGGTCATTTCTGTGTTGTTATTCTCACTTCTTTAAATTCCCACTAAAGGTATGTATGATATAGTGAATTTGTTTCTCTCAGCTGAGCAGATGAGGCAGAAAGATGGCAGCCCTGGTAACTAGAATACACTACCACACAATTGCATTCATTTCACATGCTAGCAAAGTAATGCTCAAAATTCTCCAAGCTAGGCTTCAATTATACGTCAATGAGAACTTCCAAATGTTCAAGTTGGATTTAGCAAAGGCAGAGGAACCAGAGATCAAATTGCCAACATTCGTTGGATCATAGAAAAAGCAAGGGAATTCCAGAAAAACACCTACTTATGCTTTATTGCCTATGCCAAAGCCTTTGATTGTGTGGATCACAACAAACTGGAAAATTCTTAAAGAGATGGGAATACCAGACCACCTTACCTGCCTCCTGAGAAATCTGTACGCAGGTCAAGAAGTAACAGTTAGAACTGGGCATGGAACAACAGACTGGTTCCAAATTGGGAAAGAAGTACGTCAAGGCTGTATATTGTCACCCTGATTATTTAACTTATATACAAAGTACATTATGTGATGTGCCGGGATAGAAGAAGCACATGCTGGAATTAAGATTACTGGGAGAAATATCAATAACCTCGGAGAAGGCAATGGCAACCCACTCTCAGTACTCTTGTGTGGAAAATCCCCTGGACGGAGGAGCCTGGTAGGCTGCAGTCCATGGGGTTGCTAAGAGTCGGACACGACTGAGCAAATTCACATGCACTTTTCACTTTCATGCATTGGAAAAAGAAATGGCAACAGACTCCAGTGTGCTTGCCTGGAGATTCCCAGGGACGAGGGAGCCTGGTGGGCTGCCGTCTATGGGGTCATACAAAGTCAGGCACGACCGAAGCAACTTAGCAGCAGCAGCAGCAGCAGATAGGCAGATGACACCCTCTTATGGCAGAAAGCAAAGAGTATAACTAAAGAGCCTCTTGATGAAAGTGAAAGAGGAGAGAGAAAAAGCTGATTTAAAACTCAACATTCAAAAAAACTAAGATCATGGCATCTGGTCCCATCACTTCACGGCAAATAGATGGGGAAACAATGGAAACAGTTAGAGATTTTATTTTTTTGGGCTCCAAAATCACTGCAGATGGTGACTGCAGCCATGAAATTAAAAGATGCTTGATCCTTGGAAGAACAGCTGTAACAAACCTAGACAGTGTATTAAAAATCAGAGATATTACTTTGCCAACAAAGGCCTGTCTAATCAAAGCTATGTTTTTTCCAGTAGTCATATATGAGTTGGACCACAAAGAAAGCAGAGTGTCCAAGAACTGATGCTTTTGAACTGTGGTGTTGGAGAAGACTCTTGAGAGTCCCTTGGACTGCAAGGAGATCCAAACAGTCAATCCTAAAACAAATCAGTCCTAAATATTCATTGGAAGGAGTGATGCTGAAGCTGAAGCTCCAATACTTTGGCCACCTGAATGTGAAGAACTGACTCATTAGAAAAGACCCTGATGCTGGGAAAGATTGAAGGCAGGAGGAGAAGAGGACAACAGAGGATGAGATGGTTGGATGGCATCACTCTCTCAATGGACATGAGTTTGAGCATTCTCCAGGAGTTGGTGATGGACAGAGGAGCCTGGCATGCTGCAGTCCATGGGGTCACAAAGAGTTGGACACAACTAAGTGAGTGAACTGAATGGGAAACAAAGAGAACTTTCTTCTCTCTTTTCCCAAGAAGTAAGATTCTCCTCCCCTTTCTGGCTTTGACTGAGAGGACAGGACTCTGTTAGGCACATAGAATCAATATTTATGAAAGAGATGCATGAAGGGAGGATGCTCTGATCATCCTATTATATGTGCCGCTATTTCTGATTTTTAAAAAGAATCTAAGGCACTCTGCTCAGAAAAAGCATATTTTTAACCCCGGTGGCCTAAGCCGCACATTCCAACTACTTAATTACATTCTACATAAGAGTATCCTTCCAAGTGTTCCAGAACTCATGGTGGTTTTCATTTCCTATCCCCAGCTACTCCGTTGTTGTGCTATTGTTACTATTTAACATTCCTGAGAGTAGACAGATGCACTGTTTGAAACAGGAGTATGTATTTCCTATTGAATAAGCTAATAGGCTAAAATCTGGTTGCCATATTCCATCTCCAAGTTGAATAAAATAAATGCATTAAAGAAAACGTAATAAAAGGAAACAGTGAAAGAAAATACAAGACAAGGCATCTGTCTGGTGAAAACCCAAACCAGCTGATGCAGAGAATAGACTACTTTGTGACTTTGGGTCTGGCTAATGTTCTCCTTTTTTGCAAAAACAATACAACACTTGTGCTTATGTTATAAATGGACAGGGTTATTATTTTCTAATATAAAAGACTTAAATATGTTTAAAGGAAGGATCGCAGAAGGATGGGGCATTTTTGCACAGCAATAGCATTCCATTTAAAAATAACAATTATACATTGTAACACTCCATTCTTCCCATCCAGATTTCTTTGGAATCATTTGATACAGCATTCCCATTTCTTAACACTGAAATTCACTCTTTGTTAGAATCATACAACTTATACAAAAAAATCACATACTCAGAAAATTTTGACAGCAGGGAGCCGGTGTAGCAATGATTGATTATGACAAGCCCCTAGCCCTTCTCTTCTGTTTCAGAGGAAGAGCTCTGTCTCTCCTTGTAAGACAAATCCCTTTGTTTGTGCTTTGATACTACACCCTCTGCCTTGGGCAATTCAGTCTACCAACTGTTCTCTCTGGTCTGATTTCAGCCTACTCCTATCTACTTGTCTTTCATGCTTATGTATGACCATGCCAAGGCTATTTTATGTAGCATGACAGCAACATTTTAAAAAATTTATTTATTTTTAATTGAAGGATAACTGCTTCACAGCATCATGTTGGTTTCTGTCAAACATCAACATGAATCAGCCATAGGTATACCTATGCTCCTCCCTCCGGAACTTCTCTCCCACCTTCCTCCCCATCCCATCCTTTCAGGTTGTCAGAGAGCCCCCATTGGGGCTCCCTGAGTCATATAGCAAGCTCCCACTGGCTACCTATTTTACATATGTTAGTGTATATGTTTCCATGCTACTCTCTCCATTTGTCCCACACTTCCTACTGCCCACCCCCGGGTTGGTAAGTCTATTCTGTATGTCTGTGTTTCCACTGCTGCCTACAAATAGGTTCATCAGTATCATCTTTCTAGACTCCATATATATATATGCATTAATACATGATATTTGTTTTTTTCTTTCTGACTTACTTTACTCTGTATAAATAGGCTCTAGTTTCATCAACCTCATTAGCATTAACTCAAATGTGTTCCTTTTCATGGTGGAGTAACAGTCCATTGTCCAGAACGATAGCAATATTTTTAAAGGAGATGAATATTCTTTTCTCTTTTACATTTCCTGAGGAGGCCCTTCCTCTAGTTCTGCCAGAGCCATCTATTTGCCTAGGGGAGGATTAGAATTGTGGAAGCTGGATTTCATTGAGTCAGAGGCAGTCACTCTTCACCTTTTGACATCTGGAATAAAATATGTGAGTTGACTACAAGACTGAAGTTTTGAAAGCCAGGCTTGGTTAAGAAAAAAAAAATCCCTAAAATCCTCTAGGTTCCATTATTGTACTAATGGAATCTGCGTTTGAGGAAAACATACTCTTTATGGAGTTGGACAAATGGGTTCTTCAGGCCTCATGCTGAACTCCATGCTGATTTTCCATGGAGGAAGCCTGGGACATGGTGCCAGCATCTCAGGAGAGGGAACCGAGACGCTTGGAGAAAATGAGGGAAGGCTTGTCACTCTATCATAGATATTTTCTGTTTTCCAAAGACAGAGTCAGAATATGTCATGAAGAATGCCTGCCTTAAAGGGAACTGGGAAGCCTTCCCACTTTTATTGCTAGGCCAAGGGCGGGTGAAGTATATGATGAAATCCATGTATCTTGATTGCCCTCTTCTAGACCATGGTTTCAAATGTGAGAAATGCTATCAAGTATGAAGAAAACCCAACAGTGGAGCGAAGTTGATATCACTTCCTGTTTAGAACTCTGGGAGGAGGCATACATGCAGGCTCCTTTCCTACCACAGACCCTGCCCAGGCTCCCTCCCTGGGAAATCAGCACGGGGGTGAGAATGAGGCCAAAGGACCCACTTGTCCAACTCCACAAAAGATGTCTTCCTCTATCCCAAATACCTTCCTGGGAAGGAAGAAAGAAATGTGAAAAACATTTCTGATCAGAAGTTGGATTTTCAGTTGGTGCCTCACCCATAAGACTGTTATATATATATATATATATATATATATATATATATATATATATATATATATATATATATATAATCATTTAAACCACGTAAGACAGAGGCACATTTTTCTAGTAAGTTTAGGTAAATTTTTGTTTCCACTAACCAAAGGGGAGAAATAGTGGGTGTTTACCAGATATTTCTGAATGCCAAGTATCCCTGAAATACCCTTCTTGTATCTGGAGCATTTGCCACATTTTGAGTACAGCCTTATTTAACTTATATGCAGAGTACATCATGAGAAATGCTGGGCTGGAGGAAGCACAAACTGGAATCAAGATTGCCAGGAGAAATATCAATAACCTCAGATATGCAGATGACACCAACCTTACGGCAGAAAGTGAAGAAGAACTAAAGAGCCTCTTGATGAAAGTGAAAGAGGAGAGTGAAAAAGTTGGCTTAAAGCTCAACATTCAGAAAACTAAGATCATGGCATCTGGTCCCATCACTTCATGGCAAATAGATGGGGAAACAGTGGAAATAGTGGCTGAGTTTATTTTTCTGGGCTCCAAAATCACTGTAGATGGTGATTGCAGCCATGAAATTTAAAGACGCTTACTCCTTGGGAGGAAAGTTATGACCAACCTAGACAGCATATTAAAAAGCAGAGACATTACTTTGTCCATAAAGGTCCGTCTAGTCAAGGCTATGGTTTTTCCAGTAGTCATGTATGGATGTGAGAGTTGGACTATAAAAAAAGCTGAGTGCTGAAGAATTGATGCTTTTGAATTGTGGTGTTGGAGAAGACTCTTGAGTCTTAGACTCAAGGAGTCCTTAGACTGAGTCCTTAGACTGCAAGGAGATCCAACCAGTCCATCCTAAAGCAGATCAGTCCTGGGTGTTCATTGGATGGACTGATGTTGAAGCTGAGGCTCCAGTACTTTGGCCACCTGATGGGACAAGCTGACTCATTTGAAAAGACCCTGATGCTGGGAAAGATTGAGGGGACAACAGAGGATGAGATGGTTGGATGGCATCACCGATTCAATGGACATGGGTTTGGGTGGATTCTGGGAGTTGGTGATGGTCAGGGAGGCCTGGCATGCTGCGGTTCATGGGGTTGCAAAGAGTTGGACTCGACTGTGCAACTGAACTGAACTGAGTATAGCCTTTGCTAAAGAGAAGCCAGAATCTATTCCCCCAATCTTTCGTTATCAATGTACAGACTCTTCTAAGATATGCTCAGATAAGACTTTAATTTGAAAATAAGCAAAGTGTCACAAACAAGGTAGCACTAGCATCTGGCTTCTGACATCAGGCCTTACTCTTATTGGAATGAACAGTGAGTCTCCAAAAATATCAGTGTAAACTGTATTGTCATTATTTATGCTGAGTAACAGTGGCTGAATGTCTCCACTGTAGTAACCTTATTTTGCAGATGGTCATTGTTCTTTGGTGTGTGGCTTCCATTCTTGACTCTCTGACCATAGAGATTCTAGGCACTACCTATCATGATTCATTAAATTCCTTATCTTATTAAGCAAGTTATTGATCACTAGGAGCCACAGCCAGTAACAGTTAACTTTATTGAATGCTTTGAGCACGCAGCTGCTCACTTGTGTCTGACTCTTTGAGACCTCCCAAACTGTAGCCTGCCAGGCTCCGCTGTCCATGGAATTTTCCAGGCAAGAATACTGAAGTGGGTTGCCACTTCCTTCTCCAGGGGACCGTCTCGACTCAGGAATAGAACCCATGTCTCCTGCATCTCCTACATTGGCAGGTGGATTATTTAACACTAAACCACCAGGAAGCCTCATAGAGTGCTTGACTGAGTACCAGCCACAGGTTTATGCAGGAGACCTGGGTTTGATCCCTTGTCAGGAAGACTGCCTGGAGAAGGGAATGACTACCCACTCCAGTATTCTTGCCTGGAGACTGTCATGGACAGAGGAACCTTGCAGGCTACAGTCCATGGGGTCACAAAGAGTCAGACATGACTGAGCAGCTAAGCACACACAGGCACATACACTGGTTTAAGTAGTTTGAATGTTTTATTTGGGGAACTTCCCAGGTGGCACAGCGGTAAAGAATTTGCCTGCCAATGCAGGAGATGTGCAAGAGATGTGGGTTTGATCTCTGGATCAGGCAGATCCCTTGAAACAGGAAATGACAACCCACTCTAGTATTCTTTGCCAGGAAAATCCCATGCACACAGGATCCTGGCAGTCTACAGTCCATGGAGTGGCAAAGAGTTGGACACGACTAAGCATGCACATGCCCATGCATGTGTTTTATTTATCTCATGTACTTCCTCTCAATAAAATAGACACTATTAGTATCTACCTTTTGCAGATGAGGCAACTTAGAGGGAGATTCAGTAACTTGCCCAAAATTGTTTGTTAACCATTAAGTGGTGGACCTGAGATTCAAACTCAGCCAGTCTAACCTTGTAGCCCATATTTTACCCTTATGCTTTAGAGTTCATTTAATATATATATATATATATACACACACCTTTATCTCTCATTATATATAATATAATATGTATATTATACATATGACTGCTAGTGGTAAAGAACCTGCCTGCCACTGGAGGAGACAGGAGTTTAAACTCTGGGTCAGAAAGATGCCCTGGAGGAGGGCATGGCACCAACGCCAGTATTCTTGCCTGGAGAACTCCATGGTTGGAGAAGACTGGTGGTTATAGTTCACAGGGTGGCAGGCTGTCAGACATGACTAAAACAACTTAGCATGTATGCTCATATGCATATCTATGCCTACTTACATAATGCATGAGTAAATCTCTAGCTATGTACATTATACATAGCCTGAGAAAATCCCCTACCTATCTCATTCTGTTTATAAACACTGCTCTATTTCCCAAGCTTGTCATTTTTAGATGTGTTGAAAGCATGGTTTACTTTTGCTTTTCCCACTTCATCCACTATCTTCCACTTTCAATCCACTAAAATACAGCTTCCTCTCCTATAATGTTCCCTGAAACTATCATCAAGGTCACCAGAAGTGTTATCAATAGTCTGTTTTTTGGTCTTTATTCTTTATCTCTCTGCAGCATTTTCTATGTGATTCCTTACTTATCTTTTGATTCTTTTAAACTATTTGGTTTCTGTGATATTTTCGTGATTTGGATTTTATCCTAGAGCCCAGGCCAGTGTTTCTCAGGGCCTTTCATAGACTCTATTTCTTCTGACATACTTTAAATACCATTTCAAATTCTCAGTCTTCTTTTACTTTCCCTGAATAAACTTAAACACACTCTAGATACAGAAACATTGATGAATCTCTAGCATGTACTTCAGCAAATATATTTATCCTATGATCTATCATTACACCTCATATTGTCTTCTGGAAATCTCTCCTAGTATGTTCCAAAGATATTTCAAATTCAAACTTAGTATTTCCCAGTAAACATATTTTTCCTTTTCAAATTTCTCCTCCTTCATTCCCATTATCAGTTAATGAAAGAATCATCACCTCACTCAATCAAAAAGCCCACAAGTCATCTATTCCTTCATTTTCATCTTCATGCTCCATCTCAGTTCACCATCATGTACTAAATACATTACCTCCTTAACGATATACAGCCATCCCCTCCTCACCATCTCTACCACCTCTGCTTTTATCTTTTTGTACTACTTACTACAACAGCCTGCTAAATCCATCTACATGGGATTTCCTCTTTATATTTTCCACCTCCAGCAGAATAAGCTTTAAAAAACACAAAGGTAATTATTTCACTTCTCATTTAACATCTTTCAGTTGCTCCCCATTACTAAGGACAGTTTGAGCTTCTCAGCCACTACTTACTTGATCTGGTATGTGCTCATTTGGATCCTTTATCATCATATAACTCTCTCTTTACAGACCACATCCCATCTAACTGATTTATCTGCAGTTTCCTCTAATACTCATGCTCTCTCATGCACCTGTTTGCATTCGTTATTAAATTCATGGGACCCAGTTGGCTTACTCCTGCTTATCCATCAAAACTCATCTCAGATTTTATGCTTTCCATATCTTCCCATGTGCTCCTCTTAGTGATAACAGTGTTAACTCTGTGATATTCTCTCACCCAGTAGACTGGGACACTTCAAAGGAGATCTGCTCTGTCTTTTGTCTCAGAATATTCAGGCCTCCCAAGATGGCTGGATTATTGTAGAAGCTAAATGAATTGGTGTCAAAATTGCACATATTTACTTGAAAGCCCAGAGTGGCTAAGTGATTTGTCCATTATCACACTGCTAGTAAATGACAATGATGTAACTCTTCATGATTCTTTAACTGACATTCTCAGAACTTAACAAAATGCCTGAAATACAGAAAAGACTTAATATATACTTGTTGAATGAATGAATGAACAAGGAAAAGAAAAATATCTCATTTTCCATAACAAAATGTTTAAAAATACTGAATTTCAAAATACTGCAGAGAAGGGAAGCTAAAATACATACTTTTGTTTCAAAACTGTTCTTATTAAATGGCGATATTTAATGAAAATATTTTCAGTGTGATTTCCTGATTTTAAAGAGCCAAGTTACATCTGTAACTTATACTCTCTAAATCTGCGTGTAGTTATTTCTACTGAATAAAATTAAAATTAAGGAGACTAATAAATTTTATATGAAAAAAGGAGTTAGCATTTCCCAGATTTATAATAACATTTTGAATGCCTAGGATTGCTTTTAATGAATGTCCTTCTAAATGAGTAGAACAGTAGAGTGGGAGGCAGAATTCAAGGATTGCCCCTATGATCTCCATCTTTTGTTGTTAAAGTGAAAGTGAAAATCACTCAGTTGTATCCGACTCTTTGCAACCCCATGGACTATCCAGTCTGTGGAATTCTCTAGGCCAGAATACTGCAATGGGTAGTCTTTTCCTTCTCCAGATGATCTTCCCAACCCAGGGCTTGAACCCAGGTCTCCCACATTGCAGGAGGATTCTTTACCAGCTGAGCCACAGGGGAAGCCCAATATATATATGGGATTGTTGTTACACCCTATATAATCCCCTCCTCCTGAGTGTGAGAGCTGTGACTTGCTTTTAGCCAACAGAATATGGAAAAGGTGATGGGACATCACTCCCATGATTGTACTGTAAGACCTCCTTTAATAGACCAGAATGAGGGCCTCTCTCTTGCCGGCCTTGACAAAATAAGAGAGGGTCACCTGATAGGGAACCATGATGGCCTCGAGTAGCATAGCAGCTAGCAAGAAAACAGGAAGCCCTGTTCTCCAACCACAAATAATTGAATTCTGCCAACAATCAGTGTGAGCTTTGGCTAGACTCTGAGTTTCAGAAAAATCATAGCCCAGCCAACACCTTCAATGTTGAAAATGGCTTCAAAAAAAAAAAAAAAAAAAAAAGGCTGGGGCTTGATTTTGGGAGAAAACCCCAGTTAAGGTGTGCCTGAACTCTTCATCCATGGTAACTGCATATGTGCTCAGCCACTCAGTCATGTCAGACTCTTTGTGACCCTACCAGGCTGTAGTCAACCAGGCTCCTCTGTCCATGGGATTCTCCAGGCAAGAATCGTGGAGTGGGTTGCCATTTCCTCCTCCAAGGAATCTTCCTAACCCAAGGATGGAATCTGCGTCTCCTGTGACTTCTGCACTGCAGGCGTATTCTTCACTGCTGGGCCATTGGGAATGAGATAATAAATAGGTGCTGTCTTGGGCCTGAGTTTGTGGTGATTTTCCGCTTAAAACTAATATACTATAGGTTAGTCCTCCACGTATTTAACATAACAAAACCTATTATGTAACTTTCAAAATTTCAAGGATAAATATATATTGAAAAGCAAAGTTTCAAAGCATTAAAGGAAAAGAAAATCTAATTGCTATCTGAATTATAATTCATGTTTCAAAACATGGTAATTAAGCTGTAAGAGAAAAATATATGATGAAAAATTGAGAATGAATAGTAAAGTCTTATATGGATTTTAATAGACAAGAAAGGAAAACCCCAACCCTATGTTTTTCTTGAATTTACATCAATACTTATCCATAGCTTTCTGTTTTAGAGTATTTTGTGGCTTTTATTTTGCAAACTATAGTGGGTCAATCTCTGTTTTATTTAGGAAAGTAAACTATATCAAAAATACTTAAAATTATACAAAATAAGCAATATTTTCAGTAACACTAATAAAATTTCAAATAGTTCTAAGATTTTTATCATTAAATATCAATAATATACTTCTCTGTAATAATTGTGTTTCATAAGCTGGTCCTTTTTCTAACTCTTCTTTCACATGATATAAAACATGTGACTTTGTCACTATCAAAAAAAAAAAAGTTTTAACTTTTTAAAGTAAACCTTAAATTTTAAAGTGAAAGTGAAATCGCTCAGTCGTGTCCGACTCTTTGCGACCCCATGCACTGTAGCCCACCAGGCTCCTCTGTCCATGGGATTTTCCAAGCAAGAATACTGGAGTGGGTTGCCATTTCCTTCTCCAGGAGATCTTCCCAACCCAGGGATTGAACCCAGGTCTCCCATATTGTAGGCAGACACTCTACCGTCTGAACCACCAGGGACGTCCTAAGACTGTAACAAATAAAGCCTAAAGAAAACAAATGTTTAAACAACCAAATTTAGCCATCTCCCATTTATAACTGAAAATATGAAAACTAAAAATCTGAAAAATACTTAAAATGATAACCCTAAAAATGTCCCTTTCAGCTCTGTGGAAAATACAATAGTTTCATGTGTGCATGTGTGCTCAGCTACTTCAGCTGTGTCCAACTTTCTGTGACCCTATGGACAGTAGCCCACCAGGCTCCTCTGCCCACGGGATTTTTCCAATAAGAATACTGGAGTGGGTTGACACTTCCTCCTCCAAGGGATCTTCCCCATTCGGGGATCAAACCTACATCTCCTGTGGATTCTTTACCACTGAGCCACCAGGGAAGCCCCTTATGTTACTGTAATGTGTCCTATTTTCTTAAGTCTTAGGAAAGTCTTTCTTATTTCCAATTCTTAAGTGTTCTGAGTTTTAACAACATTATCATTTTCTATTTGTGATAGGATGACTAGCCTTAGGTAGCTCATAGAAACTGTTATTCACTTCTTGCTTCATAACATTCTGGGTACAATATGTACCAACAATTTTTTCTTTGTTTTCCTTCCTGAGGCTGATCTGATATTAAAGTGCTGGCTTTAATAAGTTTCCACTTCAGTCTAAAACAGATAATTTAAGAAATCCAGAATAGCAGAGGCTGTCAAAGCTCAGTGTTTCCAGAAAACCAGATTGCTCTTTTACTTCTTCCATTGTGAGAAAACCCAGGCCTGTGGAACATGCCACCTCTTCCTCAGAGTAAATAGCTCTCTGTCTGAGCCAGTGACTTCACCGAGGAAGTGCTTAGTGTTAAAGGCTCTCCTTCAATCCCACTTCTTATTTTATTGTTTGTTTTTGGTTTAAGTTTTATTGCTTTCACATCTGGATGGCACGGCTTTCATGTGGTATTAAAAGTATGTGTCCAAAACTGCGTCCCCGATGCACATCCTGTTTGTCTTTTGATTTAAATTTCTGTTTAGTAAACCTTCGTGGTTTGGATTCAGTGCAGAGTATTTTCAGCCAACTCCCTACCCACTTCTTCAAAAATAATAACGCCCCTGTCTGTCCCTCCCTTACCCACCTTTCCTCTGCTAAGTTACTATCTATCAGCCAGATTTTTAGGAATATTCAAGAACGTTATCTCATCGCTCAATGATAAAAATCTATGTCTAAAGCATTAGTGCTCTGTTAGCTCTTTTCACAAAACGTTTGTTTTACATGCTAAGTGAAAGTGAAGTCGCTCAGTCGTGTCCGACTCTTTGCGACCCCATGCACTGTAACCTACCAGGCTCCTCTGTCCATGGGATTTTCGAGGCAAGAATACTGGAGTGGGTTGCCATTTCCTTCTCCAAACCATTAGCAAATACTAAACCTCATAGCTCAGTTGGTAAAGAATCTGCCTGCAATGCAGGAGACTCCAGTTCGATCCCTGGGTTGGGAAAATCCCGTGGAGAAGGGAAAGGCTACTCACTCTAGTATTCTGGCCTAGAGAATTCCATGGGCTGTATAGTCCATGGGGTTGCAAAGAGTCAGATGCAACTGAGCGACTTTCACTTCACTTCACTCCCATGAGGCTCTGGCAGAAAAATAACCAATTTTTGAATTATGAGATACTTGCTTTAGAAAAACATAAATAAGCTCCTTTTCAAAAAAACTGTATTTTTCTGTTCATATCCAAAAAAGAAACATGATTAAAATAGTTTTCAAGTCTTCCCTTCAAATTGGTCATAAAAATCCTATCACTAACAAATAGATTTACCTGACATACTGCATAAAATTAATTAAAAAAAAAAAACCAAACTATTGTTTAAGCCAAAATTTTTGAAGCAAAGAAATCTGGTTGTTCTTGGCTTAATTTGCTTACTTGGGGGTATGTTCTCCTCAGATCCACACATATAATTTCCATTGAGTTTAAAAGGGGTTATGAACACACATCTGAAGGAGACTTGACCACTCAGTGTTTGATGTTCTAAAGCCAACTAAAGCATGAACCTCTTGCTTCCTTTCTGATCCCAGCCCTTTTCAATGAGAACAATGCTTATGCAAGATTTCCTAGGGGGATTTTGTGACTTGAGGTTTTAATAATCTAGGCTAAAATTCAAATAGGAACCACAGCTGCTTGGATAAGATTCTTAGACCTCTTTATTTGAACTGCAGTGAACTTACCAGAATTTTAAATATTCTCAGCAATATTTGATATGTAAGAGTGACATATGGTAGCTTTCTTTCAGATATAAGAATATCTATATATCTGCAAAGAGTATGAAAATAAAATAAAAGGACATGTACATTATTTAACCATTTGCAAGTATGTTTAAGAATAGATTTGGCTCTTTTAAAAAGTCATAAACATCACTCATCTAAGTTAATAAAAGAAACCTATTGAAAATACTTTCTATTTTCTGTCTTTTTGTTGAAATTCTCACTTTGTTCTTGCATTGTTCTTCTGACCTTGGCAAATATTCATGATTGTTAGTTTGAACTGTCTATAAGGAAAATCACGTATCTCCATTTCATTAAGATTAGTTACTGGAGATTTATCTTGCTCTTTGCTTTGGAGTGTATTCCTCTATTTCTGCACTTTCCTTGACTCTTTTTGTTGATTTCTACACATTGGAAGAAGAGTGACCTCATTAGGAGATGAACCTTGTTGATAAGCCTGGCCTGAGCTTCTAGTTGTCTCTCAAACTCTTATGATTGTACAAGCCTCCTTCTTTGCTCTTAGTGGCTCCTGGTAATTGAGGCTGTGCCAGTGTCCATTAGTTTCCCAAGGAGGATCACAGTCAGAACCTAGGTGCAGAATGATTAGACCCCTTAGACACAGCTGGGAAAGCTACATGGTTGAACTGCTTCCTGGGGAAAACTGAGAGATGGGCGTTTTCACTTGCTTCTTCTGTACTGGGTTCAGGTGTAGAGCTGCTAGAGGTTGTTCCTGTGCCCATTAAAAACTGTTTCTTTGTTCGCTACAGTTCTCTTGGACTTGTGAATGCAACTGCATTTCCCTATTAGAGCCCGGTAATCCAGAGGTGCCTTCTTGGGGTGACTTCTGTAAAAGCTGGGCCAACAGACATGTATACAACCGCCTTCCAGGGAGCTCCTCGTGACTTGGTGGGGGGGGGGGGGGGGGCGGCTGGAAGGAGAGAGCAAGAGTAGTGTCTTTCAGCTTCCCCAGTCTCTGGCGAGGATCCCAGCTAGACCCTCTTACTGTTGTTCAGTCTCCAAGTTGTGTCTGACTCTTTGCAACCAGATGCACTACAGCACGCCAGGTTCCTCTGTCCTTCACTATCTCCTGGAATTTGCTCAAACTCAAGTCCATTGAGTCGGTGATGCCATCCAACCATCTCATCCTCTGTCGCCCCCCTCCTCTTCCTGCCCTCAGTCTTTCCCAGCATCAGGGTCTTTTCCAATGAGTCGGCTCTTCACACCAGCTGGCGAACATACTGGAGTTTCAGCTTCAGCATCAGTCCTTCCAATGAATAATCACGGTTGACTTCCTTTAGGATTGACTGGTTTGATCTCCTTGTTGTCCAAGGGACTGTCAAGAGTCTTCTCCAGCACAACAATTCGAAAGCATCTTTGGTGCTCAGCCTTCACTAGCTAGTGTCTGCTAAATGAGCATCTTGTCCCTCCATTGAAGGCTCTGTTCATAAGGTTCCTGAATCTCCAAATATAATAAATAACAGTTTTTAATTTTATTTAAATAAGGCCCCAGTGTTCACATAAAGAGTAAAAACTTCATAGTCTATCACTGGGTTAGAATGCTATTTAAATGTCTATTGTTGTTTTACTTGGTAAGTCGTTTCCAACTCTTTTGTGACCCTATGAACTGTAGCTGCCAGGCTTCTCTGTCCATGGGCTTCTCCAGACAAGAATACTGGAGTGGGTTGCCATTTCCTTCTCTGTGAGATCTTCCTGACCCGGGGATAAAACTTGCATTGCCTGCACGGGCAGGCAGATTTTTTATCACTGAGCCACCTGGGAAGTCCATATGTAACCAATAAATGACTACATAGTAAGGAGTTTGCAGGGAGAGAATATAATGGAACAGAACATCTATAAATGATCTGGAACTAAATTTAGGTAAGGGACCTACTTCAAAGACAGGAAACTTTTTGAGCTGGAAGACTTCAGACAGCTTTGAGGCTCATTTTGGGTGCCAAGAGACCTACAGTTTCTGGGTCTGCTGGGTGACAGGCATTTTTCTGGGTGAATATGTCCTGGGAAGAATACCAGTCTTGAAGCCCTCTGTTCTTGGTGGACATTAGCCCCACAGACATTGTGCACAATCCACTGTGTCTGTCATCTAATCTAGCCATTTCCAAGGTTCTCTACAGAATCCTGTGGATTTACGAGTTGTATAATGCATTTCCAGAAGGGGAGAAATGCTTCCTGTTGGTGGCAAGTGAGCTCTGGATATGTCCTTCAACTTGTGCCAGATCTGCTTAATATTTTATCTGCTTTATATTAACATTCTGGTTAAAATTTAATTTAAGCCCATTTGCTAGTATTTTTAAAGGAAAATTTAGTACCATGCATTGCATAGGATATTTAAAAGTCTCAGTGTATTAAAGATTTCTCAGGAATTCTAACTATTTGAATGTGAATGGTTAATATATGGCTTGTGCTGTATTGAGCCCAGGCAAAGTCTGAGATACAGAGGACAAAAGCTGTTTTCCAACATTTCAGAACTGGGTATTGACACTAAACTGAGGGCAGGTGTATGCTCAAGGAAAATTTAACAACAAGGAAGAAGATAATAAAGTAAGCTGAGTGGCAAAGAATTGATGCTTTTAAACTGTGGTGTTGGAGAAGATTCTTGAGAGTCCCTTGGACTGCAAGGAGATCCAACCAGTCCATCCTGAAGGAAATCAGTCCTGAATATTCATTGGAAGGGTTGATACGAAGCTGAAGCTCCACTACTTTGTCCACCTGATGCAAAGACCTGACTCAGTGGAAAAGACCCTGATGCTGGGAAAGATTTAACGCAGGAGGAGAAGGGGACGACAGGGGATGAAATGGTTCGATGGCATCACCGACTCAATGGACATGGGTTTGGGTAGACTCCAGGAGTTGGTGATGGACAGGGAGGTCTGGTGTGCTGCGGTTCATGGGGTCGCAAAGAGTTGGACACGACTGAGCAACTGAACTGAACTGAGGGATAATTTTGAAGACTGCAGAAAGTCTTGGCAGGGACGCTGCATTCAAACTCCTGCACTAAAAGACTTGACCAAGCTTCAGCATGGCTTCTAGCAGCCTAAGGCCAAGCTCTTGGGAGGACGCAGTCTCCTTTTGAGTTTCTCTCTGAGAAAACTCAGAACATCAGAGAATTTGCTGTTCTAGCCAGCACCCAACCACAAGGCCCTGACCTCCCTTTCTTAGAGCACATGTGCTAACAAAGGCTTATAATTTACAATTCTCCCTCTGTTCTTTTGAGAGGTATATGTACCTCCTACAGTTCAAGAATGTCTTGCTGAAAGCCATTCCTTTGAAACGCAATCATCCTAGTCTCCATGGTGGGCCGGGGAAGGTGGAGAGTGGGCAGGATAGAATCCTAGCTTCCACAATTGCCGGCTGGTTAATACAGCTGGCCTAATCAAATTTACACTGAGGGATATCTAGTAACTGTTCATTTTCCTGACTCTATTTGAGTCCTTGCTCACTCCCTCTACCTGCCCTCTTTTTTCCTTTTTTAAAATACCTGGCTACTTCTGTGCAAATCGAGATGGACCTCAGTTTACTTCTGTGGAAACTGGAATGGACCTCACAGGTTAGAACTTATCAATTCTCCTTCAGTTTTAGAAAAGAATAATTTACAGTATTGAAAAGTTTTTTTCAGAAGTTCATGCTCTATTTTGTACTTGTAAATTGTTTCAGCATGGATTAGGAGAAATGCAATGTGAAACACTGCGTATGTGAAAGAGGAACGTTTCACTGATGGATAAATACGGCTGTTGAGATTTTACTGGATTGTACTGAACACAGAATTACAGTTATTGTGATGGTTTGGGAAAGGAAGATGCAGTCACAAGTTGTGTAGCAATAGATAAATGTCAGGGAAGCAAACTTCTGTGGCTTAATTTAGAACATTTAATCAGTTCAGTTCAGTTCAGTCGCTCAGTCGTGTCTGACTTTTTGCGACCCCATGGACTGCAGCACGCCAGGCCTCCCTGTCCGTCACCAACTCCCTGAGTTTACCCCAACTCATGTCCATTGAGTTGGTGATGCCATCCAACTATCTCATCCCCTGTCGTCCCCTTCTCCTCCTGCCCTCAATCTTTCCCAGAACATTCCCCAAACATTCAATAAGACTATGTAAATAGTCTTATGATGACCAGATACCTGAAATAGGTGAAATTACTCTATTCATTTCTATATATAATAATTATACAAAAATTCAATGATACAATTTTATTCAAATACATAATACATTCAATTTTAATATCTATAAATATGTAATATCTTTTATTATATATATTTTATATGTGTGTATGTCTATATATGTGTATAAAAGTGAAAGTCACTCAGTTGTGTCCCGACTCTTTGCTACCCCATGGACTATACAGTCCATGGAATTTTCTCCAGGCCAGAAAACAGAAGAATAAAGGTTGTAAACTATTTTAATTATTTAACTTCCAAAATTTATGTTTGTCATGAATGAAATTTATTTCTAAGTATGACGAACTGAAAATTATTGATTGGGTTACTAACTTTGGGGTATAATTGATCATCTACTTCTTTCATGTTTTTCTCTTTCTTTTCTCAAACCACTGATACTCAGAGCATAGTGCACATTTATTCTGTATTTTAAGAAATTACTTTGTTCTTGGATAGGTTGAGAAGACTTAAGGAAAACAGATTAAAAGCTTATGAAGGCACAATTACCCCAGGTCTAAGCTTGATATTCATCAAAGGTTAAATTTTGCATTTAGGTTTTAACTTACTTTTAACTGAGAAAGTGTGATGCTTCCTCTTTTTATCAGTCAAATCCACTTGTATGAAAGAGAAAATATAATAGTAGTTTCAAAATGCAAGGGACTTAATCTGGGGAATTAAATGTTTAAGAGATGAAGGAATGAGAGTCAGAGGCTATCTAGATGGGAGGTGGAGAGGAACACAACATACAGTACAACAGAAGTAATATGGGTTTTATTGTACATGGATGTTTGAGACAAGAATGAGCTCTAATCCTGACTTCAAAAATTAACAACCATGAGATTTTCTACAGATTATTTATTTTTCTGGGCCTTTGTTTTCATATTTACAATAATTATTAAAGTAATTCATAGGGGTTTTTTGAGAAGTAAATGAGATGATGTATCTCAGTAGCAGTAAATGGTAGCACTGATGGAATGATGTATTTATCACACATATTATATCACATTTCTTCCTTCTTTTGTCTATCTGAGATACGCAGAAGATAAGTAGGCTTATATTTAGTCAATAAAACTATCAAAAACCTAATATGATGCCTTTTGTTTGTACAGAATTCTAGTCTCATTTTACTTGAAATATTTTAGGTGTAATATTGACTCCTGCATTTCAGGAGATCCATGGGAGTAATACAAGTTGTCTATATAAGCAAATAGATTGGATGGTTGGGGGTTTATATAAATAGATTAAAATGCTAAAACTAGGAATATGAGGACTGAGCAAGATATGATATTAATAGGGTTCCTAAGTTCAATAAATGTAGCTACACAGTTATTCTTTAAAAAGTAATACGGGACTAATACTAAACTCTTTTGAAAACTGAAATATCAGGATAAGAGTGTAATGTGAAGCTTACCTTAGTTGAAAAATTAACTTTAAAAATACAAGAAAAAAGAAGATATGTTTTGTGACCAAATCCATTTGACATTATAGTATTGCTTTAACATCATAAGAGTCCCTTCTCTGCACATCTTTTATTTTTTTATTCATAGGTGGTATTTTCTTGGAGCCAACAGTCTTATTTAGGAAGTATTATACATTCTAAGGTGGGATTCCCTGGTGACTCAGACCATAAAGTATCTGCCTGCAATGCAGGAGACCTGGGTTTGATTCCTGGGTTGGGAAGATCCCCTGGAGAAGGGAATGGCTACCCACACCAGTATTCTTGCCTGGAGGATTCCATGGACAGAGGAGCCTGGTGGGCTACAGTCTATGCGGTTGTAAAGAGTCAGACACGACTGAGTAACAATCACTTTCACTTTCATACATTTTAAGACAAACACTGTCACCACAGCATTAAAATTTCAATATTCAAAATTCAAATTTACAACACGGAAAAAAACATAGAAATTTATTTTTGGATGATATGGTTATTGCAGCACTACTTTATAATTTCTTATCCAGAGTCCAAAAATGGAGGCAAGCCCTAAAAACATAGCAAAAGCATTTTGGCACATTGGTATCCATAATCTAGTTTGTGCAGAAATGTTTCCATGAGATTCACAGAGTATTCTTTGGAAGAAAGAGGCAAGGACTGGTCTTTCTGTTGTCCTTCAGAAATGTGAGCTTTCTGGGAGTTCAGAAACAGCCACAATACAAACAGTATAAAGAGACACAGCTCTGACTGGGAAAAATGTGTCTTCCATCACAAAAGGACCTCCAATTCCTGGGGGAGATCCAGCTTCCATTTTCTAAAAGTATGGTCATTTCCAGCAATCACACTTTTAATTACCAAGAGTTCTTTGTTGACCTCTGAAATTTTTCTGTTCATCTTGTTAGTATGTCCTAAATTAAGTAGCTTTTCTTATATAGCTGATGATGTTAACTGTAGATTTTTAAAAATATTTTCTTCTCTAATTTTTTTCTTTTTCTCTTTGTTTATTTTGTTCTCTATTTTATGTTGCATGCTTTTCTCAAATGATATTTCATTCTTCATGGATATCAAACAAGGAGCTCTAAAAAGGGACTGGACACTGTGTGTCTGGGTATGCTTGTGAATGGAGATCTTTTTTACAGGATGATTGGACAAGTAAACTGACTTTTCTTGGGAGATTTGTATATGTCAGTGTCTAGACATCATTTTTCTGAAACCCTGATGTTTCTCTAAAGAAGAATCATCTCTTCTTCTGCCTAGAGTTCTTTTCCTCAGCAGTTCATACTGTGAGACAAGGGGTAAGGGAGGCAGATGGCAGCACCAATGTCAATTTTAAGTACTTTATCACAATTGCCCATCTACCATTGGGAAATTCTTTTCTTCTTTGTGACTTCTGTCCTTCAATTTGGGAAGTCTTGGTTCCATTTCTATAAATATGATCTCCTGAGGTCATGGCTAGCGGAGAGGTGAAGTGTGTGTGTGTGTGTGCCTTAGTGTGAGGGAGTGCCAAGAGAGAATGGTCACCGAGCTCACCACACTGGGAAAGGTGATTGATGTGCCTGTGAGTTTTTGTGTGTTGGGGGTGGTGGTGGTAGAAATTATTCCATACAAAAATTTTTGAAGCAGTCCTCCTGTTTTTCAAGTCTGCACCTTATCTCGTGTTCTTTGGTAATTTATTACCTCCAAGCACAGAGTTCTTTAGAAGAATTATCTCCTTTGTTTTTGATACACTTCTCTGTAGGCACTTCGTCTGTAACTTCTCCTTTGATAAGATAGTTACCCTTCCATCAGCTTTCCATCTTTCAAAAAATATTAAGTAATTGAAATTGCTAGTCTGTGTTTGGCTCCTCTTCAGCTTTCTTCTGCCTGCCTGTCTCTCTCTCTTGCTTTCTCATTTCCACTCATTTTTTCCTCATCCCTTTCCCCCTCCTCCTCCCTCCTCCCTCCTCCCTTTCCATCTCCTCTCTCTGCTAACAGAAAGATCTGAGAAGAGAAAAGTGATAAATATACACGTCTGCCTTGATGTTTAACCAGACACCTAGACTCCCAATATACTCCCTGCTCTATGCAGAAAAATTAGCTCAGACTAGGCAACTCTGAAGCTGTAAACTAAAGGCCTGAATGATTACTCTTGAGCAGCATGAATGCAGTAGGGGCTGACATTTCCACTCAATGCTTGATTAAATACTGCAGTTTTATTAAAAAAAGAATCATAATTTTTTTTCTGTTTGAGTCATATCATTGATGTAACTGTGGGTTTTCCATTTCTTTGGCAGTACATTTTCTGGTCTCTATGATTTAGTTGATTTCAGCTTCTATTTTAAATCTATTGGTATTTATCATGTCAAAGAAACAGAGGTAGAGTCTTCCTGAAAATCCCTTCTATAAATCCTTTTTCTGGTTTACACTGTTGACTTATTCTGCTCTGTCCTATTTCTTCAAGTACAAATTCCTCTACACTCCTTCTGCATGTTTTCTGAGGCTTTGCATTATGTAACCCCAACTAATCAACCACGGTTTTCTGTCCCACTTAAGAACTCTTTATCTGGCCAGGTGAATCTTGCATATGTTCACCAAAACCAAAGTTCTCCTAGCCCACACTATACTATCATGACCCTTCTCCAGAATGCCTGTTTCCAAATATGATTGATGAGCCTCCCTGGCACCACACTCAAATGACTACCGCTGTGTTCGCTGTAATGTACACTTCACTACTGTTCATCTTCTAAAACCGTGTATCATCCTTACATTTCAATGCAATTTCCTACTTTCTTGTACAACTTAAGCTCTTATTGTTTTTTGTCTTGTGTAGTTAATCGTTTTTTCCAAAGTCATTCTCATCTCCCTGAAATGGATTTTAAATTCTGAGAATAAGGGCTATTTATTATTTCTTTCCAAGCTTCACAGATCCTCTGAATTCTCATCAATTGATTGGCTGGTATCAAATGGTTATCTCTGTCACTTTTCAGTTCATGGTTTCATAAGTCAGTTTCATTTCCTGTGATATATTATGTAAACTAGATTCTGAGCCTTGGGAAGTTTAAAAGTTTTCTTTAGTTAGATCAACTAGGTGAGGGAGGAAAGTTTTGTTCTTTGCTTATGACATATAGTGCTACATTTTAGAGTATAACTAAAAATCAGTTGGATTTACTATTGTTTATTTCAAATTTTAAGTTTATTTGTAAGAGGATAAGTTAGCCTCTGATATCATCCACCCATTTTTGAATCCTTATTTCCATAAAATTTCTCAGTTTCTCTTTTCATTTCTCTCACAAGTGTTTTCAAATTTTAAAAATCATTTTTTGATATCTTAGTAGAGATTTTATTTTTTCAGTTTGTTTTGTGTTGTTTTGTATTTCCTTCTGGCATATTTAATAAAAATAGCACAAAGTAATTTTCTTAAAGTTTTTTCTTAGTTTATCCCATGTTTAGTTAGACTAAGTGCCAAACTATGTTTGGCAAACTTGAGAAGGTAACTGCTAATTAAGCAAAGTTTATTTAATGATAGAAAGAAAGCAAGAGCGCCCCTTTAAACTAGGTGTGAGAAACTGATTCGAGCATGTTAAGTACTGCCAAAGTGTTGCAGAATCCTTAGTTAATGATTTAATTAGTAGCTGACTGTCATCATCCTAAGTAAATGTCTTAACACCTGTTTCTTTTAGTCAGCCCCGAGTGACCTATAACTTCTAAGTCATTAATGTTTTGCTGTTATTAGTGTATGTTAACATGACTTCTTTTGGTTGGTTTTAGAGTATCTATAAAAGCAAGCTCTTTTCCCTTCTTTTCTTCTCATTACCTAACCATCACATTTTTATATGAGTTTTCTTGCCACTGGTGGCAAACTAGTGCTTCACTTATAAACATAAATATTACTGTAATGAGTTAGTATTTTGACCACCCAACGCCACAATTTGATTCGAAGATGAATCTCTTCTTGTTGAAAGTTACCCTGGTGGAACATGAAATCCTTGTGCCTGCCCCTCTCTTCAAAAGCTGCCTTCAGTTCACTGGACATCCTTTTTGCATTCCCCACACTGGGAAGGCCAGGGACTCTGAAACTGATGCAGTGTACAGTAAAGCTGAAAGAATGAGCTGGATTTGGTCCATTCCCAGGAAGACTGTCGAGCAAGTCTTGATACCGAGAGTGGTTCTGGACAGTTGAGAAGCTGTTCATCTTCAGCCTTCCCTAAAATCCTGTGAGCCCCTCATGTCCTTCAAAGGAAGTCACTCTTCAGAAAATCTACCAGGAGTCATTTTGTTGTTGTTTACAAAGGGCTTCCCTGGTGGCGCAGTGCTACAAAATCCACCTGCAATGCAGGAGGCCTGGTTTGATCCCTGGGTCAGGAAGAGTCCTGGAGAAGGGCATGGCAACCCACTTCAGTATTCTTTCCTAGAGAATTCCATGGACAGAGGAGCCTGGTGGGCTACAGTCCCTGGGGGTCACAAAAAGTTGGATGTGACAGCACACACGCAGACACACAAATAAAACAATTAGTGTGATATATTCACCATTATTGTTATTAATTAGAATTTTTCTTTTTAGTATTTAACATGTTTTAAGCACAAAAAGATAAAAACCTACCTCAACCACCCTAATATTATGCCATTGCATCCTGGTATCTGGAAAACCTGACTCAGGTGATCAAGAACTTCAGAAAGCTGGATTATTCAGAAGCAAGAAAAAGATAATTGCCATGAAAATAGAGTCTGTTACATTTGGAGGATGAGAAAGTTATGAAAAGGTGAGAAAGAGAAGGAATATGAAGGTGCTTTATTCTTTAATTAAATGCATACTGCTTTGACGACAACATAATTAAGATTACTGATTAAATATTTTAAGGACTTAGTAGAAATGTAAACAAAAATATCATTTAGCTATCATTCAATTTTTTTAAAAGACAAAAAAGAAATTAAAAATTTCTCCATATCTTTAGGAAGAAATGATATACACCTGAGTTATAAAATGCCTTCAATGAATTAACCAAATTTTAGTCTGAGACAAGTCATAATACATAAAGGAACTTTGAGATCATCAAATATAATGTCCCTAAGTCGCTGATCACGTTTGACAGTACTTTAATAGAGTTAATTGTTAGATTAAAAAAAAAAAAAAAAAAACTCCAAAAACCAGTGTCATATACCTATCTCAGTGGTTTGGGTTATCTGCTTCTACTAAGCCTAACTGTAGATCTCAACCAATCTCAACCAATGATGACATGTCATCACTTTGGACCCAAATAATATCTACTTCTACAATTCTGTAATCCCTTCTCATCTCTCATAGAACACTAAAGATTTTGAGAAAATAGACCCTCTTCTGGTAGGAGAGAGAGAATCCTCATCTAATTTGATCTTATTGCATAGATGAAATTAGGGAATTAAAGGAAATTACATTATCATCTTATTCTTCTTGAAAAAGAAGTAATCTATAAAAAAGTCTTAGGAACCAGGTTATTTGTGTACACCATAAAATTTCATTGCAATTATACCATAAGAGACATCTAATCTGTAATTTAGATTTCAGTATATTTTCTTAGAGACGACAGTGGCTTAAAGTAAGTTCAGTTGATCTTACAATTAAACTTTCTACTCACTCCTATCTTCTGTGTCTAGGCAGAACATTATACATAATACAAGATTGATGAAATTTCCACTCCTTTTTAAACTGAACTTGGGTTTTCAGCTTCAAATTTTAGCTTGAGTTTGTTTTAACCAGCATTTTGGGAAAGGAATTTCTCAGAAAAGTATGTGACCCATGTCCTCACAAAATTATTTCTAAACTTGGTACTTCATTGTTTTCCCTGCTTCAGATCCAAACCCAGTGAAATATTTGCTGATATATTCACTTAGTTTTCAATGAAAAGAGGATATTATGAATTTCTTTGAATTTTTTTTGGAGATATATTTTCCATGTGCAGTCTGCCATTAGGAAAAATAAAACACCATCTAAAAGTATTATGATTAAAAAGAAAAGAATGACAGATTTATTCTTAACATAAATAAAACAGTCCAGCTATTTCAGAAACTCTGTTTCAATCAATACTATTCATAATACTATTGTATAAATGTCACTTAAAAAAAAAAACACGAGATAAAAAAGGCACACCAGCTAAGGTGAAATAAAAAAATGAGAAATTCAGTTCATTAAATGTCAGATTTTCATACTGACCCTTCTGTTTGTGATAACTGTAGATCTATAAGTAGGCATTCCACTGGGAAAGGCATACATATAATGTTAAATATCCTGATATTTCAGTAAGAAATTATGCATCACAGAGCTATTTCCTTATCAAAGATGCTATAAACACATATCACCACACACACACACACACACACACACACACACACACACACAGAGCACTAATTTAGAACATCTAAATACAGGGTCTGCTTCTGCTTCTGCTGCAGGACAGTTGGGTATAATTTGGATGAGCTGGAAGACAGCAGTTAACACAGAACAGAAGTCCTCAAACCCAAATGAATGTCTTTAGAAGGTAAGGGGGGAAAGAAAAATCAAAAGAGTGAAATGAATATCAGAGAATGGAACTAGCAGCTGGTGAGATAATCTTCCCTAGCAGTCAACTTTCATTTTTTCCTCATAGTCTGATTAGCCAGAGGCAAATGTTGTAGGCTTTTTTTTTTTTTAATTGACTCAATAAAGAATCAAATCTGGAACATAACAATTTTCGGTGATTATAATTCCATTAATTTGTTTTATTTCAAAGCTCTGTATGAAATGGATTCTAGAGGTTTCTGATATACAATAATATGATATATTGTTATATAGATGTATTAGTGGTTGCTTTCAAATGTACTGGTTCTTTGGCAATTCTTAATTGTATATAGGTAGTCATCCTTTTCAATTTCATCAAAATGATGTTTTATATTTTCAGCCAAGATAGGCCTTTTTCTTGGAATATTTATATGAAAAGAGAAATACTTCGAATAGCTCAAAAATAGTGCAAAGATTCAAATTAAGAAAAAGCTTGAATTTTATTATGACGCAAAGAATTGACTTGCAGGAATAGGGAAGTGTGACATAAAGACAGACTTCTGCCTCTAAGACTGGTACTTTTTAATTTATTCATTCTTTTAAAAAAATGAATAGAAAAAAAGTAGCTGAATAACTTCTGGTTGGCTGAATGCCGGTATTATTTTTATTGGCAAGAGCCTCTGAGTGGCTGAAAGGTGGCCATTAACACTCTGACAGAAAGTGCTGACAGGGTGATTATAAGATTAACACCCTATGTTATATTAAGAGTGTCAAAACCTCACTCTTACCTGTCAGTGGAAAATAACAGCATGAGAGGAAACATTACAGAATCAGAACTATTTCTAATGTTAAAGCACCATGCTTTGGTGTGTCTAAACTTTTTTAAATGCTCATGTGAGCTACTGAATTTAGCTGATGATTGAAGGCATTCTTCTTTTACTCTGTAAGGTGATTTTAGGAGTGAAATATTTATAAGAACGATATATATTTCTCTATGTATTTCTCCTTTGGAATGAAAGTCTTATAGATTTTTCAGTCAGAAGAAACTAGTTATGTATATCATTTCATTCATAAAACCAAGTTATTTTTAAAAACAATTCATGACCTCATTTATGAAGAAAATTTAACAAATAAGGTATTTTCCAAATTGCCCCATACTGCTTTGTAGCCTGAAATTGAAAAATCCCTAATTTTCTGGTCCAGAAATCACATAATCAGGAAGTTTCCCTTCAATAGGATGTTTGTTTGTTCATTCTTAATCAGAGGTGTTCAAAGAATTCCGCTTCTGCTTCACACACAAAACTCTACTAAATGTATGTAAATGCAAAATATCAGCATAATTAAGCCATACAAACCTCTAGTATTTCTTGTTTAGAAATGACTTTTCAATGTGTCAAATTATGCTTTCGAGGGAGTTCTGCTTGGGAATAATGTAAAAGTTAAGAATTGCAGGACAGAGGACAGTTTGGGGAGATGCTTAACCTGGAGATGCTGAGTCGAGAAGTGAGAGTCTGAGGAGAGAGGATGATCTATCCCAGATCACTAGGGAGCCTACCCAAGAGGGTTCCATTTGGGGTCCTAACAGATCTGGACACCATCCAGGAGTCCTGCACTCAGCCTCAGTTTCCACCCTCAGTTCAGTTCAGTTCAGTTCAGTTGCTCAGTCGTGTCCGACTCTTTGCAACCCCATGAATTGCAGCACGTCAGGCCTCCCTGTCCATCATCAACTCCCAGTGTTTACTCAAACTCATGTCCATCGACTCGGTGATGCCATCCAACCATCTCACCTTCTGTCGTCCTCTTTTCCTCCTGCCTCCAATCCCTCCCAGTATCAGGGTCTTTTCCAATGAGTCAACTCTTTGCATGAGGTGGCCAAAGTACTGGAGTTTCAGCTTCAGCATCAGTCCTTCCAATGAACACCCAGGACTGATCTCCTTTAGGATGGACTGGTTGGATCTCCTTGCAGTCCAAGGGATTCTCAGGAGTCTTCTCCAACACCACAGTTCAAAAGCATCAATTTTTCAGTGCTCAGCCTACCCTACCCTTCTCCAGAAGATGCATCCACAGAATGAAGATTGGCCCAGGACAGAGCCAAGTACCCCTGAGGTCCCAGGGCTGAAAGAGCGGTCCTCAGGGAGCAGGGAAAGGTGGATGGAAGACTGACTGAAACTCAGATAGTGAGGCTATGGGCCTCACCTCACTTACAATCTTAAAATACTTGCTATACCAACCTCCCAGGTGGCTCAGTGATAAAGAATCTGCCTGCCAATGTAGAAGACACAGGTGACATGGGTTTGATCCCTGGGTCGAGAAGATCCTCAGGAGGAGAGAATGGCAACCTACTCCAGTATTCTTGCCAGGAAATCTCACAGACGGAGGAGCCTGCCTGGCTACAGTCCATAGGATTGCAAAGAACTGAACACAGCTGAGCATGCATGCGTGAACGCATATCAACCTCCATATGGAGTTTTGCCCTGAGCTTGAGCCCCAAGTTAGGGATGGGCCTGACAGGAGACTATTCCTATCCAAACACTTCTTTTTCTCATCCATGTAAACAATTCTCGGCCTTATAAATTCAATCAGTACGTCATTTAATGACTGGGTAGATAAGTCTATTCATGATTTTTTTCACAAAGGCTAGTAACTTCTATTTCAATCATTGCTAAGCTAAAACAGTTAATAGGACCCCAAAAGCCCCTGAACTTGAGTCACTGGCTTTGTGATTAGAGAAGGCCTGAGCCATTTTGTACAGACAACATAGAACTCCACTAAAGGTAATGAAGGTATTCCCACAATTTATGCTAAATTCCATCACAGGATCACTCAAACTGGACAGATGGCTTCCCCTCCCCACCCACCCCCAAGAAAAAATAAGAAAGAGTGGTTATGGAGGCAATAGAAGCAGCAGCCCTGGAGATCCCGCATTAGGACACTGACTTCTAGTGCAGCTTGGCCTTTAACTATATAGCTCTGAATAAAATTTACTCTTTGAGCTTCAGTTTTCTCAGCTGTAAACTGAGGAAGCCAGAATGCACTGGTGAAGTTCTTATGGCCTCAAGTCACCTCTCAGGACCTGTACAGGAAAGGGTGAATAGTCCTTGGGGATTCTTGCATGGGTGCTAAGTTGCACGAATCTGACTTGCAACTTACGTGTGTGACTCTTTGCAATCCTATGGACTGTAGCCCCCCAGGCTCCTCTGTCCATGGGATTCTCCGAGCAAGAATACTGCAGTGGGTTGCCATGCCCTCCTCCAGGGGATCTTCCCAACCCAGGGATCGAACCCATGTCTCTTGCATTGGCAGGTGGGTTCTTTACCGGGGAAGCCCTACTCAGAGATTCTCACTTTGGCTCAAGATAACAACTTCCTTTAAAAAATATTTTTTGTATAAGATGTGTCTTTATACATACTGAAAACAGTAACAGTTTTCAAACCACAGACCTGATAATAAAATAAGTTCATTCCAGCTTTAATAAAAAATTGCTATAGTTTTAATTATATGGAAAAACAAAGAAAAGCTTTGGGTAATCAAACCTAGGTGAAACTTCTTCTTTGACCTTAATATTAAAAAGGATGAAAAAAATCTAACAAATTGCTTTAGGATACTCATTTTCCCACATGGTAGAATCCCAAATTGACTGACACTTATTTTTAAGCCCCTGAAATTCAGAAGGGCTGGTTTTTCTCAATGCATAAGTCTCTGCTGAATTTGTTAGCATTCCCACTTGAATATACCAGTTTGGTAAGGATGAACCAGTGACAGGTCCAAAGGTCATTGAGGAACTGAAGGCCAAAGATGAGGAAATAAGGATGGGAAATTGCTGAGGGATTTCTAAAGAGAAGAGCAACATGAACTGAAAGACAAACAATGAAGATAGTACAAGCAGGAGAGTATTTGGCTGACTGGAACACAGAAATGCAGGAAGCAGGGATTGTTTGGAGAAAAGGTAAGTGGGGTCCAGCTGTGAGATGACCAGGGCTCGGATTTGGCTCATGGGGCCAGGAGAGAGGGACGACCTGCAGATAACTTGCCAAAGAAGACAAGTCAAGTAAGTGTCAGAATGGGAAAAGCGCCAGTATCCTTAGGTGTCCCATCTACAGTCTCCATTCACTTGAACACGGTTTGTCTTTGGGGAAACTAACCTTTGTCCTTTATCCTAAGTACTTTCTAATCATCCACATCCTACTCTAAGGTTACATTTTAATGGAAGTCAACTTGGAGACTTCTCCAGTGACATGAAACTGTTTTCTTTCACTCTGTGGTTTAACAGTTTCTCCACAGTTAACAGAGCAGTCTTTTTATTACCAGAAACATGGACCTCATTTGTGGTCTTTAGCCATGGCAAAGCTCCCACTAAAGCCAATGGGAGTTGTGGCTAAGTAAACCTTAGTGAATAATATTCATTTTTATAAGGTTTGGAATATGAAGCAATCAGAATTGTTATTTGCTTATTACATGTTGCCTTTGGTTCCCATGAAGGCATGACCACAAATAGGATGTAGGATCATGGCTTCCTTTAGGTACACAATACAAATCCTTAAGTTTTAAGCAGAAACCATACTTTCTTCAAAAAGGAAATAGATATAATTTTAACTAGCTCTTGATTAGTGATTTATAGATTCTCATTTCTTTGTCCAGCTTGGTTTAACACTTGCAAGTATTTTTATAGCATATTGTTTCTAGAAAAGGAATCCTCTTCTCATACTTTTACCATTCCTAGCAAAGTGGAGTCCTATTCCTTCTGAGTCCTATTCCACCATGAAAAATAAGAAGTGAGGAGAAAGTAGTTTCAGGAAAAAAAAAAAGCACTATTATTTAGGGAATGCTTCAGAAAAATATTTAACAGTTCTTAAATATTTTTATGAGAGTTTATATCAAATAATTAATAGTGCTGTTTGTATTGACAATTATCTTATTGCAGATCTACTATCTGATGTGAAATGCAATCACAAAGTAGGCACCAGCCAATTGAACCTCACCATGTCAGCAGCTGATTACTCTATATAATGGTCACCATGGCAACAGTGTCATACTAAATATTTGCACAACTAACCATCCCCTTAATTCTCATTTTGATATTATGTGGTCAAGACTGGACAAAAATCACACTTACAATCCTTTCATTGAGCACAAGCAAAAGTACTACTTTAAATATTTTTCCTATGTTGGTTATCTTAGGAAATATGATGTAAGTTCCACTTGACTGACTGACTGACACTCCCTGATGGAATTACTTTGGCAAACGAAAACAGGGAGCACCAGTGGCCACTTCTTTCTCCTGGAAATGCTATCTTGCCTTTTCCATGACCCATATCTTTGCTGATTATTATTAATTCCCTACATGTCTGACAACACTCTTCCAGTGTTTTCCATCATTTCCTCTTTCACAACCTCCCACAAAAATCTTGTTTCCCTCTTGAAATTTATTTTTTCTGGGTGAACGTAGCCAGATTCACATCTTCAAGCATCATTTAAACTACAGGGCCCCAGACTGACCACCTGTTTTGCAGATTTCGTTTTACTGGAGTACAGCCGCACTTGTTCATTGTTATGGCTGCTTTCTCCCAGTAGAGGCAGAGCTGAGTAGTTGTCATAGAGAGTATGCGGCATGTGACACCTAAAACACTTACTATAGGGTCCTTTAACAGAAAGTTTGCCGACACTGACCTGGAACATGACTGATTCCATAAAGTTGCAGAAGATGGTTGAAAATTCATCATGTCCAAAGCAAAATTTATTTAATACCATTTCAGATACTTACTTGTTTCATTGAATAGGTAAAGGTGTTTTTATGTACCTTCACTTTTATAGTTCCCATATGTAACAGTTCACAACTGTTCTCTTTCAAGTTTGAATTCACTGCTTGTTCTATTTATTGAGCTTACCTATCTCTTACCTGAATATTTTAGTATCTAATCTCACGTTCGGCATTTATTCCTCTAAATACATCACACACCCTGTTGTCAGTAATCTTAAATACTCAATCTGTTCATGTGTTCATTGATAAATTTCACTGGCATTGTCCATTACCTCATGACAAAGTCCAAATCCTTGGCATGTCATTCAAATCCATTTATTGTACATTCCCATCTTATTGCTATGAGTACTCTCTCTGTTTTTAAGACACTATTTTCCCAAGCATTTGATATCCTTTCTATCTCATGCATTTCTTTGTTTATTGTTGTCTCTCTGCTTGAAATGCTTTTTCAACTTTTCTTCTCTAATCCTATTCATTTTTTTTTTCCAGGCTCAACTCAAATGTCAAATTCTCAGTAAAGTAGTAAAGCCATCCTCAGCAGGTGAAATTAAATGTTACCTCATTTTGCTTTTATTTGGCTTAGGATGCATTCATCCTTCCTCTAATCTTCAGCAAACTCTCAAAATAAACTTGGTGGGCCGCCCCCCCCAACCCCCCATGGTCTTAAGAGTCCTTTTCAGGCCATTGTGCATGTGCATGCTCAGTCATTCAATCATGTCCAACTCTTTTGCGACCCCATGGACTATAACCTGCCAGGCTCCTCTGTCCATGGGATTATCTCAGCAAGAATAATGGAGTGGGTTGCCATTTCCTACCCCAGGGGATCTTCCCCACCCAGTGACTGAACCCGTGTCTCCTGTCTCCTGCATTGGCAGGTGGATTCTTTACCACTGAGCCACCTGGGAAGCCCCATTTCTATGAGTCAACTAAAGATGTTCTAAGAGGTCATATCTGTGTCATAGCAAGTGACAAACTTTCTTTTCTTTATAATTAGGGTAAAAAACCTCTTCATATATTTACTCCAAGAACCCAGAACAGGAATAGGTCTTACAAATCATTTAAACTGCTAAACTGATCTGAACTGATTTAAACTGAGATGGAAATGCATTATTCCAAGTTGGGAGGAATCACTATAATTTCAAGTATGATTTAAGATTACTTAGAGACAAATATCAAATCTTCTGATTTGAGTGATAAAGTTATGACTGTTGACAAGATGAACAGTGATAATAAATATCATTCTTGGATTTTCTAGTTATCAAGACCTTTATATTTTGTCTCATTTAATTCTAAAACAATCTTATCATCATCACCATCACCATCATTCTCCTCTCCTCATCCCACTTTAGAAATAAAGAAATCAAATGTAGAAACTTAGTTGATTTTCTCTAGGTTAAACAAGAATTAAGTGGCAGACCTGGGACAAAAAATTAGCTCTGTCTAACTCGAAAGCCTGGATTCTTAAAAAATAAAATATATTGATCCTTTACTTAGGTCCATATTGTTTTCATGATGGGATAAATGAATGAATTGATTCTTCTTCGTTTAAGTAGTACAGAGAGAATGACTACAACATGGAATACTTCCAGAAGTACTTTAGAGTTGGGTAGGTTTGTGATGTCTTCTAGTCATTCTTGCATGGGCCTTTCAGCTGAATCTGTCTCAGTCTTTAGACACAGGATGATGGGCTAAGGGGTTTCAGTTTCCTAAGTGATTATCTTCAATGGCTTTTACTAGAAACATCCACTGAAGCTTGAGAATTAGGACAATGATGATATTTCAAAAAGACTTTTTTGCCTTTTTTCAACTTGCTTAGTGTAAAAAATCATTTTCTTCATGCTGTTACTAATATGCATTGTCTTAAATCCCTATTTGGGCTATGTTCAGTTCAGTCGCTCAGTTATGTCCGACTCTTTGCGACCCCATGAACTGCAGCATGCCAAGCCTCCTTGTCCATAACCAGGTCGCAGAGTTTACTCAAACTCATGTCCATCAAGTTGGTGATGCCATTCAACCATCTCATCCTCTGTTGTCCCCTTCTCCTCCTGCCTTCAGTCTTTTCCGGGTCTTTTCCAATGAGTCAGTTCTTCACATCAGGTAGCCAAAGTATTGGAGTTTCAGCTTTAGCATTAGTCCTTCCAATAAATATTCAGGACTGATTTCCTTTAGGATGGACTGGTTGGACCTCCTTGCAGTCCAAGGGACTCTCAAGTCCAACTGTGTTGGAGACAACAACAGTTCAAAAGCATAGATTCTTCAGTGCTGAGCTTTCTTTATAGTCCAGCTCTCACATCCATACATGACTACTGGAAAAACCATAGCCTTGACTAGATAGACTTTTGTTGGCAAAATAATGTCTCTGCTTTTTAATATGCTGTCTAGGTTGGTCATAACTTTCCTTCCAAGGAGGAAGCGTCTTTTAATTTCATGGCTGCAATCACCATCTGCAGTGATTTTGGAGCCTAAAAAATTAGTCTGCCACTGTTTCCACTGCTTCCCCATCTACTTGCCATGAAGTGATGGGACCAGATGCCATGATCTTAGTTTGCTGAATGTTGAGTTTTAAGCCAACATTTTCACTCTCCTCTTTCACTTTCATCAAGAGGCTCTTCAGTTCTTTTTTGCTTTCTGCCATAAGGGTGGTGTCATCTGCATATCTAAGCTTATTGATATTTCTCCCAGCAATCTTGATTCCAGCTTGTGCTTCATCAAGTCCAGCATTTCTCATGATGTACCCTGCACATAAGTTAAATAAGCAGGGTGACAATATACAGCCTTGATGTACTCCTTTCCCGATTTGGAACCAGACTGTTGTTCCAAGTCCAGTTCTAAGTGTTGCTTCTTGACCTGCATACAGATTTCTCAGGAGGCAGGTCAGGTGGTCTGGTATTCCCATCTCTTGAAGAATTTTCCACAGTTTGTTGTGATCCACACAGTTGAGCTATACCATATAACTATAAGACTCTACTTTTTCTAATTCCTATTGTTTATGGCCTGTATATCCTATACTTATGCATACATTATATATAATACATTATTATATATTATATCATACTTATCATTGAAGACTTTACCATTTTCCTTTCAATGTAAATGTTGGCCATCATCCTAGGAAATTCTAATATTCATATAACATATTCAGCTCTTGATTTATTTCCTTCTCAGCCCTGAGCTCTCAAAACCATAGTCAAGAAATTGTCATCACCTGAAACAGTTTTACTCACAAAATCCATAAATCAGATGCCCACTGTCAGAAGGTAAGTCTCCATGGTTGTCTCACATTTCTGCACATATTGAAAGTGTGGTACTGACTGCCCTCTTTTCTGAAAAGAAAGAGAAGTCGCTCAGCCGTGTCCAACTCTTTGCAACCCCATGGACTGTAGCCTACCAGGCTCCTTCTTCCATGGAATTTTCCAGACAAGAGTACTGGAGTGGGTTGCCATTTCCTTCTCCAGGGGATCTTCCTGACCCAGGGGTCGAACCTGGCTCTCCTGCACTGCAGGCAGACGCTTTAACATCTGAGTCACCAGGGAAACCCTTTTTTCCTGAACAATCTTTAAAAGAATGGGTACCTAGAAAATGCTCCAAATTAGAAATAATCTCCCTCCAGAACAAGCAGTATGTTTGCTTACACTCTTGAAAGACAGTGCCTTCCTCAAGAGCAGAGGACTGCTGTGTTCACCATCCAGTGTGATAAATATAATATCTTCTACCAGAAGGGCAGGAATGCTCACTGACCATTATGAAACATTTGGATTCCCTAAACTCAATTTTCCTCTCCTGTAATCAACCCACTGCATTTGTAGGTGTGGTCAGCCCTTTGTGTTGCCCTGTGAAAATCGGCGCCTGAAGAACCAGTGCAAAATTGAATGCATGTATTCTGGCTAATTTTATTCCTGTGAGTAAGCAATCATCATTTATTTACAAACTAAGAGTCTGTGTCTTCCATGTACATTCATAAAAGTATGGCACATAGAGTTAAATCTTGAACTTTTCACAGTTCTTGACATCCACTCCGTGTACAGTATCTTGGATAGTCTTCCACTTGGCCTGCTAATCTTGCCTGCCTGTCATATTACTCCCTTTTTTGGCACCCAAATTGCCTCAAGTGCAGACACCCTCTCTTGTCTTTGTTAATCTCTAGTCAGTACCTTGAACCATACTGCCATCATATTCTTTCATTAACTGCACCTGAAAAAAAGAATCCCAGTTTTCATGATTCCAAGTATCTGCTCCCTGTCTTCCTAAATGGTGTCCTCTGAGCACTTCAGGAGTGAAGTGGAGGGGTATAAATTATATAGAAGATTGGTAGCAGAATGGCTCAATGAAGAACAATGTCAAGCAGTTTTTGTCTTTCTAGTTATTTCTGAATTTGGAGGAATACCTTTTGAATTTACCCCATTCCCTTTAACTTCAGCATTTTGCCTCAACTTTCCTAGTTCTTAGCAAATTATCTTTCTTCCTACTTCATAAGGAAGATTGTAGCCATAAAACTGGATCCACCTAAACTTTCCATCACCAAATAAATAAATCCATGCTCTTGTTATACAAAATATCATTTATGATTATTTCTCCTTCATAAGAATATAGAAGTCCCATTGCTGTTCATTGTTCAGTCACTAAGTTGTGTCTGGCCCTTTGCAACCCCATGGACAGCTTTCCTGTCCTTCCCTGTCTCCCAGATTTGCTGAAACTCATGTCCATTGAGTTGGTGATGCCATCCAACCATCTCATCCTCTGTCGCCCCCTTCTCCTGCCCTCGATTGTTTCCAGCATCAGAGTCTTTTTCAGTGGCTTGGCTCTTCGCATCAGGTGGCCAAAGTATTAGAGCTTCAGCTTCAGCATTAGTCCTTCCAATGAATATTCAGGATTGATTTCCTTCAGGATGGACTGATTTGATCTCCTTGCTGTCCAAAGGACTCTCAAGAGTCTTCCCCAGCACCACAGTTCAAAAGCATGAGTTCTTTGGTGCTCAGCCTTCTTTATGGTCCAACTCACACATCTGTACATGACTACTGGAAAAACCAATAGCTTTGACTATACATACCTTTTGTTGGCAAGGTGATGTCTCTGCTTTTTAACATGCTATCTAAGATTTTCATAGCTTTTCTTCCAAGGAGCAAGTGTCTTTTAATTTCATGACTGCAGAGAAGTTCCATATTTGATTTAAAATGCATTGATGTTAATACATGCATCTTAAACATATATAGTTTAATGGTTTTATTTCTGCTGTTTATTAAATTTTGTCCCCTTAAGCAAGATAAACCTGCAGATCTGATAATGACTATTCATCCTGCTTCTTTGAGTTGGAAATGAATCACTGAGAAATGAGATCCCGCTTCTGATACAACACTTAGGAGAGATGGAGTTATTAGAAAGCTTAACTTGCTCTAAAATGCAGGAACTGGAAGGATGAAAGAACAATAAGAACTTTACAAAACAACCATAGTGGGATGAGACTGCTGTAGTTGGCACTTTCTTCTTGTTTGAACAATGCCTTCTAATCCAACCTGATCCTAAGGAATTTCTCTGAACAGAAGTTTGGCAAACAAAAACAAAAACAGTTTGGTGAATTCAAGACAATCAGGGAAAGAATCCTGGACTGTTAATACATCCTGCCCTGGAAGCAGGGTAGAAAGCAAGACACTGTAGTGCTGCTGCATTTTTTTTTTTTTTTTGATTAAAAAAATAGGTTCATTCTTCCTAAATGAACCTAAGTACTAGACAGTAGTCACCTGATGACTACTGGTTTTAAACCCTCTAAAACCAGTACTGCCAGAACCCTATCTAAAGTGTATTGCCCTGTGTGCTTTAGACCACATCCCGTGTGCCATTGAGCAGTCTTGCATGTAGTGCTATCCTTTCTGAATCTCCACACTCCCTTCTGAAAACTCAGCATCTCAATTTAAATACACTCAACTACTGTGCACTATTAGATACAGTGGCCTCCGTTCAGTCTGTCTTTCTTGATCTCACTATTCTTGAGATAGTGGATCCCTTGTCTTTCTTAAATAAATTTTTCATGGTTGTGTTTTCATACCTTTCTCCTACCTTTCTTTATTCCTTATTCCTTGTCTTTTTCTCTGGTACTTCCTCCTTGAATAACAGTTAAATATTAAAATACCTCAGCATTCACTTCTGGGTAGTTTTCTTTTTCCTTAATAGACTGCCTCAAATGAGGTGATTTCATCTACTTTGAGAAATCCAAAGTGAGACTCAAAAATGGAGCCAACAGTTCCAAAATCTTAATTTCTAGTGTGGTTCTTCTCTTTCAGTTTTCAGGACGTCATATCCCAGAGCCTACTGATTTCATCTGTATCACAAACAAAAATATACAAATGGATCTCACAATTCCCTACATTAGTTTCTGCAACTCACACAAATACTTGCATATTTTTAGGTTTGTATCTAAAATTTTTCATAATAAATTAAATATTTGAAAAGAATGTAATTTTTAGAGTGCTATAAAAAGTGACTGGAGAAGGAATGGCAGCCCATTCCAATATTCTTGCCTGGAGAATCCCATGGACAGGGGAGCCTGGCAGGCTTCAGTCCATAGGGTCACAAAGAGTCGGACACGACTGTGTGACTAACACACACACACATAAAAAGCGACATGGACTTCCTCGGTGACTCAGGGGTAAAGAATCTGCCTGCAATGCAGGAGATGTGGGTTCAATCCCCGGGTTGGGAAGATCCCCTGGAGGAGGGCATGGCAACCTATTCCAGTATTCTTGCTGGGAAAATCCCAAGGACAGAGGAGCCTGGTGGGCTACAGTCCATGGGGTTGCAAAGAGTTGGACATGACTGAAGCGACTGAGCATGCATGCAAACAGTGATGTGTAAAAACATTACTATTAATTTCTGTTTGCAGCCATAAGGGAGTATCAGGTATCAGCTCGCCTTTGAGCAAATAACTATAAATCTGGGCAAAATATATGAAGCACTTGTTTTTAAGCATTGCAACCCAAATAGCTCAGAACCATGATCCTTGAAAGACAGAAAACATATGAAGTGATCCCCAAGCTCACTTTAGTTTTTCTGCCTGGGGAACTTTTTGAAGCTCCAGCAGAAATTACTAGAACACAAAGAGCAGTGGTTCCTCTGGGCAAAGAAAAGAGTGAAAGGTATTTGGGTTTACTGAAGTGACTGGAGTTATCCTTAGACTTATTACTATAAATGTTATCAGATAAAATCAAACAAAAAATAACATATTATGGTATCTGATAGAGCATAAATAAAATATTATTAAAAGTTCCATTTCTAAACGAGATGAAATACTTTTTCTTTCAATTATTTATTTACCTATTGATGAATATTACCTATTGGCACCATCATTCTAATTGCCAATTTTAAATTTTATAAGCAATAAGTGATTCTCTGACATTAACCGGGTGCCCTGTAAATTCAGTTCCATTCTGGCATTAACTGCCTGGAGTCAGCACAGATCACACAGGTTAACCAGCTCAATCCCACTAAACTGTCCCTACTTCAGACACCAGTTGAAAGCCCTAGGTTGCTTGACACTCCTGTATGACTTCCTACAGATTTAGGAGTTCCCTCAATGCCTGCCCCTTCTAGAAAAACTCACAAGATTCAAGGAAGAGCTATATTTAAGATTACAGTTTTATTATAAGGGATAAAACTCAGGATTAGGTAAATGGGAGACATAGGACAAGGCTGGCTAGGGAGAGGGGAGATGAAGGGTCATGTTCTTTCTCCTCCCGGAATCTGGGCACACAAAAAACATCAATGTGTTCATCAACCTGGATACTCTCTGAATTACCTTATTCAACATGTTTTACCGTGGCCTCATTACACAGGTGCATATTGATTAAATTATTAACCACATGATTAAATTCAATCTCCAGTTCCCCTTTATTCCCCAGAGGCTGGGAGATGGGACTGAAAGTTCCAACCGTCTCATGTCTTGGTCAGCCCCTCTGTTGAATCCTTCTGTGGGCCCACCATGAGTCACCTTGCTAGCACAACTTCATTGTCAAAACAGGCTTATCAACCTAGATGCCCATCAGCAGTCGAATGGATAAGGAAGCTGTGGTACATATACACCATGGAATATTACTCAGCCATTAAAAAGAATTCATTTGAATCAGTTCTAATGAGATGGATGAAACTGGAGCCCATTATACAGAGTGAAGTAAGCCAGAAAGATAAAGAACATTACAGCATACTAACACATATATATGGAATTTAGAAAGATGGTAATGATAACCCTATACGCAAAACAGAAAAAGAGACACAGAAATACAGAACAGACTTTTGGACTCTGTTGGAGAAGGCGAGGGTGGGATGTTTCGAGAGAACAGCATCGAAACATGTATATTATCTATAGTGAAACAGATCACCAGCCCAGGTGGGATGCATGAGACAAGTGCTCAGGCCTGGTGCACTGGGAAGACCCAGAGGAATGGGATGGGGAGGGAGGTGGGAGGGCGGATCAGGATGGGGAATACATGTAAATCCATGGCTGATTCATGTCAATGTATGACAAAAACCACTACAATATTGTAAAGTAATTAGCCTCCAACTAATAAAAATAAATGAAAAAAAAAAAAAAAAAACAGGCTTATTAGGAGTAACAAAAATTACTTCTATCACCCAGGAAGTTCCAAAGGTTTTTGAAGCTCTGTGCCAGAAATGCAGGGCAAAAGACCAAATCTATTTTGTGTCATACCACCCATGGTAATAGAATATCACCAATTTCTCAGTAGTGAGGGAGGTTATAAAATTTCCATTTCATTTCACTCTCTACCAACCAAAGCTACTTATGAGGGTAGCAGGGACTGTCCAGTTTTCCACTACTTTTGTTGATTACTCTTGAAAATGTGGTTTTGTCTGCAGAAGTCTGATTTTTTACTGAGCTTCAGTCAGCATGATTTTATCCTATTTTAGGCTTTGACTCATTTGTTGTTTCAGCTACTAGGACAAAGTTTATATAGAATCACTTAATACATTAGATAGCAATTATTAGATAAAATTAGATGACTACGGGAAAACAGGTACAATGAAAATGTTATATGGAAGGCTCCCTGAACGATTTGCTAGGTCTGATCAAAGAAATAAAATTATAGATGAGGCATTCAGTGATTACATCCTTTGCTATCCTAGAAAAGATTTCTATTAGTGTTTGTTTACTAAGAAGGTCAATGTGTCCCAAATATGACAGGTTGCACACCGAAGTTTTCAGGTGCCGATTTGAAACTATCTAACATTATCTTAATCTCGTGAATTTTATACTTGATTGTTCTCACTGTCTCTTTTCAGAATTTGGAAGCAAATCCTGAATACCTTCAAGAACTTGGTTTTGCTGCTGGATGAGGAATCCTTGATTAAAGACTTCAGTCATTACAGCCTGTGAAGATTAATGATCTGCTAGTATTTTTCCCCTAGCTTCCTTATAAAGCACTCTCTTGTATGTTTAACACAAAATAGTCCAGGGCATAACAAAAACACATGAGATTAGACTTTATACAGATAGTCAAACAAAAGGGAAAGAAAATAATGTTAATTGAAAAAATATCTATCAAATGCTTCATTAAAAATCGAATGGCCTAATTATACAAAGGCCTATCTGTAATTTTCAATACCATATGACGTTCCTCCAAACTAAAAGGCCTAATTGTTATACACCATGATATAGACCTGATTGCCTTATACAAGAGGAAAGGGAGAGAGACTTAAACAGCACATTGGAATTCATATCCCAATGGGATCAGAGAAAGTAGAATAAATAACCAATAATATAATTTAGTAGAATAACTAGAAAAGATGAGAGAAGCTGTTTAAAATATGCAACAAGGATAAAAAACTGTAAAATGAAACATGCAGAAAGGTATAGTAGAATAAATAAACAATTTTAGGTTATGGAGATAAATAATCCATAAAGTCCCAAATTGGAAGTTTAGTTTAAGAAACATGCCAGAAGAAATCAGCCAAGAATAAATACATAGAAAACTTAAAGAAGAATTAAGTGATATGTGGGAAAGAAACATAAACAAAAAATCCTAAATAATATTATAGGAAAAGTAAGACTAAAAAAATGGAGAGATGGAAATACTTGAGGAAACATTCAAGTAACATTTCTTAGCAATATAGCTAATCATTAAAGAAGTCAGAATGGCCATCATCAAAAAGTCTACAAATAATAAATGTTGGAGAAGGTGTGGAGAAAATGGAACCCTCTTGCACTTTTGGTGGGAATGTGAATTGACACAACAACTATGGAGAACAGTATGAAGGATCCTTTAAAAAAAGGAGTTTCCATATGACCCCGCAGTCCCATTCCTGGGCATATATTCAAGGAAAACCATAATTCTAAAAGACACGAGCACCCCAATATTCATAGCAACACTATTTTCAATAACCAAGATATGAAAGCAACCTAAATGTCCATCAACAGATGAATGGATAAAGAAGATGTAGGGTATACAAATAATAGTCCATTCCAATGGAATATTACTCAGCCATAAAAAGAATGAAATAATGCTATTTGCTGCAACACGGATGGATCTAGAGATGATCACACTAAGTGAAGTAAGTCAGAAAGAGAAAGAAATATATGATATCACTTATATGTGGAATATAAAAAAGTGATACAAATAAACTTATTTACAAAACAGAAACAGACTCACAGACATAGAAAATAAACTTATGGCTACAAAAGGGGATAGTGTGGTTAGGGCAAGAGTTACATTAGGAGTTTTGGATTATCATATACATACATATAAAAGAAAAAAATAAGTAAACAAGGACCTACTGTGTAGCACAGGGAACTATACTAAACATCTTATAATAACCTAAAGTGGAAAATAATCTGAAAAAAGAATAGATATATATGTATAAATGAATAATTTTGCTATACACTTGAAACTAATACACCATTGTAAATTAACTGCACTTCAATAAAAAAACAATCATTCTTAGAATTAATGAAAAAATTAAAAACCTCAGACTGAAAGGATTCATAGCATGGTAAAGAGGGAAGAAAAGGGGGGAAAAAAGCAAACTATATTTGGACACATTACAGTGAAATTTAAGGGTATCAAAGAAAAAAAGGAAAGTCCAAAAGCTTAAAAGAGAAACCTCAGAACACAAAAAGGAGCTAGAATACAGTTCAGACTAAACCCAGGAATGGCAGAGTTCACAGAAACTTTATATCTGAGTCTTCAGAGTGCAGACCTTCATTAAGGGTAGAAGTAAGAAGAGAGACTAAATTTTTTAAGAGACTTGGAAAGGAGAAGTTTGTATTTCTATCTGTAACTAAGCAATTTAGATAATGTGTAAGCCCATGAGACTGTTTTCACTGTAATAAATACACTAAAATAACTAATATGATTTGTTAGCAAGTTAGCCAAACCCTTTTAATTTACCAGTGATTTCCACAACTCCCTACTTTAGATACCTATGGATATGAAGGGCCATAGTACCTACTTCCTAGCGTTGTTGGGAGAGAGGGGTGTTCAATGACAGTGAAACACTTTGGACAGAGCCTGGCATACAGTAAGCAATAGATATTGGCTACTATTATTAGTGATATTAAACCATTTGATGAACACTAAATTGCTGAAGGCTACTATTTGAAATAAACAATGGCAAAAACCAATGACTCCGAGAATTTTATCCTGAGGCCAAACACTGACATCCCATCTCTAGTGGAAAAATCACATGTGCATGCTGTGTTGTCGTGCCCAATTCTTTGCCACCACATGGACTGTAGCCCACCAGGCTCCTCTGTCCATGGGATTCTCTAGGCAAGAATTCTAGAGTGGGTTGTCATTTCCTACTCCAGAGGATCTTCCTGACCCAGGGATTGAAATCTCCATTTTCTGCATCTCCTGTATTGGCAGGCAGATGCTTTGTTCAGCTCAGTTCAGTCCGTCAGTTATGTCCAACTCTGTGTGATCCCATGGAGTGCGGCATACCAGGCTTCACTGTCCATCACCAACACTTGGAGCTTGCTCAAACTCATGTCCATTGAGTTGGATATGACGTCCAACAATCTCATCCTCTATTGTCCCCTTCTCCTCCCGCTTTCAATCTTTCCCAGCATAAGGGTCTTTTCAAATGAGTCAGTTCTTCACATATGGTCAAAGTATTGGAGCTTCAGCTTCAGCATCAGTCCTTCCAATGAATATTCAGGACTGATTTCCTTTAGGACTGACTGGCTTGATCTCCTTGCAGTCCAAGGGACTCTCAAGGGTCTTCTCCAACACCACAGTTCAAAAGCATCAATTCTTTGGCACTCAGCTTTCTTTAGTCCAACTCTCATATCCATATACAACTACTGGAAAAACCAAGCTTTGACTAGACAGACCTTTGTCGGCAAAGTAATGTGCTATCTAGGTTGGTCATAGCTTTTCTTCCAAGGAGCAGGCATCTTTTAATTTCACGGATGCAGTTACCATCTGCAGTGATTTTGGAGCCCAAGAAAAGAAGGTCTGTCACTGTTTCCATTGTTTCTCCATCTATTTGTCATGAAGTGATGGGACCAGATGCCATGATCTTAGTTTACTGAATGCTGAGCTTTAAGCCTGCTTTTTCACTCTCCTCTTTCTCTTTCATCAAGAGGCTCTTTAGTTCCTCTTCACTTTTTGCCATAAGGGTGCTTTATAAGTGGTGCTTTACTAGTGGTGATCAAAATCAGTTTAAAACCAGCCGAGGTGATATCCTGAGATAATCTAATGCTGTCACAACCTCAGAGAGTTGTGCCACACTCCCTCATGGAGGTGCACCTAGTCCTTCTTTCTGGGCTTCCATCAGAGAGTGGCTCTCTTCTCATCTTGTCCCAGAGTAAAGAGCTTCTGCACACTTAATCGCTTCAAGTCCTTTCTCTGATGCACTCTCCCATGAGGTGAGTTTTATTTATCTCAGCCTCTCTGTACTACTGAAAACCAAGAAGAGAAGACATCTGTGCAACCTCTTTGAACATATAATAAATTCACTTTCAAGTGAGTGGTAGAAGATTTAGCATGTTAAGAACAATATGGCACAAATTGAATTTTGAAATGTTTGAAATTTCGGCCTCTGACCATCTTCTCTTGTTTCTCATTATAAGCCTATTGAGAGGGCTTGAAGGAAAAACAATCTTTGCTGAAATCTTAATTCTGGAGTGTTACTTCAAAAATTTTTCTATTGATAGATAAACCTGGTAGTGAATGCAGGTGGTGCCCTTAAAGAAATCCAGAAATGGATTAAGTGTGTGTGTGTGAGAGAAAGAAAAATCATGGATGACTATTAGATTTTTAATTTAGCAACTAGATGAAGCGAATGGTAATGCTATTTAATAAGATGGTATAAACGTGAGGAGGAAGCAGTCCAGGCCTGGATAATGACAATCCTAAACTAACAAATAAATGCTTAAGTTTATTAATTTATTGAATAAAATGATAATGTAAAACACATTGTCTATACCAGTATTAGTAAAATTCTAAGACATACTGAAAACAGAACTGGACCTGAATCTACTCTTAGATGGGACAGTAGCAAATCAATATATGTAAAATACATCATTTAACACATTAAATTAATGATGTCCATTTATTTTGGGGTGGCTTCATATTTTCACAGCACTAAAATTCTTTTCATTTTTATAATTTCATGAAGGTAAATTATATGAACAGAAATTTATAATTTTTACTTGTAATATGTCTATAATCTTTACTGTAAGCACTTTTTGTGTCCTAGTAAGCAAATGTTGCCTACTAGAGTGTTTTCCTGAAATGATTAGATTAAAATGTTCTAATCCTTTGGGCCAATGGAGGAGTTAGTAGACACACATACTGACTGAGTACTAAAATGTGCCTGGTGTGACTAACAAATTGATTTTTAAAAATGTTTTTTAATGACTGACGACTAGTGATTATTGTGTCGGACCCTGGAACTGACCTTCATGTGTAACATTAGGTGATTGTCAAGATCCTTTTTCTCTATGTAAATATCCAATTGATAAAGCACACTTATAAAAAAAAAAGACCATGTTTCCCACTTCATTGCATAACTCCTTTTGTCATAAAGCAAAGGACCTTACTATGTGGGTTTTCATAGATTCTCTATTCCTTTTCTACACTCACAGAACTCTGTATTAATATATTTGGCAGGATTTAGCAAAGATAAACCTCACAGTAGTTTCTATCATGAACAGCCAGTTCTCACCATATCACATTCTGTTACATGTCTGATTGGTTCAAAGACTCTTTGAGATCATATTTTCAATGTTTCCTTGATCAGTAAGGCTAGAAATAATGGAAAGTCTGAGATAATAGGCAATGTCATTAATAAAATGATACCCTTTGCTCAAGATCACAGAATTATTTTGGCATGGGGAAAGGAGTTGTAAGAGTGATACATACATACAAGAGGGATAGTCATTAGTAAAAAGTGAAGACTGGAGGTTTAGAGAATTTTTGATAATCTCAGAAACCCTCTCAAATTTGATATGCACGCATGCTGCATGCTCATTCACTTCTGTGGTGTCCAATTCTGCAACCCCATGGACTGCAGCCTGCCAGGCTCCTCTGTCCACTAGTTTCTCCAGGCCAGAATGCTAGAGTCAGTTGCCATGCCCTCATCCAGGGGATCTTCCCGACCCAAGGATTGAACCGGTGTCTCCTGCACTGCAGGTGGATTCTTTACCCACTGAGCCAGCTGGGAAGCACCAAATCTGATACAGGCATTAACAGGTACCTTTTGTTATGAAATAGAGGCAATTATTTTCTTAAATAATGAATGCTTTAAAAGTATTCACATGTAACAACACCTGAAAGGAAAAGTAAAGATATTTAAATTTTTAAATTGAAACCTCCATGCAAGGGAAGGTTTGAAGCAATAGTTTCTCTTAAGCTGAACTAAACAGAAAAGGCAAGTACAATTCTAAGTTATTGGCCAAGGTACAAATTATTGATATTCTGGACTCTGGTGACTCATGCCATCTTAGTTGTTTCTTCTTTGGAAAGATATGTGAAGAATTAGATTGTTTCTTTAAACAAATGGCACTTGGGAAAAAGAGCTCTTCTTTTCAACTGATTTCTCTTTGGGGACAGACGGTATACTTTAATGAAATTGAGGAACGGGAAACTATATTTTGTGAGTAGTGAATGGAAACAGTGACAATGTAAAGGCTAGGGATTAAGTTCTGTTACATACTTAATGACATGTTCATCAATATTTTTTGTTTGTTGTCATTCAGTTGCTCCATTGTGTCCAACCTTTTGCTACCCCATGGACTGCAGCATGCCAGGCTTCCCTGTCCATCACCAACTTCTGGAGTTTACTCAAACTCATGTCCATTGAGTAGGTGATGCCATCCAGCCATCTCTTCCTGTTGTCCCCTTTACCTACTGCCTTCAATCTTTCCCAGCATGAGGTCTTTTCCAGTGAGTCGGCACTTTGCATCAGGTGGCCAAAGTATTGGAGCTTCAGCCTCAGCATAAGTCCTTCCAATGTATATTCAGGACTGATTTCCTTTAGGATTGACCACTTTGATCACCTTGCTGTCCAAGGGACTCTCAAGAGTTTTCTCCAACACCACAGTTCAAAATCATCAACTCTTTGGCACTCAGCCTTCTTTCTGGTCCAACTCTCACATCCATACATGAACTCTAGAAAAACCATAGCTTTGATAATACAGAACTTGTCGGCAAAGTAATGTCTCTGCTTTTAAATATCCTTTCTAGGTATGTCATAGATTTTCTTCCAAGGAGCCAATGTCTTTTAATTTAATGGCTGCAGTCACCATCTGCAGTGATTTTGGAGCCCAAGAAAAGAAGGTCTGTCACTGTTTCCATTGTTTCTCCATCTATTTGCCATGAAGTGATGGGACTGGATGTCATGATCTTAGTTTTCTGAATGCTGAGTTAGGGGGAACACCTAATTGATTTTAAAATATAAGTAAAACATTTTAATGTTCCTGCTTAATGAATTCTCATCATGGTTACTTATTAATTACCAAGAGGTAAAATGCTTCCAACACAGACTAAAAATAACCCAAACTGTACCCATTTCTACAAATTACCATACAGAGTGCACATGCCTTTTTTCACAGGTGTTTAAACATGCCACATTAGGAAAGTCACTGGGAGGAGACAGGAGATCATGGTTTCTCTTTGTGGACCAATGTAAATTTGATACGAAAACACCAGAGAAATGCCACTTTCATTTACTTCTTTAAATCAAAACAAAATTTCTCTAAGCTTTTGTACCCACCTGATTGTTAAGTTTCTGATCTTCATCATTATCAGGGCTTCCCTGGTGGCTCAGATGGTAAAGAATTTTCCTGCAATGCAGGAGACCTGAGTTTGATTCCTGGGATAGGAAGATCCCCTGGAGAAAAAAAATGGTTACCCAGTACAGTATTAAAGGACTGAGGAGTCTGGTAGGCTACAGTTCATGGGAATGCAAAGAATCAGACACAACTGAACGACTAATGCACATGCGCGTGCGTGTGCGCGCGCGTGCGCGCGCACACACACACACACAAACACACACTGCCAAAAAACTTTTACATGCTTCGTAAGGTCTAGAAAACTAACTTCTCTTTTTTTAAATATTGTAAACATGAGTATCAGTTCAGTTCAGTTCAGCTGCTCAGTCATGTCCGACTCCTTGTGACCCCATGGACTGCAGCATGCCAGGCTTCGCTGTCCATCACCAACTCCCACAGTTTGCTCAAGCTCAGATCCAAATCAGTGATGCCATTCAACCATCTCATCTTCTGTCGTCCCCTTCTCCTCCCACCTTCAATCTTTCCCAGCATCAGGGTCTTTTCAAATGAGTCAGTTCTTCACATCAGGTGGCCAAAGTATTGGAGTTTCAGCTTCAGCATCAGTCCTTCTAATGAGTATTCAAGATTGATTTCCTTTAGGATAGACTGGTTGGATCTACTTGCTGTTCAAGGGACTCTCAAGAGCCTTCTCCAACACCACAGTTCAAAAGCATCAATTCTTTGGCACTCAGCTTTCTTTATAGTCGAAATTTCACATCCATACGTGACTACTGGAAAAATGATAGCTTTGACTACATCGACCTTTGTTGGCGAAGTAATGTCTCTGCTTTTTTAACAGGCTGTCTGGGTTGGTCATAACTTTTCTTCCAAGGAGCAAGCGTCTTTTAATTTCATGGCTGCAATTATCATCTGCAGTGATTTTGGAGTCCCCCCAAATAAAGTCTGTCACTGTTTCCACTGTTTTCCAATCTACTTGCCATGAAGTGATGGGACCAGATGTCAAGATCTTAGTTTGCTGAATGTTGAGTGTTAAGCCAACTTTTCCACTCTCCTTTTTCCCTTTCATCAAGAGACTCTTTAGTTCTACGTCACTTTCTGCCATAAGGGTGGTGTCATCTGCATATCTGAGGTTATTGACATTTCTCCCGGCAATCTTGATTCTTCCAGTTTGTGCTTCATCCAGTCCAGCATTTCTCACGATGTGCTCTTCAAAGAATTTAAAAAAGGAGGGTGACAATATACAGCCTTGAAGTATTCCTTTCCTGATTTGGAACCAGTCTATTGTTCCATGTACAGTTCTAACCCCACCATAGAGCTGCCAAAACTTACACAGGACAGGGGTAACAGGCTCTTGGAGGGCACAAACAAAACCTTATGAGCACAAGGACCCAGGAGAAAGGAGCAGTGACCCCACGAGAGACTGACCCAGAGCTGCCCATGAGGGTCCAGGAGTCTTCAGTGGAGGCATGGGTCGGTGGTGGCCCACTGCAGGGTTGGGGGCACTGAGTGTAGCAGTGAGTGAATGGGACCTTTTGAAGGAGGTCGCCATTATCTTCATTATCTCCACCATAGTTTGGCCTCAGGTCAAATAACAGACAGGGAAGACAGCCCTGCCCATCAACAGAAAATTGGATTAAAGATTTATTGAGCATGGCCCTGCCCATCAGAACAAGACCCAGTTTCCCCCTCAGTCAGTGTCTCCCATCAGGAAGGTTCCATAAGACTCCTATCCTTCTCCATCTGAGGGCAGACAGACTGAAAATCACAATCACAGAAAACATGAGTATAAGGGGATAGAAGAATATGACCCTTCCTTCTTCAGTTTCCACTGAGGTCCCAATAAGTTATATTACATTAATATATGAGATAAATCTGAAAACCTTCATTGGAAATAGCCAAGAACTTGTTTTCTGATTCTTTTTACCTACTAGAAAACACAAGAAAGTCCAGAGGGTGGAAAAAGGAGGACTTATGAGTGAGATAGAGAGAACTCTGAAATTGAATCCATCTCTTGTCCAGGAAATCTTGGGAGCAAGTAAAGGGCTGGCAAACTGTTTGTGAAGGGAAGCCTAGATGCAGGGGAGATATTATTGCCCAGATATTATTCAGTTTTATTGGGCAGAGGATTCACAAGTATTTCCTATATCCAGTAGTGGGCCATGCAAGATGGAGGGTTCATGGGATTCCAGTTCAACAGGGCTGACAGCAAAAATCTCAGCAGAAGGAGACTGGATGGATACTAAAAGATACCCAGGGATGAGAAAAAGAGTCCCAGCAGACCAGGCGGGGAACACAAGACAGATTTTCCAGGCGAGCAGGAGTCTGCTGGATCACATTAAGATCCCCAGGAAGCTCCTCCAAAGAGAATTCATTTTAGGATACTTGCCAGAGGATAGAAAGCCCTCAGTGTGGAGTGAGACATGTCCTCCTACCCCACCTTCCTCACCTCTTCTCGACCATTTTAGATCCTTGTTGTTCAGTCACTCCGTTGTGTCTGACTCTTTGAGACTCCATGGACTTCAGCACACCGGGCTTCCCTGTCCTTCACTATCTCCTGGAGTTTACTCAAACTCATGTCCATTGAGTTGGTGATGCCATTCAACCATCTCATCCTCTGTCCCTCCCTTCTCCTCTTGCCTTCAATCTTTCCCAGGTCTTTTCCAATAAGTCGGCTCTTTGCATCAGGTAGCCAAAGTACTGGAGCTTCAGCTTCAGCTTCAGCATCAGTCCTTCCAATGAATATTCAGGATTGATTTCCTTTAGGATTGACTGGTTTGATCTCCTTGCAGTACAAGGGACTCTCAAGAATCTTCTCTAACACTCCAGTTTGAAAGCATCAATTTTTTGACACTCAATTTTAGATCTTTGTTCAGAGTGAAATAGCACTTCAGAGTGTCCGAGAAAAGCAAGCAACAGCTGGAAGCAGAGGGCTCATGATCTCTTATTTGTTGGCTTCACTTGGTGGCTTCTCACTGAAGGTTGGTTTCAGTTGCTAAAGACGAGATTATATGCTAGGTAAGGTTGGAAGTGGCAATATTTATTGAACTGAAGCTGTACTTGCAACTGGTGACCAAAAGGCATTCTGTTAACTAAAAATCAGCAGAAAAGCCCTGCAACTAACTGAAGTTTTCATTGTGGGGGAGGGGAGCATTATTCTGCCCTAAATAAAATTTAAGGATCCAAGGGAGACAAAATTATAAGGGAATTAAGCATACTGAATATACCAGCTACATGGATAATAACTTTCTGCCCATTTTAATTAAATACATTATTATTTACTAAAGCTTTAAAAATATATATCAAGATCACTATACGTCTGCTACCATTTGGAGAGATCATTCAGGCTCACCAAAAAGATTACTTTATTGAGCACCTATAATATGTAAGGGATTGACCAGTCTTTTATGTACAGAGCATAGACTACATGAGAGAGGGTAATGGAAAACAAGACTATAAAAGCAAGTTTGGACATGAATGAAAGGAAATGTAAATATGATATCTCATGGGCAGAACTCAGAAATAACATGATCAGAATTGCTCTGGGAAGGTCATTTTGACAACAACTTGTAGATTTAATTGGCGTTCACATTTAAATGTTACTTTTCTTTGAAAAATTTCTTGATTCTTTCTTCCAAGAAAATAATTGATTTTTTTTCTTTCATTGTCTTTTATTAGTGGTTCAATATATTTTTGCATTATATTGCATTTATTTGGGTGCTAAGCAGTTTTCAACTTTTTAGAGGACTCCATTTCTGTAAGAGTTTTATCTTTAAGTAGTAGTAGTGTTAGTTGCTCAGTCGTGTCTGACTCTTGGCGACCCTATGGGCAGTAACATGCTAGGATCCTCTGTCCATGGGATTTGTCAGGCAAGAATACTGGAGTCGATTGCCATTCTCTTCTCCAGAGGATCTTCCCAACCCAGGGATTGAACGCAGATCTCCTGCATTGCAGGTGGATTCTTAACCATTTGAGCTACAGAGAAGATCTTTTGTCTTTAAAGAGGTTTGAAATAATGTATACTAGGTATGTCTGTTGAAGAATCCCCAATGCATAATGTTCTCAGAAGCATAGTTAAGAAACCTATTTACCTAATTTGATTCAAAATTTATATAATCATTGAACTTTATTTCTCTCTAGATTCTGAGATCTATAAGAACTTTTAACCTACATACTGGTTAAAAATGAAAAAATTATAACTGCAACTTAACTCACAGTTGTGTTCTAGAGAAAGTAAACGTATTAAAGGATAAGATTACATGGTTCATCAGAGAATTCTGGAAGTTTGGGATAGGCAAAGATGAATGTCAAGCTGAGACTCGAACAAGATCTTGGAGAGAGCTGAATTACTCTAGTAGAGAAATAGGTAATTTGGATTCCCAGTGACAATTTCACAAAGGGTGGTTGGAAGGATGAGTACAAAGTAGGGAAGTCAGAGCCCGGATGGACAGAAATAACACAGGAAACTTTTCAAGAAAAGGAACATGTACTATGTTCTTTAAACATAATCATGTGCTGCGATGTAAAAACCCCTCTATCTTTCTAAATCGTCAGAAACATCTATAAAGTCCCATATTTACTGCTGGGATTGCTGTGCGATTGAAAAGGGGAAACAGAAAAATCAATTCCTTGCTTTTAAAAAGTCTGTTGAGAAGTAACTAAAATGGCTTAGCATAAGATCTGAGTTAGAGATCATCAGCATGGGGAGTCAACCCTGTAAATCTGCAGAGTATGTCTGGAGCAGAGAATTGACTTCTCTATAGAATAGGACTTTAAGCTACTCTTATCAAACATACTTTATTCATTAAGGGGCAGGTTGACTTTAGCTGACATTTGCTAACAGGAATGCCTGATATTTTACCTGGGGTGGTTTAGTCACTAAGTTGTGTCTGACTCTTGTGACCCCAAGGACTGTAGCCTGCCAGGCTCTTCTGTCTGTTGGATTCTCCAGACAAGAATACTGGAGTGGGTTGCTATTTCCTTTTCCAGGGGATCTTCCCAACACAGGAATCGAACCTGCGTCTCCTGTATTGCTGGCAGATTCTTTACCAACTGAGCTACGAGGGAAGACATTTTGTGTGTGTGTGTGTGTGTGTGTGTGTGTGTGTGTGCGCGCGCGTGCATTTTACCTGGAGATATATGCACACACATACATATGGGCTTCCCTGGTGACTCAGTGGTAAAGAATTCATCTGCAATGTAGGAGATGCAGGTTCAATCCCACAATCAGGAAAATCCTTTGGAGGAGGGCTTGGCAACCCACTCTAGAGTTCTTGCCTGGAGAATCCTATGGACAGAGGAGCCTGGTGGACTACAGTCTATAGGGTCACAGGAGTTGAACTCTATAGGTCTATAGGGGTGAACACGACTGAAGCAACTTAGCATGCCACATGCATGTGCTATTTAGCAAATATATGTATTTGTCCTTCACTGGCTAAGTATTGTCGGACTCTTTGCGACCTTCAGCATAGCAGCAGGCCCTCACCATCTCCCAGAGTTTGCCCAAGTTCATGTCCATTGAAACAGTGATGCCAACCAACCATCTCATCCTATGCCACCCTCTTCTTCTTTTGCCTTCAATCCTTCCCAGCATCAGAGTCTTTTCCAGTGAATCAGCTGTTCACATCAGGTGGCCAAAGTACTGGAGCTTCAGCTTCAGCATCAGTCCTTCCAATGAATATTCAGAACTGATTTCTTTTAGGATGGACTGGATTGATCTCCTTGCAGTCCAAGGGACTCTCAAGAGTCTTCTCCAACACCACAGTTCAAAAGCATCAATTCTTGGATGCTCAGCTTTCTTTGCAGTCCAACTCTCACATCCATACATGACTACTGGAAAAACCACAGCTTTGGCTATACAGACCTTTATTGGCAAAGTGATGTCTTTGCTTTTTTTTTTTTTTTTGAGATGATATAGGTTTATTTATTTAAAAACCATTAAGTTTTAGAGTAACTTTTTTTTTTTTTTCATTCACTTTCATTAGTTAGAGGCTAATCACCCCACAATATTGTAGTGGCTCCTGTCGTACATTGACATGAATCAGCCATGGAGTTACATGTATTCCCCACCCCGATCCCCCCTCCCACCTCCCTCTCCACCCGATTCCTCTGGGTCTTCCCAGTGCACCAGGCCCGAGCACTTGTCTCATGCATCCAGCCTGGGCTGATGATCTGTTTCACCCTAGATAATATACATGTTTCAATGCTGTTCTCTCGAAACATCCCACCCTCGCCTTCTCCCACAGAGTCCAAAAGTCTGTTCTGTACATCTGTGTCTCTTTTTCTGTTTTGCATATAGAGTTATGGTTACCATCTTTCTAAATACCATATATATGCGTTAGTATACTGTATTGGTGTTTTTCTTTCTGGCTTACTTCACTCTGTATAATGGGCTCCAGTTTCATCCATCTCATTAGAACTGATTCAAATGAATTCTTTTTAACAGCTGAGTAATATTCCACGGTGTATATGTACCACAGCTTCCTTATCCATTCATCTGCTGATGGGCATCTAGGTTGCTTCCATGTCCTGGCTATTATAAACAGTGTTGCGATGAACATTGGGGTGCACGTGTCTCTTGCAGATCTGGTTTCCTCGGTGTGTATGCCCAGAAGTGGGATTGCTGGGTCACATGGCAGTTCTATTTCCAGTTTTTTAAGAAATCTCCACACTGTTTTCCATAGCGGCTATACTAGTTTGCATTCCCACCAACAGTGTAAGAGGGTTCCCTTTTCTCCACACCCTCTACAACATTTATTGCTTGTAGACTTTTGGATAGCAGCCATCCTGACTGACGTGTAATGGTACCTCATTGTGGTTTTGATTTGCATTTCTCTGATAATGAGTGATGTTGAGCATCTTTTCATGTGTTTGTTAGCCATCTGTATGTCTTCTTTGGAGAAATGTCTGTTTAGTTCTTTGGCCCATTTTTTGATTGGGTCATTTATTTTTCTGGAATTGAGCTGCAGGAGTTGCTTGTATATTTTTGAGATTAATCCTTTGTCTGTTTCTTCATTTGCTATTATTTTCTCCCAATCTGAGGGCTGTCTTTTCACCTTACTTATAGTTTCCTTTGTAGTGCAAAAGCTTTTAAGTTTCATTAGGACCCATTTGTTTATTTTTGCTTTTATTTCCAATATTCTGGGAGGTGGGTCATAGAGGATCCTGCTGTGATTCATGTTGGAGAGTGTTTTGCCTATGTTCTCCTCTAGGAGTTTTATAGTTTCTGTTCTTACATTTAGATCTTTAATCCATTTTGAGTCTATTTTTGTGTATGGTGTTAGAGAGTGTTCTAGTTTCACTCTTTTACAAGTGGTTGACCAGTTTTCCCAGCACCACTTGTTAAAGAGGTTGTCTTTTTTCCATTGTATATCCTTGCCTCCTTTGTCGAAGATAAGGTGTCCATAGGTTCGTGGATTTATCTCTGGGCTTTCTAGTCTGTTCCATTGATCTATATTTCTGTCTTTGTGCCAGTACCATACTGTCTTGATGACTGTGGCTTTGTAGTAGAGTCTGAAGTCAGGCAGGTTGATTCCTCCAGTTCCATTCTTCTTTCTCAAGATTACTTTGGCTATTCAAGGTTTTTTGTATTTCCATACAAATTGTGAAATTCTTTGGTCTAGTTCTGTGAAAAATACCATTGGTAGCTTGATAGGGATTGCATTGAATCTATAGATTGCTTTGGGTAGAATAGCCATTTTGACAGTATTGATTCTTCCAATCCATGAACACGGTATGTTTCTCCATCTGCTTGTGTCCTCTTTGATTTCTTTCATGAGTGTTTTATAGTTTTCTATGTATAGGTCTTTTGTTTCTTTAGGTAGATATACTCCTAAGTATTTTATTCTTTTTGTTGCAATGGTGAATGGTATTGTTTCCTTAATTTCTCTTTTTGTTCTCTCATTGTTAGTATATAGGAATGCAAGGGATTTCTGTGTGTTAATTTTATATCCTGCAACTTTACTATATTCATTGATTAGCTCTAGTAATTTTCTGGTAGAATCTTTAGGGTTTTCTATGTAGAGGATCATGTCATCTGCAAACAGTGAGAGTTTCACTTCTTCTTTTCCTATCTGGATTCCTTTTACTTCTTTTTCTGCTCTGATTGCTGTGGCCAAAACTTCCAACACTATGTTGAATAGTAGTGGTGAGAGTGGGCACCCTTGTCTTGTTCCTGATTTCAGGGGAAATGCTTTCAATTTTTCACCATTGAGGGTGATGCTTGCTGTGGGTTTGTCATATATAGCTTTTATTATGTTGAGGTATGTTCCTTCTATTCCTGCTTTCTGGAGAGTTTTAATCATAAATGGACGTTGAATTTTGTCAAAGGCTTTCTCTGCATCTATTGAGATAATCCTATGGCTTTTATCTTTCAATTTGTTAATGTGGTGTATTACATTGATTGATTTGCGGATATTGAAGAATCCTTGCATTCCTGGGATAAAGCCCACTTAGTCATGGTGTATGATTTTTTTAATATGTTGTTGGATTCTGTTTGCTAGAATTTTGTTAAGGATTTTTGCATCTATGTTCATCAGTGATATTGGCCTGTAGTTTTCTTTTTTTGTGGCATCTTTGTCTGGTTTTGGAATTAGGGTGATGTTGGCCTCATAGAATGAGTTTGGAAGCTTACCTTCTTCTGCAATTTTCTGGAAGAGTTTGAGTAAGATAGGTGTTAGCTCTTCTCTAAATTTTTGGTAGAATTCAGCTGTGAAGCCATCTGGTCCTGGGCTTTTGTTTGCTGGAAGATTTTTGATGACAGTTTCGATTTCCTTGCTTGTGATGGGTCTGTTAAGATCTTCTATTTCTTCCTGGTTCAGTTTTGGAAAGGTATACTTTTCTAAGAATTTGTCCATTTCATCCAAGTTGTCCATTTTATTGGCATAGAGCTGCTGGTAGTAGTCTCTTATGATCTTTGTATTTCAGTGTTGTCTGTTGTGATCTCTCCATTTTCATTTCTAATTTTGTTAATTTGGTTCTTCTCTGTTTCTTAATGAGTCTTGCTAATGGTTTGTCAATTTTGTTTATTTTTTCAAAAAACCAGCTTTTAGCTTTGTTGATTTTTGCTATGGTCTCTTTAGTTTCTATTGCATTTATTTCTGCCCTAATTTTTAAGATTTCTTTCCTTCTACTAACCCTGGGGTTCTTCATTTCTTCCTTCTCTAATTGCTTTAGGTGTAGAGTTAGGTTATTTATTTGACTTTTTTCTTATTTCTTGAGGTAAGCCTGCAATGCTATGAACCATCCCCTTAGCACTGCTTTTACAGTGTCCCATAGGTTTTGGGTTGTTGTGTTTTCATTTTCATTCATCTCTATACATATTTTGATTTCTTTTTTGATTTCTTCTATGATTTGTTGGTTATTCAGAAGCGTGTTATTTAGCCTCCATATGTTTGAATTTTTAACAATTTTTTTCCTGTAATTGAGATCTAATCTTACTGCACTGTGGTCAGAAAAGATGACTGGAATGATTTCAATTTTTTTGAATTTTCCAAGACTAGATTTGTGGCCCAGGATGTGATCTATCCTGGAGAAGGTTCCGTGTGCACTTGAGAAAAAGGTGAAGTTGATTATTTTTGGGTGCAATGTCCTATAGATATCAATTAGGTCTAGCTGGTCCATTGTGTCATTTCAGGTTTGTGTTTCCTTGTTAATTTTCTGTTTAGTTGATCTATCCATAGTTGTGAGTGGGGTATTAAAGTCTCCCACTATTATTGTGTTACTATTAATTTCCTCTTTCATACTCGTTAGCATTTGCCTTACATATTGTGGTGCTCCTATGTGGGTGCATATATATTTATAATTGTTATATCTTCCTCTTGGATTGATCCTTGGATCATTATGTAGTGTCCTTCTTTGTCTCTTTTCACAGCCTTTATTTGAAAGTCTATTTTATCTGATATGAGTATTGTGACTCCTGCTTTCTTTTGGTCTCCATTTGCATGAAATATTTTTTTCCAGCCCTTCACTTTTAGTCTGTATGTGTCTCTTGTTTTGAGGTGGGTCTCTTGTAGACAGCATATATAGAGGTCTTGTTTTTGTATCCATTCAGCCAGTCTTTGTCTTTTGGTTGGGGCATTCAACCTATTTACATTTAAGGTAATTATTGATAGGTGTGGTCCCGTTGCCATTTACCTTGTTGTTTTGGGTTCACGTTTATACAACCTTTCTGCATTTCCTGTCTAGAGAAGATCCTTTAGCATTTGTTGAAGAGCTGGTTTGGTGGTGCTGAATTCTCTCAGCTTTTGCTTATCTGTAAAGCTTTTGAGTTCTCCTTCATATCTGAATGAGATCCTTGCTGGGTACAGTAATCTAGGTTGTAGGATTATTCTCTTTCATTACTTTCAGAACGTCCTGCCATTTCCTTCTGGCCTGGAGGGTTTTTATTGATGGAACAGCTGTTATCCTTATGGGAATCCCTTTGTGTGTTATTTGTTGTTTCTCCCTTGCTGCTTTTAATATTTGTTCTTTGTGTTTGATCTTTGTTAATTTGATTAATATGTGTCTTGGGGTGTTTCGCCTTGGGTTTATCCTGTTTGGGACTCTCTGGGTTTCTTGGACTTGGGTGGCTATTTCCTTCCCCATTTTAGGGAAGTTTTCAGCTATTATCTCCTCGAGTATTTTCTCATGGCCTTTCTTTTTGTCTTCTTCTTCTGGGACTCCTATGATTCGAATGTTGGGGTGTTTCACATTGTCCCAGAGGTCCCTGAGGTTGTCCTCATTTCTTTTGATCCTTTTTTCTTTTTTCCTCTCTGCTTCATTTATTTCCACTATTTTATCTTCTACCTCACTTATCCTATCTTCTGTCTCCGTTATTCTACTCTTGGTTCCCTCCAGAGTGTTTTTGATCTCATTTATTGTATTATTCCTTTTTAATTGACTCTTTTTTATTTCTTCTAGGTCTTTATTAAACATTTCTTGCATCTTCTCAATCTTTGTCTCCAGGCTATTTATCTGTAACTCCATTTTGTTTTCAAGATTTTGGATCATTTTTATTATCATTATTCTAAATTCTTTTTCAGGTAGATTCCCTATCTCCTCCTCTTTTGTTTGACTTGGTGGGCATTTTTCATGTTCCTTTACCTGTTGGGTATTTCTCTGCCTTTTCATCTTGTTTAGATTGCTGTGTCTGGAGTGGGCTTTCTGTATTCTGGAGGTCTGTGGTTTCTTTTTATTGTGGAGGTTTTACCCAGTGGGTGGGGTTGGACGATTGGCTTGTCTAGGTCTCCTGGTTTGGGAATCTTGCATCGGTGTTCTGGTGCGTGGAACTAGATTTCTTCTCTCTGGAGTCCAATGGCGTGCCTAGTAATGAGTTTTGAGATGGGTCTATGTGTTAAGTGTGACTTTGGGCAGCCTGTATGTTGACGCTCAAGGCCATGTTCCTGCGTTGCTGGAGAATTTGCATGGTATGTCTTGCTCTGAAACTTACTGGCTCTTGGGTAATGGTTGGTTTCAGTGTAGGTATGGAGGCTTTTGGACGGTCTCTTATTACTTAATGTTTCCTGTAGTCAGGAGTTTTCTGGTGTTCTCTGGTTTTGGGCTTAAGTCTCCTGCCTATGGATTTCAGTTTTATTCTTCCAGTAGTCTCAAGACGTCTCCAACTAAACAGCACTGATAATAAAACTTTTAGTTAATGGTGAAGAGATTCTCCCCCGTGAGGGACACCCGGAGAGGTTCACAGAGTTACATGAAAAAGAGGAGAGGGAGGAGGGAGATAGAGATGAGCAGGAGGAGAAAAAGGGGGACTCAAGAGGAGAGAGATAGATCTACATAGTTTTCTGTTCCCAGAGTGTTCTCCGTAGCCCAGACACCCACAAAAATTCACAGAATTGGATTGGGAAGAGAAGGGAAAAGGAGGAAATAGAGGTGTTCTGAGGTAGAAAATGGAGAGTCAAAATTGGGAGAGAGTAATCAGCACCCTCCTGAGTAAAAATGGGAACTGAATATTGGATTCTTAAATGTCCACAATTTATATCACATACTGAACAACAAAGATTAAAAATCTAGAGTAGAGGTTAGACTCTTAAAAATACAATGTTAAAAACAAAAACATGAAAAATTTTAGAAATATATATGAAGTTTGGTTTAAAAATAGGGCTCTTTTTTTTTTTTGCAAGGTTATAGTGAGCTGAAAATGAAAATTAAAGAAGTAGTAGAGGAGTAATAGAGGACTTTAAAAGGAAATAAGAGAAAAAGAAAAAAAAGAAAAAATCAAAAAGAAAAGATAAAAGAAGAAAAAAGAAAAAAAAAACAAGAAAAAAACATTTTTTCCTAATTATAAAAATTGTAAAAATCTATGAAAATGAAAGTTAAGGAGTAAGGGGGGAATAATAGGGAATTTTAAAAGAAAATAAAAGAGAAAAAATAAAAAAGAAAAGAAAAGAAAAAAAATTTTTTTAATTAAAAAAAAAAAGTAAAAATATATCTAGGAATTTCTCTGGAGCTGTTGCGGTCAGTGTGGGTTCGGTTCAGTTTCAGATTGCTCCTCGTTCCAGCTTACACTTCTTGATATCTACAGGCCCCTTCCAGTGTAGTCGGTGTTACCTACAGGGATTTTAATCTGTTGCACCGGTCCCTTCTGAAGCGGTTCCCTTTGTTTATTTGGCTTTTGTTTGCTGGTCTCTTCAGTGCCTAATTTCTGTCCTGACACAGGCGGGCGGAGGTGGTCTCTTGTTCAGGTTGCTAGTTCCGTCGCGCTGCGGGGAGGGGCTGGCGCTGCTTTCCCCGTCTACGCTGCTCAGGCTCCCGGCTGCTCTATATGGAGCGTGCCCTGCGCTGCGCGTGGTTCCAGCCCTTGGATGTCCACAAAAGCATGGACTCGGCTGCGCCTGCGTTTTGTGCCTTCCCCAGCGCAAGCAGCTCAGGCAGCCAGGAGCTTGACGGGCGCACTCTCCCATGGTGCGGCGCGCCTTCTCCCCTCCGCCGTCCCAGTCTCAGTTTCCGCCTGTGCCAGTTGGGTACGTGCGCCTTCTGCCCTCCGCGTCCCCAGCCCCAGTCCCCACTCGCGCTGGTCAAGTGCCTGCGCCCTGTGTCTCGCCGCGACCCTCCCGGGGGATGTCGACCATCCAGAATCTCAGGAGGTCTTTGATTATCCCCTCCCCTCTTCCTCCTGCCTCCGGTGGGGCTGGGCCGGTCCGCAGCCCAGCTGGCTAGCTCCTCTGGACTTGCTCGGTCCCTTTGTTCTGTGAACGGCCGGCAGTGTGTTTGGGCCGGTTAATTTTCTCTCTTTTGCTGTCCCACAGTTTAAGCTGGTAACCTACAAAAGCTCCCTCCAATTGTCCTCAGGGCACTCAGGCCCAGACCTTACCCTAAGCAATGCCGCCCGCTCCTCTCTGTTCCACCCCCACTTGCTGGTGGTGTGTGCAGGCGTTTGGGGTACTTTTCTGCTGGGAGTTGCTTTTAGGCACGTAATCTGTGGGTTTTATTTATTTTTCCCCTCCCAGTCAGGTTGCCTTCCGAGATTCAAAAACTTCCCCCAGACCCGCCAGTGCGAGGGTTTCCTGGTGTTTGGAAACTTTCTCTAGTAAGACTCCCTTCCCGGGACGGATCTCCGTCCCTAGCTCTTTTGTCTCTCTTTTTATCTTTTATATTTTGTCCTACCTCCTTTCGAAGACAATGGGCTGCTTTTCTAGGTGCCCGATGACCTCAGCTAGCGATCAGAAGTTGTTTTGTGAAGTTTGCTCTGCGTTCAATTGTTCTTTCAATGAATTTGTAGGGGAGAAAGTGGTCTCCCCATCCTATTCCTCAGCCATCTTGGCTCCTCCCCCATGTCTTTGCTTTTTAATACACTGTCTATGTTTGTCATAGCCTTCTGTCCAAGAAACAAGACTCTTTTAATTTCATGGCTGTAGTCACCACCTGCAGTGAACCTGCAGCCCAAGAAGAGAAGGTCTGTCAATGCTTCCACTTTTCCCCCTTCTATTTGCCAGAGAGTGATGGGATTGGCTGCAATGATCTTAGTTTTTTTAGTGTTGAGTTTTAAGCCAGCTCTTTCACTCTCTTCCTTCACCCTCATCAACAACCTTACATGGGACAACTGACTGGTTCAAAATTGGGAAAGGAGTATGAGCAGGCTGTATATTGTCACCCTGTTAATTTAACTTATATGCAGAGGATGAAATGCCAGGCTGGATGAGTTACAAGCTGGAATCAAGATTGCTGGGAGAAATGTCAAGAATCTCATATTGTCAACAACCTGCATATCATCATATGCAGATGATACCACTCTAATGGCAGAAATATATGTATATATTCTATATATAATAATTTATACAATACATACCTACAAATGTAAGTGAAAGTCACTCAGTCATGTTCAATTCTTTGTGACCCCATAGACTGTAGCCCACCAGGCTCCTCTGTCCATAGAATTCTCCAGGCAAGAATACTGGAGTGGGTAGCAATTCATTTCCTTCTCCAGGGGATCGTCCCAACCCAGGGATCAAACAGGGTCTTTGCGTTGGAGGCAAATTCTTTATTGGCTGAGCCACCAGGGACACTCCATATAAATGTAAATGAAGATTTAAAATATTAAAATTTGGGGAAAATCACATTATGTGCTTAATTTTAAAACTTTAAAGTCCCCTCATGTTACTTCTCTAATCTTAGGTCATGGATTATTTTCTAATTATTTCTCTCTGTATATACATATATATATATTCAAAATTTTTGTAATTTGTTTCTTAAGTTCATTAAGTTCTTTTTTATTATTTATTTGTTTACTTTTGTTTGTGCTGGGTCTTCATTATTGTGAGCGGGTTTTCTCTAGTTGCAGCAAGCAGGGGCTACTCTTTGCTGTGGTGCATGGGCTTCTCATTGTGGTGGTTTCTCTTGTTGTGGAGCACAGGCTTTAGGAGCATGGGCTTCAGTAGTGGTATCAAGTGGGCTTAATTGCATGTAGAACCTTCCCGGACCAGGGATTGAACCCACGGCCCCTGCACTGGCAGGAGGATCCCTATCCACTGTGCCACCAGGGAAGTCCCTCTATGTATATATTGAACCATGTGAAATTTGTAGATTGTAGATGACTCAAACCCACATTTTAATTTTGAATATTAAAAATACTATTCTAAGTTACACATGTAATCGAATTTCATTTTCATGACTCAAATATCTTTAAAAGAACTTTCCATTATAGATCATAAAAATTCTTATTAACTAACTGTAGTCACATATCTATATATTATGATATTCTATGCTATGGAATTAACCAGTGTCTCAGTAGACTGAGAGTACAGTCTCAGTACAACTTTTAGATTGTTGTATTTTTTTAAACCATAACTTATTGTACATGCTTCCTGGAACAAATGAGTGAGTGTTTCCCTAAGGTAAATCCTAAAAGTAAATTTCTGGGTTCAAAGAATTCACTTTCTTTTTAACCAGATATTACCAAATATCTTATTTATCATCTCAGAAAAATATGATGCACTTTTCCACAATATTACTTCAAATTTCCCCACTAAATTTCTGGAGTCATTTTTAAAGTTAAACAGATCTTTAACTGCATGAATTTATGTTCTCCTTATGATTTAGTGAGAATAAGCATCTGCACTGGCTATTCGAAGGAGTGCCTGTAAATTCTGCAGAAAAACATGGTCTTTCCCTTACCTAAGAAATCCAAGACTTTTAAATATGAACATTTCCTAAATACCCAAAACACTTACGTGTAAAAAGGAAATGGTTTTTATATGTGAGGCCAGATGATTTAAGTTGTTAAATTCTTGGCAAGTGTTATTTTCAACTTTCTCTCCCCTCTCCAAATACGATCAGTTATAATTTATTAACTTAATAAGCATTTGAAGTCTTAAATGTGTTTTCTAAAAATGAATGATTTCTGTTTTAAATAAAACATTTTCATTCCCAGCCAGAATGTAACCATCAGATTTCACATTTGCTGGTGTTCACTTCAAAGTAGACTATGAATTCTGATAAAGATCCTAGAAATACATTAATTTGAGGACATTAACATAAACCTTGCATTCAAACTTCTGACTTACACAGGTAGGTTTTATTTCTTCCTGAACTGGATGGGTGTGCTAACTAGAACTCTTTTGCCCTCAAATATATCCCAAGTGCATCCTTTGACGGTGCAAAGATAAGAAGCTTCATGGATTTTAGTACCTGGGGTCAGGTTTCAAAACTGGGCTAAGAAAATGGAGTAAGAGTGACCTTTAGTGGCCAGTCTGAGTAATCACAAAGGGATGTGATCTGTCTCAGGGGGATAGATGGATAAGCTTACGTGTGCTAGACTACTTATAGCAGAGACACAAGTTAGAATTGCTAACTATGACACTTTATGTCATTCTACCCTAGCAGAATATCAAAACCCTGTAAGTTCAGACAGCTGAGAAGCTGTGATTTTAATTGGTAAATGGAAATCTACTCACACCTATTAATGAGAGTCAGGAACTTCAATACCCAAATCCCCCACACTAAAGGATTGGAAGATGATAGTTTAATTGAAACAAAAATTATTTGCTTTCCACAGACTGGTAAAAGCCACCTGGTAATCTTTAGAACTTCAGAACTAAGCTCCAATGAGAAGAGTTGGTGGCTCAGACCGTAAAGAATCTGCCTGCAATGCTGGAGACCTGGGTTTGATCTCTGGGTCGGGAGAAAGATTCCCTTGAGGAGGGAATGGCAACCCACTCCAGTATTCTTGCCTGGAGAATTCCAAGGACAGAGGAGCCTGGCGGGCTACACTCCATGGGGTCACAAAGAGTCAGACATAACTGAGTGATTAAGCACAGCACAGTAGCACCACTCTTGATCGTGGAAAAGAGAGTTGTCTTCCATTTAAAGTCACTTATTAATAACTTAATGCTCAAAATGTACTCCACCCTCCTTTTTTGTTAAGAGACACCAGTATCTACTTCTATAATTCCACCTTAAAATAGGGAGAATATCTCCATAATGAAGTCATTTGACTCATCTATATTGAGGTTCTGCTTTTTTAATAACTTAATCTTCAATGGAAGTACTTTCTCATCAAAGATATGTCAAAATATAGACAAAATCTTGCAATATTATTATTAAAATTATGTTGTAGCCTTTTTTTCAAATACCTTCAGTATTATATATAATCTGTATATTCATATAAATGCTTTCAAAAACCCACTGTGCTTTGTTTTAATAAATTGTACCCACTTCTGGTTGTACTTTCTTATAAAAATCTACCAAACACAACAATGAATTTTGTCAGAAAAAGTTTTTTAGGTTATTTTTTCATGTTATTAAAATTACTTAATAAACTTTACCTGACAAAACTCACTGTTGTGTTTGATGACAGATTTTTATAAGAAGGAAAAATCAGAAATTGGGTAACACTTTAAGACTGAGTCAAGTTTTCTGAATCAGTTTCATTTAGACTGACCCATTCTAAAAATGCATGACATTTGTAAAACACAAAAAATGAATAAAAGCAATGTGGTTTGATGCAATGACCATTATACTGAGAAAACAATTTTTTTTTGCTCTTATTTGGCATATCAGTTTGCTTCCAGGTATTTGACAAATGGCTTCCTGGTGGCTCAGATGGTAAAGAATCTGCCTGCAGTGCAGGAGATCTGTGTTTGATCCCTGGTTTGGGAAGATCCCCCTGGTGAAGGAAATGGCAACCCACTTTAGTTTTCTTGTCTGGAGAATTCCACAGACAGAGGAGCCTGGCAGGCTACAGTCCATCAGGTCACAAAGAGTCAGACACAACTGAGTGACAATCATTTACTCACTCATTTGACAAATGAGAATACTGAGTTAAATGACAGTATGATTTATTTGAAAATAATAATACATGTGCATATTATAAATTTCAGGAAATTATAACCAAAAAATTGAATAGATAATTGAAATCTATTTTTGCTACTTCCTTCAAGATACACACATTTAAATATGTTACATATGTATGTATATATACACATACACAGAAGTATATGTATATATGTAAATAAAATTCTGACTCAATGACTGTTCCATTACCTACTACTACGAGGCAAATCTCTCCCTAACTGAGTAACATAAAACAACTCTTAGTAGGTTCACCATTTTGTGGGTGACGAATTTAGGCAGAGAATAGCAGTGATGACTGATCTTTTCTTTAGGATCTCTGAGGACTCAAATTAGATAGCTCTAACTGCTGAATATGACTGAAATGGCTTCAACCCAGGTGGCGCTGGTGGTAAAGAACCCGCCTGCCAATGCACGAGACACAAGAGATGTGGGTTCGATCCCTGGGTCGGGAAGATCCCCTGGAGGAGGAAATGGCAACCCACTCCAGTATCCTTGCCTGGGAAATCCTATGGACAGAGGAGCCTGGTGGGCTACAGTCCATGGGGTTGCAAAGAGCTGGACACGACTGAGCACACATGCACGCAAGCACAGCACCATATTGATTTTGTCTGGCAACTGTTTCCTCAATACTTCTCCATATGGCCTTTCCACCTGACTAGCTTGGGATACCTTATACCACAGGAGTATCAGACTGCTTATGCAGTGGTTCAGTATTCCAAGAAGCAGTGTTCCAGGAGACACATCTGTCATCAAAGCATACTAAATTTACAGTGAGGGACTTAGACTCCATTGATAGGAGGAATGTCAAAGAATTTTTGATCGTCTTTAACCTACCACAAACTTGAAAAATTTATGTCTTTGATAAATTTTAGCTATGCCACATAGCTGGAGGAATTCTGGGGCTCTATTTCTACTCTTACACAAGAATTCATAAACTGGAAAATAAACCATTTGGGTACTTCCATTATTAGCACAGACATTAAGGCAATGTGATGATAGAATGCAATATGATAAATCTATAGACAAATCTTAAAACTGGTCTTAAAGAATCTTGAATTTTTCAAATTTCCATTTTCCCATACTTTACCTCAGATTCCATATATTCTAGGATCAAACATCATTATATAATTTCTTGCCTTTTAGAAGCTTCAGAAACCAAAGGCCAATACTAGTTACACACTTTTACTGACATTTTTGTCACTATTATTAAATATTTGCATCCAGTTAATTGAGCAATAGCACTGGGAATATAGTAATCACATATATGTTTCTTTATTTTCATAATAGGACTATTTGGGATTTGAGGAACCAAATTAATAATAATAATACTCTTTTTTTTTCTCACCAAGTTTGAAATGACTTACAACATAAATGTGAGAGTTAGATTGATGAGATTAAAATGTCAACTTAAGTACTAATAAACCTAATTTTTAAATGTGACTAACAAGCAATCAAATCAGCTTGCTTGCCTATCTCCTCCTGAGTTGAACTAGTCCCTGGAACTTCAGATCTTCTAGGCAAGCCTGGAGCAGGCCAGAAGCAACTGCTGCATGGGAAAAGGACAGATCCCAAAAATAGAGAGGGGGGCTAAGTCACATATGCCCATTCTTTCCTCCCATACCCACCAAGTGGGAAATTTTGAGGAGTAAGGTTTCCTTCTATGTTATAATTGGCAACCGAAATCTAAAACAACAAATAAAACTTCCAAGTATCCATTTTCAAAGTTCTCTCTTCATAGCACACATTTGTTTTAAAAAGCAATTATTATTTTATTCACTGAAATGGAAAAGCTTTCACAGCAGAGGTCAGAAAATCTGAATCACAGGTGTTTTTTTTAAAGGGAAGTGTGTAATTAATCTTCAGGCAGTAATATCTCACAAGATAGAATTCAAGACAAGAAACAATCAAAAGAGGCAAAGATGATCTTTACATACTGGTAAAGGAACAGTAAAGGGGTAAGATATAATGGTTCAGTTCATTATGATGTCATGTTCTATAATATAGCCTCAAAATATACAAAGTTACAACTAACAGAAATGAAAAAAATAGATATATTAACCATTGTGGCTAGAGATTTTTAATATAAACTTTCAAAAACTAAGAAAATCAAGCAGAACCAAAAAAGAAAAAAGACAAATTCAGCAGGTATAAATAATGTAAACTATTAGATATTTATAAACCTCTAAACCTAATAAAGGAAAAATACACTTTTTATCATACATGGACAATTTACAAAAATTGATCTGTATTATATTTCAGTGCAATACTGAATAAATTCTAAAACATAAATAGCATATAGATTATATTCTTTGGTCATAATAGAATAAAATTAAAATTTAATAACAAAAAGGTAGCTAACAAAATTTCACTTTTATGGAAACAAAAATCCCATATCCTTGAAGTCAAAAGAGAAATAATATGAAAAATTGTGAAGCATTTAGACCTGAAAGATAAATGTATATTATAGTTGGATGGTACTTAGAGGAAAACTTTAACCTTTATAAGCATGAATATTTTTGAGGAAGTCAAAATTAATTCAAAGAAATAACAAAAAAGGGGAATAATTAAGATTATTATGAACAAAACTTGTTAGTAAATTTGATTATTGAACTAAGGGGGATAAACTATGGAGAAAAATATAAAACACCTAAAAAGTGCAAGAAAGAATAAAGAACTTAAACTGAGAACGAATGAAACTGAAGTGGTTCTCTTAGTCTTATCCTCCCACAAACTTCTCAAAATCCTGATTGCTTTATATTAATTCCTCAAATTTTTCTCAAAATAGTTCGATGCTTCTTAAATATTTTTAAAATAGTTATTTTTATATTATATGTGTTTGTAGAAAATAAAAGCTGCAAAGGCGCCTCAGTTTATTCTATAGGGTTAAGAATAATCTTGATTCCACAACTAGCAAGAATAATAATAAAAAAAGTAAGTACATACTGAATAATTTGTGAGAGAGACAAATATACTAAACAAAATATTAACTAAGTCTAACAATATATCATGAAATATACTGTACTGTGATCAAGTGAAATTTTGGCTGTGTGTGTGTGCTTAGTCACTAGGTCGTGTCTGACTCTTTGCGTGAACTGTAGCCCACCAGGCTTTTCTGTCCACGGGGATTCTCCAGGCAAGGATACTGGAGTGGATTGTCATGCCCTCCTCCAGGGGATCTTCCCAACCCAGGGATCGACCCAGGTCCTCACTGCAGGTGGATTTTTTACTGACTGTGCCACCAGGGAAGGTGGAAAGTACTGGCGTGGGTAGGCTATCCCTTCTACTGGGGAACTTCTCCACCCAGGAATCAAACTAGGGTCTCCTGCATTGCAGGCGGTTTCTTTACCAGCTGAGCTACCAGGGAAGCCCATTTTTACCCCGGGAGTAAAAAGATAATTGATAGTAGGAATTCTTTCTTTGTAAATACCTTTATTGATAAACTGAGGGAGAAAAATCGTATGAGTATCTTAAAAAACAGAAAAATTAATTTGATAGTAAGGATGTATTGTATAGCACAGGGAACTCTACTCAATATTCAGTAATGGCCTCAATGGGAAAAAAACCTAAAAGAGTAGATACGTATATAGATATAACCAATTCACTTTCTGTATACTTGAAATTAACATTGTAAATCAACTATACTCCAATGAAATTTTTCAAAAGATAGAAAAATTAATTTGATAAATTTTAATGTATAATTTAAAATAAATAATTAGAAATCTAGGATTAAAAAGAAATTTTCCTCCTTTTGGAAAGGTTTCGTATAACCAAGCACCAGTAAACATTGTACTTGTTGGGGGGAAACTTCAGATGTTTTTCCTTTAATGTCAGGCCTGCACATAAGACAAATAAGCCCTCTATCATTGGCACTCTTTAACTTAGGACTAGGTTTTGGTCAACACCCAAATTTTTAAAAAAAAAGAAATAAAATAAGAGGTTTAAGTCTTGGAAGGAAAGATAATTGTAACATGTTCTTACATATGATTACCTGAAAAGAAAAGCCAAAAAAATCATGAGAAAAAAAATAGAAAAAGAAAATTTAGTACAGTTTCTGGGCACAAAATTGACTTAGGAAAAAACCCAATTGCATTTATCTATTCCAGAAATAGGAAACTGGAAAATACAAAGTTTCCAGGAATTTACCTAAAAAAGGTCATATAAAACTTCTGTAGAGAATTTTATTAATTTAAATAGAATAAAGAGCAAAGGATTTAAGTGCCAATTTACAAAAGAAAATTACAAGAGGTTAAAAATGAAGCATACACTCAAACTCATTAGTAAATACAAAACTCAAAATAATTCTAGATATAAAATTACAGCTACAGATTATATCTATTTACTTATACCATTCATTTAGCAAAATCTTAAAAGCTGGAAATGTAAAATACTGGTAACTATAAGAGGTTACAGGTACCCTTAATGCATTGCTAGTAGGAATATACGCCCACTTCCCAGACAGCTATTCTGAAGAATAATTGGTAAAAACAAATGCATATTCCATGACTCTCAAACTTGCTTCCAGATTTATATTCCAGAGAATATAAAAGTAATATGTACAAATGGTGTACAAAAATATGTACAAAAATGTCCAGAACTGTCAGAAATCATTTGTATGTTCTTTACTGATTGAACTGTAAAATAAAATATGGTTAGAACACCTCTAGAATACTGTAACAGAACTTAGAGGTCTCAGACTACATAAGCAAATAGAAACAAAGATGCATAAATCTTAAAAGCAAACTGATATGTAAAATAAGAAAAATAATATATGTGTATTATTATTTACATATATGCTTATTTATTATATGTACATTAAGTTAAAATACATGAGCTCAAAATAGTAATACATATTTTACAAGAGTACTTACAAGAAAAAAAAAATCTAATACATTGAAAGCATTAGAATAGTTGCTTATGGTAGATGGTATGGAATGGAAATAAAAGAGTTAATAAATAATACAAAGAGGGGACATCTATTTATCTGTTACAAATGTGTAACAAACAGAGAAGGATGACTAATCCAGAGCTATGCACTTGACATCTAAGGGGGAAAAAAGACTTTAGATAAGCAGTGAACCTCTATGTGTTTAAAAAGTAAAAGATTTTTATTGTGACTTTTCATCTGGTACCAAGTATTGTGGAGGTTTATTGTTTAAAATAATTGAGTAAAAACTCATTTAACAGCTGCCTCATAAACTACAATGCTCTGAAAGAGAAGAATGGATAAAAGGACCACTATCTACCTCCATAGGATAGGGATCCTCAACTCTTTTCCCAAATGTGATATGTAACTATCTGGCATACTGACAGAATGAGGGTACCAGTTTTGATCATATATTAAATGCTATGACATGTCAGAACTTTCTTATATTCTGACACTCCAGGGGATCATCTTGAGCATCCTTTCATTTTGAAGACTATTATTCTAAATAAGCACAAGCTAATCTGATGAACTAATTCTGACTTTGATAAATGATTTTACATGTGTATGTAAATGTGCATATACAATCATCTGCTGAAAATTTTCATATTATATCTTTTAGAGAAATACCAAATACTAATTCATTCTATTTTATTTTGTAAAAGCTCTCAAGAATATGCAGTTGATAAAATTCAACTTCCATTTATGATTAAAAAAAATCTCACCAAAGTGGCTATAAAGGAAACATATCTCAGCATAATAAAAGCCATTTATGACAAAGGCAAAATAATACTCAACAGTGAAAAGCTGAAAGCCTTTTCAGCTAAATTACAGAAAAAGACAAGGATGTCTACTCTCATCACTTCTATTCAATATATTATTGGAAGTCCTAGCCACAGCAATCAGACAAGAAAAATAAAAGGTATCCAAATTGGACTAGAAGAGGTAAAATTGTCATTATATACAAATGACGTGATACACTATATCAAAAACCCTAAAGACTCCACACACAAGTTATTAGAAGTAAGGAATGAACTTATTAGCAAGGTAGCAGTATACAAGATATACAGAGCTCTGTGGTATCTCTTTTCACTAAAAATGAAAGATCAGAATGAGAAGGTAAAAAAAAATCCACTTCAAAATCATGTCCAAAAAATACCTAGGAATAAAGAACTATATACTGAGAATTATAAAACACTGATAAAGGAAATTGAAGATGCTTCAAAGAAATTAAAAGATATCTATGCTCGTGGATGGCTATGATGTCCAAAGCAATCTACAGATTTAATGCAATCACTATCAAATTATCCATGATGTTTTTCATAGAACTAGAACAAATAGTCCTAAAATTTATATGGAACCATAAAAGACACAGAATTACCAAATCAATGGTGAAGGAAAATAACAAAGGTGGGAGTATAACCCTCTCAGACTTCAGACAATTCTGCAAAACTAGAGAAACCTAAACATCATGGTGATGGCACAAAAACAGACACACAGATCAAAGGAACAGAATAAAGGGCTCAGTTATAAGCCCATACATCTACTGTCAGTCTTCAATAAAGGAGGAAACAATACACACCTGAGAAAATACAGTCTCTTCAGCACGTGATGTTGGGAAAGCTGGACAGCCTCATGTAAATCAATGAAATTAGAACACTTCCTCACACCATATAAACAATAAATTCAAAATGGTTTAATCACCTACATATAAGACATGACACCATAAAACTGCTAGAAAGGAATATAGGCAAAACACTCTCTGATGTAATTTGTAGCAGTATTTTCTTATATCAGGCCCCCAAGGCAAAAAAAAAAAAAAAAATACAAAAACAGAAAAATAAACAAATAGGACCTAATCAAACTAAAAAGCACAGCAAAGGAAATCAACAAAATGGAAAGACTGCCTACAGACTGGGAGAAAATATTTGCAAACAATGCAACTGAAAAAGAGTTAATTTCCAAAATAAATAAACAGCTCTTACAACTCATTTATTAAAAAAAAAAAAGACAACACAATTAAAAAATGGGCAGAAGACCTAATTAGATGATTTTCAGAGAAGACATGCAGATAGCCAATAGGCACATGAAATGATGTTCATCATCACTAACTGTTAGAGAAATGTAAATCAAAACAATAATAAGGTATCACCTTACACCAGTCAGAATGGCTGCAATCAAAAAGTCTACAAATAATAAATGCTGGAGAGGGTGTGGAGTAAAAGGAATACCTGTACACTGTTGGTGGGAATGTGAATCGGTGGCCACTAAGGAGAACAGTACGGAGGTTCTTTAAAACACTAAAAATAGTGCTATTATATGACCCAACAATCTCATTCCTGGGCATATATCTGGAAAAGACTAAATTCTAATTCAAAAAGATTCATGCACCCTAATGTTCATACTAGCACTATTTGCAATAGCCAACACATGGAAGGAACCTAAATATCATCAACAGGTGACTAAATAAAGAAGCTGTGCATTCCCTGGTTTCTGAATCAGAATGAATGCATTTGTCTGTTGGCAAAACCCTTCCACTGGTCACTTGACCTATACAGTAAGAGCTCTTGTGACAAGAGAGGCCAAGTGAAGCCCCAGAAGCAGTTTCTCTTCCCTCACCAAGATAATAAATCAAAACCGAAGTTCACTCCAGGAGAGGATGCCAGAGACTGGTCTATCATCTTAAAAACTTAAAGGACTCAAAGTTCTCAGGATTTAAAGTGTCTTGATTGGGGTGACCGTTACTCAAGTGTAATACATTTGTCAAATCTCACTGACTTAAAACGTGTGCATTTTACTGCATGTCAATGTTATGTTAATAAAGTTGATACCAAACAAAACAAACTAGTTACATCAAATTTGGTCAGGCTGTGTGAAGTAGAACTTCTTTTCCAACACATCACATCAAACTGTTCTGTTCTGTTACAATATGTGTTTGTTCAACGGGCTTCAAAAACTGCTAAACTTGGCAGAGTTAACTGGGAAAGCTGGCAGTATAGATAGAGAAGTTGGGGAGACACTCCCTAGGCTTAAAAATATCAAGTGATATAGAAATTTACCTCTTGGATTAGATTTTCAGTTTTAGTAATACCGGTCTCAATGAATGCCTACCAGTAGCCACATCTAAAAGGAAAAAGTACAAACTCAGGGTTTAAGAATGCAAGAATCAATTCTGGATTTTGATTCTGGTTGCAAATCTCTATGGAAATTTATCTGTGCTAGTTTTATTACTGAGATTGTTGCTGTAGTCTAATGCTTGCACTACAAATTTACAAATATTTAAGTGGTTTGCTTCTAACTTTATTACACACGTAAACTCTAGAAATTTTAGTACAATGTACATTTAGTACATTGTATATATGTACAATGCAAATTTTTTAAGGGACGTATATAGGGTATGTAGCAGACAGATCTGTTCAAAGATCTTCCAACTTTTTTTCTCTTTCAGCACCTATAGGTGATTTTTCAGTAGTGCTTTATTACTTTTATATTAAGAAGTTATTGATAAGTTAGTTGTAAAACCACAGACACAGTTTTACATGCTCTAATAAATATTTCAGTTGTATACATGAGCTGATAAAATATGTCTCTATCAGGCTCTGGATATCAAATGCTCTTCAATAGAGGTAGTCAAACAAAAATACCCTCAACTGATCACATGAGATTTAGATTTCTTTATGTAAAACAATATAGCCACTTTATAACTCACTGAAATTACCCACGGGTATTTCTGCATTTTGCCTTTTATTAGGCCACCACTTTCACAGTAATAGCATGGTTTTAGAACCTGACAATTTTAAAGTGCAGAATGCTATAAAGACCTTTTAATACAATGAGTAAATAACATGGTATATTTACACCCTCATCTCAATAATGGTGCCTTTCAAACCAATAAGAATGGACTTAAAGAGCCACAGCTATGTTTTATCTAAAGTGTTTCCAAATATAAACTATTTTATTTATTTCATGGACATATTTTCCCTAGTTATAGACTGCATTATTCATTTGCGAATCATGGGTAATTTTCTGTTAGTAATTTTTCTTCCTCACATCCTTTACTCTGACGGACGGACATGAACAACAGTAGAGCCAGGTGTTTTCCGTAGTTTCTTGTCCACAGTGTAACACGCTTCAGTGCAGGTTACAATTTGGACCTGCTGTGCCTCACAGTATTTCTTGTTGATGATATTCACCATCAACAAAATGGCTGTTCTTCCTTATTTTACATCAACTCTTTTCCTCATGAACTTTTGAACTTTCGTCTGAAGAGGTGGGGCATGCAAATTATCACTAACACCCTGGAAGCCTCAGGTCAAAAAAGAAGAGTATTAATGAAATCCAGCCTCCATGTCAAAACTCAACACTGATCCAAGATCTTCTCATGGACACACCCGCATTTACCACTTCTTATCTGATATTTGAATGAGGCGTCTGTGACACAGTTTTGATGAAATATCCATTTGCTTATTTGAGAAAAGTAGAGACAGTATCACTCTGGTAGTTCCATCATTCCTGTCATTAATTTTGCTTGTTGGAATTAATATCCATTTTGAGCTAAACAAATGCTAGTTTTATGAAGTTGTTTAATGAAGAGAACAAGCTTAAACTTTATTTCCTCCTTTAATGCAACCAGAGGTTATGTTTGTTTAGAAAGTGAACATCTATCCAGATTATACACTCTCACCAGTGCCAGGCCAAAAAATACAGGCCCCAAACCACTCATTCCATAACTCCCTCATTTTCTGACCTGTGGCTGTTATTGTAGAAACTGGATCTATTAAGAAATTGCCTCTGGTGCAGTCAGGGAATATCATGGCACCTTGTGCAATAATTTGCAAACAGTGGCTTGAGAAAAATCATATGCAAAGAAATACATCCCAGACTCTGACCTTTCTACATTGTCACAGTGTCACAATGTTTAGATGGGCTTGCTTCCAAAAAAATATAAGAAGTGTATCTGAGAGCTAGGTGAAGTTGGGAAAACATACCTAACAGCTAATGTTGGCATCACGAGAGACAGCGAGGAGTTTGACCTTTGGTCTTAAGCATCAGGAAACCTGAAGTCATATCCCACCTCATCTATTTAACAAGAGACCTTGTGCAAGATATTATACTCTTTAAAACTCAGTGTCTCCATCCACAAAATAAGAAAAACATTAGAAACTGCTTCATTAGGTTGTGCTGCCCCAGGGAAGATCCTCAATACGTATTTCTTGATGGAGTTTTAAATAATTAAAGTGTTTATTTAACCATATAATGCACACAGATGAATTAGTAAAATGCCTCACACATGTTTAATATCCTTTTATTGTTGTTGTCATCAGTTTTATTTCTGCTGTTTTTCATGGATCTTTATTTGGTCTTAGGACAAAATGACCAAGATGAAATATGGATCTTATTTCAGGGTCAGTTAATGCTCAGAAGTAGAAGTAGCTACTGCTTTAATTCAAGGAATCAAGGTGCAAGAAAATATACTCAGCTCATTCATAGGATGCCTCTCAAAGTCCACAGTGGTAAGGGTTTGTTCCTCCTCCTTGGGTAGTCAAATGGGAGGATAATGGGAGGAGTATACATGAGTTTATTTTAACCTAAGGTCATCTAAGTGACATTTCAGAGAGTGGAAAGTAAACTTCCATACAGTATCTACTTTAGGTTGTTTAGAGAAGAGTTTAGCATGAGTAAATATGTGGATGGTAGCTTTCTGCTGGTTCCATGGTAGATATGTGGTAACTTATAGCTGTTAAACAAAATATTTAACATATTCAACCATCTTAACTATATTCAATATTTTCCCACAATTCATGTTCAAAAAGGGCATCCAAAAAAAGTGAAAAATTTAGGAATTCTGAGTCAGTGTCAAAAATAGATTAACTTGGCAAATGCCAAAGCCATGGCCCTTTGAAATTGTAGGAAATATACTCTGAGTTCAGAGACTTTAAATGACAAAATACCACTGTGACAAAAATCAAAATAAAAATGAGAAAAATAATAATATAATGGATTGAATTTTATAATAAAAACATCTTATCAACCAAAGATTCAAAAAAGTCAAATTCTTCTCTAAAATGTTTAATAAGCCATGCAAAATAAAGCATTTTTACTATAAATATCCTAATGAGATACAGATGATAAGTTTTTAACCTCTTTGGTGAAATGTGTTTCTGTTACAGTTGAGAGATATATTTATGTGAAGATTTTTTTTTTCCCTGACTTAGTCCTATAGACTTCATTGACATTATTTGCTCAGGGTGGAACAGGCAAAAGCTGAAGCAGTGCCACTTACTAAATTCAATTTCAAGTTCATTGACGAGTCAGATGGAAATTCAGCCTGAGGACTCTGACTCCTATTCTTCTGTATAACCACTGCTGCTGCTAAGTCACTTCAGTTATAACCACTAGATCATTCTTTTTTTTTAAAAAATGTTTTTAAAATATATACTCCAACCTCATTTACCTCATATATACGCAAACTTCAATTACCTTAATATTGTTTTATTACTTCATTTCTCTTCCCACTTTCTTCTGTCTCTTAATGATCATTCACGATATTCAGGAAATGATTCAAAGAGAACACTTCAAATATTGTTTTATGGCTCACCAAAACAGTGCCTCCTTGTCTTCTCTTCTTTGTTAATTTTTTAACAAAGTGCCCGACAGAGTAAATATTCAGATATACATGCTTAACTTTATTTTACATTGTGAAACCTTCACACATTCTTCTTTTTCATGAAAACATTTAAACTTTCCTAACCATGACACGAAAAAACATATTCTTTTCTATCTTTAGGTTTCATCTTTATCAAAAAGGACACCAAAGATCTGAAATAATATGATGATAAAAGAGATAAAATTTATTTTCATAATAGCTTGACTTCAGCCAAGTTTTTAAGACAGAGGAATGCATCAGCATTACTAATTATGAGATAACTTGAACATAATACACCCACCAACCCACAGACACACATATACACTATATGCATACATGGATACTTTTTAGGCTTCTATGTTTCAACTATACTTTGTATGAAACAAACTTGGAAGTTGCCAAATGAAAGCTAAATAGGCTTTATTGGCAAATGAAAGCTACCAATAGGCTATTATATCAGCACAGGAAGGAAGGAAGGATGCTAGAATCATTTGAGAGTGCTATGGGATTTGAGTAGTCAGAATGGATTTATGGAGGTCAAAAGTTTGTTAGGATTGAAGGTAAAACATCTCCGTCTTGGTAAAATTTTCATTTAATGACAACATAGACAAACTGGATATGAGAGGTAAGGATACTAGGAACGATACAAAAACTTACTAACTCCAAGAGAAGAGTAACAGCTACTAGATCTTTTATACCAGAAATAATCTAGACTTTTGGGGGGGAGGGTACTTTTCAAAAAAGTTCTGCTCTTATGTTTATACCAAACACATGGGGATAAACTCAAAACACAGGTTCCTGAAATGATCGTTGACTTTGGTCCCATTCCTTATAAAAATCTGCATTCTCCATATGATCCATTATTTTCCCCTCTGTATGGACATTCTGAGGGAGGAGATTCTACTTATAAATTACATCCTCATCATTTGACGATTCTTTTCTGTAATGCTTCAGAAGGCTTCAAACTAATGAACATATTAAATCATGAAAAAATTAGAGAAACAACTGCAGTGGGAATATGGATTATAGAATGTATCTTAGGAGATCAAAACAGTCAGATAAATTAACATGGTTTCTTTTTATACTTAAGGCATGCAATTTGGGAAAGTAAAGGGTCTACAAATATAAAAATATAATTTCTTACATATTTTATTTATATATGGTATGCATGTGTGCGAAGCTACTTCAGTCATGTCCCACTCTTTATGACCCTATGGACTATAGCCTGCCAGGCTTCTCGGTCCATGGGATTCTTCAGGCAAGAATACTGGAGTGGGTTGCCATGCCTTCCTCCACAGTATCTTCCCATGGGTATCTTCCCATCCCTTCCTTCAGGGATCGAACCCATGTCTCTTATGTTTTTACCACTAGCACCACCTAGAAAGCCCATATGTGGCACAGAGTCAACAAAACTGGGATTGGAGAAACTGTTTTATTTGAGAAGTTTACTTCATCTACTCACCCATTCATTTCTTCAACAAACATTTGTTGAATCTCTCCTATGCTCTTGGTAACAGTCTAGATCCTTGGAGTGAAAGAGAAATTGATTAGCTCTCTTAGAAATCAGAGTCTAGTGGAAGAAACAGGTAATATGCAAACACATAATATCAAGTAATGACCAATGCTATTAGGAACAGCAAAGTAGACTCAGAGATGAAGAGTACTGCTGAAAGAGGGTTTTGTTTTTTTTTTTTAGATGGGAGGCACATGGCAAGGCCTCTCTGAGGAAGGGCTATTTCAGTAGAGCATGCATGAAGTAAACAAGGGAGCGAAGGTAACATTTAATAGAAGAGTGAATAACTGCAGGAAAGAGAATTTCACAAGCACTGACTTGGGGGAAAGTTGGCACACTTGAGAAACAGGAAGATTAATGTGGTTGATGGCGAATGAGAAAAGGAATGGAAGGAGACAAGACTGGAGGAAGAGCTCTGACAAAAGGTTGAGTAAGACCTTATAAGCCGTGGGAAGTTAACTTTTGTATGAGTGAGAGAAGTCCCAAAATATTTTGAGAAAAGTGAGTAACCAAATCTAACATGAATTTAAAATGACTTCACTATCTACAATGTGGAAGATTTCCTGAAGGATGGAGAGTAGGATAAAGGAGACCTGTGAGGGGGTTCTTTTAGTAACTCAGTAAGAAGTGATAGATGGTTTTGATTAGAGCATACATTTATGAAGATATACCACAGATAACCCCTATATTTCATTTGGTGGTGGACACTAAGACGGAGTCTAGGTACAGAAGCTTGTGTGATGGGAGATTCAAGATTTTGAATTAAAACAGGCTTTGTACCAGTACATGTATTTTAACTAAAACAAATTTTGTCCCGTTATACGTATTACAGAGAACATAGAGATAAGAAATAGACAAGGATGTATGGAATTTTCATCCCTTATGAAGGACTCATTTAAAGTATTAGGGAAAAGATGCATCACTTAAATGATTTCAGAAAAGCTCAGCAACTAAAATTAAAGTGATAACTAACACATTTATTATGACCAAATAAATCACAGATCAAAGACACAAACAGATAAAACCCTAAAATTACATAAGAAAACAGGCAGTTTTAAAAAATCCATAGCAGATTGCTTGCAAAGGTAGCTGCTAATGATTTGCCTCATGACTGTATTTTTTGCACACTTCTTCTGCCACCCAGGGTGGGAATCTTCCCTCACTTAGAATCTGGGCTGGCCAGGTGACTTTCTTTGGTTAATAGAAGGATGTTATGCCAGTTATGGATCTAGCCTTGTAAGAGCCTGACAGCTTGTTTTTTCTACCTTAGTATTGTGGGCATCATGTAAGAATTTCAATCAGCCTGCAGGATAGACTGGTCTTGCCAACCCTCAGACATTCTAGTCACCCCAGCTGAGGCAGAAGACACATGAATGAGACCATCTTGTACGTTCCAGTCCTGGCTGAGCTCCTAGTGGAATATAATCAAACAGTTCCATGGAGACAACATGGAGGGGGTCAGTATTAAACTGCACATATAGTGGGTTTGCATTAGTCTATGAATCCCAGCTTAGAGAACACAAATATTTTACCATTAGCTGCAAGAAAATCTGCCCTTTCTATGAGGGGAGGTTCTGCCTTTATTTTCCCGGACAGTAAATGAAACTTCCTTCTGCTTGGGAGAGTTTCAAATCTCTATTTCTTAAAATGTTAACTATACAAACATTCTTGAAAAGATAGTCTACAACAGAAGCAGTCAGTGCCTTGTTCATAAAATGTGTAGCAACACAGGAGATCCATGAAGAATTGCCTCCTAGCAAACTCAGGATCTGGAACTAAACTATCCCATTGAGGCTACCTCTAATACTTTCTATCTCTCTGATCACTCATGAATTAATGAATCTCTCAGTGCCTCAGTTTCCTTACATGTAAAATGAATCTAATACCAGTAATATTAAGAATTGAACTGGGCAAAGCATTAGAACAGTGCCCAGATCAAATTGTTCAAAAATATTAGCTGTGATTCTGATCAACTGAATCCTATACATCCGTTAGAAATGAATTAAGTATTACTATGGAATAATATGTAAGGTGTACTTTACGTGAAAAAAAGCAAAGTGCAAATAACTATAGAACATGTTATCATTTGTGTAAAATGAAAATAATAAATAAATACATATATAGATATACACCTAAAGACCCACATACACAGATGCTTGGTGTATATTCCCAGACTGTCTCCAAAATGACACTCAACTGCTGGGAACTGGGTTGTCTCCAATGAGAAGAGATCATGGCTAGGGAAGAAGTAGAAGGAAAACAGACCCCCATGGACTGAGGCCTGCCGGGCTTCTCTGTCCATAAGATTTTTCTCAGCAAAAATCCTGGAGTGGGTTGCCATTTCCTCCTCCAGGGGATCTTCCCGACCCAAGGATCACATCCAAGACTCTTCTCTCCTGCATTGGCAGGTGGGTTCTTTACCACTAGTGCCACCTGGGGACCCCACTTTAGTAACTTTTGACTACCATATGACTGAATTAACTATTTCAAAAAATTAATAAGCTATATTTGAAGTAAAAAATGTACTTGTTTATGAGGAAAACAATTATTTCTAAGTTTATATTTATATTATTAAACATATATAATATTAAAAACTATTTTAAAAATGCAGAGTTTAGAATTAGTTACACAAAGCTTTGAATAAAAAAGAGCTTCCATATCAGGGAAATACAAATCAAAATCACAATGAGATACCACCTCACACGTGTTAGAAAAGCTATTTTCAAAAAGACAAGACATAGCAAGTGTTGACAAGGATTTGGGAAAAGGAAACCATTGTGCATGGTTGGGCGGGATGTAAATTGGTACAGCTGCTATGGAAAACGGTATGGAAATTCCTCAAGAAATTACAAATAGAACTACTATGTAATCCAGAAATGCAACTTCTGGATATATATCTGAAGGAAATGAAATCATTACCTTAAAGAAATGTCTAAAATGCAATATTACTCAGGCATAAAAAGAAGGAAATCCTGTCATTTGTGGCAACATGGATGAAAGAGAGGGCATTATGCTAAGTGAAATAAGTCAGACAGAGAAAGACAAATCCTATATTGTATGTATAATCTAAAAAAGCTAAACTCACAGAAACAGAGAGTAGAATGGTGATGTCTAGGGGCTGGGAGATCTGGGAAAGGGCAGAAACTCTCAGTTATAAGAGGAATAAGTTCTGAGGATCTATTATGTTATGGGGAGTAGGTGATTAAAGATACCAATACTGTATTGTATACTTGAAAGTTGCTAAGACAGTAAATATTAAATGTTCTCATAACAATAGCAATAGCAAAAAGGTAACTATGTGAAGTGATAGATATGTTAACTAACATTATAGTAATCAGTTCATTTTATATATATATATATATATATATATATAAATATATACATATGCCTCAAATCATCATGCTGTACATCTTAAATTTACACAATGTTATATGTCTGTTATAGCTCAATAAAGCTGGAAAAAGTTGATCTTCAATATCAGGATAGGTAGTAAAATCACAATCAGGATTGTGTGTTGCATAGTTTCAAGTTGGATAATCTTAGTTGAATTGATTCAGTGACTTTGGATTCTTGTGGATTTAACTCATCCACTGCAATTTCAGGTTTGTTCTGTTCCAGACTGAAAAGTCCATATGCCAAAGAAAACCAGAACCTTTTTGTAAGGCTCTATTGAATTCTGTGCACTTGTGAAGTGCTGTGGTTTTTATCATCAAACCACAAAAAAAGCAGAATTGAGACATGTGGGCCTTCCAGTGATGGTGAAAACTTCACATTAACTATGGATGAAAGGCTCGGCAGAGCTGAGCTATTTCAGATTAAGTTTGCAAATTTATTGTTATTTTCCAGAAAACTAGCCAAGTATTACAAGGGGGAATACCCATCCTCTCCTCCTCCACCACCACATGTTTCCCTTTGCACCAATTGTGACATTAAGATTCTGGCAACTTTGCCCTGGATTTATGGGAATTGGAAAAAAGGCTAATAGGGAGCAAACCTTGGGCTCTCTTCTTTGATATCCATTCCCAACGAAATTCACATTTTGAAATATGTTATTGCTGATATCTGCCTCTTGTATGAAATCTCACCCTTAAAATGTCCCAGATCTTTGTGTGATATGGCTAGCTCTCAGAAAAATATTGCTGTTGCCAGATTGCTGAGAACCCTTCCCGCTGATGTAATACTTCCCAAATGTCGTTCTGTATTTTAAAATATTTCAAAAATATATTTTGCTATGTGTAAATTTTCAATAGAACAAGTATCATCCATAGGTCAGTCTTCATCTACCACCCCAGATGGTGACATGTTTGGATAATGACATTTGAAAACTTGAATTTGAATCTAGATTTTATCCCCCTTTCTTGCTGTGTAAGCTTAGAAAATGACTTCATCTGTATGAGCATCACTTTCTCTAGAAAAAAGAGGATTTATATAGTCACATCAATCAGAGACCCACCTGGAAGGAAAAAGATGTCTCATTCAACAGGGTTGATGAAAGACAGTTTAATGAAGGGACTTGTGGATGGGGTTAAAGGAAAACCAGCAAGGTAGTGAAAAAGTTCAGGTCCTTACCTACAGGAATCCATGACTGTACTTATACCTCAGGTGTGAGAAAGGGAGTGGTTACCTGAAGCCTCAAGAACTACACCTGTAGATAAAGGCTGCCCAGTAGGAGTTTAATAAAGACAAACTAAATGCAGTGTTTCAGAAAAAAAAAAATAGTATGAGCACATCTAATATTTAGCTTAAAAATAAATAACTAAAATACTCACAGATGGAAAAAATGGATTTTACAAAGGTGTCAACAGTTGGAAATTGGTGTTAATACTGCAGTTTTTCCATAGAAAGATGATATAACAAAAGGGACATTCCCTGGGATTTCTTAAAGTATAAACAGTTAAGTATAGAAAAGTATAAATAGTTTTATAAATATTTTACATAAAATATAAAATAAAAATTTACAAAAGTATTATAGGTAAATCAATGGGAAAATGTGGATAATTCAGAAAAAAAGCTAAATGCAATATGGTAAAAACTACTGGGGTGGGGAAGATAGATTACTCAATAAATTTTGATTAGGACACTGGTCAACAGTTTGCAGGGGGAAATTGGATGCTTATCCCATAATATACACTAGAACAAATAAACATCAAAGGAAATGCTATACAGGGCTGGAAATAACTCTGTTAAACTAAAGAAGATGTATACACTATACAGTGGATCTGATCTGTATTTGCTGTTTTCATTATTCAAAATTTGTAAGTATTTTCTATTAATAGTTCCCATTATAATCTATGTATTTTGAGCTATTTAAAAATTTCTCCTTTCCTTATTAATATGATTTTTAAAAGTTGTCCATTTTTGTTTCTACCTTACCTATGATGTAGGCAGAGAATATGTTTGCATATTAGAGATTTTAATAAACTAAATGAGACTTGCTAAGATCAACTTGCACTGAGGCATAATACTTTTTCATAAATGCTGCCTGTGTGCTTGAAAGACTATATTCTCCATTTGAAAGGCAAATGTTCATTATGTATATTGTTCCTGCAGTTTTTAAACTGGGATGAAAAAGTTTTCAAAAGATAGTTAGGCAAAAATGAACTTTTGGAATCTTCATTTGTTTAAGCCTGTTTCAGAGGTCTCCTTCACTTCAGTTCAGTTCAGTTGTTCAGTGGTGTCCAACTCTTTGCAACCCCATGAACGACAGCACACCAAGCCTCCCTGTCCATCACCAACTCCCAGAGTTTACAAAAACTCATGTCCATTGAGTTGGTGATGCCATACAACCATCTCATCCTCTGTCGTCCCCTTCTTCTCCTGCCTTCAATCTTTCCCAGCATCAGGGTCTCTTCAAATGAGGCAGCTCTTCACAGCAGGTGGACAAAGAATTGGAGCTTCAGCTTCAACATCAGTCCTTCCAATGAACACCCAGGACTGATCTCCTTTAGGATGGACTGGTTGGATCTCCTTGCAGTCCAAGGGACTCTCAAGAGTCTTCTCCAATACCACATTCAAAAGCATCAATTCTTTGGCACTCAGCTTTTTCTATAGTCCAACTCTCACATCCATACATGACTACTGGAAACACCATAGCCTTGACTAGACGGACCTTTGTTGGCAAAGTAATGTCTCCGCTTTTTAATATGCTGTCTAGGTTGATCATAACTTTCCTTCCAAGGAGTAAGCGTCTTTTAATTTCATGGCTGCAGTCACCATCTGTAGTGATTTTGAAGCCCCAAAAAATAAAGTCTGACACTGTTTCCCTATTTACCATGAAGCGATGGGACCAGATGCCATGATCTTAGTTTTCTGAATGTTGAGCTTTAAGCCAACTTTTTCACTCTTCTCTTTCACTTTCATCAAGAGGCTCTTTAGTTCCTCACTTTCTGCCATAAGGATGGTATCATCTGCATATCTGAGGTTAATAATATTTCTCCCAGCTGTCTTGATTCCAGCTTCTGCTTCTTCCAGCCCAGTGTTTCTCATGATGTACTCTGCATATCAGTTAAATAAGCCGGGTGACAATATACAGCCTTGACGGACTCCTTTCCCGATTTGGAACCAGTTTGTTGTTCCATGTCCAGTTCTAACCGTTGCTTCCTGACCTGCATACAGGTTTCTCAAGAGGCGGGTCAGGTGGTCTGGTATTCCCATCTCTTTCAGAATTTTCCACAGTTTATTGTGATCCACACAGTCAAAGGCTTTGGCATAGTCAATAAAGCAGAAATAGATGTTTTTCTGGAACTCGCTTGCTTCTTTGATGATCCAGCGGATGCTGGCAATTTGATCTCTGGCTCGTCTGCCTTTTGTAAAACCAGCTTGAACATCTGGAATTTCACTGTTCACGTATTGTTGAAGCCTGGCTTGGAGAATTTTGAGCATTAGTTTACTAGCATGTGCAATGAGTGCAATTGTGTGGTAGTCTGAACATTCTTTGGCATTGCCTTTCTTTGGGATTGGAATGAAAACTGACCTTTTTCAGTCCTGTGGACTAAGTTCAGTCCTCTTTTACTTAGTCCAAATTAATTTCCTAATTGAAACATTATCTTCACTTATTTTTAGGAGTTTCTGTTTTAGCCAGGAAGTTCCTTATAAATAGTGAAAGACTTGTGTTTAAATTTCTCTGTAAAGTAGGAGATGAATCAGTTTCTTCTCAAAAATCTGTGTAAATAATTTTTAGAATAGTTACACCTTTCTGATGAATTGAACCTTTTTTCATTGTGTAATGAAGTTCATTGCTTGTAATAGTTTTATGGTTTCTGTCTTGAATTTTGTTTAATTAAAATAACTAGAGAGACTCTTTGCTGTTGTTAATATTTGCCTATGTTTTTTCTTTATTTTCTACATTTAGGTACAAAAAGTGTTCTTCTTTCAAACTTTTCAGTTTGATTAAAAAGGATATATACCTGAATATTTTTTAAAAGGCATTATTCTGAAAAAAATGCTTTATCTTTAAAAAGTTTACTTTGTTTACACTTTTTGTAATAATTTATATATTTGAATGTATTACCTCATTTTATAGTTTTCATATATTTCACTGTTCGTGACTTTTTTCCCTCTTGCAGCATCTTAAGTAGATTAATGTATGCAGTTTTTATCATTTTAATTTCCCTTTCTCATAGGTTTAGAAGTTATTCATTTTCTGTTTTTGTTCCTGCCCTTGTGGCATATTGTTATTATTTTTAAATGACTCATTACTCTTTCTTTACCTGCTCTGCAGACTCATATCTTCCGGTGGATTATATTTCTTCCTTTGACATCAGGTTTCAGTATGTGACTTGCTAATCAGCACCTTTAATTGCCAAGGCATGTATCTGCTAAATCTTTTCTCCCCCTGGCATCTCCTAAGTAAGGGGCTGTTCCTTCAGCCTTGATTTGAAAATAAGATGATGTGGAATAGAGCCTTACTAAACCTGTGAAAGATATAAATTAGGCACAGAACTAATTCTTGGCTGTTGTAATTTATTATTGTTGTTTCTTTGTAACCTGTGTGATCCAGTTTATGTATTTTAACAAATATTCTAAGCAAAGTCTAAAACTCATCAATATCTTTACCATCCTCCCAAATAACAGAAGATGATGAAAATGGTTTATGTGCTACCTTCGACTTTTACATTAGTTCTACCTTTCTTTTAAAATCCTCAAATGAGAAATGATTATTTCTACATCATCACTATTTGTTTAGATTTACCCATGTACTATTATTTAACATTTTATCTTCTCACTATTTCTTTTCTTTTCCATCTTAGTGTTTTGGGTTTGTTCCTCTGCTTCCTCAAGTGCATTATCTCACTTCTAGAGTCTAGAAGCTCTTTTGGAGATCGTCTCTGGTAATAAATTTGTACATATTTTGTTTCTTTGAATATGTCTTTATATGACTTTCATGTTAATAAATAGTTCCACATTACACATAATTCCAGTTTCACAGTTATTCTCTTATACATTAAAAATGTTTCATGGGGAGTCTTACTATTGTTTGTTGAGGAATCATCCAGTTAGTGCAAATGTTGTTCCCTAACAGTTGATCTCCCTTTTTTTACCTTGGCTGCCTTTAAGTTCTATTCTTTGTTTTTCTTCTGGTATTTTATTACAATATGTTTGGGTGCATTTTAAGTATTATGTTTGGTACATTAAAAGACGTACTAACCATCAGGGAAATGCAGATCAAAATCACAACACAACATTACTTCACATCTGTTAGAACTGTTACCAAAAATACAAGAAATAGTAAATGCTGGTGAAGATGTGGTGGAAAGAGAACTCTTGTGCAATGGTTGGAAGGTAAATTAGCTACTATGGAAAACACTATGTTGTTTCCTCAAATTACATGTAAAACTACCATATAATCCAACAATTTCATTTTTGAGTATTTGTCCGAAGAAAATGAAAACACTACCTCAAAAAGATATATGCATTCCCATGTTCATTGCAGCATTATTTACAATGGCAAAGATATGAAGACAACCTCATTGTATAACAATGAATGAATGGATAAAGAAGATATGCATGTGTGTGTATATATATACACACACACAATGGAATATTATTCAGCTAAAAAAACAAGAATAAAATCTTGCCATTTGTGCCAACATGAATGGACCTTGAGGGCATTATGCTAAATAAAATAAATCAGAGACAGAACGACAAATACTGTATGACCTTGTTCACATGTGGAATCTTAAAAACAAAACAAAACTGATTTCACATAGAACAGACTGGGGCTACCAAAGGCTGGGAGTGAGGAATGGCTGACATGGGTTAAGGGAGCTAAAAAGATTAACTTCCAGTTACAAAAAAAATAAGTCATGGGGATTTAATGTACCACATTGCAACTATAATTACTAACACTGTATTGCATATTTGAATATTGCTAAGAGAGTAGATCTTAAAAATTTTTAACACAAGAAAAATCATTCTGTAACTGGTGATGGATGATAACTAGACTTATTGTGGAGATCATTTTCAATATATATAAATATTGAATCATTATGCTGTACACCTCAAACTAATATAGTATTGTTTGTCAATTATACCTCAATTTTAAGAAAATCTCACAGGAATTATACTGGCCTTTAAACATTTTGATAAACCTAAATATTTAACACAATTTATTTACTATCTGTGAACCATGTCTTCTATAATTACTGTTCTGTATTTTGACCTTTGTACTTATTTTTTTGATGCAAGATAATTTAAGTTTATTAGAAAGAAGTCAGTGATTAAAAACCCTTAGTGTAAATATATTTGAAGTTCTGTCTTCTTTATTTTAGTATTATCAATGTTCAGTTAGAAAACACACAAACACAAGACACAGACGGGGAAAGTACTGAGAATGGCATGTAGTTTTTTCCAAAGATAAAACAAACTTGGCTTTTAAAGACATGCAATAATATTTTTAATGTATCAATTTCTTCTAACAGAATAAATGTAATTTCTAGATCATTTGTTTCTAACATAAGCAAAGTACGGAAACAGACTAAAATTCAAACCTCAGAAGATAATTATAGGATAAATATTGGAGTCCTTTCTGACCATAATTTCAATAATAGGGAATAATTTCAGGGCTGATCATTATATCAGTGATGGAGAATTACTTAGGAAAGTAGTGATACAGGGATTTAAATAATTTAAAGAAAGTTGATATTTAAGTGTGTTAGTTCACAGAATGAAATGATAATTTTGAAAAGAGTCGCAGTAATACAAAAGATTCAAAAGACTAACATATTTCTTTCAAAATAATATTTTCAGAAGTAGAGAGGAAAATTTTTCAAATGTATGAATTAATTCCTCTTTGAAGTTAAGGGCTTGACAAAGCTTATTTGGGATTTGACTTCTCAAAAGTAACATAAAACTGTATGTGAGATGAGGGACCTGCTTTATTCAAAGTACACTATAGAGTCAAAGATAAGTTGCAAATGCTTATAGAATAATTTAGGAAATGGGAAATAGTAAAGGAATTATGTAAACTAAAATAACATAGTATTAAAGAGTCTAATGTATAAAATAAGATTTCCCAGATTTAAATCTCTGGTTTCACCACAGCTAATGCTGTTTGACTTTGGACAATTTATTCTCTCTTTGCTTCAATTTCCTATGAATTGGAGATAATGGAATCTGCCTTATAGGATTTTTTTTGAATAAATGGATTAATTAATCTAAAATCCTTAGTAAAGTGACTGGCATGTAGCAAGTGCTCAACACATGTGAAATATTGCCATTTATTACTGCCGGCGCAGAAGCGGTCAAGAGGAGCTATCCCACGTCCAAGGTCAGGAGCAGCGGCTGCACTTTGCTGGAGCAGCCGTGAAGAGATACCCCACGTCCAAGGTGAGAGACACCCAAGTAAGACTGTAGGTGTTGCGAGAGAGCATCAGAGGGCAGACAGACTGAAACCACAATCACAGAAAACTAGCCAATCTGATCACACAGACCACAGCCTTGTCTAGCTCAATGAAACCAAGCCATGCCGTGTGGGGCCACCCAAGACGGATGGGTCATGGTGGAGAGGTCTGACAGAATGTGGTCCACTGGAGAAGGGAATGGCAAACCACTTCAGCATTTTTGCCTTGAGAATTCCATGAACAGTATGAAAAGGCAAAAAGATAGGACACTGAAAGATGAACTCCTCAGGTTGGTAGGTGCCCAGTATGCTACTGGAGATCAGTGAGAAATAACTCCAGAAAGAATGAAGGGATGGAGCAAAAGCAAAAGCAACATCCAGTTGTTGATGTGACTGGTGACAGAAGCAGGTTCCAATGCTGTAAAGAGCAATACTGCATAGGAACCTGGAATGTTGGGTCCATGAATCAAGGGAAATTGGAAGTGGTCAAACAGGAGATGGCAAGAGTGAAAATCAGCAAACTAAGATGGACTGCTCAGATGACCAATATATCTACTACTATGGATATATCTACTACTACCTAAGAAGAAATGGAGTTGCCATCGTAGTCAACAAAAGAGTCCAAAATGCAGTACTTGGATGCACTCTCAAAAATGACAGAATGGATCTCTGTTAGTTTTCAAGGCAGACCATTCAATACCACGGTAATCCAAGTCTATGCTCTGACCAGTAAAGCTGAAGAAGCTGAAGTTGAACAGTTCTACGAAGACCTATAAGACCTTTTAGAACTAACACCCCAAAACGATGTCCTTTTCATTATAGGGAACTGGAATGCAAAAGTAGGAAGTCAAGAAACACCTGGAGTAACAGGCTACTTTGGCCTTGGAGTACAGAATGAAACAGGGCAAAGGCTAATAGAGTTTTGCCAAGAGAATGCACTGATCATAGCAAACACGCTCTTCCAACAACATAGGAGCTGATGTGGCTCAGATCATGAACTCCTTCTTGCCAAATTCAGCCTTAAATTGAAGAAAGTTGGGAAAACCATTAGACCATTCAGGTATGGCCTAAATCAAATCCTTTATGATTATACAGTGGAAGTGACAAATAGATTTAAGGGACTAGATCTGATAGAGTGCCTGATGAACTATGGAAGGAGGTTTGTGACACTGTACAGGAGACAGGGATCAAGACCATCCCCAAGAAAAAGAAATGCAAAAAAGCAAAATGGCTGTCTGAGGAGGCCTTATAAATAGCTGTGAAAAGAAGAGAAGTGAAAAGCCAAGGAGAATAGGAAAGATATACCCATTTGAATAAAGAATTCCAAAGAATAGCAAGGAGAGATAAGAAAGCCTTCCTTAGTGATCAGTGCAAAAAAAAAGAGGAGAACAATAGAATGGGAAAGACTAGCTATCTCGTCAAGAAAATTAGAGATACCAAGGGAAAATTTCATGCAAAGATGGGCTCAATAACGGACAGAAATGGTATGGCCCTAACAGAAGCAGAAGACATTAAGAGGTGGTAAGAATACATAGAAGAACTATACAAAAAAGATCTTCACGACCCAGATAATGACGATGGTGTGGTCACTCACCTAGAGCCAGATATCCTGGAATGTGAAGTCAAGTGGGCCTTAGGAAGCATCACTACAAACAAAGCTAGTGGATGTATTGGAATTCCAGTTGAGCTGTTTCAAATACTAAAAGATGATGCTGTGAAAGTGGTGCACTCAACACAACAACCAATTTGGAAAATGAAGCAGTGGCCACAGGACTGGAAAAGGTAAGTTTTCACTCCAATCACTAAGAAAGACAATGCCAAAGAATGCTCAAACTACCACACAATTGTACTCATCTCACATGCTAGTAAAGTAATGCTCAAAATTCTCCAAGCCAGGCTTCAGCAATATGTCAACAGTGACCTTCCAGATGTTCAAGCTGGTTTTAGAAAAGGCAGACGAGCCAGAGATCAAATTGCCAACATCTGCTGGATCATCAAAAAAGCAAGAGGGTGCCAGAAAAACATCTATTTCTGCTTTACTGACTATGCCAAACCTTTGACTGTGTGGATCACAATAAACTGTGGAAAATTCTGAAAGAGACGGGAATACCAGACCACCTGACCTTGAGAAACCTGTATGCAGGTCAGGAAGCAACGGTTAGAACTGGACACGGAACAACAGACTAGCTCCAAATAGGAAAAAGAGTATGTCAAGGCTATATATTGTCACCCTGATTATTTAACTTATATGCAGAGTACATCATGAGAAATGCTGGGCTGAAAGAAGCAGAAGCTGGAATCAAGATTGCCGGGAGAAATATCAATAACCTCAGATATGCAGATGACACCCCCCTTATGGCAGAAAGTGAAGAACTAAAAAGCCTGTTGATGAAAGTGAAAGAGGAGAGTGAAAAAGTTGGCTTAAAGCTCAACATTCAGAAAACTAAGATCATGGCATCTATGGCATCTGGTCCCATCACTTCATGGCAAATAGATGGGGAAACAGTGGAAACAGTGGCTGACTTTAGATTTTGGGCTTCAAAATCACTACAGATGGTGACTGCAGCCATGAAATTAAAAGACGCTTACTCCTTGGAAGAAAAGTTGTGACCAACCTAGACAGCATATTAAAAAGCGGAGACATTACTTTGCCAACAAAAGTCCATCTTGTCAAGGCTATGGTTTTTCCAGTAGTCACGTATGGATGTGAGAGTTGGACTATAAAAAAAGCTGAGTGCCAAAGAATTGATGCTTTTGAACTGTGGTGTTGGAGAAGACTCTTGAGAGTCCCTTGGACAGCAAGGAGATCCAACCAGTCCATCCTAAAGGAGATCAGTCCTGGGTGTTCATTAGAAGTACTGATGTTGAAGCTGAAACTTCAATACTTTGCCCACCTCCTGCAAAGAACTGACTCATTTGAGAAGACCCTGATGCTGGGAAAGATTGAGGGCAGGAGGACAAAGGGATGACAGAGGATGAGATGGTTCGATGGCATCACCGACTAGTGGACATGAGTTTTTGTAAACTCTGGGAGTTGGTGATGGACAAGGAGGCCTGGCGTGCTGCGGTTCATGGGGTCTCAAAGAGTAGGACACAACTGAGTGACTGAACTGAACTGATATGATTATTATGTTTAAAAAGCATTTTCAATACATTGCCTTATTATCTTGCCTTCTTGAAGTTCATTACATATAAGTGAGTGTGTGTGTGTGTGTGTGTGTCTGTGTGTTGATTTCTTCTAATCTGTGCTTCAGAAAGGCCAATAAGCAGATTTGTATTTTGAAGCCTAATTATAAACCAGTATTAAGAAGTCAGGGTATCCTATTGGTTTAGAAGGCAGCTAACTGATAAACCTGTATGCAGTTCAAGAAACAACAGAACTGGACATGGAACAACGTACTGGTTCCAATTTGGGAGAGGAGTATATAAAGGCTGTATATCGTTACCCTGCTTATTTTACTTATAAGTAGAGTACATCATGCAAAATGCTGGGGTGGATGAATCACAAGCTGGAATCAAGAGTGCTGGGAGAAATATCAGTAATCTCAGGTATACAGTTGACACCACTTTAATGGCAAAAAGCAAAGAGCTACAGAACCTCTTGATGAAGGTGAAAGAAGAGAGTGAAAAAGCTGGCTTAAAACTCAACATTCAAAAAACGAAGACCATGGCATCCAGTACTAACACTTTATGGCAAGTAGATGGGGAAAAAATGGAAACAGTGCCATATTTTATTTTCCTGGGCTCCAAAATCACTGTGGATGGTGACTCCATCCATGAAATTAAAGACACTTGTTCATTGGAAGGAAAGCTATGACAAAACTAGACAGTGTATTAAAAAGTAAACACATCACTTTGCCCGCAAAGGAACATACAGTCAAAGACATGGTTTTTCCAGTAATCCTGTACCAAAGTGAGAGTTGGACTACAAAGAAGATTGAGCGCCAAAGAACTGATTCTTTTGAACTGTGGTGCTGGAGAAGACTCTTGAGAGTCCCTTGGACAGCAAGGCTATCAAACGAGTCGATCCTAAAGCAAATCAAACCTGAATAGTCACTGGAAGGACTCTGATGCTGAAGCTGACACTCCACTACTTTGGTCAACTGATGCAGAGTCGACTCATTGAAATAGACTCTGCTGCTGGGAAAGATTAAGGCAAAAGGAGAAGGGCACAGCAGAGGATGAGATGGTGAGATGGTATCACTGACTCAATGGACATGAGTTTGAGCAAACTTAGGAGATAGTGAAGGACACGGAAGCCTGGTATGCTGTAGTTCATGGGGTCACAAAAAGTCAGACATGACTTAGTGACTGAACAACAACAAAGTATTACAGTGTGTATATATGCATACACCATCTTCTTTATTCATTCCTTCGTTAATGGATATTTAGATTGCCTCCATGTCCTGACTTGTAAATAGTGGTGAAATAAACACTAGGGTGCAATGTATCTTTTACAATTATGGTTTTTGCTGGGTATATGCTGAGTATTGCTGGGTCATATGGATTTCTATTTTTAGATTTTTAAGGAACCTCCACACTGTTCTCCTTAGTGGCTGTGCCAATTTACATTTCCACCCACAGTGTAGGAAGGTTTCTTTTTCTCCACACTTTCTCAAGCATTTATTGTTTGCAGATTTTTTGACAATGCCATTGTTACCATTGTGAAGTGATGCCTCATTGTAGTTTTGAAGTGGCAGCCCACTCCAGTACTCTTGCCTGGAAAATCCCATGGACCGAGGAGCCTTGTAGGCTACTGTCCACGGGGTCACAAAGAGTCGGACATGACTGAGTGACGAAACACAATAATTAATGAGGTTGAGCATCTTTCCAGGTGCTTTTCAACCAGCAGTTAGGGCTTCCCAGGTGGTTCAGTGGGAAAAGAATTTGCCTGAAATGCAGGAGATGCAGGCAGATGTGAGTTCGAGTCCCAGGTCGGGAAGATCCTCTGGAGAGGGCATGGCAATCCACTCTAGTATTCTTGCCTGGAGAATCCCATGAGAGAATCTGGAGGGCTACAATCCATGAGGTCACACAGAGTCAGGCATGAATGAAGTGACATAGCATGCATGCACACATGACTACTGTGAGTGTGGAAGTGGAAGTGTTGGTTGCTCTTTCGTGTCCAAGTCTTTGCAACCCCATGGACTGTAGCTGGCCAGGTTCCTCTGTCCATGGAATTCTCCAGGCAGTAATCTGGAGTGGTTTGCCATTCCCTTCTCCAGTGAATCTACTTTTGCTTCACTGACTACACTAAAGCCTTTGACTGTGTAGATCACAACGAATTGTGGAAAATTCTTAATGAGATGGGAATTCCAGACCACCTTACCTGCCTCCTGAGAAACCTGTATGCAGGTCAACAAGCAACAGTTAGAACTGGACATGGAACAACAAACTGATTCACATCAAGGCTGTATATTGTCACCTTGCTTACTTAACTTAGATGTAGAGTACATCATGTGAAATACTGGGCTGGAAGAAGCTCAAGCTGGAAACAAGACTGCCAGGAGAAATATCAACAACCTCAAATATGTGGATGATGTGGCCCTAATGGCAGAAAACAAAGTGAAAGTCGCTCAGTCGTGGCCGACTCTTTGAGACCCCATGGAGTATACAGTCCATGGAATTCTTCAGGTCAAAATACTGGAGGGTTTAGCCTATTCCTTCTCCAGCGATCTTCTCAACCCAGGAATCGAACCGGGGTTGCAGGGGGATTCTTTACCAACTGAACTAAGAGGGAAGCCCAACGGGAGAAAGCAAAGAGGAACTAAAGAGCTTCTTGATGAAGGTGAAAGAGAAGAGTGAAAACGCTGGCTTAAAACTCAACATTCAAAAAATGAAGATCATGGCATCTGGTCCCATCACTTCATGGCAAATAGATAGGGAAAAAATGGAAACAGTGGCAGATTTTATTTTCTTGGGCTGCAAAATCACTGTGGATTACAGCCACTGTAATCATGGATTACAGCCATGAAATTTAAAGACCCTTGCTCCCTGAACGAAAAGCTATGACAAATCCTAGTCTAGTATTAAAAAGCAGAGGCATCAGTTTGCCGACAAAGGTCTGTATAGTCAAACCTATGGTTTTTCCTGTATGGATGTGATAGTTGAACCATAAAGAAGGCTGAGCTCCAAAGAACTGATGCTTTTAAACTGTGGCATTGGAGAAGATTCTTTAGAGTCCTTTGGACAGCAAGGAGATCAAACCAGTCAATCCTAAAGGATATCAACCCTGAATATTCATTTTGAAGGACTGATACTGAAGCTGAAGCTCCAGTACTTTGGCCACCTGATGCATTGGAAAAGAAAGACTCTGTTACTGGGAAAGATTGAAGGCAAAAGGAGAAGGGGGAGACAGAGGGTAAGATGGTTGGATGGCATTACCGACTCAGTGGACATGAGTTTGAGCAAACCTGGGAGACAGTGAAGGACAGGGAAACCTGGCGCACTGCAGTTCATGGGGTTGGAAAGAGTCAGACACGACTGAGCAACTGGACAAACAACAACATGATTACTGTAAACCATATTTTAAAAATCAACTAAATACACTCCTTTTTGCCTGTAATATATGAATAAACTTTTAGAACTTTTATATTCTGCGGTGTATAGCTATTGCACACTTCTTATGGGTGCTTTAAGAGATGATAACTGAAAACCAACTGCAGTATTTATAGTCAGTTCTTGCCATGTTGAAAAAGGAAGGAGGGGAGATTGTCTTTTGTTTTGAAAATAATATAAACAATGGCTAGCTGCCTATTTAACATGTAATATATATAATGATGAGAGGAGAATAAAGAGTTTTAAGTTGTGATGAATTACTCAGAGATGATCAGTGTAAAGCATTGGGGATTTACTCCGACAGAGGCATGCTTTAAACAGCAGCCCCTGTGAAGACTCCAACTAAAGGCAATAGGGAGGCTGGAAAGGCAAATAACACCAAGTTTCACAAGCAAAAGTGATTAATCGTTTAAGCAAGCCCTGGCTTTGGTTCAGAAGTGGTTGGTTACAAGAGAGTTTGGTTTGGCCCATGGCTGAGCCTTGAGTCGATTGTTGCATTGAGAGGACAGAGTCTCAGATTTGCCATCAAGATGTTTTTTGTCGATTCTTATTAGTTTTCCAGGAAGCAGTAGCTCTGGCCCTTTCTCAGAGGACCTTGACTGCTTGACCTCTACACCCTCTGGGCTAAAAGCCATTTTAAGAGGCAAGCTTAAATATACATGCTTAAGGCTCAGTGGAAATGTTCTTTATCAATGAGAGAAAATTCCCTGTTTCTGTTTCACCCATTCTCTGTAAAAAAACAAAAACAAAAAACATGTGATACTGGAGCACATGCCTTGATAATTCATAAGGTGAATCACAAATATATAGACAAAGGGACTTTGCCATTTATTTTCAGTACTGTGAGAACTGGTAATTCAGGACAGAAACAAGTCAAACGAACTATATAGAACCTAAAAGTATTTATGTTTGTTTGAGGAAAGAAGATGGGGAGATGCCAAGTCCATATTATTACATTATGGAGAAAAATGCAAAGAAAGATTGGATAACAATAAAATTACCTGTTTTCTTGTATTTTAAGACCATGTTGCCACCAAAAGATTGTCTTCATATAAAAAACAACTAGCTAAACTATGGAGAGTTAGAGATCCTGCTATTTTGGCAGAAGTGCAATAGTGAACCCGTAAATTTTCTTATACAGGTGAATACTCAGTAGGGTAAAATGGAAATGACTGTATGTAAAATACCATTCATGGAGTTTTCAAGGCAAGAACATGGAAGTGGTTTGCCATTCTCTTCTCCAGTGGACCAATACCCGAAAATTATTAACAAAATAATGCAATTCTGAGGTTATTTGGGAGATGTGGAATTGTGTATTTGTCTGCGACTGCAAGTACTTGCTATGGTTCAGTGAATCAAAGTTATGTAAATAAATTTCACTCATTGCTAGCTTTGATTAGGGAAAGCAAAAAAACAAATTTAAGAACATAGTTTATAGGGTGTTCTCCATGCGCCAGCCTGCTGAATGATAGAGATGATAACATTTAAGGAAACAGTCTAGGCTTTTGCCTTGGGAAAGGTCAGAGGTATAGAAATTTTTCTAAGAATGGAGAAGGTCTTGGCTATTGGAGTACATAAGACTGGAGGGAACGCAAAACCAACAACAAAATCAGCCTCCAGATAGCTTTCCTGGAGTGTTGATTTCCCCATGCTGATTGTCAATAGTTCGTTGCACACCAAGGCCTGGAGAGCAGAAAACACCCCTCTCTTTCATTTTTCTTCCTTCAAAAGGCCAAACATGCTGCCTTTGGATAGATTTCAATCCTACTTTAATTCATTAAAAAGTGAAACAAAATCACCATTTACATCTTGACAGCTGGCAGATTTTATGTGTTCTTACTACTCCTGCCAACTACCAAAAGGTTTCATTCAACTCAGTCACGGATCCTTGAAGAGCTTCGACTGTGGAGCCCAACAAAACAGACTGCTAACAATGGCACAGGAGCTGCAGGCGTTGGGGTTTTATGCCAAGGCATCAGGGTGTAGGAAGTCATCACTTTTTAAAACTTCAGAGAACTACAACAAAAGACCTGAGAGGGCTTAGATCACAGGGAGTTTCTGTGCTACTTGGGATAGAAGCCTATCAAAATGTTGTTGATTGTCTTTACATTCTAGATATTTAAAGTAAGAAATGTATTTTAGGAGAACACATATATAGCAAAAGGAATCTGAGAATTTAATTATCTTCCATTAAAAAAATAGAGAACAGGATAAGTTGTAACGGGAGACTGGAAAAAAAAAAAAAAACAAACAAACCAGAATTGGAAACACAGCAGAACTCCTGGGATTTAAAATACATTTTTCTTTGATTTTAAAAAAAAGCTTTAATTTTCTATGAGGATGGGGGTATGTTATGAGTAAGATGGGTATAAAATCATGAGTTATGAGCTTCTTTATGTTATTTGCTTGAAAAAACAACTGACTTAAAATATATGCCCATAAGTGATGATCAATTATAAATTAATTAATCATGGTAAAATTTAGATTCCTCTTTCTTACTGTGATTTTCTGTTGACTTGAACAGGATCTGGTTGATTATAAGCAACACTAGCCTTGCAGTGAGAGATAATATGGGAATAAGGTAACTAAGTGCTAATTATATTTCTTAGCCAAGATTAGTTTACACAGAAACCAAATAACATCGTGTTGGAGGCCATGTAGCCTGGAATTATAGATCTACTCTTGAAGTCTCATTTCCTAAATTCCTATCACATTTGTTTGAGTAGATTGACTTCAAGCAAATCACTTAATTTCTCTACACTTCAATATCTTTATTTTACAAACTAGAATAAAAAATAACAGTACCTATTTCATCATTAATGTGAAGATCAAATAAGATAACAATATAAAGTTATACATTACAAGCATTCAAAAATGTTAATTATAATTATTACTGGGCCATATGGTAGTTTTATTCCTAGTTTTGTAAGGAATCTCCATACTGTTCTCCATAGTGATCTCACCAAGAATGCAAGAGTGATCACTTTTCTCTTCACCCTCTCCAACACTTTGTAGATTTTTTGATAATGGCCATTCTGACCTGTGTAAGGTGATACCTCATTGTAGTTTTCATTTGCATTTCTCTAATAATGTGTTATGCTGAGCATCTTTTCATGTGTTTATTAGCCATCTGTATGTCTTCCTTGGAGAAATGTCTGTTTAGGTCTTCTGACTACTTTTTGATTGAGCTATTTGTTTTTTTGGTATTGAGCTGCATGCGTTGCTTGTATACTTTAGAGATTGATTCTTTGTCAGTTGTTTCATTTGCTACTATTTTCTCCCATTCAGAGGGTTGTCTTTTCACCTGTTTATAGTTTCCTTTGCTGTGCAAAAGAAATAGGTCTCATTTGTTTAATTTTTTGCTTTTATTTCCTTTATTCTAGGAAATGGGTCACACAGGATCTAGCTGTAATGTATATCAGAGAGTGTTCTGCTTACATTTTCCTCTAAGAATTTTATAGTTTCTGGTCTTACATTTAGGTCTTTAATCCATTTTGAATTTATTTTTGTGTATGGTGTTAGGAAGTGTTCTAATTTCATTCTTTTACATGTAGCTGTACAATTATTACTATAATCTATGGTATATATTTAATTTAATTTACCAGTTTCCAGAAGTACCACCTTAAATAATATATTCAAGTGCCATACTTACGAATTAGAACTTTGTCACCACCCTTGGCCATGAAGGTCACACAGATGCCACTGCTCAGCTCTGTTCTTAGTGCTTTAAAGTAGAATCAGGGTTTTAATTTAGATCCCTATTTTTGGTTTATAGTTAAAACTTTTTTACTAAATGAAGTGGTGTAGAAATAATCCTAGAATCAAATGGAAAGCATATGCTTTGCTTATCTTTTGATTTTTCCATCTATAATTAAACACCTAAAATGAATGTTTTACTTAATCAACTGGTACATATGTACATGTGTGTGTATGTACATACTCAGTTTTTGAGGAAAACATCACCACTATTACCAAGGGCATCTGGAAGGGATCTGTAGCCACTTTGATAATTGAGTCTCAATCCAGCCCAGGAATATTGCCAAATTAACATGGCTGGCTTCCTTAAATTAAACAACGGCTAGGCATAAGAAACTACTAATCTTCACCATATTATGAAAGATAACTGTTTTGTTATAGACTGCTTCTATTACTTCACTGGGTCATTTTCACATGGTTTCAGTTAGTTATTTTTATACACCTGCTATTTTTTGATCTCTACTCCTTATCTCTAGTAGGAGGGACGGCTCAGATCTGCAGTTACAGTCAGGAAGAGGACTGCTTTTGGCTCTAAAGCAAAAAAGCCAGGGGCACTGACTTTTCCGGCAAAATGTAATCACTATGGCATGTGTTCAGCCTCAGGTTATTTCATTTACTAAGCCAACGAATTCTTAAAACAACTTGCTTTTAGAAAATCATCTTACTGCTTTTTGTTTGTGCCTATTTGTTGCAGATATATTTGTTTAATGCAATCTCTGGGAGATGGTGAAGGACAGGGAAGCCTGGCGTGCTGCAGTTCATGGGGTCATAAAAAGATGGACATGATAGAGCAACTGAATAACAACAGCAATATGGCTAATGTCTACCAATTAAATTAATCTGCAGAAAAACAATGAAGTGACTTCTGGTCATTATTATTTTTGTGTTCTTATTTATTTCAGTGTAGAAAGATGACATTTTTTTCCCCCTCCAATGAGACCTTACAGTGAGAAGTCTAGTGAAGCGAGCTTTGGAATACATTTTTAGATGGCAGACAAGACCAAGAAATCTTTATCCAGAGGTCTATGAGACTTTAACTTCCTAAGTACTAAAATTTCTGGACTGCTACAGAATTACCAACTTCAACATCTGTGGAATATATTGGGAAGACAAAGTCACAAAAGATGTCATAGTAATTCTGTATTTCTGAATTGCTAAACCTCTTTAAATATTTAGCTACAGTTTAAAGTTTATTGTTTTGTAGGCCTGACTGCTTCAAGAAAAAGAGAACTGCCTTGATGAAGACTTCTGTTACAAAAGAAAGATGTTTCCAACATCTCAAAGGAAAAATGTTTCAAGATGAAACCTTACTCTATAAGATACCCCCTTTTTGTTACAGCACCATTTTCTCTAAGTTGTTAAAATACAATTTTCAAAAGTTTAAAACACGATACTCATATAAATATAAAATTAACACATGTCAGCAATTTAATTCAACTCATTAATTAATTAATGAGGGAAACAGCTATATGTTACAATTAGTTCAGAAAGTTTTTGAGAAGTTGAGTATCTAAAAGAATTTAATAAAGGCCATTTTGGGTAATATTTCAAGGTTAGATACAATACTGGTCAACCTCCTAAAGGGTAAAAAACTATATTCTTTGGAGTTATCTTTTATCTTGGACAGAAATTGTCTGCATATCTACCAGACAATAATCTACAATTTAACATGTAAATTCAGTAAGTCTGAGACTTTAACCAGTTACAAAAAGGGAGTTGAACAAAAGAATATATTCTCATAGGTACTTGAGTAATTCTTCAATGCGACTGCCACCCTCATCTCCCAATGAAAAGATACATCACTTCCCTTTTTGTCTTGTTTTCAACTCTTAAGTAATTTTTTTTAAACAAAATAAAACTATGATTATCCATGGCTAGGAACATTTTATTTTTCTACTCTAGCATGGGTTGTACTGAATCCTGTTGATACTTCTTTCATAGAATCTCCAACATAATATTCTAAAGCACATTCCATAAGACAAGTCGGATCCATGGGGAAACACAGAAACGTCGACATGTTCTTTCTTCCATTATCAATTAAATTTGAATCCTGGATACAATTAGAATTAGTAATTGAAAGTGAAGTCACAAAAGAAACCAATCCTGCGGACGTCGTAAAAGTTCTCTCTTCCACATGCAGTCTTAGGAGGAGCTATGATACAGATCAAGGGCAGGAAAAATAATGTTATTACCAGAACTTCAGTTACAGATAGCTAAGGGGTTAAAGTTCTTCTTCTTTATAAAAGATACTCCATTTATTTATTTACTTATTTTTAGTGTCTTTCTTTTTTGACATTCAAGTGATAAAATGGGTAGACTTTATTCACACTTGGAAATAAGAGACACTCTCCAACTCTAACCCCTTTATAAGGTAGAATTGAAATCAGGAGAAAGTCTGAGAAGAAAGAGATGTGTAAAAATGTCTTTACTATTAATTTATGGATCAAAATATGAATCTACATCCTCTAAATCTACCCCAAAGGGCTTTTCATGTAATATTAAGAGAAGGAATTCTGGAGACAAAACCCAAACTACTAGAATAAGTTCAGCATTTCCTTCAATATGTGGGCATAATTATTTACTGTATCTTGGATTCAAATAAGCTAATAATTAATTTCAGAGTAGTGTTATTAAATTCAAATAATAATATTAATAATGAGCACCTGGTATGTCTGAAGATTTCTACCTACTCAATAGTTTAAACTATTTTCTTGTATCTCAGCTTAGATTCATAAATCTGTCATATGTAACTATCCGATTCTTTTTAAAGAAAGAAGCTCTAGATAACACTGCTATATGATATATAAGAAAGTTGTTAAAGTGAGTAAATCCTAAGAGTTTTCATTACAAAGGAAAAGAAATGTTTGCTTCTCTTTTTTTTTCTTTTCTCTTTTCTCATTTTTTCTTTTTTTTCTATCTATATGAGAAGATAGACATTAGCTGAAACTATTGTGGTAATTGTTTCATAATATATGTAAATCAAACCATGCCTTAAACTTACACAGTAATATATGTCAATTCTCAATAATACTGGGAAAATGGATTTATTTTCCCACAGATTGCATGTAAGGGTTGATTTTGCAATTGTTTGAGTTGGATATTAACAATGCTTTTGAAAATCAGTTTTAAGAGTTCTATCCATGGGAAAATAAACCAATAAAAGCTGAAAGTGCACGAAGAAAGAATAACACAACAACTAAGAGGATTTATTTCTAAATTTTGAAATGCATTTTAAGCAGAAGTGCTAACAAACTCATTTCTATTAACACTTTGTGTGATACATGTTTAACCCTAAAGATAACATGCTCCTGTACTGTTGGATGACCTGGTTTTGCTAAAACTGCAAATTCACGGCGTCTTCAGAATCTTGTGATACATACCTACCGTATATTGCTTTGCCAGGACTGTTATAGTGAGTGAGTGGGCACTCAGTCGTGTCCAGTTCTTTGTGACTCCATGGAATGTAGCCTGCCAGGCTCCTCTGTCCATGGGGTTTTCCCAGCAAAAATACTGGAGTGGGTTGCCCTTTCCTCCTCCAGGGGATCTTCCTGACCCAGGGATCAAACCCGCATCGCCTGCATCTCCTACACTGCAGGCAGGTCCTTTACCCCTGAACCACTGGGGAAGTTGGGTCTGTCATAACAAAGTACCATAAACTGGGAGAATTAAACAACAATGATTTCTTTTCTCACAATTCTAGGGGGTAGGAGTCTGAGATCAAGAAGACAGCAGGATTAGTTTCTTTTGTGGCTTCTTTCCTTGCCTTGCTGAAGGCTGTCTTTTCCTTGTGTCTTCACATGATCTTTTTTCTGTTATCTGTCTGTGTTCTAATTTCCTCTTCTTATAAAGACATGAGACAATCCAGATTAGGTTCTAACCCTAATGACCTAATTTTAACTTAGTTACTTTTTTAAAGATGCAAATAATAGAAAAAAGATATATATATATAGGTTTCTGACTCCAGGTCCTGGTACAGGACTCTTGAAACCTTTATAATTTCCTGGGTTAAAAGAGTGTTTTTTGCTATAATGAGTTAATTATAGGCGAGCTCCTGCATGGCTCCTGGATGAGGGCTGGTCACTGGAAAGACCCAGGCATGATAACAAGTGTGGGATTTTCAGCCCCACCCCTCATTCTCTTGAGAAGGGAGAAGGGTTGGAAATGGAATTAACAATCAATCGTGCCCATATGAGGGCTTCTCCAGTGGCTCAGCAGTAAGAATCAACCTGTAAAGATGGAGCCACAGAGGATGTGGGTTTGATCCCTGGGTTGGGAAGAACCCCTGGAGGAGGGTATGGCAACCCACTCCAGTATTCTTTTTTTTTTTTCTTCCAGTATTCTTGTCTGAAGAATCCCATGGTCAAGCGGGCACAGAGAGTCGGACTTGACTGAAGCGACTGAGCATGCACACCTATGTGATGAAGACGTCATTAAAAGTCCCCAAAATATGGGTTTCACAGGGTTTCCAGGTGAGTGAACATAATGGGAAGGTGACACACCTCAAATTCCTAGAGACAGAAGCTCCTGGGTTCAGGATCCTCCGAGACCTCACGCTACATATTTCTTCATCTAGTTGTTCATCCATATCCTTCATCATAAACTTTAATAAACTGCAAATGTAAGCAACCCTTCTACTGAATTTTGTGAGCCACTTTAGCAAATGAATCAAATCCAAATAAAGGGTCATGGGAGCCTGATTTATAGATGTTGTGGTTAACCTGGAAACCTACTACTTGCAGCTGGCATATGAAGTGGGGGAATGGGGAGGACTCTCATTAAATTTAGCCCTTAACCTGTGGTATCTGACATTATCTCCAAGTAGATAGTGTCAGAATTGAGTTAAACTGTAAGACACCCATCTGCTATTAGAGATTTTTTGGCGAATGATAATCCCCCATACATCTGGTGTCTGAAGTGTTGGAGCTTGGTAGTAGTGTGACAGTAAAGGAGAAACACAGGAAGAAGGACTGGGTTTCTTCCTACTCAGAAAGCAAAAGACATTTTTTTTTCCTACTTAAGATGTTATCTCAATATACAGTCATATTCTGTTCAGTTCAGTTCAGTCACTCAGTCGTGTCCGACTCCCTGTGACCCCATGGACTGCAGCATGCCAGGCTTCCCTGTCCATCACCAACTCCCAGAACCTACTCAAACTCATGTCTGTTGAGTCAGTGATGCCATCCAACCATCTCATCCTGTCTCCCCCTTCTCCTCCCGCCTTCAATCTTTCCCAACATCAGGGTCTTTTCAAATGAGTCAGTTCTGCGTATCAGGTGGCTGAAGTATTGGAGTTTCAGCTTCAGCATCAGTCCCTCCAATGAATATTCAGGACTGATTTCCTTTAGGATTGACTGGTTGTATCTCCTTGGCAGTCCAAGGGACTCTCAAGAGTCTTTTCCAACATCACAGTTCAAAAGCATCAATTCTCAGGCACTCAGCTGTCTTTATAGTCCAACTCTCACATCCATAGACTACTGGAAAAACCATAGCTTTGACTAGATGGACGTTTTTGATACAAATATATACTGAAGTGTTTCAGTATATATTTGTATCAAAAATATTCAAAATAATCTTGGCACAAGTTCAGTGATTAAATTCTAAACAGATTCATTAATGAGTAATTTTTAATTTCTTCCTTAGAGCTAATGGTGGAACTTGACAGAGCAATTTTGAGAATCAAAGGAGTAACAATTAATACTCACCATACCAAGGAAAGAAAACAGGTGATGTGTAACATATATGTAATACATACTAAAACACTTAGATGACTGGAAAATATGAACTGACTTTTTTTTTTTTTTTGCCAAATCTAGCTCAATGACAACTCAAGTATGAAATTTGTTACTAGGTGCATTTGAGGTCTGAGTTGAACTGTGTACCCTCCCAAATTCATATGCTGAAATCCTAATTTCCAGTACCTATTCTGAGTATTAGTTGTTATTCCTTTGATTTTCAAAATTGCTCTGCCCAGTTCCACCATTAGCTCTAAGGAAAAGTTTAACAATTACTTGTTAATGAATCTGTTTAGAATTTAATCACTGAACTTGTACTAAGATTATTTTGAATATTTTTGATACAAATATACTGAAACACTTAGAAATCAGTGAGTGAGTTTTGAAAAAAAATGTGAATCTTATGTTTATTTTCTGATGTTCACAGTGAGAAAAACAGAGAATAATGGATTCCCAGGAGAAAAATAGAGTTCTCACTCTGATAAATAGAGGGTAGTGAATTTGATCCTTTAGGAAGGTGTGTGAAACCTGTGTGCTGATGAGACTTACTTTGGTGAAGTACAAGAAACATGTGATTATTTTACGTTTTAACCATTATCACCGTCAAAGTTGTAGAATGAAATCTCTCTTTCCTACTGGATAACATTTTGGGCAGATCTGATAATTTTCTGTTTTTGTTCAGTTGCTAAGCCATGTCTGACTCTGCGACCCCATAGACTGCAGCATGACAGGCTCCCCTGTCCTTCACTATCACCTGGAGTTTGCTCAAATTCATGTCCACTGAGTTGGTGATGTTACCTAACCATCTCTTCCTCTGCTGCCTCTTCTCTTGCCTTCAATCTTTTCCAATATAAGGGTCTTTTCCAATTAATTGGCTCTTTGTAATATACTGGGTATGAAGTATGCTGGATCCATATTTAGATAACATTTTGGGCAGATTTGATAACTTGCTAGGCAATTCCAATAATACAAAAATTTTTGTCTACTCCAATGTATAGGTTCAGTATTGTATTTGATAACATGATTTTATCTCTCCCATTGCCAGACACAAAAGTTCTAAGTACCCCACAATCTGAATATTTATAATGAGAAGAATTAAAATGAGAAGAATTATACTATCTATATCACAGTATTTTTAGGATCAAAAATGATGCAATGGGTATACATTTACTTTATAAACTGCAATGCTAGGAAATATCAAATAGTATTGTGGAATTTTTTTAATTTTTGTTTTTTGGCTCTACTTGTTTCAAAATTCATTTATGCATAAAATAGACTCCTCAAAGGAGGATAGGTTATAGAAGGAAAAAAAAAATCACCTAAACCCAGTTTTGCTTTTTCTCTCTTAGAAGAATGAGAAACAGGATCATGATGACCACTGAATAGGAGGGGAACTGATTCCTCTTTTGTGCCCTCAAGCCATCTGATGTAAATAGGGGGACGAGCCACTGGATTCCAAGCTGGAACTGAAATTTAATCAGTAGCCTCTCTGCAGGAGGTAATGGTTCAGAGTAAGAAATTTGTATTTGGACAATACTTGGTTCCTTTTTCACCAACACCTAGTGTGATCCTGGTCAAGCTGCTTACATGTAAATGAGCATAATGATATTATTGAATCAGGTGGATGAAAACTTGTAACATGTAGGTGAACAATACTTCCCACACTAGTACTCATTATTAGCTCCTGTTATGTATTCGCATTACTTGCAGTGGTTTGCATGCATAATGTTATTTACATAGCTCTAAATGCCTCAAATATATAATGATATGGCGTGCTTGCATATACTATATACCGTTTTTAGCTAAACAGCAGTTAGTTGTCAGAAAGACTAGAAAAGGCAAAATTTGCCTAGTTCTACACAAAACTTTCAACCAGGCACCGGAAAGCGTGGCAGCAACAGGGCAGTGAGCAGAGAGCCAGAAGAGCTGTGGACCACAGATTCAGGGTTTTCCCTCTGGCCATGTAATTACTGGCATCGGCAGGCACGGTCCTTTGTGTGCGTTTCCTTGACATATGCTGCCTTACTATTTAACTGATCTACTTTCAATATTATTCTACTGGACATGAGTCTGCTCATTTCATTCTCAGGATCTAGTTTCAAGACTGAAGAACCTTTCATTCTTATGGCCGGAATGGAAGATATGCTGGCTCTCTCTGAACAGATTACATAAGAACATCTTTTGATAAACATCTTTTAAATTTTATATTTATTAAGAGCTCTGCAGGACCGAAATATACATTATGAGGGAAAAAGGGTTCTGTGGTCAAAATAATTTGCAACATATTGGTATATATAAATTAAACAATTTTCTTAACTAAAAGACTCTTAAAAATCAGTTCTACCCTAATGCGCTTTCTAAATCTGCAATAAGGGAACAGTACTGGGTTTCCTTCTCACTTACGTATAGTGTGATCTTGGCTAAGTTGTGTACAGGTAAATTAACACAGTGATACTATACTGCCTGAATGAAAAATACTTGTATTCAGTTGGTACACAATACTATCTGTGTTACAGAAAAGACAGTAAGTCTATTTGTTCAAGAACACTTTTTCATGGAGATTTTCCTGGGAATAATATTCTAAGGAACTACTCTGGGAAATGAATTATCTAAGTGTTGCATCCTTATTTTTCAGATGAGGAAACTGAGGTCCAGAAAGATGGTCCTGAAAGCAACTGGAATCCTAATTTCAGATCTGCATGAAAATTGCTCCCTATTATTTCTCCTTCCCTCACCACATCAAAGTAAGCCTTGGAGTATCGTATTTGAAACAGAACTGGCAGCTCCAATTTGAGTAGGTGGGCCAGTTCATATGATGTTCTTTTAGAGTAAACCACAGTCTCTCATGCCTTCAATTTTTCCTTATCTTTTCACAGTGGTGAGAAAATCAGATTTCAATGTTTTTGGCTGATGTTTTATTTCTAAACTTAATATAGATTATTGACTCTGTAGATAGAGACCTTTTTACTTATTCCTAAATTCATCCATCTGGCACCCAGCCGCACAATTCATTTGTAAAAGCCTTCTATGAATCTAAGAAATAGAATATCTTTTGAATGTCATTTGGTTTAGTTTAGCCAAATCAAAGATTAATGGTTAGGGGGGTGGGAGAAGGGTAAAGTATTTCTAATAATTAGATCTCAACCAAGGGGTACAGTTCTGCTGAAAGGGAGTATTTGGTCTGAATTAAGAGTGCCTGTTCCAAATAGCTCACCACAACCTCTGTCATTTCTGAATTCTGATAGCTCAGATAGCTCTGCTTCTGTCTCAGGGTACAACTCCTCTTGGGTACTATCTCCCTTTCTGGGTGTTTGTCACATGTTTGACTTTGAGGGATTAAGACTAACAGACCAAGAAACAAATCTTACACACCATTTATTTATCTCACCTCTAACATTCTTTCTCAAAATACCACCATTCTGATACCGAAATGATATCAAAGATTATTCATATGTCATTTCTTGAAATGACAAAGATTCTGAAACTTCAGAGACTCCCTGGAAGTTTGCATCTTAAGTCACGCGAATAAGCACCATATTCTGCTGCAGGAATTCTTTTTGATTACTTTTTTTGAATTATTTCATTAACAGCAATACCTTGAGAGAAACATGTATCTATGATTTGGACAATAATTCTAAGTTATATTATATCTGCTATTTCCACCTTTCATGTCCAGGAAGAAGTCTGCCCTCTCTGATTACCATCATATCTGTTGATTTAATAGTTTTACCATTCTTTCTTCACTCAGTTTTTCATTGTATTTTCCTATGCTGTCTTTATTTCCTCCTTTTTTTCTAATTATCTTCAGACCTTAAATCCCCCTTCTGTGAATTTCTTTCCCAGATCTCTAGACTCGAGAGTCATTTGGAGACTTTGTGAGCCCACACAATCTGAGATTGAGGACTAGGGACTATCTATATAGTTCTACTTGTTCAGAACATAAGTGCATGATCCACATGAGACATTTTATTCATGATGCTAAACTGTTCTTAGTGTTAATATAACTTAATTTTATTAAGTTATAAAGTCTCACAAAATTTGTAGAAGATGTAAACTGTATATAGATGCTGGACAAAATTTTTCTTACAAAACTTTTTTATTTAGATAAGTGGTTCCCAGCTGGGGTGAACTTACCCCAAGGGGATACTTGACAATTTCTGAAGACATTTTGGATTGTACAAGTAGAGAGATGCTATTGGCATCTAGTTCAGAGACGTCAGGGATGTTGGTAAATATCCTACAGTAAACAGAAACAGTGCCTGGCAACAATCAATCACCCATCCCCAAATGTCAACAGTGCTTCTGTTGAGAAATTCTGATTTAGATAATGAAATCATAAGCTCCCTAGCAATGGTTGAGCATTTGTTGACATATTACCTCTGTAAAATAAATATATCCAAAGGATAAATGGAAAGTCATGGAAGAGTAACTTGGATTACAAAACACTTGACTCGTCTTATCAAGTGAAGTATAACTGAAGTGTTCAAGATTATGTTACAGAATAGCAAGGGTTATTAGGAATAGAGTAATATTTCCATTATTTCACTTTTTATTCACATTTCTTATGCAACCTTCGCTCCTTGATATAGCCTACTTTATTCAGAATGACTTGGTTTGGACTTTTGCCTATGAGTCACTTGTTCATAGATACCATTTTTTATTTAAATGTAGTTTCAAACCTTCTGATCTCAAACCAACTGTATTGTCAGGTCTTTCCAATGCTTTTAGATAATCCATGGTACAGACAGCATATTTTCTTTTAAAGCCTCAAATCCCGGGTTGTAAAGTCCCTATAAATGAATGTTTTCCTTGTGGTGGGAAAAACGTCTTATTTAAAAATTGTTTAATAGTCTGACACTGTCAAAGGATAACATTTAGACACTCAGCCAAGATATTGGTGTTGATGCTAATTCCCTTCTGCTTTTTATAGTTCATGCATGACTCTTACACACTCAATATTTTAGTTGTGTGCTACAGACCTTCAAGTGAAGCAGTTCTTGGAAACAACATGATATCATGAGTCTGTTACAGCTATTAAGTCATGGCAGCTTGAGTGGAAATGAATACAACAAAAACAGTTTATATAGGAATATGTTTCTCAGTGGATCAGTTTCAATATTGCTCCCTGTGGTTGAATCAAGTTTATCCTAAAGGCCAATGTTTCAGCCATCATCCACATGGACATAAATAACGTGGTGATGACAGAAATTTTATTTGCCTTCAGTTTTAGGTTTGATATAAGTGAGTATCTGAAACTTACTTGACAGTAAATAATGCTAAAAGAGAAGTTGGGAAGGCAAATATTATGTACCATTATCTCTCAGGAGGTTATTCTCGTTCTTTTCCTCTGATGATTTTTATCCTTGAGGAACCTCTTGTCATTTTAGAATACAAATTTTAACAGAAAATGAACTTACAAAGTAGAAAAACACACAGACTTAAAGAAGGAACTTTTTGTTGGGGGGGAAGAGTGGGGGGAAGGGATAGTTAGGGAGTTAGGAGGGTCATGTACACACTGCCATATTTAAAATGGATAGCCAACACGGACCTACTAGATAGCACAAGGAACTCTGCTCAACATTATGTGGCAGCCTGGATGGGAGGTGAATTTGGGGGAGAATGGATACATGTCTATCCATGGCTGGGTCCCTTCAGTTGTTCACCTGAAATTATCACACCACTGTTAATCCACTATCTCTCAGTGCAAAAAAGAAAGTTTTTTGTTTTTTGTTTTTAAAGAAACAAAGTCTAAAGCTTGATTCTGTGGTGACTGATGTAGGCATGCTGTTCTGTTCTCCAGGTGACTCGGCAGGGCCCTCACACCCTGTCATGCTGTCTAAGGCTTCAGGAATTTGCAGAGAACTATTAAAGCTATTCGTGTCTCTTGCAGACAGCTGCCCATTCTACTCCCTGTCTGAACAGTTGCCCAATTATATATTAAATCCTCACCTTTCTTTCTACTGAGCACTTAATTTTTTTTTAATCTGGGTGGAATTCAACTTACTCTGTTATAGAAATATAATTTTACAACATATATCTGCATTGATTATAGTGTGGTTTGAAGTGCCAGCAGGGTATAAAGGGTTTGGGGAGTGATGATACCAAAGAGTTTGTAACTTTTCAACAACAGCTGACTGAGGCAGCATCCAGGGATGGAAAGGTAGAGTGTGTTTCTATTGTGATTTCTTTTTTACATGAAGAAAAGACATGACAAAAAGGATGAGTAGAAAATCATTAACCTTTTACTAAAAAAACAAAACAAAACAAAACAAAAATACATTCTGAAGTCATATAATGTCTGCTCAACAAAGTATCATTCTAACAATGTGCCCCTTGCACACTGTTTTTATTATTAGAAGTAATATATCATAGAAACTGCTTTATCTGATGGGATTTGGTTTGGTAATCAGCTGATTCATAGAAAAGTTCAGTCAACTACAGTAATCCTTAAAAAAAAACACATCTGTCTTAAAATTTTAATTTTCACTGTAAACATAAAATATAGCATCATTTATCAACCTTTTGATGTAGAAAAATTCTATCTTTTCCTAAGTAGGGACCTCTTCAGTGTCATTCTTCTTGAATCCTCCTCCTTCTCCTCCTCCAAACTATATACTAGTTGCCAGAGGTCCCAAAACTTGGGAATAATTGTTAAATCCTGTCCCTCAACAAAACTCCAAAATATATAATAATTCAACTGTTTCTCAGCATTTCATCTCTACTGCTTTACTGTAAAAAGGATGAGCCTACTAACTAGTTGGATACCTGGCTTTCACCTTTGTCCCTTTTTCTCTACTTAGTAGCCAACATGATTCTTTAAAAGGTGAGCAGATTTGTCCACTCTGCTCAAACGTTCCAATGTTCTTCACCTCATGCAGGGAAAAAAAAAATTAATTCCTTACCATGTTCTGCCAAACTGCATATGATCAGGACCTCCAGTTATCTGACCTCCCCTGCTCCTCCTCTTACATCTCCCCCTGCTTCCTACTCACACGGCCTCCCTTGGGTTCCTAAACTGGCCCAACAAGCCCTCAGCTCATGCCCTTAATTAACACTTGAAGGAAGCTCTGCCCTTGCAGAGCCACACAGCAATGCGATGTTCCCTTCATCCTCTAGGTGTTTGCTCATATGCTGTTTTAGCCGGTCTTCATGGGACACTATAAACAGCACTCTCTTATCTCCACACCCTGATTCACATATCATCTCCAGATATAAATAGAGGGATTCATTGTCTGTCTTCCCCACTTAAGCATTATGAGGGCAAGAATTTCAACTCCAATCAAAATATTTGTTTTTTAAATAAACAAAATACTGAATGAATGAACAAACTCATCATCATATATTTCTAATGTTAGTTTTCTGAAAGTAAGAACTTAAAAGCAGTAGGAAAGTGATCAGACAGGTAGTTGTTCTGTAGATTTTTGTCCCCCTCCCCAAATTTTTTGCCTTCTTAACAATGCAAATAGAGGAAAACAACAGAATGGGAAAGACTAGAGATCTCTTCAAGAAAACTGGAGATACCAAGGGAATATTTCATGCAGAAATAGGCACAATAAAGGACAGAAATGGTATCGACATAATAGAAGCACAAGGGATTAAGAAGAGGTGGCAAGGACAAACAGAACTATTAAAAAACAGGTCTTAATGAACAGATAACCATGATAGTGTGGTCACTCACCTAGAGCCAGACATCTTAGAGTGTGAAGTCAAGTTGGCATTAGGAAGCATTACTACAAACAAAGCTAGTGAAGGTAATGGAATTCCAGATGAAGTATTTAAAAGCCTAAAATATGATGCTGTTAAAGTGCTGCACTCAACATGTCAGCAAATATGGAAAATGCAACAGTGAACGCAGGACTGCAAAATTTTTCATTCCAATATTAAAAAAGGGCAAAACCAAAAGATGTTCAAAGTAATGCATAACTGTGCTCATTTTACAGGCTAGCAATATTATGCTCAAAATCCTTCAAGTTAGGCTTCAACAGAAAACTTCCAGATATACAAGTTTGATTTAGAAAAGGCAGAGGGACCAGAGATTAAGTTGCCAACATCCACTGGATCATAGTTAAAGAAAGGGAATTCCAGAAAAAATCTACTTCCACTTCATTGACTATGCTAAAGCCTTTGAATGTGTGGATCACAACAAGCTGTGGAAAATTCTTAAAATTCTGGTGGGAATACCAGACCACCTTACCTATGTCCTGAGAAATCTGTACACAGGTCAAGAAGCAACAGTTAGAACCAGACATGGAACAACGGACTGGTTCCAAATTGAGAAAGGAGTATGTCAAGGCTGTATAAAGTCATCCTGCTTATTTAACTGCTATGCAGAATATATCATGCAAAATGCTAGGCTGAATGAATCACAAGATGGAATCAAGATTGCTGGGAAAAATATCAACAACCTCAGATATGCAGATGATACCATCTTAATGGCAGAAAGCTATGAAGAACTAAAGAGCCTCTTCATGAAGATGAAAGAAGACAGTGAAAAAGCTGGCTGAAAACTCAACATTCAAAAAACTAAGATCATGGCATCTGGTCCCATCACTTCATGGGAAACAGATGGGGAAAAGTGGAAACAGTGACAGATTCTATTTTCTTGGTTCCAAAGTCACTGCAGATGATGACTGCAGCCATGAAATTAAAAGATGCTTGCTCCTTCAAGAAAAGCTATAAAACTCAGGCAGTGTATTAAAAAGCAGAGACATCACTTTGCTGACAAAAGGCCCATACTGTAAAAGCTATGGTTTTTCCAGTCATGTATGGATGTGAGAGTTGGACCATAAATAAGTCTGAGCACCAAAGAATTGATGCTTTTAAATTGTGGTGCTAGAGAAGACTCTTGACAGTCCCTTGGACAGCAAGATCAAACCAGTCATTCCTAAAGGAAATCAACCCCGAATATTCATTGGAAGGACTGATGCTGAAGTTGCAAGTTCTAACACTTTGGCCACCTGATGTGAAGAGCTGACTCAATGGAAAAGACTCTAATGCTGGGAAAGATTGAGGGCAAGAGAAGGGAGTGACAAGAGGATGAGATGGTTGGATGGCATCATTGACTCAATGGACATGCTGCTGCTGCTGCTAAGTTGCTTCAGTCATGTCCAACTCTGTGCGACCCCGTGGATGGCAGCCCACCAGGCTCCCCCGTCCCTGGGATTCTCCAGGCAAGAACACTGGAGTGGGTTGCCATTTCCTTCTCTAATGCATGAAAGTGAAAAGTGAAAGTGAAGTCGCTCAGTCATGTCCAACTCTTAGCGACCCCATGGATTGCAGCCTACCAGGCTCCATCCATGGGATTTTCCAGGCAAGAATACTGGAGTGGGTCACCACTGCCTTCTCCACATGGACATGAGTTTAAGCTAACTCGCAAGATGGTTAAGGACAGGGAAGCCCGGCATGCTGTAGTGCATGGGGTTGCAGAGCCGCACATGACTTAGCAATTGAAAACCATCTTGTTTAGACGTAGGATTACTCAGAAGCTTCTGAGTAATTTATTAGTTTCACATTTTTATATATCCTTTTAATTATTTTTTTCTAATAGCTCTTTTCTATAATTTTGATTATAAGATTGCAAATATGCTTAGTAAGCTAATAAAACAACTAACAATCACACTAAATCATTTCTTTCTATAAACTTTTTCTCATTTTCACTTTTGGACCATTGTTTCATACTGAAGATTTAAATATTCCTCTAATGCACTCAGTTAAGATGTCATAAATTTTATCTTTTTCCCATAACATTTATTTTTAAAGGCAAGAAATCAAAACACATTTAGAAGTATAAATGTCAAACTTAAAATTAAACATTCATTTGAAAAATGTATATTTTATTGTATAGGGATAATTTGAGTCCCCTTCAATATAGAAAAACAAAATAAAACTTTAGCTATAATATATTTAAATTTATTTTTTGAATTAGCACCTGAGAGTTAATGGAATACAGAAAGTTTCAGTTTGTGCAAAAACTTGTTAAATCATTTTCTTTTTTCCAAATGTATAAATGGCTTAGGGAAGCCAACTTCATTAGATAGTATGCTCTTAGGTTTTAAGGTTTTATTGGTCCACTGCATGCTACCTATTCTACTAAAATTTAACAAGAAAATCTTATTATGAGAGAAGTGATGCACATGGAGTAATAAAGATTACAAGGTGAAATCAACAACAAAATGGAAAGGCAACATACTGAATGGAAGAAAGTATTTACAAATCATGTCTTATTAGGAGTTAATATCCAAAATATATGAGAACTTACTAGGTACTGCTGTGGTAAAGAATTCACCTGCCAATCCACGAGACACAGGAAATGCAGGTTCAATCCGTGGGTTAGGAAGAGCCCCTGGAGTAGGAAATGGCAACCCACTCCAGTATTCTTGCCTGGAAAATTTCATGGACAGAGGAGCCCGGTAGGCTGTAGTTCATGGGTTCACAGAGTTGGACATGACTGAGCGATTAAGCATGAGCATCATGCAAAATATATAAAGAAATCATATAACTTTACAGAAAAAAACCCACCACCAACAACACAACAATTTGATTAAAAAAATAGGCAGAGGATCTGAACAGACATTTTTCCAAAGAAGACATCCAAATGAACAACAGGTACATGAAAAGATGTTCAAGATCATTAATTATTGAGGAAATGTAAATCAAAACCACAATGAGCTATCACCTCATACCTCATTCATGTCAGAATGACTACTGAAAGAAAAAAGAAGAAATAACCAGTGTTGGTGGGGATGTGGAGAAAATGGAACCTTTGTGCCACTACACATGGAATGTAAATTGGTGCAGCTTGTATGGAGGACAGTATGGAGGTTACTCAGACATTACAAATAGACCTACCATATGCTACCACAATTTTGCTTCTGTATATTTATCTGAAGAAACGGAAAATACCAACTCAAAAAGATATATGCACCCCATTTTCACAGCCTCATTATTTACAAATTGAAGATATGGAAAAAATCCAAGTGTCCACCTAAGGATAAATGAATAAAGAAGATGTAGTATCTATATAAACAGTGTAATACCATTCATTCAATGTAATAGCCATAGAAAAGAGTGCATTGGTCGGCAGTTCTCTGGTGGTTCGGATGATAAAGAGTCTGCCTGCAGTGCGGGAGACCCCAGTTTGATCCTTGGGTTGGGAAGATCCCCTGGAGAAGGAAATGGCAACCCATTCCAGTATTCCTGCCTGGAGAGTCCTATGGACGGAGGACCCTTGCAGGCCACAGTCCATAGGGTCGCAAAGAGTTGGACACGACTGAGTGACTTCACTTTCACTTTTAAAGAAAAGAATGAAATCTAGCCATTTGTAACAACATGAAGAACTCTTCAGGGAATTACAGTAACTTATACATACAAAGAACAGATTGTTGAAGTGCAAAATGGGTAAAGGCATTCAAAAAAAATAAACTTTCAGTTATAAAATAAATAAGTCATGGCAATGTAATGTACAGCATGATGACTAGAGTTAATAATACTGTACTGCATATTTGAAAGTTGCTAAGAGAGTAGATCTTAAAAGTTCTTATCACAAGGAAAAAATTCTGTAACTATGCATGGTGATGGATGTTAACTAGATTTATATCAACTAGATAAGTTTTGCAATATACACAAATAGCAAATAATTTTTTACACCTGAAATTAATGTTTATGTCAAGTATGCCTCAATAAAAAATGGACTGCAAAAATTATTCTGAGAAATTTCAAGGACAAATCAAGCTTTAATGTTGAACAACCTTTCTCTTTCAAATCTGAGAAAACATTGCTTCCTGTTTTGACGTATACATGTCTTTGCCAACATGCTAAAATGTTTCTCTTCCCAATTCCCACTTCTAGCATTCCTCCCTTTGCTACCAATTTTCTATGTAATTTGGTAGAGGACTGATGCCTGATGAAGAAAACATAATGCCTTTTGACTTTCTTTTAGAAAAACACTCCTTACCCCATGTACAACAAGAACTAGAAAGTGTAATCTAAACACAGATGGCCTCTTCATATGAGATTTCTCCATCTCCCTTTTCAGACCAAAAGACACTTTGAAATGATGAAAACGGAACTGGCAAAAAGAAGTATAATTCTTATGCCAAGAATGTTCAGGCAACCACTTCACTCTAATACAGTGTCTCTGAAAAAGAGGAAAATGGCCTTTTTTGGACCCCCGACAAGGAAGGAATCCTGAGAAAAAAAAGCAGCAACCTTTGACTACCCACTCTTCAACTCTTGGGCAGCACTCATTCATGATGTTTCAGAGTACAAACAATCTTCCAAAACGCAACAGTGCAAACCTTGAACAATCTCTTTGGGAAGTTAGGACCTCAGGAAGGCAGAGGCAGAGTTCTTGCAGAGTCTTCTTTGGAAAGGAATAGCACACTTTATTTTTATGTACACATCTTTTTCTCTGTATATGAAACCTTCTGAAGGGAAATGTGATTTTATTTCCAGCCAAGTCTCTGATTCAACTTCTAGGTCTCACACTCACACTGAAGCAATCCTCTCTGTCAGCTAGCTCAATATTCTTTCCCAAAGATGTTACAGGTATGGTTTGAAGTCTCCTTTTGAACTCTGTAATTATTAAACCATCATCTGGATGGTTTCCTAGCAGTAGCTTGGATTTGTCTGATCCATCTCCTTAGATTCTTATTTCTCCACTTGCTAAACTGTCTGTTCTTTCACTATGGCCCTGTGCATTGGTATCATCACTTGTATGATCAGTTCATTTTCCCCTGAATAATCTCAATAATAATTTAGGCTGAAAAAAAAAGCAAAATTAGCTTGCTACTTTTAAACTCAACTCCTGTGACTCTGTACATAAATAAATCTACACTATTATTTTGAGGAATCATGCTGTGGGAGATTGAGTTCAACTCCTATTCACTATGTTCAATCTTTTTATTGTTTCTGTCACAGACGTTTGGAAATGGAAAAAAAAAAAAAAAAGAATGATTTGAAATAGTTTCACCTGAACTTAGGAAGTGTAAATCACTCAAAATCCTACCGTTTGTGGCACAGTAACAGCAAAGTCTCTGAAGGATTATGAGAAAAGGGTGGGAATTTCTGGACACTAGGGAAGGCATTTGTACTTGAGGAAGAAAAACCATGTTTTATTCCTAACTACCCTATAAGAGGTCTTGTGTAGCCCCAAGATGGTTTAGGTATACTGTAGTTTGCCCAGAAATTGCCCTATTGCTCTTACTCCACAAGTACATGCCAAGGCAGGGATTTCCATTTTCAATTCCAACCCCACAAAGACATAATAAACATGCTAACAGCACAGACAGCTGTTTCTTTGGCTTAAGGATTTGTGCATTACTGTGGTTTGTGAGTTTATCAACCTGAGTTTTTATGTAACAAAAACATATTAACTAATTTGATATTGTTTCTGTTTAATTTTCATATTCAAATATAGCTATGGTTAAAATAATATTTGGTAGAGAGTGTAAGTAAGGTGAGTTACACTTCTACTTGATCTCTTCCTAAACGGGAAGCCCTAGGGTGTAGTGTAGGTGTGTTTTCAGGATGTAGGAAAGAGAAGTAAAATAACACATTGGTTGCTCTAAGCGACTGATTTTATATTTGTGTGAAAGTAAGCTGAAGGAAATTATGAAATTCCTTTCCCAGGAGATCTTTCATAGTATCCTGGGTTGCATCTGCTGAGATCTTTATGACAAATTTTGCCTACAGGCAGGGTAATGGATTTTGAAGATCTTTCATGGAATTGTACACCCCCAAGAGTATGTGAAATTGAGTTCAGAAATTGAAAGAAACTAGGGTTCAGAAAGTCTATTCTCTTCAAGTAAGTTAGGTCTCTGACCTTGGATTTTGGTTTTTTCATCTGTAAAGTTATTGGTGCTAGAACAGATCAGTGATTTTTTACTATTTTTTGGTGTATAACACAACCCTGTGTGTTGGGGGCGGGGGTGGATTATGGATTTTTTGAAGGCTGTCCATTTATTCTCTGGGGTCCATGGATCTTATGTTAAATTCTAGAATTAATGATTTCTGAGGTACCATAGAGAATTTTGATTTCTCTATTTTAAACGCACTGAGAGTATTAAAAACAAATAGGAGACATCTGTTCTTAGAATGTGACAATGTTGTGTGGAAGACAGTGAACACATACAGAAAAGACCTAGTTAAGCTTCCACGTTGATGGGCATATCATGGGACAGAATACACACCGCACACAGGAGAACACAGAGAATAGAGAAACAGAGTCAGAAAGAGGAAAGCAATGCAAGCAGATTCAAGTCAAGAAACAATTCTGTTTATGGTAGAGGTAAGGGAGAACAGGAAAGTGAACAGTCACAAACTCAGAAGCACCGTAAGAAATGTCAGGCACATTTTTTTCCTTCTGTAACTTAACTGTGTTGAACCTTCCTTTTAAAGTCATCTAGTTTAAAAAAGGGTTGAATTAAAACAGAAAGAACACGAGACCCTGTAACACTCAAAGACTCAGACAGACAGGAGGTAGGACAGGCATTGGTCAGGGACTTACATGTCAGGTGATCTCCACCTTGGAAACGAGGCTATCATGGCTTTTGGGCCATTCACCGTTTTCTCTCTTCTTCTGCTTAGTTGTCTTCTCCAGCCAGACGCACATCAGCTCCTTCTCCAGGATGGCTTGAAAGACCAAGGCCTCCACTCGGGCCAAGCTCTGGACCCCGGTCATCTCCTCCTTTGACACCTTGAGTTTCTCTTTTGCGGTCTTCAGCGCTTGATACCTTTTCAATTCATACAATGAAATTCTCAACACTAGTCTTCAGCGAGTCTCATGCATGCAGTAGCCTTTGATCATCGCATTCTATTTCTCAAATAGCTTGAAGAGGTCAGAGAAAGATTCTCTCGTGGAGTTCAGGCCTCTTTCAGGGCCTTCTACATCTCAGCTTTGCTGGGTTTTCTCACTGCCTGGTGCGTGATCCGCTTGAACCCCGCCATGATCTTCCCCGCCTCCAGGTCCTCCACACGGCGAAGGACCTGCGGGGCCACTGGGCGCTCCAAGGAGGTCAAGTTCCAGCCTCGCGACTGCAGGCGGGCCTTGTAAGGAAGATGCCTCTTGGTCTCGCGAGAGGTGGGTTTCGGCGCCCGCTGGGCGATCTCTCATGGCTGCTCTTCAGGAGTGGTCAAGCTGGAGGTATAAGGAGATTCCTCAGGTTAATTCTTAAACGAGGGAGTCACAAACTGCTCCAGAAAGTCCAGGTTGGCCGGAACCCGGCATTCGGCTGGGTCTTGGAGGTGCTCCTGGGTCAAGCGGGACATATCAGACGTGACTGCGGTGAGAGCAGGCGCAGCCCATGCACTCAGTTTCCCTGCTCGCCCGCCGCCCCTGCGATGCAGAACGTGGTCTTACCACCGAGTCATGTCCGTCCGCTGAGGCTAAGCCAGAGCCACTTCCTCACAGGTGAGTCTCTGAGGCCACAGGCCCAGAGTTTCGTTCCTCTGCCACGGCCAGGCCGCCCCTCTTTGAGGGCCCGGCTGCTCTGCCACCTTCGAATGGGTTGGTTTGGGTCGTCCAGAGTGTCCCAGTCCAGTTTGTCGGCCCTTGTTAAAGGGTCCCGGAAGTCTCATCCGCCTCCTGGGGTCTTTTCCGGCCTCGCCTTCTGGCGTTGGGTCTCTTCCTTGGCTGCCTTGGTCCGGGTGGCTTCATCAGAGGAGTCAAATTATGGGCTGATGGGCCCACTGCTTAAACCATCGGCCGGTTGGCCATTGGCCGCTTCTTGCTGAGGACTTGGGGACCCGGCCCCTCCAGGGTTCAGAGGGTGGGCGGGGGCTGTGTTGTCAGGACCGGAAGTGACCTGGGGTCGGCTAGGCACGTCTTCAGGGAGCGCTCCACCAGGCATGTTTTGATCAGAAAGTGGGAAGTTCTTTTCTCTTCTAAATAAGAAAGAGAATACGTTCTTGAATTTCCTTGAAGATCCGACCGAGGGATTTAATTTAATTGCTTGACGGTAAAGTACAGCTATTAGCTGCAAGGTAAATTGCAAGGAGGTGGTGATAGGAAATACTTTTGGAGAAAATTCTGTACAGGCAGGAAAAAAATGAGGATAACATACTATGTAGAACGCTCCTTTAATGGTCAAGGGAAAAGGTAATAATGACATACCGAACAGTGATTATGCCTGCAGAACTAGGGAAAAAAAAAACCTGATCAAAGAATATCATTGCAAATAATAGGAGAAATATGGTAATGCATAAGAGAAAAATGAAAAGGTAAAAACTAAGGTAAGCCCAATAAACCCATAATTCACCATTGTGGCAAAAGCCTTGAAGGTGATGAGGACTTTAGGTCCAGTCTAGCCTCAGCTTTTAAAGTACATGCTTACTCATTAAGTCGTGTCCAACTCTGCTACTGTAACCTGCCAGACTCCTCTGTTTCTGGGATTTTTTTCAGGCAAGAACCTTGGAGTGGGTTGCCACTTCCTCCTCCAGGGGATATTCTCAACAGAGGGATCAAACCGGCGTCTTCTGTATCGCCTGCGCTGCAGGCGGATTGAGCCCGTTGAGCCATCGGAAACCCTTTATAAAGTGGTGAGTTCTGGAGTATTGATGTGTTAAGGGGCCATTCCAGTAGTGAATTCTTGCAACAACTGTCACAGAAGTGAGACATCTCTGATTCAAGACAGATTCAAAAAATGTATGTCTATCAGAAAACTGATTTTTTTTTTAAACTTCATGAGTGTTCTGACATGTTCATTTAGAATTTATTTTAGAGTTTAAATTTTTGTTCTGTAAAATAGATATTGTTTTCCTAGAATTGAAGGCTGATCATTTAGTCAGCAACTAGTTCCTTCTGAACAGATAAATACACTCATTGCAAGAAAAATTCCTTCAATTTATAATGTTTCGTAAAATGAAAATAAGCTTTTTGTCTTTAGTAAAAGCATTAAGGTACAAGTTATTAGGAGAAACTTTACCAGTTCTTAAAGTGAGAGAGTTAACTTTCCATATTGAATTTTTTCCCACATCAGTTGTGAACTGGGACATATTTTGCCGTATGATAGTTACGTCTAGTTTCTACTTGAATATAGTTTTGGAACCAAGAACACCCTTCAGGCAATAGTATTTCTATTTAAACCTGTGTTGAAAATATCCACATAATATGAATATATAAAACAAAATATCAGTGTCTTTAAAAAACTAATTTCTCAGTGTCTTAAGGATAGTCTTCAGCACATTCTTGAAGGGTTAGTGGTTGGTAGAGAGACTACATGGGATAAATATACTCCAATGGGTAGAATACCCTACATATTCTAGTTTTTTTTTCCTTACACCATTCCAAAGAATTTTTGATATCACCATTCTTTGTAGTTAAGGTCAATATTGAGTCCAGGTTTTATCAAAAACAGTCAGGCAAATAAATTGGAACCACTCAACTGCTTGAGTTTGCATATTGAATTCAGACTCTCTAGTAAATGCATATGTGTATTGATAAACTCAACTCAGTTTGAGATTATGTTATTCCCTGTTTGGTTTAGTTCCCTGATAATCTATTCCCATGTGCATCCTCCAGATTATATACATACATATGTACATATATATGTATATATATATATGAAATTACAAAATTTGGCAGTTATTTTTGGATATATAAACCCTCTGTTCTCAAGTTTGACTATGTAATTGGCCCTCAAGGCATTCTGGAAATGATGGGCATGGGTATTTTCTGTTGGCTAGAGATGGTGGTGGGAGTTTCTGTGTAAATTTGGTACCAAATTTCAGTGGGGAGACCAGAATCCCAGAGTGTCAGAGGCTGACTATTGGGGCAGAGACTTTAGTTACTAAGGTAAGGGGGGAAGTGTATCTTGGTAGGCTGCATGACTGGATGATAATACAAATCTCTGACCTTGAGAGATATTTGGTGATGATACCCCATCATCCGGTTTCTAAGTCCACATCAATAAGTAGCCCTCTAAAATCTAACTAACCTGTGTAAACACAAATATAGTCTTCTCTTCTCTTTTTCATATCTTTCCCCAAATGTTACCTTTTCTCTGAAGCCATCCAGCCATCCTATTTCATGTGTGCATACCCCTACCCATATCTTTATATTCTTCAAAGTGCATATTGTATCCATCTCCCTTAATATAACAGAGCTCTTGGAAACAGAGAAGTTGACTACTCCTGAGAATGGACATAAAGCAGGCCCAGTTTTAGTGAGGTACTCTTTAAGGACACACAATTTAGGGGACACTAAAAAACTCAGTCATCAAGGTAGAAAATATTTTAATGTAAAAATTAAAAAAGCATCATTAATGCAAAATAACCCATGGTGAATAAAGTATCCTACCTTAAAGAAAGACAGGAGTCATAATAATATCATATTGAGCATATTAGAAACCTAGGCAAAAGGGAAAAAACAGAAATACTGATCCAGTGGTGCAGACTTTTTACAGTTAAGTGTGAGTTGCCGCACCTTATCCCCGTACCATTAAGAAAGAAGCAATGTTTGGATAACATCTTTAGATTTTGGAGGAGACATATAACTCTTTTGGGTGAATTTCTCTGACTTGTTTACTGGATTGTTGCCAAAGCTACCAACTTTCAGTCAAGCTCAGCGTGAGAGAGGTTTTCCTACCTGGATCTAGCTGTTCATGCTTCCCAGGTCTTGGGGAATTGGTATTACTATCATGTCTGTGGCAGAAAAGGATCTCCATGGAGCTGGTGACAAACCCTGAGAGACCGTTAGATTTTGGAGCAAAGCCACTAATTTGTTGTCGAATAATTATTCTCTCCTTCTATCCGTGAATTTTGGCAATGTGCATCTTTCAGTTTAGAGATGTAAATGTGGTCCACAGGCTTTCCCAGCCTTTTGTGCAGCTAGAATGTCTGCATGTGAATGAGGATCTGTCAACCAGATATTCTTACCCCAGATTTTGATTTAGGATCAAATGACTGAAAGGTGTAGATGCCACATACAGTTCATTTTGCCGTGGGAAGAGGGGAGCCTTTAATTTCCAGGGTCAATAGAAGTAGCTAAAGTTCTAATGACAGTACCAGGGTGTGCTCACTGATGGCGGTAGAGGCTGCCTCACTGAACAGTTCTGCACTGTGGTATTGGGGTTTGCACAGCCTCCAAACCTAATTATCTGGCCTTTCTAGAAGTTGTGTGAGCTATCCAATGCACTTTAATTTCTTTTCAGATTAAATTATTAAAAGATGGTTTCTGTTACGATTCCAAGTTTTGGTTTATATACTAATATATGAATCCTGCCAAATGATGAAAAAATTCCAGTTTTAACCTTTAGAAGTTTGGTCTGTTAAGAGAAGATATGTTTTTTCTTTAACTAATTCCTGGAAACTTATGCATTTCTTATTTTCCTTCTTACTGTATGTAGTGACTTGCACATGTAGTGTGAATTACATACATACTAAATCACCTATTTTATTATATCCTAGATTCTTAACTTACCATCCATTCTGTATAAACAAATAAGGAGTGGGGGTATTTGAGGAATATTAGAGTGGGTAGCCATCTTTATAGCACTGAGAAAGTAACCCGAGGCAGGTGGTATGTATTAAATAAGGAAAATACATTTCCCTTGGAGAAACAGCCTATATTTTCAAGTGTGGTCTAGAATCTAGGATACCTCTTGAAGCAATAACTGAAGCTCTGCAGAATTGAGCCTCTTTGAGACGTTCACTGTCACCCATGGTTCACTACGGTTCACCAGGTGTGAGGAAGATTTGCAGGCACCTGGGATGAATGAGGCCAGATGTCTCGGCTTAGTCACAGACACCCTTTCCTTCTCCCCCTCTCAAGGAGATCTCTGTGATCTTTCTCTATGACTAAATCTGCCTGGCCTGGCTTTCCAAAGATGGTGTGATTTAAAGGGATAGATGCCAAGAAGAATAAAGGATGCTGGCAGGGATTTTGGAGCCAAAGGCAAGGTCTTCAATGCTGAATGAATCTGTGTGTCTGCTGCCTCAGTGACATAGGCATTTTGCAGTGAGAGAGGACGTCTTTTGGGGTGTATCCTACAAACCTTAGTGAAAACAGACTATGTTGCTTTCTGTTTGTTCCTTTATATTCAGCTACAAGTTTCAATAGCAACACAACTTCAGAGGCTGTAAAAACTGGTTAGTGAAGCTGATCAGGTGTGCCGAGGGAAACAAAAGCACAAACTAGTCAATAGAGAGCTTCATGCGGCTTATAAATGTGTCTCTCCTTCCTGTTCTTTTCCAGGGGATGAAAAACCATCGTGCCATGTAACTAGTACCAGAGGTGAGTGTCTTTCTTTCCTCCCTGGACAAGAAGAAACTGAAGTTCTGTTAATGCAACAAATAATTTAACATACTTTGAGTTTTAGAGGAGTAGGTTCTATCCCCCAACAAGAAAGATTTTTAGCCAGCAGTTTCAAGAGCAAACTGATAACTATGAGGATAAAACAAGTGGCACATTCCTGGGTGTGGCAAGCACCCATGTAAATGCATGCTTTTTAGAAATTCAACCCCAAAAGTAATAGGCCTGGGAGTGACTCTCACCTGCCTCAGACACAAAAGGCATTTTCCTTCCACCTATAAATGGCAACTTCTGTCAGCAGTGATTGCTTTTGGTGATGTTTCTACAATCACCAGTGTGAGCCACCTACATCTCTTGAATGACATCAGGTCAACAGCATACAGGATAATCATTGGAATTCATAGCTGGCATCAGAGCTGGGTGATCTCTTTCTGCATCCTCTTACCCTTGCCAAAGCAATCAAGTTAGTTCTGTTAACAGCCTGCCAAATCAGCCAGCCTAGTAAACTCTGTGTCTTAGAAAGGAACTCTAGACATTCATATTGGTTCATATTGTTTTTCTCCCCTCAGTGTGATCTTGGGAACCCTGCCAAGGGGTCTGATGGCTGTTGTCTGATGATGCCATATGAAGTCTTTAATAAGCTGACATTTCCTGTTGATGAGGTGCCATGTTTGAAGTCCAAACCAAACAGTGTTTAGGCTCTTTGGATCCCAGACTCTGATTTTGTCTCTTTCTGTTCCTTCTCTGGACTGAGTGGTCAGCTCTGCCCACCCTGTGTTCCTTCATCTCACCTTTGTAGATATGCAATACAAAGGTTAGATGGCAGGCACTGCCTTTCAGCAAGACTGAACCTACTGAAAGACCCTTGAGAGCAGAACAGCCTGGGCTGTGTTGCTGGCTTTGTTATGAGACCCGGAGGGGAGCATTGGCTGGAAGTGCTTCCTGTAAGAGGTGGAGGCTGTTTTCTGAGAAGGCAAATGGAAGCCTGTCAGTTGGGTTAAAGGAGAAGGCAAAAAACCTCTTTTCTCTCAAAGTTCTTGTGACTGCCAATTGAAACTTATGAGTAAAGAATCAACATGCTGAAGTTAAGGAAGTAAAAGTTGGGAGTAGGAAATACTCTTAAGAAAGAGTATTAAGAAAGAGTATTGCTAGCTCAGCTGGCCTAAACTCTCATTTGCAGTGTCTCTTACTATATTACAATCAATGGTAAATTGTATCCTCAGACCTAAAAATTCTCTGTAGAAGAATTTTAGAGTTTGATTTTGTTTCTTAAGAGTGTGAGTTAATTTGCACTGACAAGACTGCTCACCATTAGGGTAGCAGGCAACACGTCCACATCTGGGCAGACGTGGCCTGCACAGAGTCTCTGGCCACCTAGTAAGCTGTTGGGATCTTATGTGATATTGAAATCACAGGATATTATTTTGCTTTGTAGGTGGTAGGGGGTAGAATGAGGTGATATGTGAAGTGTAGGGAGAATCCAGGATCTCACCCCTTCCAAGATTTTAATGGTAACATACCTACTGTGTAACATCTTAAACAAGGTTTTATAATCCTAAAATGAAAACACTATAAGTTTCCCTCAACATTTTTCGCCAAAGTACTGTTATAAATTTAGGTGAGATCTTCTAGTTATCTCATTTCCCCCTCTTTTTTAGTGCTTTTCCAAGTGTCAGGAGATACGTTTGTTTTTATTGCAATGATAAATTAGTATTTCTCTTGAGGTTGATCATTTTCCAAGAAGTAATTGAAATTGAATTTTCTCTCTGTGGCTACATCAGGAAAACTGTTTTTGCTGAATGTAGCAGCATTAGCTGAATGGCTCATATGCTAATAATGCCAGGCAGTTTTCTCTAAATTTAAATCTATAGTCTACTCTCCATAGTTCTTTTTTTTTTTTCTTTTGGTATTGGTTTTAATGGACTAGTAAACCAAAATGCCCAGAAGAGTGAGACACAACTTAGAGACTAAACAACAACAACAAAAAGGATACAAGCAAGTAACATAAACTAGTAACATAAGTTACGTGTAAAAGACACTGAATATTCTGTATTGGTATTTGTTACCAGTAGGCAGGGGAAAATAGCAAGGGATTCATATATAAATAAATACTTAATTTTAACTTCAGAAAGGTGCGTACATAAGAGAAAGAACCCTAATCCCCAGAGGAGAGAACTGATAAGAACAGTACTTAAAATCAGCCTTGGGAACAGATATCATGGAAAGGCCACAGACCTAGAAGAAACTTGAGAACGTTGTCTCAGCAACAGAGTAGACTAGAAACAGAAGAATGAAGCCAAAGTTAGCCCCGTAGATGAAAATAACCAGGATGTACTGGTAACTGAGCCTCAAACACTGCATGGAAATAGGACTTATTGCTGGATCATGAATCCTGAATCTGATCAGCCACAGAGATCTGAGTAATGTGTGGCACGTGGGCACCAGGAGTGACAACTGAACCGCAGAATTTTTGGTCAGTGAGCTATCATTCATTTTCACATTCTGCTATATGAGTGGGTAGAGAAATGAAGCAGATATATTTTTATTGCTTCTTTGATCTTATTACAAATTTAATATATGTTAATTATATTTTTAATTAAAAATGAGGAACAACAGAAAGAAGGAAATTACCCATATCTATATTTCATATACATCTCACAAGTATTCAAAACTCAGCATGGCCTACATTGAACTAACTGTCGTCAAATCTACTCTACAAAATACAGTCCCTGGTCTTACTGATCCTGCTGTTTAGTTACCCAAACCAGATACTTACCATTAATTCATGATTTCTCTTTTTCCTTACTCAACACCAAGTTGTATTAATTTAATTATCTAAATTTTTCTGGAATTCATTTTTTTCTCCTCATAATCCTGCTACTGCTTTAGTTTGTAGGCATATTATGTCTCACATAAGTGATTGCCATAATTTCTTATTGATCTGCCTATAGTAAGTCTCCTTCTTCTAAATCCATTCCAGTCAGTGTTGCTGGATTTTCTAAAGAAAATATTTGCAAATGATGCAACAGACAAGGACTCAATTTCCAAAATATGCAAACAACTTATTCAGCTTTGTATTAAAAAAAACAAAAAGCCCAAATAACCCAATCAAAAAAGTGGGCAGAAGACCTAAATAGACATTTCTCTAAAGAAGACAGATAGATGGCCAACAGGCACATGAAATGATGCTCAACGTCACTAATTATTAAGAAATGCAAATCAAAACTACAAAACCTCACTCCAGTCAGAATGGCCATCATCAAAATGTCTACATATAATAAAGCAATTGGGGAGGGTGTGGAGAAAAGGGAACCCTCCTACACTGTTAGTGGGAAGGTAAATTGGTGCAGCCACTATGGAGAACAGTATGATTACTTAAAAAAAAAACAACTGAAAGTAGAGCTACCATATGATCCAGCAATCTCACTGGACGCATATCTGGAAAAGATGAAAACTTTAGAAAGATACATACACCCCAGTGTTTATAGTAGCTTTATTTGCAATATCCAAGACATGGAAGCAACATTAAGTGTCCATTCATCTGTGTGTGTGTGTGTGTGTGTGTGTATATACATATACATACATATATATATGTATATGCACATATACACACACACCTATATGTATATGCAATGGAATATCACTCAGCCATAAAAAAGAATGAAATAATGCCATTTGTAGCAGATGGATGGACGTAGAGATTATCATACTAAGTGAAGTAAGTCAGACAAAGACAAATATCATATGACATCATTTATATGTGGAATCTAAAAAATGATACAAATGAACTTATTTACGAAACAGACTCACAGACATAGAAAATGAACTTATGGTTATCAAAGTTCAGGAAGTGGGGAGGCATAAATTAAGAGTATGAGAATAACATATACACACTACCATATGTGAAATAGATAAACAATGAAGACCTAGTGTATAGCACAGGGAATTATATTCAATATCTTGTAACAATCTAGCATGGAAAAGAATCTGAAAAGAATATGTGTATGTGTATAACTGGAGAAGAAAATGACAATCCATTCCAGTATCTTTGCCTGGGAAATTCCATGGACAGAGGACCCTGGAGGACTACAGTCCATGGGGTCTCAAAGAGTCGGAAATGAGTTAGTGACTAAACAACAGCATATGTTTAACTGAATCCCTTTACTGTATACCTAAAACATTGTAATTCAACTGTCAGTTCAGTCGCTCAGTTGTGTCCGACTCTTTCTGACTCCATGGACTGCAGCATGCCAGACCTTCCTGTCCATCACCAACTCCTGGAGTTTACTCAAACTCATGTCCACTGAGTCAGTGATGCCATCCAACCATCTCATCCTGCATATATCAATAAAAATTACAATGGTGATTGTATTTTTGTGTGTACTTCAGTTTTTTATTAATTGGCTAGACATAACAAACTAGCTTTCCACATGCTTAATTTATCAGTGCATTATATGTTTGGGCTGAGCCAAACATATAGGATATACCAGGGTTTTGCTATAAAAAATATTTCTTAATTTGACTACATTAAAATTAAATAATTTGATCATCAGAAAACAACAAAGAATGAAATGGCCAGCCACATAGGAGGAGATATTGGTAATTCATATTTCTGACAATGGATCATATTCAGAGTATGAACTTTTCCCAAAATTCAATTTTAAGAGTCATCCAGCATATAAATGAATATAAATGAAACAGTCATTGCACAATAGAGGATATTCCAACAACCATTAAACGTAGCAAAAGAGACACAGATGTAAAGAACAGTCTTTTGGACTCTGTGGGAGAAGGCGAGGGTGGGATGATTTGAGAGGGTAGCATTGAAATGTGTATATTATCATATGTGAAGCAGACCACCAGTCCAGGTTTGATGCATGAGACAGGATGCTCAGGGCTGGTGCACTGGAATGACCCTGGGAAATGGATGGAGAGGGAGGTGGGAGGGGGGTTCTGGACGGGGAACACATGTGTGCCCGTGGCTAATTCATGTCGATGTATGGCAAAAACCAGTACAATATTGTAAAGTAATTAGCCTCTAATTAAAGTAATTTAATAAAGAGAAAAGGAGCTCAAAAGCACAGAAAACGACTAGCCAAAGATCAGTGTGACTAAGATGAAAATTCCAGACCAACTAAGAGAGAAGATGAGGCAATAGAATGTTCATACACTGTTGGTGGAGAAGTGAATGGGTAAGCAACATTTTTACCAATCTGTTGTATGCCGCCATTTCATAAGCTGAATATATTCATATCTTATGATAGCAATTCTACTCTAGATACATACACAGTAGAAATTCGTAAAAATATTTATCAAAGACAACCCAAATGTCCAGCAACAATAGAATGAATAAATCATGAAATATGAGAGTTAGAAAATTACTGTTACATTTCAAACATGAATGAATCTGAAAAACATAACAATAAGTGAAAGAAATCAGTTGCAGGAAGAGTCTATGTTGTATGATTTTACATAGGTGTAGTTCAAAACCAGATAAAACGAATCTGTTGTGTTATAAGTCAGGTCAGTAGTTAGTGTTTGAAAATGGGATGGCTAGTGATTAAAAGAGAGTTTAAGGGCATCTACTTAGGTTTTGGTAATATTCTGTTTCTGTCTCATTGCTTGTTACATGGGAGTGTTTACTTTGTGAAAATTCATTGAGTTTCATACTTTTCATTTTTTCTATTTATTTCCTTTAATAAGAAGCTGGAGAAAGTATAATTAAAAACATAAATAAATGAATATAGCCATACACTTGGATGAGACAGAGAACTCCTTCAAGAAACTTAATCAAAACCAGTTTTGTTCTTGTTTTTGACTGTATTTTCTTTGTACCTAATTCAATTTAAATATTTTTACCCTTATTGATTCATTTTCTTACATATATGTTATATTAAAGACTTTTCAAGGGCCTTTCCATGATCTTCTGTCCTTTTCACCATGTATTTTACAGTGGGAGAAACACTCATTGAATGACTGACAAATTACTTAAGCATCTTCTCTACTATATTAGCTAAAAAGGGGGGATTTTATAATGTGTTAGCATTTAGGTATTCACCTAATATTATGAAATCTCTATTCACAGGAATTTGTCACTAATTTATTCTGATATTAAAAGATGAATTGTAAAGAATAAAGAAATGTTTGTTCTTGAGTCATAGATAACACAGTATTACTGAACAAAATCAAAATATATATCATGGTACTTTCATCACTTTTTCTCTTCCTGTGGATTTAAAAAAGAAATTTAAATTTGACTCTTTGGGACTCCAGGGACTGTAGCCTGTCAGTCCCCCTGATCATGGGATTCTCCAGGCAAGAATACTGGAGTGGGTTGCCATGCCCTCCTCCAGGGGATCTTCCAGACCAAGAGATCGAACCTGCATCTCTTACATCACCTGCATTGGCAAGTGGGTTCTTAACCACTAGTGCCACCTGGGAAGCCCAAAATAAGAAATGACGTGTAAATTATCTGTGTGGTATTTATTAAGAAATAAAGAATGTGGAGAATTCAGTCATTGTATATAGAACACTCAAAAAATAACTGGAGCTGATAAACTTGAGATTAATAAATGTGAAATTCCAAGTGTAAAAATGAAAAAACTTGTACTTTTATCTAAGATAAAGAGGAAGAAATCATTATACAATTAACCCTTCTTAAGGGAAAAGTTAATTTCTGGGAGTTGCCAGTGACTTGCTTTATCACAAGATATTTATTGGATAAGCATATATTCATTCCTATTCTTAATAATAAGCTTTAAAAAATATGAAGAAGAATTCAGTCTGAAGATTACAATATCAACATTAAAAAGTCAGATATAAGTACTGAGGAATTTTGAAGAAGAGCTAGCAACAGGTAAGGATCGAATATTACCTGTTGTGTAAATCACATTTTATTTGTAGAACTTCGTGAAACTTTCATAATAAAATCTGAGACTCACCTAGTTTCGGTTTCAAATAAACCTGAAACTCAGGGAGGGTCAACAAAAGTTTTGCCAAGTTCATGAACTTCCATCAAATGTGGGCTGATTTTTTTTTTTTTTTTGGACGTTAGACCAGTCAGTAGTTTTCACTGTGTTTAGACTAGATTTCTTTAAAACTGAAAACTTCAGATGAAAAATAAAGGAAGCTAAAATGAAAACAGTCTTTGCTTAATTTTTATCAACTTAATCTGGTGCAATTTTTTCCTACTTCTTAAAAAGTTTTAAAGTCAGTTTTGACAGGGCAAAAAAACAGCTTAGTATGCTCTTCTATCTAAATAGAAAACAGGATTAATATTACTCATGATGGTACTTTTCACACACAAAAAAATAGGAGTGAACATAAGTGCTTTTATGTAATAATAATACTGATAGTTATTGTTCGGTTACTATTTTAAATACTATACAAATATTGTTTAATTCCTACTATGGTTCTCTGTGGTAGATCCTTTTATAGACAAATCTAAGGTTCAGTGAGAGGTAAAATATGAATTTGTTCAGTGTTTTTGCTTTTGAAGTTAAAGTTGACTTTATGAGCAGCCCAGACAATATAAGGCTGTTTACTTCTGTTAGTCCTCTGATAAGAATATTTCCGAGTCAGATGTTCTATAATCAGCCAGTTTTTCTTCTGCTCAGATTGTATAGAAAGAGAATCATTTATTAGTGATTTTCTGTAAGAACGACTAAAATGCAACATGGAAAAAAGCAGAGTACTAGTATCGTTGAATTCTCCCTGAATATCTTTGAGAGAGTATGACAGTTGATGGCAATTGGTATGAAGAAGAAGGTTTAGGTACTGACATACATAATGCATCAACTGAAGGTATAAATTACTTCTTGAAGTGGTCTAGTGTTCATAACAAAGATGCCTGAGTCTTGAGTACTATCTGCATAGTACATTTGTAATATTACAAAAGTATAGATGGCATGTGTCTGCCTGCAGTGTGGGAGACCAGGGTTCGATCCCTGGGTCGGGAAGATCCCCTGGAGAGGGAAATGGCAACCCACTCCAGTACTCTTGCCTAGAGAATCCCATGAACGGAAGAGCATGGTAGGGCTACAGTTCATGGGGTTGCAAAGTGTCAGATGCGACTGAGCAACTTCATTCAACTTCACTTAATAACCACTTAACATTTTTGTTCAATTCAGTTTTCTAATTGAGCTACAATCAACCAGCTGAAATATAATGCATACATGAATAGCTTAATACATATTTTTGAAAAATTGCTTTATAAATTTAAAAAGAAATTGCGCTTTGATTTGGACTTATTCCCTTTGGGATGCAGCATTCATAAATGGGAAGTATACAAAGACATATGTGCCATTTTTTGTAATTTATTTTTTTATTGAAGGATAACTGCTTTACAGAATTTTGTTGTTTTCTCTCAAACCTCAGCATGAATCAGCCAGAGGTATAAACATAGCCCCTCCCTTTTGGACCTCCTTCCCGTCTCCCTCCACATCCCACCCCGCTAGGTTGATACAGAGCCCTTGTTTGAGTTTCGTGAGCCATACAGCAAATTCCTGTTGGCTATCTATTTTACATATGGCAATGTAAGTTTCCATGTTACTTTTTCCGTATGTCTCACCCTCTTCTCCCCTCTCCCCATGTCCATAAGTCTATTCTCTCTGTCTGTTTCTCCATTACTTCCCTGTAAATAAGTTCTTCAGTACTATTCTTCTAGATTCCGTATATATGTGTTACAATACAATATCTATCTTTCTCTTTCTGACTCACTTCCCTGTGTATAATAGGTAATAGGTTCATCCACCTCATCAAAACTGACTCAAATTTTATATTCCTTTTTATGGCTGAGTAATATTCCATTGTGTATATATACCACTACTTCTTTATCTTCATATGTTGATGGACATCTAGGTTGCTTCCATGTTCTAGCTGTTGTAAATAGTGCTGCAATGAACAATGAAATACATGTGTCTTTTTCAATTTTGGTTTCCACGGAGTATATGCCTAGGAGTGGGATTGCTCAGTCATGTGGTGGTTTTATTCCTAGTTTTTAAGGAATTTCCATACCGTCTTCCATAGTGGTTGTATCAGTTAGCATTCCCACCAACAGTGCAAGAGCATTCCCTTTTCTCCACACCCTCTCCAGCATTTATTCTTTGTAGACATTCTGATGATGGCCATTCTCACCTGTGTGATATCTCATTGTGGTTTTGATTTGCATTCCTCTAATAATGAGCGATGCTGAGCATCTTTTCATGTGTTTGTTAGCCATCTGTATGTATTCTTTTGAGAAATATCTGTTTTGGTCTTTTCCCCACTTTTTGATTGGGTTGTTTGTTTTTCTGGCATTGAGATGGATGAGCTGCTTGTATATTTTGGAAATTAGTCCTTTGTCAGTTGTTTCATTTGCTATTATTTTCTCCCATTCTGAGGGTTGTCTTTTCACCTTGCTTATAGTTTCCTTTTCTGTGCAAAAGCTTTTAAGTTTAATCAGGTCCCACTTGTTTACTTTTGTTTTTATACCATTACTCTAGGAGGTGGAACATAGAGGATCTTGGTTTGATTTATGTCATCGAGTGTTCTGCCTATGTTTTCCTCAAAGAGTTTTATAGTTTCTGGTCTTATGTTTAGGTCTTTAATCCATTTTGAGATTATCTTTGTGTATAGTGTTAGAAAGTGTTCTAATTTCATTCTTTTACATGTAGCTGTCCAGTTTTCCCAGCACCATTTATTGAAGAGGCTATCTTTCCCTCTTGTATATTGTTGCCTCCTTTGTCAAAAATAAGGTACCCATAGATGCATGGGTTTATTTCTGGGCTTTCTATCTTATTCCATTGGTCTATATTTCTGATTTTGTGCCAGTACTACTGTCTTGATGACTGCAGCTTTGTAGTATAATCTGAAGTCAGGAAGGTTGATTCCTCCAGCTCCATTCTTCTTTACAAGGACTGCATTGGCTATTTGGGGTCTTTTGTGTTTCCATATGAATTTTGAAAGTTTTTGTTCTAGCTCTTTGAAAAAAGCCATTGGTAATTTGATAGGGATCAAATTAACTGTAGATTGCCTTTGGTTCAGTCATGTCTGATTCCTTGCGACCCCATGGATCACAGCACACCAGGCCTCCCTGTCCATCACCAACTCCTGGAGCTTACCCAAACTCATGTCCATTGAGTCAGTGATGCCATCCAACCATCTCATCCTTTGCCATCCCCTTCTCCTCCTGCCCTCAACCTTTCCCAGCATCAGGGTCTTTTCAAATGAGTCAGCTCTTTGCATCAGGTGGCCAAAGTATTGGTGTTTCAGCTTCAACATCAGTCCTTCCAGTGAACACCCGGGACTGATCTCCTTTAAGATGGACTGGTTGGATCTCCTTGCAGTCCAAACTCTCAAGAGTCTTCTCCAACACCACAGTTCAAAAGCATCAATTCTTTGGCACTCAACTTTCTTTACAGTCCAACTCTCACATCCATATATGACTACTGGAAAAACCATAGCCTTGACTAGATGGATGTTTGTTGGCAAAGTAATGTCTATGCTTTTTAATATGCTGTCTAGGTTGATCATAACTTTCCTTCTAAGGAGCAAGTGTCTTTTAATTTCATGCCTGCAGTCACCATCTGCAGTGATTTTGGAATCCAAAAAAATAAAGTCTCTCCCTGTTTCCACTGTTTCCCCATCTATTTGCCATGAAGTGAGGGTACCCAATGCCATGACCTTAGTTTTCTGAATGTTGAGCTTTAAGCCAACTTTTGCATTCTCCTCTTTCACTTTCATCAAGAGTCTCTTTAGTTCTTCTTCACTTTCTGTCATGAGTATAAGTTTCTTCATTTGGAAGTATAGTCATTTTCACAATATTGCTTCTTCCTACACAGGAACATAGACTCTCTCTCCATCTGTTTATGTTGTCTTTGATTTCTTTCATTAGTGTCTTATCATATTCTGTGTACAAGTCTTTTGTCTCCTTAGGTAAGTTTATTCCTAGATATTTAATTCTTTTTGTTGCAGTGGTGAATGGGATTGATTCCTTAATTTATCTTTCTAATTTATCATTGTTACTGTATAGAAATGTAAGTGATTTCTGTGTATTGATTTTGTATCCTGCACCTTTGCTAAATTCACTAATTAGCTCTAGTAATTTTCTGATCCTGTATTTAGCATTTTCTATGTACAGTATCATAACATCTGCAAACAATGAGAGCTTTCCTTCTTCTTTTCCAATCTGGATTCCTTTTATTTCTTTTTATTCTCTGATTACTGTAACTAGGACTTCCAGAACTATGTTGAATATTAGTGGCAAAAGTGGACACTGTTGTCTTGTTCCAGATCTTAGGGGAAGTGCTTTCAGTTTTTCACCATTGAGAATAATGTTTGCTGTAGGCTTTTCATATACAGTCTTTACTATGCTGAGGTAGGTTCCTTCTATGCCCATTTTTTGAAGAGCTTTAATCATAAGTGGGTGCTGAATTTTATCAAAGGCTTTTTCTACATCTATTGAGATGATCATATGGTTTTTACCTTTCAATTTGTTAATATGGTGAATCACATTGATTGGTTTGCATATATTGAAGAATTCTTGCATCCCTGGAATAAACCCAACTTGATCATGGTGTATGAACTTTGTGATGTGTTGCTGAATTCTGTTTGCTAAAATTTTGTTGAGGATTTTTGCATTTATTTTCATCAGTGATATTGGCCTGTAGTTTTTTTTTGTGTGTGTGGTCTTTGTCTGGTTTTGGTATTAGGGTGATAATGGCCTCATAGAATGAGTTTGAAGTGTTCCTTCCTCTACAGTTTTTTGAAGGAGTTTTAGAAGGATAAGCATTAGCTCTTCTCTCAATGTTTGAGAGAATTCTCTTGTGAAGCCATCTGGTCCTGGGCTTTTGTTTTTGGGAGATTTTTTATCACAGCTTAAATTTTGTTGCTTGTAATTGGGCTGTTCATAATTTCTTTTTCTTCCTGGTTCAGTCTTGGAAGATTGAACTTTTCAAAAATCTGTCCACTTCTTCCAGGTTATCCATTTTATTGCTGTATAGTTGTTCATAATAAGTCTCTTATTATCCTTTGTATTTCTCCATTGTCTGTTGTAATCTCCCCTTTTTCATTTCTAATCTTGTTGATTTGGTTCTTCTCTCTTTTTTTCTTCATGAGTCTGGCCAAAGGTTTGTCAATTTTTATTGTCTTCTCAAAGAACCAGGTTTTAGTTTTTATTAATCTTTACTTTGGTTTCTTTCATATTTTTTTCATTTATTTCTGCTTGGATCTTTATGACTTCTTTCCTTCTACTAATTTTTTTTGTTGTTTTTCCAGTTATTTTATGTATACAGTTATGTTGTCTATTGGATGATTTTTCTTATTTCTTTTTTTTAATAATGAATTACTTTTTTATTATTATCATTTTTTTCCATTTGTTTTTATTAGTTGGAGGCGAATTGCTTTACAATATTGTAGTGGTTTTTGCCATACATTGACATGAATCAGCCATGGATTTACATGTGTTCCCCATCCCGATCCCCCCTCCCACCTCCCTCCCCATCCCATTCCTCTGGGTCTTCCCAGTGCACCAGCCCTGAGCACTTGTCTCATGCATCCAACTTGGGCTGGTATTCTGTTTCACCCTTGATAGTATACTTGTTTCAATGCTGTTCTCTCAGAACATCCCACCCTCACCTTCTCCCACAGAGTCTAAAAGTCTGTTCTGTACATCTGTGTCTCTTTTTCTGTTTTGCATATAGGGTTATTGTTACCATCTTTTTAAATTCCATATATATGCGTTAGTATACTGTATTGGTCTTTATCTTTCTGGCTTACTTCACTCTGTATAATGGCTTCCAGTTTCATCAATCTCATTAGAACTGATTCAAATGAATTCTTTTTAATGGCTGAGTAATATTCCATAGTGTATATGTACCAGCATTTATTGCTTGTAGACTTTTGGATAGCAGCCATTCTGACTGGCATATAATGTTACCTCATTGAGGTTTTGATTTGCATTTCTCTGATAATGAGTGATGTTGAGCATCTTTTCATGTGTTTGTTAGCCATCTGTATGTCTTCTTTGGAGAAATGTCTGTTTAGATCTTTGGCCCATTTTTTTTTTTTTCTCCTTTATTTATTTTCTTTTCAGTGGGCTTTGTCATACATTGATATGAATCAGCCATAGAGTTACACGTATTCCCCATCCCGATCCCCCCTCCCACCTCCCTCTACACCCGATTCCTCTGGGTCTTCCCAGTGCACCAGGCCCGAGCACTTGTCTCATGCATCCCACCTGGGCTGGTGATCTGTTTCACCATAGATAATATACATGCTGTTCTCTCGAAACATCCCACCCTCACCTTCTCCCACAGAGTTCAAAAGTCTGTTCTGTACTTCTGTGTCTCTTTTTCTGTTTTGCATATAGAGTTGTCGTTACCATCTTTCTAAATTCCATATATATGTTTTAGTATGCTGTAATGTTCTTTATCTTTCTGGCTTACTTCACTCTGTATAATGGGCTCCAGTTTCATCCATCTCATTAGAACTGGTTCAAATGAATTCTTTTTAACAGCTGAGTAATATTCCATGGTGTATATGTACCACAGCTTCCTTATCCATTCATCTGCTGATGGGCATCTAGATTGCTTCCATGTCCTGGCTATTATAAACAGTGCTGTGATGAACATTGGGGTGCACGTGTCTCTTTCAGATCTGGTTTCCTCAGTGTGTATGCCTAGAAGTGGGATTGTTGGGTCATATGGCAGTTCTATTTCCAGTTTTTTAAGAAATCTCCAAACTGTTTTCCATAGCGGCTGTACTAGTTTGCATTCCCACCAACAGTGTAAGAGGGTTCCCTTTTCTCCACACCCTCTCCAGCATTTATTGCTTGTAGACTTTTGGATAGCAGCCATCCTGACTGGTGTGTAATGGTACCTCATTGTGGTTTTGATTTGCATTTCTCTAATAATGAGTGATGTTGAGCATCTTTTCATGTGTTTGTTAGCCATCTGTATGTCTTCTTTGGAGAAATGTCTGTTTAGTTCTTTGGCCCATTTTTTGATTGGGTCATTTATTTTTCTGGAATTGAGCTTCAAGAGTTGCTTGTATATTTTTGAGATTAATCCTTTGTCTGTTTCTTCATTTGCTATTATTTTCTCCCAATCTGAGGGCTGTCTTTTCACCTTACTTATAGTTTCCTTTGTTGTGCAAAAGCTTTTAAGTCATTAGGTCCCATTTGTTTAGTTTTGCTTTTATTTCCAATATTCTGGGAGGTGGGTCATAAAGGATCTTGCTGTGGTTTATGTCGGAGAGTGTTTTGCCTATGTTCTCCTCTAGGAGTTTTATAGTTTCTGGTCTTACATTTAGATCTTTAATCCATTTTGAGTTTATTTTTGTGTATGGTGTTAGAAAGTGTTCTAGTTTCATTCTGTTACAAGTGGTTGACCAGCTTTCCCAGCACCACTTGTTAAAGAGGTTGTCTTTTTTCCATTGTATATCCTTTCCTCCTTTGTCAAAGATAAGGTGTCCATAGGTTCGTGGATTTATCTCTGGGCTTTCTATTCTGTTCCATTGATCTATATTTCTGTCTTTGTGCCAGTGCCATACTGTCTTGATGACTGTGGCTTTGTAGTAGAGTCTGAAGTCAGGCAGGTTGATTCCTCCAGTTCCATTCTTCTTTCTCAAGATTACTTAGGCTATTCGAGGTTTTTTGTATTTCCATACAAATTGTGAAATTATTTGTTCTAGTTCTGTGAAAAATACCGTTAGTAGCTTGATAGGGATTGCATTGAATCTATAGATTGCTTTGGGTAGAATAGCCATTTTGACAGTATTGATTCTTCCAATCCATGAACACTGTATGTTTCTCCATCTGTTTGTGTCCTCTTTGATTTCTTTGATCAGTGTTTTATAGTTTTCTATGTATAGGTCTTTTGTTTCTTTAGGTAGATATACTCTTAAGTATCTTATTCTTTTTGTTGCAATGGTGAATGGTATTGTTTCCTTAATTTCTCTGTTTTTTCATTGTTAGTATATAGGAATGCAAGGGATTTGTGTGTGTTAATTTTATATCCTGCAACTTTACTATATTCATTGATTAGCTCTAGTAATTTTCTGGTAGAGTCTTTAGGGTTTTCTATGTAGAGGATCATGTCATCTGCAAACAGCGAGAGTTTCACTTCTTCTTTTCCTATTGGGATTGCTTTTACTTCTTTTTCTGCTTTGATTGCTGTGGCCAAAACTTCCAACACTATGTTGAATAGTAGTGGTGAGAGTGGGCACCCTTGTCTTGTTCCTGATTTCAGGGGAAATGCCTTCAATTTTTCACCGTTGAGGGTGATGCTTGCTGTGGGTTTGTCATATATAGCTTTTATTATGTTGAGGTATGTTCCTTCTATTCCTGCTTTCTGGAGAGTTTTAATCATAAATGGGTGTTGAATTTTGTCAAAGGCTTTCTCTGCATCTATTGAGATAATCCTATGGCTTTTATCTTTCAATTTGTTAATGTGGTGTATTACATTGATTGATTTGCAGATATTAAAGAATCCTTGCATTCCTGGGATAAAGCCCACTTGGTCATGGTGTATGATTTTTTTTACTATATTGTTGGATTCTGTTTGCTAGAATTTTGTTAAGGATTTTTGCATCTATGTTCATCAGTGATATTGGCCTGTAGTTTTCTTTTTTTGTGGCATCTTTGTCTGGTTTTGGAATTAGGGTGATGGTGGCCTCATAGAATGAGTTTGGAAGTTTACCTTCCTCTGCAATTTTCTGGAAGAGTTTGAGTAAGATAGGTGTTAGCTCTTCTCTAAATTTTTGGTAGAATTCAGCTGTGAAGCCATCTGGTGCTGGGCTTTTGTTTGCTGGAAGATTTTTGATTATAGTTTCGATTTCCTTGCTTGTGATGGGTCTGTTAAGATCTTCTATTTCTTCCTGGTTCAGTTTTGGAAAGGTATACTTTTCTAAGAATTTGTCCATTTCATCCAAGTTGTCCATTTTATTGGCATAGAGTTGCTGGTCTCTTATGATCCTGTGTATTTCGGTGTTGTCTGTTGTGATCTCTCCATTTTCATTTCTAATTTTGTTAATTTGGTTCTTCTCTCTTTGTTTCTTAATGAGTCTTGCTAATGGTTTGTCAATTTTGTTTATTTTTTCAAAAAACCAGCTTTTAGCTTTGTTGATTTTTGCTATGGTCTCTTTAGTTTCTTTTGCATTTATTTCTGCCCTAATTTTTATGATTTCTTTCCTTCTGCTAACACTGGGGTTCTTCATTTCTTCCTTCTCTAATTGCTTTAGGTGTAGAGTTAGGTTATTTATTTGGCTTTTTTCTTGTTTCTTGATGTAAGCCTGTAATGCTATGAACCTTCCCCTTAGCACTGCTTTTACTGTGTCCCATAGGTTTTGGGTTGTTGTGTTTTCATTTTCATTCATTTCTATGCGTATTTTGATTTCTTTTTTGATTTCTTCTATGATTTGTTGGTTATTCAGAAGCGTGTTATTTAGCCTCCATATGTTTGAATTTTTAACAATTTTTTTCCTGTGATTGAGATCTAATCTTACTGCACTGTGGTCAGAAAAGATGACTGGAATGACTTCAATTTTCTTGAATTTTCCCAGACTAGATTTATGGCCCAGGATGTGATCTGTTGTGGAGAAGGTTCCGTGTGCACTTGAGAAAAAGGTGAAGTTGATTGTTTTGGGGTGAAATGTCCTATAGATATCAATTAGGTCTAGCTGGTCCATTGTGTCATTTAAGGTTTGTGTTTCCTTGTTAATTTTCTGTTTAGTTGATCTATCCATAGTTGTGAGTGGGGTATTAAAGTCTCCCACTATTATTGTGTTACTATTAATTTCCTCTTTCATACTCGTTAGCGTTTGCCTTACATATTGTTGTGCTATGTTGGGTGCATATATATTTATAATTGTTATATCTTCTTCTTGGATTAATCCTTTGGTCATTATGTAGTGTCCTTCTTTGTGTCTTTTCACAGCCTTTATTTGAAAGTCTATTTTATCTGATATGAGTATTGTGACTCCTGCTTTCTTTTGGTCTCCATTTGCATGAAATATTTTTTTCCAGCCCTTCACTTGTAGTCTCTATGTGTCTCTTGTTTTGAGGTGGGTCTCTTGTAGACAGCATATATAGGGGTCTTGTTTTTGTATTCATTCAGCCAATCTTTGTCTTTTGGTTGGGGCATTCAACCTATTTACATTTAAGGCAATTATTGATAGGTGTGGTCCTGTTGCCATTTACTTTGTTGTTTTGGGTTCACGTTTATACAACCTTTCTGTGTTTCCTGTCTAGAGAAGATCCTTTAGCATTTGTTGAAGAGCTGGTTTGGTGGTGCTGAATTCTCTCAGCTTTTGCTTGTCTGTAAAGCTTTTAAATTCTCCTTCATATCTGAATGAGATCCTTGCTGGGTACAGTAATCTAGGTTGTAGGTTATTCTCTTTCATTACTTTCAGTATGTCCTGCCATTCCCTTCTGGCCTGGAGGGTTTCTATTGATAGATCAGCTGTTATCCTTATGGGAATCCCTTTGTGTGTTATTTGTTGTTTTTCCCTTGCTGTTTTTAATATTTGTTCTTTGTGTTTGATCTTTGTTAATTTGATTAATATGTGTCTTGGGGTGTTTCGCCTTGGGTTTATCCTGTTTGGGACTCTCTGGGTTTCTTGGACTTGGGTGGCTGTTTCCTTCCCCATTTTAGGTAAGTTTTCAGCTATTATCTCCTCGAGTATTTTCTCATGGCCTTTCTTTTTGTCTTCTTCTTCTGGGACTCCTATGATTCGAATGTTGGGGCGTTTCACATTGTCCCAGAGGTCCCTGAGGTTGTTCTCATTTCTTTTGATTCTTTTTTCCTCTCTGCTTCATTTATTTCCACCATTTTGTCTTCTCCCTCACTTATTCTATCTTCTGTCTCCGTTATTCTACTCTTGGTTCCCTCCAGAGTGTTTTTGATCTCATTTATTGCATTATTCCTTTTTAATTGACTCTTTTTTATTTCTTCTAGGTCTTTATTAAACATTTCTTGCATCTTCTCAATCTTTGTCTCCAGCCTATTTTTCTGTAACTCCACTTTGTTTTCAAGATTTTGGATCATTTTTATTATCATTATTCTAAATTCTTTTTCAGGTAGATTCCCTATCTCCTCCTCTTTTGTTTGACTTGGTGTTTGGCCCAATTTTTGATTGGGTCATTTATTTTTCTGGAATTGAGCTTCAGGAGTTGCTTGTATATTTTTGACATTAATCCTTTGTCTGTTGCTTCATTTGCTATTATTTTCTCCCATTCTGAAGGCTGTCTTTTCACCTTGCTTAAAGTTTCCTTTGTTGTGCAAAAGCTTTTAAGTTTACTTAGGTCCCATTTGTTTATTTTTGCTTTTATTTCCAATATTCTGGGAGGTGGGTCTTAGAGGATCCTGCTGTGATTTATGTTGGAGAGTGTTTTGCCTATATTCTCCTCTAGGAGTTTTATAGTTTCTCGTGTTACATTTAGATCTTTAAACCATTTTGAGTTTATTTTTGTGTATGGTTTTAGAAAGTGTTCTAGTTTCATTCTTTTACAAGTGGTTGACCAGCTTTCCCAGCACCACTTTTTAAAGAGGTTGTCTTTTTTCCATTGGATGTTCTTGCCTCCTTTGTTGAAGATAAGGTGTCCATAGGTACGTGGATTTATCTCTGGGCTTTCTATTTTGTTCTGTTCATCTATATTTCTGTCTTTGTGCCAGTGCCATAGTGTCTTGATGACTGTGGCCTTGTAGTAGATCCTGAAGTCAGGCAGGTTGATTCCTCAAGTTCCGTTCTTCTTTCTCAAGATTGCTTTGGCTATTCGAGGTTTTTTTTTTTTTTTTGTATTTCCATACAAATTGTGAAATTATTTTTTCTGGTTATGTGAAGAATACCGTTGGTAGCTTGATACGGATTGCATTGAATATATAGATTGCTTTGGGTAGAATAGCCATTTTGACAATATTGATTCTTCCAATCCATGAACATGGTATATTTCTCCCTCTGTTTGTGTCCTCTTTGATTTCTTTCCTTCTCATTTCTTGAGGTAGGATTGTATTGCCATAAACTTCCCTCTTAGAACTGCTTTTGCAGCATCCCATAGGTTTTTAATTTGTTGTGTTTTCATTGTCATTTGTTTCTAGAAGTTTTTTGATTCCCCTTTTGATTTTTTCAGTAACCTGTTGATTATTTAGAACCATATTGTTTAATCTCCATGTGTTTGTGTTTCTTACATTTTTTTTCTTGTAATTGATACCTAGTCTCATAGCCTTGTGGTCAGAGAAGATGCTTGGTACAATTTCAGTTTTCTGAAATTTGCTTAGGTTTGATTTGTGACCCAAGATGTGGTCTATCCTGGAGAATGTTCCATGTGGACTTGAGAAGAAGATGTATTCTTCTGCATTTGGGTGGAATTCTGTAAATATCAATGAGATCCATCTCATCTAATGTATCATTTAAGACTTGTGTTTCCTTATTAATTTTCTGTTTTGATGATCTGTCCATTGGTGTGGGTGGGGTGTTAAAGTCTCCTACTATTATTGTGTTACTGTCAGTTTCTCCTTTTATGTTTGTTAGTGTTTGTCTTATGTATTGAGGTGCTACTATGTTGGGTGCATAGATATTTACAATTGTTTTGTCTTCCTCTTGGATTGATTCCTTAATCATTATGTAGTGTCCTTCCTTATCTCTTAGAATCTTCTTTATTGTAAAGTATATTTTGTCTGATACGAGGATTCCTACCCCAGCTATCTTTTGCTTCCCATTTGCATGGAATGTATTTTTCCATTCTCTCACACAGACTATATGTGTCTTTAGGTCTGAAGTGGGTGTCTTGTATACAGCATGTATATATATATATATATATATATATATATATATATGGGTTTTTGTATACATTCTGCTAGTCTGTGTCTTTTGGTTGGAGCATTTAATCCATTTACTTTTGAAGTAATTATCAATATATATGTTCCTATTGCCATTTTCTTAATTGTTTGAGGTTGATTTTGTAAATTTTTTTTTTCTTTTCTTATATTCCTTGACTATATAGGTCCCTTTAACATTTGTGTAAGGCTGATTTTGTGATACTGAATTCTCTTAAATTTTGCTTGTCTGAAAAGCTTTTTATCTCTCCATCAATCTTGAATGAGATCCTTGCCAGGTACTGTAATCTTAGTTGTAGATTTTCCCCTTTCAATACTTTAAATATATCCTGCCATTCCCTTCTGGCCTGCAGTTTCTGCTGAAAGATCAGCTGTTAAGTGTAGGGTGTTCCCCTTGTATGTTACTTGTTGCTTCTCCCTTACTGCTTTTAATATTCTTTCTTTGTGTTTAGTCTTTGTTAGTTTCATTAGTATGTGTCTTGGCATGTTTCTCCTTGGGTTTATCCTGTATGGGATTCTTTCTGCCTCTTGGACTTGATTGACTATTTCCTTTTCCATGTTGGGGACTTTTTAAACTGTAATCTCTTCAAAAATTTTCTCATACCCTTTCTTTTTCTCTTCTTCTTCTGGGACCCCTATAATTTGAATGTTGGTGCCTTTGATATTGTCCCAGAGATCTCTGAGACTATCCTCAGTTATTTTCATTCTTTTCACTTTATTCTACTTTTCAGAATTTATTTCCACCATTTTATCTTCCAGCTCACTGATTCGTTCTTCTGCTTCAGATATTCTGCTATTGATTCCTTCTAGAGTGTTTTCAATTTCAGTAATTGTGTTGTTTGTCTCTGTGTGTTTATTCTTTAATTCTTCTCTGTCTTTGTTTATTGATTCTTGCATTTTCTCCATTTTGTTTTCAAAGTTTTTGAGCATCTTTACTATCATTATTCTGAATTCTTTCAGGTAGTTTGCCTATTTCCTCTTCATTTTTTTGGACTTCTGTGTTTCCAGTTTGTTCCTTCAGTTGTGTAGTATTTCTTTGCCTTTCATTATTATTTTTTTTAACTTATTGTGTTTGAGGTCTCCTTTTCCCAGGCTTCAAGGTTGAATTCTTTCTTCCTTTTGGTTTCTGCCCTCCTAAGGTTGGTCCAGTGGTTTGTGTAAGATACATATAGGGTGAGATTTGTGCTGGGTTTTTGTTTGTTTTTCCTCTGATGGGCAAGGCTGAGTGAGGTGGTAATCCTGTCTGCTGATGATTGGGTTTGTATTTTTGTTTTGTTTGTTGTTTAGATGAGGTGTCCTGCATGGGGTGCTACTGGTGTTTGGGTGATGCCAAGTCGTGTATTCAGATGGTTTTCTTTGTGTGATTTCTCATGATTTGATTCTCCCTAGGGTTAGTTCTCTGGTAGTCTAGGGTCTTGGAGTCTGTGCTCCCACTCCCAAAGCTCAGGACTTGATCTGTGTGCAGGAACGAAGATTCCACAAGTGGTTTGTTATGGCCTTAAGTGAGATTAGAAGAAATACCTAAACTTGAGAAACCAAAGATGAACCCCAGACAAATGGAAGTTACAAAATCAAGCAAATAATAATTAAAATAAGGGAATATACACACATACATATACACCCATGAGCAAAGTCAAAATAGTAAAAATAAATAAATAAATAAAGTACAGTAGATTGACCCAATGAACAAAGGTAACCAAAATTGATACCCACCAGTTAGGAACAAAACTAATTAAAAGCATAAAATGGAAAACAAAACTAAAGCAAGGTGCCAAGTGGGGACTAAAGCAATGTAAAGAAAGCTAATAAATATGTTGAAAAGGAAAGAAAAGAAAGAATAGATATGCAAAGTTAAATAGAGGTAGATGAAGAAGATTTATATACATTAAAGATTAACTGCAAGGGGAAGAGAACAGTAGGAAAGACAAAGGAATAAATGTAGAAAAAATATATTAGGTTTTAAAATATTAAGAATTAAAGTTATAAAAAAAAGAAAGGAAGAAAAAAAAAGCAGAAGAAGAAAGAAAAAAGAAATAAGAAAAACTCCACAGAACGGCAAAAGCCCAACATGGAGGCAGAGGTTTAAACAACAATAAAAAGTGTGACTGAATATACACATACACATATACACCCATAAGCAAAATCAAAACAGTCCAGCAAAAATAAAGTACAATAGATTGACTCGGTGAACAATGGAAACTAAAAATTATATATACCAGAACAAAACTAACTAAAGCACAAACTGGAAAACAAAACTTGAGTGAGGTTCCAATTGGGGAATAAAGCAATGAAAATAAAACTAACAAATACGTTGAGAGGAAAGGAAGAAAAAAAGGAAAGAATACATATGCAAAGTTAAGTAGAGGTAGATGAAGATTTGTATACATTAAATATTAACTGCAAGGGGAAAAGAGCAGTAGGAAAGGCAAACAAAGGAATAAATCTAGAAAGAATAACAATAGGTTTAAAAAATTAAAAATGGAAATTAGAAAAAGAGAAAAGAAAAAAAAAAAAGGAAAACCCCACAGAACTTCAAAAGCCCAATGTAGAGGCAGAGGTATATAACAACAATAAAATATATGACTGAGAATAAAAAAAGCTCAATGCTTAGTCAGATTTCATAGTGCCAATAAAATCGACAACCACGGTGGGGGTGGGCAGAGGTTAAAAATAAAAAAGAAAACAAATCGTAAAGAACCTACAGAGCAAGTCAAAACATAAGAATAATAAATGTTTCTCTTGAGTCACTGCTGTCAGAGTCCTTTTCCTCTCTGGAAGTCACAGTCCACCTGACCTCCCCAGGATGCCGTCAATACTGTGCTGATCTCTGGACTTGCTGTGGAGGCAGCTCAGATTCTAATCTGGTCCTACGTCTGTGTGTTCTTGCCTCCAATGTCCATAGCTGTCAGAACTAGTGTGTTTTCTTTTGTGGGAGCTCTCAATGACCTTTTATATATTCCATAGACACAGAGTCTGGCTACTTGATCGTGTGATTTAAGCTGCAGATTGTACAGCTGGTGGGAAGGTTTGGGGTCTTCTTCCTTAGCCACACTGCCCCTGGGTTTCAATTGTGGTTTTGTTTCTACCTCTGCATGTGGGTCGTCAACTGGGATTTGCTCCTGAGGCTGCCCTGGAAGACCTGGGTTTGCCCCTGTGAGGGCCAGGTGTGGAGGTGGTTCAGCTGCTTGGGTCACAGGGGTTCTGGGAGCACCAGGTACTCAGGGGAGTTGGCGGCTAGGGCAGCAGGAAATACAGTGCTCTAGAAGGATATGGTAACCTGTATTGGCCAATACACTCCAGTATTCTTGCCTGGAGAATCCCCCTTCTTGACAGAGAAGTCTGGTAGGCCACAGTCTACAGGGTCGCCGAGTCGGAACTACCAAAGCCACCCTGGGCGAATAGACGCAAGACTTTTTATGTCTGTGCCAGCTCTGCCCCAGTGAGAGCTGAGTGTGAAGGTGGTGCAGCTGCTTGGCTTGTGGGGACCCTGGGGGCGCCAAGTGTGCGGGGATGTGGACTATCTCTGCCTCAGGAGTTACGGCCCTATAACTTTTTAAGCCCTATGGTCTTTTTTCAAGCCTTTCTAGCTGGTGATTAAGAGGGCCTCTTTCTCCATAGCTCCGCCCATTCCGGCCCTTAGAGGGCTCCCTTGCCTGGGGTCCTTCTCTGTTGTTCGGTGTCTCAGGCACATCGAGGGGGACCCCTGGCTGGGGTCCTGCTCTGTAGATCAGCATGCCGGGCACTTACGGGACACCTGGGGTGGGTTCCTGCCCTGTAGTTCAGTGAATCAGGCACTTAAAGGAGCACCCTGGGTGGGGCCCTGCTCTGTAGCTCAGTGCATCGGGTGTTTGATGGGCCAGCCTCTCTATTGTTCAGCTGCTGATGCTGGCATGTGGGAGAGAGAGGGTATGGTGATGGCTTCACCCTCTATGCGTGACTCAGCAGTGTTGCCTTGCTTCCATGGCTGCCTGGCTTTCCTCCACAGGCATTTCCCACCAGAATCTTGTCCCTCACATCCCCTCGATCCATCTCTCCACAGTCAGCAGCAGCCCTCGCCCTGGGACTGCTCCACAGTTCCTAAACTCCAGCTCCCAGCTGCTACGCCTTCCTGGGCACCTGCGTCCCTGTCTGGGGTATGTATGGCTGCAGCAAGTACTGTCTGATTCTCATTCTGTTTAGGCTGCCATAGATCAGCTGTTTCACCCAGCCTTAAATGTTTCTTCTCTGACTCAGACAGTTGCCCCAATGTGGGGATTGGACCCCTGCTTCAGTTTCCCCACCAGCTGAGGGGAGGTCCAGTCCTACTAAGACTCCTGTTTTTCCCCTTAGTTCCTTTGTCCTATGGAGTTTTGTGTCGTTCATATATTCTTTTCCACTGGTCAGGTATTCCTTTCGACTCTGAGATGGTGTTCTGCATGCACTTCTGTGTCTGAAGGTGTATTCCTGGTGTATCTGTGAAAAGGGATATACTCCATATCTACCTACTCCTTCACCATCTTGTTCTCCCATATGGGCCATTTTTAAATCCTGTCCTGTTTCCATTTACCTTTCAATTCCACCTAATAAATGAGTCTTTAAGAATATTATATGTAGCTTTAAAAGACTTTAAAATTTATTACTCAAAAAAAATCTTAGATTTTTAAAGATTACCTGTATAACTCAAAATCAATCAACTAAGGACAAACTTCCACAATTTTAGAATAGCAGACTCCTGTAACTAACTTCAGATATGAGTTCAAACCCTTGAACATTAGGTTAATAGATGTGTTGTTGACACTTTTTCTACTGCCATGAAGGTTTAGGATAGAAGGTATATTACATGGTTAATAAACCATTCCTCAGTGGAGCAACTGTAGAAATTCACAGCTGCCTGCACATGAGTTCAGTAAGGTTTATAATAAGAAAATTATAGTTATTTACTCAGGAAATGAAAATAGCCAAGTGGCAGGATAGCTCTCTAAAACAGATGCATCACTTCATTCTGCTGTTTATTGCATGCATATTCTCATTTATCTTGGTTTCCTGGGGCCCCTTTGTAGTTGAACCCTGACAACGGTAAATCCAACAGAAATGATGAGACACAGTGATAAATCAAAGAGCAATTACTTAAATAAATGGAAAACACGCTTGATATTGTGGTTGCAAACAATTTGTGTAGCATTTGACAGGAGAATAGGACAGCCTCTGATTATGCCAAGAGTATAACCAATGTATTTTCTAAATCATTAAGATTGTTTCGTTATTTGGCATAAATACATAGAAGATAATTAATGTATGGAAGCTCTCAGTCATGTCATGCCTATTATTAAGAAGCCTTTTAAAATGAAATTCCTTAATCTTTAAAGCTATTTCTCTCATTCACTGAATCAATTCCTGGTTCTGGTAGAAACTTCACCTTTTGCTGGTCAATTCTGTCACAGTAATATTGAATTCCATTTGGAAACCTACGCTTGGCTAGAACTTTAATCAAAGTTAAAAACATTCTGTTCTTGATACTGATCCAATTGCTTAGCCTCTACCCTAGAGGATTTGTATTAGCTATAACACTGTTGTGCACTGTGAAATTTCTCTTGATTTAAACAACATTTGAAACATATCCTGTCTGTAATATACCAAAGGTAAATGGTGATCAGTCATATGTTTTTGAAAACTGTAGATCTGTCAGCCTTCAGTTTAATCATAGTCAGTATCTGTATATCCTTTATTTTTACACAAGAGAAGCATCTGAGCATATTGTTGGCTCAGTAAAACTTCAGGATGTACTATGTAGCTTATTTATTAATTAAATATGTTAAATAATTAGTATCAATCAAAGCCAGAAAGAACTAAATAGCTTAAAATCCCATTATAAAACACCTTCCTTTTAAGTCCTGAGTTTTATTGCACTGAGACAGAGTCAAACTGTTATTTTGACTTATCATGCACATGTCGTCCTTCCAGGATTTTCCCTATAATTTGACAGGCTTCTTTACACTTTGTTTGAAAAATATAACATAAGCTTTGCAGTAACACACATGAAATAAAATCAGTGCAAATACCGTCTGTATAAACTTGACAAGTTCAGTTAATGGAAAAAGCTGAAGTATCAACAAGGTCTTGGTCAGAAGGTTACAACATTTGCCTGCTATAATTATTATTATTATTTTATCTCTCTTAGCAACAGATTATGGTTTGTTTAAGCTAAATAGTTCTTTAGGAGAGTGACATTGAGATGATTTAGTACATAATAGGGCTTGAGTTGTTGAACTACAAAGAATTAATCCCACTAGATTTCACAAATAGCACCTGCTCAAGCCTGCTAGAGTTGTCTGTCTGCATGGAATGTATCAGAGCAAAATTTGGCAGAATCAACAGACTGAATTATCAAAACTCCAGAATGTTTGCTCTAAAAGAAACCTGTTCTCTTTTTACTGCTGAGTATTTGTTTGGAAATTAACCCTGAGTTAGCCAATTTCAAATGACTAAGTAATCACAAAAATAATTTTTAAATGTTATGAGATATATAATAGGTAGTAGTAATTGCTCTAAAAAAAAAAAAAAAAAAAAAAAAAACTTTTAAGAGGGACACAGAGTCTTCTGACTTCCCCGGTGGCTCAGGAGTATAGAATCCACCTGCAATGCAGGAGATGCAGGAGTAGCAGGTTTGATCCCTGGGTCAGGAAGATCCCCTGGAGGAAGAAATGTTAACCCACTTCAGTATTCTTGCCAGGATAATCTCATGGACAGAGGAGCCTGGCGGGTACAGTCCAGAAGGTCACAAAGAGTGACATGACTGAGTGACTGATGAGAGTCTTGTAGAGTGATTATGGATACAATGCATCATTGGGTGTAAACTTGGAAATAAGAAATTTTGCAAGTTCATTAAGTAGCTTTTCCCAGTTCATGTGGTAGATTGGCCTTTCCTTGGTACAAACCCTCTCCTATCTTTTGTTATAAGGGCACTAATCTTATCATGATGGCTCCACCCTCATGACTTCATCTAACTCTAATTATTTCTCAAAGGCCCAGTCTCTAAATACCATCACACTGGGGGTTAAGAGTTTCAACATAAGAATTTGGCAGGACACAAACTTCAGTTTATAACAGTGCATATGTGTATAAATCTTGAAATATAAATTCTAAAATATAAATCTTTAGGATGTTTAATAAAAATCATAATGTTAGAGCATTTTCCTATAACTTTCATATTTTTATTACATAAGTGCCACAATTTTTCTCTATAGTAAATATTATTTTCCTCCTTGAATCTCTGCCACTAATAAATACTTATAGTAATTTTGTAGGGCAAATGATCCAGTTGTTTTTAATACTAGAATCAAAGATTTTACTCTAAAAATTTTATTTTCTTTAGTTTATTCTTTGTTTCTTTTCTAGACTCAGAAAAAATGCAAATGTTCTTATTCAAATGTAGCAAATGATATCTTCATTTTTATCTTATTAACTCCTTATGAAAGAAAAGGTATTGAAATCTTTGCTGGAAATTCTCTGTAAAGTCTGAATTCTCTTTGGCATGCAGTGAAATGAGTATGTGAAAAAATATTGGGACTGAACACTTGTAACATGTCAAGCTGCTTTCTGGTGATTTAATGAACCATATAGTGAATAGTTTAATTTTATGCAATAATGAAAGCATTAATTGTTTTTAATGTTAAATGTAAAGATAGTTTTCTAATATTTGGTATAAAAAATCATGTGCCAAATATATTATGGCAAATCCATCATCAAGTAAAAGATCTCAAAAGTATAAAAAGGCTAATGTTACTACCAAAGCAACAACTTATTTAGCTTGTTTTATGTAAACATTGTTTATTAGTTACTAGAGTCAAGTTAGTTTTAATATTTATAATTTATCTAATTCTGTATATTTGAACTGTAGCACATATTTTAGAATATTACCAACTTATGCATAGGAAAAGTCGTGGTACCTAAAGTAGCCCTAGCATGAAAACACATCCTTGGAATATATTATATAAGAATAAGTACTATCAATCAGGAGATACCTTGGGATATATAAATTCCACTTACCAGTAGAGAATCCCATGGGCAGAGGAGCTTGGGGGCTATAGTCCACGGGCTCACAAAGAGTCAGACGTGACTAAACATATAACACAACACATGCTGTGAAAGAGCTCTGTAAAATATCCAGGAGAAGAAATAATTTATATAAGACATTTATACGTTACAAGAAAAAAAGTTAATTTAGTTATAATTTATATACCATAAACTTCACTATTTTAAAGTGTATAATTTAGAGGTTTTTAGTATGTTTACAGACTTGTGCAACCACTGCTGTTACTTACTTCTGAAACATTTCATCATCCATAAATGAAACTCTGTACCCATAGTCACTGTCCATATCTCCTTTCCCCCAGCCCCTGGCAACCACATTTCATCTCTATGAATTTGCCTATACTGGACATTTCATACAAATGGAATTATACAGAATGTGTCCTTTGTGTCTTATTTTTTTCATTTAGCATAATGTTTTCAGAGTTCACTTATGTTTTAGCATATATCAGTATTCCATTCCTTTTATGGCTGAATAGTATTCACCATGTAGATATATCACATTTTATCTATTTCATTAGTTGTTGGATGTTTGGGCTGTTTCCATTTGAGAAGTTTGCTATTTTGAATAATGCTGTTATGAAAATTTGTGCACAAGTTTTTGTACCCCTGTGCTTTCAATTCTCTCAGGTATATACCTAAAATTGGAATTGCTGGGTCATGGAGTAACATGTTAAGCTTTTTGAGGAAGGTACTGCTTTCAAAAGTGGCCAGCCCTAATGTGATGACATCACTGATTAGGTACATTAGGCAATTCCAGAACTTTATACCTCTACAAAAGTACCTGATAAGCTAGCAAAAATAATCAGAATAAACTTGTTCAGAACTCTGAAATCCTCAAAAACTTATCATAACCAGAGGAAAGCATAATGATAAAAGACATTGCTGCATTTTACTAAGGGAGTGCTGTGGCATTTTAAGTTGTTTCTCACTGTCCCCACTCCTTGGTTAGCAGTAGGTATGATGACAGCCAGAAATCCTGGTGCAGGTTGCAAGGCCAGCGGGAGCAATATAGACCTTATCCTCAAATAATGGTGGCTGTGGATTTCAACCTGTATGGTAGATTCTTGAAGGACCAGTGCAAGGGCTTGCCATTGTTTTGCCTGATTTGGAGTATTGCCATGGCTAAGATGGTTCTTCGGGTGGTGTTTCCAAAAAATATATCAAGGAAAAAATATTGACAATGGCAGTCTTGCATTTATAGTCAAGACAGGCAACAAATAGACCAAAAATGTTAGGAAGCATGACATTGAGAAAGAGATATGTGGGAGAAAAAGAGACTCTTTTAAGGGTTTCCCAAGTGCTGCTTGCCAATGCAGGAGACATAAGAGAAGCGGCTTTGATCCCTGGGTCAGGAAGAGCCCCTGGAGGAGGGCATGCCAACTCACTCCAGTATTATTACCTGGAGAATCCCATGAACAGAGGAGCCTGGTGGGCTGTAGCCCATAGGGTTGCAAAGAGTTGGACACAACTGAAGCAACTTGGCATACATGCATGCAAGGGCTTTTAAAAGCTTGTGCTTATATCAAATAATTAAGAAGGCAGTGCACATGCCCAGAACCAGACATATGCTCAGAAAAGGTCTAAGAGAACCTTCTTCTTTTACCTTCAGCTCACTGTCATGGTACATACAAACACAAGTGAAGGCTAAGACAGAGTTGTGGAAAGTCTGGCTAAATGTAAAAGGTATGTACCAAACAGAGCACAAGTATAAACTGGGAATTTCAGTGGTCACACATGAAAAAGAATAACAAGCAAAACACAATAAATCTCAATAAGCATTTATAATCCTGGGGAATGAGAATAATCTGATTTCCAGAGCTCTCACATTATAATATTCAAAATGTCCAATCTTCACCAAAAGAATGACAAGACATGCAAAGAAAGAAGGAAATAGGGTCTACTTGCAGGAAAAGAGACATTAATGGAAACTCTAGCTGAAGTATCCTGGGCACTGGACTTACTACTAGATGAAGATTTAAGATCAAGTATTTTAAATATACTCAAAGTGCTAAATGAAACCATGGACAAAGAATAGAAGGAAGCCAAGAGAATAATGGTCTCACCAAAGAAAAAAATGTTAGTAAAAATTATAAATTAGTTTTTATAAATTAATTATAAATTTAATAGACATCTGGAATCTAAGCATACAATAACTGAGATGAAAAGTCCACTAGAGGATTGCAACAGATTTCAGCAGAAAAAAAGCATCAATGAAATTAAAATAGATCAATTTATTCAGCCTGAGAAGCCAAAAGAGAAAAGAATGAAGATGAATGAAAAAAAAAAAAAAAAGGATCCTGAGATCTACAGGACATTCTCAAGTGGAACAACATACACAAAATTGCAGTCCCAATTTTAGAGGAGAGAAAGGAGACAGAAAGAATGTTTGAAAAAATATTGAGCAAAAGCATCTCTTATTTGATAAAGTATGTAAATTCACACATACAAGAAGCTCTAAGAACTCCAGGCAGGATAAATTCAGAGAGACCCACACAAACACTCATTATAGTGGTGGCTTAGATGATGAAGAATCTGCCTGCAGCGCGGGAGACCAGGTTCAATCCCTGGGTTGTGAAGATCCTCTGAAAAGGGAATGGCAACCCACTCCAGTATTCTTGCCTGGAGAATACCGTGGACAGAGGAACCTGGCAGGCTAAAATCCATGGACTTGCAGAGTCGGACACAACTGAGTGACTGACACATTCACACTCATTCAAAGTGACTGCAGCATTTTAGTTCCCCACCAACAATATATGAGTGTTCTGATTTCTCTACATCCTCACCAACCCTTGTTAATGTCTTTTTTATTATAGCCATCTTGGTGAAAGTAGGGTGATATTTCATTTTTTTAAATTGCATTTTCATAATGACTAATGGTGCTGAGCATTTTTTTTTCATGTACTTATTAAGAAAACTTTTTAAACTGACAGTTGGAACAGAATCTATCAGCCTTTGATCCAGCTGATGTGAAGACAATTCAAGTAATGTTCAGTGAGACTGATTCATTTGGCCACCAAGTTCAGTCAAGGATAATTACTATACCTGTCCTGCTGGCAAAACTGGACCTAAGGAACTCTGTTCTCATGTAAGGACAAGATGAAAAACACTTACCAGAACTTATAAAGAAATCCTACAGAATACAGGAAAAAACAAAAAACAAAAAAAACCATCATTCAATGTCCAAGGGGAAGCCTATCTTTGGGAAAACAAACAAAACAGTGTAACATTTCAGAAGTTGTTCTGCATTTTCAGTATGATATGGCCTGAACTCTATAAAATAAGAATGGAAGACTATAATCTGAGAACCAATTGAAATGAAAATGTGAAGAAAAAGAGAAGAATTGATGAAATTGAACATTTCATGACTAATGGAATTAATATCTCCATTTGAGGAGATAAAAAATGTCTAAGTAAGCAGTACGGAGAATTAGCAAGGTGAAGAACAAACATAAGAAACTCTCCTTGAATTAATCAAAGAGTGACAAAGAGGTCAAATGATAAGTTTAAGGAGACTGAGGAAAGAGACAGAAACCTACACAAAATTATAGGCATAGCTACAAAAGAAATCTAGACAACCATTTAAACACAGTTCAGTTGATATTCATGTATTTCTATGTCATCACTCCGAGAATGGTGAGAATTTTAGTTCCTGGCTTACTATCCATTCTTATTGGTACTACTCTTCTGATGATTCTTGATCATTGGAAATTGCAACTAGTACATAGATGATACTTCTTACACACCACCCTCTTAGTTCCTTATCGGTCATCCATTCTGATATTCATAAATGATGTAAAATTAGCTACACCACACCACTTTTGTGATCTCAGGTTTGAGCATCTCACTTTCTGTCTTCTTCCTGCCTTACTGTAGCTCATCCTCTCTCATACATATAAGCCCAGTTCTGCTGCTGCCCCAGAAATTTACACTCCATAGACCTTATCACATTTTCACTTTCCTCCTTCAGGTACTCACATTCTTTCTTCCTCAGTTTATATTCTAGTAGTAATCATTATAATCACAACCTCAGACTCCCCTAAACTGTCACATTTTCATGGGAAAAAACCCCAGACTTCTATTAATTCTAACTCTGCCTACTCCATTTCTATACCAGTGCAATAGAATAGAATAGTTAAAACTGCAAAGTCATGCTGACTAACATCATTTTAAGTTCATGGTAGAACTGGACTGTCCATAGAGCTGCCAGACTGTCCTGATATTTTCATTCTCACTGTTGGCCTGAGGACCATTTTATACCTTTCTTCTGAAACATCCAGTAGATCATGACCATCCTCACTCTCAGCTATGATTCACATTTGACTAAAAATATATAAATTGAATTAATCAGGAGGAATTCACTCCTTCATACCAAACTGCATATTCATATACTTTACCTCCCTCCTCTTACAATATAGAAGCTTATTATTATTTCCATTTAAGTCTCACCTCCCACTTGTATGCTTGTATAATAGATCCTAACCTCTCTCACCTATTTTAGGTCCCTTTACCAATAGTTTTCCCTTTCCTTATGCTAATTTTCCACACCCTAGTTTTCTCCTCTCCATTGAATTATTCCCCCTCTGAATACAAATATACTATATTTTCCATCTTTGAAAGAAATTCTTTTGTTTCAATAGCTTCTTCTTAGCCACCACCCCATTTATTTGCTTACCTTTACAGCAGTATTCTTTGGAAGAGTTTTCTATACTCATTTCTCCAGTCTTTCCCATGCTTTCTTAAGTCCACGCCAATCAAAGTTTCACCACAGCAAAACAACTAAAGCTAGTCACCGACTACCAGATTGCTAAATCCAAGAGTCAGTTCCTGGACCTTCTCAGGCTGTACCTGTTAGCAGCCATAGCTGATGCCTTCTCTTCCTGAAACATTTTCCTCATTGGCTGTCACTCTGTTGATTCTCTTTCTCCCTCTTAAGCTTCCTCTTCATCAGTAATTTCTCAACTACTTTACCTTTAAACAGTGGAGCGCTTTGGGACTAAATCTCTGAATTTCTCTGAAGTGATTTCAATCATGTAGGATGCCTTAAACACTATTTACATATTGCCCATCCTTAAACTCCAAGCTCAGTATCTCTATACAGAAATCTAATAGGTAATCCTGAATTTCAAAACTGACCAACTGGTTTAATTTCACTTAAAATCCACCTCTCTTGCAGTCTTCCTCATATCCCATTAATTGCTCAGATAATGTAATAATATAATCAAATTTGGGCTTTAAAAAGATCACTACTTAATATTGTGGATTAAAGAAGAGGAAAAACAGATTTGAGGATATCAGTTACAAAGCAAAGGAAAGTATATAAAGACAATGAGAAAGAATATATTATTCCAAAGAAAATTTTGAAAATGATTCTTTGAAAAATATCATGTTGTATTCTTACTTCACAATACAGAAAAATACATATCAAATATATTTAATAATAAAATGGAAAAATAAAATCATCAAAATGTTCATTTAAAGTATACTACAGCCAAGCAATGTGATTTCATATTCATTTAAAATTTTTATTTCATAAGAATATTTAACATAGAAAAGAAAATAATGTATTAACTAAAAAAGATGAAAAATTGTATGTTGCATGTTTTGTATTAATCCAACATTTTACTGTAAAAAATGCTTCAAAATATACAAATTAAAAATTTGTGTCCATTTTGAGTTTATTTCTGTGTATGGTGTTAGAAAGTGTTCTAGTTTCACTCTTTTACAAGTGGTTGAGCAGTTTTCCCGGCACCACTTGTTAAAGAGATTGTCTTTTTTCCATTGTATATCCTTGCCTCCTTTGTCGAAGACAAGGTGTCCATAGGTACGTGGATTTATCTCTGGGCTTTCTATTTTGTTCCGTTGATCTATATTTCTGTCTTTGTGTCACCCCAATGTTCATTGCAGCACTGTTTATAATAGCCAGGACATGGAAGCAACCTAGATGCCCATCAGCAGACGAATGGATAAGGAAGCTGTGGTACATATACACCATGGAATATTACTCAGCCATTAAAAAGAATTCATTTGAATCAGTTCTAATGAGATGGATGAAACTGGAGCCCATTATACAGAGTGAAGTAAGCCAGAAAGATAAAGACCAATACAATATACTAACGCATATATATGGAATTTAGAAACATGGTAACGATAACCCTATATGCAAAACAGAAAAAGAGATACAGATGTACAGAACAGACTTTTGGACTCTGTGTGAGAAGGTGAAGGTGGGTGTTTTAGAGAACAGCATCGAAACATGTATATTATCAAGGGTGAAACACATTACCAGCCCAGGTTGGATGCATGAGACAAGTGCTCGGGCCTGGTGCACTGGGAAGACCCAGAGGGATGGGGTGGGGAGGGAGGCAGGAGGAGGGATCGGGATGGGGAACACATGTAAATCCATGGCTGATTCATGTCAATGTATGGCAAAAACCACTACAATATTGTAAAGTAGTTAGCCTCCAACTTATAAAAATAAATGTGGGAAAAAAATTTGTCTCCATGTAGAGTATTTTGGTTTAAATTTTATTTTTGATTCTTTGCCAAATTTTCTATTTTGAATTTGTATTAATTTTAAAAATGGAAAACTTGTATTATTCTTTATAATAAGGAAAATGACTTTAGAGAAAGAGTTTTTAAAGCAGATTAAATAAAAGTAAATTCCCAGTATTACTTTGGTTCAGTTCAGTTCAGTTGCTCAGTCCTGTCCGACTCTTTGCAACCCATGGACTGCAGCATGGCAGGCTTCCCTCTCCATCACCAACTTCCAGAGCTTACCCAAACTCATGTCCATCAGGTCAGTGATGCCATCCAACCACCTCATTCTCTGTTGTCCCCTTCTACCACCTTCAGTCTTTCCCAGCGTCAGGGTCTTTTTCAGTGAGTCAGTTCTTTGTATCAGGTGGCCAAAGTATTGTAGTTTCAGCTTTAGCATCAGCCTTTCCAATGAATATCCAGGCTGATCTCCTTTAGGATGGACTGGTTGGATCTCTTTGCAGTCCAAGGGACTCTCAAGAGTCTTCTCCAACACCACAGTTCAAAAGCATCAGTTCTTTAGCGCTCAGCTTTCTTTATAGTCCAACTCTCACATCCATACATGACTACTGGAAAAACCATAGCTTTGACTAGACAGATGTTTGTTGGCAAAGTAATGCCTCTGCTTTTTAATATTCTGTCTAGGTTGGTTATAGCTTTTCTTCCAAAGAGCAAGCGTCTTTTAATTTCATGGCTGCAGTCACCATCTGCAGTGATTTTGGAGCCCCCCAAAAAATAAAGTCTGAAACTGTTTCCACTGTTTCCCCATCTATTTGCCATGAAGTGACGGGACTCGATGCCATGATCTTAGTTTTCTGAATGTTGAGTTTTAAGCCAGCTTTTTCACTCTCCTCTTTCACTTGTATCAAGAGGCTCTTTAGTTCTTCTTCACTTTCTGCCATATGGTTGGTGTCATCTGCATGTCTGAGATTATTGATATTTCTTCTGGCAAACTTGATCGCAGCTTGTGCTTCATCCAGCCCTGCATTTTCCATGATGTACTCTGCATATATGTTATATAAGCAGGGTGACAATATGCAGCCTTGGCATACTCCTTTCCTGATTTGGAACCAGTCTGTTGTTCCATTTCTAAGTGTTCCAGTTCTAAGTGTTGCTTCTTGACCTGCATACAGATTTCTCAGGAGGCAAGTCAGGTGGTCTCTTTAAGAATTTTCAATAGTTTGTTGTGAATTACTCTGTTTAGGACAATATTATGAGCATGCTCTTCTTATTTCAAATGGAACCAAGAGGGATCAAGCCATCTTGATCCTCTTACAGAAGATGGATCTTCGTAATGGGATGTGATTTGAAAACCCTGTATAGGATATCTGTTAACTTCACATTTTGTGGAGTTAATGGATTCCCTTAAGAATTCTATGAGCAAGAGATACGAACGAATCTTGAGAGAATTCTTTCCTTCTTCCTAAGGGCTTCATAAAACCCAAACCAGGAATTTAAATTCATATTCCACTTGGAACAAAAGTCAGTATTCATTATATTTTGAATTCATAAAAATTAAAGACAGTTTATTTTTCAAAAATAAGATGGTAGGGAAAAATCTGGAGATTTAAGAGATTGAACATAGGTTTCAATGGGGCAGGGTGTGGAGAAATTCAGTGAGTTTACTTTTAGATTATTCATTTCTGAAATAATATTTCTTCTACAGAGTATACTCTTTAAGGCACACTGCCTTCCACATGATCTGGGATGTAATGAAGAAAATTGACAGATATAATTTAGCAGTCAGTTATTATTAGCAAATAATAGCAGACCAATTTTATCTTTTTCTTTATGGGAGACTAAGCAATAGTCTGTGATCATTCCTTATTCAAATACAGTTTTTGACTCAATCCATCATAAAATTTCATTAATGTACTACTAACACAAAAACACAGAGGTCTTTAAGATACCGAATATGCATTATTACAATATGTCTAATCCATATTGTCTGATACAGATTTTATAAAATATCCTAGATTCTAGTCAACACTCTGTGACAATTGCTCATTTACCCTAAACTTAGAATTAAATTTACTGTGATGTAATCTATCAAAAAATTTACTTCTAATTCTGTGCATTCCAGTTTTTATAGTTTTGCCAAAAGTGAGCTGATGAAAAACAAAGTAATAGGCCATTTACCCCAATAGCAATGATCTTTACTGAGTGTACTTAGGAGTATTCCTGGTCCATATGTGTTCTAACCACCCTCTGTCCCACTGTCCAGGCCCAAGCTCGTCCAGGGAAACAAGACTGCATTGCTTTGGGAAAATGCCATGGTGCAGACAGGGCCTAAGGAAGGTGCTTACTTTTAGTCACACTTCCTCAATTCTTAATGTACTTACTGTCCTTCCTTTCCTGTCCTACAGAAAAGATTGTAGCACATTATGTACTAATTTTAAATTAATTTAAAATTTATTTAAATTAATTAATAATTAAATAATGTACTGATTTTAAATTAATGTCAGTTTGCAGGTCTCATCACAGTAATAGGTATTTTGGAAATTAAGAGACATTGGCAGACACTATAATGTTTGTCTACTGCTTCCCTTTTCCCTCACCCCTAAGTCACATGTAGTGCCAAAAACATATCTTATCAACACCTTTCTAACCATAATGCATGTTCTGAAAATTGCTATGAATGCTTACTGTAAATTTTCTGTGGTCAGTCAGATGAGTGGAAAAACTTTTAATCCCAAGAAGTTGGATTTTCAAAGTAAGGCTTTAATAAGACAATCTCTAGAAATATAGTTTAAGTAACTTAAAATTGCTGAATAATATATTTTATTCAATGAAATATACTGTGGTCACAATGACTTAAATATGCTCTAGTTGGAAATATTTTATCTTGAAGTTCAGATTTGGATAACTTTAAATCAAGACCTTTTTGATCAGGGAAAGACTAGGCAATATTACCCATACATACATAATATAATTCACTAACATTTGAAAGCAACTGCAATAACAAACACATGCACACAAAGCCCTGTGATTTTTCTACAAGCCCAAATTCTAGGAGCATGAAGAACTCTGAGTCAAAACATAAAATCAGTAGTTTAAAAAATGATAGAAGGCAAACAAAGGACAAAAGGGAAAAGAAAATCCCCAAACTTCCACAATTTGCAAAAGTATTGACTTGGCTTTCCTTAAGTGCTATCTTGACCTAAGGTACATCCTGTGACTCAGATTCCAATTACTGTTACAGTCCAGATTGCTGAGAGGAAGGGAAGTACTGTTGTAGACACTTAAAGTGATTAAATAACCTTGTGTGCAGAACCTTATAAAAGCTGCCCCCAAGAAAGATGCAATGTTTCTCATTTCTTTGTTCCTGTTTCACTTTTATGATCCCTTCTTGGAAGGAAGGTACATTCCATCTCTATTTGAAAAAAGGTCTAGGTAACAATAACATTGCCAGAGTTGAAAAATGTGTTATAGTTGTTTTCCATATACTCACCATGAGGCTGGCTCACTCACCATGAGGTTGGCTTGTTTTCTAATGCCATTGTACTGGGTCCTTATTCAAAATATTCTTCATTAACTTCTCTTTGCAACTAGATGATAATAACTGTTATGCCCCTTATTTGTAAGAGGTTTAACATTAGTGGATTCAGCAATCACTTTCTAAGACCCCTCCATTAGACATCCCATTAGGAAGAAAGTAGTTTGAGGACTATTAGGTTGGAATTCGAACCTGCCCATAGGTAGCAAGACCACATCAACTTTAAAATGCCATTAAGTGAAATAAGATGAGGCATTCTAGGGGTAAAAGTTCATAGATATTTTCCCCAGCCATTTTCGATTTTATATAGCCTTATTATAATCACTTAATTGATAGGTTACATGGATTTTTCCACTCATTTTTCTTATTTTTATATCATAGGTGTTCCTTGTTTTAAACACTTCTGACAGAAAATTATCCCCCAAAATGACAAAGCAATAACAAGAAAAGAGTTTTATTTTAATACAAGAGCTCCAAAATAAGGTAGTTTTTGCATGGCTCATTGTAAACCTTAATCCTTTAACTGAATCTCTTCCATAGCTGTAGCTTATATTTAAAATTTTTAAAGGAACATTTTCAGAAAAATGGATTTCATCTCTTTTTCCAAGCAACTCTTAACTATTGCTAGGAAATACTATTCTTGAATATTTTCCACACATCTACTAGGCTATTTCTAACTGATATTAAATCACCAAGTGGTTGTCTGGAATAGATTATTATATCAAGCAGCAGTATGTGGGCTACCACTAATAAAATGATCTTGGGAGTAGAGAAAAATACTTATCCAGGAGGACAGGGTTACTTTTTTTTGGTGGTGGTGGTGGTGGTGGCGGCTTACTTTAAATTGGAAGTTTGTAGAAATTGAAGAATCAGCAAAGTGAAAAATATAAATATATGTGGTTATTTTTAGCAGTTTTGGTGTCAATTCCTATAGTTTTCTTCAACATGGAAGCAAATTCTATAACTGCTATCCTGTTTTTACCCAAGCAGTTGCAGTTCAAGGAGAGAAGTATATCAAGGATTACTTGCTGCTACGCTTATGAATTTTTACAGGCTTTCCTAGACATAGAGATATACACAACTTCCCTTTCATCTGAATCTAAACCAGTTTGGTCATAACCTTTGTTGGTTGTATAACAAGAAGAGAGCCTGATAACCTTATTTATTTTTTAATAAGAGTAAATGCAACAAAATATAATCAGTTTGAGTTGATTATTTTTATAAATTCTAAGACATATTTGTACAGACGTACTAGTAGAATTTCCCTGCCAACATCTCTGGGATTCTCCTAACCATTGGTAAGACTTCTAATAAACAGTTTTTAAGGGGAAACCACACACAATTTTGCAGGATTTTTGCTGCCCCATAGAAACTATTCTTTAGATTCTGAGCCAGGCCACTCCCAAAATGCCCATTCCAGTATAAGAGGGTTGTCATCAAGCATGCTGAGTAAATAAAGGCTGGTTCCTGTGCTGTAATAGTAGGAAATATCCTGTCATCCTGGCCTTAACCAGGATGAAATTTCTGAATATATTCAGTGTGTATAAACTTAGAAATACCTGCTCTTCTTAGGAAGGAACTGGAGATAGGCCAGTGTATGTCGGGAGCTGCAGAGGTTGTAAATAAGAATGTAGTGAATTTAGAAAGAACAGGAGAGAGGAACTATGAACAGAGCCATTGCTTTCAACACACTCCTGTAGGAAGTGATGATTCTTTAACCTCCAAAACCATGCGTGAAAATTACTCCATTTTTGAGAAGATTAGGGGGATTTTGTGATAGCCTACCAGTATGTTGATCACAATGATCTTCCCCAAACATATTTGATATTTATTATAGAACAATCATGGAAGTTGTGATAAAAATTATTATATTAGTAGACATTGGACTCTCTGCCTTCTTTGGAACTTAGAGTTAGCTGTTTAAACAAGACTCAGCAACTTCAAGTGTAGCTCTTTAAGACTTAAGTAGGTCATTGGCCAGTTATTGGTTATGAAACTCAGCAGAGTTGCATGTGCTCTTTCCTTCCACTTCTTATTTTGTTTTTCTTTTCCTTGTCATTACTTTATGTCATCCCATGTCACAGCTTGTTAAGGGCTTCAGACTAGTAGGTAGGTACTATATAAATTCTAAAGATTGATGTCTACCCACAGGAGCTTGTCCAAGAGTGCCCCACAAAGATCATACTATGCATTAGCTGTCAGCTTGTATATATCCTTTTTTACTCTGTCAGCTGTAGACCTAAAAGCATTTAATTTTAATTATTTCCTAATAACTATGTTCATCTTAGAGGAAGCATTCTCTACTTTAAAATGATATATGAGGAACTTTATTGTTAATTACTCATGGAAACTCTGGTCTCTTTTCCTTTGATCATAATTATTTTTCGACTTTAGCAGTAATAATAATAACTAATATTTGTTGATTAACTTAGGGTGCCAGCCTCTTTTCTCAGTGCTTTAATTTTATTAATTATTTTAATTCTCAGTCATAAGTGGTACAGATACTACCCCCTGTTGCAGTTGAGGAAATGGAAATACACAGAGGTTAAGTAACTTGATCCAAGTTCACTCAGCTGGTAAGTGGTAAAGTCCTGAATGAAACTCATACATAGTACTCAATCACATTAAGAACTTCTTAACATTGTCAGCTAGTTAGAAATATTCCATAGTTATTCCAGCTTAGATTTGACTAAAGCATTTACTTATGTGTTAGTACCAGGGATAGGCTATAAGGGATAATAACAATAGCTAGTAATGATGTAGTTTCTGCCAAGTAACTTCTAAGTGTTTCATACATCTTAACCAATTTAATCTTCACAACAGTCTAATGAGGTAGCTTCTGTTAACATCTCCATTTTACAATGAAGAAACAAGATATAGAGAAGTTAAATAACTTGCCCAAAGTCACACATCTAATAAGTGACAGAACTGAAACTTAAACAGGCAATTTGTTTTGAGCCTATTGCTTTAACCACTGTGCTTTGTATTTCCCAAAAGCCATAGGGGTTGTTTCCTTAGGTCAGATTAAGGCCTTTTATCCAAGATTCTGTGTTTACATTCATTAGTATTTTAATAATGTTACTAGCTATGTCTTTGTTTTTATACCTCTATCTCTAACAAAGTCCTTGTCATCCATTAAGCAATTAAACCTTCCCTGTTGGCTCTGACAGTAAAAAAAATCTGCCTGCAATGCAGGAGATCTGGGTTCAATCCCTGGGTTGGGAAGATCCCCTGGAGAAGGGAATGGCCACACACTCCAGTATTCTTGCTTGGAGAATATCATGGAAAGAGGAGCTTGGAGGGCTACAGTCCATGGGGTCACAAAGAGTTGGACACAACTGAGCAACTAACACTTTCACTTTGCTTTTAAGTAAACAGTGTATGTGACATTATGATATAGGGTTGTCAAAATTATATTTAGGTATTAAAAAATAGAACTTAAACTGGTACCACAGTGAATTATCTAAAATTCTTATCAAAGAAATTTACTAAATAGCTATATTGGATTTTTTTTTTTAATGACCCAGTTTTCTAGTCAGTGGTTTTCCTCTTCCTTGTTGTATCTGGATTTTGTATTCCTTTGGGCAGGAAGTGTTCAGGAATTCTACTGCCATTATGAAAGCTGGCTGAAATACAGATTGAGAAAATTAGCCAGCATATCACCGTGGGATGCTGAGACCAAATGGCAAGTTCAAAAGGAATTCCTTGTCTAGCAGGTTGTTTTTGCTTTCCTGATAAATACTTCTTTACTTCTTTTTGAGGGATAACTTTAAAAGCAGAAATTTGAAAATTTCACAAGATTCACAGGATTCTCTTCTAAATAAATCACTTTAGACTATAAGCAGTGAGAAAACTCTGGTAAGTCCGGTTTTAAAGACTTAAGACCTTAAGATAGTTTAGATAAGGATTGAATAAGTGGCCAAATGTTCTGAACCAGAATTCCAAACCTGTTTGTAATGATATTATTTAGCACTTAGATAATTCTTTGCAGACAGTAACCATTAATCATTGATATCCCACTGTGTACTATGCAAGTTTTAGGATTATTAGTTTATAGAGGCAAATATTGAAGTTTAGAGGTGAAGAGTGTGTTCAAGGTCATAACCTGGTGTTATTGCTTGAGCCAGAATCTGTCATGTAGATTTTCTGACTCTTTATCCCTATCATATTCCATAAGCTGTTACCTTAATTCTATGCCAAGATTTTTTTTTTTTAACGTAACTACCTGAATACACAAAGTCAGTCAAACTCTGCTTGCAATACACAAGTTGCTTATGGGAGACAGTGGAAAGGAGTCACAAGACCTAGGACGAAATTCCTTATTCAAACACATACTAGCTGTGAATCTTGAGCAAAATTTCCAATTTTTATTGAGCCTCAATTTTCTTATTTGAAAATTAGGACTAATATATTTCACCTCATGGGAATTTCTGAATTGAATAATGCACATGGATAATTATTGATAACTGTCACTTTCCAGGTTTCCAATATATGTAAGTCACTTTAGTTCAAATTCTCAACAGCCAATTTATTTTTAATCTGATTTTATGGATTTATTTATTAGTTCAATAGCTATCTTATTGTATGCTTACCATGTACATTGTCTCATAGAATAATAGGCAAAGCAGATTTGCTTGTCTTATGGAATGCACAATCTTTGAAAAGGGACTGGTTTACAATAAACTAATAAGCAAATAAATATGAACGTGAGGTGTAACTTTCATAAGGGATAAATTACATGGTAAATTCCATGAAGAAAAACAAAGCTGGTAAGAGTAAAGGGGAATGATTTGGTTGGGGTGTTGTTTAATAGAGGGTGGTCAGAAAAGTTTACATATAAACGTACTTGAGAAAAAATGTGAGAGAACTGTGGGAGATGGTCTTGTGATGTTGGAGGAGAGTGCTTTTATAGGTAGAGAGAAGAGCAAATGCAAGATCCCTGGGATTGTTTAGCTTTTTCAGGACCAGGTAGGAAGCCAGTGTGGCTAAAATGAAGCTAGCAAGGAAGAGATTAGAAAGGGTCGAGGGATAGCAGATTGCAGATCATGTAGGACATTGTAGGTCATGAAAACAACTTTGGATTTTACTCCTAAGAAGACTGAAGGAAAAAAAAAAGAAGACTGAAGGACTTTAGAGGGCTTTGAGCAAAAGAGTGACATGATTTATTTATATTTTAGAAGGCATGGGTGAAAGCAAGGAGACAAGCTTGAAAACAAATAGAAAGCTATTTCAACTGAAAGATGGTGGCCTGAAATAAAGTGTCCACAAACAGAGACTATATTCAGAATCTGTTTTGGTATGGTTGAGATATAACACAAATTAAATACAAGGTTAGAAATGAAGGTATAGACTTTAATGTTATCAGCATGTCAGGTCAGTTCAGTTGCTTACTCATGTCCGACTCTTTGCGACCCCATGGGCTGCAGCACGCCAGGTTTCCCTGTCCATCACCAACTCCCGGAGCTTACTCCAACTCATGTCCACTGAGTCAGTGATGCCATCCAACCATATCATCCTCTGTTGTCCCCTTCTCCTCCCACCTTCAATCTTTCCCAGCATCAGGGTCTCTTCAAATGAGTTAGTTCTTCTCATCAGGTGGCCAAAGTATTGGAGTTTCAGCTTTAGCATCTGTCCTTCCAATGAATGTTTAGGACTGATTTCCTTTAGGCTAGACTGCCTGGATCTCCTTCAGTCCAATGGACTCTCAAGAGTCTTCTCCACCACAGTTCAAAAGCATCAATTCTTCAGTGTTCAACTTTCTTTATAGTCCAACTCACATCCATACATGGCTACTGGAAAAACCATAGCTTTGACTAGATGGACCTTTGTTGGCAAAGTAGTGCCTTTGCTTTTTAATATGCTGTCTAGATTGGTCATAGCTTTTTTCCCAAGGAGCAGGTGTCTTTTAATTTCATGGCTGCAGTCACCCTCTGCAGTGATTTTGGAGCCCCCCAAAATAAAATCTCTCACTGTTTCTCCATCTATTTGCCATGAAGTGATGGGACCTGATGCCATGATCTTAGTTTGCTGAATGTTGAGTTTTAAGCCAACTTTTTCACTCTCCTCTTTCACTTTCATCAAGAGGCTTTTCAGTTCTTCTTCACTTTCTGCCATAAGGGCGGTGTCATCTGCATATCTCAGCTTATTGATATTTCTTCCGTCAGTCTTGATTCCAGCTTGTGCTTCATCCAACCCAGCATTTCTCATGATGTACTCTGCATATAAGTTAAATAATCAGGGTGACAGTATGCAGCCTTGATGTACTCCTTTCCCTATTTGGAACCAGTCTGTTGTTCCATGTCCAGTTCTAAGTTTTGCTTCTTGACCTGCATACATATTTCTCAGGAGGCAAGTCATCTCTTTAAGAATCAGCATGTAGATGTATTTAAAGTCATGAAATTAGATATGATCACCTAGGGAGGAAGCATGGAGACAAAGTCCATGGAAGCAGCCTTGGAGTGCTACAACTACCAGGAGAGTGGGAAGAGCCAGCTAGGAAGACTGGGAAGGAGGGCCGTAGAGGTCAGAGCAGGACAGGTGAAGCAGCATTTTAAGAAAAAAGGAGTGATCACTTTTGTCAAATTCTGCTAAACAACTGGATAAAAATACTGACATTTGACCATGTGATTAGTCAATATTGTGGTCAACAATGACCTCGAAAAGAGTAGCGCTGATGGAGATGTACAGACTAAAGCATGGTGGTCTCTCATCTGAAGACACTGCATTAGTCTTCACTTTTTCTGTCTCCAGTCCACTATCCCTTCTGTAGTCAGAATTACTTTTTCAGATAATAAATTTAATGTTTCTGCTGCTTAAAAAACCCCAGTGGCTTTCTGTCTCTTTCCAGATAATTATACAAAGCCTGAAACTGTCTTCTAAAGCTCTGCTCTCTGCAATTCAGTTACACTGTTTTAGTTACTCATATTTCTTTCTGCCATGGGGACTTTGAACTGGAGGGTCCTAATTTCCCTTTTGTTTTTTCCTAGTACTCCAGGTATCAATCCAGTGTTATTCTCTCAATTGATTGTTTTCTGGCCACATAGCACTCCCTCAGAGTATTTCACAGAGTTGCAGATTTACAGTTTTTGTGTGATCATATAATTAATACTATTACCCCTGATTGATCAAAACACCCACGAGGGCAAGAATTCAGCATGATTCCTTTGCTTATAACATGTATCTCTAGTGCTACTATACCAGTGCAGTATAGGTACTCTGTAAATATTTGTTGAGTGAGTGAATGAACTCAACCCAAGTTCCATGATTCTTTTTTATCTGGGAATTATATAACTTCTTTTAGGATCAATCCAAAGCATATCTCTTGATGGAATTATTAAACATGTCCTGTTATTAGCTACTAAAACTGCATGATCTAATTATATTTGCCCAGTCACAAAATATAGTAACAGAAACATCCAGCCTTCTCTTCTTTCTATTGGAAAGTACAACATTAGAAAGTGATGCAGGGAAAGTGAGTCCTCAGGAATGCCGCCTTTAGGTATGATCGATCATTAGTAATGCTCCCAACATGACTTCCACACAGCAACTGGTTGTTATATGCTAGAAGTTAAGGTGAGAAAATGCCTCTCTTTCCGTATAACTTTCTCATGATGCTGCCATTTCTAATCTGTCCCCAAGGCAAGTTTCTCACTAGGGTTCTCCTCTATTAGATTTTTTTTTCACTACTTAAACCTTCTATTTAGCAGAAAGGAAATGTGAAGCATTTAAATGGATATAGTCGTTACACATGTTGTGTTAGATTAACATAGCCCTTTCTATGAAGCACTTTAAATGTTCTTCAGTTTATGTAAGTGTTCATTATATCATAATCTCCATTTTACAGAACAAGTGTCTTATTAGAAAGGTAACAACAAAACCAAATTATAAAAATAAGAGGCAAATAAATGCCTATCTAGTACTGTGAATTCAGCTGAACCAGTTTCCTCCAAAAAATAATTATCTACAATGTTTACCCATTTCAGCCCCATCTGTTGACAGTTCTCGGTACAGAATTGGCTGGGAAGTCATAGCATATTAAACTATATTGCAGAATATGGAAGAAGCAGAATCAAAGTATTAGGCAGTTTGGCCAGTGTTAAAAATATACATAAAAAGACAAAGTTGTTTAGTCTTTTCAGTAAATCTCTGAGGGTATCTAATTCTTTTTTTTTTAATGCATAAATATCATTCCCCATATGGGGGCTGGGGAGAAGGGAGAAGAAATTCAAATACTTGAAAATAAACTCCTTAGAGAATGTTCCAAGTGAAACCACATACCTCAAGCTACTCAGAAACAGAACTATTTTGCAGTAAATATGCTACAAAAGAATTTGGTAAAGTAATCACCTTTACTATACAGTGATTTCCATAGCAACCACACAATGACTCATATACAAAATCAGACTTTAATGAAAGGAACAGCCAACTTACTGTGCCAGATTGCTATATATCCCTATCTTCTTTCCATGTAGGATTAAAGCCAGATACTGTATATAACTATGTTCTATGGATTATTTAATAGGCATTTCATATGTTACTTCATTTAGTCCTCCCATCAGCCATTATTATCTCCATTCTGTGGATTTGAAAAGATTAAGAAAGTTTAAGTAATTTGACCAATATGACACCACAAGCAAATGTTAAAGTTTGAATTACAGATCTTTAGAACTCCCCAGTTTTTAATTTTTTCCAGTATTTCATGCTGATGAATGCCCCTCTGAGAAGAGGTTGTTTCTTACTATTTTAGTTTAAATACCCTATTTTTCAAGTCACAGTAGAACTGTTTTTACAAAGCAAGATCTAAGTAACACAGGAACTAGAAGTCTTTGGTGGGCATTTCCTCTTTGTTTAACATTGACTGGTCACCCAGACGGTAAATGTAGAATCCAGAACCACCGCTTGTGGTTCTTTCTCCTGTGTCCTGAGCAGAGACACCAGCCTGGGGGCCGTGACAAACTAAAGCCCAGGCAGCATTTTGCTGGCCATGCTGGTGTCCTTCCTGGGACCCTGCCTCAGGCCAGAAGAAAGGGAGGGGTACATTTCCTAATTGATTTCCTCAGAGGGGACACTTTTTTGGTAATGCTTCCCATTTGTGCCATAGGAAAGAACCCTCTTCTAGTTGGTACAATGACCTGCCATTTATAGCAGCAACTTCAGTATACCTGATACTTTTTGCATATTAGCATCCTTAAGAACATGAAATGTTGCATCTGTGTGAACCCCCTTATCTGTAGGGACTTCATGAGATTGGAAAAAACTTGCTGAAAGGTGGTAAAGTCCAGAAAAAAAAAAACAAAAAAGAAGTTTTAATATCTGAAGTCATTATGAGGGGACCTCATCATATGATAGGAAAACAAAACTATAGATCCTGAAATTTCAGTTAACGAGATCTTCATGGTGTTTTAGATGTTTTCAACTGAAAAGCACTCAAAATTATTTAAAATTTGTTTTATATACAAAAATTGCTTTCATTTAAATGAATAACTTGAATTTTAGTGGAAACATATTTTCTATCAAATCATATTGATTAGAGGAAATCTTAATATAGAAAATAAGATATGCTCTTCAGATACAGTCCATAGGTTGACAGATTTGCTGTCTTACTATTTACTGCTTATTAATTTGTCAAAAATAAACATAAAGCAATGCGAAATATAACATTTGATTCATACTTTATTCTAGACTTTTGTTTCTCTAGAAATTATCAGAAATGTTTATTAGATAAATTAGAACCTTTGGAATTTGTTTTTTTCATTTTATTGTTATTGGTTTTACTTTGTTACAAAGCAGGAGAAATGAAGGGCTTAAGGAGATAAAAGTCTATAAATAAAAGAATGTATATCATGAATTACTTGCTTCTTCAAAATACACATATTTTTCTCATCATATTACCAAATTTTTATTTTCTTGAATTGGACATTTAAGACTGTTTTGAGGAGAAAATTATTCCTTTGGGCTACTCAAGTCTTTGGTGTTCTCATCAGCCTTGGCCCACTATATTGGAAAAATTAGGACCACAACCTTGGTGAATTTTGCTACAAATAACTGATCTTTTCCCTAATGGTGTTCTTTGACCTGTGCTGATTTTTTCTTAAGCCAGAAGAGTATGCCACTGAAGGTTTCAGATAATTTCTGCTGATTCAAGTTCATGGTAATATAAATCATATGTTGTAAAGCAAACACATAAGTAGAATTCATAGAGAGAATCAAAGTGATTTCAGATGCTTTTGATAGGCATGCTTCCACCAGTCTGCAAAACTCTCCCTGTTTGACAGACATCATGAACATTTGCAGCTACACTTTTCCAGATCAACTGCCTTTGAATGACTTTCAGAATTCTGAGCCATTACTAAGTGCCAAGGAAAGAAATTAAGCAAAGAAAAATTGGACAGGCTCCTCAGGAAAAGTTTCCTAATTGTGAAACTTATTAAAATGTGAAATAAATATCCTCTCAGGGAGAGGATGGATGCCCATCTCTGAGGCTTTAAAAATAGGGCTAGACCAACTCTTAGAAAAGAGAATTGAGGGCAGGATTTATTACTGGCAAAGACTTGAGCTGGATGACATAATGGGTCTTTGCCTTTGCTCAAACTAATGCTTCTTTGATGTTCTCATTTAAGTGGTAACTTAGTTTCAAAAGCAGATACTTGAATGGAGGGAGTGCACTTGGGTTTCAATGAAAACTTCACCAGAGAAAGTCAGAGATGAAGGCCGTCATTGATTATGTATTGGGCTTACTTTTATATTTGACCCTGGAAGACCATGGGCTGGCTACCTAATGCATTTCCTGGCACACTTCTATTGTGTTTAGTCTTCTTTATCTGTATGTTTATCTTGCTCAGTGTGGGCTTCTGCTTGTCAGAAAAAGAAATGTTTTTCTGTGCCTGTTAAAGCTAACCATGGTGTATGCAGCTATACCCTTTGCATTTGTACAAACTGTCAGCCTTCTGTTTTCTCCTGCCTGCACTGTGTGTGTATAAATCTAATGTGTCTGGGTTGAAGGAACATATGAGCAGCTCTTTAGCATTAAGAATATGATGGGGGAGATTGAGATAGATTTGAACTGTCCCCATCAATCAAAGCCAATGAAAAGGCAGCTTTCTAGGTGGTACAGTGGCCTCTGTTTGCTGGTACTGTGTTTCTCCTTTCATCAGATATCTAGTAAGAAAAAATGTGAAGGATTTTCACATGAAACATTCCCACAATGAATCTAAAGTGAGTGAATAAAAATATTGTAAGTGGGATTTTATCAAATGTAAAGTCCTATCCACTGGTTTTTAAAAACATTTTTTAACATTATTTATCTAAATATCAGCACTCTTGAACCTTATAGACCACCTTACTTAATTTTTTGTTCTTAGGTCAACTGTACAGGGTTTCCCCAGCTTTTATTCATTTGCCCCTTATCCTTTCTGAGTATATATAAGAATGAAATACTGTAAAGATGTGAGCTCAGTGTACTTTGTCTTAATTATTCAATAATTAGAATTAGGATTTTAGGAAAAGCACTTTGAATATTTCTGGCTAGTTAATGTAAATTTAACAAAAGGACTTTTACAATGAAATCATTTGCAAAGATATATTGTTTGCTTATTTTTTTTTATATCTGAGAGAATCATAACATGTACATTTGTTTCTGACTTCACTTGAAGCTCAACAGAACCCTGCAATACACATGAATTTTTTTTTGTATTTATGAGATGAGAAACTTCTTATCTCATGTTTCTTTTCTTAGAGTTCCAGGATCAGAAGAACACCTATCACAGAGCAATACAAATAACTGCAGTACAGAATTACATTTATACAAAGAAATGAACAGCTATTTTATATGGCAGCAATCTAAATATAATATGGCTCACTAGTTTGGAGTAAGGTAAAATATATAAAATCTATTATAAATTCTCAGCTCTCTCAGATCTTTCCATCATACCATTAAGAATTTTATAACCTAAAGACCAAGATAGAAAATGTCTTTTTTTCCGTGGACTAGGGTTACTCCAGAGTATAACTTTAAATCCAGATTACTTCAGATCTGAATTGTCCCTGGAATAATAACCTACCAAAGCTTTTTTCTTGATGACATGGTTGAAGTTCAAGATAGAAAAGTAAATCTATTCAGACATATTAAGGAACAAATAAATCACATGGAAGAGATGGAGAATGGAACTGCCAGAGGGACAAAATGAAAAGACAGATGCTGAGGAAAATCACAAAAAGGAAAAAATATAAACTAGTTGAGGCAGTGTGGGCTTGTCAGACATAGAAGAGCTTTCAAGTTACATATTGTTTAGAGAAATTACTGTAGTATCGGTATTCAGGAAGACCTGAATTCAAGTCCTGACTGTTTCTCACTGATGTTGGGTAAGTTACTTCTTTGCCCCAGCCCTCTAATTCTGCATTTGTGAATTTAAAAATTTTGAATTGGACATGCAACTGTACTTTAGCTTTCAGTTTTAATCTACAGTGCCATCCTAGTGGGTTGCAATTAAGAAAGTCACTAGTGATACAGTAAGACCATTTGTGTTGAAATGTATGCATTGATATGGATGGTATTCTTAGTAATTTCATGAGAACATAGAATGTGAGTGGCAGAATTGTGGGCTATGAGGACAAAACTCAGCATTTGGGGCAAGGTACTGATTTTCAAATAGGAGCCTGATGGATGCTTATTTGATTAAACTCCTGCTCTACAGAAAACGTTCGCTTCAGCATTATGAGCTCTAGAAGAAGAGCTGAATTAGAAAGAAATAGACTTTGAACTGAGAGAAATGCAGAAATGGTGGGCTAATAATGCACTGTAGGATTATTTAATTTGAACTAATCCAATGGGGATATTGACAGTTCTGAGAATCTTTGAGCTGCAAAACAGCTACGTTTTCTCCTTATATATTATTATTTATTTCATTTTGTTTCAACTGATCTTCCAAGCAAGGAAATGTTTCTAATATAATTAATTACAATAAAAGATGGAAACAGGATTATTTATCCTTACTCATTTTCCAGGCAAGCAAGATATTTCTTAACTATATATACATGTGTACTTATATATACATATATACCTGTGTACCTAAATTTGCAAATGAAAAATTTTATAAAAGTCTCTATGTCCTAGCATTCTGTCAGTAGTTTTCAAATGTACTGGTTACCTCAGTTGGTTAGAACATGGTCTATCAGAGCCCAGATTTGGTTCCAGTGAATTCTCACTGATTTCCCAACTGAGGCACTGCTTACACTACTGGCTTACCAGAGTGAGGACAAAATGTTATGAATGATTCTTCCCCCAACAGAGGGGATAATCATGTGTTTTGTATGTTAACTATTGTGAGAAGTTTAGTCCAATGGACACAAGCTTTAAGAGACATGTTTTCATTATATCCTAGTTGTAGTTCTGTAGCATCTTCTTTTAGAACTTGGCTCTGATGCAGAGTTTTAATACAAGTTAAGATGAACATGGGGCTTTTGTGAGATAAAACTTGACATTTGTTGTAGTGACATTGAGGTAGGATTTGTTACATTCCCTTTACAACTCACAGTCTCAACAATTCTTTTGAAAATTCTCTGGCCTCCTTTCTTTAGTTAGAAACATTTTCCAGCTGGAAGTTATATACAGTGACTTCTGCATGTCATCCTGCTAGTTTCTAAACATAATGGTCAGGCTGATGTCTACGATATAGTTTATTTAGTCTTTTTCTTTGAATTTGTATCTTGTTTTGTGCCTGTCTTGTCTCCTAGCTCAGTGGAACAAAAATTGTCCTGGCCAGCTGCCATCCTGTGAAACAGCTGCTTTTGGCTCTGGAAACCTGTAAAGTGGGACTAGGCAGTAAAAATGGAGCTTACTACTCCCAAATCTTGAACACTCCTTTGCAATCAATAAGTCAAACTTTAATTGAGGAAAACCAAGTTGAGTGCCTTTTATTTTTACATTCCTTATATTTACTGACATTGCTGACCCATTTGATTCTGTTGACCCAGATCCCCTTAAAATTATTTTTCTTTAACTTTTACAGCTTTACTCCTGCCTGACTGACCAATGATTACTTTTGGTGGGTTCTCCTAACCAGTCAGTTCTCCTTAAAATATGCTATTCTCTACATTTCATTCTTCTTCTTTGGTATATTATCTAGCTTCTTGCTCTATGCTTTAGGTCAACAATTCTGACTTTAAGCTAGTGGCTTTTGAATTTGCCTGCATACCAGAGTCATTTATGTGACTTTCTAAATAAAGATGCCTGGACTGCTGCTCTCAGAATCCTGAGTCAATGTTTTTGGGGTGGAGACCAGCATCTATCTTTTAAAAATACCTCACAAGTGATTCTGATGAGCTTTCATTTTGAAAAGCCCCACCCTCATGAATGATCTATACTCCTAGCCAAATGCACCAGTGATTTCTGAGTCTTTATTCTGATCATGGCTTCTTATCTAAGCTTCAGACCCATACTTCAAAACTTCTAAGAATCATCTTTACATGGATAACAGAGTTATTTCAAATTCAGTATACTCAAACACATTATTCAGCCCTATATCTTCCATTCTCAGTCTCTCTCTCTTTTACTCTTACTTTTGATAATGCCAGCCCCTGGAACAAGGGAGAACCTTGTTCATCCTCAGCTTTTTGCTTTCTCATTCTTATTCTTTCCATCAGTCTTCATAGCATACCTGTGGTGATTAATTTTATGTGTTGACTTGGCTGAGATATCGTGCCCAGATATGTGGTTAAATGTTATTTTGGATGTTTCTGAGACAGTATATTTTGGAAGATATTGACATTTAAATTTGTGCCCTTTGAGTCAAGTGGATTGTCCTCCATACATGGGTGGGCTTCAAATTTTAATGTTAAAAAGTAGTCTATTATATCATCATTTATGTATATTTATTTTATTACATAGCACCTGTGCAAAGAAAAACTTAATTAAATTTGAAATTTAATTCAAAACTCCTGTGCATATTTCTTACTAAAATCGACCTCAGAGTTACCTTCTTGGATTCTTTCATTAAATATCACTTTATGAATGTGAAGGAAGCTACTTTGGTTATATCATACAAAAATTTAGAAGTAGTTCACTTAAAATACATGTCAGTGGCTCAGATGGTAAAGTGTTTGTCTACAATGCAGGAGACCTGGGTTCAATCCCTGGGTTGGGAAGATTCCCTGGAGAAGGAAATGAAACCCACTCCAGTACCCTTGCCTAGAAAATCCTATGGACGGAGGAGCCTGGTGTCCATGGGATCGCAAAGAGTCAGACATGACTTCACTTTCACTTTCACTTTAGATAGCTAAGATCAAGCTTGTTATTCTAAGATGTAGTATAGTCCCTTTAAAGTCCAAGACGCTCTTTATTTCAGAATATTTACCATATGGTTAACTGATAAGAAAAAAACTCCTACTTCCACTTAAGAGGTCAACCAGTACAATTAAAAACCTTCCCAGTGCCACAGCCTCCTGTCAGGCTTCCAGGTCATAATGCTCTAACCAAGGCAACTTCAATTCCTTCTTTAAGCTTTAAAAGTTAGTATACCTTCCAATGAAAATCCATAATTTTTTTTCTTTCAAAATTACCAGTCACAAGTATCAAATCATTCTGTTCTTTTTCCAGTGCTAAAATTTTGTTAATTTCCTATGGCATTGGCATTTATTCTGCATAAGGTAGAATTCACCTTTGCTTAATGAAGAAACCCCAGCGATGGAGCATCTCCCAATTCATAAGTTGATTGTGGCAATCTCTAGGTTTCAGGTATTTATGAGAGATGAACAGACTTGCCAAATTGGAGGCCTAATATACACATTTCTTTTTTTCCACTTAGAAACTACAAGGCATACATGAAGGATTTCTCTGGGCTTAAAATAAAACTCAAGGGAAAATGTTGATATTGGAAATCCTACATTTTGTCTTTTTTTCACTACACCATACATTATTTGACACAATCTTTTCATTATCCGCCTTGTAACACATCAATAAACATCACATTTCCCTTTATTTCCAAGCCAACCATTTTGCTCTTATGGGACACCAGACATATGAAGGGTTTAACTGTATTTTATTTATGTACTCATTTATTTGGTTAAAATAAAAACTTAGAAGGAACCTCTGAGTTTCCTTTCACAGCTGTGATTAGAGAAAAATGAGAATCTGAAGCAATGAAATTTATAGACCTGTAAATCACATTCCATTTTCAGAGTCTGAAAAATTGAAGAGATTAAGAAGCTTAGCGAAGAGATGTTCATTACTCTTTCACATGGACATTTGTTTAGTCAGTCTACTAATATTATCACAAAACTTTTGGGGACGCTCTAATGAGTCACCCAGGTGACTTTATGCTCACACATCACTTTGAGGAAACAAAGGTTAACAACAACAGGTGTTACTGGTGTGAAATATTGTGCAGGCTAAAAATGCAGTCCTATTTCTTTGGAAATATTTGACTTCAAAAAAAAAAAAAAGTGAAAAACAGCCCCCAAATGGTTCTGTGCTCCAACTTGATTTTATTTTAGAATTGCTTATGTTACCAGGGTTTATGAGTGTTACTTCCCTGAAAGAACGGCATATCTTTCGGCTCTCTGTGTATACTTTAATGGATATAGTTGCCTTTATGGAATAAAACTTCTCTGAAGCCCTGCCTAAGACTATTTCACACCAGAACCTCTCCATTGTGTCTGGAAAATCACTAACAGAGAAACAGACAGAAAACGAGCAAATCTGTTTTTAAAATCTTCTTTCTGAAACTTCCTGTGTAACTTTCTTGCTAGTATTCTTATTCCATGATAGTTGTAGGATATCAGTGATTTGCATTTTGAAAAGTTATCCTGTGTTATTTCTACCCTATACCTCTGTTTCAGTTATGTGTTCACCAGCTGCATTCCACATGATCATTAAAGGAGCTGTCAAAAAGGCAAAACATTTACAGATAAAGACCCATAAAACTGAACTCAAACCTTAATTACCCAGTGAAAGTCATGATGTTTTGGAACAATAGATATTTCTAAATATTTCACATTCATAAGCCTACTGTGATTACATAGAGAAGATGTATCTTTCAAATTAAATTTATCTAGGTCATTAAATGTAGCTCATATTCCCTGGATACAGCAGTGGAGAGGCAGGGTAGAAGCCTTGGTTTGTGCTTCATGGTATATAACCTACAACATGGTACCACGACAGATAACAGACAACTAAGTGTTCCTCAGAGCTTTTCTTCATTACCCTTTGGTTTAAAGATTTTCACTTTTATTTATTTATTTTTTTTAGATTTTCACTTTAAATGCACATTATTTTTAGAACAAGAAAAATTCTGCTTATTTTATACATTTACATCTAGTTAACTGAGAATCGTAGGATCTTATATTTGTTACAGCTCTCCTTTATAGTTACCCCAGTAAGTCATCAGCTACCTCTGTGCTTTCCAGCCATGAGAAGTTCATCAAGTCATACACTTGATCATTCCTCTGAAGAGTAACATCCTCAGAACCTGCTGTCACATCAGGTTAAATTTATGATACACAAGTCTAAAGAATGTTTGTTCTCAACCTTCCTTAAAAATAAATGTTAATAATTAGTTGAATTAGGTGCAGCTTATTTTTTACATTATAATCTGTATTCCTCATACTTTATATAACAATACAAAATTTATAGTATTATGACAAATAAACCAAATAAGGTAATTTATACAAAATTATAGAATTATAACTTAGAAATATAATTAGCCTTATTTTTTCTTTGTTTTTATATAACCTGATTACTGTACTAATGTATAATTGTACTTACCACCTGGAGAGGCAATTTGAGGTAACATATACCATGTCAATATTCTGTTTTATAAATTATTTGTCTTCAGTTTTCTGAATTCCATCTTATCCTCATCAAACATTTTGCAAAGAAAATTTGGAATTTTTGCTTCATGTAACTCCTTACTTCATTTTATGTTTTTTTCCTATTCCCAATAACAGATAACTTTAATTTTATTTTGCTTTACTGAAAAAATTCAAGATCTCTCTTTCTCAGCTAATAATAATGATAATAATTAATTTAAAGCATCCTGCATGTTAGTGTCTCTCTTGTATTAAGAATCTAAGGTAAGTAAGTATAACAAGCCAGGAACTTTCCCAGATTAATGTCCAGTAAATCAGAGAATACACTTGTCTGAGACAAAAGAAATAAACACAAATTACATTCTGCTTCAAACTGTGGAATAATGGTATTTCCTTTGTAACTTCCTTTTAGTTTTAAATTATTGAAGACAATTGAAAGGAAAAGATATAATTAAATGGTAAAATATTTTAATGTTTAAATGCACTTTGCCATGATTTTTCTTTTTGTGTGAAATACTCTTGACATACAGTGATATGTTTTAGGTGCATAACATAGTGATTCGATACTGTAATAAGCCTAATAACCATCTGTCTCCACACAGTTAGCTACACTATCGTTTACCATATTCCTTATGCTGTGTGTTCCATCTTGCAGCTTATTTATTTTATAACTGGAGGGTTGTGCCTCTTAATCCGCTTCCCTTGTTCCACCCTGCAACCCTCCTCCCCTCTGGCAACCACCCATTTGTTCTCAGTATATGTGAGTCTGTTTTGTTTAATTTTTAGATTTCACATTTAAGTGAGGTCATGTAGTATTTTTATTTCTCTGTTTGACTTATTTCACTTGGCAAAATACCCTCTAGATACATCCTTGTTGTCATAATTGTCAAGATTTCAATTTTTTATTGCCTGAGTAATATTCCATTGTATATAGACATATCTGGGAGATATTATGGATTTGATTCCAGACCACCACAATAAAGTGAATAGCAATAATACAAGTCATATGGATTTTTTGGCTTTTCAGTGTATATGAATGTTATGTTTATACTATAGTCTACTAAGTGTCCAATAGCATTATATTTTAAAAAGGAAGTACCATAATTGAAACATGTTTAATGGCTAAGAAGTGCTAACCACAGTCTGAGGCTTCAGTAAGTTATAATATTTTTATAATAGTAAATCAAAGGTCACTGATCACAGATCACCATAACAAACATAATAATAGTGAAAAAGTTTCAGCTATTGTGAGACTCACCAAAATGTAACACATAGACAGAAAATGAGCAAATGTTGCTGGAAAAATGGTGGTTGTAGATTTGCTTCAAACAGGGTTGACACAGACCTTCAATATGTAAAAAAGCATTATCTTCAAAGTGAAATGGAAGGGAAGAGCAGTAAGATAAGGTTGCCTGCATGTATCCCACATCTTTATCCATTCACCTATTGATGGGCACTTAGGGTGCTTCCATATCTTGACTATTATAAATAATACTGTAATAAACATTTGGTGTCCACATATCTTTTCCAGTTACTGTTTTTGTTTTCTTCTGATAAATTCCCAGGAATGAAACTGCTAGGTCACATGGCAGTCCTATGTTTAATTTTTCAAGGAAACTCCATGCGATGTTACATAGTGGCTGCACCAATTTGTAGTCTTAACACACACAGAGTTTCCCTTTTCTCCACATCCTTAACAATGTTTGTTACTTTTTGTTTTTTTGATGATAGCCATTTGGACAGGAGTGAGGTGGTATATCACTGTGATTTTGATATAGAATTCCCTGATGATTAGTGATGATGAACATCTTTTCACATCTTTTGAACATCTGTATGTCTCCTTTGAAATAATGTCTATCAAACCCTCTCCCCTTTTTTTAAATTGAATTGTTTGTTTTTTCTAATATTGAGTTGTCTGAGTTCTTTATATTTTGGATATTAACTCCTTAAGGCAGTGGTCTCTAGCCTTTTTGGCATCCGGTACTGGTTTTGTAGAAGACAGTTTTTCCATGGACTTGGCAGGGTAGGGGGGCATGGTTTGGGGATGATTAAAGCACATTACATTTATTGTGAACTTTATTTCTATTATTATTACATCAGCTCTACCTTAGATAATCAGGCATTAGATCCTAGAGGTTTGAGACACCTGCCTTAAGGGATATATCATTTAAAAATATCTTCTCCTACTCAATTTGCTGCCTTTTGTTTTGTTGGTAGTTTCCTTTGCTGTGCAAAAACTTTTTAGTTTGATGTATCCCAATTGGTTTATTTTTACTTTTGTTTCCCTTGCCTGAGAGACAGTTCCAAAAAATATTGCTAAGACCAAAGTCAAAGAGTATATTGCCTGTTTTCTTTTAGTAGTTTTATGGTTTCAGGTCTTATATTTAAGTCTTTAATTCATGTGAGTTTATTTTTGTATATGGTGTAAGAAAATAGTCCAGTTTGATTTTTTTTGCATGTGGCAGTCTAGTTTTCTCAATACCATTTACTGACGATGCTGTCTTGTCCCCATTGTATATTCTTGCCTCCTTTCTTACTGATTAGTTGGCCGTATAAGTGTAAGTTTATCTGGATTCTCTACTCTGTTGCATTGATATGTGCATCTGCTTTGTGCTAAAACCATGCTGTTTTAATTACTGTAGCTTTGTCGTATAGTTTGAAATCAGTGACTGCACTACCTCCAGCTTTGTTCTTTTTTTCTCAAGGTTGCTTTGGTTATTTGGGCTCTTTTGTGTTTCCATACAAATTTTAAAATGATTTGTTTTAACTCTGTGAAAAATTCTGTTGATACTTTGATAGGAATTGCATTGAATCTGTAGATTGCCTTAGGTTGTAAGATCATTTAAGCAATATTAATTCTTTCAGTTAATAAGCATGATATCTTCACATTTGTTTTCATCATCTTCAGATTTTCATTAACATATTATAATTTTCAGTGTACAAGTATTTTACCTCCTTGATTAGATTTATTCCTAGTATTATTTATATTCTTTTAGTGCAATAGTAAGTGAGATCATCTTCTTAATTTTTCTTCCTGACAATTTGTGATTAATGTATATAAACACATATTAATTTTGTATTCTGCCACTTTGCTGAATTGATTTATTAGTTCTAATTACTTTTGGAAACATCTTTAGGATTTTTCTCTATATAAAAAATCTCATGTCATCTGCAAACAGTGATGGTTTTACTTCCTACTTTCCAACTTGGATTTTTCTTTTTCTTGTCTAATTGCTGTGGCTAGGACTTCCAACACTATGCTGAATAAAATTGTCAAGAGTGGGCATCCTTGTCTTGTTCCTGACCTTCAAGGAAATGCTTTCAGCTTTTCACCATTGAGTAAGACTTTTGCTGTGGTTTTGTCATGTAAGGCCATTATTATATTGAGTCATATTACCTCTAAACCCACTTTGTTGATAGTTTTATCATAAATGGATGTTGAATTTTGCATAAGCTTTTTTTCTGCATCTGTTGGATGATCTATATGATTTTTATCCTTCAGTTCATTAACATGGTCCATCATATTGATTGATCAGGAGATGTTGAACCATACTTGCATCCCTTGGGTAAATCCGTTTGATCATAGTGTATGATCCCTTTAATGTACTTTTGAATTCTGTTAGCTGATATTTTGTTGAGGATTTTTGCATTTATGTTCATCAGTGATATTCTCCTCTAATTTTCTTTCATTGTGGTGTCTTTGTCTAGTTTTGGTATCAGGGTGATATTGGCCTCATAAAGTGTTTTTGGAAGTGTTCCTTCCACTTTATTTATTTATTTTTTTAATAATTGAGGAAGAATAGGTGTTATCTCTCTTTTTATAGAACTCTTGTGTACTTCATGTGTGAAGCTGTCTGGTCCTGGACGTATGTTTGTTGAGAGTTTTTTAAGTTGCTGATTCAATTTTATTACTGGTAACCAATCTTCTTCTTGATTCATTCTTGGGTCATAACCTCACTTATTAACGTATGTAACATACCTTAAAGGAAGCAGTTATATAATTTTGTCTAATTTTTGCAAGTCTAGAAAAAATATACATATTCTGGCAAAAGTTTTGCTTGAAGTGTAAATGAACTTTTAGTAATTTTTCTTACACAGCGTGTTTTCATAATTTAGTGGTTCAACAAAAGATTTGTCCAGGTCTTAATCCCCAGAGTGTTCAAGGAAAAAATGTCATTGCAGATGTAATTAAATTAAGGATCTTGAGCTGAGGATATTATCCTAGTGGGCCCTACATGTAATAAGTGACCTTATAAGAGAAAAATAGAAGGAGATTTGTGATAGGCAGAAAATAAAATGACACTGACAAGGGAAAGCAGTGTGAAGGTAAAGGCAGAGCAGTGAGTGATGTCAAAACAGTTGTGGTACCAGCGAACTCCAGAAGATAGAAAATATGAAGAAAAGATTCTCTTGAATGCATACATGTATATGTATGACTGAGTCCCTTTGCTCTCCACCTGAAACTATTGCAGCCTTGTTAATTAGCTATAAAGAAAAGTTTGTTTCAAGAAAAAGAAAGAACAGATTCTCTCCAAGAGCCTCCAAGTGGAGTGCAGCCCTGATGATACCTTTACTTTGAACTTCTGGCCTCCAGGACTTTAAGAGAATAAATTTCTATTGTTTTCAAGCCATCAGTTTGTGGTAACTGTTACAGCAGTCACAGGAAACCAAGATATCACATAAGATCAATAATATATGTTCATCAAACCCAATAACTATAAATTCTATGAGGGAGGAAACACTAAGATTTTGTTGATTGCTATATCTTGCACACACAGCCAGCCTGGTGAAGCAGAGTACTTATGAGGCGGGGTATCTAGGTGCATGGCTGACTTAGGAAAAAAAAAATTGTGTTTCTCAATCTCCCTTGCAGCTGGCTATAGCCTAGGGACTATTTTGTGTCAAAGGGGTAAAAACACATATGAAGTAGTAACTAAAAGTATGTGCCTATGATAAGAAGGAGCACCATGATGGATAAACAGGAGCCACCAATTCATATAAGAAATATATTTGTTTTGGCACAAGATGAGGTGAGATTGAGAACAGAAACAATGCCTGAAAGAATAAGAACATAAAAGTGCTATGCAATATCTGAATGCTTACATAGACTTTTCTATAACAAAAAGGTTAAAAAGTACTACTGCTTTTTTTTTTTAAAGTTGAGGACAAAGAGAATTTCTGTCACAATTAAACTTACTTCTAACTTATATAAAAGTAACTTGCCTGTGATATTTGTTGAATGAGTTGAATGAGTTTAATTATTCAACATAAATATTTTGTATTGAGTGACAGTCTCTTGGAGAAAATGAGAAAAGTTATTTTCTTGAACTATTTCTTGATTGAAATAATTTTGTACACCATCTCCCATTTATCTGCATATCAAGGAAAAATTTTTATAAGAATTTAATGGAAATATATACATTATATTTCTATTTCTCTACCTCCTACATGTAAGCCATAAAATATTTTTATTGTTTGCTTTTAAAATTTTAATTATAAATGCTTAAGAACCAGGTTCCAACCCTGATTCTTCATCTGTCATCACTAGACTATAAATTTTTACTGGAAAGAACTGTAATTACATCAATGTTTATCATTTCAATTCCTAGGATCAAACTTTTCCCATGTTAATTATCCATAAACCCATCTTGTCTTATCACATTTGAAAATGGAATAAAATTGGAAAAAAAGTTTTTTAGGTGATGTCTTATTGATACATGTAGGTTAACTGCTACCTCCATAAAATATTGATCCTTTGGAATTTAATTTTTGTTTCCACATTCACATCTATATGATGCTCAATGAATGTCTGCTGCATTGATTTTTATGTCTCAAAGAACCTCTCAACCCCTGTTGAGAGGAGTTTCTCTCAACAATATTGTTTGATCATACATATTTTGGAATTTGAACAAATTCCATATCTTATAGTTGGTCTGTTGCCTCTATGAAATGCCAACCTATTTGTTTCTGACAGATGATGTTTTACTGTACATTTTCAAAGATCTTATAAAAAATTTCTTAATAATTATCTATAAAGGCAACTTTGTTCACATGGATGCCAGGAGTCAGACAACTAATCAACACTTATTAGTGAAGTTTTTGTGGGAAGGGCCAGGGCATAAGGCTGTCAAGCAGCTTTTCTCTTCCTTGCCTTTTTTCTCCCTATGTGAAACTTAAAATCACCTTCTCACAGATTCAGATAAGTTTTTCTCTCAGTGATGATTTCCCAATCTGTGCAAATGGAATTAACCATCTTTTATTTCACTGAATTTAGTGGATACACCATTTTTATGAATTTTATTTTGTGTGGAATATTGAAATAAAACATTCATGGGAGTTCTGATATATGGTAGTTTCTAGAACCTACTGATATTCCTGAAAATCCCCCTTTAACAGAGTCCCTATGCCTGATGAGGCAAATAGAGTTACAGCATCGTTTCTAAATGCCGAAGGGATGAGGGAAATGGGAACTGAGTGCTTGAAGAGTGAGGATGAAGTGTGGAGGAACAAGCCTGAGGCTGCGCTGGTGGGTAGAATGGATTGGCATGGTGTCTCATGATCAGGTTGGGATGGCCAAACTCTGAGCAGACTTGTTGGGGGTTGCTGCTGCTGCTGCTGCTAAGTCACATCAGTCGTGTCCAACTCTGTGTGACCCCATAGACGGCAGCCCACCAGGCTCCCCTGTCCCTGGGATACTTTAGGCAAGAATTACTGGAGTGGGTTGCCATTTTCTTCTCCAATGCATGAAAGTGAAAAGTGAAAGTGAAATCGCTCAGTCATGTCTGACTCTTAGCGACCGCATGAACTGTAGCCCACCAGGCTCCTCCGTCCATGGGATTCTCCAGGCAAGAGTACTGGAGTGGGTTGCCATTGCCTTCTCTGTGTTGGGGGTTAACTTTATACAAGTACCCAGCCACACACACACAAAATTGATAGCTCTAAATAATTGAATTTTCACAGAAAAATTATCCTGGATGAATTCACTCATTGTGGTTAAGTTCAGGAAAGAAGGAATCTCAACTTTCCAGGGCTTTTCAAAGAGGATAAAAGTCATAAGAAGATTGAACACGTATAAAACTTTAGAGCCCTTTGGATTAAACTAGAGAGCATTACAGTGAGGCATGTACTTTTTTTGCTCTCTATATTGGCTGAAGCTACTAAGTAGATATTAAGAATGGCATTGCTTGAAGTGTGGCCTTGAATCCCATGATTTATCCATTTTTAGATCTTTTTTCAGGAGTTTTCCTATGTGCAATCAGTGTACTTGCCACTTTTTGAAATTTATTAAGACAGTGTCCTTGTCTGATTTCAGCAATCTGTCTCACACAATTAGTTGTAATTTTTATTTCCCATTATAGAGCCATGGATTACTTTTCCACATCAGTCTTTAACTGAACTGGACATTAAAAGTGGATTCTTATTGAGCCACACAAAGCAATGTTGAGAGTTATTTTGCAGCAAAGCCCTGGTGATGTTGACTTTATTTATTGCTCAGTCACCTTAATGTAAAATTCAGTATGGTCAGTTTCATAAAAATCAAGGCAAGAACTGCAGACAGACTGCTTGAATCACTTCTGACCACAAGAAATGGACATGCGTTTTCAATTCCAGCTAAGTATTTAACATCTGCATGTTATGGTGCTTCCAAAAACCTGACAGAAATGTCATCAATGAAACTGAGAAGAAAATATTTCTGACAGACTTTTTCTTTGGCTTTCCTAGTATTCCACTTGCCAAATTTATGAAGAAAAAAAGCCTTGCTCTCCTGTACTTTCCAGATATTTACTTTTTAAAAAAAAAAATTAGGAAATCTGGGATCAGTGGCAGAAGATGGGATTGCAAAATGAGCTGCTGTAATAATCAGAACTAAGGAATAACTTATATTCTTGGCTACCACCATCGCCTAGCATACTGCCATGGCTCTGAAATAATCAGAGAAGTGAAGTGAAGGGTTTTTAACAATATTGAAAATTCACTGTACTGCTTGACAGCTTAACATGTTAAGTCAATGTCTTTCAGGGCAAAAGTTTAAGTAGTAAACATGTATCTGTGTGTGTGTATATATATATATATATTTTTTTTTTTAATTCAGGATACAGTATTGAAAAATCATCCTTCATATTAATGAGATGGACCTGGTCTTTTTTTAGAAAGGAAACTCTGGTTTCCTGTTATATACTGTGTCTAGGCTCTTAGGGTGAAAGTTATTTATTAGCTTAACCACATAACCACACAGCTACATTACCCTGAAGTCTTTGCTGTCAGGCAGTTGCCATGCAGCTATTAAGTTTCAGAGTTAGAATGTGAAACCAAATCTTATTTAGCTCCAGAGTCCTCTTGCATGGGGACTGCACTGATCTGACCTATAGGAAACAGTGAAAAGCATGTGCTAAGGTGTATTGTGAGCAGGAGATGATGTGGGCTGATCGATAAATAGCCTATCAACTAAGTCTCCCACATTTCCTCTGACACTCTTCCCATTTACCTAGGCTCCTTTCAATCCTTTCCTTACAGGGGAGCAAAGAATAAACTTACACATAGATGCATCAAATTATTTTACCTTTCAGTTTATTTGTAATGGTTTATTATGAAAATTTAAATTTAAACTATATATATATATATATATATATATAAACTATATATATATATATAATTATGATTCAGGCATAAAGCTTCCATAAGCACCAACTCATGGTCAGTATTCCCTCCATGTTATTTTGAAATGAATCTCTAAACAACATTATTTCATCCATAAACATTTTGAGTTGTATCTCTAGAATAAAGAATTTTTTAAAAACATAGCTGTAACAGTATTAACATTCACCTAGATGAATGAACATTATTTCCTTAATCTCATCGAGTATCTTGTCAGTGTTTAAATTCCTCTGATGGTCTCATACTTTATTTTCACAAGTTGATTAGCTTGAGACAGGATCCAAATAACTTTCACACCTCACTATCTTTTCTTTTGGTTTGTGTTTTAAGTCCCTTTTCATCTCTAGGTTCATATGCAGTCTCTCAATTTCTCTCTCTTTCTCTTCTCCCTTTACCTCTCTCTCCCCTACAATTTATTTGTTGAAGAAACTGAATGAGACTTGTCCCAAAGCCTGGATCTTATTGCTTCCCCCAGTGTTCCTTTGTCCTATTTCCTGTAAATTAGTAGTAACTGCTAAAAGACTTGATTGGGTACAGATTTGACAAAACTATTTTATGGTTGCACCTGTTATCAGGATCAGGAGTTACATAATGTCTTATGATCTCTCTTGTATTGATATTAACAGTGGCTTAGAATCACTGTTTGGACCCATTAGCTTGCCGTGTGCGTGCTAAGCTGTCTTCAGTCTTGTGTGACTCTTTGTGAGCCTACAGACCATAATCTGCCAGGCTCCTCAGTTCATGGGATTCTTCAGGCAAGAGTGCTGGAGTGGGTAGCCATTTCCTTCTCCAGGAGATCTTCTCCATTCAGAGATCGAACCTGCATTTCCTATGTCTCCTATATTGGCAGGCAGGTTCTTTACCACTAGCACCACCTGGGAAGCCCCATTAACTCATTAGCACTTACCATCAGCAATATTCTAATTCTCTCTTTTTTTCCTGCATTTATTAGGGGTGTGTGTGTGTGTGTATGGTATTTGTGTATAGATACTATATAATATACATATTACCATCAGGAGCTACATTTTCTTTGATCATCTCTCCTGTATTGTATACATGTAATATATACACATGTATATATAGTCTGCCTCTTACTCTACTATACTATACTTGCTATACTATATTCTTACTGTACTATATTGGAGATCACACATAATAGTATACAAAGATATTCCTTGTGGTATGATCCTTTAGTTTTATCTGTCAACTGGACTTTGATAAGGAGTACCTAGATAGCTGGTGAAGCATTATTCTGAGTGTATCTAAAAGGGTGTTTCCAGAAGAGATTGACATTTGAACCCACAGACTGAGTCAAGATCAGCCTCACAAATATAGCAGGCATCATCCAAATCCTTGAGCCCAAATATAACAAAAAGAAAGGAGGGTGAATTGTCTCTCTTTACTAGACCGGGAATATCCATAATCTCCCATCCTTTGACATCAGCAGCTCCTTTTGGTCTTCAGGGCTTTGGACTTTAACAGAAGTATACTAGCTTTCCCGGTTCTCTAGTTTGCAGACAGAGGATCATGGTGTTTCTTGGCCTCCATAATCACGTGAGTCAGTTCCTACAATAAATCTCCTCTTATTCATTTCTGTATACATATGCTATTGGTTCTGTTCTCTGGAGAACCCTGAATAACATATTCCTCATTTTTTTTCCTAGCTACAGTTCAGTCAGTTCAGTTGCTCAGTTGTGTCCGACTCTTTGTAACCCCATGCCCTGCAGCATGCCAGCCAGGCTTCCCTGTCCATCATCAACTCCCAGAGCTTGTTCAAACTCATGTCCATTGAGTCGGTGATGCCATTCAACCATTTCATCCTCTGTCATCCCCTTTCGCCTGCTTTCAATCTTTCCCAGCATCAGGGTCTTTTCCAGTGAGTCAGTTCTTTGCATCAGGTGTCCAAAGTATTGGAGTTTCAGCTTTAGCATCAGTCCTTCCAATGAATATTCAGGAGTGATTTCCTTCAGGATTGACTCGTTTGATCTTGCAGTCCAAGAGACTCTCAAGAGTCTTCTCCAACATCACAGTTCAAAAGCATCAGTTGTTCATAATACTCTGTTATGTGGAAATACCACAGCTCACTAAGTTCCCCATTAATTAACATTTTGGTTATTTCCAGTCTTTAGCAGTTTGAAATAATGTAGAAATCAATACCCATGTGTACCAAGTTCATTATATTCTGGCCAATGTATCTTTGAGGGTGAGAGTTCTAAGTCAAAGAGTAAATGAACATATTTGATGATCTGAAAATAACTCCCTCTCACATACTGAAACTCTTATCTTCAGTAGGTTTCTATTACTCCTAGGGAGTGGGAAGTAAACCCTTAACATGAATAAAGATCCCCTGGTCTTTAATTAGATTTTCAGCTTCCATACCATCATGACCCCCTTCATTCTCTGCCCCAGCCACACTATACCTCTGTTCCTCAAACGGTACCATTTACTGTATGAAATAAGAAATTTGAACTGAAATTTAAACAGATGCTTTTTTGATCACACAGGCACTGTACAGTTTTATTATGTGGTGGTTAATGAGTTTGGTGTGAGAACTAGCACTCAACTATTGTAGAATACATATATGTCTAAGATTCAAAATCTTAAACTATGATGTGAACAGACTTCCAGTCCCTAGCTGTTTATGTATCTTATTTCACTTACATTGCTTTCACCATCCCCATACTGATATAATAGAGGAAAAAGATAAATAAATAAATATTAATAAATAAAAGGTGAATTTAATGGTGCCGTTGTTTCAGCTCTAGACAAACAGCACTAAGGGCTATATCCTTCTTAGAAGTAGAAACAGTAATAGCTCTCAACTTGAAAACAAAAATTGTGTCTGGTAGCATTTTATGCCTCTTTATAAAGGGTGCCTATAGTACATAAAAAATTTAAAAACCAGCTTCAATCTGCTAGAGGATCCATGGCCCATTTCTATCACCTAAATTCTGATTGCAGTAGTGGCAAGGAAAAAAATAGTGGCAAGATAGGGCAAAAATTTCTAACAGTGACCATATATACAGTTGATGTGGAAGATGCAGGTTCCATTTCTGGGTTGTGAAGATCCCCTGGAGGAGGGCAGGGCAACCCACTCCAGTATCCTTGCCTGGAGGATGCCATGGACAGAGAAGCCTGGTGGGCTAGAAGACTGGGTTGCAAAGAGTCAGACATGATTGAAGTGACTTAGCATGCACACATACTGTTGATAAGACCATGAGAAACAATAAATACATTTTAGGTAGGAATATAAAAGAAAATAAGAAGTTTGGAAATGCCTAGTAGTCATGGGTGCCAGGATTACTTTGGTTCAATTTCAACATGAACATCATACCTTAGTCTAGAGGTCTAAAAGATGAAAGACAGCACAGAAGGATTCCAAAAGCTCAGAAATGTCAGCATTTGGCTTTTAGAAATCCCAGAACTGTTTACAACTGTATTGCAAGACTGCATAAGCTGTAACATCTTGTGATTCACTTTAAGGCAGCATATAAATATTGAAAGATCTGAAATGTAAAGCAATCTGTTTTGCAACTCTTGGAGCATTGCACAGAGTCATTGTAGTTTCCAGGGAAAAATATGCTTGTGAAGAAGAGTCTTTAGCAATTGGTTGCATTTATGAAAAAAAAATCTGATCCACAGAGAAGCATCCTGTTGTTACTAGATCTTTGCAGAAATCCTCTAAATGTAGGTTTGCGTCTGTTAGAGGGAATGAGGCAGGTTTTCCACTGACCTTGACCTGATGGTTTTCAGTGGGCTGTGCATAGTGCACAGCTGTAGGCGCATTCTCCAAGTTTCCAGTCTGTCATTGATTTTTTTTTTTTTTTTTTTTGCCAAATACAAGGTGCAATTGTAATAATTTATTGGCTTATAAAAATACCTAGTAAACACATTATGACAATAAGAAAAAAAAAGCTCACTTCAATAAAATTACATCTACCCACTCAAAATAACTTGGATTTCTTGTGACCAGTGGTATAACTTTATTTACTTAAATTACAATTGTGATGTAAAATTTATTATGCACAAGGCCTATAAGATGTGATTTCACCAAAGTGTATTTTTACTTGTAGAAAGTGAGAGGGATTCCACACAAGTAGAGAACGTGGATTTGGGAGACAAAAGTTCTGCATCAAGGACTTGACTTTGCACTTTGCTAGCTTGTGATTTTGAACATGAAGCTTGATATTTTCCCCATGTTCTGTGTGTCCTTGTGAACAAAATTAAGACTAGGTTTCTTGACAGTCTCAAGAAACACATCTCAGAGTCTCCTGATGATCACAAAAATATATCAAAGAACTTTGAGAAGAGTAAATGTTACCATCTGTAATCTAATCATACAATTATTTGTTACTATTAGTAATAGGGTAGAAGACAATAGGTTGCAGTGGTAAAGAATCTGCTTGCCAATGCAGGAGATGGAAGAGACCCTTTGTCGGGAAGGCCCCCTGGAGTAGAAAATGGTACCCCACTCCAGAATTCTTGCCTGGAGAATCCCATGGACAGAGGTACCTGGCAGGCTACGATCCATGGGGTCACAAAGAGTCAGACATAATTGAGTGACTGAACATGCAGGAAACAATAAAATTAAAACTAATATATTGAAGGGTAAAATATATTCTCTTTTAAACATTATATAACTGTGAATGTGCTAGTAATACATGACTAAAAGTAGAACTTTTATTATATTTAACAGAATTAATAAATGCAAGTTTGTATTTCAAGACAAAATAGTTATTTCAGAAAGTGATGGAAAACTTTTAAACATTAAAGTATAATAGGCGCTTACATTTTACTTGCATACATTCGATGCCAAATGTAATTGAAATTGCAGTTAAAGAAACCTAAGAAACTCTTCTAAGGTTAAGTATATGACTAATATGTTCTTTTATTTCAGAAATAAAACTTTATAGTAATAAGATTATATACCTAAAGGCATTGCTATTTTTTTAACTTTTGCTTATTATAATTATTTATATGTAGCCAAAGCTAATATTTTATGTCTGAAATGAAAGGTACCTTTAGGTTGCTTCAGGGTTATAATTCTTTACACATACCACTTTGATCATATATAGGAAGAATAAAAAACATTTTGATCAATGAGAAGACTGGACATTTTTAGCCAGTATATTAGTAACAAATATTACTTTGCTAATTAAGTATAATATAGTATGCATAATCTTTTCCCTTTAATTGCCAGATAAAAATTCATTCTGAATTCTACTTATAGAACAAATAAATGCAAAACAAGAAAAATCGTTTAGTATTCACGAAGGACACCTGAGTACTTTATTTTACATGTCAAAGATGAAAATGACAAATAAATTAAATGGTAGAAAACTATTTTCTTTTATCATTTAAAGTGTGTCCTATACACAGTCCAGCAGACTGTAACAAGATTAGGGAAGTCCGCCCTACTACTCTAAAGATTAAAAAAAAAAAAATCAAATAAAATGTAACCAAGTTTAAAGAAAATACCTTCTTGAGCCAGAAATTAAAACTATCAAATTCCTAAGTCTCAGACAAAAGGGAAAGTAAAAGCTAAGCAGTGAGATACACTTGAAGCCAAATACACCACAGTATATTGAAATCAGCTGTACCAAGTATGGGCTCTAGTACTGCTCCAGGCATGCACAAATGTTAACAAATGTTAAGATCTGGCTTGAGTTGTGGAAGGTAATAGTCCTGATTTAGAGTTCAGCGTACACTTGTAGCCCAGAGATAATGCTTTTGCCCAATCTATGACCAAGAGGTAAACCTGGAGCCTATTTTCCATGACATAGTAGTTAGAAAATCTTCACCCAGTGATGCCAAGATGCTATAAGAAACAGGAAGAGAGCTCGCCTTTTATTCAGGGCATGGCTGAAAAAAAGAATTGCTTACCCAGGGAGAAATTAAAACCATAGCCAAGACTCTTCATGCAGTGAAGTAACCTCAAGCTAAGTAATTAACATAAATAACCATGAAAACTTCACTTGTCCCAAAGTAAAATATGTTAGGTCTTGAAAAAGGCAATTGTAAAATCACATCATAGAAATGCCTCCCTATTTGAGAGAACCTGTAAATCTCCCGTAAACTCTGAAGATGAGCTCGGTAAAAATGTACGGTCAAGAGAACAATGGATACATAAGGAGATGGGATACGGGGAAAGAAGAGAACTGGGTATGGCAGAGAGGGGAAAAAGTTAGATGGGTACCTGGGTTTTTGAATGTTAATACTTTGAAAACAAATTTGTTTTCCTAGTAACATTCTAATGAAGTCCTAGAAAATGACAGTATGGTATTTGTCAATTATCCAACTATTCCATTTTCAAAAAAATGCAGTTTAGAAAATAGGACATAAAGCAGTATTGCATTTTTACCTTATGTCTCAGTTTAATATGACAAAAAAAAAGACTAAATTTTTTCTCTTTATGCATCTGTCCAAAGCTAATGGACTCCTGTGAGTCTGTCATTTGAATGCGCAGTGAAGAGTAGGACCAGAAGTCAGGCAGAGGGTCCAGAAAATGAATGTTAGGAAAAAAACAGTAGGACTAAATAAATATATACATCATAACCTCATCTAGACAAGAAATTCAGTAGGTATAGAATTATTGGAATTTTCAACAATCTCTAGATACTATCTTCAGTATACTTTTGAAGCAAAAAGAAGATACATAAAACTGAAAAAAGAAAAAAAGGCATAAGCAAAAATGAACTCTTACTTTAAATAGAACTGAATTTTAGCTTGCTTATGACTTGCAGAAATGTTACACTGAGAAAACATAGTACTTAAATAAATAACTGAGAGAAGATGACAAACTTTAAAATAGCTGAAGTTCAGAGTACAGACTACCAGTATGTACATATCAGAAAGAAAACATAAATTTTAAAAAATTGGTGTTAGAATGTAAAGAGTGCTGGTGCAACCAAAGGTCATCAGCCTAAGAGGAAGTAGAACACCAGCAATGATGCTGGGGGGAACCTGCCACTTGTACCCCAGAGAACAAAAGAATCTCATCACGAGATGCTCCCCAGAGTGGAAGAAACAGTATTTCTAGGTTACAGTTGGAGGAACTGAATTCATTTTTATCCATTTATCTCCTAAAGAACATCTTGGTTGCTTCCAAGATTTGTGAATCGTGAAGAAAGCTTCTGTAAACAGGCTCTGCATGTTTTTTTTGGACATAAGTTTCTGATTTATTTGGGTAATTATTGAGGTGCATGGTTGTTGGGTCATGAGATAAGAGTATGTTCAGATTTGTAAAAAAGAAAAAGAAAAAATAAACCTGCCAAACTGTCTTCCAAAGTAGTTGTATCATTTGATAGTCATACCACCAAAAAGTAAGACTTCCTGTCATTCCACATCCTCACCAGCATTTGGTGTTGTCAATGTTTTGGATTTTGATCATTCTAATAGACATGTCGTAGGAATTTGCAATTCTCTAGTGTCATGTGATGTTGAACTTTTCATATGCTTACTTCCCATCTGTATATCTACTTTGCTCTTGACACTTTTGAAGTATCAATTAATAAATCAAGTTTTTAAATTAGATATTTGAGGTTTTCCCTTAAGATTGAGTATCAGACATATTTCACTAAAATTGCAGACACTGTAATAACAGTTCATGGTTGCTATCTTAGCCTGCAATATTCTCAAACTAGAGAAAATTTAATATCCTCCAAAATATAAAGGGTGATATAAATCATTATTTTTATCTCTGTATCACTGTCTGCCCTAGAATGCTTAATGACAGCTCCTTCCTTTTTATTTAAGGAAAAGTTAACATAGGAAGAAATTTCAAAATACTACCAGATCTGGCTTTCTGTTATATTCTCCTCTTATGTCTCAGACAGTCCAGAATCTGCCTGCAGTGCAGGAGACTCAGCCTCAATTCCTGGTTCCAAAATATCCCCTGGAGCAAGAAATGGCAACCCACTCCAGTATTCTTACCTGGAGAATTCCATGGACAGAGGAGCCTGGCGGGCTATAGTCCATGGGGTCACAAAGAGTCAGACACGACGGAACGACTAATACTTTTCACTTTCACTTTCTCCTCAACAAAGATAAAGGTGATGAGCAGGAATGTTCTAAGTAACTGGCTAATTGGTTTAGTTATTCATTTTCACAGGTAATTAATTAAATACATTTACTGAGGATAAAATTTATGTTCACAAAGAAGAGACCCTATAGAATACTCATTCCATATATTCCTGGAAAGGATTGTTGAACTTGGCAAATATTTGCTTTTTTTTTTTTAAGATACTAACATGTATCCCTACATCAGCCAAAAGCAGAGAATGGTTAGACATTCCACTTGATACCTGTACTTATGTCTTTCAAAGGATGTTTCCAGTTTCAATATTTTAAATTAAATTAGGAATACAATGGGTAAAGTTTTATTTCTCATTCCTAATTTGATTTAACTGTTTGTGGTGATAATAATGATAATATTCACCATGGCATTAATTTCAAAGAATATAGCTCTTTAATTTCTTTCCCTGTTTCTCCAAAAGAAAAATACCATAGATCCACATTACAGATTCAGTATAAAGTTTGTCCTCAGCTCTGTCATTCATTAAAATACACATCTCATTTTCAAAGTTGCATTTCATGAACAAATTTAACTTGTTTAACAGCTTGCCCAATTCTACCATACACCGTTATTGTATAGTATAGTCAATTTACATTTAAACATAAATCAATTTTAAGAGGATAACTAAAACTTCACTGTCATTAGAGGCAGATGGAAACTGAGGCAATTGAATCAAGGAGAAAGGAGACATTGATCTTGTGGCTACACCATCCCTTGTCTCCCCTAACTCTTCTAACCCCGTTCCATTGGCTTTGAATAATCAAGCTCTAGAAGCATGAGATTATCTTGGTTGAAATAAAGACAGTTAAATTGAATTATGACAGTATGTACTCAGTGCCTATTAAGAAATACTAGAAGTGAGTGGGTATGGATTTGTTTATTCCAGTTAAAGTATTTACTGAACATGCAGGAAACTGGTCAAATTTACCTCACATTGGTGGGAGGTCACCAATGATTAAAATGGGAAGGGACTCCCGTCTTGAATAAGTGCATTGGGTTTTCATCAAAGAAGCAGAACTGCTCAAAGATACAGAATAAAGAATTGATTTTGAAGATTCGATCTTGCATAGACTTCTTAAACTCCCACACTTGTCTGTTTCCCACTGCCTGTTAACTGAGTTGCATGTTGACCAGAAGGAGATGACAGTGATATTGATCATGAAGATGCACAATTACCTAATTCAGGGCTTGAGAAGTTGAAGACCTGGATGCTACCTCATGTCAACAAGATGTGTCAACAGTTCAGCAGCAACTTGAGTGAGCTACAGCAGTGTTTGGTTCTATATTAATTCTCAGAGAGAAAATAACTTCTTATTTACTTCATCTTATACAAATTGTTCTGATGACCACCTTTAATCTGGACACATTCAAGGAAGGCAATTTTTGAAAATGTGGTTCAAATTACTTAATGTCCCAGAGTTCAAAGGCATTGCATTTATTATATTTGGGGAGATATTAATGGAACAAGCACACAGACATATAGAAGTATAACTGGTACAAGTATCATGGAAAGGAGGTTTAAAGTGCTTTGAGATAAAAGGAACTGACTAGTCAAGGAAGTTAAAAGCCACCTTGAATTCTCAACTGAAGGAAAAGAAAATTTTACTAAGCAAACTTAAGAGATAAAGAAGCTTTTCAAAAAGCGGGAAGAGCATATGCAAATGTCTGATGAGAGGGCCCATAGCACCTGCCTGAATCTATGGAAAAGTGAAAGTGAAAGTATTAGTTGCTCAGTTGTGTTGGACTCTTTTTTTTTTTCTTTCATTTATTTTTATTAGTTGGAGGCTAATCACTTTACAATATCATAGTGGTTTTTGCCATATGTTGACATGAATCAGCCATGGATCCACACGTGTTCCCCATCCTGATCCCCTCTCCCGCCCCCCTCCCCATCCCATCCCTCCAGGTCTTCCCAGTGCACCAGCCCTGAGTTGGACTCTTTGTGACCCCCTGTACTGTAGCCCATCAGGCCCCTCTGTCCATGGAATTTTGCAGGCAAGAAAATTGAAGTAGGTAACCACTCCCTTCTCCAGCAAATAGATCTTCCTCTCTCAGGGATCGAACCCAAGTCTTCATTGCAGACAGATTCTTTACCATCTAAGCATAAGGGAAGCCTGAATCTATAGGTAGAATTTAATCTGGACTTTGAAATATTAAGTTCTATATCTTTATGTAGCTATATAACTGCATTAGGTCTATAAGTATAGTTACAGACATCTGTATATGAGATATAGTCAGAGATAAATACTTAAAGATATAAATCATTCAACTTCTAGACATAGAGTATATAACATGAAGACAACTGATCAGCTCATTTTCTAAATATATATTATTTTAAATCAAGGTTATTGGTTAGTCCTTAACCTTCAGAAGCTTAAAATCAATCAGTTAGCAAAACATTTTAGAACAAGGAAAGAATATAATTATAAATGATTTAAGTTCACTCATTTATTTAAAAGCATTTACTATATGCCTGCAAAGTACCAGATTATTGTAGCAGAAGCTGAGAATGGGATATATATATGACAATTGACTCCAATATATAGGGCAAGAGAGTTTGCAGCAGAAAGATTTATGGAAATAAACAATTATACCGAGAGTGAAGATATATAAAATACTATTAGCATAGGAGTGGGTTTATCAGCAGGGGAGTAATACTAAAAATGACTTTTTTTTTATTAGTTGGAGGCTAATTACTTTACAATATTGTAGTGGTTTTTGTCATACATTAAAAAGAATGATTTAGCAGCTGAGCAAGCATTAGAGGAGTTTCAAGACAAAATGAACTCTACGTGCAGAAGTACTGAAGAGTAAATCAGCACACTTATTTAGCCCAGAGAATTCTGTGCAGCATGATATTATTTGAAGCATGAATGGAGAGAGGCGTGTGCAGGGAGAGAAGAGGATCAAATAGCAAGAGTTTACACATATGTGAAGAATTAAAACTCTATCCTAGAACTAAGAGTGGATAATAAAATTTGGCCAAGAAATATAAATGATAAAAAAACTAAACAGTAATATTGAAGATAAATTGAAGAAAAGATATCTGGGAAAGTCAAAATGTCTGCCTAGTGCCATCAGATAACCTCAAAAAGACAGTATGTAAAAACTCTCTTTGAGCCACTCTATTATAGTAGTCTTGTAAGTATGGACAACTTAGTCTTTTTAGAGTAGCTGGGAAGTATGGAGCACAGAAAATAATTTTGTAGATTTATTAAAAATTAATGCAGTGAAAGGACTTCATTTTCTGTAATGGAGTGAAAAGCACTATACTTGCCTTCCTGCCATAAGTAACTAGAAAACAGATAAAATATATGAAGTAACTGTTATGACATTATTGAGAGCCGGACTGTGATCCTTTAGGAAAGGGGGAAAGATAAGTGAATGATATTCTTTCTGTATTTTTCTTCCTTTGTAAGCCATGGTGTTGTAAGGGGCAACCCAAGCAGAGCAGGGCATCCTCACTGAGTTGAGGAGACAGAGATTACACAGCAGGGACGTTGCAGCGGTGGGAGTGCATAGAGGAGAGTCACAGCGAGTAGGTAGTCATGAAGCAAGAGAACTTAAAATATCTGTACAGGGTTCCCCTTAAGGATTGCTAGGCTGCATAAAAGTAAAATGAGATCTCATGAGGCCAGGCAAAAAAAGAAAAAAACCAATTATCAGAGAAAGAACAATTACCATGAAACTCTAAGTGCAACAATTTCCAGTTTCCAAAAGTCTAGGTGATAATTGACTTTGAAATAGCCAGAGTAGAAAGAACTAGTTATATACCCAGGGCATTCAGTAGAGATCTCAAAAAGCACAATTATGTGCTCAATTAAATAGGGTAAGTGAAAGTGAAAGTGTTAGTCACTCTTTCATGTCCAACTCTTTGAAACCCCATGAACTATATATAGCCCACCAGGCTGCTCTGTCCATGGAATAGATTCTAAAGGCAATTCTACACCTGCTGTAATAAAGCTTAATAGCAAGTCTGAAGAGGATCAGGTGGTTTCACACATAATATAATTGCTGAAAAATAAAGTTGAAGGTAAAGTGTATCATATAAAAATGCATATATAGAAAGGAGTGAAAAATTTACAAAATGCTGAATACAACAAAGTCTTTTGTTAAGAAACAATTGACTGTATAAGCAAAAATAAAGGCAATGTATCATTGAGTTTATAAATTATGTACATACAAAGTGAAAGTCCCATCCAACTTTTTGCAACTCCATGGACTGTAGCCCACCAGGCTCTTCTGTCCATGGAATTCTCCAGGCAAGAATACTGGAGTGGGTTGCCATTCCCTACTCCAGGGGATCTTGCTGACCCAGGAATAGAACCCAGGTCTCCCACATTGCAGGCGGATTCTTTACCATCTGAGCCATCAGGGAAGCCCATCTTGAAAGTGAAAGTTGCTCAGTCCTGTCCAACTCTTTGCAACCCCATGGACTATAGCCTGCCAGGCTCCTCTGTCCATGGAATTCTCCAGGCCAAAATACTGGAGTGGGGAGCTATTCCCTTCTCCAGGGGATCTTCCCAACCCAGGGATTGAACCCAGGTCTCCTGCATTGCAGATGGATTCTTTACCATCTGAGCCACCAGAGAAGACTGTAGATTTAAGATCTAAAGATTATGACAATATTAAGATAAAGGAAAAGAGGGGATAATCTATGAATATTGTGGATAAGTTTCCACATATAGGTGAAAGAATAAAATATTATTTGAAGACAAACTGTAACAAATTAAGGATGTACATTTTAAACTCTGGAGTAATCACTGAGAAAATAAAATGTTATAGTCATCCCTCATCATCCATGGGGGATTGGTTCCAAGACCCATTTTGAATACCAAAATCTGCAGATCCTCAGGTCCCATAGTCAGCTGTCCTTATCTCCAGATTCTGCATCTGTGGATTCAGCCAGCAGCAGGCTATAAACATAGTACACAATCTACAGTTGGTTGAATCTGTGGATTCAGAACCCTCAGATAAGGAGAGAAAACTGTATATTTATTGAAAATAAACCACATGTAGGTGGACCCACACAGTTGAAACCTGTGTTGTACAAGGGTCAACTCTATGCTAATGATCCATTAAAGACCATAAAAATGAACATTAGAAAATACTTAATCCAAAAGTAATGAGAAAGAAGACAAAAGAAACAAGTACTAGAGCTATACATTTTCCATAAGAAACAGATTTTAAATGTAAGTATAAAGATAGTTGATAGAGGAAGTCAGCTAAAAATCAGTGAAGCTATAGAAGACTGGAACAATACTATCACCCAACTTGACATAGTTGAAGTTCATAAAATACTCAATTGCATGACATAAGGATACACATACTTTCTAAGTTCTTCTGGAACACTTAGCAAGATAGACCATCTTCAATGAAATAAAAAAGTCTCAAATTCAAATAATGGTAAATATATGTATATATATATATATATATATATGTGTGTGTGTGTGTGTGTGTGTGTGTGTGTATGTTTTTTTACCAAAATAGCATTAAATTAGAAATAAAAGTAAGCTAAGTCAAATATTTTGATGTTAAATTGCTACCTGTTTAACTTCTGACCTAACCATGACTCTAATAAATTGCAGGTAACTAGAAGTATTTTGAAATAAGTGATATTTAATTTATAATATAATAGCATCTGTAAGATAATGCTAAATTAGTACATAGAAAGTTGATACCGTTAATTGCTTTTGCTTAAAAAAATCATAAAATTAATGATTAAGGTTACAATTTAAATAGAAAAAGAAATGCAAATTAAATATAAAAAATGCAGAAAATAATAAAGAAAAAAGTAGCAATCAGTTAACTAAAAAACAGAGAATTAATAGAGAAAATAAGCCTAAAAGTAGTTCTTAACAAATATCAGCAAAATTCATAAACCTCTAGGTTGATTTTATGAGAAATGAAAAAGTGACAATATTACAGATCCAATAGACATTAAAAATAGCAAGTGAATACATTGGTCACTCTTTAGAAGCAAGATAAATTGCTACACAGAATTTGGTTCAGCTGTCAAGACTGATGATGCTGCACACAGGCCAAGAAGACATAAGAATATTTATTACTTACATAATGAAGCTTTCTGAGGCGAGCATGGAATTTACCCAAGCAGTTTGAAGATGGTTTGAGAGAGCAGGGAAAGGAGGTTGACTTGGGATTTTTTTGTGGTTATGGGGTGGGGTTGGGATAAGGTTCTCAATTGTATAAGCAGGGGCTTGCATGGTTTAAAACTCCACTTAGTATCAAAGGAAGGAGCACACATACTCTTGGTTTTCCCAGTTATGAGGCAGAAAGAAAAGACAGATAGCTGAGGTATAAAAGCTGTCAGCATTCAAATATCAAAAAGTAGAGTCTGACTTTTTATTATAGAATATTGTGAACCAATATATTTATGCCATTAAACTTCATAATTTGAAATGGACAAATGAAACATTCAAATAATCAAAGCCTATAAAAAGAGCAATAGAAAATGTTAATAATAGTATGTTTATGTTTATGTATATAATAAAATTCACAATGAACACCTTCTCACGAAGAAAGATATCTTCACTGTTGAATTCTATCAGATATTTCAGGAAGATACAGTACCAATTTTGTGTGAACTTAGTTGAAAACAAAGCAGAAAAAAATATTTACCAACCAAATTTTTGAGGCCAGCATTATTACCATTATCCAGAAACAGACCAAGACCAAGAGAAAAAGCCCTGTAGATCTATGAACATAGACACAAAGACCTTAACAATATTTATTAAATTAAATAGTATATAAAAAGGATAATACATCATGACCAACTAGTATTATCCCAAGAATGCCTATTTGGTTTAACATTCAAAAATAAATCAATGTAATTCATCATGTTAACAGAATAAAGGAGAAAGCTATTATTATTTCAGTAGATATAGAGAAAAAGCATCTGCCAGTGTTCAAAACTCATGATTTTTAAAAGTCTCAGCAAGCCAAGAATAAAGAAAGCAAAAAAACTACAGTGGATGAGTATTGAATGTTTTCTCCTAAACTCGGCAAGACAAAGATGTTCCCTCTCTTCACTTCTATATAGTATTGAGCTGGAGATCTTAGCCAGTGTGGTGTACCAAGGAAAAGAAATAATAGGCAAAGAGATTAAAAAGGAAAAGCTAACCTGGCTAGATATCTAGACATTGAAAATCACAAGAAAATATTTAAAAGCTTGTAGAAATATAAGAAGTGAATTTAGCGCAGTCGAATGATACTAGGTCAATAGAGAAAAAGCAATAGATTTTACGTGTGAATATTGTAACTATTCATGAATGAAATGTAAATTAAAATAAAAGGCCCAATTAATAGCATGGAAATAGATGAAATATTTAGTATAATTTAATAAAATATATTCAAGACTTGCATCTTGAATACTAAAGTATATTAGTTGAGCTGAATTAAAGAAGTCTATGTTAAATGAAGAGATATCATGTTCATTGATTTGAAGATGCAGTGTTACTAAGATGTTTATCCCCCTCAAACTAATCTACAGATTTAACAAAATCTCAGTATTACTAGGTTTTATTTTAAACTTACAGGCTGATTTTTATAAGGGAATACAATAAGCTTAAAATAGCCAAAATTATTTTGAAAACAAAGAACGTTGGAGAATTGACAATTTTTAAAATTGATATTTTAAAAAAAAGATTCTCAACCTGGACCCTTTTGACATTTTGGGCTAGATGATTCTTTCCTTTGGGTGACTTTGCTCTGCATTGTATGCGGTTAGCAGCATCCCTGGCTCCTATTCACTAAATGCCCGCTGCCCTATAGTTGTGACAACTAAAACTGTTTTCAGACACAACCAAATGTCCCCTGTAGACGAAATCATTCCCACCTGAGAACCACTGAAAATTATGTAATTAAGACAGTTGGTGTTGGCTAAAGGATAAAAATAAAGATTACTGGAACAAAAAGACAGGGCAGAAAAAGACCAATGCTCAGAGAGTCTCCTTAATTTCTTACACAGTGCCAAAATAACTGAAGAGGATAGGATAATCTTTTCAACAAATGATCCCAGACCAACTGGATATCCATATGGGAAAAGATAAACTTCTACACTCACTTCCAACCTACACAAAAATTAGTTCAAAAATGGATCATATTCCTAGATATAAGAATTAAAACACTAAACCTTCAACAAGAAAACATAAGAAAAACTATTTATGAAAATAAGAACAATTTTATTTAGATCATATTACTAAAGTACATAAAAACTTTGCAAATTGTACATCATCAAAATGAATAATTTCTGTTTTTTTCAAGACTGTTAAGAAAACGAGAAGTCATGCCATCAGAGGACAAAGAACTTTTATCAAGAATATAGTTCAGAAATCATAATACTTATATATGAATATGTATTAAGAATATATGAAGAACTCTTACAATTGATTAAAAAAGATAAGTATCCCCCAGTTTTTTTTACAAGGCAAATTATTTAAACAGATACTTCAAAAAAGGAGCCAAAAAATGTCCAAAATAAAACAAACACCATCATTAACCAAGGTATGATTAAACTAGAAATATAATGAAATGCCACTATACACATATGACTGACAATACTGTTTCCGTTAGAAGGTAGAGCAACGGAAATTCTAGTGTGTTGGTGGGGATGAGAAATAGTACACTTACTTAGAAAAACAATTAATCTGTTTCTAACAAAGTTAACGAGCACCTTCCAGTGGACCCAAGATTGTACTTGTAGGTATTTACCTACCTACAAGTCCAGCCAAAAAGTTATACCTAAGTGTTCATGGCACCTTGGTTAATAGGTCCAAACTAAAACAAAAGAAAAGTTCAACAACAGGCACGTGAATAAGCTATAGTATTTTTACAGAAATGAATATTTCTCAGCCATAAGTAGAAACAGAATCTTATACATGATGTGCTATTGTTTAGTCGCTGAGTCATGTCTGACTCTGTGATCGCATGGACTGTAGCCCATCAGGGTCCTCTGTCCATGGGATTTCCCAGGCAAGAATACTGGAGTGGGTTGCCATTTCCTCTTCCAGGGGATCTTCCCAACCCAGGGATTCAACCCATGTCTTCTGTTTAGCAGGCAGATTCTTTACCACTGAGCCACCAGGGAAA